>NC_139975.1:10811568-12149068 GCF_963993115.1 Abramis brama
CCGTGCTGTAGGTTGGCTGTCCTGAAGTGAATCCTGTCATCATGTTGCTTAGAAAGGATTCGGTGGGACGTACAAGCTTGCAGGCGGTGATTTAAATTCTGTGGGCAGGATATAGTGACAGGGAGTGACTGGTACTGGTTAGCCCGGGACCTACAACACCCCATCACAACCCACAGAGGATAAAATCCCCATATGCACTAATAGATATATGATGTTACTCATTTTATTAAGGTTTCTCTGAAGTTTTTCTTTTTTTAAATTGAATCTTTTCAGTTAATTTAAAAATGTTAATATACAGTAAGATAATAAAATGCTAAATTCTAAAAAAAGAAATAACTAAAAAAGAAATGCTAGCATTGCAAGCATATGAACCCACCCTCCCTGCATATCGCCGTCCAAAGACACGCCTCCTCCAAAACACATGAACATACACAGACCAGGAGCGAGACGACCAGAGACAATATTATTGGATTACATCATGTGTCATTCACCGGTGAGAAAACTTTACAGTACCCATAGTGAGTAACAGTACTATAATGAACGTAAACAACTGTTTGTCTGCCATTCTCGCTCTATCTGCACAGTGTACATGAATGCACTGATCACGTATTATGTGTGTGTGAACAGGCTGCGCACTGGTATGCAAACACACATTGACTGACAGTGAACACGTGCTTTCATTTCATTCGGACCGAATGCAATGATTGAACGAACATTTTATGGTCCTACGCCTTCCACAGATGATATACATTTATAAAAATACATTTAGACCACTTAACATAGTGACTGCTTTCAGGATATGAGGAGACTTTCAACCAGCATAACAAAACATTTTTTTCTGTAGAGAATCACCTATTGCACCTTTAATCATTCCAAATGCTACAAGTGAATTAGGCATAAAAACCAATAGAAAATGTAAGGTTTTTTTTCTTTTCTTTTTTTGGCCAAAGACTACATTTGACAGTGTTAATAAATTTAAGATTAACTTTAGGTGAAAGTTAAGATGATGGCAAATGAATCTTAATGTAAAAACAAGGGAAACTGACCAATAATAATAATAATGATAAATACAAATAATACAAATAAAACAAAATAAAAAACCCTCTAATATTGACAGATATGGTAATGATACAGTTTTGTGCATCCCTAATGCTAATTGATGACCAAGACATAATCTCTCAGAGTGATTACAGAGACCCAAGTTCAAGCCCTATGTCATTAAACTAACTTTCAGTAAACAAAAAGTGTGGGTGCATGATTTGCCTGCATTTATTTAGTGATTTTACTGACTTGATTAACTTGAGCTTTATTGTGTGGTGCTATTCAAATCCAACCTCCCACAGCTTTGGATTCTAGCAGGTGAGGAGCCTCTGCAGACAGATAACACAAAAAACTACCTACAGGGACACAAAATAAAACAATTTTGACTGTATTGAAACATGTGATTGGCAAAAACAACAACAACAACAACAAAAAAACACACAAAAAAAAATTGTGTCTGCAAATTAGACACATTAAATCAAGATCCTCCTCATTTTATGGTGTTACATGAGCCATCACAAACACATTAAAGGGGACATATCATGCTAAATCCACTTTTTTAGCCCTTAAATGCATTTTGTTGTATATTTGGAGTGTTTAGAAGTACAGAAAATTTGAAATTATTCTCTTTAGGTGCTTCGTTGATATCTTTATATTCTGTTTTGGTCATATTTTTCAACCTGTTCCGATTTTTCTGTTCTCTATGACGTTTTTTGAACTATTACGTCACAGTATTTGCAGCGGAACTGCCAAATAAGGACATTGACTTCCGGCCCACCACTTCGAGCAATCCGCCATTTTTATTTCTCGCTGCAATTTTGTAGTCCAAGCTCAAGGATGCAGAAGTTACGAGAGGGTAAGTTAAAATGTTCGGTTGTTGGATGTAGTAACCCACACGCTTCATTACACCGTCTAATGTAGATGAACTGCCGCGCTTGTGACAGGGCCATAGACTGTAAAAAATAGGACAGGGCGCATGTTTAACTGAAAGAACGAGCAGAGAGAGAGACCCCGGTCGCGCGCGCACTCTCTCTCTTCGGAGCCAGGCGAAAGTGTAAACAAGACTTCACCGTCTCCAAACTAGACGCTCTCTTGCTCTCTCTCCCTCGCACATATTAATCAAAATAAATCGTCACGTTGGTAAAAGGTCGGAAGACCAAAGTTTCATGTGTAAATACAGTAACACACCATTTCGATACTTCCATATGAAGACGTTGTTCTGCAGGTTCGTCGTCTTCATTTTCATCTCCCTCCGGCTCCGACTCTGGCTCGAACATGTAAGGCTGGCTGGACAAGTCTTCCGTTGTTGACATTTTGTTAATAACGTGTGAATAAAACGTTTCTGTGCCGCTAGATAATCGTATCTCTGCTATCAAACTACAAAAATGGCCGAACGGGGTGGAGTTGAACCGAGTGTCACCTCTGCAACCAGGGTTGCCAGGTGCCAGCAAGGTTTTCCAGCCCAAAACCTCGTCAAAAACCGCGAGAATGCACAAAAAAACGCCCAATTTTTTTTGTGGCGTGTTTTTCGTTTAAACACATTGAAATCACTAACAAGCTTTAAAATTACCAATTTTTCGACTTAGCCTATCCGATTTTAGAAACAATATTCAATCAAATGAACGCAAAAGTAGGCTGTACCTCAGTCAGACTATTCTATTATGTTATGGAAAATAATGCGATCAACTTAGGCTATCAATGAGTCTGTTTATTGTCAATAAAAGTCGCTTGGAAGCATTCAGTAACAAAAACATTGAGTGGATATATGGACATAAAAAATAACCCACTTTAACATTTCAATTATTTCAAATGGCAACATGAAACATGCATATAAGGGCTGGGAGAAAAAAATCGATTCACCTAACGTTAGGTAGGCTATATCGCTTTTTTTTTTACGATTTTAAAATCGTTTTTTTTATTACAGAATATTACAGATATTAATTCAAATTAAATTGCTTTATTTTTGCCCTTGCTTATAGATAAGGTTGACAGAAGTTAACCACTTTCGTTTCAAAAACGTTTCAGGATGAAATGTGTCGTTATAGAGCTGCACGATTCATCTTTAAAAGACTGTGATCTCGATTCAAACACCCACGTGATCTTATTCCATTTCGTCTGTCTATTAAACCTTTGACAAAATCATATCGCAACATTCAAATCTGTGTTGGCGCTGCCGCTGACCCAGAGAGAGTTGTCATGAAACCGCAATGTCAGTCAGCTAGCTAAGTAACTTTGAAAACCCCGTGGCGCGATCTAGTGTGTTGTTGTTTGAGGGGATGGTAAACCGCCCAATCTGGCAACCCTGTCTGCAACCTGGAGAGGGGGCGGGGTATGAAGTGTCTCAATTGTATTTAAAGAGACCGCACCAAAACGAGTTGCTCTCAGACGCACATCAGAAAAGGGGTAGAAAAGAGGCCTGTGGAGCTATAATAATGAGGAATTCAGACCCAAGCATTGCAGTTCCGCTTTATATAGACTACAAATGTATGATTTATATGTAAAAAGGAACGATTTAAAAGCATGATATGTCTCCTTTAACACATTCAGTAAGCCAAAAAGAATGCAACAGAAGAACAGAAGCTTGATCTTTGTCTGCTTGGAGAAGGCCACTCACTTATGTAATTAATATAATATGCTCCAAACAGGAAGGATGCCAGTAATATCCCTTGATATCAAATTCCTCCCCATCTGCAAGCCAACATCAGCTTACTTCACAGTTATATTCTAAGCTACATGACAGTAGTTCCTAAACACACACACACACACACACACACACACACACACACACACACACACACACACACACACACACACACAAGGCCTCTAACACAAGGTCACTAGTCTTTCATTGCATATGACTATGGAAGCAGAATAGTCTCAATTATAATTCACACAAAAAACTTGATTCACACATGCGTAGACAATTTCACATGCATGAAACCTAATTCACATACACACACACACAAAAAAAAAAAATCACATGCGTGAAAAAAATATATATTCACAAAAAGCAATTCACATGCGCAAAATAAAATTATATATTCATAAAATACATTTCACAAATGCAAAACACAATTCGTAGACATACAACTGTACACAAAAACCTTTGAATGTTTAAAATGTACGAGTTTATCCTTGAATGTGAATGTGCAATGAATTCACCTGTGAATCTCCTTGGATGTGTGTGTGTGTGTGTGTGTGTGTGTGTGTGTGTGTGTTTGAGACTTTCCTGGCAGCGCTCTCCTCCTACACAGATCAGTCATACTCTTTAGCCAATCAGATTTAAGCTTATCAATCGACCAATCAGCATCACGTGAGGGCGGGCCTACCTGCATGTTACTTCATCAGCTTTCGACCACAGTTCATGGCTGGGCAGAGGTATGTGCAGCTGATCGTTCATTTCTGTGTTTACTGAAGTTAAAGAAGTTAGCATCTGTTTTCATGCATGTGAAATTGTCTACACGTGTGTGAATCATGTTTTTTGCGTGAATTATAATTGAGACTATTCGGCTTCCATAAATAACAATCAGTGTTAGAAAGTGTGATACCTGAAGAAAGCTATTTTTTAGAATTATTAGCATTCCAACATGATCACTGCACATGAACAACATGACAAAACCAGAATGCTCTCATTATTAGCAGACACGGTCTCCTCTTCCATAACGAATGCGGTTCCCTTGGCATTAAGAGGTTACATTCACCCGCTCCTGTAATCTCACTGCTCTTGCAGCACCTCTAATTTGAGTTCTGGACGTTTTCTCCACTTGTCACACTTTTTTTTTTTTTTTACTTATCTCAGGTCTCCTTATCTAAAGTTCCTCACTTTATCAGACTTTGATGCAGCTTGGTGGAGCTCATTAGATGAGAACATGGCTTCTCTCCAGACCAGAGGAGGTGGCAATGACAATAAACAGTATCTTATTATTCCTGTCCAGAATCCAGAGGCGAGCAATATGTCTTCCACATAGGCTTGAATGCCATTTTCTTTGGCTTTTATTCCCTAATTTCCACACAATAAACAATAAAGAATAAAAATTCTCCTTTACAGCCTTTAGTTTTCAGGACACGTCACAAAATACTGCAGATGTCAGAGGGGCCACACAAAAACACATGAGAAAAATATAAACTAAAATATGCTCGTCCTGAGAGTGAGACGGTGCTTCTGCAGTGACATGGTGCAGGACAACCAGGCAGTTCCGGAAAGAAGATAAGTGATTAGATCAACAGAAAAAAAAGCGAACAAGTGTGGGGGAAAAAACAGTAGGCTAGGCTAACACAAAGTGACGGTAGTAAAACACAATAGGCAATGCCTTATTTTTAGATAGTACAACAAAGACAATGATAAAATGTACATAGTCTGGACCAAAAAAACAAAACAAAACAAACATTTGGTCAGAAAGACTGGCTTAAAAAGGGGGGGGGGGGCAGCGGGACTAGAGGAGAGAGGCTATCAGAAAGCCTGCAGATTCTGCAGACCTGGTGAACATTGATTTATGACAGGAGGCGAAGAATAGACGACAAGAGCAGACAGCACTTTGTAAAGGCCACTGGAAACATGACACAGCTCCATGTAAGTCCAATAGATTTCAAGAAGGGTCCTTTTACAATAAATAAATAAATAAATAAATAAAAAGTTGCATTCAAGTAGATTGATTGAACATTTGCATTTGACAAAACTGAATAATTGGATTCACTCATCACATCCATTGTGAATTCACATGGTATGATCACAATGTAGCAATTAGGCTGTGGAATTATTATTGTGTTGAATTATGTAACTCTAATGATTTCATGTGAAAGGTGTTTGCTCTTTTGGGAAATCTATCAAGCAAACACCTTTCAAAAATGTGTCATTACAATTACATGCATTGAGAACTACCAAAGTAGTCTATATTAAAACATGTGACATTGGATAAAGTCAAATCAGCTACAATTGTTTTGATTGATTGTTTTTCCCCCATTCACTAACCGAATGTGGTGTTGTATGACCAGGTCCATGACATATTAGGCAATCAGGCAATGTATAGACTGCGGTTGAGGGAAGAAGACAAAAAGAAAGATTAAAAAAGAAAGAAAACAAATCAATGCAATTTCATTGTTGTTGCTAAGGCTTTAATGGACTATAATGGTAAAGGGTTCAGCATGTTTGTCTGTATCATATGCTGAATGTGAATTGGCCTTGTGTTTGTTGTACCAATCTCTGTCGTTCCTCTAAGAATGTCCCTTATTTTCACTCAGCACATTTCTTCATTTTCTTTGGACATTCAAGGCCACAAACTGTTACAGTTTATGTGCACAAACTGGGAAATGAGCAAAACAGAGACAATTGGAAAACCTTGTAAGCAATAAACCAAAATGAACACTCGCAAACCACCAAATGTGAGTAATTAAGACTGGCAAAGAAGTTGTATCACCAGTTGGGTCTCACTTAATAATAAACATTTAACTACATTTAAAATCAATCCAAAGAAATTAGAAACATCTACTTCTAAAGAAATCAAATTGTGCCTCATTGGCTCAATCTAGAAATGTACCTTCAGATGATATTTAGGATGTCTAAAGTTTAAATTCCTCCAGAACTCCATGTGCCAACACACACTGTATGCAATATTCCTCACAATAAACCATCAACAGGAAAATATGAGCAGGAAAATCACAATGTATCTTCACATTTTTAACAGGTGGCTTATGATGCAAGACAAGTGACACAATGACCTGGACTATTAGTCACAAATAAACAAGAAAAAAACTGCTAAATAGCTGCATTATCATTGGCTGTCACTATTAATCCATTGTTCTATAAATAAAGCCATTATTTAGAAGGCAAATAAAAAGATACTATAGATTTTTAAGTTTTTAAGAAAATGTCAATTTGCTGGGGACACAACATCTGTAAATAGCCTTGCACATCAAAACGTATTTTGTCACAGATGATCTGTCATATATCATACCGTCTAATATATCAATGCTATCTCAAAGGGCTCAGCTGTCATGTGGCTATTAAACCCAGACATTTAATATTCAGCCATAATGTGCTGAATGCTGTCTCTTTGATGGATAAAGGAGAATGGTGACACAGTGAATGACTGCCATTACAAAGTGACAGTGGAGGCCATGATGAAAGAACAAAAGGCAAACACCCTGTAAAAGATTCTTCTTACACCATCTCTTTTAAAGCGCAGCCCTCCCCAGAGTGGCCTTATTTATTTATTTATTAAATTTTTGTACTTGGCTGCTGCAAACATACTGTCACACAGAACAGAAGTTTTTTATATGAAGATATGCATACATTGAAGTGTTGATGTTTTAGGAATGCATATTAATTCACTGCCAAAGTAAATACAATGCTAATGGGCCAACTAATATATAACAGAGCTTCTCAAATGATTTTATCAGGATCGAGATTTTACATTGGAGATCAAGTGGTGACCATCACCATAATTGTTTAGAAAAATTTACTTTAGGGCTGGGTAAAAATATTAACATTTGATAATAAATTACATTTGTTTTGTGATTTTTAAACAATGAAGAATCAGTTGCTGGACCCAATGTAAAGCCAGACAGCAGTTTGGAAGGTGCTTATTCATAGTTTTGACCACTAGATTGCCACCATGTTAAAAAGCTTAGAGTAATGAACCCAGTTATGATACAGTTGTGAGGAAGACTTTGGTGCTTTGGAAAGCTTTGTTTTTTTGCCACCAAACTAATGGCAGAGTTTGAGGTCCGAATGTAATCTGATTAGGTAAAAACCTACCGGGAAACAATTCTTTATATCGATTTGTCTTCGAAAAATGCACGCCATTTCGTACGGCAGGGTAGTCCGATTCACTCAATAAGTGACTCTTATGAAATGGTTATTTTTAGTAAATCAAAAACATACAGCGCAACCAGTGCTGTTCACAAACAAATGACTCTTTTGAGCCAGTCGTTTTGATGAATCATTCAAAAAGACTCATTTGAATTAGTCTGACTGAAAGAATTATGGAATACTTTAATATTTTACATGATGAATGACATATATTATAAATTTATATTTAAAAAGTAACAAAAGTCACCATGAAATACATTTTTTATGGAATATTTCCATAATTATTATAAATTATTTATCCATGCACATCACAGAAAATGGACATACATTCAGCTGATCTCATAGTAAAGCCTTTCTCCTTGAGGATTTGCCCGAGTGGTCAGTGGATGCCTTAGGGCATTTAACAACTGGTTCGTATCAGGGGAAGTGATGGGAAAGATCACATCACCACATCTTTCTCAGACTGCATATAGAGCAAATGAAATAGAGTCATTTAAGAGAACATTTGGTCTCAAGAGCATCAGCCAACTGCAAGACTTTAATGTGAAATTAAAATCACTTTCAGCTCTTTTGTCTCGTTCATGTTGTTCACTCCATTGTAACAAAATATATCATAGTTTTTACACATTTGATTAATAATCCTCCACAAATATCTAGAGGTGCTAACGTATCACCCGATAATAACAGTGAGATGAAACAAGCGAGTCTTCCTCTATAGCCATTTTCACTGCTTTGCCAAGACTGATGACAGCAGCCATCGGGGACTGGACGAAAAGATCTGAGTCAATTTGCTGCTTCAGGTCCCCATGTGACATCAATTTTACACAAAATAAGGAATTCAAACAGTAAAATTCCACCAAATAAGAATTCATCTCAAATTCCATGGCAATAGAGAGGGCGAGATACGCCATCCATCTATACATTTATGTATGCGGTGACACATAAACGGCTAGGCTAACAAAATATGGGATTTCAAAATGGCAAAAAGCATCTCCATTAAGGAAATAAATCAATTATTTCAATAGTACAAAGCTGTGCTTTCTCTCACCATTTATTTTCACTCCTGCTATCTGTTGGCCATTCCTACCATTCAATTTTCCTATAGTTCATTTTCATGCCTTAATATATTGGATACATATATTAAACTCCAACACATAATTTTTAAATAATTCCACTACTTTGGCAGATATGTCTTTTTTTTGCCATGTCCCCATGCAGTGCATTTCTAAGATGACATCTGGCATTTCCTTAAGAAATAATAATAGTGATTAGAAATGTTTCTTCGGTTTTGATTTTTTTTGAGGAATATTCTTTAAATTGGTAACCAATGTTTTTCTTTCTATGGGGAAAAAAACAGCACAGGCATTAAAAAATAATACATTTTAAGAAATCCATGATGTTTCTCTAACTTTAATACAATCCATCCTGTTTAAAAATTACAGCAATCTTTGAGATATTAACATTTTAAAAGATGACTTATCCTTTTCTTTCCATTTTAATGAATGAAGTGCTTGTGCTTAAAATTAGTTTGGCATATGCATTTACAGAAATAAATCAGAAATAAGCAGTTTTTTACTACTATTTTAAGTTACAGATTTAAGTACTGAATAACAAGAACCTCTTTGTAAACCCCTTTTCTCTCAAACAACATTATAGCGTTCATCATTCAATAGTGATCCATTATCCACTTCTGTATGGAGGACTGAGGGAAGATTTCTACTCTCCATTCCACAGGTTATTCTAGACTCTACTTAGTAGGGCTTCAGCGCCCTTATCTTTTAATCTCAACCTACCCGTAAAAATACAATCCTTGGGACACCTGAGCCTCATAAAAACCACATGATTTTATGATCTCTCCTCATGTTTACTGAAAACTGCAGCTGTAGTGAACTCTCTGAGATCATTTCCTCTAAATCCTCCCTTTATTAGTTGTTAAACAAACTTTAAAGATCATTATATTAAGTAATATTCTCCCCTCTTGTCAGTGAGAGGCCCTTGCATAGGTGACAGCACACTTGTCTCTATCTCAGATTTCCTATCCATTGCAATGAAATAAAAGAATGCAACAATACCTATAACAATACCTATAATGACAATACCTATAATGACATCGATAACGATAACAATAAAGATATGGTTTTAGAAATTGTTCTAAATGTCAACAAATCAACACTTTTTTCCAGCTGATAAAAACATTCATTCTGTCATCATTTACTTAACCTCAAGTTGTTCCAAACCTGTATGAATTTCTTTATTTTGCTGAACACAAAAGATGATATTTTGAAGAATATGGGCAACCAAACGAGCCAAAGGCCCCATTGACTCCCATAGTATGAAAAATAATAATAATATGGAAGTCAATGGGTGACTTTAACTGTTTGGTTACAGACATTCTTCAAAATATCTTCTTTTGTGTTCAGCAGAAGTAAGAAATTCATACAGGTTTGGAACAACTTGAGGGTGAATAAATAATAAATTTTTGGGTGAACTATCCCTTTAAGCATTTAAAGTGTTAGATGACATAACAGCAATGTGTACTTATAATTATAGTTATAGTTCTCGATCCAGGTGTGAACAGGTGTTAAAAGATGCAGTTTTACATGGTTTATTCAAAATTGTCAGTAAAGCAAATTTTGTTCCCATGACGTCTTCCCACAGAGTGTCAAGAGGCAAAAGGTCAGAGGATCAAAATATGCTTGACTGACAGTCTGGTTTTTGAGCTGCCATAAGGAACAGGAGCTTGGTAAAACCACTGTTGTGTTGCAGTACAGGAAGTGTTAGTGGTTTACAGCACAAACAATCATTAAGCTCTCTCAAGCCCCCAGGCTGATTGCAAAGGGGAAATTAAAAGCAAAATCTGATAGGCAAAGGGGTGTCTCTCTTTATCTCCAAACATTATCTGAGCATCTCCCAGGTAGCGCACAGGAGGGATGTCCAGGGTGGGTTTCTCTCAGAGGACACCACAGCTGTCTCCACGGGGAGAGAGAGCTTTAATTAGATGTCAACACGGCTGAGGAGATGCAGACTCTACAATACTCTGCGGCACAGGGCTTGGCTGAGCTTCTACAAAACTGACGTGACTGGTCATGGGTGGCAAGTCCTGTGGGTGGTTATATTTCCATGTGTGAATATAAATATGAGTCAACAAAAAAAATATATATTTTCCTAAAACATGTTGACTATGTTCTTATCAAAATGTCAGCATAAATGTGAACTATAATACTGCATCAAACAAACAGGTATAATGTTATGCTTACTTCTTGGGTACGAGCACTGGTTGTGAGCAATGAGTGAGAAAAATGTAGGTTTACCACAAATTTAAGTACAAATATATTATGTATTTATCAAAAACTATGGCATCACTTTACAGTAAAGTCTAATTTGTTAACAGTAGTTAACTAACTAATAGCAATGAGCAATATATTTTTACAAGTACTATGTTGTTAGTTCAAATTAACTAATGTATAACTAATGTGGACAAATTAAACCTTATTTTTAAGTGTTACCAAAA
The DNA here is from genome assembly GCF_963993115.1 of Abramis brama. NCBI lineage: Eukaryota > Metazoa > Chordata > Actinopteri > Cypriniformes > Leuciscidae > Abramis > Abramis brama. Next base: position 10,822,929 of record NC_139975.1, read on the forward strand.
ATATGTATATATATTCATTCATTCATTGTCACTATAATTAATACGGTTTAATTAGCTTGTAGTAAAGGAATTGTTAATTGGTTATTAGGAGTAAACCGTTTTTACTCACTTTAGATGAGGTCACGGAAAATGTGAAAAATTACTGTAAGTGCTTCAAACCAAACTTTATTAGACATTAATTGCTTTCATAATCAGTGTTCCTTAAAAAGTTTAAAAATACATTAGGCGCGCACGCACACACACACACACACACGGAACACTTAATACAATTAATGTCTAATAAAGGTTGGTTTAAAGCACTTAATGACATTTCCCTATTTTTCGTGACCTAATCTAAAGTGAGAACTATTTACAGTTAATAAGTTGTTAAAGCATTAAAAAAAACAGTATCTAACTCTTCACATATGAGCTACTTAATAATAGTGTTAATTACAGTGACAATGAATGAAGAACTCACTATTTGTATATATTCATATACAAAGAATGTAGACTATATATTAACAATATATTACCGTAAAACTTCAAATAATAGCCAATTCAGACTACAGACTAAGCAACGATTGTATTTAATTGTACAGTACAATCATAACATAGTACAGACATGATCTTAATTCCATAATATCCTTAAACATAACTATATTGCTGGCCATAAACTGACAAAGTGCGCGTCTGGTGTGCGATACCTCGAGTTGTCATAGGCGTGAGGCGGCGCTGCGCTTCTCGTCCGGTGTGCGACCGCCTTTAGATTTTTGGCAGCATAAAAAAACGAAACGATGAGACAGCCATGGGCTGAACAATACAAGTTACCGGTAATATCCATCGAGCCTATGAACTAGTTGCCCGAAACACATTAACAAGAAAGAATGAAGGCTACCCTGTAAAACAACTGCAATCATGTGATACAAAAGGACCCTATTCATCACTATCATCATCACCACGATCCTCAACTACAAGTTCATTGGTGAATTCCTCCTCCTCGTCGCTCTCCTCCACTTCTCCCTCTCCGGCCTCCACTAACTCTGCCTGCCTTGCTTGCGCTAACAGCTCCCGGCCAGATGCGCAGGGCTCTCTTGCGTGCGCAATCTGCTCCATAGAACTGGCTTAAACAGACGATCTGACGGGTTTTAGAAGATTAAATACAACCCGAAACTAAAAAACAGACCAGGCCTCTATTTGAGACCGGCCTTTATTTATCCAAACCTGTAGCCACACCAGGCGTGTAAAAGAGACAGGCGTCTATTTGGGACTCGGCTATTATTTGAAGTTTTACGGAATTAAAGGGGTGGTTGAATATGATTTCACTTTTCTAACATTAGTTAGTGTGTAATGTTGCTGTTTGAGCATAAACAACATCTGCAAAGTTACAACGCTCAAAGTTCAAAGCAAAGGGAGATATTTTCTTTTAAAGAAGTCGCTTTTTAAGGACTACAACAAACGGCTGGTAGGGACTACACGACATTCCTCCCGGGTTAATGACATCACTAACCCTAAAATTTACATAAACCCGCCCCCGGGAACGCATTTATAGATTATCAAGACAGAATATGCTAATCAATGTCACATACACATAAGCTACATAAATTCATCAACTAACCATTCAGAAATGTTGTCTACATGTTGTCATGTTGTCTTCTTGAGTCTCTCCATCTTTCTGACGTCAGTTTGAACATAAAAGGCTAAAAGTTTTTGAAGTTTCCAGTGCATGTCTGTGTGAGGTAAAAGGACACAAGCTGTTGAAGCCCCACCCTCTCAGCAGCTCATTTGCATTTAAAGGAACAGACACAAAAACGGTGTGTTTTTGCTCACCCTCAAAAAGTGACAACTCTAACATGCTATATAAAAATAGTATTTTGAGCTAAAACTTCACATACACACTCTGGGGACATCAAATACTTATTTTACATCTTGTGAAAAGGGCATTATACCACCCCTTTAACTATAAACTAATAGTTTGCAAATGGTTTTTAAGTACTTTATTACTGTACTCATTATAGTGTTTCCAATTAAAGACAAAAATGTGTGTGACATGAAGAACACAAGCCTTGTTGACTCCATAAAAGGGGAAAAAAAAGTAATTGAAGAAAAATGAGGGGATACAGTGAGTTGTTGTTCCCATGACTTATGACCTCTCCTCGAAACAACAGACACAACCTCCTCGTTTCAAATAGTTCATCCAACAATATTGAGCGCTTTCTTGCCTATGTTGTGGTTTCTATTTTCTAGAATATTTCCATAGAATGAAAACAACATAACTGACAGTTGTCTCTCAAGCAATCAATTTCCTACTGTGCACGTTTCACCATTCTATGGTCTCCTTCTTCTCACATAATAGAATAATTTAAACTCAAATCAATATTTCATGACCATTTATTTATTCGTTCATTCATTTGGCTAGTAGCTGTGTATTAAGCAGAATAATGTACAATCAGCTGATCATTATGGCAAAATAATTCGCTTCAGGGTGATATAAGACCCCACTGCGTCGCCTCTGACTTTATTTTGAGATAATGACTGGCTGACTGTAGATTATCCCTTAAATAATAATTATTTCTGCCACCAACCTGGCTGTGAGTTCACAGCTTGTTACTATTCAAACCCTGGCTCTCATACTAAACCAAACATGCAAGTAAAAATATGCAATTCTTAATCTTTCCATGAGAACTAATACTTTCCTTAACTAATAATACTTTCCCACCCTGGCCAAAAGTGGAACAGTCTACAGCAAAAATTCTCAGTCTATTGCATATACCGTGTTGCTCTTTGATGTGCCAGCATGCAGTCTAGGAAAGTTTGGTTTTATCTCTCTGTTCACCGAAGCTTCCATCTTGCTTTTGGTTAATTTGCTCTGCCATATTCAAGGACCTCAGACTGCTGAACACTGTCAAAATCGATATTTGCACACACCGTTGCTGGCCATACAATCGAATGCCCCTAGAGACACTGGTAAACACGAATGAGACAGAGAGTGGAACGACTGATGTGAGAGATGGTTGTGTTGCATCAGTGTAGGCTGTTTAGTATTCTGCGGTTACACTCTTAATTGTCTACTGCCATGTCAGTTGACTGCAATAGAAATCTTTGACTTCTATAATGGGAAAGAGTCTGTCTCTTACATCGGCAAGCAGCTGTATACCACTTAATTTCCCATCTGGTTTAACTCTACAAACAGCAGCCATGAACCTGCTTGAATATAGATAAGAAAAAACAGAAGAAAAAAAAAAAACAGGTTAAAGATAGAGAGAGAAGCACAATGATAAGGAAGGCAGCTTGAAGTTGCATTACATTGGTTCTCATTTGCATAAAGTTCAACTTTTTTTTCCAACTTTGTCACATTGCAGAACATGCCACATGCCAACAAGTTGCTGTGATTCTCACTGGAAATTAATTACTTTCAATTACAGCATCAGTTTTGCAAAAGTGCTCGGCAGAATGATATTGCTCAAATAGACTTACAATGTTAAAATTCACTTCCTAAGTTCCAAAGGTTTTAGAGGACAACTTCATCATACCATATCCTCAGCAAACAAAATTAAAACAAACAAACAAACAAACAAACAAACAAAATGCTGCCTATGGTGCAGATGTCATAAAACTCGAGAACCAATGACACTTGACAGATGTCAAGTCAAGTGTTAAGGTGTTAAGACACCTTAATCTGTTTTAGAGCTGTACCAAAGGTGAACTTTATCACAGAATAAGTAACTTAGAATGTAATAAAACTACATTTTAAATAAATAAGTAAGTAGAGATATACATGTCTAATATAAACATTAAAAAATATGAACTTAGGTTGACACCCCCATGTAAATTAAAGCAATCCTTCACTGAAGAATGAAGAACTTTAGGAGGATTCCTAACAGAAATAAAATATGAAATTTCCTTTCCATTGCAACACATTATTTATAATTATCTTTAAAAACTGAGTTTAAGAAATAACAACAGATATAGGCTGACATTTATCACCCGAAAGCCTAGCATACCCTTTCTATAAATGTTTCTTATTTTATTTTAAATAATATTATATATATATATATATATATATATATATATATATATATATATATATATATATATATATATACACACAGTGAGGAAAATAAGTATTTGAACACCCTGCTATTTTGCAAGTTCTCCCACTTAGAAATCATGGAGGGGTCTGAAATTGTCATCGTAGGTGCATGTCCACTGTGAGAGACAATCTAAAAAAAAAAATCCAGAAATCACAATGTATGATTTTTTAACTATTTATTTGTATGATACAGCTGCAAATAAGTATTTGAACACCTGAGAAAATCAATGTTAATATTTGGTACAGTAGCCTTTGTTTGCAATTACAGAGGTCAAACGTTTCCTGTAGTTTTTCACCAGGTTTGCACACACTGCAGGAGGGATTTTGGCCCACTCCTCCACACAGATCTTCTCTAGATCAGTCAGGTTTCTGGGCTGTCGCTGAGAAACACGGAGTTTGAGCTCCCTCCAAAGATTCTCTATTGGGTTTAGGTCTGGAGACTGGCTAGGCCACGCCAGAACCTTGATATGCTTCTTACAGAGCCACTCCTTGGTTATCCTGGCTGTGTGCTTCGGGTCATTGTCATGTTGGAAGACCCAGCCTCGACCCATCTTCAATGCTCTAACTGAGGGAAGGAGGTTGTTCCCCAAAATCTCGCAATACATGGCCCCGGTCATCCTCTCCTTAATACAGTGCAGTCGCCCTGTCCCATGTGCAGAAAAACACCCCCAAAGCATGATGCTACCACCCCCATGCTTCACAGTAGGGATGGTGTTCTTGGGATGGTACTCATCATTCTTCTTCCTCCAAACACATTTAGTGGAATTATGACCAAAAAGTTCTATTTTGGTCTCATCTGACCACATGACTTTCTCCCATGACTCCTCTGGATCATCCAAATGGTCATTGGCAAACTTAAGACGGGCCTTGACATGTGCTGGTTTAAGCAGGGGAACTTTCCGTGCCATGCATGATTTCAAACCATGACGTCTTAGTGTATTACCAACAGTAACCTTGGAAACGGTGGTCCCAGCTCTTTTCAGGTCATTGACCAGCTCCTCCCGTGTAGTTCTGGGCTGATTTCTCACCTTTCTTAGGATCATTGAGACCCCACGAGGTGAGATCTTGCATGGAGCCCCAGTCCGAGGGAGATTGACAGTCATGTTTAGCTTCTTCCATTTTCTAATGATTGCTCCAACAGTGGACCTTTTTTCACCAAGCTGCTTGGCAATTTCCCCGTAGCCCTTTCCAGCCTTGTGGAGGTGTACAATTTTGTCTCTAGTGTCTTTGGACAGCTCTTTGGTCTTGGCCATGTTAGTAGTTGGATTCTTACTGATTGTATGGGGTGGACAGGTGTCTTTATGCAGCTAACGACCTCAAACAGGTGCATCTAATTTAGGATAATAAATGGAGTGGAGGTGGACATTTTAAAGGCAGACAACAGGTCTTTGAGAGTCAGAATTCTAGCTGATAGACAGGTGTTCAAATACTTATTTGCAGCTGTATCATGCAAATAAATAGTTAAAAAATCATATATTGTGATTTCTGGATTTTTTTTTAGATTATGTCTCTCACAGTGGACATGCACCTACAATTTTTTTTTATTTATTTTTTTTTTTTTTATTGGGTTTAAAGGTACAACATAACTGGAATAATTCACATGTTATCACATTTGAGTCCTCTTGAACACCATTACTTATTCAGAGAATGCATACTCGACTGAATTCCTCCCTGACACTAATTCTGTCCTTGACCTTTGGCCTAAACCAACTTTGCTAGTCAGTATTACCTTTGTTCCCTCATGTTTCTGATTGGAGTTTGATTTTTGACTTCCAGCTGAGTGTAGCTTGAGCATGGGAAAGGTTGCATGCAGATTCACTGATTACAGAGTCTAAATGTGAACTGACTGATACCATAGCAGTTGCTTTAATAAAGAGGTGAACTCCTGTTGCTTAATGACTGTTGAGTCTCTTTTTGTGGACATCTGGATGCTTTAGTCAACCTGTGAACTCAGTCTGTCAACCTTCTGCGTATGAGGTTCATATTACTTATCAGATTTCATTAGCAAGCAAATGCATGGCAGTGACACTTGTGTTTAACATCTATGGCATATTTCAAAAAGCTACTCTGTCATGATAAAAAATGATCTTCAGTTTGATTAAGATCCTGTTTTGGCGTTGTAAACCATTGAAGAATTTCTAGCAGGCCTTAAAATAACAATAACAATCACAATATCAAGTCAAGTAACCTTTATTTATATATCGCTTTTTACAATACCGATTGTTTCAAAGCAGCTTTACAGTGAAAATATATAACAGAAATATAACATTTTATAGAATATAACAGAAATGCTTCTGGGAGATCTATTTTTGACATATACTGCAATCAAAACATTTGCACATTTGATTTTTGAGATTAAGATATCGGGTCAGTTAATGCACTTAATAATTGTTGGGAATTAACACTAACATTAAATGCAAGGACCTGCAATATATTAATGTAGCTTTTTTGAGAAGATAATAATAAGTGCATGATCATATTGATATTCTACGCTGATAGACTAAATACAGATGGTTATTTCCAGCTTCAGACCAAGAGTCATATAAGAACCTATATATTCTTGCTCCTGACTGCTAGAGAGAAAAGGGACTAATGAGTTAGTCTGTGCTGCATAAAATAAAGTCCTGGTTGCCACGTACGCTAGCATAATGCTCACCAAATAAATAATTATGTGGACATGAAATATAGATCTGACATTATTTAATGATCTTACCTGTATGTTATTTTAAAGCTTCTACTTTAAAAAAGTACATTACAATATACAAAACAAAATACAATTTTATTAACTAACATCAACAGAATAATAAATACTATAAAAAATGTATTGCTCATTGTTAGTTGATGTTAGTATATACATTAACCATTGTTAACTAATGAAACCTTATTGTAAAGTTTTGCCTTAAAGGGGTCATCGGATGCAAAATTCACTTTTATATGGTGTTTGCATATAAATGTGCCTTTGCAGTGCGTGGACACAACCACCATACAATGAAAAAAATCCATTCACTCCTTTTTTTTATCCTCAAAAAGCCTAAACACTCTCAATAATTAAGCCGTTTGGATTTTCGGAGCAATATGATGTCATATTGCTCATGCTCTGCCCACGACCGCTGACGGACTGCCCCGTATTAGCATATTTCCTGTATTAGCATATTTCCTGTATTAGCATATTTCCGCCATCAGCCATTTGTATACTGTCCGCCAAGGCATCTCTTTACATGTCTTGTGTCCACACCCCCCATGGAAGAGAGGGGTGGGGTGACCAGTTGCTCATTATCATTTAAAGAGACATGCACCGAAACGAGTCGCTGTGAACAGAGCTGTTTTTGAGGAAGTAAAAAGGGTGTTGTTTTACACAACCATTGAGGAATTTTGACCAAAGTATGTTATAAACTTTAAATGAAGACCCTGAAGAAGCATACCAACTTGTGGAAAATTGGCATCCGATGACTCCTTTAACATTTTAATTTATTATCATAATTATAATACACACATTTGTTTATTGCAGAAATAGTTTTTCCGTTTACTGCACTATAGTGGCTAATGAATCAGGAGTCTCGGAAAATAGCTTACGTCCATGTTGCAAAATAATAACGCGGAGCTGCTAATATTTATCTGATACTGATTAAGATCCATACCTATACAGGTTGGAATCAACAAATTCTAAGCCACTAAAACAACATCTCTTACCATAGGGGTGGGGGAACAGATTCCAACAATGATTGCTTGCCATCAGATTCTAATCCACCCATGTTTCTTCTACAAGGAGACTGTAATATTTATCAAAATGATACTGGTTAAGATCCAACTGCAGTGTTGCAAATGGATGACAGCAAACTGCTGTACGCTATTGACCGATCAAAATCATGTATCCCAGGGTACTGTGCAGTAAGGTTTTATCATATTGTTTGGTGTTTCTTTAATTGACTTTCATTGTCCTTTGTCAAAGTCAAATCCCAGAGGCTCTGATAGCAAACTTGATAGACTGATTGATTGTGGCACAATGCGGGTATGTGTGCACGTATGTGTGCACTCTTTCGAGTTGTCACTAAGACAGCCTTCTAGTCACGTTGCACACCATCTGTTGGTGACTACAAGATTAGAACAGATCTATTGGAATGTAACTGTTGACTTTGCAGTCTCCTGTTCCATACTTGAGGAAAGATATAAAAATGAGTATCAATTTAAACAAATTGAAACAATTAAAAAAAATGCCAGTTGAAGAGCTATTGTATTACATTTGTAGTTCTTTAAATGGTAAATTACATGATTTGTTTTACATTATTTTATGAAGGATTAACAGTTTTAGCTATTATAATTATGCTGGATTTAATATCATTTTCTTTCAGCATGAAAAAGTTGGAGAATTAATCAAAAGCAATGTTTTCTTCTAATGCAATCTGAAGCACATTCTCACTCACTTTCATACTTTCCTCAAAGTGCACAACTGCACACCAAACTGATCCCACTAATGAATCAGACCTGTAGTGGAAAGCATGATGAAACGGTTGTGTTCATTTTGAAGGGTATGAAAAAGGTAAAACAAAATAAATAAAAAATAAAGGCTTTAGTCATGTTCTGCCAAATCATCAGTAGCAGTAGTGCTGATGTACTGCAGATGGCTTCATAGAATTTCTGGCACTACTGTTTTTCTCTCCATTTCATTCCAGCAGATGGATATATAGTATATATGTGGAATATGATTTCAAAACACTAATGTGTACACCCATTTTCTGAGCTTGTGCTGCAATTTTGCAAAGTTTTAAAGCACAATCATTGATACATTCCTTAAGGAATGCAACAATACAGTTAGAGGTTTTGTGCCGTAACCTTCTTTTATGTTTTTTTTTTTTTTTTTTGGCTAAAGTACCGTCTCATATTGGAAACTTTGTTAAAATACCTTCTCCCATCTGCCATTGAGTTCTTTATAGCATAAAATATCAAAGAACTCAAACAATACATAATTCCGTTGGGAACATTGTGCTGTCAAATAGCACTTTGTAGTCAGCACACTAGAGAAGAGTTTCTTTGCGATAGTCAGTTCTTTGCTTTATTTTCAGTCCAAAGTTCCCAGTTATCCACAAACCAGCAAATTACTTTTGAACTACGATTTATTTTATTTTGTATTTATCTATACACTATAATGAGAAATATTATGAATATCAGGGTTGTGTGCTACAGACAGGGGGGGGGGGGGGTTGCATTCAAATTGCAACAAGGTAGGGACAAAATCAACCTGTTCTCTTGAGAAAGCATAACTGTTTTTTGAGGTGACAATATTTTGTGGAAATTCGTCAATATGATTAGCTCAGAAAGCGATTTTTAGAAAAAAGCAAGCATGTAGATCCACCACTTAACCTATCCGTCATTCAATCGCAAGTAGATCTTACGAAAATTAACAAATTAGATCATACAAATTCATAGGAATTAGCCACTAATTCGCTAAAACGTAAAATGGAATCTGATGGCAAATAGAAATAAAATTGCCATTAGAGTGTTATGACAATGGTTATGAATAACAGAACATGCTTTTTTTCAGTAGTGTAAGTAAAGAAACCTTAAAACCTACATGAATTATACTTTATAAAAGTTGTAGAAAAGAAAGTACAATTGCTCCAATGTCTTCAGACACTTGGCCTCAAGGTTCTGGGCTTAGTGTAGCATTTGGAGGTTAAAACCAGTGCTTTTATTGAACTGGAAGCATCAGACTCAATCAGTTGTAAACAGTTGTGACAAGACAAGAAGCTTGCTATCTTTGAAACTGCTCAAGCAAGATAAAAAGTAGAGAGCTACATCAATGGCAGCCATCTCAAACATGGGTCACCAGCCAATCAGCTTTCTTGCCCTTTGGGAACGCCTCTATAGAGCTGCAAAATCTTCACTCTTAGGCAGAGTTAGAATTCATATTTTCTCATTTTATTTGTCTTATCTTATCATTTTAGTGTAAAATGAGTAAAGCTGTTTGTTGTTAGTTTTTTAAAAGATACATTTTTAGGCTGCTCTGTCTCAGTGGTCTAACAACGCTTGTAGATCAAGATGGCCAATCAAATCAAAGAAGGCGGGTCTTACAGTCTTCACAATGCACAAGTTCGTGGAAAGATGCAAGTAGATGTAAGTATTAGACAACTGTTTTACAATAGAAATGTTCAGCAACCGACAATAAAATAAGCGATCATGATTCATGTAATTCATAAATAAATGTGACGAGACAAGAAACGCTCGAGTTTTCAACATATTAGACGTAGGTATAAGAGTTAATGTGCGCACATTTCAAAATAAACTATTTTCAAATAGTTTAAATTGATTACTTCATTGCAATTAGACCTAGAACTTCTTTTAGCACTTTTTATGCATTTATTCCCTTAAATCCCTTTTAATCCTTTAATTATTTAATTCCATTATTATTATTATTATTTAATAAATAATAAGCATCAGAGGATGGCAAAGGTAAAATTAATTAAATATCCTATATCTGCTAAATAAAACAATGCTGTCAGTGGGTGATTCATTCTCAGTGAATTGCATGTATGCTTAATTTTGTGGCTATTACTGTGTCTATCAAAGCACCAACTTTGAAAGAGCTAACATTTTAGTAGGAACAAAACAATTGATGCTTATTCATTCATTCATATATATTTTTTTAACCATGCCAATCAATTCCTGGAAGGAGTCGAGGAACCATGTAGAGGAAGTGATCTCACTGCACTGATGATGTGCAGGCCATTTGACCTTCAGATTAAATATTTATGAATGTAAAACAAACAAAAAATGCAGTTCAAGTTCTAGCTCGCTTATCAATTACAGAGAGATTCTTTAATCCTTCAACCAAATATTTCTTTAAGAATATTTAAGAAATGGTCAGAAAGAGAAGGAGAGGGGGAACAAAGATTTAAGTGACTTTGAATGTGGCATGGTTGTTGGTGCTAGATGGGCTGGTCCGAGTATTTTAGAAACGGCTGATCTGCTGAGATTCTCATGCACAACCATCTGGGTTTACAGAGAATGGTCAGAAAAAGAGAAAATATCCAGTGAGCGGCAGTTCTGTGGTGGAAAATGCCTTGTTGATGCCAGAGGTCAGCTGGACTGGTTGGAGCTGATAGAAAGACAACAGTAACTCAAATAACCACTCGTTACGACCGAGGTCTGTAGAAGAGCATCTCTGAACACACAACACATCAAACCTTGAAACAGATGGGCAGGAAATAACAGGAACAGGAAAATAACAGGAAACTGTGGCTACAATTCACACAGGCTCACCAAAATTTGACAATAGAAGATTGGAAAAATGTTGCCTGGTCTGATGAGACTCGATTTCTGCTGCGACGTTCAGATGGTAGGGTCATAATTTGGCGTAAAAAAAAGGAAAGTGTAGATCCACCCTGCCTTATATCAATGGTTATTATATATATATATATATATATATATATATATATATATATACATACATACACAAACAAACAATTGTATATTTCATACTGACAATACACTGACAATCATACCAAACATTTCTCTATTTTAAATGTTATTTTAAACAAGGGAGATGTCATATTTCTCTTTGTAATACCTAATCCTATTTTCATTCCCACTCGACACAACCAAGTTGCAGCTTCTGTCCGTCTGATGTTTTCCAGAGCAGCAGGTCCTTAGGGAACAGCTCACAACAGTCAGCAACTTTCAGCTTTGCTCACTGAAACCCCTTAAGAAACCTCTGTGGACTCTGCCAGCTCCAAATAACAGGAAGCAAATCCAGGTAAACAGCCAGCGAACAATGGATTCAAACACCTTGCCAAAGACAACACAGCTGTGCACTGCCTCCACCTGTATGCCATCTCTCCTAACTTAGCTGTCTTCTTTTAGACAACTTAAATATCTCCCAAATTTGCTGTTGGAGAGCAGAATGAGATTTCACAAAGTGGGTGGTGGTGGGTTTCCTTACACCTGGCTATATTTATAGAATAAACATTATGGTAAAGATGGAAATCTGTTAATGTGCTCTCAGGTATGCTATCATACACAATCAGTAAGAACAATATTTAATGCAGGTCTGTCACTGTGCCAGTTACATTAATGGAACAGTTGGTGTTGTCTTGGGCAGAATGATCTGTGTTTATCGCCTCATGAGGCTTTTTAAATCACTGTCCTGGCACTCCAAACGGAGTTTCTCTCACACATATGTAACTTAATTACGTCACTTGTAATTTATGCTGTCCTCATAGAAGACAAATACATAAAGTACGATAGATGGATAGACTGAATATCATTTATGTCTTGCATGACTACAGTAGTTCCACTGCAGTTCTTGTTTTCACATTAAACTTTTACTTTACTAACAGATGACAACAGTGTACAGTGATTCTACAGTGCACAGGCACAGGGGCGATTGACTAAAAGACGAGAATGAGAAAGAAGAAGGGTCAAGCTCCTGCAGGCAACAGAACAGCATGGCAGAAGGAGAAAGATGCATCCTCCCTGCTTTGCATCTCATCTGGTGCTCTCTAAAGTAAACAACATGGAACCAATGGAACTTCCTCATTCTAATTTAAACTGTCACAATACAGTACATGTGATTTAAGGGCCAATGAGGAAATAAACTTTTTTTTCTTCAATGGGAGCACAGAGAGGATGTGCACTCCTACAACCTGACTGAATTGTGAAAAATCTATATACAGTATATCTATCTATCTATCTATCTATCTATCTATCTATCTATCTATCTATCTATCTATCTATAGAAAATATAAGCACAATACAAATAAACTTTTTTTACAATCCCAATACCACTGCAAGTTCAATAAAGTATTCTCATATTTCATAAAAGTAAAGCGAGTTCATTCCCATATCTATTTTACAGTTTGTAGAGAACCCTCACAGCAGGATGTCAAATGTGTGTTAAATAGTTAACACCACTGCAAATGTCCTGTTCATTTACACTGCATAAAGCTGTCTTACAATATCGCAGACAGCCAGTATGCTCTTTTGGTTGTGACTGTCTGGAAAACGAATTTTTCACAATTGTGCTCATTTTGCTACTGATCCCTCTCTGTGGAGTAGATGTGAAAAGAGGTGTGGGCTGATTTAGCAAATGCTATATAAATGAATGAGAAGCTTTTGAACTAAAAGGGCGTGGATGCCTGTGCCCGACCACGACCAGGAACCCTTCTGCTTAGAAATGTGACCAAAAGCAGTTCTTGATTACATAAAACACTGAATTGAATTACTTTGGTGTTTTGAGAACATATTTTAATATCCAAAGCCTCAAAAACAAAGCAGTTACTCTGTCAGTAACTGTAAAGCCAATCATCTGTTACCATGGATATTCATTTTATTAACACATCATTATTGAGTTTGTTATCGAGTATTTAAGTTCCTCATTTCCTTGCTGTGTTCGTCCGGTATTGTTGGTGGTTACTATTTAGGGGTGTGTGATATCACGATTTTTGATTGTGGACGAATAAAATGTCTCCAACGATCTGCTTTTGTAGAAATAGCGTAGTATCGTGCTACAGTGCATTCTATCAGTTGCAGTCTGGCGCCTCCATCTCAACATACTGTACAACGCGACGCATTCACATCACATGTTAAAGCAGAGGTAAAGTTACACTCATGAGAGTCCCTCTAATATGGTTGTTCCAAACCTGTATTCATTTCTTTCTTGTGCTGAACACAAAATAAGATATGTTGAAGAATGTCGGTAACCAAACAGTTGCTAGTCCCCGTTGACTTCCATAGGAAAAAAAATATACTATGGAAGTCACTGGGGACCAGCAACTGTTTGCTTACCCACATTCTTCAAAATAACTTATTTTGGGGGAACTATTCCTTTAATGTTAATAAAATAACGAAAAACAAAGAGAAAATCTTTTTTCTGAAGATCTTGACTGAGAACTTTAATACATAAACACTACAGTCTATGTAGTGTTTTATTTTTATATTTGTTCATTTAATTTCTTCCTTGAATGCTACTGTTAAATACACATGTAGCTGAAAAAATAAATAAAGCACTCTTTATTTAATTTGTATATTAAGTTGTGTATATATAATGTGTATCTTTGTTCTTATTTTTTAATAACAAAAAAATAATGACAAAGATTTTTATCTTCGCCACTTTGGCCTAAATGTCTGCCATTCCTTTTCATTTTATATTTTGTGACCTTGTAAGGCTTTGTTTTTAAAATAGGGGCATTAGTTTGGTTGTAATGCTCAGTCACTTGCAAAATATTAAAACCAACATGCAAAAAAGAATCGTGATAAAATCGTGATGTTCTTGAAAAAAATGCAGAGTCTGCATAAGTGGATATTCAGAAAAACACACAACAAATTCCAGGTTGTTAATTTCATAAGTTTCTCCAGAACTTATTAAGTTTGAAAGAGAAAAAAAAGTTTAGTTTTTTTTATTCTATTAACAGATGCTGGAAAGGCTGTTAAGAGCCAAAGTTCTCCTCACAGCTTGTTTAACAGCTGGATCTCCATAAGCCAAACTGAGTCATTCTACAGGAGAAAGCATATGGAATAAAGGGAGAAAGAGAAGTGGGGATGAAAAGGGAGTTAATATACAGTACTGTATAAAAGAGCCAGCATTGCTCCATCTATAATTGAGGTGAACAACAGCTGTGAGCTCTGAGACACAACAAAGTTTGAGCCAAAATTATTGTTGTATCAAATTATATCTAAATGAACCAGTCAGACAAACACCAGCAGTTATATCTCTATTTCTTTGTTTATTTTACATCACACATGCCATCAGATTGTGAGTGGGCATCCGGGCGACATAGCAGGTAACAAAATCACTGTTAAATACAGTTCTGTCATGACAACTGAGTGTTTGGCATGGTAATGGGTATGAAAATATTGATATATTTGGTCTTGGTGGAACAGATCGGCTGCTGTTGGTTATTGCTGCTGCTGCTGCTGCAGAAAAAGTACGGGACTTGCTACTGCCAATACATACACGACACGCTGCTGTGAGCAAAGACATGCTGCTGCTGTACAATATAGCATACATGAATTACTCGTAGCAGATCTATACAGGTGGAGCTGGGGAAGGTGGAGGGTTTCTGAAAGCGCGCTGCACTGCTAAGGCAAATGCTAACAAAGTATTGAGCACACAATCTCATTGGCTACTGATACAGCAGGAACCAGAGGTGGAAAGTAACTAATTTCAAATACTTTCGTTACAGTACTTGATTAGTACTATAAATAAATTGTGGTACTTTTATAATTGTGTACTTTATCTGTCAATCAGATGCGTGAAAAAGTGTGGCTCGTTGCTATAGCAAGTTAGCAACAGTGGGCTACCAGACCATTTTCGGTAGAACGTAAAAAAATGTTTACAAAAAAATAGCATTTTATTTAACATGTAAACCCACACCCTACTTTATTGTTTTACTGGCACTTTTTTTATCCATACCATTTTAATCCTACATTTCTTTGATCAGACCTCTCACTTACTGTTCTTTGCTTTTGCCCTTCTTAAAAAAAAAAACATTCAAATGATCTTACATGGACTGACTTTTCAAATTTAGCAATAAATCAATTGCTCTTGGCAACAGGGATAGCTAATATGTTTGCTTAGCATAGTGACAAACATGACAATTTATGAGATTGATATCATGTTTTTCTCCAAAATCACTATATGTAGGCTACACGTCAGTCATGTTTGAAATAACTTGCTTCTGTGGTTCCATGACATGTTGCTTCTTAACACAGAGTGAGACGGAAAATATATAATTTTATAAAAATGCTATACTCTGATACAGGCTATATGTCGATTAGCGTTGCATAGATGTACATCATTCTTACGAAAATACTTGAGATGGCTTGAAGAACACAGATAAACACAGATCATTGCAATGTTTATTGTCTTCATGTTACATTGCAAACAGGTTGAGTTAAAGACCAATTAGCCTGCGCCATCTAGTGTTTCATGACAGAACTTTGTATTTCTCAGTTTTGTGGTTGTAATAAAATTCTACCGTCAAATGGAGAGTGAGAGAATAATTTAATGGAAATTCTTTCAAGCCTCAGAGTAAAAATTGAAGTGCTGCAGGGAAAAGAGCCGGAGTTCTATTGGGGTCAGGCTAGCTCTTTTAACAGTATGCCACAGCAGTTACAGAATAGTTAAAATGCCTTTAAAAATCAATGATTTTAGCTTTCTGGTAATGTGCTATAAGCACATTAGCATATACGCTGAGGCTGGTAATCTTGTTCTTGTTCCAAAACATATGTGGCTGGTTGAACAGCTGCAGCACCAACACAATTGACAATATCTCTCAGGAGTATTTGGATTCATTATAGTATTTCAACAACAAATCATTTGTCACAATGAGTAATTCTTCCGTTTCATGGGTTCCTGCAGGGAAATTTCACGTTTTAACTGGTAATAGTTTTTAAAGGGATTCAATTAGCAGTGTCCATATTAAAATTGATTTGTGACACTTATCCACTCCTAAACGTTTGCAATTAAAGGGATAGTTCACCCAAAGAAGAAAAATATTTCATCTTTTACTCACTCTTATATTGTTCTTATCTTTCTTACTTTACTTTCTTTTTGTTTTTGCCACTGTTTCCATACAATGAAAGTCAGTGGTGTCCAATGTTGTTTTGGACTTCATTGACTTTCATTGTGTGAAGAAAGACAGTTGAAACATTCTTCAACATACATGTTTTGTGTGTTTCAAAGAAGAAGTAAATTAAGCCATTTATGTTAGGAACAACATGAGGGTGAGTAACTAATCAAAAATGAAATTTCTGTCATTATTTACAGACATCAATTGATTCACAACAAATTATGTCAATGACAATGCAGCGCAGAACTCTTACATTTAGTACATTCCTGGCTGGTGGTTATTGAGTCTAAAACATAACAAAATTATTTGCCAGAGAGCAGTGTCTTTTCACAGGGATGTGTCTTTTCTGGTAACTGTACCTTATGGCTGTCCCCGTCCTCAATAACAAATATTGCCCCCAGGTTCCAGCCAGTTAATATACTGTAAGTGTTATAAAGGTTACATCTAGCAAAATCTCAGTTTTCTATAATTTTATCATAGCAGCTGAAAGCGATCATATGTTAAGTTGACAAGGCAGTGCTGTCACCATTAAAATAAGTTGGAATCCTCTAGGAATAATTCATTTGAAAGAAATTACTGCAGGCGTGGAGATGGAAAACGCAGTCTCATCAGACATGATGCTACGCTCACTTATTAAAGGTGCAATGGAGTCCTGGAACGAAGGTGGGGGGAGATTTGTGGATTAATGTACAATTTAGATCCCTACTTCCAAAGCACTTTGAATTATTCAGAGCCGAGGGGGCTGTCTATGCATATAGAGTAATAAAGCTGGGACGCAGTGGAGAACGTTCAGGGGAAGTTAGGTTTTCATAAGAATTCCTAAGGAAATTAGGCCACTGTGATATGGAAACACTGTGAGCCCAATGCAGGAAACATCCAAACGCATTACTATTGCGAGTCAATAACAGGTAAATTTGAGTTTATTTTTGATGCATCATCTCAGAAGTATTTGTGCTAAAAATATGACACTTTGCTGTGAGCAGCATGTAAGTTGTGTACCGGTAATAAGAGTGGCAAAAATTTCCCGAGAATGTGAATCCCAAAATGTTTATGTTATTATACAAAAATGCTATTTTCTTCACATGCTGTGCAATTTTACCAGTAGTGGGAACCATCAATGTGCCAATGACGGTTCTATAAACAGGGCATTCTGGGCTCTGATCATGTGTCCTGAACATTTAATATTCAATTGCACATTGCCTCAGATGAAATCAATCACACCAGCAGTCTCTTTATATATATATATATATATATATATATATATATATATATATATATATATATATATATATATATATATGTATATATATATATATATATTTTAGATTCCTCAGGGTATAACTTATGATACAGTATTTACAGTAGGCCTATATTTCTGCCTATTGATTGCCACACTTTAACAGTTATTTTTACACTACACAACACAACTACACAAATATCCAACAATGCAAAAAACAGAAAAAACAGTCTCAATATAGTATTTTAATGTTATACATATATATATATACACACCATTATAATTTCTTAAGCAGTAAAATAACATTACCTAATCATACAAACCCCGACTGGAATAATGAAGTTAATTAGATCCAGGCAGTATGTTATGCAGTGTAGTTACTGGAAAAGTGTCCATTATCCCATTAATAACAACGGCTAAGGAAAGTTGATACAGAGTGTAAATACAATACAGTCCCTGAAAGCCGTGAGCCTTTTTTCCTTTTATTCTTTTTTTTTTTTCTTTCCTCATTCTACAGAACAATTTATTTCATTATTGTTCCTATAATAGTCTCTGTTTTCTTGTTATTGACTTCACGGACCGGTGGTCTCCTAAAGTGTAGATGGAGAGATATTGTAAAAGAAGGGCGTATGAAAGCGACCCTGCACTTATGATAATATCACCGGCTCAATTACAGCACTGACCTTCTGCTGTCCAGAGAGAAAAAGAATAAAAAGATAAAACAAAGCAAAGAAAAAAACACCTCTCTATCAAAGTCTCATAAAAGCACCCTTGGGCAGAGGTGCTGCTAACACAAGCATCTTTGAGCTGACCGGAGATCATTATTACAGCAGGGCTTCACCCCACACAGAGACTGAGGAACAAGATGGATTTTTCATGTCTCGGCGCTCTCTGTATGTGCTTGGCATCATCCAGCAAACTCTTGTGCCATCTTAATTACACTTGCTTGCTGAGAAACAGATATCATGGTGTATGATTTACAACTAAATGCAATGCATGGCAGTTTGCTTGCATAAAAATTACCGTGGTTACACACAGTCTGCTTAAGTGCCAAGAGCTGTTCTGCACATGATGAAGAATGCAAATGTATAAATGGCAAGAGCAAAATTTCAGTCAGTTAAAAGATCACTTGTTCAGGCCTCAGTTCATTCCAAACCTGAATAGAAAAGAATAGAATCAGTGAAGACTTTAATGAGTTGTATGGACTGTCTTTATAGTGCTTTTTTTATTTTTGGACCCAGAACAATAAAAAATTAAGTAAAGATCCTTTAAGGTTTAGAACATCATCAGGCCGAGTAAATAATAATGATTTTAATTCAAAAATTTTCATATTGTCTTCTTAATGATTAAATTTGGATAGTTTTCTTCTAGAAAGACAAAAAGTTCAGGTGGAGAAAAAAAAACTTTTTCTTTACCTTGACATGTTTCGACTGCAACCTGCAGTCTTCCTCAGAAGCGTCATCTGACAGCTGTGACGTGTCGTTTATCAGCTGTTATTTCCTGGGCGTGGCCAACCCGGCGGACCTGACAGTTCCGCCGGGCTGGCCACGCCCTGCCCCCCCCGCCGCTCGATGTTCTCTGGAGGATGGTGTTCCATGTGTGTGAGAGCATGTAGGCTCCCTAATCAGAACCAAACAAATACAGAAGATGGATAAAGGAGGCGATTGAAATCAGGAAGCGGACCAAAGACACCATCAACCGGGACGAGGGAGCCTACATGCTCTCACACTAGGGATGGGCATCTCCATACCTAAGGCCGATACGATACGCATCTCGATGCATAGCCAACGATACGATACATTAAAGATACATATAAGCAGCTACCGATGCGATGCGATACGATTCACTACTATTACGATGCAGTGCGATACGATTTCGATGCGATTCAGCGCGATGCGATTCAATGTAATATGATGCCATGAAATTATAGATAGTTAACTTTTATTTATTTAAAAATAAATATCAGACATACAGCAAATCATAAAGTAGCTTAAGTGTCTGACTTTTAATGGCTCTTTCACAAACAAAAGATTTGGTTTTCACAAAAAATATATATATATTTTTTTTCAGCTGAAAGAAGATGCTGATTTAACAAACAATAATAAAAAATAAACGTTCATAACTGTATTCAAATGTAAATATATATATATCCTACTTTAAGGTTGTGACTCTCATGACACGCCTCGCACTCCGTATAGTTGTGATGCGTCATATTCACGTAGCAGCTGCAGCAGTGGTGATAGTTGAGTGATGGTGATGAGACGCGAATGAGGGGAAATCGCGTCCATCGCGCCGTGCTAAACGTGTCTATCGCGCCGCAAGACCACCAGACGCGCGTCAACGCGTCTTTTTTAACATGGAAACCACTAGCTCCAGACGCTCTATTCGCGTTCGTTGTGGACGCAGCAGTTACATAATAAAATATTGGTCACAAATGATTGATCACTTTCTAAATAGTAGAAGTATAGCGCATCTACTAATAAATATAAATTAATAAATCGTTTTTTACCGATGCAAATATGTTAGAAACGATGCATCGCGATACAAATGCCAACTTATCCGATGCACACTTATTTAAATCGATGCATCGCATCGTTAGCTTTTATGCCGATGCACCGATGCGAATCGGTGAATCTTACCATCCCTATCTCACACACATGGAACACCATCCTCCAGAGAACATCGAGCGGCGGGGGGGCAGGGCATGGCCAGCCCGGCGGAACTGTCAGGTCCGCCGGGTTGGCCACGCCCAGGAAATAACAGCTGATAAACGACACGTCACAGCTGTCAGATGACGCTTCTGAGGAAGACTGCAGGTTGCAGTCGAAACATGTCAAGGTAAAGAAAAAGTTTTTCTCCACCTGAACTTTTTGTCTTTCTAGAAGAAAACTATCCAAATTTAAAAATGATTTTAATTTATGGGTAAACTAAACCCGAATTTCCCCCTGGTTTTACCATACTGAAGATCACTATCAGCGCTGTGGGGTTGTTGTTTTTTCTTCATCAGGTGACAGAATGGAGAGAAGGAGTTTGAGTTCCTTGAGTTCCACGGTTGCCTCTGGCTTCCTTAGTTGGGGACACTAACACTCAGCAATATTATTGATTCTACTGCACTGACACATTCAGATGGGAACTAAACTGAGCTGGATGATGACATCACTGATGACATCACTGTTTTCTCCAGGGAAGAACTCTGAAGAATTGAACTCTGAAGAATTGAGAATTGAATTCTGTTTGCATCGATTATTATTTTCCTGTTTATCACTGTTTTGTATAAAGCGCTCTATATAACTAAAGGTGAGTTGGGGCCAAAAACAAGGTTGGGCCCTAGAAAACATAAAGGTTTGTGGACTTCTTTACACAGCGTAATTGTGTCCCACTTATTCCCAGCTTTCTCTGCCTTTCAGGAACATATTATTTCCCTTGGGAGAAGAGCAAGTCAGTTCAACCATGTAAACCTCTTCAACCAAAAGAAAGAAATCGCCAACACGTTCTACTCAGCAGTGTCCATCCTCTCTCATGTCATCATTTGTCTTCATGGAAGAGAGAGAGAGGACACTAAACAAGGAGAAAAGATCTGAAACTATATTTTCATCTTAATTTATACACTAGAGATCTGCATAAAAGAGATATGTGGTAAATGCCATTTGTCTTCTGTTTTAACACACTGTATGCCTCACATCTTGAACATAATTGGTCAGTATTGATGGCTGTAACCTCTATTGCTTTTTCTTCTACTGAATGGAATAAAATCCCACTGTCATTGCCTAGGGTTTTTTTGTTTTGTTTATATATTTATTTATACACCAAGACATTTGAAGAGCTTCATTACACACACAGACAGATAGAAGCCCACAAGCAATACCAAACAGGTAATAAGTACTGCAATGCGTTTTCTGTAAATGGAAGATACTTCAAGATGTGTACGGTTTGATTCTCTTTGTTTTGCAGACAAAAATCAATAGTCCACAATCTACAAGCAGGGTGAGATGTCATGTCAAATTTGAGCTAACCCATAAGCGAACAGTGTTTTGCTTTGATGTAACTGTAGTGAAATGCTTTGTTTTTTTCCCCCTCCAATTAAAAGTAGAAGGAATAAATGTTACAGCAAAAACGTTTTGTTTAACAACAGCAAAGCAATACTATAACATATCCGCATTCAATTAAATTACTTTTTCAGCAATACGGACCACTTCGCATGCTTTTTGATGGTAAGGTAGTATGCATTAGATTAACTCAGCAATCCCTGAGTTAATCCTAAATAATAATAATCCATACTAAATAATCCAAAAACAAAATAATGTGTATGAGAGAGAAAATAATGTGTATGAGAGAGAAAACACCATTGAGTCTTCAAAATACACAAATTTGACACTGAAAGTGCATGGACATTGTAACTGCCTACAGACAACCACTCTCATTTCTGCTTCCAC
Source organism: Abramis brama (assembly GCF_963993115.1). Classification (NCBI taxonomy): domain Eukaryota; kingdom Metazoa; phylum Chordata; class Actinopteri; order Cypriniformes; family Leuciscidae; genus Abramis; species Abramis brama. The sequence goes on from NC_139975.1 coordinate 10,845,234, forward strand.
ACATCAAAAGAAATTCACCTCTCACTTCCCTGTTAGGGCTTGGCTTCCTTCAGTGATTACAGGATAACACAATAATTAACTTAGGCTATGATGAATCAGCATCAATTCAATGAGGAAATTAGGAAAAGAAACCGGAAGAGAAATAAAATTAAATTGCATTTTTTTATAGTGAAGGTATAAAACCTTATTTGCACTATGATTTAAATCATATAAGCATTCAGTTTGTATTTAATTTCAGGCAATGTTCATGCATTCCAACGAGTCATTTGAACTCATTGAGTGGATCCTGGCTCTCTCCCAGCGAGTCTGGAGAAAAGCGATATCTCCCATAAAGACTTTAAAGGTTAGACAAGGTTGAAATGACTCAATCTTTCACCTCACGGAGACCGCTAATGGGTTTTGCGTCTATAGAGGAAATATCAAAGGGGAACTGGCAAATTATTTAACTCCAAGTGATCAGTATTTCATGTCTATTGACAATCAGCAGCCATTATGAAAGCATAAAGTGCAAAGTTATTAGATGAAAAGAAGTGCTCACGATTAAACCAGCTTTCTGCCAGCCATGAATAGGAATGACATCTCCATGAATATTTCATAGACCGCTGGGATTCTTGTCCATGTTTCTGCTAGGCTTTTGGGCAGAGGAGGACTCATACAGACTTTCATAATGGGGATGATACATGATGTATGATGAAGTCCAGACACTACGCCTAAGCATTTCTACTGGCATACATTCCATATGCAGTCTCTGTTTGTATTAGAAATAGGATTAAGCACTTTTTGCTATTATGTTGGTACATTTATGAGGACTTTCCATAGGCGTAATAGTTTTTATACTGTGCTAATGATATTGTCTTTCTCCTAACCCCACCCCTAAACATAACCCTAACAGAAAACATTTAGCCTTTTTACATCTTTAATATAAACTTTAGCATGTTTATTTAGCCATTTGAAGTATGAGGAGAGGTGGATGTCATCATAATGTGTAGAGGAGTCCTGAAACCTGATTTATGGCCAGATTTACTAACAGCCTGTGCCTGGGCGTAAAAAAAAAAAAAAAATTAGGATCTACTAAAAACACACATGAAAAATTAGCACTGAAAAGGCGTGAGTAGGGTTATTTTTTGCGGCTGACCTAATTGCATATGGATTTGTAGGAGTTTACTCTTCAGATGCTAAATCTACTGGAGAAGAGTATTTAAATGAATCATGGAAGGTGATGTACTAAGGTTTGCGTTTGTCAATATACTGGTATTTGCATGTCTTAAACCAGATGTTAAAGGAGAAGTTCACTTTCAAAAAAACTTTTGCTGATAATTTACTCACCCCCATGTCATCCAAGATGTCCATGTCTTTCTTTCTTCAGTCGCAAAGAAATTAAGGTTTTTGATGAAAACATTCCAGGATTTCCCCCCATGTAATGGATTCTATTGGGACCCAAACGGTAGAAGGTCCAAATGACAGTTTCAGTGCAGCTTCAAAGGGCTTTAAACGATACCAGACGGTGAATAAGGGTCTTATCTAGCGAAACGATCGGTCATTTCCAAAATAAATAAAAAAGTTTAAGTTTTATAAGCACAAACGCTCGCCTTGCTCTGTTCTGTGATGCGCGTTGAAGACGTCACGTAATACGCAATTACGTTGAAAAGGTCACGCTTGACGTGTTTACAAATGTGCGGAAGGAGGACCATATACACATTTTCAAATGTATTTGTGTCAGTTTATCGTTTAAAATGCCCATTCGTGTGCGTATCCTGGGTGTTTTAATATTAAAAAGCCAAAAAGAACATTTTCTTCAGGACAGAAATTTTTCAAGCGTGACCTTTTCAACGTAATTGCGTATTACGTGACGTCACGAACGCGCATCACAGAACAGAGCAAGGCGAACATTTGTGCTTATAAAACTTAAACTTTTTTATTTATTTTGGAAATGACCGATCGTTTCGCTAGATAAGACCCTTATTCATCGTCTGGTATCGTTTAAAGCCCTTTGAAGCTGCACTTAAACTGTCATTTGGACCTTCTACCGTTTGGGTCCCAATAGAATCCATTACATGGGGGGAAATCCTGGAATGTTTTCATCAAAAACCTTAATTTCTTTGCGACTGAAGAAAGAAAGACATGGACATCTTGGATGACATGGGGGTGAGTAAATTATCAGCAAAAGTTTTTTTGAAAGTGAACTTCTCCTTTAATTTGAGCTGCTCTTGGTAGATATTGTTGGTCATTATGGAAGTGATCCTGCATTTGTGTTAATTTGCGTCAGTAGATCACGTGCAGAACTTTCCACCCCCATCTGCGCTTTTTTGGAATTGTGCTCACGCTAATTTTCCCTGTTTAGTAAATCTGGCCCTTATGCTGCCTTCACGTGCTATAGGAATTATCGTAAATACTAGTTAAAATCCTAGTTAAAAAATTGGACATGAACACCCTCTCAAGTCAAAAATTTTATGTGATGAGCATAATTAGGAAACCATAGGCGCGAAACACGTGCGCACTCTGATGTAAACAATCCCCACATGTAGAAGCACTGTGTGCATGCGGCGCAGTGCACGCTCTAGTCTAATGTAAACAATCCTCATATGGAGAAGAAGCATGGCGGAAGGAGGAACGCTGCCGACGATTTATCCCTCTTCTAAAAGCAGGGCTGCCAACTCCACGCATTCAGCGTGAGACTCACGCAATTTACACATTTCACACGCTCTTGCGCCACACATCCATTTTCTCACGCAGAGAAAAATCACGGAGCAAAGAGGACACTGACACCGACAGACTAGACAGAGCAGGTTACTTATGATATGAAAACAATTCTCAGCTCTCAGGTTCTGTCCATTTTATTACGAAATTCAGACAATAAATAGCCTACCGTTTTGGCGCTTGTAAATGTGACGTGACCGATCGCTGTAGCGCCTCAGTTCAGGTAAACCGATCATCTGTTACTTTTTATTTAAAGATACAGTACAACTTACCGAAAGGTATTTACATCCTAATACATGCTCAGTTTGAATACATAAATAAAAAAATATACTTTATACAATATTATTATTTGATAAGTAATTATATTCTGTTAAACCATTTGATGGCAGCCAATATAAAAGTAGCATGTATTTCTTCAGTGACAGAAAGGGAGATAAAAACATTGTTCCTTTTTACACAATTATCCATACATACAGCAGCTGTCTGTGGCGATGGTGCTGAATTGGTTGATATCGATGGCTCGAGAATCAATTATTCTCTCGTGCAGGGGCTGCTTCACTGCGTTATGTGAGAAAGCGGTGTTCTTTATAAAAGAAGCACTTCAGAAATAGTTGAAATTGCATTTATTAGGACTCATGGGATATTATAAAACATAATCCAAACTATAATAGCCTAGCCTACATATTTTTAAATTGTATCATATATTGCTGCCATAATAAACATTTCAAATGGAGGTGGAGCTGCGATGAAATATTGTTCTTGTAAATACTTTCCAGCATTTCAGTAATAAAAGTGTACATCTTACGTACGGTGCTCGGCAGTGATCAAAAAGGATTTAAACAGTGAATTTTGAATCTCTTCTTGTAAACTCAGAGATGTGGATTCAGACGGCAATTAAATTACCGCACGACCTGTTTGTCAAAAAACAGTTGGTACTAATTTGGCCAGGGATTTTTACGCAGGTTGGGTGAGAAAAAACACTGATATTATGGATTCGGACGGCATTAAAATCACAGACTTACCCCTTTAAATGTTTAAAATACCATACGAGCCCATGAGAAACAATTAGCGTCCAAATAGGCCTAGGACTTAACTGACAGTAGCCTATGCTTCACTGTCCTTTAAAAGCACTCTTTAATTAAAATTAATAATATCATATAATAATATAATTAAAAATCTAACAACAATCAGTGTAATGACAATTTTATTCTTTGCATGAAAACACTTGAATTAGCCTAATTGAACACTGTCTGGGTATATTAAAACTTCAGAATTATATTCGTATAGACCTGCAACAGTGATAAGGTAAAGCTAAGAGTGGTCCAGACCAACCTTCCAATCATATGACTTACAGAAGGTATACTTAACTAAGAACGTTTCGGGAAACACGTATTATCGATAAGGTACAGCATAAGGTGTTACTTAAGAACGACGTAGCGTTAAGAAGGTTTCGGGAAACGCAGCCCAGTACCTGAATGGGAGACCTGGGAAAACTAGGTTGCTGCTGGAAGAGGTGTTAGTGAGGCCAGTAGAGGGTGCTCACCCTGTGGTCTGTGTGGGTCATAATGCCCCGGTATAGTGATGGGGACACTATACTGTCAAAAAGCACAGTCCTTCGAATGAGACGTTAAACCGAGGTCCTGACTCTCTGTGGTCATTAAAAATCCCAGGGTGTATTTAAAAAAAAAAAAAGAGTAGGGGTTTAACTCCAGCATCCTGGCCAAACTTGCCCATTGGCCTCTGTCCATCATGGCCTCCTAATCATCCCCATATCTACTGACTGGCTTCATCACTCTGTCTCCTCTCCACCAATAAGCTGGTGTGTGGTGGGTTTTCTGCCACAATATGGCTGCCGTTGCATCATCCAGGTGGATGCTGCATGGTGGTGGTTGAGGAGATTCCCCCCTTCATTATGTAAAGTGTTTTGAGTGCTGAGAAAAGTGCTATAAAAATATAGCAAATTAGTATTTAATAAAGTCATATAGAGGTCAAGAGGTTTAGAATTTGGGTGAATATTTTGGTTTTATCATTTTGGCCATTCTCATGGACGCTTGGAGCATCACGCTGTAACATTGTGTGCCAAGCTAAAGCCAAACTGGCCACTGGCCATCCACTCTCACGCTATCATATTTATCTATCTGATAAATCCCAGAGAGCCTTTATACCAGAGCACCCTCTCAGACGAGGTATCAGCACTCGCAATGAGCTTATCTGACTCTAATCTATCTTGGCAATGTAAATGTAGCTGAGTACTTAGTTACCTAATGTGACCTTCACTGCTCTTCTCCTATGTCCACTCACACTCTCTCTCACGCTCTGACAAGACTTGCTAATAATGCTGTTAGAATTAAAAATGCATTAAACAAAAGTCTGAATAGCTAGTATGTTTAAAAAATGAGTGAATTTTTCCAAGTCATTTTATGTGCATTCAGCAACCCCCCCAAAAAGATAATTTAATTATAAGAATAATTTTTAATAAAAACTCTCTTGAGATGTTGAAAAGTCCTGTAAGCTATTTTATGAAATACCACACATAAACTACAGCAAAACAGCAAAAAGAAAAAAAGTCAGGGGCTTATTTTAGCTACTATATAGTATGCAAAAAGCAGTATGTCAAACAAGAGAAATGTATGGATAGGCTATGTGGAATTCAAAAACAATAGATGAAAAAAGCCACACTTTACTACTGTATCTCATGAGTCCATGAACAAAAAGTTACTGTATATGTAAATGAGCAGGGGTCTCATTTATAAACGTGGTATACGCACAGAACGGGGCTGGAAATGTGCGTACGCCACTTCCCAGGAAAAGGTTGTGATCTATTAAAAACAAACTTGAATGGAGAATGTGTGCACCTGTAAGTAAACTCTTAGTCATGCGTATGCACATTTTGGATTCTAATAAATAGAAATATTTGTAGTGGATGCAATGCTTTTGAACACTTTTCCTGTGGCATGCTGTGTTGTAATGTTTTAACTACAGCAAGGATTGCTTAGCGCATGATAATAGCAGAACAAATGGTCTTAGGAAATATTTTCGCGCAAATAATGACCAATAGTGCACAATAAGGCCTATCTGTTTACATTAAAAATGTAAAGCAATAAAAAATGTGAAAAAGTTTGACAAAAACTTTCTCTGAAATGTATTTTATACTATTTTGATTTATTTATGCAAAAACAAGGCAAGGATAGGCTACTAAATGATTTTTAGCAATGTAATGTGACGGTAATGTAAAATGTAATGTAACATCTACTGTCAAGTCAAGTCACCATTATTTATATAGCGCTTTTTACAATACAGGTTGTTTCAAAGCAGCTTTATAGTGATAACAGGAGAATAATGCAACAAAGTTTGTTTTCAGCTGTACAGCAGATCTAGAAGAAAATTGTGTCATGGTCCAGCTTCAGTAAGTTCATTTATGTTCATTTCTGTTGTAAAAAAGTTATTAATTTAGTTCATTAATCTATACAGCCGGTCTGGAGAAAACAGTGATATCATCATCCAGCTCAGTTCAGTGTATGATTATGATTCAGGCAGCATTACAGGTCAGAAGTCAGATTGGATCAGAACATTCAGAATGTGTGATGTTAACAAAAATGGTCAAAGTTACAGTAGTAAAACTTTTGAAACTGCTTTCAGCACCAAGTCCATTTGCATTTCAAATCTCTTCTGCACTTATTTATTTGTATTCTTCGTGTATTGTTCTTTTATTTTCAATGCTGTTTCTACCACAACAGTTCTGGATGTGCTTTAAATGGAGCTGAAGATGAGGAGAGTGTCATCACCCAGCAGTTGCTCAGAAAGCAAATGAAAGACCATTTCAATTTATTATGGTCTAAACGTGAATCATTTGACCCTGTGGGAAAACAGTGTGTTTACCCAAACACAGAGAGAGTGAAAAAATAGCTAGTCGTGCTGTCTGCTTTCATGCAAATACAATTTCATACGCTGAACAGTAAAGCAGCTTTAAAAGACATTTTGTCTTGAGATTATTCAGGCATTATTGCTATTCCTACTTTAAAAACACCATTAAAAAAACAGGTGCTGCTCTGAACAACAGTTCTTACATGTCTTGACAGCCAGGCCAAGGGTTAGCCAGAGACTAATGAGAGGACATGGCACTGGATTCATAGCACTTAAATATATATAGAGCTGAGGGTTTGAAATGACTTGAATTGAAGAAAGAACAAATCTTGGAGGGCATCAGGTGGTTGACACACCAGACTGCCTTGGGCAAATGACCAAATCAATAATTGATCAACTCTTGATCTGTCAATCATAGCAGGAACCTATGGTTAATGTCACAGTGAATGCAGACTGCTGGATTACATGGAATACACCAAACCCGGCCCATCAATGATTTTTATGCAGCCCTCCAATTGATCTAGATTACAACATTACAGTGATGCCTGATATATCAGAGGACTTTCAAAAGCAATCAGTCAATTAGCGGTTTGTGGTACATTTCAGACCGTGACGCAGTTTAGCTAGCTTTCCAATTACAAACCAGTATAGGACCATAGAAATGAATACCGTGAAACATCAGCCAAGGGGGAAAAAAAGAGACAATTAATTCACATGCTTCAAATGTGTAATCGATGCATCTGATTTTGTTTCATGCTTGTAAACTTTTTATTGCAATATCTAATATATTATGTATAATGGTTAAAACTATACAATAATAATAATAATACAATGAAAATTTGCAGCGAAAAAGAGACTTTCGAAGCCATTTATTTTCAATTTCCGGCTAGAGGTGACAAGTTGACATTATGCAAATGAGCAACTACCAACGGGAACACATGGCTTGCTGTGGGATTCCATAATCAAATGTACAATTTTAGAAAGATTTCTAAAGGATCATGTGACACTGAAGATTGGGACAATGGCTGCTGAAAATTCAGGTTTGCCATCACAGGTATATGAAAAACACAAAGTGGAATTTGTTCTCTGACCAACATTAATCAACGAGATGAAATGTCTAAAAGGGACCCTGATGAATTCAGTTAAGTAAGTGTTTGTATGGAAATTTAGGGGAATGTGTAACCATGAGACAGAACCTTGACAGAAGTGCGTGCCTTGCCTCAGTCAGGGTTTAATTGATCGGTCACATAATGCGGACCCTCTGTGTGCGACTGGCCCCTGCTCATGGAGACGATAAAGGGGAGGCGTGAGAAAATGGAGCGGCTTGTTAGAGCTTTATTGTGCCTCTTTGGAAAGCAAAAAAAACACACAAAAAAACCACTGCTGGCGTCTCACTGTGTTGGTCACTAAGATCCCCCGCTGCTATAGCTTGTCGATAAACATTCAATTAAACTTGCTTGCTCGGTTGTTTTTGTCCCACTGTCAGCTCAGCTTCCTCATGTGGATGTTTTTTTTTTTTTTTTTTGCATGCCCACAGAATGGAAACTGATATAAGTGGATATTTATATTCAATTTCATGGTGATAAGACGGTAAAAATGAGCATAGACAAAACAATAACTTGTCTGATCTCTCTAAAAAATATGTTTTTTTTTTGTGTGTTTTACACTATTCCCTTAAAACAATGCAACTGTTCATTGGGCAACAGGTTCTTCAAGGTTACAAGGCCACTGAAGAACATCTGGTGCAAGATGAACAGGCATAATGAAAATGTTCAGTGAATAATTTCAAAATCATTTTCTTAATCTGCTTGTTTTCCAAATATCATGCATCTAAAATATTCAAGTAAAAAATAAAATCTAAACAACATTACAACTATTTACTTGTTGTATAAGTCTTATTTTTTATTTGGGGTCTGTAAGACTTTGTGTTTGAAAAGATGAATTTAAAAACTATTTTGAATAAATGCTGTTCTTTTGAACTTTCTATTCATCAAAGAAACCTGAAAAAGCTTTGCCATTATATGAATAAACTATTTTTTTAAAGTAATTTTTAATTGTAATGATATTTCACAATATTACTGTTTTTACTGTATCTTTGATGCAACAAATGCAGCCTTGGAGCAATTGAAACGATACGCATATACTTAATGGGTGCTATACATGGTGGCCTGATTGTGAGTGGTAGCAAGAAATTTGTGAGAGTTTGAGTAGCATGATCAACTTCCAGCTGTTTTGCACATGCCCCACCTTCTACACCAATCAGATGATGCAGTAATTATTTCCACAGTCTGTTGGTATGGAGGCAGATAAAGCCCAATGTTTTGGGATGCACAGCAGAGATAATGTGCCTGCTTCACACAGTTCCTCTCATCTCCACTGGAGTTCATTCTTATTTGCTGCTTTTTTCTCCCTGTGGTAAACCTGGTAATATAACTTTACCCCTTTTGCCTTGCATTTTGTTCTTGTGTTTGTCTAATTTGACTCATTAGCAAGTGTCCTGGTGACATGTTTCATAACCAACTGTTTAGGATTTTTGTTTTGTAATCAAACAGTTTTCGTATAAATGTATAGATACATATATTTAATGTAAAATACCAATGGGGTAGTAAATGTACCCGCTTGGAAGCAAGTCTTACAAGATTTATCTATCAAATAAATTTGTTTTGTGTTAAAGATGTTTAGTTTAGGGGTGTTTGTTTGTTTGTTAGCAACATAGATGGTGACTAAATATTTCTATGTATTATAAACCATGCATTTAAATGTATAATTAACATACAATTACATTCAATAATTCTGTCCTTTCTTGTAGGCTACATATTGTTGTATGATGTGGATTTTGTTTCCTATACTTGTTGACAAAAAATAGATCACCCACACAAGGTGATCACACACAGTTCACCTGCTTAAGCCTGAAAGCTCTTGCACAAGATTAATAAAATAGAAGTTTAAATACTGACAAATGGTGTTTTTTGGCTCTTAAAGTCTTTTCTACATAGCCAGCCAAATAAAAATATTATCATGATAAATTTCTCTAATATTTCCCCAAGTTCACCCCTAAGATTCCATAATTACAGTAGGCAAGTGCATATGCAAATGCAATGTGGATTTAAACTGATGTATCTAATAATAAGCTCACACTGAGAAGCAAGATTAAATCTCATCCGGGGTCAATTAAAGAACAATGGTCATGGCAAAGAAAATGAAGATTGATGCAGGACAAACAGTCAATATGAAAATAATGAACAGAATGACACCTCATTGATGTAAACCAAACACACAACAACACTGACAGTAATTCAGATTTAAGAAAGAAAGGGCAAAGAAAGGCCACAATCTTCTTTATTCGAACCAGAATGAAGAAAATGAGGGAACTCTAATAATACCCACTAACAATATGTCATGATTATGTGTATTGTTAACATCACAGACCAAAAGATTCAACATCTAATATAAACTCTCAAAAGACAATACATATTTTAACCTCTCAAAGAAACACATAAAACTACATACTTCTATAGTGTTTGAAAAATAGTGAAATGCAGAGGCACAAGAATAATATAGAGAGTCTCAGCTTAAATCTTGTTTGTCCTTTAGCAAATCTTAGAATTATAAATCTGAAAGTGTGTGTGTGTGTGTGTGTGTGTGTGTGTGTAAGCCTCCAGCAATTCCTCTCCCAACAAGCATTTCTGGGACTCTTCTGTTGGGTTTCTATCGTCACACTCAACAGCTCAATTAGTTTGAAGTCACAAGAAGTGCTTAAAACGGAATGCACACTATCACCACAAACTAGTGCACAGAAAAATATGTTTGCTTAATTGCCTTAATGTCAGTGGGGAAAGCAAGCTGCCCACTTCATAGTTCAGAACCATAAGCACATAGGATAACAACTTTAAGAAAAAAGTATTATTTTTTATTTTTTTAAATACACACACACACACACACACATATATATATACATGTGTGTGATGATGATGATGATGATGATGATGATGATGATGATAATCCAAATAAATTACATTTTCTACATTAAATTATCAAACAATGTAAAATAAACATTACGTAATTTAAAAATAAATAAGCGTTTTGCTTTTTTGACAAATCATTGTGGGTTAAATATAAATAAAAAAATATTTTGATGCAAATCCTTCTGAATTCACCCCCAATCCATTATTGATTCACTTTACCACGTCATTTATCAGATTCAGGTTTTATGTATTGCAATCGATGCTTATCGTTTCATTCCTCTTGGACAACCCCTGTTTCACATGACTGGATGGGAGTCAGGCAGAATTACTAGCAGAATCACTTCAAAATATGAGCAAAGGCTCTGAAGGCAAACTAGTATAGCTTGGCACTATGAATTCAGTCATGCCATGCGTTACTGACACATTACAGATTTTGGCGGTGCAATCTGGAGAGGGAATGGGAGGAGAGAGAGAGAGAGAGAGAGAGAGAGAGAGAGAGAGAGAGAGAGAGAGAGAGAGAGAGAGGAGAGAGAGACAGAGAGAGAGAGAGAGAGAGAGAGAGAAGGCAGACCTAGAGAAAGGGGAGCACTGGAAAATGGAATGTTGTGTCGTCACCTATTGGGATGGTGATCATAACTTTGCCTGGCGGCCATAAATTGTCTTTGGGACATCTAGTGTTATGGCATTGACTTTCACGTGATGGTTTCCTGCCGCTCAGTGTCTACAATACATCATACAGTGACATTTGGCCTGCAGACAGCACAGCAGGAGTGTCCCCCGTCACATTCAAGGAAGCTCTTAGTGGTGTGGAGAGACGACTCACTCACTTACTGATCAGGGTGCACACAACTGTACCATGCCTCCAAAAGAGCTGAGCTGACTTACTAGTTATCAAAAGAGGGGTTTTTTTTCTTGTTCCATTCAGTGTTATGGGTAAACTTTAGCAAATTCTGCTTATGAATGTAAACAAACTATGGAAATAGCTGATAGCAAAAAACAATGGCATACTGTAAGAAAGCCATGCTAAAACCAAGTAAACAGTCTGCCAGAACAACAAACACACAAGGCCCACAAATCTGAGAACGCTAGGGAATATACTTTCATTTTACATTCTAATTTAATACTCAGTGTTCATTAATTATATTACTTGCATAAAAATTCATAGGATTTCAGTGTTATCTCAGAATTATGGACTCCACTCTGTGTATTTTATGCCAGGTGCAACATGAAAAGGCTTTTGTTCTCTCACTTTCTACAGCCCTCGCAAACGTTAATTTGGGTTCAGGTTCTAAATGTCACCTGCTATCATGTCTGAGGAATATTCAAATAAAGAGTTAGATCAGACTCAAAGTAATTTCTGCATAATTCAACAAATCTCTGTTGTATGTGATACATTCTCAAGAGTTGAGAATGACAGTCACAGTGACAGATGTTGGTATTTGAAGCTCTCGATGGTGTGGGAGTGATTTGTCAGAGAATTGCTCCACTCTGTTCTTTTTATATTTTTAAATTAAAAGTTTCTTTTGAGGCCCATTTTGGTACAATCTGGCATACTAAATGCAGATGCCACCATTCAATATTATTGTGTATTATTTAGTCTGTATTACTTGTGGGCCATTGCAATGGACAGGATTGGAGTGGACATTGTCCTACCCAAATTATCACTCTCAATTCTTACCCCAAGTGCAGGTCATGGATTGAATTTAAATGCAGTTTTACTCTACCATAATTCCCTGAACAGATCATGAAAATTCATGTCTGCTGCTCAAAACTTTTCTTTTTTTCTTTTTTTCTTTTTTTTTGTATTATATAGAGATGATAAAGTTGAAAGATTCATTTAATAGACACACAGGTCAGCTAACCTAACCATAACTATTTAATATGGCATCAAAAGATATAAAAAAAAGAGGCTATCAGAGGGAGAAATGAAACAGAGATTAAAATATTCTTTGTAAATATTACACACTCAGATTCTACGAATGTTCTGTTGTTGCACGTGTCTAAGCTCAAGAGGAACCGAGAAAAAGTGATACTACAATGCTAGTAAAATAAAACTGAACAACAGGTTATAATAACTTGTACAAACAGGCCTTGTCCGTTGTTTTCTGAACCAGCACTAGTGAATCAGTGTCTGTTTCGTCAGCCAATCACGAGTCGTTTCTTTTCAATGAATTGGTGAAATGAATAAGCCAAACAGTCTGAATCAGTTCACTATTCAAAATGAATCATGTGGACAGCTGAGCTCACTCACTCACTAATGGTCTCTGTGGTGTTTCGAACTCTGTAAAACAGGATTCTTTATAACACAGAACAAAAAGATCAATAAGAAAATAAGAGGATATTTACCGTCAATCCACTGAAACAACACCTGCTAATCCAATCCAGTTGTGTGTCAGCAACGAAGATATTAAATTACCACCGTCAAGTTCAACACCTCCGCCTGCAATGTGTGAACACTGTAGGCTACTGCAGGTAAACATGTCCAAACCAAAAAAAAAAAAAATTGTATTATCATGGTTCGACATTTATGTAACGTGGCGTTCCAACTAAATAGGCCTACCATAATACTACAGGCACTGTGCGCGCGTTGTCTGCTTATGAATTGACAGGAAATTACTTAAAATTAAAATCCCCTCTCTCTTTTTTTAGTTCATCGTAAATTAATTTGATGTTCCCGGGTTAAATGGACGATTAGCTTACATTATCAACCAGCAACCAATACTATCAATTTTTTTGTATGTTTACTGCATAGCCCATGTTGTGTAATATTCAGTTCCTGTGGAAAAACTTTCGGTGGGTGAAGTACACATGAATATTCATGATATGTCCCCTGTTGTGGGCGTGGCCTTGAGACAACGCGCAAACGAATGTGTTGACTGAACATATTAGTGCACGTTCCTCAAATCGCAACTGTTTAATGTATTTCGAAATAGTTTGTGTAAATATAATTTTACACAATTTTACAGTTTTGTCTCCATTGAGAGAGCTATCACGATGCAAAAATGTGATTAGGCTACAGTCAGTGTAAAGTCTTTTCTTCTATATTGTGATGTACATCCGAGTGTAATGGATTATCGGAAATAAAACATGTAGGGTGGAGATTTGGTTCTATGTATCATAAAAAACATTGTTGATTGGATTTTGAGATGTGCTAATTGCGCTCAAAAGTGGAGGCAGATTAACACAAGCTTGAAGGGGCGGTGTTTAAGCGGACTAAATGATTGGAGAATTCCTGCATTTATAACCAAAAAGAAGTGTCGTTTCCACTGGAATGTCCAGAAATGGCATTTTAAAATAAATAAATAAATAAATAAATAAACTTGTGCAAAGATAATTAGTTCACAATAAGCTATAAGCACACATATCTATAATATGCATTTATAAAATAGATATATAGGCTAAATTAATTAATTTTATGCTGACTTAAACCTTTGAAATATCCTATAGTCATCAAATAGGCTACTTTTTTGTCAGTCACTACTAGGTTTTTCAATTATTATTATTATTATTTATTGATTTAATAGCTTTTTTGGCAAAGCAACAGTATAGGTTAATCTTTCAAATGTATAATGCGGCTTTATCCGATTTACATCCATTAAGGCCAACTGAGCTTTGCCTTTTAAACCATGCAATGGAAATATAACACTTGAAAGACAATGTGCCCCAAACCTGTGAAGCGTGTGATCACACAGAGTAAGAGTAATGAATGATTTACAGACCTACAATTCCAAGCATCACAAATTTGTCTAACACCAGTGTTATTATGGCAGACAGAAACTCAATTTATTTACAGCTAAAAACACTCTTAAAACCTCTGATTGCTTTTTAGGGTCTGGATAAACAGCAGACAAGAGCTGCTTGTACTAACATGAATGGAAATACTAATAACAAAGGAAATACAGATTTTCTTGGTATCTTCTGTCTGTTTTTTAAAAGCTTGACTACATTCTAGCAGACCGCTCTTAGATGTGCACTCCACATCCTATCACTCATCGCAGCAGATTCAAGAAATAGTATCCGTTTCACTCGCACCACTTATTGAAAATAAACCGTGACCTACAGAGTAAATTTGTCTGAACAGCTTCCTGTGCTACACCTCTCAGCCCCCTCTCACTTCAGCTGCTATCTATCAGTATCAGAGTACCAATGCGATCTACCCATGACAAGATCTTTCTTCCCACTGTACAGTACGGGTCAAGTTAATCGAATCACAAAATAAAATGTGCATCAACTGATAAACATACACAATTTCACTTGGCTGAGATTCAAACTCCAGACATCTATCATTCATAGATACCACCATGTCATGTCATCAATATTATAACTTTTTATATTTGACACTTTTTTGTATTTATTAAACTATTATTTCGATTTACCTTTTATTCTTAATTTTTATTCTTAACTTTTTTCTCTCAGCAATGTAGATGCATATAAAGAATTATAATAAACAACAATTGATTACCTGTCTGATCGGACATGACAATAAGGAAGGACTGCCCGATGGCCCGGGGCCAGCATGAGAAATACTTGCTTGATTGGGACAGCTGACAGAATGTTCACATATTTTGTCTTGCCAATTGAAGAATCCAAGTGATTTAAAGGTGCAGTAAGCAATTTATGAGATGTTTCCATCCAAAGTTGCGAATTTAACTAAAACATTTGCGAATAAAGCACAGTTTCCATCCAGTCAGTTGAAGAGAACAAAATTATCACTTCCTGATAAACTGTCGATAAATATCACAAAGAAAAATGGAAGTTGATGCAGTAGGAGAAGCCACTACATATAATGTTTGTATATGGGTATAATATATTGCTTCTCAGAATGCGCAGATGAAACGCAATAAACGCGGTCATGTTAACTTGCTTTCTGAGGCAGATGCCTGCTGTTTGGGAACGCAGTCGAGTAAGACAGTACATTTTTAAAATGTATGCGCATCTTGGCATTTCCTTTCAGCTTTTCTTATGCTATATCCCAAAATTTAAAGAAAAATAGGTGGATAGAAGCATAGCTATCATTGGACACTGTTAATTTGAAATCAGTCCAGACAAACACACCTCTCCTTTTATTGTTCCATCCCCAAAATGCACAAACACACAATGCAAGAGTGGATAGTGGATTATCATAGCAGAAACGAAGCAAAACAAAGTGAAGATGACAAACGAACAGCAAAAAGGGAGAAATAAAGAACACACAGTACACAAGAGGATATATAGGCAAGATTTCATTGTTACTCGCCAGCAGCACACTCAAAACCAATGTTATTTATGTATGGAGTAGAAAAAAACGCAACCTCGGCGTCTGTTTTCAGGCCTTCGCACTTATGTCTCTCCATAAGACCTATTAGGCTTTTCTAATATTAGCACTGGTCCAAAAGCTCTTGTCTGATCACCGTCTTTTCCAGTGATATTCCTCCTGACCTTTTCTCTTTTGTAATGTCTCTCAGCAATCTTTCTTCAGATCTCCCTCTTGCTCACTCTCTCTCCTCCCCCATCATGTGAATACGTCAACTTCTGCTGATTGTGTGTTGTGGTGCTCTGTCCGATCCACTTTCAACAGCGTTTTTGGCAGTGAAAATTTTGGCGGGGAAGATTTATCGGACCATCAGTATGTTAGCGTTGAGCCCTTACTAGTACTCCATCTATACAAAATCTATCCAGATTACCATTGCAATGTAATCAAAGTGAGGACCACTTATATTTATCAGTATCTAAACTATGACTCAATCTTATAGATTTAACCCTATGAAAGATGTTTTCTTTCTATACTGATACGTCTTACCAGCAGAGTGCACTGCTTTTCTCAGATTAATGGAATTCTCTTAGGTTCTTCTCTCTCCTTGCAAAGGCCTTATCGTGAACAAACAGCTGGCCATGTATCAGTGGAGTGCAACACGTGCCTGCACACACAGAAGTGTGCGGCACTCTTAGTCGGGACTGTAGTAAATCAACAGCACAGAGCTGTAATGGGCTCGGATTCACAGTCTCTCCTTCAGAGAGAACAGCAGCACAGACACGCTGAGAGAGGGATGGTGAAGAGACATTTTTTTAAGACAAACATAGACTGAAAGGGGCTCTATAAGTGGATAACTTATTAATCCTTTATGGACTCTGTTTTGCTTTTCACTTTTGTGTGAGGTGTGAGCCAAAGTATCTGAGAATTTATGGCACTTAGCTTAATTTTTTGGAGGATATTAATTCCAGGTATGCAAAACCTCCTAATAGAATGTTTTGGGTTCCACATTTAAGATAAATCTGTGGCATTTCTAGCAGAAAATAATTCCAACTAGTCCATTAGCACTTACAAAAAAAGTTTGGTCTTCTGAGATAAATCCGCAGTATTTCTGGCATTATGTCAACTGCAACAGATAATAATTACAAGAAGTCATTTTGCACTTACAAAAAATGTTTGGTTTTCTGTGATGTATTCTACTTTTTTTTTTTTTTTTGCTGCAAATTCTTCTGAAAATAAGAAGAACTGTAATAATACTTATATGGCGTTTGACAGTCTTTCTCTTCTGTAAGCTGAGCACAAATATGGGTTTTGGAAATGGAAAAACAGTGTAACAGAAGAAAGAGAGTGAGATGAGAGAGTTACAGCGCTGCTGACGGAGTGGAAGCTGTTGCTGGACCTGCGGGATGAGTCATTGTTTTTGCCTTGGCAAACATACAGTACACAGAAAGAATCAGCAAACACGGCACCTCAAGCACCACACCTGTCCCAAATGAATCTGTCAGAGAGAGAGAGATATATGAAGATGAATGCTCTTTATTTTAGCCAAACAACAACATTAGCCTCAAGTTCTTTAGTATTATGCAGTTTAGCTCTCAATGTTTAGAGATGAGCAGGTTAATGTCATGCATCCCAGCTGAGAAAACCAGCTCACCCTCAAGTCATCCTACAGGTAGGTGTATATGACATTCTTCTTTCATTGTATTAAAAAATGTCCTGGCTCTTCCAAACTTGACAATGAATGGCCTTTTATGGTTTGAAGTCCATCAAAGTGCATCCATCCATGATAAAAGTGCCCCACACAGCTCTGGGGGGGTTAATAAAGGCCTTCTGAAGTGAAGCGATGCGTTCGTGTAAGAAAAATATCCATATTTAAAACTTTATCGAATAAATAACTAGCTCCGACAGACGGCCGTACGCATCGATTGATGGCGAAAAAGTAACACTTGACCTGACGCACGACGCACTGACGAACGAGGAAGCGCAGAGGATAGAGAAAAACAAAACACCAGTCACGTATTTGAAGTCTAAAACAAGAATTTTTTAAAGAGAAATGTCGGAGGAGCTTGAGTTTGAGCATTCACTGCCATTATAAAGCTTAGAAGAGCAAGGACATTTTTTAATATGACTCCGATTGTATTCGTCTGAAAGAAGAGGATGACTTGAGGGTGTGTAAATCATGGGCTAATTTTCATTTTTGGGAGAACTATCCCTGTAAGGTGGTTAGCATGTGACGCAGACTGGATAAGCTGGTGATATTGGTCTGTTTTGATTGGTTTTAGAGGGCTTTTGGGCACTTGTTAGCTGGTCAGGGCTAGGGAGACCATGCTGGTTATCTTTACCAGGCTGGGGAGACCAGCTAGACCAGATTAAACCAACTAAGCCCAGCAAACTATACCATATGGTTGAAGTTGATATGACAAATAAATAAATCCACTTTATTAAAGTCACCATAAAAGTAAAATCGACAAATCTTCTTTTTATGGAATATTGCAGTATTTATTATAAATTATTTATTTGTGCACTTTTTTCTTTTTTAAATCATTTACCCTCCTTTCACATAACATGAAAGGAGAAGAAATAGCAGAATCTTTAAGATATTTGTTATTTTCATAAAAATTCATATGGAAAAACAGACTGCCTGCCATAAAGGCTATCCAGTCACTTAGGGTGGCATGCAGGGGCAGCTCTTACAAGAAATACATTTCAATTCATCACTTCATTCATGAGATAGCACCCACTCTGTTATGCTCACCCTTTTCATTGAAAATGAATTGTGACCTATCGCGGAACATTTTTCCATCCACCCCCTCTTACTTGTGCTATCTATCAGCATTTTTTTTAAAAAATAGGTTAAGTGGTCTGCTCTTGACAAGTCTCTTGCTAGAAGTCAGTACAGGTCAATGTATTGTATTTGTTATAAAACATTTTTTTAACTCAGTACTTTGCTCACTCAATAAAAAGCTCATCATGTGACATTATTATTCAATAGCATACTTTAATAATTCTATTTTAGATTATAGTTTTTATTTATATTATAGAGAACAGGAATAGAGTACCTAAATGTAAAATAATAATAATATATTTTGTGTTAATAAAATTATTAATATTTTAAATTAGGTTTAAATTCTATTTTCAGTTTTAACTTTATAGTTTTAGTAATTTTGTTGTGTTTTTGTCATTCGGTATATATATATATATTTGTATAACCCTGCATGGAAGAAGGCAAAGCACACAAAAGGCTGAGTGAATGCATTTAGTATTTTTGGGTGGCTTTCTGGCCACTGTATTTTATGCTGGCCACTATTCTGTTCAGTATATTGGAAAATCATGCTAGTTTCATTTCTATGCTCAGTGGCAGTGCCTAAATATTTTAGCTTCTATTACACAAAAAAACTGAATAGTTACATGTAATTTTAATATCAAATATTTATAAATAAAAAAGCACCTGCGAGAGCATTTAACTTAGGACTTGTGGTCAATATGCCTTGAAATAATGATCAAGCGCAGGAAAAAAAAAATGCTTGTTTTATGCTTTGCCCGGTGCATAATTCATTGTTTTAGAAATGAAGGGAACAGGAAGGCAATGTCTGTGCCGTAGATGTGCACATGCAGAGGTACAGCAAGCAAAAAGGGGCTTAACAGATAAATCAATAATTTGTGCTCTGTTGCCGCTACATATGGGAGCTGGGGATTTAAATTTGCTTGACTGCTGATTGAATTTTACACCTTCAGCTTGGGAAAACGGGAAGTGTAATTACTTCGATGATGGAGAGAACAGGGTATAAAGGAGCACCGGACGAGAGAATTAACAGCATGGATCGTTCAACGCTGCCTCCCTTTTCACTCTGTAAGTCAGAGTAATGAAAGGCAGGGGTATAGAACACAGAATTATAACCGTGAACCCCTGTGATGGATGGCGATCACCATGTAGTTTAGCTAGCTGTCATCGAACGGCTGCAGCAGGAGACACGGATACTTGAGTTGCTAGCACTTGTCGAGAAAGCCAAGACAACCTATCAGTTC
Organism: Abramis brama; assembly: GCF_963993115.1. Taxonomy (NCBI): domain Eukaryota; kingdom Metazoa; phylum Chordata; class Actinopteri; order Cypriniformes; family Leuciscidae; genus Abramis; species Abramis brama. Next base: position 10,865,016 of record NC_139975.1, read on the forward strand.
GTTTCACTGCACAGACCAACATGTTAAAATGTAAGACAGTTTGAAGTAAAACGCTAGTTTGTTCTTTTATGCAAATCTCCTGGAAGATTTCAATGATTTCAATGTTTTTGAAAGGCAATTTTTTAGATGAGAAATATAAAAGTAACATCTTCCAAACCACCGTCTCATGCAAACAAATCAACACATATCATAACCTTGATATGTTATGGAGTCCTCAAGTACCGTGTTCTTATCTCATGCAAAGAAGGTGGCTATAACAATATAACAACAGGTCGTAACAATGAGTTTACATGCACAGCAAAACATAAATTTGGGAAAACAATATTTTGTGATATATAGTTCCTTAGGACATCCTGCTAATTAAACTGGATGCTAAACTTCTGAAGTTAAATGCAAAAGAACTCAATCTGACTTCAGACAAACTCATAAGCATAGGACCCCACACTACTACTTTTATCATGATAACACATTAAAATGCAGATGGCTATGCTGTCATCAGTGATGTGAAGCACTTAAGGGTGTGAGCAATTAGATGAGAGCTTATCTTGAACGCGTTACAGCGCACTAATAGACGTCTGGCTTAAATGTGATAGATGAAGCATGCAGATACCAAATTGCAAATTTCACTTCGGGAACTTTGAGTGACAGTCCAGCTTATTGCCAAGTTTTTCCACTGTTGGTGTTTTGTAAAGCACTGTCAGCCCTTGATTTATTGTTTGGCAAATTAGCTAGCTAGCTAGCATATCAATGCAAGTGCAGAAAGACTAGAATGAATTCTTAAGTGGAGTACCAGATTCCTGTGGAGTTTATATCGAAGTTAAATTGTGTAAATCACATATGAAATATATCGTGTGTTCTGCCACCTGCTGTGAGAAACAGGCTAGAGAGAGATTTCGCTCATCTCCATGAGGAATAATTTAACTTTCTTGCTGAGATTGTCACTGTAACAGCTTGTTGTTATGATGGTGTACATTTAAGATTTGCCTGTTGATGTAAATACACCTTATGATAAAACAAACTCTGTGACTTCTGTGTGCTTCTGCAGCTGTGATGTATAAATAATCAATGTTGTAGGCCTACAGTAGTGCCATAAAATGTATATTTTCCAGTATATTCCAGTACAGACTCAGTGCTAATAGGAGTGGAACTAAATATTTTCTATTCTGAGAGCATCTGACGGCCAAGGGAGACTGAGGCTTTATCTGCTTCAAGTCTTAATTGGTTTCATTCCCTTTTAGAATTTTCCAATTATATACACATCTGGAGACCTCAGTGGCATTGAGCCCAACCAAATAAACACACATACTCACACAAACATACAAGGTGAAAGGGATGTCAGCTGTGCAAGTCTTCATGGTCACACCGAATCAGTGGTGCATTAATTACTGAAGTCAAATCAAAGCTCTGCTGCTCTGGTCCATTAAAGTTAATGTACAACTAAATCCACTAATGCATTAAAAACTTATTTTATTCATTTATTTATATTTATCAGTCAGTATTGTATATTTAATTGTTTCCACTTATTTTACAATTTAAATTGTCATTTTTAATTCACTGACATAAAGGGATAGCGATAGATTACAGCCAGATTTAACCGCAGTTTAAGAGATATTTTGCTTTAAGAGTGCATTTCGGCGCGAGTTGCTGTGTGTTTGTGCATACAAATGAGCCTCTTGAAAATGTACAGCAGCCTTTATTTATGTTACTTTGAAATGATTAGCAAACTCTTTGTCAGATCATCAATTTTCATCAAATTCTAATCATCAAATTTCTCAGCTCCAGAGCTCCCTTCTCTATTATTATGAGCACTTATTTTTTTATAATTAAAAAAATCCTTTATCCCTGAAGCACAGTTTATTAGACTGTGCTGGGTTTAACCCCGTAAGAAACCTGTTTTATTCAGTTAACACTTTGGAGGACATTTTTAATAAAGTTAATCAAAATATAGGCTAGTTTTAGATTTATTTATTTTTAGCAAAAAAATATAAAATCTGAAATAATTCTACCATAAATGTTTCTCACTATGAAAATATTAACAAACAAACAAACATGTCAATTTAATGGGCAACTTTGAACCTCAAACTACCCTTTTGAGTTAGTCTGTGCCCTGTCTGAAGCATCAACCACATCTATATTTGATTATAATTTCTGCTCCATTTCAAATGATGATCTACATACAGTACATTCATGCAAACATATTTACTTCTGTAACTGTAAACGTGGTGATGCATCAATTCGTAAACTGGATCATATTTTCACTAAAACTTTCAGGCATGTTTTGAATGATTAACTCTGCTTGCGTCCCATCCCATATTAATGTTTTAGTGTTAGTGTTAATAATTCAGAAGTGTGTCTAGATAAATGTGTGTATATGCAAAGGTGAAAGAGCTATGCTTTTATACATATGCAATTATATGTTTTGGAAAATATGTATGCACTGGACCTCATAAATGGGGTCCAAAAGTCTGAGACCACAAGTGAAAATACTTATTTTTTTGCATTTATCTGATTCAATACTGTATTGAACCCTACTGTATGATATGCATGCACATTAATATAAACACACATGATGGTTGTACAGTAAAGCTGTAGTCTATTACATACAGATGTCCTCTTTTTCCTTTCGTTGTCCTCTAAACTGTAATGAAACTCCCTCTTGGGCAGAGCTATTTCTTGTCAGCCTTGTTAACTCAGAATCAGTAGCAACATTCAGCTCTCTGGTTGCTTTACTCGTTATCTACTTTTGTCCTCAAAGCAAGTTGGGCGATACCTCGCAATTGGGTTGGTCAGACCTATAGCTTGGCTTTATGTGACAAGACCTGTTTGTATGCGGACACTCAAAAGACCTCTTCAGAGAGCTGTACAGTAAGTGTCTGCAGACCTGAATATCGATTAGACTACCGTATCGAGTTTGGCACCTCAAAAGGCAACCACTTTATACACATAAAAGCCCAGGGGAATCTTCTTTTGCTTTGATTGAGATATTGACCACACAGCCTGACCTCATAGACCAACTCCAGCAGGTGCTGTTATTCAGAGGCACTTTAAATTTTCCTGGAGAGGAAGAGAAGCATTTGAAGTGGTAGCAGAGAGCTTCCAGTGCTTATGTTCATGTTGATAACTTTATTCACAATGACAACAATGAGGTGTTATTGAACTTCTTTAATAATTTAAAAACTAACATCAAATATATTTGAATGATCATCATATAGCCATACACATCATTTATTTAGGAAATCCTAGGATTCTTAGATTTTTATTTTTAGTTAAAATCATCATTATCATCATCTTTCATATTTTTCCGTTTTCATAATTGTTTTATTGAAAAAAAATCAGTAGCCACTTTTATAATACAACTAAAAAACTTTCATTGCATTCAAGTTATTCATTTTTTCAGTTTGTGCATTGCTTGGGAATCCCATGATCTTACATGACCTTGAGCACATGCTTTATTATTTGAGCTATATGAACAATGTGTGTGATTTATGTGCAGTTTGTCTAAATGCAAAAAATTACCTTTAGCAAGTAAATGAGAAAAAGTGAACTCATCTACAAAAAGCATGGCCCCATTAACCCCTGGTAGATTTCATAATTATACCATCTGGCTGCAGAAAGCATCATATACAGTTTTGGGGAAGGTTACTTTTAAAAAGAATTTGTTACAATAATGCATTACTCTCTAAAAAAGTAACTAATTGAGTTACTTAGTTACTTTTTATGGACAGTAATGCATTACATTACGTCATTTCTTCTTATTATTATGGTGGAATTGGATCATCGAAAGTCAGCAGCAAAGACGTTGTTAATAAAGGAAGATTAAATACATATTATATTTGTATAATAAGTATATTTGTATTATTTAACATAATTAATGCAGTTTTGCATATTATTCTGAGTTTTCATTTCACTGTTTTTATTCATTTTGAGAAATACTGAATCTGTTTTTGTGCAAGTGAGATGAGTAAATGCATGCTCATATTTGGTCTAGAACTACAGTAACCATCATGTTTACATGATACAAAAATATATAGTAAATGTTTTAAATTGTGGAATGGATTTTGAGATTTTAGAATTGAAAAATAAGGTTGGAGTCTACTGAAACGCAGTGAACACTAAATCATCACATAGTTGTTTGAGAGCTGTGTTTGGATGCTATAACCATTCAGGAGACCTGGCTATGACACTTCTAACCCATCAGAGCATCTGCTGCCTCTGAAATTACTTAAGATGCTGTGATCCCTCAGTCTCCAGCGGTAGAGCCGCTACTTTCAGCTTGAGAGATGCTTGAGATCCCATGTGATGTGATCTAGTTAGCCGTACAGCTACCAAACACGTGGTTAGCGATGCTAATTAAACCGAGAGACAGGTATGAAAACAAATGATGAGGCTGTAAAGCCCTTTCTGTATTTCCATCTGTTAGAATAAGCCTAAATGTCTGAACACTAAATGCATTTCTGCTTAGCTGTATACTTTGCGTTTGAATCAAGAGCCCTGGGGGACATTTGGTTTCTTGAACATTGCTTAGCAAGGTGGTAAACTAATTCAGAAAGCACTGTTCATAAATCTCTGCAACATGCAATTTAATCTGGATCAGATTTTAAAGATGTACAAGGAGCGAGAATTTGATATAATGAAATTTAATGGCATAGTTCCGAACAACTAACCCTTATTTTTCTCTGTCTTGCTTTCTTCCCCACCCGCAAGCAAGAGCTGTCAGTGTACACTACCAATAAAGCTCCTCTAGTTGACTACAAAGGGATTCACACTATCAGAGACTTCCCACTCACACATTTCTATCGAAAGCTCTGCCAAGTCCTGCACTCAGAGGAGCCAACGGCCCAAAGCTCACTTCAGCTCTAAACAGGATTGCAGCAGACTGTCGAGTGGCCTTGCATCAAGCAGTTATCTTATGGGGATGATGGTTACAATCCATTTCTGATGGGGGTTGGACGTGCAAGAATGGCTAGAAACATTTTGTTTAATTGAATAAGTATTAAAAAAAAGTACATGGGATAATTTAGGAAGAACTGGGGTCATTCCGTGTCAAATCAACCAAAGTTCGGAAACTTCCCTGGCTCAAATTTTGGATTAAATGTCATAGATGTATATTTACTGAGTAATCCATTATTTTGGGGGGGGTCAAAATAAAAATTTTCACTAGAGATTTGGAGCCAAATTACAGGGGGGGTAAAATTACTTTAGAAAGATGGCAGCATCATTATTTAATTTTTACACAGAGATTGATAGGTCTATTGGACTTGGACCTGCTTTGAGATCCCCATATCTATGGGACTGAACTATATAGGGCCTTAAAAATGAAGATTTCAAAAGATTTTTTTTTTTAAGAATGAGAATCTAGAATGATATTAAAATATCTTGAATACTTTTAGAGTTACATGCATGACAACTTCAGAAAAATAATAGAAAATACAAGATCCATTTTTAGTTTTAACATTATTTGTTATTTAGATGTTCCTCTTTAAAAGAAAAAAAAAAGTATCAGCTGTATGCAAAGTGACCCACATTTGATTTTTGACCAATTGACCAATTTACTCATGGAGCCTCATTAAGATCTCCATATCTCTGGGATTGAACCATTGAGGGCCTTTAAAATGAAGATACCAAAAGGAAGGTTTGTTAAGAACCAGAATAACATTAAAATATATTTAATACTTCTTGACTTACAGGCATGCAAACTTGAGGCAAAAAACACAAGAAGTTTGCCATTTTTGAACTGGCATATATGAAACAAAGATTGCTAAAGTCAACAGATTTAATTAATAGACCAACCAAGCTCTGTGTAAAAAAAAAAAAATAATGATGTTGCCATCTTTCTAAAGTTATTTTTACCCCCTGTAATTTGGCTCCAAATCTCTGGTGAAAATGTTTATTTTTTACCCCCTCTATAAAATAGTGGATACTCAGTAAATACACATCTGTGACATTTAATATTTTGGCTTTCATCACTATTTGTGTCTTTCTACAGAAAAGAATATTAACAAAAATATTCTGGGGCCGGGGACCTCCGGTTGAGTTGACATGGAATGACCCACTGATATTTATGAGACTTTTTTTGTTATGACCGACAATTTTCAGCTGAGGCAACAACAAAGTGCAAAATCCTGATTCAGCACAATAAATCTGAGCAAGCAAAATACTGTATGCACTGTATGTACAACCAGCAGATGGTCCTGAGATTCTCTGTCATCATTTACTCACCCTTATGTTGTTCATAGCCTGATGGTCCTAAACGTCACTGGACCCCCACTAACTTTTTCATTATACGGACCAAAAAAATTAAATAAATGTGGGGTGCTTTTCAAAATACCTTTTACAGTATCATACAGGTTTGGAACAACATGAGGATAAGCAAATGATGGCAGAATTTCCATTTTTGGATGAAGTATCCATTCAAAAGTTTTTTTGTTTTGTTTTTTTTTGCTTGTTTTTTTGCAGTGTAGCTCTACTCAGTATTTTAAATGAGTAATCGCCCTTTAAAAATCATGGGTATGTTCCTACAGGACCAGATTGAAGCCGGCTTGGTAAGATTTTGTTAATGGGATCTGCTTTCCTGGGCAGTTAATGAGAGAGTGTGCTACTAATGCAGGACAGTGTTTCAGTCATTAATGAGTGTTTGTTAGGGCAGGAGGGAGCAGGAGGACTTGCAGTCAGTGTGTGTGGAGGCAGGTGGCCTGCAGCTGGCCAACCGTTTCACATCACAGTCACTCCTGACCAGTGTTGGGGGAAATCCATTAGTTTACGTAACTTGAGTTACGTAATCAGATTACTTTTTCAAGTAACTAGTAAAGTAATGCTTTCCCATTTATTGACTTTGTTTTCCCATTTATTGACTGACAGCTCTCTTGTCCCAATGCTGAGAAAAATCGTAAGTGCAGAGGCATTGTGTGTAACATGATGGTAATTTTAGTTCTAGACTAAATGTCAGCATGTGTTTACTCATCTCCATCCATCCATCCATCCATCTTCTTCCGCTTATCCGGGGCCGGGTCGCGGGGGCAGCAGTCTAAGCAGAGATGCCCAGACTTCCCTCTCCCTAGACACTTCCTCCAGCTCTTCCGTGGGGACACCGAGGCGTTCCCAGGCCAGCCGGGAGACATAGTCTCTCCAGCGTGTCCTAGGTCTTCCCCGGGGTCTCCTCCCAGTGGGACGTGCCCGGAACACCTTCCCGGGAAGGCGTCCAGGAGGCATCCGGAACAGATGCCCGAGCCACCTCAGCTGACCCCTCTCGATGTGGAGGAGCAGCGGCTCTACTCTGAGCTCCTCCCGAGTGACCGAGCTTCTCACCCTATCTCTAAGGGATCGCCCAGCCACCCTGCGGAGAAAGCTCATTTCAGCCGCCTGTATCCGGGATCTTGTCCTTTCGGTCATGACCCAAAGCTCATGACCATAGGTGAGAGTAGGAACGTAGATTGACCGGTAAATCGAGAGCTTCGCCTTGCGGCTCAGCTCTATCTTTACCACGACAGACCGGTACATCGACCGCATTACTGCAGAAGCTGCACCAATCCGTCTGTCAATCTCCCGTTCCATCCTTCCCTCACTCGTGAACAAAACCCCAAGATACTTAAACTCCTCCACTTGAGGCAGGAACTCTCCACCAACCTGAAGCGGGCAAGCCACCCTTTTCCGACTGAGGACCATGGCCTCGGATTTGGAGGTGCTGATTCTCATCCCAGCCGCTTCACACTCAGCTGCAAACCGTCCCAGTGCATGCTGAAGGTCCTGGTTTGATGAGGCCAACACGACAACATCATCTGCAAAGAGCAGAGACGAAATCGTGTTGTCACCAAACCTGACACCCTCCGGCCCCTGGCTGCACCTTGAAATTCTGTCCATAAAAATTATGAACAGAACCGGCGACAAAGGGCAGCCCTGCCGGAGTCCAACACGCACCGGGAACAAGTCTGACTTACTGCCGGCAATGCGAACCAAGCTCCTGCTTCGGCAGTACAGGGACCGGACAGCCCTTAGTAAAGGACCCCGGACCCCATACTCCCGGAGCACCCTCCACAGGCCGCCGTGAGGGACACAGTCGAATGCCTTCTCCAAATCCACAAAGCACATGTGGACTGGTTGGGCAAACTCCCATGAACCCCCCAGCACCCTGTAGAGGGTATAGAGCTGGTCCAGTGTTCCACGGCCTGGACGAAAACCACACTGCTCCTCCTGAATCCGAGGTTCTACTATCGGCTGTATTCTCCTCTCCAGTACCCTGGCATAGACTTTCCCAGGGAGGCTGAGAAGTGTGATCCCCCTGTAGTTGGAACACACCCTCCGGTCCCCCTTCTTAAAAAGAGGGACCACCACCCCGGTCTGCCATCCCAGAGGCACTGTCCCCGACCGCCACGCGATGCTGCAGAGGCATGTCAGCCAAGACAGCCCCACAACATCCAGAGACTTGAGGTACTCAGGGCGGATCTCATCCACCCCCGGTGCCTTGCCACTGAGGAGTTTCTTGACTACCTCGGTGACTTCAGCTTGGGTGATGGACGAGTCCACCTCTGAGCCCTCAGCCTCTGCTTCCTCAATGGAAGACGTGACGGCGGGATTGAGGAGATCCTCGAAGTATTCCTTCCACCGTCCAATGACATCCCCAGTTGAGGTCAACAGCTCCCCACCTCTACTGTAGACAGCGTTGGTAGGGCACTGCTTCCCCCTCCTGAGGCGCCGGACGGTTTGCCAGAATCTCTTCGAGGCCAGCCGATAGTCCTTCTCCATGGCCTCACCGAACTCCTCCCAGGCCCGAGTTTTTGCCTCCACAACCACCCGGGCTGCAGTTCGCTTGGCCTGCCGGTACCCGTCAGCTGCCTCAGGAGTCCCGCAAGCCAACCAGGCCCGATAGGACTCCTTCTTCAGCTTGACGGCATCCCTTACTTCCGGTGTCCACCACCGGGTTCGGGGATTGCCGCCTCGACAAGCACCAGAGACCTTACGGCCACAGCTCCGAGCAGCCGCTTCGACAATGGAGGTGGAGAACATGGTCCACTCGGACTCAATATCTCCAGCCTCCCTCGGGATCCGGTCGAAGCTCTGCCGGAGGTGGGAGTTGAAGATCTCTCTGACAGGAGACTCGGCCAAACGTTCCCAGCAGACCCTCACAGTACGCTTGGGTCTGCCGAGTCTGTCCAGCTTCCTCCCCCGCCATCAGATCCAACTCACCACCAGGTGGTGATCAGTTGACAGCTCCGCCCCTCTCTTTACCCGAGTGTCCAAGACATACGGCCGCAGATCAGATGAAACGACCACAAAGTCGATCATCGACCTACGGCCTAGGGTGTCCTGGTGCCACGTGCACTGATGGACACCCTTATGCTTGAACATGGTGTTCGTTATGGACAAACTGTAACTAGCACAGAAGTCCAATAACTGAACACCGCTCGGGTTCAGATCAGGGGGGCCGTTCCTCCCAATCACGCCCCTCCAGGTGTCACTGTCGCTGCCCACGTGGGCATTGAAGTCCCCCAGTAGAACGACGGAGTCCCCAGTTGGAGCACATTCCAGCACCCCTCCCAGAGACTCCAAGAAGGCCGGGTACTCTGCACTGCCGTTTGGCCCGTAGGCACACACGACAGTGAGAGACCTATCCCCGACCCGTAGGCGCAGAGAAACGACCCTCTCGTTCACCGGGGTGAACTCCAACACATGGCGGCTGAGCTGGGGGGCTATAAGCAAACCCACCCCAGTCCGCCGCCTCTCACCATGGGCAACTCCAGAGTGGTGAAGAGTCCATCCTCTCTCGAGGAATGTGGTTCCAGAGCCCAAGCCGTGCGTAGAGGTGATCCCGACTATCTCTAGTCGGAATCTCTCAACCTCACGCACAATCTCAGGCTCCTTCCCCGCCAGCAAGGTGACGTTCCACGTCCCTAGAGCTAGTTTCCGTGTCCAGGGATCGGGTTGTCGAGGCCCTCGCCTTCGACTGCCGCTCGATCCTCTCAGCACCGGCCCCTTACGGTCCCTCCTGCAGGTGGTGAGCCCACGGGAAGGCGGCCCCACGACGCTCCTTCGGGCTGAGCCCGGCCGGACCCCGTGGGGGGAGGCCCGGCCACCAGGCGCTCGCATACGAGCCCCAACCCCGGGCCTGGCTCCAGGGTGGGGCCCCGGCTGCGCCATACCAGGCGACGTCACGGTCCTCGGTTTAATTTTTCTCATAAGGGGTTTTTGAACCGCTCTTAGTCTGACCCATCGCCTAGGACCTGTTTGCCTTGGGAGACCCTACCAGGGGCATATACTGTAGCCCCGGACAACATAGCTCCTAGGGTCATTCGGGTACTCAAACCCCTCCACCACGTTAAGGTGGCAGTTCAAGGAGGAGGTTTACTCATCTCACTTGCACAAAAAAGATTCAGTATTCCTCAAAATGAATAAAATCAGTTATATGCTAAATCAGACTATGCAAACCTCCAATAATTAAATGTTAAATAAAACAAATATTTCTATGCATTTAATCTAACTTTATTGACCAATGTACTTGCTGCTGAAGCAAAAATGTATTTATATGTATTGTTTTTATTGGTGAAGTAAATGTTAAACTTTTTTCTCCTGCAATCCTGAAAGTGTTGTTAGAGCTGCGCCTTCTGTACACCCGTGAATTTGCACTTCCTTCAGCCTGAGGCTTATTTCAATTTTGGTGTGAAAGGGTCTTTACATTTGCCCAAAAATAGCACTTTTTTGTTTTTAACAAAACAAACAAACAAAAAAACAAGCCCAGCCCAGGTGAGAAAAAGTAACGCAAAAGTAATGTAATGCATTGCTTTTCTTAAAAAGTAACACAATTAGTTACTTTTTAAGGTAGTAATGCAATATTGTAATGCATAAGTAACTTTCCCCAACACTGCTCCTGACACAGGGAAAAGCTCACATTGCTCCTACATTTGCACACATCAGTTTTAATTTTTCATATACACATTTATATATGTATATTTAATGCATCCTTACTGTGTATGTGTATACGGTCACTGTGATTTTGCCAAGCAAGACATTAACATATTTTGTTGATCCTAGAACAAGATCCTACCCCTAAACCTAACCTTTACCCATAATTCATCCCTAAAATTAGAGGGAAATGATAGGTACATAACACTGATGTAGAAGCACTTAACTTAAATTGAAATCTCTGACTTTTGTTTGTAGGCTTTGATCTGAGCAAAGTTTGTGACATTTTATTTTAAATTTTTAGATCTTTTCTGAGACTCTAAAGGAAAACTTTTAGATTAATGTGGTCTCAAAAGAAAAACTTTTAAAGCTAAATTGCATATTAACATTGTAGCTCTATATTCTAACGCCTTGTCTCGTTGCCTTGCCTCCTATAGAAACCACTGAGACAAAGTTCATTCTTGCATGAAAAAATAATTGAGAGGTGAAGTTTCCCTTTAGGAAAATTCACCGGTCTTCTAAATTTGTGGCCCACATGGTGTAATAGAAAGAGCTCATAGAAAGAGCTCACAATACCTGTTAACAGCAGGATGCATATTTAATAAGCCATTGGTGTCTGAATAACCTTAAGTTTTTCACATAGTGTCCTTTTTTCAATTTGTCTATACTCCTTGCTTTTTCTTCTTTATTTTCTTTCATAATGAGTACTTGCATCAGTGTTAGGGCTTAGAATTGATGCTAAAAAACATTGATTCTTTGAGGCGTTGGGAACTGAGAGTTGACTCTAAATTCCTGACTACTACTAGAAGAGCCTTAACAGTTAGTAGAACGGGTTAGATTGGGATTTGAGTAATCCCAATGACTCAGATCTTTTGATTCTGTTCACAAGACCCACTTATTCATTCAGTTACTCTTTCTGTATGTTACATCATTACACCAGTCGTCAGGAAAAGGTGAGTGTATCTGAATATCGTGAGTGAATTGTTGATTTATACACTCAAAAGTTTCATTCAAATACAACAGTAGATGAGGAATACCAAGTGTTTTTGATTCAGTGATTCACAATGCTATCTTATTACCTCAAAACACCTAGAACATAGTGCATAATTTATAAACTAATAGATTTTGACATTTTCATCACATAACCAGCTCCATATGTATGGATTTTCTGATGTGGTAAACTTGCTTGGTAGGTACAGCCTTACACTTGCAATGTGGAATGCTCGGATGTAATAGGAATCAGGATGTGTTTCATATGAAGTAGCATATTGTGATTTCACCTAAATGAGAGTTACAATGGTTTTAGATTTAGACTATTAGTTTATAAATCATTTAGACTATTAGTTTATAAATCATGCACTATGAGTTTTTTGAAACACGAGTTACGACACTCGATAAAAGAGCTCAAAGCCTCAGAATGAAGCTAAAACGCAGGGTTTGTTCAGCAATTGGCTTTTTTTTTTCTCAAGTTAGCTTTTGCTTTTGGTTAGGATTAGGGTAGGGTTTAGTGGGCACTTGAGTATTAGCCTTTTAGAACACAGTTCATTTCTGAACTGTCGTGACAAGTACAAAAACCAATATAAAATGTTTCCAGAGTCACATTTAAGTGTTTCAAATTGACGTTTAAGTGTTTTGTTTTTATACTGAAAACACCATTTAGAGCCAGTCTCTGGATATTTTACTTTGAAACTTCTAAGCTGCAAGTAACCAACAGGCACATTTTTATGACGTTGGATAAACCCTCATCTGCAATGGAGAAAAAATTGAATCACTTACAGCACATCTTGTGGACTTGTCATCTAAGTGCAGCAAAATGTACCCAGTGCCACATATTTGGGGTTCTGCAGAAATTTAAGCAGGATGTATTTCCAATTAGCCTTGGGAAGCTTCAGACTGAAAATGTTTAAATATAATAAAAAAAATATATGTGTGAATTATTAAAGAGATAGTTCACCTAAAAATGAAAATTCTGTCATCATTTAAGAAGAATACGGGTAAGCAAACAGTTGATGGGCCTCATTGACTTTCATATGGGAAAAAATACTATTGAAGTCAACATTCTTCAAAATATCTTCGTGAAACAACTTGAGGGTGAGTAAAGACAGAATCTTCATTTTTGGGTGAAATATCCCTTTAACATGGCATGCTGAATCAGATTTTATTTTAATTTTTTTAGCATTTTATTATTTCCAATTTGTATCATTTCTAATACTGCACTGTTTACAAGATCTCACTTCACCTTCCTTACAAATCGAGGGACAGTAGTCTGAAATTGACTCTTGAAATCCATTGCATTCATTCGGAAATTGTAATTAAACAACCCTAATTGGTATTTGTCGAGCTACACACAACTGTCCTGTGATTTTACCATTTTAGCAGTTGTTAAACTCTGATAGTTATGGATCTTCTTCTGATAGTCCTTTTGACAGCCATGTTGACACGACTGGCATCATTTGTTCGACAACAAAAGAGAAGCCATGATGATGGTTTGATCGCCTTATCAACTGCAATCTAATAGATTATAGGAGGTCATTCTTTCAGATAGAAGGTCAGTCTGTCACCCATCTTTCACTTTCTGTCTTTCCTTTTTCCTCACATCCTAAAATTCTCTCACTCTTTTTCTTATTCTCTCTCCTTTGTGTGTCTGGCACACAGCTTTGACAGACAGGCTGAAAGGTGAAAGGCTCATCAGTGTTATCAGCAGGGGACAGAAAGACACAGGCAACTATACAACTCTCTGTGCTGCACTGTCTCTGCCTAATCATCCAGACCCATCACACATAAACACGAAGCCTTGTGCCTTGACGGGGTCAAGATCATGTGGGTTTATTTTTATTATCCCAAATAAAAGGGTGCACATTACTACTAACAATCAGTCCTATGGTTTTTAGGCCAAGAAATTAATTCATAATCTGTTCCAGAGAGACGACTGTTGCATTTGTTCTAATATTACAATCTGCTGTATTCACTGCTTATGCTCCCAATTGGTTTCAAAGGTGCGCTGAGATCAGCCAGCCTAATTGTCATCATATTTCTCCATTTAAATGAGCTATACAGACAATGTATCCTAGAATACCCACTTAAAAGTTGCCTTGATTAAGCATAAGGTATTTATCTTTTTTTAAATTTAACAACTTGGGAGCCTCATTCTGCTATTCGGAAAGGGTTTAATTTTTTTTCATGCATGTCCAATGAACCATAAACAATTATTGCCCATCCTCCTGTGGAACAGTCCTTAAGACAACAGTTTACATGTGGAAGACTATTCAAGTCACAGTTCCAATAACTTGGGCACTAAAGAGTCCTTTCTACTGACTCAGGAGAAAGATGCTCAGGGTATCTGATCACCTGCGTGAAAATGCTGTAGTCCTTGTGGGTGTGTGTGCGTGTGTGTGTGCATGCGTGTTTGTTGTGTACTGCGTCAGCACAGCTAGTGCCATTTTAGGTGGATGATAACGCTAATATGATAGCTTTCTCCGGGTATTATAAACCTCCTTGGCACTACTACATAAACTTGATGAATGTGTGACCTAAAGGTGTTTATTACACAGCCACATATTATTGCCATATCAGGATTACACCCTCATAAACCTCAAGTAGTCAGGGTGAAATGAAAGTCAGCATTTAGTGAAGTTTCAGTTAAGTGTTTGATTTCAAAGTTTTCAGTTTTATTCTTTTTTTGTGGAGTCTCCAATGAGTAGTATTAACAATGAGTAATTAACAATACTGAAAATAATTTTTTAACTAATTATCTATAATATCAGCTCAGTTGTACAGCTAAAGGTGAAAACCAGATGGTTTTAAATAGGAGTGTTAATATATTAGTTGTTTTTATAACATAATTATAATAGAAATGCAGATTATATCAATGATTTTTGTGCAAGATGTGGCATGATTATGTACACAAAGCATTGATGAAATTGCATCAGAAGCCTCTATTATGTTCTCCATGCTGTGGTCCTACAGGTTGCCTGCCAAAGCAAAGCCTGCCAGTAACATGAAGGAAGTCATTGCAAAGAAATGGCTTTATTTTTAATTCCCCCTCTCCCCTGCTTTGTGCTAAAAAGATTAGTGTTGCGAATTACATTAAGAATAAATTTGTTTCAATGGCCTTAGGAAAAAATATTCTTTTAGAAATGGATATTTGTATGGATGAATAGTTAGAAGCCAGGAAGATTGGACAAGTGGACAAAGCAGCATCCAGAACATTTCATTGTCATTTGTGCCGGGGACACATTTAACGAATAGCTGAAACATACTAAGACTGAACTGAACACACTTACAGACGACTTGAGCAGATTTAAACATCGACTGTGAACACCGACTAAACACAACTATCTCTTACTCAGCACGTTTGGGCGTGATCAGTTGTAAGTATCAAATTACATTCATAATTGGCTTTACCGGCTTTAACCTTACAGTCATTAAGTGTGTCCCCGGCTTTAACTAGTAGCCTGCTAAATTTTTCACAGGCCCTCAGAGTGAGATTCAAGTCATGACATGAGTAATTAAAAGAACTGGACCCAAGGAAGCTGTGATCCATGTGAAAGATATAGGCCAGCCGATACAGGTTATCAGTCAAACAGCAGCAATGTTTTTAAAAGCTTGAACACTAGCAAAGAAATCCGTAAAAGTCAGTAGGCTATGTATATTTTTGAAGATTTTAGTATCTTTACTTATCGCTGTTTTCAGCTTCCCATATAAGCAGTGTGGTTCATGAAGTTTGCTTTATATTTTAGTAGTTAGGGACTTAGTGAAAATAAATGTTTTGAGGTGCATTTTGAACATAGGCAGGGATGGGGCAGAATGGACGTGGAGGGGTAGATTGTTCCAGAGTGTGGGAGCATTGGTAGAGAAAGCCCTGTCCCCAAAAGTCCGCAACCCTGTGATGGTTTATGATGACAGAAGGTGATGAAGTTATATGCTTGCATGTTGAACTCCTGCATCTCCTCTAGTAAAGATATGTTGTTAAACGAATCTTTGCCTTGCCGCTCGTCATTCAACATAGTGTCAGAAGTGGTCCTCATTGCTTGGGCTTTATGGCTGTCTTCGGATGGGCCTCATTTCTCTCAATAACGCAGTGCACCAGGTCAGTCTAAAAGAGAACTCAAGTTTTGCCCAGCAGATTAACACAGAATATGCAGATCTCTTCCTAGATGAAGTAGGAAAGCTTCCTGTAACATATGAAACTTGACAAAGAAGCTCAACCTGTCGTCCGTCCAGCACGAAGAATTCCTGCAGCAATGCAACACAAGGTAAAAGCAGAGTTGGAAAGAATGGTCGCTATCGGCGTTGAAGGAAGACTTAAAGGCGTTAAGACTTAAAGGAACTTTGTAGGGAACTTTTCATTAAGGAAGATCTGTCACAATTAAAGAAGGAGGATGTAGAACATAGTGCTCTGTAGCTTTAAATCCAAACAGACTAAGTTGTTAAAGCTTGCTTCTACGCATGCGCGAGTATGTGTTACGGTGATGAAGTTATATGCTTGCATTTTAACAACCAATCGGATAAAACTGTGAAAACTTCTCCAGAACTGACATTCATGGAAAATACCCTTGTTCTTAGAATACAATTCAAATTTCAATATAGTGTATATCTGACCTTTGCTTTATTTAATGCGGGTCTGGTTTTATTGTGTTCACTTATTTTAAACATATATCCTCTGCTATAGGGAAAACAATTATTTGTGCAATTTAACTTCTGACTAAATGTATAGTTGCTGAAATGCGGCCTTTTTGGCAACTAGCCCCAGTCACCTACAGTATGTGTACTGTACTTCATACAGTATATAATATGAGCTGTAGTCCAATTGGTTGTCTGTTTCAGTCTCCTGTTGCTCAGAGATAACAGTGGGCTCTGGAAAGAGATAACCATGTCAGAAGTGAAGGCCTCAAATAAGCCTCTGCCTCCAAAAAGACTCTTTACCAAAGATATTCCCTTTACTTCGAACTCTGTAAATACCTCCTAGTGGTCTCTCTCTCTCTCTCTCTCTCTCTCTCTCTCTCTCTCTCTCTCTCTCCCTCCCTTTGGCTTTCTCTCACTCTCTCAAGACAGCAGGCTCATCTATCTTTTATTTTCTCACACTGTGTTTCAAGGCAGAAAGTGGGCAGAGAAAAGAGAGATGACTTTGAGTATGCAGTACTCATCTCAAAGTGCCACACCTGTTGGATTTCCTCAGCTCTTTGTTTTATTTTTGCTAAAGTGAAAAGCTCATATATACACAAATTATATAAAAATTATATTAAAGTATTTCAATTGTGTAAGCTTGATGTGTGAATGCACGTTCCATTTAGTAACAATAAATAATGCTTTTTAAAGCATATATGGCCTTTTCCATTAGTAAAGATAAAGGCATTTATACATAGATGGAATAATAACCGAAAACTTTAGGTTGTCATTATTTAATACCAAACACCTCATGTGATAGTTATAGAATGTGGTCCATCTACATCTCTTGAAATAAAGTGTGAAGGAATTTTCACTGTTAAAAAGTATAATTGTAAGAGAAGCAGCAAATGTTTTACACCATAGTGAGAAGCTTATAAGAAAAGCAGTGCATATGCAAAAGGGTAAAGTGGGGTTTGATTTAGTTTTGCACAACACCAGGTGTGTGTGTGTGTGTGTGTGTGTGAGAGAGAGAGAGAGAGAGAGAGAGAGAGAGAGAGAGAGAGAGAGAGAGAGAGAGATTGCATTATGTGGCAACAGAGCAGATGGCTGACTAGTTTCCATGTCTCAATGCACAGAAGTGCTGATGAATATGTTTCACAAGTACCACTGTATGGAATTTACTGAATATGCTTCAGTGAATTGAGTCTTAGACTGAGTGTATTACATTTTCATTGTAATGCATACAAGTAATTTGTTGCTGATTATATCTGTCTGATTTATTATATTGATATATGAGTAAGACTCTCTCAACATTATTATTAAATAACATATCAACAAATTAACTAAATAATTAATGTATTTAGTTTTCCTTCCAACCGCCCTAACTAGGGATTTATTTATTTATTTATTTTAGTGACGTCAGTGTCAACGCATTAATGCATGCGATACATTTTTTCCAGTTTTAACGCAATTAAGGCGGCATCCATTTTTTTCTGTCATCCTTTGGCAAGCGTTACATTATATGATCACACTCTTATAGACGCAAATGATTTTAAACCATTCAAGAGTGACAAGACAAAAGAGAACGCGCTGTCTGTGAATGTCCTGTCTATGTGACCAGCCACACACACAGACGCACAGAAAGACGCGAGTTCTCATTCGAGTTCTCATTCGCGCTTGAACGAACAATAACACACACAATTATGCCAAAATGTCCGTTGTGTATCCTCATAGTATCCTGGTAAGAGTAGTCTTAAATGAGTTAAATAAAGTCTTAAATGACCGTGAAGAGTTGTGAGAGAATGAGATGCGTCAGATCCGCGTCGTGTGCATCAGATGAAACAAAAAAAAAGAGCTTTTTGGCAGCAAGCACTTAACATGGGTTTGCTTCATACAGGGATAAAAAAAAGTAGCCCATGTGAAAAATGAAATACTCTGCTGTATCTTTAATGATGTGGGCCTAATTTTCTGCCAGAGGTCCTGGACATCTTGTTCAGATACATGGCATCATGGATTCGATCAAATACCAACAGATAAAAAAATCAAAACCTGACAACCTCTGCTAGAAATCTTATAACAGGCCACGTTTGGATCTTCCAACAGGACAGTGATCCAAAAACAAACATCAAAATCAAAACAAAAATGTGTCACTGACCACAAAACCAAGCATCTGCAATGGCCATCCCAGTCCCCAGACCTGAACCCTATAGAAAATGAGTGGGCTGAACTGAAGAGAAGAAGCGCCAACATGGATCTGGGAATCTGAAGGATCTGGAGAGATTCTGTATGGAGGAATGGTCTCTGATCTCTTGTCAGGTGTTCTCCAAACTCATCAGGCATTATAGGAGAAGACTCAGAGCTGTTATCTTGGAAAAAGGAGGTTGCAAAAATTACTTAATAAAAGGGGGCAAATAATTATTCCCAACACATTTTGGAGAAAAACATTTATTTCATAATGTGATTTTTTTCATTTCAGTTCTTTTACTTCAATGAAAGGTTAGACTTTTGCATTTTTTAAAAAAAAAAAATATCAAAAGGATAAACAATGCAGATTTATTTTTTACAGCCATCTTTGATCATATTTACCAAGGGGGCAAATAATTCTGACCAGCACTGTATATGTGTAGACCTGTGTTGCAAGTCAAGTCTGATTTAAGGTCAAAATGGATGGTGGTTTGCCCCTGTAACCCAGTCCTCACGCTAATGGTCCATTATAACCATGGGCAAGAGATGACTGATGTAAGGGCTTTTTGTTTGTTCTGTAGCCACAAAGGTTTGAGTTTCACTTCATCATAAGGCTGGGAGATTGAAGGACACAGAAATGACCCACAGAATTTCCTTTCTGTCAGCATTAATTTGTTGTTGCACATGTTAAAGTCCCATATTGTACACCTTTCTGGAGTTTTATTTTAGGTTTTGATGTCCTTAAGAATATATATTTGCGGTATAAGTACCAAAAACCATCTCAATATATTTTTACAGCTCCTTTCTCAGGAGCTCTGCAAGAACAGGTCGATTTTGGCCTGCCTAATTAATACTCATGAGCCTCTTTTCTGATTGGCCTGTTGTTTTCTGAGTGACGCACGGCCAAGCCAACCACAAGTGACTAGGGTCATGTATGCTGTAGTCTGCTGTGGTTTGGTGATGATCACAAGTAAGGTAAATAAAACACCTGTAATGATGGTGATAAATTATTTGTTATTAAAGCATAAACATTCACAAACCACTGTTAATTTAACATAAAAGCAAGCATAGGCTACTACGTGCATGGTATGACAGAAATAGCGCAAAGTGCGCTCCCTTTAATTCCTAAAAGCTGATATCTCAGTTCATCGTGATCTCACAAAGCTCCGTTATTATCAATGAAGCTGACTGCACAATAAATCTTTCATAATGTCTACACTTCGTTTGTTATAATCAGAGGATCTGCCAGCACGCAGAATTCAGCACTGCACAAAAACTCAGTTTTGAGCGGTGAGTGGATTCTATCTTAAATGCATTCCATTGGCCATTACGTTCAAGAATTCAACACATGTCTGTGATTGGCTACATTGCTCAACGCTGCAAACATGTTATAAATAGAAACTCGTTCTGGCCTGTAAATCGTTTTTATTTAGTTTTAGTTATTCTTGATGCTTTTGTGCAACATATGAATAACAATTTATTTGTTTTTGGATGTTTTATTTTTAGATATTTCTATTTTGCAGGAGTCCCATGAATCGTTTTATTCTCCCGCAACTCGCACATACACGAGTACCTTACGCCCACACTCAAATTTAGTCCCGCGCCGCACTCTGTTGCATTGGGTCCCGCGGGAGTGCAGGCGTCTACATCCATCAACTGAACAGCATTTTCTCTACATGTTTCCGTGTTGTTGTTGCTCAGCAACGATGTTGTCTGGGGGTTGGGCAAAAGGAGTGAGGGATGTTGGGCAGTGCTCGGGGTGGTGACTGAAGGTGGTGACTGAGTAGTTCTGACATCACATTTTTACGGAAGTCACAACGGCTCGTGAAAAGGCACAGCTAGGCCTACTTTATTCAGGCTGTGTGCATTTGTCTGTGGATTGACTGTTTTGAAACTTATATGGTAGTTACATAGCCCCTAGACCTCTGTTACCATGAAAAAAGCCAGGAAATTTCATTTTTGACAATATGGGACCTTTAACTTTTGTCAGCATCAAACTGCTCATTAGCTCACACTCTTTACTTCCACTGCTGTAGGCGTTTGGTTACAATCAAAGGTGATAAGTAGCACATTTAACACCATATGTCCTGTTATCTTGCTTGCTTTATTAATTTATTTTTCTTTTTTTAAACAAAAAGCATGCTGTACCAGTAATTCTCAACATGAGATGTTTTTTTTTTTATCAATACTATTTTAATCTATTATTTATAATACTTCTGATATTCATTTAACAACAATCTTTAATATTAGAATGGTTTAAATATTACAATAACCATTTTTATTATTTATTTTTTTGTAATTAATGATTTTACTAAAGTTAGCCTACTTTTAAAGATTAATCTATTTAATCTATTAAATCCATTTATTTAAGCTTAGACACAACCATAGATTAGTTAAAACACTGCAGACTGCATTTTTCAAACTGCAATTTTTTTTTCCATTTTTATCCTTTTTTTTTATCTATTGATTTATTGATTTATTTTGATTATTTGTTTAATAATATTATTATTTTTTAATAAAATTAACAATCAATTTAAATAATATCCAGTATAATAATAGTGGGTACCCACTGCATGATTTTTAAAGTCGTTTCACAACAAAATACACGTGAGAAATACAGGATAATGATGTAAGATCAAGTGAGAGACTGGATTTCTTCTTGTGAAAATGATGCACACAAGAAGCTTATGATTCAAGTTGTCTGTGCGCCGATTTTTTTGCGAAAAATAATAAAAGAAATTTTGCTGATGTTTTACTGTTGGATTCCTTCCTTTCCTTTGACCTGTATCTTGGGCTTTCATTAGCTGTAGGTTGCCGCTGATTCGAGTCAAAACACGTTTCACACTCCATGATTGAAAACTTATAGGCAGCTGACTTGTTGCCTCACTGCCATATCAGGCAATGACTTTATAGGCAGCGTTTGCAAACCTCACAATTTTCTACTTTTGAGGCAGCGTAATGGTTTAATGATCTACAGCAAAATAAAGTGAGCTTTGGTGATTACTAAGCACATAGTTTATTGCTAGAAATTTTATCAGAAGGGAAAAAAACATTAATTTACACACAAACTGACCATCAGCTGCAACTTTCAGACACCATCTTTATTTTTTAGCTCAACTGTCACAGAATGGAAAGCACGGGGTTGTGGGATATCAAATGCAGCGAATGATGCATGCTTCCTTCAAAATTCCATCAGATGAAGGTATTATAGGAGACAGGAAGTGAAGCTAACTTTGGATTCGGACGTGCCTTGATGCCTTCCTACCTTGGAATGCATCCTCCGAAGGCAACATTATTACGTTTTCGGTCACAGCCTCTGAGTCGTAGACTGGTCCAGATATTTAGCATGCTGAATATTTCATGGGCATCAGCGACACGTCTGCGCTTCTCTCAGATTGCATCTTTGTTCATTCACACTACACAATTGTCACTCACGTGAACAAGCACCGTTTTGTCTCAGATTTCGGTCATTTGTCTGTGATTTCCACAAAACAGACGGCAAGTAAAAATCGGGCTAAAATCATGCAGCGTGTACCTAACATAAGAGTTCATCAGAGAAACCTATTTCTGGATTGGTGTAGATGAAGAGGTAGTTGAACACTATAGGTACATATAACCAAAAGGACTGATAAACACTGTTAAATACCACAAAAACTCTTAAAGCAAGTGTTTTGTTTAACAGTCAATTGCAAAAGTGTTTATTTTTCAGTCATGCTGGTGTAATATTTTTGGAAGGGCAAAAATAGCCATGTAACTAGCCATTAAATCTACATGAAACAGTCTGATTTCTGACTACACTGATGATCTCAGCATGCTCTCCTCAAGTGCACCTGTGATTGCCATGTGAGAGTCAACGGTTCATCTCCACCTGTTCTACAATTAATGGCTCGCAGCGGCTGGACATTTCATTTCATGCGCGTCACTTGCTCATTACACAACAAGTTAGCAATTCATACACGTTGACTGAATTAGACTTCAGTGTAAATTAAACTCAGCACATGCAGCATTATTAGATGGACATTATTATCAGAAGTTAGAGATGTCTACAGAAAGCAGAACCTATTGAACATGCTCTGAATTTTGCAGCACTAGGGAATCATGGGTAGAATGATTAAACTGCCGAGGGCCGTGGAGATGTAACTATCTTATGGGTGTTAATGGCTGGAACTTGGCTTTACTGTGAATGTTGAAACTCTTGCAGTAGAGCCTGAGAGCGTTGTAGATTTCTCTCTCTCTCTCTCTTTCTCTCTCTCTCTCGCTCTCTATCACAATATACAGTATCTGACTTATAGGAGGGGGTCCCATTCAAAGACATCATCATATTCCGAGGTTGGTGGTATCAAAAAGATTGAAAGCCCCTGGTCTGGCGTAGAAGCTGAGGAGTAGTAGAGTCTTCATTTTTATTATTTATTTTTTTTTAAACTGCATGGGTTTTGCATACACAGGGCAGTGAATTAAAAAAAATGATGATGATGTTGTTGGAGAGATTGTACTTTCAGTGTCCAGGGGAAAAAAAAGTTTGTAGACCATGTATTAAATAAATGATCTGTGGAGCAAGTGGATGGAAATAAGTATGGCATTTAACAAAAAAAAAAAAAAAAGGAAATTTGGCAAAAAAGGGAGGGAAATTAAGTATTACAGCCTGATCTCGTTTGGTATTTGTGCCTTTTTTGTACTTTTTTATAACCCATTTGTAACTTGTTTTGTACATTGTAGATTTGGATATGAACTAAAGCACAATGTCAAAACAAACCTGTAAAATTGAGGTAACAATTTGCGCTCACTTTTATTTCGTATATGTCATTTCATGTGTTGAGTAAAGGCTACCTATATGACACACTAAAAGAAACTAGATAAAGTCTACCTAATTTATGTCAATAATATAATGTCACAGGTTTCCAACTCTTCCAAATTACAGTAGTTATGGCATGAACGCAGCATAAGCTTGTTGTTTTGGTTCAGGAGGATTTGTAAAAGGGGGCTGCTGTTTCGGTTGTGGTGCTCGGTGACTGCCGTCTGTCTAACTCTGCATAGCATGAAACGTGTTAATGACGTGATGTGTGCATGAGCAGGGTGTGCGGAGGTATGGAAATTCATACATTGACAGGCTGGTAGGACATCGTATCACTGCATTCGTCATGTTCACTGCATTCAAATGCAATGATTGGACGAACATTTTATGGTATACCACAGATGATATATATATATATATATATATACATGCATACTGTCACGTTTTGATGTGTTGAGTTCTGTTCTGTGATCTTGTTTCCCCCTGTCTTTGTGATTTTGGTTTAGTCCTGTTAGTTTTTCCCTGTCTGTTTGATTAGAAATGCCCATCACCTGTGTTCTGTTAATTATCTCATTAGTCCCAGTTCTTTTAAGCCCTGTGTTTTCCCTCAGTGTTTGTTGGTCGTTGTCATTTCATGGTTGTGTTTTGAAGTCCTGGAGTTTCTTTTCCCTTGTTCCTGTATGTTCATAGAAGTTAAGTTTGTAAATTACCTAAACCGCAGTTCCTGTGTCTTCGTCCTCGGCTCCCTACACAAACCTGACACATACATTTGAACCACTTAACATAGTGATTATTATCAGGATGTGAAGAGATTTTCAACCTGCATAACCAAAAATATTTCACCTGTCCTGCCTTTAAGTAAACTTCAGTTTTACATATTTAAGTAGATTGGACACAATTAAATTAAATAGAAACTAAAGTTTTAATAATTTTGCTTTAAATTTAATCAAGTAATTTAACAAGCAGTTTTACAGTGAATATAGACATATTAACAGTATCTAAAACTTAAAGTATTTTTTACTGCATAGATCTTGTAAATCTTTATGAAACATTTGCAGTATATTGATATTATAAATGTTTTGGTATGGTTACATTTTACTATTATGTAACATGTTACTGCCTGTCAATATTGTTGCAGCTCAGTGCTTGCCAAATGCATAAATATAAATAAAATAGAATCTGCTAAACGCTGTGCATCAACCTATCATCGGAGAGATTGTCACATACTTAGATATGTTCTTGCTGTTCCTTTTTGTCTGATTTGAACCCACAGTACTCCTCCGGGTCTAATTACCTGTCCTGTCTCCTAGGTTACACATGAATAATTGCTGCTGTTGACTGCAATTCTGTCTCTTGATAATTATTTTGCTTTGGGAACTTGCTGATCCTGAAGGGGTTAGGCTAGAGGTGACATCATGTCACCTGTTTAAACCTGTTATGTTTCTCAGGTTGGGTGAGAGGGCAAAGTGAAAACCTGGAAAGTCACAGGCTGATGTAATTAAAAGCATCGCTTCATGGATATGCGCTGCTCAGAACAAAACAAGGTTTAAAATGTAATTAAACACATGGATATTTATAGATCAGAGGTAATTGAAGTTACTAAACAAAGAAAAGGGTTGTAATGAAGCAGTTAACCAACAAATTGAACCAACACGGCATTTTTTTTCAGTAAATATAACATATTTTGTATCAGTCATCATAAGGGTCAAAATATATTATGTTGTTTTTTTATGGGTCAATATTTTGACTCACAAAGGTATCATTTTTGTCTATAATAATACATTTTATTGAATCATGGGTTACACTTTATTTTGATAGTCCACTTTAGACATTCTACTAACTATAAGTAACTTTGCAACTAAATGTCAAATAACTCTCATTAATTTGCAACTACATGTCAACTAACTATATTAGGTTAGGTTTTGTACTTGCAAAGTTACTTACACTCAGAATGTTTTTTGGGGACCATCAAAATAAAGTGTTAGCAGATATTAAGCAGACAGTCTACTAATACTCTAATGACTGATAGTTGACATGTAGTTGCAAAGTTACTTATAGTTAATAGAATGTCCAAAGTGGACTCAAATTAAAGTGGTACCGAATCATGTGATTTTGGTTTATGACTGTCAGTTTTATATTTTGTTTACACACACACACACACACACAAAAAGAATACAAAAATGTAATGTTTGTAAAAGGATCAAGACATATAGTAATTATTTGTCAATTTTATTCCTTTATCATAGTAATTTAGGCCGGTTTCATACCTACTCTCACTGGCCACTTTATAAGATACACCTGGCTAGTACCGGGTTAGACCCCCTTTTGGCTTCAGAACTGCCTTAATTATTCATGGCATTGATTCAACAAGGTGCTGGAAACATTCTTCGGATATTTTAGTCCATATTGACATGAAGCATCACGCAGTTTCTGCAGATTTGTCTGCTGCACACCCATGATGCGAATCTCCCGTTCCTCCACATCCCAAAGGAGCTCTATTGGATTGAGATCTGGTGACTGTGGAGGCCATTTGAGTATAGTGAACTCATCGTCATGTTCAAGAAACCAGTTTGAGGTGATTTGTGCTTTGCGACATGGTGCGTTATCCTGCTGGAAGTAGCCATGCGAAGATGGGAACACTGTGGTCATAAAGGGATCAGACTAAAAAAGATGGACGACGCAACTTTACATCTTGCGCTGATTTGGGACATGATTCTGCACAGTAGTGAGCGTGACGTGGAGCCGTGGTATCAAGGCCCTGCATATACTCCCGCAGAATTGGTTAGTACAGTTTACTGCAGAACAACTCGTTATGTTGATGTGAAATAAACAGTTATGGAAATGTAGAAATTAAACTTGAAGCTCCAATCTTCTCCCGTAAATCCCCCCAAAAAGTCTGTTGGTGCCTCAATGACTACTTCGCTCAGAGAATCTGTCAATCACAGCTGTCAATCATAACGTCACACTAACATTTTTATAGCATCAAATAAATAAATAACTAAGTCCAAACTTATTTTAAAAAAACGAATACTTAAACTTGTATAAAAAGTGTGATAAAAACTACCTAAAATGACAGAAAACATCTTTGGAAAAAATGTATTTAAAGTGTGTAATTTGATTATTTAATTTGTCTAACGTCCCATTAGACTCAATTGGTACTATAAAGTGTGCCAAGAAAATATCCCTACACCATTATGCCACCACCACCAGCCTGAACCGTTGATACAAGGAAGCAGTTTCTGAAATACCAGCCCGTCTTTCACCAACTATGGCACGTTCAAAGTCACTTAAAGTACCTTCTTCCCCATTCCGATGCTCAGTTTGAAATTCACATCATCTTGACCATGTCTACATGTCTAAATACACTGAGTTGCTGCCATGTGATTGGCTGATTAGATATTTGCATTTGAAGCAGTTGAACAGGTGTAGGCTACCTAATAAAGTGGCCAGTGAGTGTATACACTACCAGTCAAAAGTTTGGACACACCTGAATTAGTATCAAAGTATCATAGCTAAATATAATAAAAAAGCTCTGCAAAAATTTCTCACTCAAATATGTTGGTTGGTTGGTTGGTTGGTTATAATTAGTTTTTAGATTTAACAAGTGAACAAAACATTAAGTGAACAAAACATTATTTTAACAAAATTCAATTCTTAAATGACTTTGTTACAATGGAAATTACAATAAAAGCAGGATGCTCTTTCTTTGTAGAAAGCCATTAAATCCGGTATTGGTAATTTTGACTCCCTTTATGCATTCATGAACTCTTTAGGTCATGCATTTTAAGGTAGAAGACTGTTTTGAATCATTTTTCTTCCCTTACAGTAATTTTTATTGCATAACACGCCGGTAACAGTTCAGATACAAATTACAAGTGACCAAATAATCTGTGTGTGTGTGCGTGTGCGCGTGCGTGCGTGCGTGCGTGCGTGCGTGCGTGTGTGTGTGTGTGTGTGTAAAGCTCAATGGTATCCTGCTGCTGATTGAGACCGTGCAATTAGCTTCCTCCATAGTGTGGGTGGTTAAATCCATCCACAGCAACCCTCCGTCTGCATCACTCTGATTCTGTCTCTGAGTGCCTTTATCAGCTTTATTGCGTGAGTACTGTTTCCTCAGCCTATCAGCTTGAGCCATATGGGCTTTGTCTTTGCAGCTCTCTCTCCGTCATTTTTACTGTAGGTGTTTTTAGACAGCTAAGTGGGTCTGTCATCAAAACAATTATATGAAGATGCTCTCTCTCTCTCTGCAAGCCGTTTTTGGTGCTCTTCCAATAGTCGGCTGAGATATTTGGCTCTCTACCCTCCAGACTTGCCCTCAGAATCCCTCTCTCATTGTCTGTGTAAGGTTACTTTGACTTCTTCGCTTTCCCCATTGTGTCGTTACAGCGAGTTATTGTTTCTTTTGGAGCCCAGTTGGATACATTGTCTGATTGATATGTACTCCAATGTACAGTCACAAACATAATAACTTTTTCCATGTCAACTGGCTGCACCTAACAGGAGGTCTGTGAAGTCTAAATGGTACACCGTGGTGTAATAGCTGTGATGGCTGAGGCGTTCGTGTTAATATTTGTGTCTAATAGCACTACAGAGATATACAGAATAGCAATTTAGAAAAAGAGAAGATTGCTGATTTGTTGAGTGGAAATGCAGAATAGATCTCTCTTTTTAAAGCAGTGCGTCAAACCCAATGTTTACTTTAATCTAATCCAGTGAGTGAAATAAGTGACAGATTTTTCTGTCGTGTTTGCTCGATAAAACCCCTCTGAGCCACATAATGTTTGACACCATGATGAACTGATGAGTGTAGAAATCAGAGAGATACTTGAGACAGATATTAGAGTCCCAGCACAGATGTGAAGATGCGCCTTCAGAACATGGGTGGAATCCTGAGTGAAAGTGTCCCTGAGCAACACTATATATTGCTGATTTCATTTAAAAATTATATTTATATTTTATAATTATATTTTTGAAGGTATATACACGCAGGTATGCACATTGGAGTGTTTTTATTTCACTGTAAGTTACTCAGTTAATCATTATTATCTAGTGTAATGTATGTTGCCTTTTCATTGCACCATCTATGTTGTTGTCACTGCATTTTACAGTAACAAATCATATAATGTTAATATACCAACCTATTTGAGTTGTTAAAATTGGTTTAATAACATAGGCAGTTATTCAAATTTTTGCCATCTTTTTTACAGGTCACAAATCAATGCTGGACTTGGATCTAATGATTTACATTTACTGACCACAATATAAATCAGTCTGGAAGCACACGCAAATGCACCACGTGGAAGGGAAGGGAGAGGACAGGACAGGACAGCCTGCGCACAAACTCTGTTCATCTTTGTCAAGGACAATTCATCTAAACGGATGAGCTCAGACAAGTCGGCTGGCTGTTTCCACTCGTCGGTTTTTGCGGCGGAGCTTTTGATTGGCTGATTGTATTATTGTATGCAAATCCGGTCGGGGTTGCAGCCAGTAGGTGAAAGGCTCGCGCTGGTGTGGCTCTCGAGACCCGAAGCGCGAGGTGAAGCCGCTTTCTGTGGAGCTGTCCACTCCAGGAGGTGCTGAAACCAGGATTTTCACGTCAACCGACAGTTGGAAGGAATGCACTAACTCCGAGGACGCTTTATAGCATAACCAAAACGGGATTGGATTTACTTCGCAGTTAACATTATTGCTCAAAACTCTATCGGAAATATCTTTCTGGATGACTTGTAGTTGGATTCACAGGTATGTTTTCTTCTTTCTATGATGTACTACATATCCTGTTGTGATTTAAGATCAAGCCTCAGGTCCGTGGATACAGCACGGATGAATTTCAGTGGGATTTAAACGCATTCACTATATTATTTGTGCTTGCTTTTTGACTGGAATGCTGTTTTTCAAAGGGATTTAATAGAGAGGCACTGTGGAAACCACTTTCGCTGTAGAGTGTGAATAATTTAGCATATTGTGCAGTGACATTCAGCTTAGCGGGCACAACTGACTGAATACCAGTAGCCGTGCTTGATGGAGGGTGATGAAGTTAGACGAGCTTTTTCCATCAGCCGTTATCGGGGACAAGTTCACTCGTCGGTCGATCCGATGTCATGCTCCCTCAAACGGTGCTGCGATATTCCTCAAATGAATAAAGTAAATGTTAAGCGATCATACGGGACCCTGGGTAGAGCTCGTGGCCGTTTAATTTAGCCGCAGGGTACTTATCAAGTTGTTTTTCTTAGCACGCAAATCCTTGAGTGACACCGTGCGCGCGCGGGGGATTATACTCTTGTTTGCCTCGTGCAGATTCAATCTGGCGTGTGTGTGGATGGCGATCGCTGGTAATTGACGTGGCTGGCTGGAGACGGGCGACAAATTGGTGTCTGTAGTGCAATTATACGGATCCGTTCATATAGGACGTGTTCTTGCGTTCAAAAACAGATCGAAGGGGCGCATCGCAATAGAGCACAGGGCTCTCCAGACGCTTTTTAAGTAGTTTAACTGTTATAACTTGACAGCAGGATGAGAGGCAGCGAACAAAGACGTCTGTTTAACGTAGCCTGTGTGTTCATAAATCGACTGTTTGAAAACAGCGAGGAATTAAGACAAGAACGCGTCC
Source organism: Abramis brama (assembly GCF_963993115.1). NCBI lineage: Eukaryota > Metazoa > Chordata > Actinopteri > Cypriniformes > Leuciscidae > Abramis > Abramis brama. The sequence goes on from NC_139975.1 coordinate 10,895,102, forward strand.
TGTGTAACCGGTTCAAACGCTTTAACGCGTTCATACTCGAATTATGTTACATATATGACTATACTTTATTTGGATGCAGCCACAAATTATGACAAATCGGTATATTATCATTTTTACAGTTATTTCTAATGTCCATTCTAATCAACATCCAGATTGTTGTGGTTTGCACTTGAGATATTACAAGCAACTTTATGTAGATTATAAATTGTACATATTGTTGTTCAGATTGTGTGATGTGGCACTCATAGATCACATTAGCAGCATCTAATAATCCTGATCATTTGGTTGGCACCAAATGACATAACCAAAACTTCCAAGAACATTTGAATGTGATGTCTGTTACAACGGACACTGGGTCTAAATGGGTTAAACATCACTGTAAGATATGTATCACCATGTTCACAAGGTAGATAAAAAATGCCTATTTTCTAATCGAAACTGGTCATCTATCAATAGTTCTTGTCTTCTTCAAAGTTGATAGGTTGTAGGTGTAATTTAAAAATTGTATTTCATTTATTGCAGCAACATTAGACAACAACACCTCAAGAGACAGCATTTTAGATTTGAAGACAAGCTGTCACCATTTAGTCTGTGCCATATTCGCAAGCTCTCCTGTTTTGATATTGCCTGTTGGTTTGGCTTTTGTTTGGAGCCAGTGCTTTGTGTGTACACTGTTTGACTCCAGTTTATTTACAAAGTGAAAGGTATAACTGCTCAACTTGACCTTAGATTTAAAAAAATCACAGAAAAGAGTAAAAACAGAAAGGTGGGTGGAAATGCACGGCACCACCTTCTCAATGTATGACTGATGAGGCTCATAGTTAATGTATGAGAATTCAGTGAGGGTCAGCTACTGTATGAGCTCCCATTGCTTTTCTGCTCGAGTGATTCTAATGCACACCAAATCTATAGCGCTTAGTAGCGAAGAAGGCATTTAACACAAAGGCTCTACAGGGAACTCACACAGTGCAGAAAACGAGGAACAACAAACATTTGCTTCTCCCACAAGATGCAAACATGCATACTCGCACATATAGACACAAAAATGAAGCCTCAGGTCTGACAAACACATATTAAATATGCCTCCAAAGCAGATGTCCCTCAAAAAATCTGTAAGAAACGATGAAACCTAGCCGGAGAGGTTGAGGGGAAAAAAAATTAATTGGAAATATATCAATTTACATCGGCAGAAGGGAAAATGTACTGCAAGTACATCCTCAGCACTCGATCTTCCCGTAATACTGTACAGGGGACCACATTATCCTTCCTCATTCTGTAGCAAGACCTCACCCTCTCACTTTTCTCAAACTCTCCACTTATAGAGTTTCACCCAATTATTGTAAATGTTTCAGCAGCAGATAGAAGAGCTGCTGTAATGCTGTGCTGTGCGCTGATGTGAGAAACGCTGCTCACAGTGGAAATAAATGTTGGCACCATTACGCATGAGAGTGGTTTTGCATGCGAGATGGGAGGGCTTCCGATACATCATCTGAAACAGGAAACTACTTAAAGGGACAGTTTACCTAGAAATTAAAAGATTATTCACCCTCATGCTGTTCCAAACCTGAACGACTTTCTTCAGAAGAAGATTTTGCTAAATGTTTTTTGTCCGGATAAACAACAATATTTGGACCCCAACATACTTTCAAGGTACACTGTGTAGGAATTTCTCCCATCTAGCGGTGAAATTGTATTTTGCATTCAAACGAATAGTGCTCTCTAGCGCCTCGCTTTTTCAAATGCGTGTTGCAACTACGGTAGCTGTTATGTACCAAGATGCTATGACAACATGTCCTCCAATAGCACTTCATCATTTAACTATACATGTTCTACTGTTATGCTGCCTATATAATGAATTACACAACCAAGCAATGAAAAAAAGCTTGTAATTTAGACTGTAACATTGACTTACCTGTCGAGAAGAAAGCAGGCAATTTCAGCGTCCCTTTCAAAGTCTTTCTCCTTCATTAGAAGTACCGTGCAGTGCAGCCTTTCATATTTGCCGGGGCAGTGACAAGCGCCTCTCACTGATCTCATTGTCCGTTTCTGCTGGTTTCAGTGACGCTGGCTCTGAAACGCGTTGTGGAAACGCGTTGAGGTAGGCTAGTGCTCTTTGTCCCTCTCTGCTATTATAGTTTTTGAAAATGGCGGACCGACATGGAAGCCTCCTTGGACTTACACGTCCAATGTAAATAAAGATAAGAAATTCTTCGCTTACGAGGATAAGTCAGATCATTGGCAGAGGTAATTTTACACCAATGAGGACGTATTTATGCATAAAGACATTGATTTTAGCTAATAAAAATAAGTATTTTTATTAGCTAAAATCAATGTCTTCAAAAGCACTTTTAAAACTACACAGTGTACCTTTAAAATATCTTATTTTGTGTTCCTCTGAAGAAATTGTAACACCTTGGGCCCTATCATACACCCGGCGCAATGCAGTGCCAGGCAAAACGCAAGTGTTTTTTGCTAGTTTCAGTCCCACGCGGTTATCATTTTCACATCCTACGCCACGTTGTTTAAAGGAGAACTCCGGTCAATTTTAACATTGAGCTAATTTTTTTGTAAATTTGGAGTGCTGTCAGTACAGAGAACAACGACAAAAATCGGTGTTGCCTACACCGTGTTATCCTCTTTTTAAAATTTGCACCCTGTTGACTTAAATGGGGCAAGTTTTAAACCTGCTTTTAGCCTCTTAACATCCTTGATGTGTCATTACAAGTGCCCAGCCAATGTGAGTGCTTCCTTCAGAGTGAACACGGTGAATCTGACTGCAGTAGATGTGAAGATATGAATAAAAATGAAGTTAATTCAGCCAGCGCTCATACCTGTATTTACATCCTGTTTTTGGTCGAAGTCCACAGTAGTCGATTGTCGAGTTCACGCGCGTGATCATAGGTAACTAACTAACTGCGTGAACTCGACAATCGACTACTGTGGACTTCGAACGAAAACAGGAAATAAATACAGGTATGAGCGCTGGCTGAATTAACTTCATTTTTATTCATATCTTTCACATCTACTGCAGTCAGATTCACCGTGTTCACTCTGAAGGAATCACTCACATTGGCTGTGCACTTGTAATGACACATCAAGGATGTTAAGAGGCTAAAAGCAGGTTTAAAACTTGCCTTATTTAAGTCAACAGGGTGCAAATTTTAAAAAGAGGATAACACGGTGTCGGCAACACCGATTTTTGTCGTTGTTCTCTGTACTGACAGCACTCCAAATTTACAAAAAAATTAGCTCAATGTTAAAATTGACCGGAGTTCTCCTTTAAATGGCAAATGCATTTGTGCCTATTTGTGCACCCATGGGCTGCTGGTCTGAAAACGAGGTGTGTTCTGGCGCATTGTTGGTGCGTTGCTATTTTGAGGCAACTGAAATAGAGTGTTCCATTGACCACGTCAAAAGTCAATGGCGCAGTAATTTTTTTGTTATTTAAAGAGTGCGTTAGTAATGTGCGCCTATAGGCAGGTCCACAACACGCATACACTCTGCTTATTACAATGTAAAATATGGTGGAATCTGGACTGTCCCGTAGATGATCTGCTTGCATGCTTTAACCTCACACAGAGGCAGATCTGTTTCCTCTCTGGAGAAGCGTTCAGTCTTTCCACTTGCAAATTCCGCCAACGCTAACGCAACTGGCTTTTAAAGGGAATGGGAGATGAGACTCTGATTGTTTTTTTGCAAATTACGCCCAAAACACACCCATTACTCATTAAGAGAATAGGGACAACCCTTTTAGACCATGCGCCGGGCATGCCGACCATTTTTCCTGTCTTTAAACTAACAAAAGTGGATTCGGATACACACTAAGTGCGCTTGCGCCGTGCACTTTAGACCATGCACTTAGATCGTTAAAATAGCGCCCCTTGAAGGTTAGTAACTGATGGCAGAATTTTTATTTTTTAGGTGAACTGTCCCTTTAACATGCATGCCAGTAATGGATCAGCATGAGGCATTAATCATTTTCAGTCTTGTTTTTCATTTTCGTCATCACTATCCACTTCATCCTCAGCAACATTGTCAGCCACAGCTGCATCTTCATCATCATCATCATCATCATCATCACCACCATCACCATCATTGTCTTCCTGCTTTTCTAATTTTCTGCCTTCATCACAACTCATGGAATTGTTATTATGCGAGCATAATAGTAGTCTGAGATTTGCAGTTGTTTACTGCGCTGAAAGGCACTGCACTCACATGATACAAAAATATAAAAAAATTGAAGAGGGGCAATACAAACACTCTAATTGCTTTCAATAATTAATCTCTTCAAATGACTGCCTTGCCCTTTCTGCCTCAACGTGAATAGCATCACCCCGAGATACACATTCAAATAAAACACCAGCATTATTTTCACACAATGCCGCTGAGATGCATGTGCTGAGCAAACTTTGTTCCTGGCATTTGTGGATTCCCCAGTCCATAGATATGTTCATCACAGACCTGAGTGAGTCCTACTGTTGCACTAATGAATCCTGACACTGCCCACAGATTGGACAGGTCAGTGCAATCCTCCGTGACCAGCGAATAACACAGTTCACTGCTCAGTGGACATAGAGCTGTCTCATAGACTGAGCTCACAAAAGGCCTTTCTGACTTGCTCTATGTATCCATCTAGCAGTGTGAACTTTGGGTTTAGGGCAACTTTGTTGTATTTCTGTTAAGTTTTGATAGAAGTTATGGAACCCAGTTTAAAATCTATAGGGCAATCATCTCCATTAACTTTTAATGTTGGCATGTTATGGCAAATCTGTATGGCTGACTTGATTTGTGCTTGATAGGGAAGATTTGGGTTTGACAGGGCATAGTCACAACGTACTGTATCTGGCTTTGGGCTTTGGAGAAATTAATTAGATTGTACAAGCGCCATTTTGAAGTTGAATAGATTAAAGAACAAAGCCAAGCTTGGAAAAGTGATTTGAACTCGCATAGGGAAATTGTCAGGATATTTTCAGCTTGTTCTCAGGCTTGTTCCCAGATTGGTGGGCTGGCTGGCTGATCCTGCTGATGTGAGTGTGAGTGTGTGTTTGTGTGTGTGTGTGTGTGTGTGTGTGTGTGTGTGTGTGTGTGTTTTGTGCCCACATTGCTCTAGGTGTGAGCTCTGGAGCATGTCTGCACACAGACAAAAGACCAGTCTTTGTGAAGGAGGACTGGTTTTAAACTCCAATATGGCCAATGAGGTCATATTATTTTGGACTGACTTTGTGTATTATATGTGTATTTCTCTCTCGCGCTCTCGCTCTTACTCTGTTTGTGTGTGTGTGTTGTGGGATACGCAGAGCCCCAGTATGACAGTCTGAGCTGCCTTCCTGAGCTGTCGCATTTTAATGGATACAGGTGCCAGTTTCACATGGTAGCATCTGTCCCGAAACACAGGTACAGCTCTAGAAAGCATTGTATCTGTTGCATAACGTAACGTGTCTCTCCGCTCTAATCTCACCTCTGCTGGCTGCTAAGGTTGTGTGTGTGCACCACATTTAATGAGTCCAGATTACCCGGGGAGAAATGCTAAGCAGCCCAGTCATGTCATGACAAACTAAACTAGAAGATCAGGATGCTTCTTTGTAGGTCACAATGTTGTAATGACACTGACTCAGACTATGAATTAAATAAATTACTTTAAATTGCACTGTTAATTGCAGAAGGTTTATCATGGAATACAGAAGCTTTTAAATAATGATTCTTTTTTGAGTCAGATCTTTTAAGTAAACCATTTGTATTGGATGAAACACGTTGACTGGTTCGGTTCTCAAAAACTCACTGATCCGGTTGTGGCAGTTAACAGCGCACAGAAACATTATCAGAAAATCACAGTTTTAAATTATGTCTGTCACACAAATTTTTTCGTATACACTTGCAGTAGAATATAGCACACAAGTTGCATGAACTGCTTTTATGAACTACTTTTTATAGTACTTTTGCTTCCTTTCTAAAACTTATTTCTTAAAAATATGGATCATGCTTCAAAATATCTGCAATAGAAAGTCATATGGGTTTGAACATGACATGAGGGTGAGTAAATTATGGCAATTTTCATTTGATGGTGAACTAGCCTATCACTTTAAGATCTCATCTTTCCCATAAGGCTACACCCTTCAAGTGAATTTAGTGAAATGTAGGTTGAGATGGACGTTTTGGGGATGGTCTCGGTTAGAGGATAAAGCACTTGAGGGGGAGTGCAAGCAAGAGAGCTCCCTCAGGCATGACTACTTTACGACTGTTTGGTCCCGTTGTTACGCCTCTCATCTTATTAGATTTCAAAGAGAAAGACCACACATGCTCAAAAACGAGAACAGAACCATTTAGAGAAATCCTTATGCTCTGCCCAGGGGACTGCCTTACAATCTAGGCTGATTAGCATATTACCCAGCATGCTCAGAGAACTCATGTTAGTGGGTGGGGAAAACTGGGAAGTGAGTCATTCAAGGTGGGAGAACCCCTATGGGAGTTATTCCAGAATGCTCATAAGTATGTTTGCACATTAATCTGGTTTTAGTCCAGCTGAACATTGGCTTCAAAAGGGACCAAATGGTTTTATCAAGAGAAATAGAGATGTGAGCCCTTGTACTTGTTCTCCCTTCATGAAAAGGAATTCCTCCCTTTGATCTGAAACTTGTTTATCCTCCTGGATATGTACGTCTGTGCTGGATTTCGAGAAGGATTACCTCTAAAGAGTGATTTAGCTCTGAGCTCAATTTCCACGTAAAACGGGAAGGATTTAAGCATCTGTGTCTCTTCACTCCGTGTTAGACCCTTCTGAGCTGAACAAGAAAGCAAACTGGAAAAGTAACATCAAATGAAAGTTCAAGTTTAGACTTGAAAATGTTGAACTTGTTTTTTTAATACCTACAATGGATGATTCCCCATTTCTTGCACATAAATTATTCTTCTGTTGTCGTGCACATGTGTTTTAATTATGCAGTTATATATACACACACCCATTATGGTTTGAAAACTACAGAGACCCTAAAGGGACATACAGTAGGGAAGGAAATACAAATATTTGTCAATGCTTTTGCATTCTCTCGCAAATATTTTGCATTCCCCTGAGAAACTTTGCGTTCGCTTGCGAAATGGTTGTGTTCCCCCGAGAAACTTTGCGTTCAATCCCAAAGAACACAAAAGTTTTGCGAGGGAATGCAAAGTTTCTCTGGTAAACGCAAAACTTTTGCGAGTGAATGCAAAAGCATTAAAACATATTTTTCCTCCCATTTCATATTTTTCCTATTACCATATCCCTTTAGGGGCTCCATAGAAAACTTTGGTTCTCATTGGAAAACAATGTTAAATGCAAAAAAATAGCATAAAATAAAATGAAATTTAAATTTAAAGGTATTTTTGTGCACCTTTATTCCCTCATAATTAGGTATATTGGTTCCTTGTTGGGTCAGCACTTGAGATCTAATGGAAATCTGGGATAAAATATTGTTTAATGGATATTGTCAGGTGCAAAATATCCTTTAAAAAATAGCCCACTGTTGACACACAGATACAATCATGAGCACACGCGCACACACACACAGTTACACCTTCTCAACTTTTGACATTTCTTTATCAGTGACATTTCTTTAATGCACAAATGACTTACTAGGAGATATGCAAGACAGCACTGTGTTCAAAGCATGCAGCAATTCACGCTTTTTGTGATTACAGTGCTGCATTTGGGGAGATATCTGTATAAAAAGATAACACGTCTATGAAAATGATGAGCAACAATAAAAAATGCCACCAGGTACACATGTGCAGAGCAGTGTTTACACAAGTCCTGATCTCTTTTCTCATCTGTGATTGTGTGTTCCTGCCAGCGTGTTTTTATCTTTGTTTTTCAGCAGAACTTCGGGTGTAATGAGTCAGGGATATTTATGTACCCTACCCTTGGATGGATAAAGCTTACTCCCCTCATGCTAATCTGGTTAAAGAACCAGCACGTGGTTGACCTGCCCAGCTAAACCCTGGTCATGTGACATTTATCTGATCACATGATGTCCTCTATATGGAGAATGATAGACCTTCTTTAAGGAAGGAGACATTCTTAAACACAACTCTTAAATGTTTTGTGCACACAGATTTTCCTATTTTAAAAAAAAATAAAATATTCGGAAATGTTATGTGATGCTGCTTTGTTTAAAACCATCCCTTTTCATTTTAAGTTTCAGAAGCATTTTGCGATTTCTTTAAGTTGACAAACCGTAAGATGGAACTTTCCAAGGGGACCTGAACACAACATACTGTGTCCAAACTTGGTCCTGGAGGGCCACTGTCCAGGAGAGTTTAGCTCTAGCTTGATTCAAAACACCTGTCTGGAAGTTTCTAATATGACTTGTAAGACCTTGCTTAGCTGCTTCACGTGTGTTTAACTGGGGTTGGAGCTAAACTCTACAGGACAGTAGCCCTCCAGGAGCAGCATTGAACACCCACGCTGTAAACTATAGTGTTAGCTTAGCTAAGCTAAATGTACACATGGCAATTGTTATTTTTTTCTGCTCAAAATACTCCAACATGTGTATAAAGCTTCTTTTTTGATCATATTTGGATCCTTATAGAATGAGATAGAAAATAGATAATTTGTAGCTTTTTATACATTTTCCGATATAGCTACAATAAATAAAGTGGAGCATGTGGGATTACCCATGATGCATTGTGGCGGGAACAATGCATCCTGGATCTTTGACCAGTTAATTCAAGTTAATTGTAAATCACTTTTCTAGTGATAAAATGTAATTCTCTTCGAATAGTTAAGTACACAGAATGCATGTGTATGCTGTTGTTGTTTTATGTTCTCACTGTTTAAGAGTGTCGTAGCATCAGAGATTGGGTATCGGCTTAAGCAGATACATTTAGGCGACATTATTGCTTGTGTTTGTTATGTTTTATTAAGAACACTTTTACATTTCATTTCCATTCTGATTTAGTAGAAAGTTACTTTTTTTCTTGTAAAATCACCTTTACTTGTAAAAAAAGCCCAAATGAAGAAACATTCCTCTCATTATCAATGTTGACTACTTAATCTTTTTAAAAATGTGTTATACTTTTTTTTTTTTTTCGTGATTCTTAAAGGAATAGAAAGTTCAAAAGAACATCATTTATTTGATACAGAAATCTTTTGTAACATTGTAAATGTCTTTACTGTCACTTTTGAATAATTGAATGCATCTTTTGTTTGAAAAAAATATATATATACTTTACCGACCCCATCATATGACATCAGACTTATCTTCTTCGCTGATCATCTAAATGCTTGGGTGACCTCTGATAAATGAAACAAATAAGAGAGGTGTTGCACTGATGAATGCTCATTATTTATTGGAATATGGAGAAGTGTGACGCAAACATGACATCCATCAATATTTCTCTAAATGTGCACGGTGCTTCTGGACTAAAAGCCCATGACATAACAAACCCATTAGAACTTGAATGACTGCATTGGTATACTTTTTTTTTAACATCCTAAACATCCTAGATTTGTTGTGACAAATGAATATATTACTTTCGCTGAAAGGTTTCTGATACAAAACAGTGATTAAATATTAAAGTTAAAGACTTGATACCTTGAAGTTGAAGTATTCTGAATTATTGAAGTTGAAGACTTAATAAATAAATATATATAGTTTGTAAAAAATGATGAGTTTTTTTGTCTGTAAATACAATTAGAAATTTGGCATTAGAGTGGGGATCCTGCATGTGCACCAACAGGTTTTAATCACTTTACTTTTTTCCAGCTCTGCTTTACAACTTCAATAATGAAGCACTCCATGGGCGTGTGTTTATGAGCATTGCAGATGCTCATAAACACTAGAATCTCACAGTTCACCTGGAGGCCTGAAATAAAAGTTCCCTGATCATTGTTGACTTGGAGTAGCAGTGATGATGTTATGTTACTGCCAAAAATATGCTCTGTGATCAACAAAAGTTTATGATACTTACACATGCCGTCCATCAAAATAATTTTCACAAATGAGCACGACTTTTATGAATTTTGAAGCCTAAATACAATCACCAGAAATAAAAAGCTAACCTTAGGCTGTAAACAAACTATACATGGTTGCTCCACTTCAACGTCACCACCATCACCAAGCTAAAATTAAAATAGAATTTAAAAAAAATAATCTTTTTCCCTGAAAGTGTGAGTTAAAATAGTTTGCAAGAACGTGATTATAAACACAACAAGGCTGTGAAAGTGGACTAGTGAGAATAGATGAGATTACCTGTTCGGCATGATGACGTTTTGCAGGTTTTCATTTTGTGTGGTGACATTTAAACACTGATTGCAGTTTAATGATATTGAAACAACGGTGGAGAAGGATATTTTGCATGACCTTTAGGACACTCATGAGGTTTAACAATATTGCAGGCAAATTCAACACAAGCTTTTTTTGTACAGTCCAGTATAATTAGAGTTTCTGCTGACAGTTTACACGATGACAGAAAAGTCACGTTGACACAAATGGCCAACATCTGTCACTGCCCACAGCCCAATGATTTGACAGACTGCAAAATATAGGCGAGATTTTCACAGGGATTTGTTAGTGGAGCATTTCCAGACTTTAACAGTCACTGTCACTTCTCTCGACATGGCGCAAACAGTTGCATCTCAAATTATCAGGATGAGTCACAAGATTGCAGAAAGATCTGGGTTACGCTCTTATGAATGTACAAATAAATTACACTATTCCACTGTCAAAATTTGCAAAAAATAGAACAAAAAAATCGCAGCCACCAGGGGTGTAGGGAACAACTATGCATATCAATTAGACAACTGAATGAATATTAATTAGGTTGCGTGACATTTGTCAGTGACTGATTTGCTGAAAAGCAGATAAAAGGTTGCCATATTAGGATTACATGTTAATTCGTTCGATTTCAGAAGTTGCTTTCAGTTGGCAGAGAGTTTTATTTGCTCTTAAATCGCTGATCATAAATGTGCAGAGTTTAATTAGGTCCAAAATATACATTTAAAATTCACAGATATGAGCAACAGGCTAGGGAATAAAAACAGCCAGAGAAAGTAAGACTAAGGCCATTTTTTCTGACTCTCTCTGTACGCCTTGTTGCATGATAAATGTTTTATTAAGTCTTCAAATTCACCCCATCTGGTCAGTTTAGTTTGATGTTGAAAAGACCATTTCAGCTGAAAATACATTTGCACAAATGACATCAACACATAAATGCTTTTTCCTCTTCCCCAAAGCAAAAAAAAGAAATTGTATGTACAGTAAGTGCTAATAGAATGTTATGTTTGTTATTGCTGTTGCTGCCAGCTATGAAACCCAGTAACCAGACCTTTGGGACTGCTGAACAGATTTTAGCCAACAATAAAATAGGGTTTTTCTGTATTTCCTGAACCTGTGTATACTATCGCTACACTTTCCTTTTATGATATACTGTGTAATCCAAATATTTATTCATCTTTTGCAGCCCTGTATGTTTGTGTCACAATTCAAATAGTCAGAGCTTTTTACCTCACAGGAGAATAACAAACAGTTGCAAGCTCTGCTGTTTTCTTAAACGTACATGGCCTGGTGTAGATGTCCAGCATAGTTGACCCATATAAATGCTGAATAGCCATCAGGACAGATGTGGTCATCACCTGCAAAAGGACCTTCCTGTCGGAGGTGATAGTGATGTTTTTGGTCAAGATGTAGGCCAGATGGTTTAGCCCCCTGAGGAAGTGGAGATGTTGTCTAATTCCTTTGTTTATCTACATGAATTCTCAAGAACTGACTCTTTCCACGTCCCCCTGATGGAAATGTGATTGAAATCTTTGTGGGATGCATTATATATCATGAAGTTATATATATTTAACACTTATTTTATATTTTACACTTATTTTATATTTAATTTTCGCTGTAAAAATAGCTGTTGACCCTCTAATTTCTAATAGCTTGACCCTCTAATTTAATTTAGTAATTTTTGCAGTCGATGAGCCACTTTGACAACCTTGCCAATCTGTTATGGTCAGTTTTGGATGACTGTTGGATGAATTAAATACTTTATAGAGGGTGGCATAAATTGTTACTACAAAGATTACAAATTTCTGCAATGCCAGTGTTACCAACACAGCATTATTACTCTGGTCTACTCGAGCATGGGGGTGTACCGAGCGACGGAAATGATGGTTCAGAAGATCATGCTCTGAATACATGGCAGCACTGTTCAGTAAACAATCACTGCAGGTACAGTTTAGATGCAGTAGGAGACAATCGTATCGCTCTGCCTGCTGGGAGACTGTCACACGATGATCTATTGTGAACATTGTGAGTGATAGACAGCCCTCATTTGAAAGTCAATGCCAAGACACTTGGCATGGATGTGGCGTAGACGATTTATGGCCACCTGATAAAGTTATGATGACTGTCCCTATAGGTGGTTGCACAGCTTTCAATCTTCCTTCTTAATGCTCCCTCTCTTCTTGGCACACAGGCAGCCTGAAAATGACAGTCATGCATGGCGAGATTGAAATAAATACACAGATGGGTAGCACAGGTTTGCATCGAGAGCGCTTGCTCATTTTTTGGGCCAGTCATGTGCCTGACTTCAAACCGATGATGTAAAATGGTGTTTGGACAGATCTCTTCTTAATTGCTTAGTTCTGAAAACCAATGCCATGTCATTCTAAACTATTGTTTCGATTCCAAATCTCTGAACTCCTGCAGGACAACTCTCTCTCACACAGTAATCGGCCCGGGACCTGTGACGAGGGGGGCCTCGGAGTACGTCCTACTCATTTAAACCCATAAAAAAAAACTTGTCCCCATTGCTTTGTACTCTCATCCATATTTATTCATTTTTATTTGTTTTATTTATTTTTCTATACATATATTTGTTATGTTAATGAGCTAACTTTGTTGCTTCATTGCTTTCTCTGACAGGAACACTCTTTCTTTTTTGCATTGAAATACTGTGTGCAAAAGTGGCAAATTTGTGTTTAGTGAATTCAAATATATTTTTAGATGCCTTATTTTGTCACATGAGAAGGGGTTTTCAGTCTTTTAGATGCCACTGAACCCCACATTCTCAACTGTAAATAGGTGTGCAATAATAACGGTTTCTATTTCATTGCATTATTACTTTTTTCAACTTTAGTACTGAACTCTGTCAGATTGATTGATTAATTTTTTTAATACATTTTTAAAAAATAATTTCTTTATTTTAATCAATGTATTTCTTTATTTAATACATTTGTATTATTTATTAATTTCTTTATTTTAATCATTTTATTTATTTCTTTATTTAAATCTATTTTTATTATTTATTCATTTTTTAAATATTTTTTTTATTATTTTTAATGTCCTTATATTAATATTTTTTATCATTTGTTTATTTTAACCAATTTTTATTTATTTATTTAGTTAGTTAGTTTTTTATTATTTAATATTTTTCCTCTAAACTTTTACAGACACACTGGGGGTCACTGATTTAAGGCAACGAAACGTTTCCATATCCCATCTTAATCTAAATGTTACCTCGGTATGTGCGCCTGACTTAAAAACAACTGCAATCTAATTCACTCTCCGTCATTTCTCCGGTAATACATATGGATCCTTTTCCTTAGCTTTATCTTTATTTCCTCATGGTGCTCATTATTCCTTAATTGATTCTTGTAGATTTCTTGCCATTGAGTGTGGGCTTCTTATTGAAAGCATTAGTTTTAAACCCACAGCAGATTGGCATCCTCCTTTGTCTGCTCTAATTAGCTGAGCTGTGATGCATTGTTTGTTTCAAAAGGCTTCAAATGCTCCGCTTGACTTAACCTAGACAGTTCGTTGTTTGTGTATTCATGTCTTTTTGTTTTATTACAGGAGGGTAATGAGAAGCTCCAAAAGATGGTGGGCAGCTGTCCTGCTCTTGGGGGCAGCGCTGATCGCAGAGGCACGTCCAGGCAAAGAAGAATTTAGCCCGCTGGCGTATCGACCTCTCGTCAGATTCCGTCACAAGGTATCGATCTTTCCTATTTCATTAGCCATCCCTTTACAAGATGAGACTCCTTTGTGGCCGGTTACGACGCTAATTACTATGGAAATCCGCATGGCATCGAGCGCTTCTGGTTTGATTATTGTCACATGACGATTCATTATTATTCTTTTGCTCATGAACCAAACATCAGATATGCACAATAATATTTAAACTAAAAAGAATTGGATCTATGCCACTGGACATTTCGAACTGCAGGCGAAAACTCCTGCTGCGCTGACATCATGATGAAACAGCACAGCATGATTGTGTAATTGAATGTTTATTGACTGGCCGTTGCAGCGAGCTTTGTGGACACACACAGTCAGATACCAGCAATTGAGGCGTAATGCAGCACTAACAAGCTCCACTGGTTCCCTCTTCTCTTTTTACTTCATCACCTCCATGAGCAACCATTCATATTATGTAACGGATCAATTAAACTCTGACTGAGGGAGGGCACTGACTGACAGAACAGGGACTCATGGGAACATTTTCCTTTTATATCAACATAAACAGCTGGGAAAGGGGTCACAAAAATGGTCCCTTTAAGACATGTTTATTTTTCAGTTACCTGAAACTCATGGGGTGTTTTCATACTAAACCTTTGGTGCAAAGTCTGTTCAACGTTTGACGAGAGAGCTCTGCTTGGAAATGTGGTCTGGAGTAAATTGAGTAAATAAATTGTTATTGATTATGTAAATTTTACATCTTTGCATGCTCCCTGTCACACTCATTACACTACAATGCATTTCTCGGAGCTTCTTGTCTTCAAAGAAATGAGCTTTGGAGAGCATCTTTCATTCTTTTCATCTCTTGCAATACGTCTGCAGCTTTCAAACAGACAAACTGAAGTGGTGTTGTGTGCGTGTTAAGTTTTGCTGGTAAATCTAAAGGGACAAGTATAACTGGTGTCTTCTCCTCCTGAGTCATTACCTAGCTACAGTAAATAGCTGCCATTTGGTAATTACTGTTAGAGATGATGCAATCATGCCACTGTCCTGACCCAAATGCACAATGTGGAAAGAACCAAGCAATTCAACCAAAAAACACACCTAGGCTTTTAGAAAACGTCCTCTCCATTTCTCATGTGTTACCGTTTCAGACAGCTTTTAGTATTGTCAAGCTATCAAAATATTCCATTTATGAGTGAGGTTTTGTATTAAATATTATTTCATTAGAATTTGACAGATGGCATAGGCAGATATGCAGTGTTTCATTGATGACGAGCTTCCTGGGAATTTTTATTTCTTGTAAGACTGATAGAGCATTAATATCATGTCAGCCAGTTCAATTAATAATCTTATGTGCAGTGCAATTTAAGTCTGATTTATTTACAATGACTTGGAGGAAAATAATGGAGTTAACAGGCTTTACATTTGTTTTGCATCTGAGAAATTGGGATAGTAAAGATGATGATGATGATGATGATGATATTACTATTATTATTTAATATTTTGAGTATCTGAGAAATGAGGATACTACTACTAATATTAATAATAATAAATTATTATTATTATTATTATTATTATTATTATTATTATTATTATTATTATTATTATTATTATTATGAGTAGTGAGCAGCAATTGACATCAAACATGGGAAACTCTTAAAATAATGTGGAGCTCAGTCTTAATGTGACCCACTAATAAAAGTGGAAGATCGCTACTGCTGTTGTAGTTATAAATGTTTTTCAAGTGCACATTTAACCTAATGACACTGTCATTAATTCTCTGAAGGTAACCTTGAATATCCCACTCCATTCAAGTATCAGTGCTGTTTGCTAATGCTCACAACCCTCTTATGTAGACATTCATTTAATAAAGCTGGAAATCATGAATGAAGATGCCCTTCGCTCTTCTCTTTCACTATTAATTGCTAATGCTCTCATACATATCAGAAGGCATACATAGTTGAAATGTGGGAACTGTGGGAACACGTGGTTGCCATTTTTCTTGCAATAACTTCCTTATCAGACCACAGTGTGTGGAAAATCCATTAAATGCAAAACAAACAAACAAACTCCAGCCTCAGATAAGAATGTATTTGATGGCACAAACCAGAAACAATATTAGTAATTGTAATTATGCTTAGTGGTTGTGTTATATATGAATCTTATATCAAGGGTCATATGAGTGGGGTTATCATGGAGATTTCCAGCAATATGAAATCATAAAGATGACTGGCTAGGGTAAGGCAACTGACGTAGCGTTTCAAATGGGGGGAGGTGTGTTGGACGAGGGCTGCAGGGTTGAGCCTGTTTTTCTGGCACGGGCACAGAGATAAGCAGTGACCCCATTAGCTTTCCCTCAACTCGGCCTGCTTCAATCATCATGAGTAATTCAGCTTATAGTATGAAGCTTTGTCCTGCTCTGCAAAAGCCAATCTCCTGTCATAGCCAAAGGTTTAATTCACAGTAGCCCCATCCTTCCTCTACCTCCACTCAGATTATGGCCCAAATTTAGACCAATCAAAAAGCTAGACTTTTGAATGACAGATGGAGCACATGTAAGATAAAGCAAGTAGGGCGGGGTCTTGTAGGATCTTATTATAGCTGTGATTTCATTTCTGTAGTTCAGTTGCGTAATTGATGTACAATTGATTCCAGGAAGTTAATCTATTCACCAAGCCTCAAAAGTCTTCAGAGAGTCACAGCAGAATGAATGAGCTGTTACCGTGAGCTAAATGCTCTCTCTACTATTGCAGGAATGTGACTTTAAGATAACATGAAATGAATAACAGTTCAGGGCAATTACTGTATACTTCTTCCTCAATACACTGAATCAAGAAATAACCACTGTATACTTACATTTTAAATAAGAACTGCTAGGTCAGATGGTGAAAAAAGGAAACAAAATGGTAAGTAAAAGAGAAAAATCTGGAGAGAAGTGTTGGTGACCATTCAAGTACACCATTGTAAGTGCATAACTGAAGGTGTTTATGCTCGAGTTAAGAAGGTGCTGTTGTGAAACTGTCTTTGTCACGGGCACAGGAAGGGGAGGGGCTAGCAAAATTGGTTTCAATTTTGGACAGATTGGACAACTGGCTCCAAAGTCCTTGGAAAACAGAGAGAAAGCTTGTAATTGCCTTCCTCATGGTAATCACTCGAAATTAATATCCTCACCAGTTATTTATCTTAAAAGAATAATCCCTCTAGATATCCAAATCATCTTGTTGATCGATTTATATCAAGACCAATTACTGATATATTTACTGATTACTGATTTTAATGCTCGACTATACAACAAAAGTTTATTTAGTCACCATTTTCCCTCATACATACTCATACACAGCAATTCATTAAGCAATAGTTCACTATTTATCACTAACACTTTGTCTAGACTAAAAACAATAAAACTTAAACAGTGATTCTGTCTACAGTGGATGTGACGTGACCCGAGCAACAATCTTCGACAGTAAACTGATGCCTCGTTCTGTTTATGACGTACTGACAGGAAGTACAAATGCTCTGCAACGGGCGCTTTGTCGCATCCAGTGTAGACAACCTTTAGCTGTTGCAGCGTAAAAATAAAATACTTGTAAAAATACTTTATATGCACATCAACTGTCATTATATTGTAAGGAACAGCTTATAAATATTAATCTCATGTTGTATTTTACAAGAAAATTAAACGGAGTAAATGATGACCAAGTTTTCATTTTGGGTCGGCTAAAGCTTCTGGTTTAGAATTGTGTTACCCTTTTTCTTTTGTTTTTCATCTTATGGCACTGTTGTATGTCTTCCTAAGCAAAATGATAGCTTACATTAGCATTTCCCATTTGTCTCTAACGGTGGAATACGGCATTCTTTAACCTTTAGAAATAGACTTCGTTGAGAGACTGCCGTACCCTGGCTGGTCTGAATAAATGAATCATTTAACTCATACTGACAAATAATTCAGGCACCAACATTTTAAAAGAATATTTTGGCTTTCTATGGCAATATGCCATCGGAATTATGTGGCCTATAACATACTTTTAAAGAAAGAAAGGAGCAGCAGTTAATTAAATAAAGTCACATTGTTAATTTATTAATGCAATTTTATGTAGAAGTATAACAGGAATCAGATGCATGGGGGGGGTGTAAAACATTAAATATCAAGTGTGTGGATGTCTGTGATCAGGACTCAAATGACATTATATACTGTAAATTTATTGTAAGTCTTGTTTTTCTCTCTGTTCTTGTTCCAGCAGGATGGGATCTCAGAGAGTTTACGGATTAAAGGTATGTACAATCCCCACTTATCTCTCTTCCCACCCTTTTTAGACACTAAATATGGACCAAAAGGTACCAGTATTTTACCATTGTGTTCTTTGAAGTACTTTGAAGTGAATATGGTTATGATTTTGTACTTTGTTATTCATTATCTGTATTGAGAATTGAGCATTTGTTAGCATTGAGAATATGTTAGCATTTTGAACTAGAGAGTATGTATTAATTCATGTATCCCTTAAAAAAAGCTGCATGATGCCAGTATTTGGACTGAATGCATGTTTATTTTGTGTGGAGCAGTATTGGGTACTCAATCAGGCAGCATATAGCCACATTAATTATCATGCTAGCAAACTGTCTGTGGTTTAAGGTGTAAATCATGTGTTGGCTATTGCCCAGCAGTCATCTGTAATTAGGATGGCACAAGAGTTAGTCAGATGATGCCAAGAACCTACAGAGAGTGCTGAGATGTGAAAAATCCATCTCACTCCTCAGACTCTGTGTGAGGTGAAGTCCCACCATAAATTTTATCTCAGGTCAGCTTGTGTTAGCAGCTCCTTTGGCTACAGGTAATATAATCAGACTTTAATAGAGAAGCAGACTGTATTACTGCAGAAGGTCAAAGTTGAGTTGGCATTGTGATAAAAGAAAGGATCTCACTTATCTACAGCTGTTCAACCAAATGGATGCTCTCTGTTTTGTCTTCTCTGCCTTTTTAAAGTCAGTGAGCTTGTTTACATGCACATCGATGTGCTGATAACTCCCAAAAATCAGCTTATGGAAATAACTTGTTGTCCTGGTTATATGCAAACCAATAACCCGGCAATGAAACTAATCTATGTTTACAAGACTTTATTAATAAATCAGGTTATTTTGCGGTTGTGAATGTAATCATTGAATCTGACTAGTATTCCATGTTATGTCAGTTGTGATGTTAAATAAATCATTAAAAACTGAAGAGTATTCCAGTGGAAAACTTACAGACTCATATATTGTCCTCTCAGGCAGTTACTCATGCAGAACTTTGATTTCTTCTGAACCACTTCTACTTCGGCTGCATGAGATGAGAACGCATTTTTATAATAAATTGGGTCAGGAAAGAGTCAGAGTTTGCAATATATTTCCTTGAAATACTCTGGATGTGCTTAAAGGCACACTATGCAAGATTTGTACCTCAATATAAAAGCATCGAAACCATTTTGATGGTAAACAAACTCGTAGTAGGGCGAATCATCCCGATAGCAAAGCGGGGGGGGACGCCGCTGGAAAAACCAGCAATGCAAGTTTGAGAGGTGGCGCCCCGACAAATCTGGCGTGAATCACGACTTGCTATACAGCACAACGTCACATACATCAACAACATATGAAGCAGCCTCTATGGAAGACACTAGCATGCATTTCAGACGTGAATCATGGGAGTCGACGAAGAAAACGGAAAGTACTCCACAGCGATTCTAGGGGTCGCTGTTTGAGAAAAAAGGAAACTGCATAGTGAGCCTTTAAAGTGTTAGTTCACCCAAAACTGAAAATTCTATCATAATTTACTCACCCCCATGTCGTTCCAAACCCGTAATGCTTTCGTTCATCTTCAGAACACAAATGAAGGTATTTTTAATGAAATATGAGCAATTTCTGTCCCTCCATTGACAGATTACGCAACTACAACTTTGAAGTGTCAAAAAGTTCATTAAAACTAATCTATATGAATTGAGCGGTTTAGTCCAAATTAACAGATTTAATTTAGGCTTTTATTCACATAGAGCACTCATCAACGCACACGTCAGTTGTGGTAAACGGAGCTCAAGCATACTTGCTTGATGTAGGATAACTAAGGTTTGATCTCGTGTGTTACGCAGCACGTTTGAGCTTGCACAAGAACCATTTTTGTTCTTTCGTGTCAAGCAGGTTCGGTTGAGCTTCTGTTTATGTCCGCTGAGGAATGTTTATATGTCAATTAGAGAAGCTTTAAAAGCTTAAATTTTCATATTTTTTTTGTGAACTAACCCGTTCAATCCGCATGTAAGGATGCTTTTCTCTCACATACTGTATCAAACAAGCACAGTTCAATAAGCTGAAAGAACGCAGGTTAATGCGTTTAAATACTAGGAGAATGTATGGGGCAAAAATCTAGCTTTGTTGATCGGTTTATGCTTAAGCCATTTATGACTTTACTCCGATAAGGAGGTAAGCAGGTTAATGCGTTTACATGACCACGTGCATTTTGGCTTATTAAGCATAATCAGGTTAAGAATGTGCATAATAAACATACTCAGTGTGAAATCAACATTGACCCTATTTACTTTTTTTCATTCATGTTCCTTATTGTGAACGGTTAATCTCTGCTTGTTATTAAAATGTTCTTCATAAATTTGAACTTAAATTGAATAAGTTACTCGTCCTCTAAAATAACTTATGTTTTGATTTTATCACCACACAACCTATTGGATAATGTTGGCCAACAACCTAATGGCTAATTATTAGTCATTGTTTTAGCAAACTCACATTCAGTCCATCCAATCAGTTTTAAATGGATAAAATCAAGCCCCGCCCCTATTTTTCTAAATATTTTCCCCCTCTTTGAAGATAATACTTAGTGCATATATTTTGGACACATTCGAAAATCTTCATTAGCCTAACAAAAACGGATTCTCATAATCCTAACAAATGCGTGAACTAGTTTTTTATTTCTTCATATTACCCAAGAAAACCAATGTGGAAACGCTCGGACGGCTTGTTCTCCTCTCCACTTAAGATTCTGTCAGAAAATAATTTTTGAGGGGCCGTTTCAATTATTTATTAATCATTTTAATTATTCAGACTAATTACTCCATGTTTAAGTGGATTAAATTCTGACTTAGGTATATTAACTTAATGGAGGTTTTGGAAGATTCCTCCTGTGACTGTGTGAAAGTCTTTTGATGAAGTTGATTTATTTCTTTTGATGAAGCTCATCTATTGAATAATTATTTCAACTTTTGAAGTACATTAAGCTTTAGTGGTGAATACATTCAGTATAGTCAAGACAAACTGCTTTCGGCTTCATTTTTGACATGGCAAATGTTGCCTGCTTTGTGAATTCAAAGTGCAGAATACAAAATATAGCTGGAAATAATATGAAGCCAACTGAAATTGGCTGTCAGAATTTGGAAAAGAGAAAAACTAAGAAAGCCTGCACAAGCGCACAGCAGAATGCCCTGTAAATGGAATCTTAAATGAAGTGGTTGGCATATCCAGCTGAACTCAAAATATCTCACTTCTGAGGGTGAAATTACATCTTTTTGGGTTGAAGAATAGCTTTTTTAAATAGTATGAAAATTGGAGGTAGTGTATTTGGACCACCAGCCACTCGACACTATTACTCAAACCCAGCTCTCATAGCATGCAGGCAACTTTCTTTCAAAAGCTTTCTTTCTTTTTTTACATTTTTCCAAATACGAACATGGGTGCCAATAGTATGGAAGCTTGTTTCCGCCACAGAATAAAACATTTTAAAAGATAATTGCGACTTTTTATCTCACAATTGTGAGTTTACATCTCGCAATTCTGACTTTATTTCTCAGAATTGCGAGATATAAAGTCAGAATTGCGTGAAATAAAGTCGCAATTGCGTGTTATAAAGTCAGAATTGCGAGATATAAAGTCAGAATTGCGTGAAATAAAGTCGCAATTGCGTCTTATAAAGTCAGAACTGCAAAATATAAAGTCAGAATTGCGTGAAATAAAGTCGCAATTGCGTCTTATAAAGTCAGAATTCTCACTTTTTTCTCGCAATTGCGACTTTATTTCACGCAATTCTGACTTTATATCTCGCAATTCTGAGAGATAAAGTCAGAATTATGTAAACTCGCAATTGTGAGATAAAAAGTCGCAATTATCTTTTAAAATGTTTTATTCTGTGGCGGAAACAAGCTTCCATACAATAGAGCTCTTAGCATGCTCATAGCACAAAAGCAGGCCTGGTCCCTTGATCCTAACTTTTAAAGGTCCCGTTCTTCGTGATCCCATGTTTCAAACTTTAGTTAGTGTGTAATGTTGCTGTTAGAGCATAAATAATATCTGTAAAATTATAAAGCTCAAAGTTCAATGCCAAGCGAGATATTTTATTTAACAGAAGTCGCCTACATCGAACGGCCCGTTTGGACTACATCCCTCTACTTCCTTCTTTAATGACGTCACTAGAACAGTTTTTTGACTAACCTCCGCCCACAGGAATGCTCCCTCAACTCTACTGAAATTCGTTTATGTACTTGCGCACTTCTTATAACTTACTGTGTTTACTCAGCTCTTACGGTGATTTTCTGAAGTAAAACTGACGCTTCATCTTTTGTGTGATGTACACAAGGGCGTAGATTTGGTTTGAACATTGGGGGGGTTGAAGTTTGGGAATGCCTCTTGATATTGTGATCATGGTATAAATATTGGGGGGGTTGTAATGCATAGATTTAAATATTGGGGGGGTTATCTCCCCCCCGTCCCCCCCACAAACTACGCCCCTGGATGTACAATAAACTTTATTAAACTCATCAGTATATGTTTGTTTGATAATCATTCAGACAGCAGACTTGTAGGCTATTAATAAATAATGGATACATACAAGCAGATGACAAATACGTTATAATAACCGTAATTAAACTACTAAACTATACCTGTTTCATCTCTATACAGCACTCTGACTCTGTAGGCATTATTGTCCGACTCGAAATGAACACCGTTACTGAGAGTTTCTGATATTATCATCATTCCGTGAGATGAAATTGTCCTGAGAGACTGAGCGCGAGCTCATGAAGCTCCGCCCCCTGGGTCGTCCAGCAGCAGCTTATTTGCATTTAAAGGGCACACACTAAAACAGCGCGTTTTTCTGTGCCCCAAAAAATGACAATTTAAACATGCTGTAAAAAATGATCTGTTGGGTATTTTGAGCTGAAACTTCACATACACACTCTGGGGACATCAGAGACTTATTTTACATCTTGTGAAAAGGGGCATAATACGGGACCTTTAATACATTCACCTGTTCATCAGCTACTGAACATCCCATGTGTACTTGTTCATGTTTGATCACTTAATGTAATTGAATTCTATTTATGCAGATTTTTGCTAAATGCTATATTATTTTGCATGCCTAAAGAGGAGAGGAAGATGATATTTTGTAATTGGATGCTTGAAGGAATATTCGGGGTTCAGTACAAGTAGAAATGCACGATAAATAATAAATCTAATAAACCTGCTGCTGTGTTTTAATGTTCAAACACTGTTTAATGTTCAGTCAAACAAAGGACAAATAAATTACTCACTGCTCTTGACTAAATAAAAAGATCCATCTATATTTAAATTATACAGTAATGAATATGCAGTGTTTTTTCACATTTGATTGATTACTGTAGTTTTTGTTTTATTTAGGCTATTTATTTATAAATAAAAAATGGGGCCAAAATTTGCCCCATTACTTCCATTGTAAGTGCCTGACTGTAATCTCGATGTTTGCTTTTTTTTAAAGATGAATCTAAATTATTTTGTGAGCTAATCAACACAATATCACAGATTAAATTTAAAACTGGAGTATTCCTATAAGAACAGGCCACAGCGGCCAGTGTGGTAAAAGTCTGAGCACTATTATTTCTCAAATTGGTCTTTGACCATTAAGACCTTTAATTTAATTCCAGAATAAGTGTTCAACTCAGTAGGAAAAGTTAATATTGAATTTCATGAATATTCATTAGCAGAAAAAGCCAATGAAGCATGAGGGTGTCTAATTTCAACAAAGGGATTTGCACATGGAAGGTAATGAATCTCAAAAGACTCATATGGGAGATGAACGCTTCTGTTGTTGCTCTTAACAGATGTTGTCTCAGCGACATTGCCAGAAAAACCAGACACCTCTTGCTGAGAGTGTTTTTAAAAGCCCCACTTTAGCGGTTCTTATAGCCCATCTACATATAATGCTAATAAATTATTTAAAGGGATAGAACTCACCCTCAAGTTTTTACAAACCTGTATGAGTTTCTTTGTTCTGTTGAACACAAAAGAAAATATTTTGAAGAATGTTGGTAACCAGACAGTTGACGGCACCCATTGACTTGTATTACCATACCATAGTATTTTTACTTCTACAATGGAAGTCAATGGCTATCGTCAACTGTCTGGTTACCAACATTCTTCAAAATATCTTCTTTTGTGTTCAACAGAACAAAGAATCTCATACAGATTTGGAACAACTTGAGGGTGAGTAAATTATGACAAAACTATCCTTTTAATGCTTTATTAGTATTCAGCTAAAAGCACAAATAATCCATTCACAAAGTACAAATTAGACTATTTCAGACTATTTTTTTTATTTCTCCTCCAAATGTGGAGTTTAGTTAGCACCAAAAAACATTATCTCAGTTTTTCTATTGTTGCAGTTCTGGTGCATCTGGCCTGGACTGAATCTTGCCAACTCAGTAAATTAAACTGCAGTGGTGGCATACTATAGAAATAGACAACTAAATGAATGGTAGACTATATGAATAAACAAGACAGTGATATTTGCTCATTTAGACCTAAGGCTGAGAATGGTTAGAAATCTAAACTTTTTTCTGTAGTAACGGATGCCTGCTGCTCTTTCTCTCTCTCTGTCACTCCTTTACTCACTTTGTTTTTACCCCTTTTTCCAGTTAAGTGGCTGTTTTGGAAGCCACATGGACTCTTTTCGAAAACCTAGTGAGCTGTCCGCTGCCTACATTGGCAGCTGTCTTCTAAGGCGGCATTCTAACTGAAATGGAACCTCATAAGTGACTAATTTGGAACGTTCTGCATTGGCAGCAATGCACAAAATGCACAAAAGACTATTGATTTCAATAGAATTTGATGTGGGTATGTTATTTTGCTAAAAAAAAGTGGCACAACATCCTAAATATTAGGTTAAATAGTTCATTTTTAATTAGATGAAATGTATTTATCAGTGCTTTTCAGCATTATATAGTTAATATTTCAGGGCACTATGGGAGAGCTTCCATTACCCTACGTAACTCACTAGATTTTACATTTTTGTACGTGTCACGGATCCGTGTTATGTGACAGTATGCTTCTGTGTTATGTGACAATATACCTTTTGTAGTTTTTCATGTTGATTTCCCTTTCATTGTCTCCTCCAGGTGTGTCGTCTTAGCTCGTTATCTTAAGCTTGTAATTGTGTTGTTTGCTTCCACTTGTCTTGTCCCTAGTCTTCGTTTTGTTTTGTTTTGACTTTTGTTTCTTACATTAAAACCACTGCAGTTAGATCCACATCTCTGCCTGCCTTCTCTCGCTCCGCTCATTACAATTGATTTATTTTAATAAAATTTGTATTATTATTATTTATTTATTTACATTTTTTACTCAGATTTTCTTTTCCACAGACCCCCTTGTTCTACAAGAAACTCTTGAAAAACCCTGAAAGAGTATAGTTGATGCATACAGTGATAGTCGGTGGAATTGCTCAATGGCACAGAAATGGTTTAATGCTATATGAATTAGCAGGGTGAGGTTTCTGCGGGGTGTACAATTACTGAAGCATGGTGCCTCATAAATAGTGTTACTCAGTGGGACTTAATGACTGCTGCATTTTAATGGGGTTAAACTCCACTCGTTGTGCAGATCTTAACACTTTACAGATTCCACCTCTGAGCTGTGTTGCTTTCTATTGAACACCATATCTACTGCTTTATGGGAACCAGTCTATAACGGCGCCTGGCTTGTCATTAGCTGTAGGATGCCTTTACCCTCTTATAGTCAGTTTGTAATTTCTTAAAGTTCAGGCAAAAGTCGATTGGACTAAATTTGCATTCAAACAGTCATTGGGTCTGCATTGTTGTTTTTTCATAGAAGATCTTTTGAGACTGATTGAAGATAAACAATGTTGCCATCTAATGGTGGTTCATTTTCTTTTTCATTGATGATCTAAACATTAATAAGGAAGATAACGGTAGAATAAATGGTTGTCTTCAACCTTAAAGAGGGAAACAAATTGTCCTTGATCCTTTGAAGTCTTATACAGTGTACTATGAAAGCTTTCTGTAACCTTCAGAACTTAAAGAATCATCCCCAGTTAATAAAGACAATTCATTGAAACTAAGCTATATATTTGGTAATATATTGTGCATTAATTTATATAAATTTATAAATGTATTATATAATCTATAAGTATATTTATAATGATAATGTATTTATTAATGTGTATATATATATATATATATATATATATATATATATATATATATATATATATATATATATAAAGGTGTGTAGAATATACAATCTCTCATTAGATATAAGGAAAACATTCCTGCAATTCAAATTCACAGAAACATTCACATTATTGACTGAGTTTGGCTCAATCTCAGAGCTAAAAAGATGAAAAAGAAATGAAAATTCAGCATTTGTTCCCTTTGAGAAGTTTATTCTCTTTGAGGCACAGTAAGTTGCTTGCGTTGGGTAAATGTGATTAAAGGCCTCTATGAGGAAACATTATTGAATTCTTCATTTCTATATGAAAAGCTCTCTGTTCAATCACTGCAATATACCAGCATTACAATGTATGAGAGAACATCTTTACATCTTGAGATATCAAATAAGCTTGACTTAAAATTACTATAATAGTACTTGTGAACTGAAATTTAAGGGTCAGAGTTTAAGGGTCAAACTTTGTTTGAAGCGCTTCATCATAGACTGATATTTGTGTTTATTAATAATTCAAATACGTGAATTACAGTGCATGCAGTGACAATGTTTATTGTCCTTCTAAGACATCTCGTTGCAGTTTGTTATTGTGTTCCGTAGCTGCTCTCGTTCCTTTCAACAGATTTATTAGAGCTGATCAGAGTCAGGTAATAAAGGAAAATAAAATAATAAATGAGAAATAATGCCACAACTGATTCAAAGTGACGCGCCTCGGAGGAAGCAGATCGCAGATCATTACGCCTGAGATGCTGCGCCGTCTCACTTTAATTTAGCCAGTGCTGAGACGTGAATCGTTGTGCATAGTGATTGTACAGAAGCATGTTTAATGAATGAAAACCGGGAGCACATCAAACTTAGTGTTTTTCCACCTTTTCCATAGCAAAGCGGTCTATAAATACGGCTCCTCTCAGCCAGGTGCTTTAATACAACCCCCAGAGTGATGAGAACCCATCGTTTTGTGATATCTCAGTCTGCACTCCGGGAACGACTCCGGGAGAGATTTGGTTTGTTTAAAAGAATCTCAGAGTAGTTGGTAAAGAGAGAGCAGATGGAGGAGTAATGGCAGGCAGGTGAGCGCAGCGTGTTTCTGTGTTGTCTTTCATGAGGAGTTTGAAGCGTTGTTTGAAGGCTGTTTATCCGGATGTTTCCTCTGTTTTGGAGGAGCAGAGTCCACAGAGGCTTCTTAAAGGGCTGCAGCGAGCCGAGCTGAAAGCTGCCGAGTGTTGTTTACTACATTACCCAGAGTCCCTAAGGACCGGCTTCTGTGCTGGAAAACATCAGATGGTCTGGGACTCGCACCTTTGGTAGTGACAAGAGAATGAAACGATCACGCAGTGTTAAGAGGAAAGAGACAAAACCCATGTGTTTAAACAAAGGCTCTGAAAGTTTGACGTGTCACCGCTCATTCAAGCGCTGCTGTGTCAGTGTTTAGTTGAAAGCCTTTACGCAGACTTTGAAAACACTTTAATGCCAAATTCACTGAGAGCAACTAAAGTGAGGTTTTTTTATGACCTACATCATTCATCTTAATGTGTTGTTTGCTTCCACTTGTCTTGTCCCTAGTCTTTCAGGCTATGTTGTTTTTTTTATATATATATTTAAACAAAAGTAAAAGTAATAAAAAGTGGCCAGTGGCTATATCCAAATTCATTATTGTTTGAGCATGTGCATAAAAAAAAGGTGCAATTTTATTTTCGAAAAACAAAGGTAAAACACAGCTCTGATAACAGTATATAGTAAGGGATATTCATTGTTCTAGACTCAGGGCTCTTATATTTGAGCATTTTTTTATTTTTTTTTCGAAGATTCGATTCAGTCAATCTTGTAGTAGCCCTGGTAATGCATTAAGAAAACATTGCCTCACTGCAGACAAATTTTGTGCATCTAACTCTAAGTTTTGTAGCATCGTGTGTAGAAAGTGATTCTTGCTGTCTTTTTATCAGTCTGATTCCAGAGGTATTTTTTACAATTCTTTTTCCTTCATAGAGAACTCCATAGGGATTTCAAATTTGGTCACAAACCAAAATATGCCACAAACACACACACACACACACACACACACACGCACAAACACATTGGTACTATCAGTATCAGTATGAGGAGGACATTCCATTGACGTAATGGTTTTTATACTGAGCTAATGCCATTGTCGAGCCCTAACCCTAAACATACCCATCACAGAAAACTTTCTATGTTTTTACATTTTCAAAAAACATAATTTAGTATGATTTATAATATTTTCCTCATGGGTTCCCCACAAGGTCAAAAATTATTAGTATTACTATCTTTGTGGGGACATTTGGTTTACATTTTTATTGTTGTGTAACGTCACACACACTCACACATATACAGAATAGCAGCATTGATTAATAACCTCGGAGCTCATGGTAGGTCTGCCTTGAAATGGTTATACAGAGTGGTTAAAAATCAGTTTCTCTTTGGAGAAAAAGAATGGTATTTTTTTTTTTCCTTCTGAAACCAGACACTGCTCAATTTATCATCACAAATGGCTTTGTGCAGACGGATATCAATTACAATAGCTAAGATATGACAAGCATTCACCACTGTGTTGTTCTTTCGCACAGCTATTAGAAAATATTCACAAATACAGAGTAACTGATACGCTCGTCCTTTATTTTGTCTGGCGGTCTTCGGGTGTACATCTGTATGAATAGATATGACTGTATCCATCTCTGAAGCGCTGTGCTGTGCTCTTATTAGTTATCATTCATGTCATGGAACTGCTATAATCAGCACCTAAGGGCTGACACTAGGTTCAGAGACCAGCCGGGAGAGCGGAGCTCAGTTATTGCTCAGTCATGGCTTTGCTGTCGGTGTCAGGTAGAGGAATCGTTCCCCGGTGAAGACCGCTGCATTGCTTTGACCTCTTCAGGTCGTTGGAATTTGTCTTCTGTTTCTGCTGCTGTCAACTTTTTGTTGGCTCACTTTTTTGATTACTACTTCTTTTGTACTGTTACTTCAGTGCAGACATTGATCATTTTTCCATTATTATATGGCACTCTGTTTAGGATTCTCGCGATGGCTTTTACCGGGATGAAAAGTCCATGTTTGATGGTGGGCAGATGAAAGCCGGACACCACACCTTCACCCAAACCCTTCATCAGAATCAAGCGTTCCTTCTCTCGCTCTCAGACTCACTCTTTTCTCTTTGAAAAGCTGACTCATCAATAACAAATCGTTGCGACTGAATTAGTCATTTGTCTTTGATGTCACCGTGGTCAAGGCGAGGCACTGTGTGCATACCAATTAGACACTATCTTGGCTTCTGTCCACCCTGCTGGCAAAAGCCAATTTTCTCTTTTTACTACAACAACCTGCTGGGAGAAGGTCGTCATTATGTGGTACTTGATGAAAGAAGTCATAATTTATTTACACGCATCTAAAAGGTCTCTAACTCTCTAAAGGACAGTGTGACTAAAAGCTATTTACTTAGTTTTCTGTGATGTATTGAACATGATTGTTGTGAATTTTGCTATAGAGTTTTGCATTGGGAATTTTGCTGTAGAGTTTTGTTTAAATTGGAGAAAGGATTTTCATTTAATTAGATGTAATTTTCATATGTGTATATGTTTGTTTGTGTGTGTGTATATATATAGATAGATATATATTGATATATATTGATTGAAAATATATATATACAATACAATCAAAAGGTTATGCACATTTTAGGCTATGTTCTAACTTTTCAAACAAACTATAGTTCTCCTTTCATTTTTTTTATTTTTTATATATAATCCCTGAGTTTTTATTTATGGCTTTTACAGGCTTCTTTTATTAAGTTCTCTTACTCAAATGTAACTGCTATTGCACAGGGGAACTGAGATCTAAAATGTGACTGTGCATTTTCAATAGTTAATCTTTATGAATTTATCTTCTGCAGGAGGAGTGGAGCTCATATCTCTGTAATTGATAATTAGTGGAAGCGTGCTAGAGTTCAGGCTATGTTTTATTACAGTCATACATATTTTCTGCCAGCATTGTCAAAACCACAAATACAAAGCTACTGTATGGCATGACAAAACAATTGTGAGATTGTTCATAACTTCTCTATCTCTGCTCTTTTTACTGTGCTTTATTTTATAAAGTGTGTGTTTTAAAATACAGTAAGTTCATTGCTTAGTTGGATGTGGGATGAAACTTATATTTAAACTTTGATTCCATGATATGAAAAAGAACACATTGACTTCTAATGAAGTAAAGTGAATGAACATGGCATGTTTCTTCGGGTAACATTACAAATTAACATGATTTCCCCTGTATTTGCCGTGTCTTTGCAGGGTTCCTTGGTCAGAATGGCTTTCCTGGGCCCTGTGAACATAAGTACTGTGGTTTGGGGAAGCACTGTGTGGTTGACCGAGAAACAGGTGAAGGAGAATGTCAGTGTCTGGATCGCTGCAAACCACATTACAAACCTGTGTGTGGATCTGACGGCAAACTCTACCAGAACCACTGTGAGCTTCACAAAGCTTCCTGTATGGCCCATCAGAGAATAACCATCATGCACAGCGAGGAATGCTTCTACAAAGGTATGGAACCAATATGATTTGTTACGGTATATTGTCCATCACTGTCCAGCTGCAGCTGCATGAGTACTTTTTATTCATATTTTACTTTTATTCAGCAAGGACGCATTCAATTGATCAAAAGTGATTGTAAAGACATTTATAATGTTACCAAAAAAAATCTGTTCTCAAATAAATTCTGTCCTGTTGAACTTTTTATTCATTAGAGAATCCTGAAAAAATATTTCCACGAAAATATTAAGCAGTTTAATAAACTGTTTTCAACATTGATATTGATCTTAGAAAGATTTCTAAAGTTTCATGTGACACTGAAGACTTGAGTATGATGCTGAAAATTCAGCTTTGCCATCACAGGAATACATTACATTTTAAAATATATTCAAATGGAAAGTTATTTTAAATTGTAATAATAATTCACAATATTACTGTCTTTACTGTATTTCTGATTAAATAAATGCAGCCTTGGTAAGCATAACTTTTCAAAATCATAAAAAAATGATGTTTTAGTATTGAAGTGCTTTAGTGCTTTATTTGCTTGCAGCAATCATCTTTAATTGTTTTGTAACTTCTGAAAATGATGTGGAGTTATAAGAACAGCACATCCTGATGTGTGCAGCGAGGCAAAGGACATGTATTTGAGACATTTATTTTCCAAGAAAGAGAGAGGCTGTTTTGGTTTGCATAATCACGATTCTCTGAAATTATGTCCAGCTCTAATGGACTAGTAATGGCCACTAATGAATGAAACGTCCATATTGTGTTGTGCTTGTAAAATCTGATTTAGAATTAGGAACTTAACTTCCTTAAACCAGGATTCATTTTGAAAACAGTACAAATATCAGTTGTTGCCCATTTGGATGATCATTGATGTTCTGCTGGCTAATTTATTAGAAGTTTAATTTCTGGATAAGAACCAGATTTATTGAGACAACTTTACACTTTTGAAGATGACTTTAGTTTAGATGAACAAATTAAATGTGTCTGTTGAAGTAATGGACCTTCATTATTGTTCCAAACAAGTTGGTATATGAAAGATTTCAAAACAATGCTGAAATTGTATGTTCCCATACCACAGTATATCATCTCTTTTTTTTGTTGGGTTTTGTCAAGTACACTAAGGCCTGACAGCACCTAATGCAATACACCACCCTAACTACTTCATATATGTGCAGGAAAATTCTTCAAACTCTTCATCTCTCCACTTCCACATTCTGACCAAGAAATCAAACCTCTAAAGGCCCTCTCAAATCAAATCTCAGTCAAAGCATTTGGCCATCAGACGATGATATTGACATGCTTGGGCCAATCAGTGCAAGTTTGGGGAGCCAGAGAGATGAATGGTTCATGTAAAATAGATGATTGTCCTGCAAATCAGTTTCACAGAAGACAACACAATGTCGGATTGCAAAATTGCCCTCTAAAGATTGTTTTTTTGTTTGTTTTTTTCGTGCATTTGCTTAACAGGATATTTGTCTAATTGTTTTTTATTATTATTGTTATTTCAATAATGTATGTGGTTTTAGAAAATGGTTGGTTTGTTCTCCTCAGTTGAAAATTTTAAATATTAAACTGTAGAAATTTGATAACTAGAGAGATGATTGGATTGGATTGGATAATTAGGCGTTCTAATTATCAGTATTGTATCAAATAGGCCCTAATGGTTTTCACAATAGCAGGTGCACTCACAGCATAATTTCTGTGCTTATTTTCGGGAGTTTTAAGAGCTTTGGAGGAAAATGTTTATGTTCTAAAAAGAAAAAGAGACAAAGTAGGCTGATGAACTTTGAAGGGAGGCTTTGATTCTGGGGGTGGAAGATGCTTGACTGCACTATCCTCTCCTGCTTTCTCCTGTCTTTATTTCTCTCTCTCCCTTCAAATGAAAATAAGAGTAGAGCATTCAGATTCAGATTCTAATGTGTATATATATATTAAATAAATAAAAATATAGCAAATTAATTTAATATGTATACATATTTAATTTAATATATTAGAGCTGCACGATTCTGGATAAATTGAGAATCCCGATTTTTCTGTGTAAAATGGAGATTGCGATATATATCGATATATATCGATATATATATATATATATATATATATATATATATATATATATATATATATATATTTATATGTAAATATTTCAAATGGGAAAGAAAAATACACATCATGCAAGATATATTCTCTGAAAACAAGTCTTGTTTCTCAGGTAAATGTATTTCGCCTATGGATATTTAGATGTTTTTTGTTTGTTTGTTTACTAGAAAACAGTAAATGCATTGGATTTGATTGGACTACAGACACATCTAATGTAAACATGTATAGATCAGTGAATGCAGAAGCATTTGTACCTTTTCATAATTAAGTAGACTGATTATTGTAAATACAAAAATAGTGCTTGTCTTCTTTATGTGTGTAGAAATCAGTCATCTCTTTGCTATTTGCACTCAGCAGTGCCCAATTAAGTGCCAGAGTCTGCATACTATTCTTCTCTAATGCTTCATTTATACTCCATGTTTCCATCGCTGTGCCACTCCAATATTTTTTCCTGTCTCTTAGGGCTTTTGATTGTCTGGCTAGGCGGTGTTTACAAATACTGATATTGTCAGAGCCTAGTGATTTGGGGCCTGTGCATACGCCAGAGCAAATTAACCAAAAACAGCAGGATGAAAGCTTCACGGAACATCAAGAGACTGCTGATTCTTCCCAAACTATGTGCTGACCAGGGCAAAGATTAGAAGTAGCAGGGTAGATGCCATAATGCTAAGTAATAAAACATCACAGAACATATGCTGTAGGCTACAGAACTTCCATTTCCCAGTGGGAAGGCGGTGAAGGAGTTCTCTCTAGGCAAGGAAGAGGTTTCAGATTTTCTGTGCCTGTTGGGCTGTATGGTCTGGCATGAGGCGGTGGGTTTGGATAACGATGGGATGCAAGCTGTTGGGTTGGCAAAGCAAAATGTAAATGCTTTTCTAATTGCTAGCATACATTCGAGCCCAGCAGTACATCTCGTGCAATTACAAAGCATTACTTTCATAGGAAACTCTTTTGTTCAGTGCTGTACGGCAGGGGTCCCCAACCCCCGGGCCGTGGACCGGTAACGGTCCGTGGGACATTTGGTACCGGGCCGCACAGAAATAATAAATAACTTACCGTATTTTCCGGACTATAAGTCGCTCCGGAGTATAAGTCGCATCAGTCAAAAAATGCGCCATGAAGAAGAAAAAACATATATAGCCGAAGTCGCACTGGACTATAAGTCGCATTTATTTAGAAATTTATTTCACAAAAACAATGTTACGGACGGGACAGTTCTCCGTTACGGACGTGAGCACTCTGAAAGTGGCACTGAAAGACTGCTTTAAAACTTTCACAGAGACCTCAAACAGAAAGCACAAAGTCTTTAAATTTAATTTAGTTTTGTATTAATTGTATCTTAATTTTAATCAATGTTTCATCAACCAATTGTCTGGATTTAATAAATAAGAAGTAAATATATAAACAATTAGATAATCACGACACGGAGGCGCCGGCACGTGAGCTGGAGCTGGTCTCATAAATTAACCGAAACTCAGCGTATAAGGTAGCCTACTTGCCTCACAGACCTGAGAAATATATATAAAGCTTGAAATGTCTACTTTAAAACAGAACAATTCAAAACGAAAGAAAACAGACTGCTCTCTGCTTATGTAATCCGTATGAAGTGTGCATTTCTCTCTGGCGCGTTCACTACTGCGAAGATCGCGAGTCAGCATCGCTTCATCTTTCCAGCCGACACGGACATAACAAAAACTGGTTTATTAGTAAACAATTAAAATGTCTCCTGCTATATTTTACATACTCATAATCATTAATTTTGCCGGTTCGTTGTGACAGCTTTTAGGTGCTTTATTGGCAGCGCCACCCTTACTGTCATGTTCACCGTCTGTCTCTACACTACAATTCCCAGAATCCTCTTTGGCACACCTGCATTCACTCTCTCCAGATTACTAATCACCTGCACCTGTTCATAATCAGCAAGCTCTATAAAACACTCACCAAAGCCTCAGTTCATGGTCAAGCCTCCAACAGGAACAGACCATTATCCATTGTCTCCTGAAGTCTCTGATGCATCACGATTCCGCAAAGTAACGTATACTCACCTGTGAAACACTAACCTCTGTATCATTGTTCCGCTGTCTCCAGAAATCCTGTTTGACTCCATGTTACCAGTGATCCTGTATCCTCCTGAGCTTCCTGTGTTCACTCCGAGCTTGCTTGCGACTGCATCTGAAAGGGAAAAGACAAGTATTAATGAACTGTAACTGCTTGACATCAACTAACCTGAAGATAACATGCTCACCTGTTGTCTGCCCCGCACCAAA
Source organism: Abramis brama (assembly GCF_963993115.1). Classification (NCBI taxonomy): domain Eukaryota; kingdom Metazoa; phylum Chordata; class Actinopteri; order Cypriniformes; family Leuciscidae; genus Abramis; species Abramis brama. Next base: position 10,930,385 of record NC_139975.1, read on the forward strand.
GAGTATAGAAGTACCAAGAGGCGAAACTCAATAGAACGTTCCATTGCAACAAACTCACCCATGCGCAGAGCTGCAGCTCCGCCATCTTGGACTGAACGCAACACAGCTGTCATAGAATTGAATGATACCGGTTCAAATTCAAAAGCGGTTAAATGAACTAAAAAGTAGTTTCTAGTTTTTAATATCTCTAGAGCAGACATCCCATGTCTCCCGGAAGATCCGGGAGTCTCCCGCATATTGATAGCGGCTCCCTGATGCCCACAAATTAGCTAAAATCACCCGGAATCTAGAGCGAGCGAGCAAGAGCGCGCAGCTCCAAACCGTGTAACGTTAGAGCACACGGCAGAAAGGGTGAGGAAGCGAAATATCAACCTAAAATGTGGAACACAACTTGTTCAGATTTTTTGCTTTCATTTTCTTGCAGTTCTAGAGTAAAATATATTTTGTTATATATATATATATATATATATATATATATATATATATATATATATATATATATAAATATAAATAAATAAATAAATAAATAAATAAATAAATAAATAAATATAAATATATATATATATATATATATATATATATATATATATATATATATATAAATATATTTTAAATTTGTGCATTTTAATAAACTCAAACTTATATAACTTTTTTCTGTTTCACTTTCATAATTTATTTCACTTCAACAATAATCTGACAAATTAAAACAAGACCAACCATAGGTCTAAATTCCAAAGCATTATTGAATTACAACCATTTAAGTTTGGATAGTGATTTTCATGTTTATGCGAAAAAAAGGTAACACTAGTTAAAGGGTTAATTTAGTGATAACAATGAATTAATAAAGCGGTCATTTGCCAGGTTAGGTGTTCATATATCTCTGAAAGTATGCGATTTAAAAAGCCCATTTCGAGTCTTGACAATTTCGACCAAATACATAACATTAGCAAACTGTTACTGCGGTTATGGGATAGCTTACATTAACGTTACAGCACCTGTTATCGTTGACGTTAGCTCACTTTAAAGTTAATAAAAACCTTTTCTACTTTACCTCTCTGGATCTTTGGGGAATCTATGAAATGCTAGTTGATTGGTTGTACACTGGTAGTTGTTGCAGTTGATGGCAGAACACTGTTTTCTTTGTTTCCAATTATTTCCAGACATAATGTTAATGCTGTACAGTAGTTGTGCTAACGGTAAAGCCGTTGGTTCAGTCCAAAATGGCGGCCACGCTACCAAAGCGCCACCTAGTGGCTGTTGTCAAAACTGCAACGGAGTTTTGCCTCTTGTTACTTCTATACTCTTTGCCCGCACTGAGTGATCTTCACCGAATCTGCACCTGAACTCTGAATACTCACCTTGCACTCTTGTCTATTTGAATAAAACTGTTTGGATTCACTTACCTCTGTCTCCGTGCCTGTATCCTGACAGAAGGCTTGACCTTAAAAAAAAAAAAAAGAGAGAACCTCCAGTGAAAGCCTCCAGTCGAAGATGGAGATCGGTAAGCAGGCCTTTGTGGGAACCCGCAAAGCTGTTTTCCGTGGGGTCCATGGAGGTCACAGGGGAGGATATGGGCGATATGGGTCCAGACAGCTTTTTCAGCACCAACATCTCTGCGTCCAGCCAGATCTTCACGTCCAGCCCGATCCTCATCTCATCAGCCCTGTCAAGCAAGAGCCAGAGCCAGTCTTCGAGCAAGAGCCAGAGCCAGAGCCAGTCTTCGAGCAAGAGCCAGAACCAGTCTTCGAGCAAGAGCCAGGGCCAGTCTTCGAGCAAGAGCCAGAGCCAGTCTTTGAGCAAGAGCCAGGGCCAGTCTTCGAGCAAGAGCCAGAGCCAGTCTTCGAGCAAGAGCCAGAACCAGTCTTCGAGCCAGAGCCAGTCTTCGAGCAAGAGCCAGAACCAGTCTTCGAGCAAGAGCCAGGGCCAGTCTTCGAGCAAGAGCCAGAGCCAGTCTTTGAGCAAGAGTCTGAGCCCGTCGCCTGCCCGCCGGAGACTGGGTACGCCGCACTAGGATCTGCTCATGAGGACACGGTGCTGATTGTGGCTGTTCTGTGTGTGTGGGCGGCACGCGCATCGACTGCGGTCCATGAATCCAGCCCCGAGTTCTCTGATATGCTGGTCCCGTCCAGCCCCGAGTTTCCTGATATGCTGGTCCCGTCCAGCCCCGAGTTTCCTGATATGCTGGTCCCGTCCAGCCCCGAGTTTCCTGATATGCTGGTTCCGTCCAACCCCCGAGTTTCCTGATATGCTGGTCCCGTCCAGCCCAGAGCCCGTTGATCCTGCGCCAGAGCCCGCTGATCCTGCGCCAGAGCCCGCTGATTCTGCGCCAGTCCTGTCCAGCCCAGAGTTTCCTTCGCCGCTGGTCCCGCTTAGCTCAAAGCCCTCTTCACCGCTGGTCCTGCCCAACCCAATACCCTCTTTGCTGCCGGACCCCCCCTTTCCTGTCAATTTCCCCATTAAAATGTCACGTTCACCGTCTGTCTCTACAATTCCCAGAATCCTCTTTGGCACACCTGCATTCACTCTCTCCAGATTACTAATCACCTGCACCTGTTCATAATCAGCAAGCTCTATAAAACACTCACCACAGCCTCAGTTCATGGTCAAGCCTCCAACAGGAACAGACCATTATCCATTGTCTCCTGAAGTCTCTGATGCATCACGATTCCGCAAAGTAACGTATACTCACCTGTGAAACACTAACCTCTGTATCATTGTTCCGCTGTCTCCAGAAATCCTGTTTGTCTCCATGTTACCAGTGATCCTGTATCCTCCTGAGCTTCCTGTGTTCACTCCGAGCTTGCTTGCTAGCGACTGCATCTGAAAGGGAAAAGACAAGTATTAATGAACTGTAACTGCTTGACATCAACTAACCTGAAGATAACATGCTCACCTGTTGTCTGCCCCGCACTGAGTGATCTTCACCGAATCTGCACCTGAACTCTGAATACTCGCCTTGCACTCTTGTCTATTTGAATAAAACTGTGTTTGGATTCACTTACCTCTGTCTCCGTGCCTGTATCCTGACACTTACATGTTACATGAACGCATCAGCACGAAAACATGGAGATTTTTTTCTTTTGGGGGCATTTTGTTTGTGTTCCGGCTTTCTCAGTTGTCTTTAGGCACGATGTTACGAGGACGCTGCTAATAAAGTTGTGAGTAGGCCTACACACTGGATTCATGTTTATTATTATATTTAAAAAATACCCCAGTTTTTATGCCGGTCATATAATTATATTTTGTTGTATTTATCCGCCACACCTTAAAGGCTGGTCCGTGAAAATATTGTCTGATATTAAACCGGTCCGTGGCGCAAAAAAGGTTGGGGACCGCTGCCGTACGGGACACCCACCGGTGACAAGGGGCCTGACCCATCACAACATACATTTGTTAAAAAATTGTTTTTCAAAGTTGTAAATAAAAATTCAATTTCAGTGTTTCTACTTCAGAATTTCATGTTTAATTGAATGTGTTACTGGTAGTTTCTTTGTAATTAATTGTGAAATTTACCCATCAATCCATCCATCCATCCACACCAGTTATTTCCCCACCAGATTGACACATGAAATGACTAAATGACAGAAATCTACAAAGATGAACAGAAAACCAGAACTGAAAAGTATAAAAAGTAAGCCATGTCAGATAGTTTTAAGTTGGACCCCCAAGATGTACCCGCTGCTCCTGTTTATTACATCAAACAAAGGAAAAATATTATGCGTCAAAGTTTTAAACTTTTCAAAGTATTTATGACGAATAATCATCAGACGTCTCAAAATACAGCTTTACTGTCAGTCGGAGCGGGGGAAAAAGATTCATTTCTTGCCGCGTTGACTGTTAGGAAAAAATATCCCCCCATTAAGCTTTCCTCTGTCTGTTAAGCTTCAATTATGTCCCTTATTCCAGTGACTCACCCGCCACATGACTATTTGCACTGGGGAAATTAAATGGCTCTTTCAGAATTCTGCACTTTGCTCCACACAGTGTGTAAGTTTGAGTTGTTTTGAAGATGATATATTCATCTCATTCTTTTCTCCCCATTACTTCAATTTCTTTTATGAGAATGAAGAGTTAATGACGCTTGTGGTCTGTCTGATGGAACTCCATTCAGCCTTCAGTCAGTCTTTCGCATGTCTTGTGTTTTTAAAAATAACAGCATACAGGTTTAAAACAATATGAGGAAAAGAATAACTGAATCTTCCTTTTTATGGTTTATTATTACATTTAACATTAGTGTGCCTACAAGATATATATATAAAAAAAGTGCTTCCAGAACAATAAGAAAAAAACCCTGTTGAGTTAGTTAAAAAAAAAAAAAATTATACTTTTTCTGTAATGACCCAAACGAGGTGCGACAGTGCCTCAACTTCAAACAGCATCTAAATAAGTCTGGCATGAGTGTATTTTAAATAAAACAAACAAAAAAATTCTGAAAATACTTATTGGAGAGAATTAATGAAGGTGTCTGTTTTTAAAGTCGGTGTGAACACATCAGGGAACAGGGAAGGCACATGTATCATCAGTGCATACTCATTAGAGTAAATCAAGTTTCCCTTTCTGTTCCTCATGGCCTTAGTGGGTTTTTTTTTCTTTTCTTCTTCTTTTAATTCTCAGTTTATCCCTTTAAGCCACGTCTCAGGCTCCAACAGGTATGTGGTCCCTAATAAGCTCATTAGCAGTCTGGGCTGCAGTAGGAGGGATGTCCAGGGTGGGTCTCTCTCAGAGGACACCACAGCTGTCCCCCGGGGAGAGAGAGAGAGCTTTAATTAGATGTCACACTGCAGACTCTCTCAATACTCTCTGGTATAGGCTGACACTCGAAACAACTGACATGTCTGCTCAGGTGCATCAAGCCATGTGTGAATGCAAATATTTAAATTCTGTGATAATGTAGCTGAGTAAACAGGTTTTATTTTGCAATAAATAATGTAAAAGGGTCAATTTTATAAATGGGGATCAAAAAATAAAGAAATGGAAAAATCGTACATTTGAGTGAACATCATCTCCGTCATGTTTCTAAAAACATGTTAAATATATTTGTAAAAATTATTATTATTTTTATTACTAATAATTCATGACTATCATTATAATTATAGGAAGTCATCACATGCTCATCTAACAGTTGTATTCAAGTCACTGTATGTGTGCACTGAATTTGTATTGTATTTTTGAAGAAATGAATAGACAAAAAAGTGACCAAATGTGCTTCATCTTACTGACTGAATAAAATGTTTTAGATTTTACACTACCGTTCAAATGTTTTGGTTCTGTAAGATTTTCAAAAGTTTTTGAATTATTTTTTGTATGTTTTCTATTTTATTATATTTTAATGTAATGCATTCCTGTGATAGCAAAGCTGAATTTTCAGCGTCATTACTCCATTACTTCAGTTTCACATGATCCTTCAGAAATCATTCTAATATGCTGATTTGCTGCTCAAGAAACATTTATTATTATTATCAATGTTGAAAACAGTTGTGCTGCGTAATATTTTTGTGGAAACCATGATACATTTTTTAAGATTATTTAATAAATAGAAAGTAAAACTTTTTACTGTCACTTTTGAACACCCAAAAAAAATCCAAATCCCAGACTTTTGAACAGTAGTGTCTCCACACTTTTATCCTACTTCCATCATGATTTAACCATAACATTTTGTACATTTGAAGGAACTCAAATTTTAAGGGCCCTATTTTAACGATCTAAGCGCATTGTCTAAAGCGCACGGTGCAAGTTCACTTAGGGCGTGTCCGAATCCACTTTTGCTAGTTTAACGACGGGAAAAATTGTCGGCGCGCCAGGCGCATGGTCTAAAAGGGTTGTCCCTATTCTCATAATGAGTAATGGGTGTGTCAAAAATAAATTATGTTATTTCCTCTACTGTCCAATATTTATTTGCCCTTGAGGAAGTTCTGGGATCAAATGTGGTCCACGTTGTACCATCCCAAACTTTACAGCTTCCAATTTTAAGAAAACAGAACTTCGGTCAATAAAGTTCAAGACTGATGTCTACTGTCAAGAGAATTGACATCCTTTAGGAAAGTAGACGTCTGTGCTATAAGATCCACTTTACACAGAGCCAGACTATTGCAAGAATCCAGGCATTTTATGATGTACACACAACCTTACACCACTTTGACCTAAGTGTTTATTTTCTGGTATAGAGAACTGTTTTCAACAATCAAGATTTTAGGGAAAAAATAGCATATCTAAGATGCACTGTAAGCTGTACTCAGATTTAAATTGCTCTGTAATTCTAGTGAAGCTGGGGAGGTAAAGATGAGGTCATGCATGGCGACGCTCCAGGAGGCGTGATTAAACGTTTCAACCCACCCCCGCGGGATTATCTGATCATCCGCATGCAGCGTGCGCAGGATTAAAGCAGCATCACAATCACATCTGCACCGAAAACTGAGACACGGGAACCTTATTAAGACCCTGAAATCATGAATGTAGACACGCAAGCACAAAGTTTGATGCTTTGTTTGGTGCAGCTTGATGAAGATGTTTTTTGGGTTTTTTTATTCTATAAGCTATTTAGTGAGAATATAATTAGAAAGTCAGCTAGAGTCAAAGGACAGTTTTTGGTTTTTCAGGCTTGTTGGGGAAATGGACAATTTTAAAGAAAATCTTACCAACCCCAAACTTTAAAATGAAGGTATAAAATATACAACTATATTTATGCTTATATTTATATACAAAATGTACAATTTATTGAAGATCAAATGTTTTGCGATCACTTTTCACTTTTTTTTTTTTATCTATTCATTTATTCAAAAATACATTCAATGAAATTCAATGCATATGTGACTTGAATACAACTCTTTTATGAGCATGTGCTCAATTTATTTATTTAAGGTTGTAGTGTGATTTCCTAAAACATGATATTTCTGAATTAATAATTCATGATATTTGTTTTAAAAAAAATTGCACTTTTTACACAAATATATTTACAACTTTTTTTGGAAATATGATTAAAATAAAGTTCACTCATATGTAAAAAAAAAAAAAAAAAAAAAAAGGTTCTCATTTTCTTTATTTTGTCTCTATTTCACCTTATTTCACAATTTCGCCTTTTATGTTATTGACCCTTTTATATAATTTCTGTTCATTTCTTTTTAAAACCATGAATGCAGACACACAAGCACAGGGTGTAATGGTTTGTTGGCTGCAGCTCGATAAGGGTGTTTGGTTTATATATATATACAGTAAGCTATTTAGTGAGGATATAATAACGGATTAAATGTGAGCTCACGTGAAAGGAATTTCTAGGATTTCCTGTAATTATAAATCATCAGCTCAAGCTATTAATGATAATGCTGAATGTCATCTGCTTTTTGAAGTGCTCTCTTCACATCTGATTCTGGAGGCTTCAAAGTCCTCATGCTTCCCTTTTAATAATAAAGGCAGGTGTAGTCAACAGGTGTAGTAGCCACTTTTAGGCATGAGAAAGTCTGGACTCCTTGATGTGCCCCTTATGATGAAACATGTAGGAAAATGAGGAAAAGTCTTTGTCTATTAATTTTTTTTGTGTGTGTGATTTATTTAATAAGACAAAAGGAGTGGAAAAAAGATGGATGGCATAGTTAGTGGAGACATAACATTCAAGATAATTGACTCATTGTCTTGATGGAGAAGCTCTGTCCCAATTTAGATCTACTAATTTGGTTAGCCGCCCAAGGAATATGATATTATTTCGTCAGGGACATACTTTGGTCTACGGTTAGATGGATGGGACATCTCACCTCTCTTATTGCGCTGGAATGAAGATGAATTCTGTGCATTTAGCCATGGTGATGTTTGGTTGAATTGGACTGCTTAAAGGAAAAAAAGTCAATGGCCCATTTTGTGTTGAATTGCTGTCATATGGGGAATTGAGGTTCGGAATTGTCTCATGGATCTTTTCGTCTAGAACCCGACGGCTGCTGTCATCAATCTTAGCAAAGCAGCGAAATAAGCTTGGGGAGGACAATTGCTTCTGCCTAGCTAGAATGTCGTAACACCCTGCTAGCTTATCAGTGGAAAAGATGAATGTTCTGAGTGTTACACGTTACTGTCAAAGGATGAAACCTCTGGAGATTTGTCGGGGGATTATTGTGAGCTTGGCTTGTTAAAATGTCTTTTATTCTATAATAATCTCACTTTTAAGTTTAAATGCTCTCTGTGCAAAACCAATAAATCCAGAATTGTTCTAAGGGTTGAGCGTTATGCAGAATTTAATTGGGAATACTCATTATGAAATAAATGTTTTTCTCTAGTTCACATTGGCCACAATTATTGGCACACAATTATTGCAATGTCCTTTTCCCAAGTTAACAGCTCTTAATCTTTATCTATAAGGCCTGATGAGTTTACAGAACACCTGACCAGAGATTCCTTCAAATCTCTCCAGATCCTTCAGATTCCCAGATCCATGTAAGTGGTGCTTCACTTCAGTTCACCCCACACATTTTCTATAGGGTTCAGGTCAGGGAACTGGGATGGCCATAGCAGAAGCTTCATTTTGTGCTCAGTGACACATTTGTGTGTTGATTTTGATATTTGTTTTGGATCATTGTCCTGTTGGAAGATCCAATCATGGCCCATTATAAGACTTCTAGCAGAAGTGGTCAAGTTTAGATTTTTTATTTGGTGGTATTTGCTAGAATCCATGATACCATGTATCTGAACAAGATGTCCAGGACCTCCAGCAAAAAAATAGGCCCACAACATTAAAGATCCAGCAGTATATTTAACTCTGGGCATGGGGTACTTTTTATCCCTCTTAGCACCAAACCCATCTGGTGGTGATGTAGGTGCTGTTTGATAAAAAAAAAAAGGCTTTCTGACCCCAAGAATCAACTAATCTCTGCAGTTCTCCAGCTGTGATCCTTATATAGATATAGACACACGTCCTCTTCCAGGCAGATTTGTAACATCTTTAGTTGATTGGAATTACGTTCAATGCTTTAGCTATTTTCTTACAGTCACTTTTAATTCTGCTGCACATCAGAACTATATTCTTTGGTTTTACTCTTTGTGATGAATGATGAAGGGAATTTGGCCTTTGTGTTTTCTCATATTTATATTCCTGTGGCCAATAATTGTGGCCAACATGCATTGGATAAATACCCCCCCCCCCCCCCCCCCCCCCCCACACACACACACACACATTCAATTGATTTACTTCAATGAAAGGTTAGAATTTTTGGAATTTTTTTAATGAAATATCAAAAGGATAAACATTGCCAGTTTGCTCCACCTTTGCTCATATTTACCAATGGGCACTGTACATTAACTTCCCAAGTCTTCAAAATAGACACATCTCAAAACAGAACAATTCAAGTTTCTCTGTTGTGTCATTGTGTTGCATTTTTTGCAATTCAATAAATTCCTGTTACACTTGTGCAGCTCTACACAGTCAGAGAGAGGTCATGTGTTCATTTCCCTGACTCCAACGCTATGCTAAGTGCTCAAAGGCATTCACTAACCTCTCAGATTGTGCAGAAATGTTCAAGGAGAGAATGTATATTTGAGGGAGGGAAGCAATTCTTTTTTATCTATAGAATCACAAACTGTCCTCCTACAGTATATGGAGTGGAGGAGCTCAGATTAGATAAAACTTTCACACTCTTTTTAAAGGGCAAGGAATTGTAGTTTTGTTATCAGTCACGTCTTTCAGTATTACGTTTGCTGTGATAGCTAAATTGCCATTGTAAAAAGGACTGTAGAAGATCTTCTGGTGACTGTTTGCCTTTGTTCTTATATCATGGCCTCCACCGTCACTCTGTAATGGCAGCCGTTCAATGTTTCACTCCCTTCCTTTTTCCATCAAAGAAACATTGTTCGGCACATTACGGGAAACTGAATATCAAATGTCTGCACAGCCAGCATGAAAATACTGTAGAGCCTTTAATGTTTATGAGGTGATATCAAGCACTGTGACACGTGACATAGTAATTTTGATCTTATGCGATAGAACTTCTGCTCCCCTTTGATTGTCACGGCTATTTCATGTTTTTATGGCAGCCTTCAGAGTGCATTAATGGTCACATGTTCATTACTCTGTCTGTATGGGCAATTATTTTGCAGAAAAGTCAACATGGACCCTTGAATTAAAATAACAGCACAACACATTATGGAATGTTCTGTAGAACAAAGTATGCAGCTACAGTATATATACATACTGTATACATATATACATACATGTATACACTATAACTACATACTTTGTTCTACAAAACATTTCATAATGTGTTGTGGTGTTATTTATATATATATATATATATATATATATATGTCTAATTTTATATATGTCTAATATCAACCTCGTTATTGGCCACTTCTCACATTTCACTTAAGACTGTTGTTAGGCACACAATGTCAATTTGAGACATTACAAATAAGCAAAGTGGCTGGTATTTTGATTAAAACCCTGGATGCGTGTTGCGGTTCTCCCATAAGGCCGCTGTGAAGACTGTCTGCTGGACAGCCCTATCAGTTTGACTGACAGTCCTTCCCAACCAGCCAACACAAAAAGAAAGCATGAGTGAGCGGGTTGCCAATACCGCAGATTACTTCGTTTATCACCAGCAGTCTGATTACACACAGGCCCAATGCCACAGTGGGCTGAGCCCATTTTTGGACACACATTAAATGAACGGGGCGTCCTGTGATCGTCAAGAATGCTGAGATACATGGTGACTTTTTTAGGTCAGCTTTAGTTTTGAAGGAACGAGGACAACCTATAACAATTGAAGTTTTGAATTGCCTCTTTAGAGACATGAACCGTCAATCAAACATTTTAGACTGTTTTAACATATTTGTTTCAGTTTTCTCGTGGATGCACGTGGATATTAATGAAGCACATGTCTGTGTGAGGTTGTGTGTGTGTGTGTGTGTGTTCTTTTATATATGGTTTATGAGGACACAAATATGTATGATGACATGGGTATTACGATGTAAACATGGATTCCTTGTAAACCTAAATTCAAAAATGCCAAATGTTTTCTGTGATAAGTAGGTTTAGGGGATAGAATACCCAGTTGGGTAACACTTTATAAAAACGTTCAGTTGTAAGTCATTTATAAGTGGTTAGTTAATGATGAACTAATCATTTACAGAACATTCATAAATGATTAGCAAGTGATATACTAACATTTTATGTATGTTTTGTATATTCCGTTACAAGTTATTTACAAGTGATTAGTAAATGATTAACTAATTATTTACGAAACATGACTATGCGTTCATAAATGATTAATAAGTGATATGTTAATTATTGTATGTATGTTTTGTAGATTCAGTTTTTTTTTTTTTTTGTATGTATGTAGCAATTAGAGGGTGCAGAAAGTGTTGTAAATGCCTTGAATACACGTACAGATCATTTGTAACAGGTAAGTGTAACACATTTACAAGTGATTAATAGTTTACACTTTAGATTAGGGTATACAGAAAGAAATGATATATAACACTTTCTGCATCCCCTAATCTAAAGTGTAAACTATTCATCACTTGTAAATGTGTTACATATACATAGATAACATTTGTAGATCTTATGACTTTTTGATTCTTGAAGTGGTAATCTACGAATGAAGTGTAAGACATTTACAAGTGATGAATAGTTTACACTTTAGATTAGGGGATGCAGAAAGTGTTGTAAATGATTTATTCATGCGTTTATACATCTATAACAGGTGTTGAACACTGTAGTGTGTACTGCAGTGTAAGTGCTGACTGGTGAGGGTATAGACAGCTGTCTTCTCTGAAACACATGGAGTCTTTAACCACCGTGCACCTGATGTGAGCAAAACATACAAAAAAAGTAACATCACTTATTAATCATTTATGAATGCAGTCATGTTTCATAAATAATTAGTTAATCATTTAATAATCACTTGTAAATGACTTGTAATGAAATGACTTGTAAATGACTTGTTACAAAACATATAAAATATTAGTATATCACTTGCTAATCATTTATGAATGTTTTGTAAATGATTAGTTCATCATTACCTAACCACTTATTAATGACTTACAACTGAACATTATTGAAATTGATATTTAATACCTGAATTAGAATTGAAGTCATTAACAGAATGGAAAAATTAAAGTAGAATTAGAAGAATTCAATTGAATTAGAAGAAATTCATGAATGAATTGAATGTATGAATGTAATTTTCAACTAACTACACAAGTTAGGCTTTTAATTAATAATTTAAATTTAAACTGTAATTATATGTATATATATTAAAAAAAAAAAATAGAATTTTAATAATATTTCACAAGAGTACTGTTTTTAATAGTTTTTATTTTTATTAGTAGTACTATTATATATAATTTATTATATTTCATAAACATACGTTTGTAAACCAGGGTTAAGTAACTTCATTTCCCAGAATGCTCTGTTGGATTTCCGTGAATTGCAATTCAATAAATTCCTTTTCCTGGCGTTCCCATTCAAATTATCATACTACTTTCCAATTCAATTCACATTCCAACTCAAGAATTCAAAATTTTGCTGATTAATATATATTAAGAACACTATTTTGTACATCTGTGAATGTAAGAGGCACTAGTGTTAATTAATATCAAAGTGAGCATTTACAGTTGCATAAATGTTTCTACAAATGAACACTGTAAAAAATTTCTAACCCTCCCAAATCAAAAATTTCAAGTGACCGATAACATCTAAATTTTTCAATTGGCCCAAGTGAAATTCTTGTTGCAATAGTCTGTTAACATTGGCTCAATGAGAAATAATACGTCAGACTAATTGAAAAATTTAGATGTTATCGGTCACTTGAAATTTTTGACTTGGGGATGTAATTTTTTTTTTACAGTGAATATTATACTACTGAAGACAGTTGGTTTTGTCGCCCTGATCATTCAAAATGATTGTTTCTTTCCTTCTGCTAGCAACAACTATAAGATCTCGATGCTTTTTGTTGCTTCTTCTGACAAAAATGCATTCTAAATTTAATAGATGGTCTTTCTTTGTCTTTGTCTCGTTTATCCTCTCTTCTGCTGATGTTATCAGGTATTATATCTCTTCTGTTCCTCAATGGTAGCTACTGCCAACAGCAACTCTTTACCACTCAGTCTGATACCAGTGCCAAAAAAGGCCCCACACAGAGGAAAAGAGTGACAGAGCCTTAAGAAATCTCTCTGTCCTCCTCTCATATCTAGTCTCTGTCTGTCACTGACCCTCAGGGTGGCCGGCTCAGCCGAGCCTTGCCAAAATATTGTTCCTCTTGACGAGATGGCCTTGTCAGCCTCTCACTCGTTATATCTGTCAAAGTCAGTTCCTCCAAGTGTGTACGGGACCTTCAGCACTTAAACTGAGTTTCGCTTCCACCGACCTTGCTAAAACTGACTGTAGTATGTGTGCATTACTTGAGTCTAGGGCTTTGCAATCAAATTAAAATTGATACTGTGATGTGGCCTTGCGCATTATAAAACTGCCAATGTTGAGAATTAATTAAATAAATATATAGCCTGCATATATTGCATGCTTCAAAATTAAGCTGTGTTTTTGTATATGGTGTTGAATGCCCCACACAAACCATCTCAGCAGGTGCTATGAGCTTGAATTCCATTGTAAAATCTGATTCACTTTTGCATCATTAAAAACAATTTTGCTAAAGTTTCTATAGAAATTGTAGGTTTCCAAGTGTGTTTGTTCTAGTGTCAATTTCATTAATGGAAACTATGATGGAAAATGTTTGTCGACAAGTTTTTTTTTTTTTTTTATGACTAAGTTGAGATGATGACAACACCATGGTAAATAAATGATAACTGTGACTATAGCAATATGCAATATCACTGGTGAAAAAAGAAGAGTCGACTAAAACTTGAATAAACAAAAACAGGAAAAAGGTTGACTAAATATGATAAATACTAAAAAGTACACTGATTCACTCAGAAACAAAATAAGTGACTCTTTATGAATAAGTCACTGATTTTATCAAATAAATATACATTTCTATTTCTATTAAAAAATGTAATTTAGTGCTAAATTGCAGTTACTATATTTGTCAAAATAATCAATTTACGTTTACCAATGTGTGCAGCCTACTCGACATTTCAGAACATTCCCAATTCAAAAAATAAATAAATATATAAAAATTGTTATAGTCCTTACAGCTCAAGACAGAGAGAGAAGGAGAGAGAGATTGTTCTGTTGCGGTTTTAGAAGAGTGATAATAAGACCCTGAGCTGTTTAATGTCACTGTCACCTCCAGCCTGAAGAGAAGCCACATCCGCTTCTACGGGCAGGTAATGAGCTCCTCAAAGGTGTAGCAGTGCCTGCGAAAGTGAGAAATCAGAGATAAAGGGACAGGGGTAAGAAAGGAGAATAGAAAGAACCTGTGACAAGAGAAAAGAGAGTGTGGAAATCAAATTAGAGGTGAAACGAGAGGTAGACAGCTGGAGAAGATGACTTACTTTATGTAGAATAAAGCAGCACTACTGAGACACAGAGAGAGACAAAAACAATGAAGACGAAAGAGGAAAAAGGACAAAACACTAAGGCAAATGCAAAGTTTTCACTCGCACATCACACTGGGAGAGCCTGAATAATAGCCTGGCTGCCAGAGAGTTGTACATTTGTCATTGCAACAACTCATATGGATATCCAGCAGCAGGTAGATTGTTATTGAATGCGCTCCCTGTGAAATCCTCCAGCGAGATGTTAGGTGGTCAGGCGCAGCGAGAGAGAGAGAGAGAGAGAGAGAGAGAGAGAGAGAGAGAGAGAGAGAGAGAGAGAGAGCAGACTTTACAGCCCACTGCGTTCACACGTCCATTTCTGCACTTGACAGCAATGGCACTGGCCTTGTGCCCTTAAAGACTGGGATCAGTGACCTCAGACTGAAGCAGAGACTGAAGCCGGGTGTGTATTTGATGTATAGAGCATGTAGAGCGATGTACTTTGAGAACAGAGAGGCAAGTCAGCACACAGAGACCCTGATCTACTGCTGTTGCACCGATCTGGGATGATCACAGGGCATCTCTACAACAGAGCGAAAATTTCACTGTGGTGATACAGACTGTAGTACTAGCATAAGCGTCGATTTCGGTGAGTCATTTTGTACCCACCACTTTTTTTTTCAGGTAACGTCCATAATAATTGGACTTTGGGTTAGATTTTTTGACAGTTTTCAGTGGTTATGAGGAGCAATATGAGAGAGAAATTTGGTAATCATTGTTTTGGTACATTAAACCACGTCATGTCATATTGTCAACATGGTACTTATGAAGCAGAATAGTGGGTCATATGTCTAATACTTTTTGAAAACTTAAGGCTTTCTTCTTCATAAATCGAGTCGGACATCATCACATTTTTGTATTTTTATTTATTTACATTAGTAATATACAGGACATCGTCTTTCAAAACATGACTTGCGCAAAAGAGAGAAAAAAAAAAATGAAGGCGTCATTGTACCCAGCACTTCTGAAAATGCACTTCCGAATGCGTCTCTGTCCCCAGCACATTTCAAACCAAACTGACGCCCATGAGTTCTAGCAAACTAAATATTAGTGTGACAGATAAGTTAATGAAACCAAGAAAGAATCCTGGTTGAATGCTTTGATTTTCTATACACTTTGATTAGGGCTGGAGCTAAACTTTGCAGGACAGTGCATGTGTCCCCTGGAGCAGTGCTGAAGATCTCGGCTGTAAGTCATTATTTTGGTGGAATATTACAGATAAAATATCATTACTCAGCTGAGATTAAGTTCAACCCTTGTGCCTTTACAAATGTTTATGCATGCATTTGTTCTGTGAAACTTTCATTTTGAATTTATTTATTTATTTATTACTTACAGTGAAAGTCGGAGGGGTCCAGTGTTGTTTTGGACCCAGTTGTCTTTCAATGTATGTACAAAAACAGTTCTTCAAAATATTTAATTTTGTGTTCCACAGAAGGTTACAGGTTTTAACTGATATGAAGGTGAGTAAATGATGAAACAATGGAGAAGGCCAAGAAGAAAAAAAAAACATTAAAGGTGCCGCTGAGTGATCTCAGCTGAGTAATGATATTTTATCTGTAATATTCCCCCCAAAGTAATGACTTATTTTATGCCCGTTTTATTATTATTTCTTAATGAATTATCTAAATGATAAAATTGGCTTGTTAATGTTAACAAGCCCTCAAGCTGTTTTTATTAATTCCACCATATTAAACCCACAGTCTGACAGGACTGAATTTCATCTGATCTAACTAGATTTACCAGTGTGGTTTTCAAAGTGAATCAGGGTCACATACATCACACGAAGTGGATCAAACATGCAGATATGAATGCAGGTGGCCGTCTAAACCAATTTCAAATGGAGAGAGATCAAATGCTTTTCCGGTGTCATTCCTCTGGGCAGCCTGGACGTGTCAAGTTTTGCTTCAAAGTGAACCATGCAGGCCACTTGAGTGGTTTTATGGCTTGTACTAAATGACTTTGTGCTTAATGCTGCATTTGTGTAATGCTTGTCAAAGAATACAGATATTCTGAACAGTTTTAAGAGGCTCTGGCACATAGGCAAACTGTGAAGTGCAGGGTTGTGTGCTGATGTCACATTAAACTGAATTGAGAATGATTTTTATGTTCCAATTTATTTTCTGAATTTGAATTGGGGTAGCAAACAGAATATAGAATTTAAATGTAAGGACATCAAATTAAAGTTTTTAACAAGAAATTTTAACAAGAACTGTCAGGACGAACTTTGAATATACAGTAGGCTAGACAAAACCTTGTTTTAAAGAAATCATTATAATATTCACATTATAATGTGCTGAAAACATTTCTTTGGGGGTGAGGAGGAGGGGGTTCAAGGTTTTAAATTAGTAAACAGTTTTAAATGAAAGATTTATTGTGTGTGGTCTAAGGAGTGAACTATCATTGTTCAGGACTATATTTAGGTGAATGCATATTGTGACGTCATTTCTTAGCGTAAAATTATTACCCCAATTATAATTAACAGCAGCTTGCCACAGCTAGACACATGCAGCCTAACACTTTTATTTGTCTACGTGTCTTGAATTGCCCATCACAAACTTGTTTATTGCAGCTTCTCACTTTTGCAAAGTAATATGACCCAAAATTCCCATCAGAATGGGCAACCAGCCATAGCACGCTTCTCGCTGCCGGGCCACGGGTCACAGCCATCAACTGCACGTCCTATGTGAGCAATGCCATCATACTATAATTTATTCAGGAACACACAAGAGGATGAATCTGGTTTCTTGTTAGACATGGATGGAGTGCTATTTCCACCGGACCTGGCGCTCACGTGTGTTTACTGAGATGAGAAACAGTTGCATGATCGGTCCATTATCAGTGACCTTCTGTAGTACTAGAGGTCCCGGTTGTGTCGTACATTGGAGGACGGATATATATTTAATAGCCTTCATCCATAAGAAACTCTCTGAGGGATGAAGGTTGAACAAATAAAGACAGGAAGGTCATTGAAGAACTTTGTAAATGTGCTCCTCTGTGGGAGAAAGTTGGAGAGAGAATGCATAGATAGATCAGTTGGAAACAATGCCTTTCTGATTTGTGTTCTTGCTATAAGTAAAACCTATTGCTGTTGTGTAGACGTTTCATCTTTTGTATAACACCCTACATACCTTATGTACTGGCTCGCACTTCAGCATTCTTTACAAAATATGAAGCATATAAGCATCTAATGCAGAACAGATTATTTATTTAGTTTATTATGCTTTTCCACAAGTAATTTATCATTATTTAATATACCGTTTTTTTCCTTCATATTATGAACTTGAGCATTTGAAGTGGCATATGCCATGAAAAGATGCACAATCTCATGAACAGTGGACAGGAATGTCATGACAGTGGTACTTTTGGTGTTTGTCCAGTCAATGTTCTCTTAAAACATAACTGCCAGTCTGAGCAATTAACACTGTCCTCTTTTAAAGCTGCTTTGAAGTCATTTATCTTGTGTGGTATGCAAATAAATCAGAATGGAACTGAATAATTACTTGTGATGATAGTATCCCAGATAAATCAGCAGTCTTGGAGAGATTGTGGATTCTTTACGATTTATTCTGTGTTTATATATATATATATGACACAGTCATATACTTATGTCATGCAATAAAATGCAAATTAATTATTTAAAAATCATACAATGTGATTTTCTGGATTTTTGTTTTAGATTCCGTCTCTCATAGTTGAAGTGTACCTATGATAAAAATTACAGACCTCTGCATGCTATCTGCCATTTATTGGTTATCAGCCATAACATGAAAATAATTCTCGGCTTACTAGTTTTGCATCCCTAAATTTCATATACATATCCAAACATATTGACTGCATTGTACAGTAAGTTATTTTAGGACCTTTGATTGTTCAAACTGTTTCTGGGAAAATAAATGGACCTCTTGAAACTCTGAAGACTTTTAGCCCTGAAATCCTGTTACAGTAAATATACAATAGATGTTGCAAATAATGAATCTTTAACAGAACAAAAGAAAAACACAAGATACTGTTGCTTTTTTTTTTTTTTTTTAAGTTAAGTTAAGGTCACAAGAAAAATGTGTTTTGAAGAAAACAAAAGCCAAAAAAAATACTGTGGGTTTCTGTTTTCGGAAACAGTCGTTATTTTTTCAATAACCAGTTGTGTCACTATAATATATGTACTGCTAATGAATCTTTGGTGCGTTTTTTTTTCCCACAAACATGGTTTCTCACAGCTTCAGTCCACACTAAAAATCAAAAGACACGTGGATAGGCTCCTGTTGAAATGCTGCTCATTCATGTAGCTCTGATTCTAGAAATCTCCAGTTTTCCACACATTTCAGAATTTTTCCTTTTGCACGGTATAACAACATTGCTGGAACTCTACAGCTGTCAAATCACAGGTGGATGATGCAGTATAAATATTCCCCCAGTCACACATCTGCAATTCTGGAATATGATAGAAGACATGCAGTTCCTCATTTGCCACGAGCCAAAATATGGGAATGCTAATGTGCCGTGTGTGCAAACGTGCACGCACACATAGGTTTGATGACACTGACCTTCATCTCCTCTGGGCAAGGTAGTCGGTAGACAGCCATTTATCTTTTATTCATTCTGACATTTCTAGGGAAGGAAGCTTTCCTGCCACGGTGGCTTGTCAAAGTAGAGGCCATTTTGTGATGTGTGGCACGCTTTGGCTGATCAGCACGCATGCACACAACACCAGGCTCAGACACGTATATTCATATATCTCAGTATATCACACACACACATTGCAGTTAGTGGTGCAGTCATGTGGAGATGAGCTGTGAATGACTTGACATCTGTCAGTGAAACTAGTTTGACAGTTTTTAAAACCAGCTGCTTTTCCTTAACCTCTTTCTTTCTCCCTCTTTTGCTTTCATTTCTGTTTCTGCCTTTCATTATCCATCTCTTATGCTCCAGAAACAACATCGGTATTCTCACAAGAAGCCACACTGCACCACCTGAGCTACATATAACGACAAAAACATCTCAAATATTGTCAAATGCTTTTTGACAAGACTTCCCAACCATTGTTTCCAGCAACTGTTTTAAGTCCCTATGCCACCTTTCCAGTGCTTTCTTAAACACGAAGTCTAGAATAATGCACAGAGTCTTTCCTCCTCTGCTGTGTTTGCCTAACACCGAGCGATTCTTCTGCAACCCATTAGCATTGTCGGGACAGCAGTATGGTGTTTTGTCATTATATTGATAGACATAATGATTGAGCTGTTTGAAGATTTAGAATAGCTGTTTTTTATCATCAGATGTACTACCTCTAATTTATGCATGCTGTTCTTGTAATTCAAATTACATAGTTACACCAGTTGGTTGTCTTCATGAGTGAGTCATTTAATCATTTATTGAAAATATTTGTTCATAAACGCTGATTATTTAGGAATGAAACACAAGACTGTTATTATGAGTTACTGAATCATTTGTCCAACCTTTTTTTTCTTCAAAAACGCTGATTTATTCAGGAATTAAATAAGTGAATCACTGAATCATTCATTCAAAATGCCAAATCATTCAGAATTAAATAAACGTTAGACTAATTTGTGTTGCTCGGAGATGTACAGTGGTTCTGTTTTAGTACAGAGGTTTTGTTTGAAACTAAAATGCATTGGCGGAACAAAACAAAGTAAGTGGTAATATTGTATCTAAAATGTAAGGTATTCAATATTAACTTCATGTATACTGAACTGTTGTATCCACCTTTAACATAAGAACAGGCGCAGCCAACTGTAACTTAAATGTGCTAGGCTTCTGGTGTCATTCGCTTCATGTTATTTTAGTTGTATGCTGCTTGATATTGCAAACTGGTATTCGTTATCATATTATTTTACGTTATTATCGTAATCAACACGCTGGTTTGTAGGACAAATAGTTTTTCCATTTACTGCACTTTGTTATTCTAGTTATTTGCCTATAGCGGCTAATGAATCAGAAGTCTCACGCATTCACAGAAAACAGATTTTTTTTATATTTATATAACAGAGGTTGAGGGTTTGATTCCCAGGGAATGCAGAATGTTAAAACATATGCTTTGAATGCGCTAATAATTAACATTTGATGAAAGTGCCTACCAAATGTATAAATGAAAATGCATGTGGAAATCCTCAAGTTCGTCTGATTCTTCTTGTGAGATCCACCAAATCTGCAAATTCTCATCATTTATTTACATGACAGACCTGTTAGAATTCCTCACATGACCATTTGTAAAAAGGGCTTCATATTGCCACAGTATTGATGAATTAGTAATGCTGCAGAACCGTGAATCCATCTCCATATCCATCACTGATCTGATCACCATTTCTCTCCCACTCTTCACAGATGATAACTGTCGTCTGGGAGATTATAAAAAATTGAAGACCAAGATGTTGGACTTACACGCTCAGAGGTACTTGACCTCTGGTAACCATGGCAGCCGTGAGAAGGATATGGCAACTAGGAAGCATCTGGTGGACATGATGTTCAAGCGCTTTGACGCAGATGGTAGTGGAAGAGTTGACAGCAGTGAGCTCTCACAGGTAAGACAGTTCAAGATCATAACAAAATCAGTCTCTTTTCTTTCACCCGTTTAATTGACGTATTTAAGTGGGGTCTTTTGACCTTCTTAACGTGTATCTGTCATCTTAATGACCATTTTCAAACCAACAGAAGAGGTCAGTTTTCTGATAAAAGAGAAAAATAGAGATGTTGTAGGGTTCAACGATAAAGATTGTTTTGGGCCTGTTGAGTGAGCTATCATTTATCATTTTAAACCTTTGCTGTTTTAATCTTTCATACATGTTTTTATGCCTTGCACATGAAAACATCTGAGTATTTATGATATGCTGAATTATATGTCACCAAGGTAGAATTAACTGCTAACATATACACTGTCTTAACCACAAATTATTGGTCAGGAAATTAGCCAAATTTAAGCAAATGCACTTCTTAAAATGCCATTGCTGCTTGTCTCAGAAAAACATCAAAGACAGAATGAAGTTTTCGGCAGAATATGGGAAGTTGTGTGTGGAGTGAAGAATCACGATGAAACAGGAGTTGCATGGTGATGCTCCAGATCGTGACTTTGAGAAATATAATAATAAATGCATCTAATAATAAATGCATCTCTACCATAGTGAATAATGGAGAAAGAGCTGTCATTGAGTGGGGAGCCTTTTTAGCTGCTGGTATTGGTGAGCTTCACTCTGAAAAGTAATTTAATGCTTTGGAGTACAGGATAATATTGCAGAATGGCTTGCTTCCCAAATGATCAATGATCAAATATTATTTTTCAACAAGACAATGTTCCTGCCCAAATTTCAAAGACAACCAAGAAGTCCATCAAGGCTGGCCTGGTCAGATTCCAGATTTGAACCCTGATCTCACATTAAACTCAAAATGAACTGGGAGGCATTTTTTAACTTCTCATGAACTGTTTTAAGCCATCAACATTGAGTGGAACAACACTGAGTTTTCATTCTGTAAAAAGCTGTCTACAAGTTTACCCACTCATCTTAAACATTTAAAGAAAACAAAGGTGCTAAGTTACTTTATCTACAGTATTTGTCCCAATTATTGCTCATTTCCTGACCAGTGTTTTGAGATTAAAATGGTTAAGACCGTTAAAAGTCCATTACATATTTTGTCATATTTTTGTCTTGACCCCCTTTTTTCCAATAGTGTATATGAGGTTTTAATGAAATTGCAAGAGTAAAGAAAAGGGAAAACATAGGAAATAAGGGTTTGTGAGAGCAATTTCTCAAAAGCAGCAGTTATGGGTTTTCTTGATGCATTTTACTCACCCTCATGTCTTTCCAAACCTGTATGACTTTAATTCTTTTGTGGAACACAAAAGAAGATATTTTAAAGAATGTTGCTAACTTAACAGTTTTTGTTCCCATTGACTTTCTATTGTATGGACAAAAAACAATTCAAGTCAATGCGGATAGACTGTTTGGTTATCAACAGTCTTCAGAATATCTTCTTTTGTGTTCCACAGAAGAAATAAAGTCATACAGGTTTGGAAAGACATGAGGATGAGTAAATGATAATGTAATTATCTATATAACTCTGTAATGACAGAATTTAAATTTTTGGGTGTACTATTTTAAGTTTACAAAAAGGCAAAATAAATTATGAAGTCCAATCAAAGCCTTTATGCAAATACACGTTGTTTTCGTTTGTTTACAATAATACAATATCTAATGTTTGAATCTGATATGTTATGAAAATAGCTGGGGATCACTTTTCCCACATTCTATTGAATTAATTTGAAATGGCAAATGAGCAGGTGAGCTTGTCTCTATTTTTAATAACTCGTTCATAAACTGATCCCAGGTCAGTTGTGCTTTATCTTGTCCTGCGGCAGAAAGATTACACCTGTCCATAGAGATACTGTGCATAGCAAAATGAGCAAAATATGAAATTATTCATATTTCTCCAGAGAGAAAACTCTGAACGCACTTTCACTCTCGGTTATAGGCGTGAGCCATTTCAATTTCATTGTGCAATATTTTCATGTCATTTGCATATTTCTTCATTCTCAGTGGAAGAAGAATAGATCTCTTTTCATGCATGGCAGATTGAAGACAATGTAAAAAGTGAAAATTTGGACCGACCCTGAATACAAAAGCTTGGCCTTTTGACATGAAGCTACTGCAAGGTTGAAAAGTTGTTAGGAATGGGAACATATTGTGAAATGCCTTGCAGCAAAATCAAAGCATTTTGCTCTAATAGAGCAATTAAACTGTATCAGTATTCTGCTCAACTCTGTAGGTCTTCTGGTACACCTGGAATAATATTCATGCAGAAAGTAAAGGGACAGTCCATGAACCCTTTCTGACTTAATGAATGAGTATTGTTATTGATGCCATATCATATATTTAATAATTTATTTATATTAACATAATATAGGCATATTTAATACATAGTGTCATTCTGGAAACCACTTAATGCAAAATTTTTATATATTTAATACCAAGCCTTAAAATATACAGTACATGGTATAAAATACCATTTGTATATAATGCCACCAAAACATGCTTAAGACACTTTAAAAATGTGTGCTTCACTACATCCAATGCAAAATATTAAACAAAGTTGCATCTTCAAACAAATGATGCTCAAAAACTTTTTTCCAGAACTAACTTTTTTCCTGCATTTTTGTGCATCTAGAAGTGTTTATATTTGAAAGTGATAGAATAAGTACATGCCTAAAGCTGTTCTGGGATTTCATTAAGCACGGTGGATTGGATGTAGAGAGTCGTTCATTATGGAAAACTTTGCTGACATCGCCTGTAGCATGCGGCGCGCATATCAAAGAGGTGCATCAACAAATTTCAGCATTTGAAAGTTTGCTTGTTTGTTTGGTTTGTCTTCGAAGTAAATGGTAAATCAACACTGTAAAGCAAAAGAGGAGAAAGTAAAGGTGTTGAATCCGTTTCTGTGCTGGTATCAAGTCTCTGTAAGAAGATTAGAGATGGCAACAGATAATAAAAGGACAGGATTGAATCTGAACACACAGGTCTGGTTTTAGTAATATAAGTCAGTGTGGGTCAGTCTTAGCACTAGGTATGCTAAAGCTTTCAGGACATGGTATATATATGAAGACTTCAGATGCAAAAGCCTCTAAGTGCCATCTGAAATTTTCTTCTAAAATTAGCATTTTTATCAAGCTCGTATATTTAGGTTCAGTAATTTCACTTTAATTACAATTAATAGGTCATTTTCATTGCCATTAAAGTGAAATAACTGAACATAGACATACAAGCTTGATAAAAATTATCATTCTAGAAGAAAATTTCAGATGGCACTTAGAGGCTTTTGCATCTGAAGTCTTCATATCAGGTATATATATATATATATATATATATATATATATATATATATATATATATATATATATATATACCATATAAACCACATAATGTATATAGTTTATATCACTTTCGGTAAGTTTTGAATCCATTGACCACCAGTCACCAAGTTAAATATGATTGTTCATACCGCATATGCTCAAGGCATTTTCCAAATCTTAACAGTGAATCTAACCCCTAACATTTATTATCAAAAATCCCTCCAGCTTTCTTTCTCTAACTGTAATTACTATCAGATATTTCTGGCATGGATGAATGATAGAACGTTTTACAGTAATCCCTCATGTTTTCCAGCATAAGGCTGTTATAAAATCTTGCTCACTTCTGGATGTTTGCCAGCCGACAGGATGCACAATGTCTGATGCAGATAGGAATCACATCTTTAATTATTCAGAATGGTACACTAGAGAAGTTTTGCTTCAGGATGGAGATTTTACATCAGACGTCATGTGGTGGAGGCCCAAGACGGCACCAAAGTTGTGTAAACAAACATGTCCTTAAATGTGAACATCCTTTGTTAGTATTTCCTTGAGCAACATTCACTGCACAAAACACATTTGCGCTGGTAAGTAATCATGTTATACAGTAGGTGCTGCTCTGGATTTAATCTCTTTAATGTTTTGATCTTTAATCTTGTTGTCATGCAGGTCATCAAGCAGGAAGGTCTGAGCAGGACGGCATCAGAGTGCACCCTGTTCGACCTGTTCAAATTTAACGACGTCAACGATGACGAACACCTAACTAGAGAGGAGTTCTACGCAGCTTTTGGTGAGTGTTGGGTTTTCATAAAGTGTTGAAAGTGAACAAAGCTGAGAGAAATTTTCAGCTGCATAATTAGCACCGTCATGGCTGAATGCACATTCAGTAACTGTGACACTTATTTTCAGTGTCATTTGTTAATAGCACAATGGATAATTGCAGTATTTTCATGAAGAAACTGAACACATTTTCAGTCTCGGTTACAGATGTGAGCAAGTTTATTTTCATTGTGCAATATTTTGGATATGTGTTTTGGATATTTTGGATATGGATATGTGTTCATTCTCACAGGAAGTAGATTAGTCTCTTTTTTATTAGTGATTGGACGTGTGAGGAAGTTAACTGTTCTCGTTCTTATTCCAATTAGACATGATGAAAGCAATGACTTGCAGTTCAGTAAGTCGAGAAACACTGATTTGTTCAAGTCAAGTTTGTTAACGACAGATTTTTTGTTATTGTTGTCTTCGATTTTTACGTTTTTTGACTGATTCAGCTAACTCAGTCAATTGTTCACAAATCAAACTGCAACTACTGAGGACTTAAAGGAATAGTTAACTTAAAAACACAAATTCTGTCATCATTTACTCATTTACAAGTTGTTTCAAACCTGTATGAATTTCTTTCTTCTGCTGAACACAAAGGAAGATATTTTGAAGACAGTTGATTGACCCCATTGACTTCCATAGTAGGAAAAAAAATGCTTCAGTTTCAGTGCAGTGCTCCGTTAGTGGCGTTAAAAAACTGCGAACAGAGCCAAACATCATGAAAATCATTAGGTTCCAGTAAAATATTGCAATATCCAGGTTCTTGGATTCCAGCCCTGCTCTTCATAGCAAGTTCAGACCATTGGCATTAAAAATGTAATGAAGTGACATTTCTCTGTTAGTCCATTCCACTGGGTCAACGGCCTCTGAAATGGACTGTGACTCTGACAACCCACTGTTAGAAAGTCAGATCTTGCGGTCATCGTAAAGGTGAATGGATCCTAATTAAGCTCTAATTGAAGTCTACAGTCACATTTTTCAGTAAGCCACTGAACAGTGGCGGCCTGAGTACCATTTTCCTCTTTCGTGTACTCATTAACGGATTTGCTGAAGAGAAACTGAGGCACACTAATTAACTGCATGACTCAAGATGCAAGTAACATTTGGTATAGAGCATTTGTGTCAGCCTGGAAACTAAGTTATTTTGCTAAAGTAGATGAACGCCCAGACTCCATGGAGTGCCTGTAGTAATCAAGCTGATGAAAGATGTTTTATGTTGAAGAGGTGGACAAGACTGACCTCACTAAACTGAGCCGGTCCTCTGGTTTTATGATACATTTTTCTATTTTATAGAAATATATTTCGAATGTATACACACACACGCACACATACACACACATTGGGTTTTCATGTTTTATGGGGACATTCCATGTACAGAATGACTTTTATACTGTGCAACCTGTATATTCTATCCCCCAACCCTAAACCTACCCATCACAGAAAACTTTCTGCATTTTTATATTTTTAAAAAGGATCATATAGAATTATTTATAAACTGTTTTCCTCACGGGGACCAAAAAATATCCCCACAAGGACAAGGAATTTGGATATCGTAATCTTTGTGGAGACATGTTGTCCCCATAATGTAGGGTTTACTAGGACCACACACACTGCTGTTCAAAAGTTTGTTAATGTTAATGTTTTTTTGTTTTTTTTCTTTGTTTGTTTGTTTTTTAAATCTATTATGCTAACCAAGGATGCATCCTTTTTTTGTAATTTATAAATGTATTTATAAACGTATTTATGTACTTATTTAGCAGCCATTACTTGTGATACTGTGATACATTTTTGTTTCTGGGTTCTTTGATGACTAGAAGGTTCAAATGAACAGCATTTATAAAACATTTAAATATGAATTCAAATATTGGTAACACTTTACAATAAGGTTCACAAGTTAACATTAGTTAATGTATTAACTAACATGAACTAACAATGAGCAATATATTTGTTACAGTATTTATTAATCTTTGTTAATGTGAGTTAATAAAAATACAGCTGTTCATTGTTTGTTCATGTTAGTCCACAGTGCATTAACTAATGTTAACAAATACAACCTTTGATTTCAATAACGTATTAGTAAATGTTGAAATCAATATTAATTGAGATTTATAAATGCTGAAGAAGTATTGTTCATTCTTAGTTCATGTTAACTAAGGTTGTTAACTAATGAACCTTATTGTAAAGTGTTAACCAAATATTGTGTAACATTTTAATTTAAGTCAATTGGAGATGGTGTTTTTTTATCAATTTAATACATTGTAGCTGAATAAAAGTATTAAAATATTCCTGACCCCAAACTTAATAGTGTGTGTGATATATAAATTACAAAAAAGGATGCAGCCTTGGTTAGCATAATAGAATTAAAAAAAACACATATATAGATAACACTTTACAATAATGTTTAATTTGTTATCATGTTATTGTACAGTATTAACTAACGTGAACTAACTATGAGCAATACATTTGTTACAGTATTTATCTTTGTTAACGTTAGTTGCATTGTTCATTGTTTGTTCATGTTAGGATGGGATAAAAAAATAAAGAAAGGACAACAATGCATAGAGCACTTTTCCGAGAATCCCGTTGTTACACACTGTGTTTTTGAGCAAAAAGCAGCTTTTCAGACAGGAAGTAGATTTTAGAATGAGAATCACTGCCTTTGTCTGTCTCCGTGCATTTACTCCGATCTCAGCGGGAGTTTGGATGAGGTGGGAACAGCCCTACAGGCAAATAAATAAATAAATAAATAAATAAATAAATAAATAAATAAATAAATAAATAAATAAATAAATAAATAAATGTCTTGCTACTTTTGCTATTCTTCTAAACTTAAAGATAAAAAGATTACATGACATTTTGTCAGACACCTTCAGAGAACTCCTTCACACTGTCTGTTTCCAGCTCCTGATGCTTTGAACAAATGTTTTTGAAGAGTTTGAAGAATACTACTTTATAAACAGTGCATGTTGGTTGTACCAACAGCATTAGAGTTCATGCTGTGAGATGGTGCTTTAGATATCTGCCACGACATGTATGAGAATGTGAATATCTGAATGTGTTTAGTCGGTTTCGACCTTCAGTGTGAAATTTACCCACTGATATGAGCTTCTCAGGTTCACCAGATCCTGGCTTCTTTTTCCATCACATGGGCACCCGCTCCAAACCATTTTCTCAAAATGTAAAAAGGTCTAACCTCATTGACCCTGTTCACTCCATGTATATTCACACTGATAGCGATCTGCAACATTAAAGCAACACGGAATCATTCATTTAATATGGGCATGTCCAACAAAGTTGAGTTGAGAAAAGTTGAACTTTATGCAAATGAGCATTGATGTAATATGGCAACTTTTGATAGAAGCAAAGTCAGTGATCTGTCTCCTGTGAGATAGTAGTCAAGTGTAGGCAAGATGGAGAGGTTAATGCTACTGTGAGCAGTTTCACCATTCTATGTAATTTGTTTCAGCCCACATACAGCGATAAAATACAAAATGATGCAAATAAACCATATCAGAAATTGATTCATAGAATGAAACTCATTAATCTTGTTCATGATGTGTATTATGTATTGCAATTTATACACAAACACTGCAGCAAGAAAACGGATTGATTTCCAAAACAGAATGGTGTCTTTTTTTTATCATTTACAAGATTTTAAAAAACTATGGCTAATTATATACAGCCCATCAATAATGTATAACAATAACGGTCAATAAGACAGCTACCTGACCTCCAGTGATAAAATTGCTCTCTGTGTGTGAGTCAAGCAGCTGTTCTCTTACGAGAGTTCTCTCGTACTGCGTTTTAACCAAAACGCTACGGGAAAAGTCTCTTTTCACGAAACACTGAAGCAAAAAATTATCCTTTAATTTTCATATATGTAAAACGCGTTGCGGCAGCAGTCAGCTATGGCGAGACGGCTTGCTCGCTCATTGGCTGCTCTGCGGCAACTGCATAAGCCTATCGAGCGAGGCCTGAGGTGACGTCAGGCCAATGAGGGCGCTTCGCGCCCTCCTCGCCACTTCCCGCCGAGACGGGCGTGGCTTACCTCTATAAAAGGAGCTCGAGAAGGCTGATTCACTTGATTTTAATCTCTTCAGCGAAGCGCACGCATCGCTGGATCACGAGGAAGCACGCGTCGTCTGATGCAAGCACTTCAGCGGGACGAGCCCTTGAAGCCGCTGGCCAACGCCGCCTTCTACCGCCGTACCTGCTGCGCTTTCCGACGCCATATCCTTTACATTCTTTGTTCTTGTGTATGTGTGTGTGTGTGTGTGTTCGCTTTGCAACACACACCCCTAAAAGAGCTGCGTCTTTTTCAAGACGACTTCTCATGCAGCGCTCGCGCTCGCTGACGGCGAACGCCTTCACTCCGAGCAAATTGCCTACGGTGACTCTGAGGACTCGCCGGGCATCCTTTCCGAGGCTGCCCTTCCTGGAAGCGGATGGCGGGATTAGTTTTTCTTTACGTTACAAGAAAAGCTACCCTGCCTCTGCACGCGTCATTCACCGGCGAAGGAGAAAAGAGTGTTCTTAGTCCCACCGTTGGTCGGTCTGACCTCTTTTCTCTCACATTTCTCAGTTCCCTGTTCGGCGACTGGAAATATTATTGCAGCAAGTGAGTCTGTTACACGCTTGCCTGCCAGCAAACGCCGAAGAATACATGTTGACGCCGCTTTCAAAAGCCTGTATCCCCCTGTGGCTCAGTGGTGGAATTATAGGTTTTTCACACGGGAGGCCGGGGTTCGGATCCCGGTCTAGCGGCATATATATTTATGCCGCCAATGCTTTGCTCTGTCAGTCCCCTGAAGGCGACTGCAGAGATGCATTTTGCAGCCAGCGAGCGCGTAGTACCCGCTTGCCTGCAACCGAACACCGTTTCTACGGTTCCCGTGCGTCACTGGCGAAAGGAGAATGGAGTATTTTCAGCCCCGCTGAAACTGGGCAATATCCACTCTTCTCACATTCTGGCATTTTGCAGGCGTCTGAAAATGCAAATCACTCTGTCTGTTCCCCGAGAGGCAACTGCAGACGTGTTTTTTTTTTTTTTTTTGCTGCCCACGAGCACGTGGTACATGCCTGCAAGCAAACGCCAGTGTGGATAATACTCGCGCTGACTTTGTCTATGTATCTTCACTGTGGTCCAGTGGTAGATTCTTAGACTTGCGCGCGGGGGATCGGAGGTTCGAACCCCAGGCCTGCCGGCAGAAAATATTTATGCCGCCGAAAGCAAATCACTCTGTTTGTTCCCCGAGAGGCAACTGCAGACGTGTTTTTTGCTGCCCACGAGCACGTGGTACATGCCTGCAAGCATACGCCAGTGTGGATAACACTCGCGCTGACTTTGTCTATGTATCTTCACTGTGGTCCAGTGGTAGATTCTTAGACTTGCGCGCGGGGGATCGGAGGTTCGAACCCCAGGCCTGCCGGCAGAAAATATTTATGCCGCCGAATGCAAATCACTCTGTTTGTTCCCCGAGAGGCAACTGCAGACGTGTTTTTTGCAGCCCACGAGCTACTTCTACCGAAGTCCCGGCCACGGCCGATGATGCTATATGTGTAGAGAAGATGCCCACTGCTAGTGCCCATCCCTACACACTAGCACAGCCCTTCACACAGGGCCCGCGCTCATATATTCGACTCGGGTCGATCACGCACACAACATAGTGAACGTGCCCACTGCCTAGTGCCCACAAACACTATGTTCTGCATGCCTTGTGGTTTCTGTAAAGACGAAACCTGTGTTCATTCACTCTGCTCAGACAGACAGTGCACTCATTGCAGTAACTGTGCCCGCTCTCCCGCGCCCACACTTACTCACGGTATTTTCTGGTGTCCCGGCCACGGCCGATGGTGCTATAAGTGTAGTGTCGATGCCCACTCCTCAGTGCCCATCTCTACACACAAGCACAGCCCTACACTTAGGGCTCGCGCACATAAAATCGACTCAGGTCGATTGCGCTTCCAACATAGTGAAAGTGCCCGCACAAACACTATGTCTCACAGACCACAGGCTCTCTGTAAAAACGAGATCTGTGCGCGCTCGCTCTGCTCAGTCAGACAGCGCGCACAAAGCAGTGAATGTGCCCGCTTCCCGCCCACATTTACTCGCAGACATGAGTCCCGCGGGACCCGCTCAGCCCTCCCTCACTCAGTCAAGCGCTGTAGTAAGGTCGAGGACGAGCGCTCTGCCCGCTGTAATAAGCGCGCCCCCCGCCTCGAATGCCACAGGTATAACGCCTACGTTATTGCGCCCCGAAGCGCCTCTGTCGCACGGCGAACAGAGCGCGCTTCGCATCCAGCCCTTAGCCAACCATGCAGAAGCATGGGCAGCGCTTCCAGGGGTTTCGGACTGGGTGCTAGGCATTATAAGAGAGGCTTCTCGCTACAGTTTTGTCGACGCCCTCCCCGCTTCACAGCGCGCGTCCAAACTACGGTGGTTTCAGAAGTAGCACACCTACTTCGCGCCGAAATATCAAAACTGGTAAGCAAAGGGGCGATAGAGCGTGTGCCCCAAGCTCAAAGCGAAGGGGGGCTATACAGCAGATACTTTCTAGTCCCCAAAAGGACGGTGGTATCAGACCCATACTGGATCTAAGACAGCTGAACAAAGCATTAGTGAAACGCAGTTTCAAAATGCTCACGACCAGGAAAATCCTCGCGCATGTTCGCCGAGGAGACTGGTTTATGTCAATAGATCTGAAGGACGCGTATTTTCAAATACAGATAGCGTCACATCACAGGCGATACTTGAGATTCGCCTTCGGGGGTCAGACATACCAGTATACAGTCCTGCCGTTCGGTTTGTCCCTGGCACCCCGTACATTTACGAAATGCATGGACGCAGCGCTCGCTCCTCTCAGACTCAGAGGCATGCGAGTGCTGAACTATTTGGACGACTGGTTGATCCTAGCCCAATCACGATCTCAGCTCGTGGAGCACAGAACCATTTTACTCGATCACCTCGAGAATCTTGGTATCACGGCCAATTGGGCGAAGAGTTCACTGAACCCCAGTCAAACGATTTCGTTTCTGGGTATCGTTCTGGACTCGCAGTCTATGACAGCGCGGCTGTTGCCACAGCGCGTGCTGCACATTCAACGCGCGGCGAAGTCTTTCCGCCGCGGCGCTTTCACCCCGCTCAGGAAGTTTCAAAGGATGCTGGGTCTCATGGCCTCAGCATCATCAGTTCTCCGGCTGGGCTTGCTCCGCATGCGCCCGCTGCAGTTCTGGTTGAAAGCGCGGGTACCCGGTCGATTACGCC
The DNA here is from genome assembly GCF_963993115.1 of Abramis brama. Lineage (NCBI taxonomy): Eukaryota > Metazoa > Chordata > Actinopteri > Cypriniformes > Leuciscidae > Abramis > Abramis brama. The sequence continues at coordinate 10,962,790 of NC_139975.1, forward strand.
TCAAGGTCGATCAGAACTGTGTTACAGCCCTGGTGCCTTGGATGGCGGACGACTGGTACCGATCAGGTGTAAGCCTGGGGACTTCCTCGGGAGTGAGGATGGTGTCGACAGACGCATCCACCTCGGGATGGGGAGCGCTGCTCGAGGGCAGACCGTTCTTCGGCCTGTGGTCGGAACGAGAAAAGCTCCAACACATAAACTGCCTAGAAATGCTGGCAGTGCACAACGCGCTGACGCGTTTTTGTCCCCACATCAAGGACCAACACGTCATAGTCCGTTCGGACAACATGGCTGTGGTGTCCTACATAAATCGCCAAGGCGGTCTGAAATCCACATCCCTGTACAGGCGTCAGAATGTGGGCCCAGACAGACTGTCCAGGAACAACGTTCCCCCGGGCGAATGGTCTCTACACCCACAAACAGTCCGGCTGTTGTGGGAGAGATTCGGCAGAGCGGAGGTGGACCTATTCGCGTCCCACGAAAACGCTCACTGCCCCGCGTTCTCTTCAAAGAGCGACAGCGCGCTGTCCCGAAGGTGGCCGCGCTGCCCGCTATACGCTTTTCCCCCCGTCTCCCTCCTGCCACAGGTGTTGGAACGGGTCAGGGAAACAAAATGCCCAGTGCTGCTTGTAGCACCGTTCTGGGAGAACCAAGCATGGTTCCCAGTCCTGATGCAGTTAGCAGACATCGCTCCATGGCCAGTGCCGTTGAGGAGAGATCTCCTCTCGCAGGCCGGGGGCTCGATTTGGCACCCACACCCGGAACTGTGGTCCCTTCATGTGTGGGCGCTCAACGGATACCCGTTGGTCTCGCAGAGGGAGTCATGAATACCATCACTCAGGCTAGAGCACCGTCGACTTGGCGGCTTTATGCTTCGAAGTGGTCGGTTTTCTCCGGCTGGTGTACAGCTCGGAGCCTTTCACCCCTCGAATGCGAGGTAACGGAGGTTCTCTCCTTCCTACAAGAGCTGTTGGATAAGGGCAGATCCCCTTCCACGCTCAAAGTGTATGTGGCGGCTATTTCAGCGTTCTCCGGTTCAACGCTGGGTCAGTCACTGGGAAGGAACGATTTAGTCATCCGCTTCCTCAGGAGAGCTAGGAGACTGAATCCACCCAGACCTCCTTCAGTCCCTATGTGGGACCTTTCTACGGTCTTGGCGGCCATGAAAGGTGCCCCTTTCGAGCCTATCCAGTCTATTAGCCTCAAACATTTGTCTTTCAAAAAAGTGTTTTTGATGGCTCTCGCTTCAGTGAAGCGCATAGGCGATCTGCACGCGCTCTCTGTGAGCCCGGCGTGCTTGGAGTTTGGTCCTATGACTCTAAAGTCATACTCAAACCTAAGCACGGCTATGTGCCGAAATCCCTCAACACGCCTTTTCGGGCTCAGGTTATTTCCCTGTCTGCCCTGCCGGCATCGAGTGAGGAGGGGGACTCGAGTTTTCTTTGCCCTGTTAGGGCTTTAAGAGCTTATATGTCCCGCTCTGCTGTCTTCAGACAGACAGAGCAGCTCTTTGTCTCGTTCAGCGGACGTTCCAAAGGAATGGCTGTTTCGAAACAAAGTCTATCCAGATGGATAGTTGACGCCATAGCGCTGGCTTATACTGTCAAGGGCATTCAATGCCCGTTGTGAGTTAGAGCGCATTCTACGAAAGGCGTTGCCTCCTCGTGGGCTTGGTCCAGCGGGATTTCCCTACAGGATATATGTACGGCGGCAGGCTGGGCCTCTCCGTCTACATTTATCAGGTTTTATAACCTAGAGGTTCCCGCCTTACAGGCTAAGCTTTTGTCGGTGTAATCTATTCAGCTGTCTAGCCAGACCTCCGAAATCGCAGGCGCAATGCGCTACCGACTATCTTGGGCAGAACTGTGTAAGACCCACATTTCCCACATTAGTTCAGGCTCCCTACCCTGTCTATGTGATGTCATATTCGCGTCTGTGGACATGTCTATATAAGGACGGAGGGAAACCCCTCCTGTCTTTAGACTCTCCCTGTGAGGTCACGTTAAGCCTGCGGACGCTACAGTATAGGGAATTAAGGCTCCCCTCCCTTATTCCCTGACTCTGTGTGAGTCTATCTGGTGATTATGCACTGTATGCCTGAAATAGCTTCCGGTGATCAGTGTTTTTATCCTAGCACGCACGGCGTTTTACAAGGGGTTCCCGTAGCGTTTTGGTTAAAACGCAGTACGAGAGAACTCTCGTAAGAGAACGTACTCGGTTACTAACGTAACCTCGGTTCTCTCTAGAAGAGGGAACGAGTACTGCGTTCTCTGCCGTGCGTCTGGTTCACTCTGGTTCGCTTCGGCGATCAAAATCAAGTGAATCAGCCTTCTCGAGCTCCTTTTATAGAGGTAAGCCACGCCCGTCTCGGCGGGAAGTGGCGAGGAGGGCGCGAAGCGCCCTCATTGGCCTGACGTCACCTCAGGCCTCGCTCGATAGGCTTATGCAGTTGCCGCAGAGCAGCCAATGAGCGAGCAAGCCGTCTCGCCATAGCTGACTGCTGCCGCAACGCGTTTTACATATATGAAAATTAAAGGATAATTTTTTGCTTCAGTGTTTCGTGAAAAGAGACTTTTCCCGTAGCGTTTTGGTTAAAACGCAGTACTCGTTCCCTCTTCTAGAGAGAACCGAGGTTACGTTAGTAACCGAGTACGTTTCTCCAGTATTCATTGTGACATTTGATCTGGCTTTGTCTGTTGTGAGATATTGTGATGCAGGAGATGCAGCTGAAAATCTGTAAACAGCATTATTTATTGACTGGTTTTAACATTAATTTATTGCATGAATGATTTATTATTTCACATGAATAACTCAGACTTACTCTTGCATGATTTTGATCTTGGTGGTCTGATATGGGGCTAAATGTACACTATGGTGTAGTAGACTCTGGTCTGATGGGGTTAGCACACTTTGGTATGATAAAGAAGGTTGAATCTGGTCTGATGGGATTTACTGATGTGAACAGAGCTTGTCAGCGTTGACTTGTGTTGTTCAAACTCTCCAGGTCCGGGTGTACATCAGTCACATGGGTATATATCTCAGTCCTGATGGAGGGTGACAGCCCATGAAAGCATGAAACTGTCCAGTTTTGGTTTGGAGAGTCTCTGGTCTTCCTAAAGTAAGATGGAGGGCAAGGGAATCTAAAAGAGCTGGGCAAGGTATCTTATGCGGTGTTTAAGTAAATTATGCAGCCTAAAAACTTTCTAATTGCACTGCATCTAAGTACATTACCGAAAGATGCTGCCTGGGTTCTTCATGCCCTCTCGATTCCATATTGCAGCAATTAGCACATGGTCTATGAGAAGTTTTAGAGACATGCTAAATGTGTTTACTCAGATTCTGGCCCTTTTCATAATTATTTGAGTAGTTCACACATTTAATGCTAAACATGTGACTCGTTTATTCATAGCAGTAATTATAATTAACGTATACTCATGTTTTTTTTATCAGGTTCGGTTCCCAACATGCATGAATCTCACAAGCTCAGCGAGCAAGCGAAAATTGGACTGGAAATATCTTGCATATATTTCAGCATCAGTTTAGAAATAAGTTTTCCAAATCTGAATGATGAATCTGCTGAACCAAAACTGGACGTAACGATTGGGTTGAATCAGTCAATCCATTTTGCGAACAAATCATTTAGTCTGGTTTTGTGAACTGGTTTAGCCAAAAAGCTTTGTTCACAAATTGGTGCCTTAACATGTTTATGCTTGCACTGGTAAAATATACCTTGACTTAAGGTAATCAGATTGTTAGTTAGTTAGGAATTACTTCAGGGTTTCTTATAATGTCTGAAATACAAATTAAAAGAAAGTTACAATTGTGTAAAATTCTTATATATTGTTTGGGGAAGTTTTTGAAGCCAACAATGTGTTGAAAAATGACAAATCTTCCTGTCATTTTTCTGCTTTTGACTCTTGTTTACTCATGCTCCTACTTGTGATTGGTGTGCCTACGTGGTTCTTTATCATGATTGGTTTGTTCAGCTGGCATATCTGTATGCTTCATGCTTCAAACTATTTACATCCCCCAGTGGAGTCAGAAGGCAATTACTTAACGCCACGCCGGCCCACAATGCCGTTCCTTTCACCTGTCAGGGCTGATATGCCTCCGGAGAGAACGTCAATCCACCTGCTCTGTCTGCTAAACAGACAAACACTCGCACACACACACACACACAGAAATTCAGGATCCGCTCAATATCATTGGCAGTGGAGAATTGCGTGATAAGAAACAGTGCCTCACTTGAAACAAAATTGACTTCGGTGAAAGGCAATACAGACTTTTAAATATTGCCATATGGAAAGTGAGAGAAAAAAACAAGGTGGCGAGTTAGAGAAAGATAGATAAAAATAAAAAAAATCACAGTTCTGTAATACGGTGTGAAATGCGCTTTAATTAATCAAATTTAACCAGGAGTCTATCCCATTTTTTTTCCTTGAACAGTCCCTCTTGTATATGAGCTCCAATTAGAAGTACTGTATGTGTACTGTGATGGCATGCTAATATGAGCGCATTCTCCAGTGTCTCTACTGACAAATGCCATGGAGATGGTGTTTTTCACAGGTGGTGTGAAGTCAGCCTTTCTTCAGCTTCTATTACTGCCTGTCTCTCACATTGATTGGGTCACAGTAAAGGTTTTATTCCATCTGACTTCAATGACTTCAACTTTTAAAAGATTCTGCAGCTATCACAGAAGCCTTACAGACTCATAAATGTACTAGTGGATGGGCGGCAGAGAGCGGAGCATGACTTTTGATGGAAGGGCAGCTGGTAATTATGATTGAAGACCGTTGACGGCATCGCTGCTTGTTGGAAAGGGTCTGTTGTTGTTTTCTTGAGCTTTTACACTGTATATTGTAAACTATCCTAAAGTAGCAGTTCTAAAGTCTAATGACTGAAATCTTGGTTCCTCTGGTTTTCTCTTTAGCTGTGTTTACATAGTGTTTGGGACTGACAGGTGTGACTCTCGAATTGTTGTGTTCATTCCGGGGTTGTCAAGACATTTACATTCCCGTTCAATTCCTGAATATGAATTTAATTTAAACTGAGGTTGCAATCAGATGCCGATAAGCATTTCAAATTTGGAGGTAAGGTAGAAAATTGAAGCCGTGTTTCCACTTCAGGAACTTTCCCCAGGAACTAGGAACTTTGGGGTGGTACTCTGTGTATTTCGACCACAGGAACCAGGGTCTAAATGAAGTTCGGGGTAAAGATTTCCCCCTCAGAAAGTCCCTGCTTGCGAGGTAGAACTTTTTCAAAGTTCAGGAACTTTCGGGGTGGGACTTGGGCGCTGAACATGCTGATTGGTTGAGTTCATGCCACATTCCGATTGGTTGACTCCACGCAGCATTTAAATTTAAACGACCATTTTTAAAAATCTGCTCTCCTACGTCTCCGGTCTAATTTCGGTGGAAACGCGGCTTTAGTAACACTTTATTTTGATGGTCCCTTTAGACATTCCGTTGACTATAAGTATCATTGCACCTACATGTCAACTAACTTTCATTAGAGTATTAGTAAACTCTCTGCTTAATATACTATGCTAACACTTTATTTTGATGGTCCCCCAACAGACATTCTACTGACTAAAAGTAACTTTGCAAGTACGTGTCAACTTATTTTACTAACCATACCAGTCTACTAATACTCAAATGAGAGTTTGTTGACATGTAATGAAAGTTAGTTGACATGTTATTGACATGCAATGTTACTTATAGTCAACAGAATATTCAGCCCGTTCTCATCCCAAGGCGTCATATACTGAAGCTTTTGACATTTCGTCTACATCGAACGCACATGGCACCCTTTAGCGTCAATATGAGACGCAGATAGATATGGGCCAGAAGGCACCTCCTAGCGGCCTAACCCTAACCCTACCCCAGACCTAAACCTACCCATAACCGGACAAAGCTCTGTGCGTGTCATATTGACGCTAAAGGGTGCCATGTGCGTAGACGAAATGTCAAAAGCGTCAGTATATGACACCCTAGGATGAGAATGCGTTGGAATATTTAAATGTGTCCATCAAAATATGGTGTAACCGAAAAATTCAAATAAATTGAAATTCAAAGAAATCCCCTTAACTGACGCTTTCAGCTAGAAATTTACACTACTGTTCAACAATTTGGGGGAGTGGCATAGCGGGCAGGCGTGTTGGGGGGCCATGCGATAAACAACCCCCTAAAAGAGGACTAAAAAACGTATTCTGCTGCTGTGTGCATGGGATTTCTCTCACTGAGTTGAAATAACTGTAGCTCTGCTTGCAGTAGAAGCATCACCACTCTGTAATGGTAAAGACTCATGCTGCTGCTGTGAGAGATGGTCGAGCCCTGAGGGAGAGTCTACTCATCTGCTACACGTGCTCTAAATGAGGGGTAAAACCTGTACTTGCTGCACTGTCATTAATCACAAACAATGACTGAGGATTAAATGCCTGGACAGCACCTGCCATACTATTTCCACATTATATGTAGTCTTGCATTGTGATTGGTGCACCATATTTGTTTAGGCTGCATCTGGGTATTTTTAATACCATAATCTCTTTCTCTATTTCTGTTTCCTACACTGACATCCACCTAAACAAATACTCATCTTCTCACTTGTATTCCTTGTTCTGAAAAATCCATTTGTCTTTCAATCCTACAGGTAATTGTAAAACGTGGTGCCTTGCCTTAGAGCAAATTCCAAATCTACTAAGACACAAAAGAGTGTAATTGAATGGCTTGAAAAAATATTGCTGAATTCTAGACCTCACTCATACACATGGTCTGTTTTGAAAGGTAGTTGTACTTGTACTGATTTACTGCATTCAGGCTTTATTTATTGTATTCATGAGAGTTCAGATTAATTTTTGCCAATGACAATAGGGTAAAGAGATGAAGATGTAGCCATGCTTAAAGGAATAGTTCACCCCAATTTGAAGGTCCAAAAAGGACATATAGCACCATTTGTGTTTGTGTGTGTGTGTGTGTGTGTGTGTGTGTGTGTGTGTGTGTGTGTGTGTGTGTGTGTGTGTGTGTGTGTGTGTGTGTGTGTGTGTGTGTGTGTGTGTGTGTGTGTGTGTGTGTGTGTTTTCAGGATTTTAAAATATTAATACACCCAAAACTTTTGAACAATTTTATAGCTCAAGTCACATGGACCACTTGCATTTGTCACTTTTTGTCCTTTATGGTGTCTGGCAGAAATAATCTCTACTTTTTTGTATAGAAAAAGGCTCAGATGTTCTGTAAAATAAAATGTTGTGTTTCGTAGAGATAAAAAAAAAAAAAACCTTAAGTAATGACAAAAATGGAATTATAAGAATCCTAGAAAAAAATATCAAGAGTGAATTGTTGCCTTTTGTGTATTGTCTATACACTCCATGAGAGGTTTAATAGTCATGAATAGAAATGACTATTCAGTCTGCTTTGTTCAGTTCTGATTTCTGAGTACCTCATATTATTCTCTCATTTCCCCATACTGTTCTAAAAGCCCCAATCTGGTAAGTCAGCAAGAGTTCATTCTCTTTGTCCACACCACTTTTTAAAACAGCTTGTCTTTTTGTTTTGTGTTTGTGGTGCTGAAATGGAAATTTTTTAATGTTTTGCTGAGAGTCACTGCATTCTTAGTGGAAAACAACAATGTCAAATTCAGCTCTCACATGCTCAGACACATGCTCCATATTGTCTAGGTTTTCCATGGCTCACTGTCTGTTTTTCTGAATTCACAAAAGAAATGCAAATACAGGGGTCATTACTTCTAATGTACAACCTCTGGTGTAGAGCTGCCATTTTGGTGTATTAAAATAAAAAGTTCTATTTTCACATATTAGAACCCAGAACCCTTTGAACTGAAAGCAACAACTTCACAATCAATGATGAATTCACAATCAATTGATGATCCTTGCATTAATTCATTGGCTTACAAAATCCCAGGATAGACTGTGACAGATAAATATGTTTGAAGTTCCTTTAAACACTTGAATTGAAGTGGAGCTGCGGTATCAAGGTGGTACCACACTCCCGCAATCCTCTTTTTTTTTTAAGTAGCCTGACTGCTCCAATTTTGATGTCTGCTGATTGTAGCAAAACTGAAGACTTGTTAAAATAAGATAACAGTGCTAACCACATATTCATATTTAAAAGTGACATATCAATGTATTGTTTACTGTAAAAAAACAACAACTAGTAACGTCATTTTTTTGGTGGACAGCAACATCAACAATCTTTAGCTCATGCAGTCTGTTTTAGGTTAGCATCCTAGAATTGATGGTTAACACTTATGTTTAACACATACATTCAATATGTCAGCAATAGTTATTAATGCAACACACCTCTGCTTTTCTCATATAGAACTGGGTTATTTGAATGGATTTTTAGTCATTGTTTAATTTTTGTTATCCTCATTTTAGACAAAAATTAATAGACCAAATAATTAGTAACTCCTATGAGCTAACGGTCACCTGCTTTTTACATTAGGCTTGTTGTCTTTTAGCTAGCTGGCCCATAACATTTATTAATTAGCTTCTAAAATAGTACAGTTTACTGCAGAACAATTCATTGTGTTGGTGTGAAATAAACAGTTATGGAAATATAGAACTGAAAGTTAAAGCTCCAATCTCCTCCCGAAGATCCCAAAAAAAGCCTGTTGGTGCCTCCGTGACTATATATCACTCAGAGACGCTGTCAATCACAGCTGTCAATTATGACGTCACATCCCCATTTTTATAGCATCAAATAACTAACTAAAACCAAACTAAATCGAAAATACGAAATCTTGAATATGAATACGAATAAAATACGAATATCTCTGAATGCATCAGCGTGATAAAACCCATATTTGAGACTAACAGAGACTAACACGGACAAGAAGAAATTGTTGAATAAAGTCATTTTATATATATATATATATATATATATATATATATATATATATATATATACAGTATATATATATTATTCTCGTCGCTTAATAAAATTAAGGTTGAACCACTGTAGTCACATGGACTATTTTAACAATGTATTTACTACCTTTCTGGGCCTTGAAAATGGTAATTGAGTTGTTGTCTATGGGGGGTCAGAAAGCTCTCGGATTTCATCAAAAATATCATAATTTGTTCCCGAAGATGAACGAAGGTCTTATGTGTTTGGAATGACATGAGGGTTTTTAATTAATGACAGAAGTTTCATTTTTATGTGAACTATCACTTTAACTCAACTGTGTAAAGATGTCTTTAAAATGTCATTTCATAAGTACTTTTCTGGCATCTTTGCAGTGTAAATTTGGCAACAGACAAGTTAAGGCTGCTCTGTTTCTGTTCAAAATCAGTCTAAAGATGCAATGCCGCATAAAAGCCAGTATAAATTATGTCTGCTCTGACCCAACTCATCTCCTAATATCAAAGTATAGCGTTGCGATTGCTGTGTAAATGCCTTTATGCCACCTCTGAGCAGCATTACACAGTCTGTGTGAAGACACTTAAATGCCACTTCAGAAGCACTTATGTGTCACCTTTGCAGTGTAAATTTGGCAACTGACAAGTTAAGGCAGCTCTGTTTCTGCTCAAAATTCAGACTTAGAAATAAGAAAACTCTACTACATATCTGATCTCTCGTTAAATACATAAAAGTGACACTCATGTGTTTGTGCTATGGTGTATATACACTCAGATCCTCTCTCTCTCATAACTGTTCCACAGAAGTATTCCCCTGAAATCACTCATGAACGCAGAGAGTGTGCCATGCAGAATTAATCAGACATTAAATGAGGGTTGCTAAAGGTGCATCAGCACTACAGTGCTGTTATCCACTATATGAGCTGAGAGCAACACAATGAATAAGAGACATTAGCGACTAATTTGGTAAATTAGCTTTAAATGAGAGCACAGCGCTGAAATGCGAAATTGCCGCTTGCGAGGCGAGAGGCATGTTTGTCTTGCGTGCAAGCTGGTTATAATTTCCAGGATCTTTAATTGCGTAAATTTGAGATATCCCAACCCATGTACTCATTTGTTTTGCCGCAGCTTGATTATGTTTTTCACTTGTGTGCATCTCTGTGCATCGCTGTAATTAAAATAACTGAAAAATCATTTTAGATGTCACTAACATGATCATGGGAATTAAGGAGATCAAATCAATCAAGACTCAGTGTGATTTTATTGAGGAAGCTACTTTAAAAATAGCTCGTCAGCCTGGCATAAATTAAAGTTGTTCAAGTACTGTAAAGGTACTCTTGAAAAAAAGAGTAGTTAGCTGTAAGCTAGCAATACAAAAGTACACTGAAGCCCCCTATGGAAGAAATCTGTTAAACAAATTAATACATTTCACCTTGGTTAATTGTTTCTTTTTGGAATTAAATGAGATGCTCTCACCCTACAGACAAATGTGTTTAGCCTAACTTAAGAGCATAACTACTTTACCTAGCTAGTAGAGTGCTGACGCTTTTCTTGGAGATCTCATTTTGCCATTTTTCTGATCTTTCTCATTTAAAAGCTAGTCGCTGTCTGCTTTATTAGCAGGTGTCCTTGGTTAACCCAAAAGGTCAGGGTATAGCTCCACTGAAAAGCAAATGAAGAGACTTTACCGTTAATTAGACCAACTGAAGTGTTGGCACCTGGCTCTATTATTCCTCTCACGCCTTAGAAAAACTGAAAAATGATATATGAGGATCTTTCAACATATCCTATAATGACTGAATGACGCTGTTGAGTCTTGGCTGTGGAGATAATTAAATTCAAACTAGATGTTAAGTTGAATAGTTTTTAGTTGAAAAGAAGCCTTCATAATGAACTGCCGTGTTTGGTTGGCCTTTCTGCTGAGAGGCTCGTAGGAACAGCTGTTAATTCTCACCGTCATTAAAATCTTAATTTCAAAACTAAGCGAAACTATCAGGAGATGCGTGCTTAAAGCAGCACAAAACCTATCAAAATCATTCTATAAAGTGTTGTGAAGCTATGATTTAGATTGTAAAGCCATCTTAACTCTCGCCTTGGGCAGTACAGCGACTTCGTCCCGCTCCAGGTGCGTGTTTGCTTATATGTTATGTGAAAGGTGACATTTCAGAGCCAGAAAACGTAGTGGCTTGTTGCACACACAATCTGTCCCAAAATCTAGTAAGCTGCCTATGAAGGCAGCATTCTAAGGCATTATATGCATGCTCCCATTTTGACTCATTTCAGATGCAACTTAGCTTATCTTTCACAGTGAAGACAATCCAAGAATGCATTGCATCAAGCTCAGTGCAGTGTTATTTTAGTATTATTTATATACTTTTATAGTATTTTATTAATAATTAGAATTTTAATTAGGTTTTATTTTTCTATTTTCAGTTTTAATTTTAATTTTAGTTTCAGTAATTTTATGTGCTTTTGTCATTTTTATCTTTTATTACACATTTATTATACATTTATTACATTAGTTGATATTTAAAAATCAACTAATATATGTAATAAATGTGTGTGTGTGTGTGTGTGTGTGTGTGTGTGTGTGTGTGTGTGTGTGTGTGTGTGTGTGTGTGTGTGTGTGTGTGTGTGTGTGTGTGTGTGTGTATTTTAATGTATGTATATACATTTCTATTTTTTGTTTATGTTTTTTTAAGTGTATATTTTTTGTTTTATGGAAACTTGTTTCCACCACGGAATATATATATATTTTTTAATAATTGTGACTTTTTATCTCACAATGCTTGTTTACATCTCGCAAGCGCGAGAAAATAAAAAGTCAGAATTGCATGATTTACATTCGGAAATTGTGAGAATTAAAGTCAGAATAAAGTCTTTCATCTTATTTTATTTCAGTTATACCAAAAATTATCTTTAATAGTTTTAGTTTTGGTTTTAATTTAAGCTAACAAAAGTAAGCAAACTTGATACCGTCAGAAAAGGCTGACTTTAGGTAGTGGTTTGTAGTGAGTGTGGAATCAAAACAACAACTCTAATATGTAAATGCTATATTTATGGTATCCTTAAATACATAAGCTATCTTTTAATAGTAGCACATAAATCATCATACTAAAATAACCAACCAACATGCAAAAGTCTCCTTTAAAAATGGGTATGACCTATTTGCACATGTGGCTATTTGTGCAATTATAATACCTATAGAGATCTTAGCAAAATATGTCCTTTGAGAATATTTTTGTACAAAAACTTCTTGAGCCTTGTATTAAATCTTGACTGAATACTGACTGTTAGATAAAACATGACCTTTGATATGCCGTGCTATCTTTTTCATCCAAAGTCCTCACAAACAAATAAAGAGATCAGACATATTGCCCTCAAGTGTGTAGGTTAGTGCTGGTTTGGACTCGAACTGGTGAGCTGGTTTGGGCTTGGTTCATGGTCAGATCATACCAGGAGCAGCTCTGTATTTATTCTCTTTTCACTTTAAATAATGATGCATCTGTGTTACCTTTGGACCAGCCTGATTTATAAAACAAGAAGTGGACTTTTAAACCTCCACTTAAGTGTCTGCAGCACTGTTTATTGTTTTATTGGAATGTTATGTGTCACAGGAAGTGACATTCACACCGGTAATGTGGCATCTGAGAAAACCAGATGATGTTCTCACTAGAAATCACATGTAGTCACAAGTTATACAATATTCAACTCATTTTCTAAGTCAGTTTAATGTAATTTAAGTTGAAATTAGTTTAACATCCAAGTTGATTGTGCTTAAAAATGTAAGGCAGCAACTTTTTTTTACAGTGTAGAAATATATTTCAATGGCTGATGTTGACGCCTTGTGAACAAATTTACTGGGAAAAGAAAAAAATCAAGCCGATATCAACTACACTTTGTCTCCCTTTGTTTCTCAGAGGTCTATCAGCTTAGCCTTCCCGAAGACCAAAAGCTGAGCGTCACCACGGTAACAGTGGGTCAGAGCGCTGTTCTCACATGTGCCATCACTGGAGACCAGCTGCCGCCAATCATCTGGAGACGCAACAACCATGCCCTCAACATGCTCGAGCTGAAGGACATTAACGTGAGTGACATGTGCCTTTACCCTTATTTTATCTCCGTCACACTCTGCTTTTACTCGTCAAGCGTGTGTGCGCGAGCCATCTGGAAAGTGTTGCAATCATCTACCTTTTTAAAGCTGATGAAAAGTGAGCGGCAGCATTTTCAAGCCAATAAATTGCTTGACACACAAGTGCAAACGTACATTCAACAGCGACCTTGTTTTAAAAAATGATACGACATGGTGTGAGATCATGCGATGTTCAATCTAATCTACTTGGACTCTCTCAATGTGCTTTCTGCTCAGTTTAGCTTTTAACGTAATGGAGTTTGGAGTGAAACATTCAACAAAAAAGATCGAGGCCAGGTGTGATTTCACAAAAGAAACCTATAAATAACACTAAAAGAGCTCAAATTAAAGTTTCCAAAGTCTCTAAGTTTTCAGATGTTCCACAGTTGTGCCACGCTCCAGCTATACTATATATTTATTACAGCAACCTTAATCAATCCAAGCTGATGAAATATCGCCCCATGATACCAAATTGAGATATGAGTGATGTTTTAAATGTTCGTACTGTAACGCAACATCACTCAACGCGGCTACAACTCAATAGAAAGCACATTAGTGTAAATGAGAATTGAGAGAGAAAATACTCAAGAGAAACTAAATGGGTTTGGTAGTCTTTTATGATGTTTGATTGAGCCAATATGAAATGAAGTCATTTAAGAAAAAAATAAATTAACAGATGTACTTAAATAAATGAATGCAGTCTAGAGAATATGTTACGTCTCTCGTGGGATATGCCACAGGCTAGAAACTCAGTTTGTCTAACATAAATGAGTACAAATTCATTAAACGCAGTGTTATATATTTATGAATAAATATATGTGCACTCTGCCAGAGAAAAGGGTTTGGGTTTTTTTGGGGGTGTATTCCCAACACACTACAGTTTATCCTACAATATATTATATAATGTAGAAGAAAGCTTTTCATGATTATGTATGTTACACTGTATTTTTATTTCTATTACTGTGTATATATTTGACCAGCCAAAAGCCCGTCTCACTTGGGGTATTTATTCAATTAAGTCAACACTAGCCTCTGTGTCATCCTCGATACATTAAACGTTTATGAGGCCTTTAAATGAGGAAGGAGTCCGTGGCTGCCAAGATCCATCTCAAGAACCTTCGCCCTGCAGTCCCTTCCACAATATCAGCCAGACGGGACACACTGTACACACTCACACAAGATGGTAGCATCTACATGAATAATCTACAGACTCAGAGGAAAGCTTGTTTAAATGTCAGCAGCTCTACAGACAATCCTTTAGGACAGCAAAGCTGGCTGACCTAAACCAGAAGACTCTAGTAGGCAGAAAAACATTCACATACCGTTGGGGTATCCTGCATTCCCAGAGAAATGAATGTTTTCATGTCTGTCACAACCGTCCCACATAAAGCCATGTTACATGAACATTTTATTTTTATTTTTTTATATTGTAATGCATTTCTTTCTTTCTTGTGTCTACTTTTTAGTCTTCTATCAGATAGAAGCTCATTTATCCAAGTATAGTTATATTGTTAAGTTCAGTGAATTTTATTTTTATTGTTATAAATGTTTGATTTGATTTGAATCATTATGCATTTCTTTATTTCTTGTGTCTACTTTTTAGTCTGCCTTCAGAGAACCTCATCTTTTTTAGAGTTGTTTTTTTGTGTGATTTGTTTTTGTTTTGTTTCGTTTTGGTCTTCTGTCAGATAGAACCCCATTATCCAAATATAGTTGGGGTTATATTGTTACGTTAAGTTTATATTTAAGTTTATTTTTTATAAATATTTTATTTTATGCATTTCTTTCTTTCTTTCTTGTGTCTACTTTTTAGTCTGCCATCAGATAGAACCTCATTAATGCAAGTATAGTTAGAGGTAATATCGTTAAGATCAGTGAATCTCGTCTTCATGTAAGAAAGTATCTAGTGCACGTTAATGTGATAAAATGAGGGCGCTTGCTGAGCGTTGCATCATGGGACGCTACTAAGTCCACCGCACGGCCATTATAAAACGGCTCCCTGAATACATAAAACAAAAGAAGAGGATTTAAAGACTAAAGTAGATACTGTGGGGAAAACTTTACTAAGGATTAGCAAGAAGAACCATTTGAGCTAGCATATGGTCTCACACTGTTCAATATTATAATGGCCTATAAAGGTGAATGATAAAATAAAAAAAGACTGCCTAAAGTAGATGTCTAATTATTAAAAAGTGACAGCTGTTTCCTATGCAACAGAAATCTGATAACCAGCAGTTAACTATCTTTGCATGTTGACTTTCTCGTTTGCACCTAAAATTATTCTTGAAACTGAAATGTTGTTTCAATTGATTTCCTTTCTGCAGATCCCCTCTCAGGTAGGTTCATGTTTTTTGGTTTGCATGCCTGTAAGCTGCTAGAGTCTGAAAACCCTAAAGCTAATCAGTTCTAACACCACAATTAACCCTTGGTGACTCACAAATCTGAAGACTGGGTTACGGTGCCTGCACTATTGAGCTGGTTCAGAGTCAAGGGAAATGAAGGAGCTGATGGTTTGCACTCTTCAATGCCTCTTCAAGACATCCTATTTCTCTGTCCATTTACCATGAGCTTTATGATGCCATTTCCTAGACTTATATTTTGCAGTGGTTTTCTGTATGTCATATCCCTTATATGGTATACTGTACATCAATGTTGGGGAAATGCTTTAAGCTGTAGCTTTGGAATCTTCAAGCTACCAGTCAAGCTTTAGAAAAATTAGTTGCACTACAAGTTACTAACAAAATTTGTATTTATGCATTTTTGGATTAAACTGATAGATGTAAACCTAATGACAGTTATAGTATACATATAGAATCAATCAGGGAATCAAATAAATCATCTGAATGAATTCCCATAATGAATCACACTTCCCAACAGAACTTCAGAGAGAGAGTGTGGGTTTGAGAGGGTGTTTGATTATTGCCTCAGTTTGTTAGGTTTTAAAACTGCATGCGCAAAATAGTGTCACATAAAACCAGCAGTGTACCATCATGCTACACTGGCACTCATTGGTAAAAGTAGCTCATTAAGTAGAAAACTGAGCTAAGTTAACAGCATCAGTGCTTATAGTTAAATTCTCCACAATACTGGTGTACACATTCATTGTGGTTTTGTGTGCATACATGTGAGTGTCCACGTATATTCAATCTTACTGCATAATTCTGCAGCAAAATCAAATCAAAATTTACATATTTAATCAGAAGCATCTGAATCGTCCTTGAAGGAATACTTTCATGTTCCTGAGCATCAGGATGGCAGGAAAGGCCGGTTGACCTTGTAAAAACAGTGGCGTTTGAATTTATTAGCTTCATGGGGTTTTGTTTGGACATTGATGCCGTTTCTCTTCAGCCTTTGTTGTCTCTGATGCTGCTTGTTGCTGTACGCACTGATTCTTCTTTTTTTCTATTTTTATCATTAGACTTTCAAATGACTTGGTACGATCTGATTTCATTTCATATTCAGAGGCTCCTCTGTTTTGCCTCTTTATAAAGCACTTTTTTACTGTACTGCGGTTTTCACTCATTAAGAGCACGTTGTGACAAAAAAAAAGGGCTTGTTTATTTGTTGATTTGCACAATCAAGGTCGTGGCCTGTAGTGAGCAGTTTTGCATCCTTATTAGTGCATATTAACACACAGCCAAACTGCCGTTCTTCATTGATTGTTCTATTACAGGTATGTCCAGAGGCCAGTTACAGCCCTCAGCTTGTCTATTAAAATATATGATATGTGGCCCGTTACTGTGGTGACACTAACTGAAATCATGAGATTGTGGCAGAAATGTGGGATATTCATATAAAAATGTATTATATTATTAAGGTAGATATATAGGCTAGTAAAGGAGGAATGATATAGGCCAAATTACATGAATTTTTGTTATAAGCTAGTAGTTTTTGAGCATTTGTAAGTATACCATATAAAGCCATTCCATATACCATATAGTTACTTTTTTGGTGCCACTGCCACTGGTCTCAAATATTAGTCTGAGCTCTATAAATAATGAAGGAGATGTATCCAGCCCCCAGGTGTGTCTACAACATCGAATTTAGCCCCCTTTAAAAAAAAAAAGGTTGGACACCCCTTTTCTGTTAGAACTGTGTGGCTTTGTAGAAACAGTAGATTAAATGTCTGTTAATGCTATTATCTGACTTGATAATGTAGTCTTTGAATTATCTTCATTTCAATTGAATCTGTTTACCATGTAATTCTTTCATCAGTTGGCAGTCCTAATTATTTGCACATTTTTTAGATGCATGTTCTATACCTTCTGCATAAATACTCATAAATAAATAAATATTTCTCTCTTTCTCTCATTTTTAAAGAGATAGTAAATTCTATAATTTACTCACTCGCATGAAATTTAAAACCTGTATGTACTTTTTCATCTTGCAGAATACAAAAGATACTTTATATATATATATATATATATATATATATATATATATATATATATATATATATATTAGGGCTGTGAAACGATTAATCGTGATTAATCGCATCCAAAATAAAAGTTTGTGTTCACATAATATATGTGTGTGTACTGTGCATAATTATTTTGTATATATAAATACACACACATGCATGTATATATTTAAGATTTTTTTTTTATTTATACATAAAATATTTATATTTATATATAATACAAATGATATATACAGTATATTTAAGCAAATATTTCTTAAATATATACATGCATGTATATATATATATCCATACAATGAAAGTCGATGGGGTCAGATGTTATTTTGAAAAAATCATCTTTTGTGTTCTGCAAAAGAAAAAAAAGTCATACACAAAATTAGAAGAAAGGGAGGTTGAGCAAATGATGACAAAATTCAGATTTTTTTGGATGAACTGTTCCTTTAAATTTGTTGTTTTTCTCAGAAGCAGTGTGTTGAGAATAAATGGTGTGTGTAGCGCTTTAATGACGGCCTGCAGCAGAGCTGATGCAAATGTCCGCTGCAATCTGCTCCTATTGATTACCTTGTTTTTTAACTGTGCCCGTTCTCCTTTTCTTTCTCTCTCTCTCTCAGTCCCTCTGTATTTTCTTTTCACTATGTCACAGAACAGTTTTATTGCAAGCTGCTCTCTTTTCTCTCTGCAATCCAGTATCTGGATGCTTGATTGCACTCCCACTTTTTTATTTGCAGATTTATGCATTCAAACTAACGTTGGTTATAGTAGTTCACTCTGGCATTTTCAGCTCTGGGCTGTTGTTTGCACTTGTGTGTCATAATCTCTCACTCTTTAAGGTCATGTTGATGTAATTTTGTGTATTTTTAACAGGATTTCGGAGATGATGGATCACTGTACATTACCAAGGTGACCACTACACATATGGGCAACTACACCTGCCATGCAGACGGCTACGAGCAGCTATTCCAAACACACATCCTGCAGGTTAATGGTATGTATTATACAAGCATATTCACTTGTGTAATGAGCAGTCAGAATCAAGTATTCGAGAGAGCATGAATTTAATCCAAAATTTAATATGCACTGTACTGGACAGTAGCTTGTGCAATGTATATGTTCATAGCAAACACTGATAGTGAGTACTTGACAACAAGCATTATCATCTCACATGTTATACTGTAGGTGGCACGTTATATACCAAATGTTACATGCTTTAATAATCACTAAATAAGTGAAAAGTAATAGCTGAAATATGTTGATCCACAAGTATGTAAAATTAATAGCTGAAATATGTTGATGAAGTTCACACCAAGGACGATAACTATGGTTATAATAAAAATACAGTTCTAAAAATTGTTCTAAATATAAAAGAATAGCAGAGTCCACACCACACCTTTAAAGGCACAGAGAAACGGTATAGTTGGAATCACTTTCAGAACGATTTATTTCAGCTGATGAACAATAAAAACAATGACAGCCAATCAAAACGTTATTGTCCGCTGTTGTTGAAGCTAATATAGTTGTTGT
Source organism: Abramis brama (assembly GCF_963993115.1). Lineage (NCBI taxonomy): Eukaryota > Metazoa > Chordata > Actinopteri > Cypriniformes > Leuciscidae > Abramis > Abramis brama. The sequence continues at coordinate 10,981,738 of NC_139975.1, forward strand.
TATAGTTATCTTTACATTTATCATTCTTAGCATGTACGGGCCTTTATATTTGTATTTTCAATAAAAAATGTAGCAATGAATAGTATATAAAATGAAATGCATTTAAAAAAATACCTATACACGTATTCTATATTTATAAAACAATACTTATAAAATGAATAATAGTAATAATGCATAATAATTGTTTATTTTATCATACTTCAGCTATTACATTTTACTTATAGTAATTATTACAGCATTAATTATTATAAATATTATATTTTTTACTTATATTAATTAGAGTTTGTAATGCAGATTTATGCATAAAGAATCATATAATAAATTATTATTATTAAATAATATTGTTGTTAACGGAGTACTCAGTTTATGGTCCATAACACAAAGAGATTAAAAAGAAGGGGAGAATTAAAAATGCTTTTTTATGATGGTAAAAAGTGTCTTTTTGCATTTTTCTTGTTCTCTGCAGCTGAAATTGTACGTCTTTCACCATTGCTTGATCTCCTGCTACATTTTCCCTTGTTGTTTTTCATTGATACATGAAACACATGGCAATCAAATGGCCCTAAATGATAACATCACAATGCAATTGAATGAAAAACAATTGAATTTGCCTCCGGAGCCGTTGCCTAGCAATTAATCGTGGTCAGAGCTGGGAGAAAATTAGAAATTAATTAAGGGACGTGATACATGTTCCCTTTTTGTGTTTTGAGCCACAAGGGCACTATTGCTCCCCTTTACCTAATTATGCTTCCTGATGACCAAAAGCAATGGAATATTGCTTGGTCTTCTTTTTTTTCTCTTTTTTTTACATTCCACAGTCAGTTTGCTAATGCTTTTACTATTATTGCATCTGTGTAGATTAATTTAAGTTAAAGCATTTACGTTTCTCTCAAACAATTTTTAATTAATTTCCTGCACGGCACACGTAAATGACGGCTAACCTTTTGGCTTCAAATTGTTGTCCTTAGCGCCTTTTTCATTTAGAATAATGACAATATAAGGTTGTTGCTTTATTTTTAAGGCAAGGTTTCGCAAGGTTTCGCTTGAAGGTTAAAAAAATCAGGCAAAAAAAAGACAAACATTAATTACCATCTCTGTGGTGTAGTATGTATATATTGTGTGAGTGGGTGTCATTTTTCGTTATTTGTTTAAGAGCAGTGTTAGCTGTGAAAATGAAAGGGGTCAGACAGGTTCACAGAGACCCGCTGAGTCTCTGAGATGGTGAAATGGAGAGGAAACTCTAATCGAGGACACTGAAAGCTCATCAGAACCGACACACATACAAAAGCACTAGAAAAACACACAATTCTCTGTGCCGCATGTAATGGACACGTCCGCACACCAAGAGACAAGACAAACATAAACTAATAAATCTGACTCTCAATTTCACGGAGAAACAAATACACACAGAGAATTTATCCGGTCCAGTGATGGCGGACTTACACACCACCGAGCCAAAACACTTGCTTATTCTCACAGAAAATCAACACTGAGGAAAACAAAGAAAAGGAGTGAGATTGGAGGAGATGAGGGGCCATGAGAATTTTGTGATAGAGCTGTCAGCTTTGATGTGTTTCACACAGGGGACAATCTCAAGTCGATCCCCAGGTAATAAAATACACACAAAGACAGATAAAGGTACACACACACACACACACACACAGAAAGAAAAGTCATTTCGTAGGGATTTTATATCATTTCTAGGTTAAGCTTAGTAAAGAATGAGAACGAGAGAGTGCTGGTTATGTTCTAGTTCATTTAACCAAAATTGTTACCTGGTTTTTCTAATGTAATTCTCTAGCTATAATAATAATAATTTAAAAAAGGATGAATAAAGGGATAATTCACCCAAAAATGTATTGTCTCATTATTTTCTTACTGTCATGTTTTTTTTTGTTTTGTTTTTTGCAAACTTTTATGCGGTAGTGTTTTCCCCCAATATGAGGGTTTTTGAAGATTATCCTTGGTATTTTTCTCCATATAATTAAAGTATTAAATATACAAGCATATTCACACTTACTTAATGACCAATTAGAATCAAGTATTTAAGAGAATTTAACTGACATTCAAGAATGACTGTTGAATTCAAGGAAGCATCTGCTTTATCCTGTTGTTTTTTCAAAATTAGTGTTTTTGAAGATTGTCCTTGCAATTTATATTTACATTATATTTTTTCCATATATTTAAAAGTGAAAGGAAACCAGATCTGTCAAGCTGTAAAAATTATGTTGACCCACATCCATATAAATTTTTAAGTACATTACAGAGGATGGAATATATTTGAAGAATAATGATTTCAGGAAATAATAACGTTTCGGTCTGTTCCTCACACAAATCTATTTTAATGGCTTCATAACACTTTTCAGAATACAAAGCAGCACTTTTCTTGTAATATTAGTATTGAAATAGGGTAAAATGTTGATTTTTAAACTTCTTTCTCAAACTCAGTATTACACTTCAGATATGATTATATGTGTTCCTACATTTCCTTCATGCTTCATGGCTTTGTTTTCACACGGTTTACTGTTTATCAAAATCTGCTCATTAGCAATGAGCTGATCTTGGAACACCACAAGGACCTGAGCTCGCGATTTTTACACTAAATGATTTCTGCTTTTCAATCGTGAGTTGAACGCCACAGTCCCAGGGAGCTTAATGCTCTGATTCCACTCCCTGTGCCTTGAAGCTAACCATTTCATTAAATCAACCCCCTTGCGTGCTACAAAATTGGTCACCCTGCCAGCACTGTCCAAACATTTCCTCTCATTTCTCCCGTTTCCTCACTTATAGAGCTCTAAATAAAGTAAATAAGCAATAATATATGTACTTTCTTGAAGAATGAAAAAAAACTCTTATTTCACCATTCTGACCAGTTAGGGTTGTGTTTCCCAAAAGCATCGAATACATAAGTATATTACATAGCTGCCAACTTTTGAGTTTTGCTTGGAGTGAGATTTGGGGGGATGTAAAAAAAAAAAATCTTGCATCACAATAAATGTATTGTGATTGTCAAAACGTTTTAGTAACTAAACTGAATTTTATTAGGTTTAGTGACAATGTTTATATGGTACGATTTCAATTCAATTCTTGTGATTTGATTTAATATTGACTTTAATATTTTGGATAAATATTAGGTACACAAGATAGGCGTTAATTTTTCTCAAGAAAAAAAAAAAACTAATCTAATGCTGTAAACATAGGCTACAGACAGCCCTATCAGCTGGTAGTATTATTTAAGGTTAAAAATAACTATAATAAAATATTATATATAATATATATATATATATATAAATAATAAATATAATGCGTTTTTATTATAATAACTTTATTTAATGATAAGTAAAAATATAATAAATATGTAATATAGTAGGCTACACATATTTAGCAAAATACTCTCTATAGCTCTTTTTTTCTAGCCAACTAACGTGCTATAGCCTATATTATGGTCATTAAATGGCTTTTCTGAGGTAAATGTTCTCCAGCTGTTTTATTGACCCTTTCCGCAGTTGAAAAACACTGATTGATCGATATTATGTATAATGAATATACATTTCGGTAAGTTGTACTGTTTCTTTCAGCATTGTTCATTCGTGTTTATTGGCTAGAGCCTACTATTAGCTAGAGATGATCGGTTCACTTGCCGCTAGGGATCTGTCACGTCACATTTACAAACGCCAAAACGGTATTTATTGTTTGAATTTCGTAATAAAATTGACAGAATCTGAGAGCTGAGATTTTTTTTATATCATAAGTAACCTGCTCTGTCTATGTCTGTTGGTCTCCATGTACTCTTTGCTTCGCGATTTTTCTGTGTGTGAGAAAATGGATGTGTGGCGTGAGAGAGTGTGAAAAGTGTCAATCGCGTGAGTCTCACAGTGAATGCGTGAGAGTTGGCAGCTATGATATTATAAAATCATTGCCACCAATGGTCTCTACGATCAACTTGGCTCACAATGCTTTGGGGAAACACAGCCCAGGATGTTGACTGTTTGTTCATTCATTATCTTTGCTTACACTTTGTCCTTTCCTCTGTTTTTTTTTCTGTGTTTTTTTTTCATAGTGCCCCCTGTTATCCGAGTGTACCCAGAGAGCCAGGCACGCGAGCCGGGGGTCACAGCCAGTCTGCGGTGCTACGCTGAGGGCATCCCCGACCCACAACTCTCATGGCTGAAGAACGGCATGGACATCACCACGAAACTCTCCAAACAACTCACACTTCAGGGTACAAACAAATAACCATTGGACATTTCTGATTCTTTTTATGATTTATGATTGTAATGCTGCAAATGGCACAGAAATGACACTTCACATTTAAGGAGACAAGCATTTAAACATACCCTCTCTATATGACAATTATGGATGTCAATCTTAAAGAATTACACCATTTTCATTCTGGTTCCTTTCATTTAAAGAATATTTTAGTGCCATTAAGGAATAATATTTGTGGGAAAATGCAATTCCACTGCCAAATGATGAGATAAAAATCTCACAAGAGTCATTAGCCACTTTTTCACCATCGAGCCAAACCATTCTCATTGCTTAACCATTCCATTTCGTGCCGATCTGGCCCAGCCTGAACGGATATGGCTCCATGTTCCACTGTGGGGCTGATAACAAACCTCTTTGGAATGTAATACAAATGTGTCAGTCGTTGCCTTCGTAAGGCAAGACTTTACAGACGGTATGAGATGTAAATAGCGACCGCGTTGTGGAAGATGATTGGGTATTTCTTTTAATTGTACTATTAACTTGTGTTTATTACACTCAAATTGTGCACTTTGCTGTAGAGAAACTGTTAGCCAGGCAACAGACAAGCGACCAATCCTGAGTGGCGAGGTCACTACTCGCATTCTACCAGGCCGAAACACAGAATTCCTGGCCGAGAACGGGTTGTAATCGTGCCGTGCTGAACCAAGCTCAAATGAAAATATATATGGAACTGTTCCTTACCATTCATGACAGTTAAAGGGGCGGCTATCCATTCCATAATCAGACTGATCTATTTGACTTCACAGGTTCAGTAACAGTTTATGTGGTGTTGAATAAGTAGTGAAGGAAACTCTGGCAGAATGTTTTAGTATAGTATTCTGCATAAACAGAAGAATGCATGTGTGAGAACCATTAACAGAAAAAAGATTTTATCAATGCAACCAGTTCTGGAATTCAGAGAATTCCCAACCCTAATGGCAGTAGTGTCCTCTGTTCTCAACAAAAGCCTTTGCACTAGCTGATTTCACATTGGAAAAAAAGTGCCTGTATCTTTACACAAGCAGACATTGATTTTGTCGTTCTGAAGGAGCTTTATATAGCCATGATGCCTGCTGGTTCCACTGTAGCAGTGATTGACGTGTTTGTCATAATCTAGATCTTTACTCAATCCCACAAATTCCCCCTGTGGGGCCTCTCATCAACAAACGTTCCTCAAGTCAGCTAAAGCTAACATGACAACTTGAGAACACTATAAATGTTTCAGCAGTTATCAAACACATTTTCATGATCCCATTAGAGGAACTTGCATAAATGGAGCCGTTTCTTTCACAAGTGATTTAGAGAGGTGATGGAGGAAAAGTTCACTTCAGTCCTTCCTTCGTTCTCTCTTTCCTTTCCAGCTAACGGGAGCGAGGTGCACATCAGTAACGTTCACTTCGAGGACACCGGCGCCTATACCTGCATCGCCCGCAACGAGGCGGGTGTGGACGAGGACATCTCCTCTCTATTCGTGGAGGACTCTGCTCGGAAAACGTGTATGTATAAGTCATGATGTGCTGTCCATCCCTCCCTATGATGGAACTTCACTTCCTGTTTCTTTGCATTATTCATCAGACTAAACATTAATAGTTTATAAACTTCAGATAACTTCAGATAATAATAGTACCAGAAGGAGATAAAATAATGGAAGAAGAGTCCCAGCAGCCTGATTTTTCAATATTTGTCAGTAGGTTTATGGTGCTATGCAATGGAAATAAGAATTTGTTATATAAGATTATCTGAAGGAATTTAAAAGTTATAACAGTTTGAAATTAATTAAATGAATTATTATTTTATTATTTTATTCTTTTTAATTTAATCCATTTTACCTTTGTAGGGTAGGAAATATTGCTTGTTTTTATCTTTTGAAATGAGTGCTGCTTGTTTTGTTGATGCAAGTTTTTGTTGTATACTCTGCTAAGTCAAAATGCACTTGCGATTGTACTTGGGAGTGTTACTATGGGAACACTGAAAGCAAAATTGTATTGAATGTTTCAATATAATTTTTAGATTTTCCTCTTGCTGTCACCATTGATTAACGGTGCTCTAAGCGATGTTGGGTGACGTCACATCTTGTTGACGTTCGAAATATTGTCAAACAAAATGGAGGCTAGCTCGACCCTCCCTCCTCCTCATCCCGTCCCCTCCCCCTCCCTTCCGTGCTTCCTGAAACAGGCTTTTCCGATGTAAATTCGGGACTTTGCGCGTTCCTTCTCCTTTTTGCTATTTGTTCATCGGAATGTCGTCTCTTTGGTCGTGTGTCGGCCATATCAAAATTCAAAAGAATATAATTCTAACGTTAGTCGTTGTCGTTGTCTCGGACATCTCTCCTCTAGCTAACTTCCCTCTTCATGCTTCTTTCTCCTCCATTCCCCACACCCCCCTTCATGTGCACGCGCACTAACCCCCCAACCCCTACCCCCAAATCATTCTTGTCTGTTATTGGCTGGAACACTGTTTGTTATGTTTCGTGGTCCAGGTTGGCCCAGTTTGTTTTTCTTGCCGTTTGTGGAGCCTGGGCTGTCTACAGAGACCGTGCTTTTTTACAGTGTGTTCAGGGGACAGGCAGCTAGCAGATAGTGAGGAGATGTTTGCTGTATGTGACAAAAAATGTTTCTGCCTAAAAAACACGTGACATCGCTTAGAGCACCTTTAAACAACTGCAACTAGTTGAACAAAAGAACTCCAATAGTTAACTAGTTGATGAAACCCTTAGTACACTACCATTCAAAAACAAAAGACTGGTAAGATTTTGTTTTGTTTTTGATAAAGAATAAAGGCTGCATTTGCAAAATGCAGTAAAAACAGTATCTGTAAAATATTAAAAGAACTGTTTTCTATTTTAATATAATTTAAAATGTAATTAATTTCTGTGATGGCAAAGCTGAATTTTCAGCATCATTACTCCAGTCTTCAGTGTCACATGATCCTTCAGAAATAATTCTAATATACTGATTTGGTGCCCAAGAAACATTTCTCATTATTATAAATGTTAAATACATTTTTTCAGGATTTATTTGATTAATTGAAAGTTCGAAAGAACAGCTTTTAATTCTAATAGAAATGGTTTATAACATTACAAATGTCTTTACTGTCACTTTTGACCAATTTCATGTGTCCTTGCTGAAAAAAAAATTTTATTTCTTTTTTTTTTTATTTTTTTTATCTTACTGACCCCAAACTTTTGAATGGTTGAGTATGTGTTTTTATGTGCTTGTTGATACAGTCAGGTGGTTCATTGTATTGTAAGCAATGACATTGTGGACAGTGAAGGATGCAAAGGAACCTCACAGGTCACCATACAGTCATCGGTCATGTTTTGTCTAATAGTTTTGTTCAAAAAGGAGTTCAGATACATAGTTCAGAGTTCTGGCTATTGTAGTTTAGCGAGATGTGACCGTTCAATGCACTGTACAGACAGAAGGCCAGAGTTTCCTCACAGGTCATACAACCAGAGCCAGTGCTGTCTGTGTTTTCCCTTCATGCATAAAGGATGACAGTATTTTTTCAGATTCACTACAGCATGCCCACTGATCTGGAGTCAGTTCATCCAGACCCTTTGATCTCTGCTCCGTCAGATGAACTCCTCCAGCTGTCTGGATCAACACTCACTCTAGAACATCTCATACACAGTTTCTCCTCAAGCAGACTATGATCTCTGCATGTGAGAATATTCTCATAGGTGTCACAAATAATTTGTATTCTAGAATACATTTTCACTTTGGACACATAGTTAATGGTGCTTTTGCATCCTTAAAAGCTCCAGACCCATCTTCATTACATTATTAATTGCATAGAAAAGAGCATTTGACGACATTATTAGAAAGAACGTCATACAGGTTTTGATCAACATGAAAGTGAGCAAATGTTTTCATTTTGGGTTAACTGTTCTTTTAATAGTTCTGATTCGTCTCTTGTGTTGAAACTAGGCTAAATAGTTGGATTTGATAGTCTGTGCTATTGCTTTCATTGTGAATGAGAGGAACAATCCTGCACTGTCAGCTGGGATTTCCTCTTACATTAGTCCTGGAACGGCAGGTCTGAACTCATAAGCCTGGGATGATACACGGCTCCCTGCTTCCACAGAACGCACCAGCCTGGCAAATACATTTCCATATTGTGCCCAATCACCACATGTAAAATCTTTTTTTTATGGATATCAATGAGCCTTTAATATGCTGCCTCAGTTTTGTGCAATGAATTTGTCTAACTTATTTATGGGAGATGTTTTCTATACATTATATGCCTGAAAATACAGAAATCAGCTTTCATTGGTGCCTGGCTACACAAGATGACCATTGATACAGAACAGTAATAGCTAGAACTTATAGCAAAGTTGTGTGTTGGCTTTTGAATGTACAGTAAGTATTACAGCTTCTGAAAGGTTGCAGGGGGCGTGTGATAAAAGTAATCGTACATCTAAAGGGCAAAACAAGGTGAGGTTGGTGGTCAGCCATCAGTAGTTGGGGTCAGTGCCATTCTACAGGTCAGCGGGGGAAAACACACCACGCTCAGAGGGGAGATAATGATCTTGGTCCCATCCCTCTCTCTCCTCAAGATTTAAAGGTCAGACAGTGTCCCTCAGCCCAGCCACGGTGCTCTAGAGATCATGAAATTGGATGTCTGTCAAAAAAATTCTAATCTTCAAGGGCCACTGAGTAAAAGTCTTTTTTCTTTCTTTTTTCCTTGTCGTACTTTCCACAGACTGTGTTGCTGAACACTCTGGCCCGGTGTCACTTTCAAATATTGTTGTTTATATAATCGGCGCAACATGTCTGGCTTAACAAATAGGATTCCAGAAGTAAAAACAAACGTAATATATTTTTGCATATAGACTACTGTACTAAAGTTTGGGGTCGATAAGATTTTTGAATGTTTTTGAAAAAGTCTCTTAACACCAAGGCTGCATTTGTTTGATCAGAAAAACAGTGAAAACAGAAATATTGTGAAATATTAAATTTTCTTTAAAAAAAGATTTAAAAAAATAATTTATTACTGCAATAGCAAGGCTGAATTTTCAGCAGCCATCACTCCAGTCTTCAGTGTCACATGATCCTTCAGAAATAATACAGATTTGGGGCCCTATTTTAACGATATGAAACGCAAGTATCAATCTCGGGCGCTGTTGCTATTATATCGGCGGGATAAATGACTCTTGTGCCCGACGCAAATCTAAAATGGGTTGGTCTGAAGTAGCTACATTCGTCATCTCATATTCCCTTTAAAATAAAAGTATTATTTTAATATATATATATGTAAATATACAGTGAGGAAAATAAGTATTTGAACACCCTGCTATTTTGAAAGTTCACCCACTTGGAAATCATGGAGGGGTCTGAAATTGTCATCGTAGGTGCATGTCCACTGTGAGAGACATAATCAAAAAAAAAAAATCCAGAAATCACAATATATGATTTTTTAACTATTTATTTGTATGATACAGCTGCAAATAAGTATTTGAACACCTGTCTATCAGCTAGAATTCTGACCCTCAAAGACCTGTTAGTCTGCCTTTAAAATGTCCACCTCCACTCCATTTATTATCCTAAATTAGATGCACCTGTTTGAGGTCGTTAGCTGCATAAAGACACCTGTCCACCCCATACAATCAGTAAGAATCCAACTACTAACATGGCCAAGACCAAAGAGCTGTCCAAAGACACTAGAGACAAAATTGTACACCTCCACAAGGCTGGAAAGGGCTACGGGGAAATTGCCAAGCAGCTTGGTGAGAAAAGGTCCACTGTTGGAGCAATCATTAGAAAATGGAAGAAGCTAAACATGACTGTCAATCTCCCTCGGACTGGGGCTCCATGCAAGATCTCACCTCGTGGGGTCTCAATGATCCTAAGAAAGGTGAGAAATCAGCCCAGAACTACACGGGAGGAGCTGGTCAATGACCTGAAAAGAGCTGGGACCACCGTTTCCAAGGTTACTGTTGGTAATACACTAAGACGTCATGGTTTGAAATCATGCATGGCACGGAAGGTTCCCCTGCTTAAACCAGCACATGTCAAGGCCCGTCTTAAGTTTGCCAATGACCATTTGGATGATCCAGAGGAGTCATGGGAGAAAGTCATGTGGTCAGATGAGACCAAAATAGAACTTTTTGGTCATAATTCCACTAAACGTGTTTGGAGGAAGAAGAATGATGAGTACCATCCCAAGAACACCATCCCTACTGTGAAGCATGGGGGTGGTAGCATCATGCTTTGGGGGTGTTTTTCTGCACATGGGACAGGGCGACTGCACTGTATTAAGGAGAGGATGACCGGGGCCATGTATTGCGAGATTTTGGGGAACAACCTCCTTCCCTCAGTTAGAGCATTGAAGATGGGTCGAGGCTGGGTCTTCCAACATGACAATGACCCGAAGCACACAGCCAGGATAACCAAGGAGTGGCTCTGTAAGAAGCATATCAAGGTTCTGGCGTGGCCTAGCCAGTCTCCAGACCTAAACCCAATAGAGAATCTTTGGAGGGAGCTCAAACTCCGTGTTTCTCAGCGACAGCCCAGAAACCTGACTGATCTAGAGAAGATCTGTGTGGAGGAGTGGGCCAAAATCCCTCCTGCAGTGTGTGCAAACCTGGTGAAAAACTACAGGAAACGTTTGACCTCTGTAATTGCAAACAAAGGCTACTGTACCAAATATTAACATTGATTTTCTCAGGTGTTCAAATACTTATTTGCAGCTGTATCATACAAATAAATAGTTAAAAAATCATACATTGTGATTTCTGGATTATTTTTTTTAGATTATGTCTCTCACAGTGGACATGCACCTACGATGACAATTTCAGACCCCTCCATGATTTCTAAGTGGGAGAACTTGCAAAATAGCAGGGTGTTCAAATACTTATTTTCCTCACTGTATATATATATATATATATATATATATATATATATATATATATATATATATATATATATATATATATATATATATATAATGTATATATTCCCTTAGTTTCTAATCAGAGTTTGCATTGTACCCTTATAAAAGACACTAAGTACTATTTTGTGAAACCAGTTTGGAAATGATCATTATTTTTGCACTTCCTTTTAGTACGGCTTGTTGCACTGAAATTACACACTTAACCTTTACGCTTAAAATAACAGTCCCACATCAAAAATCTCCCTTGTAAATCGGTGCAAAAACCCTAATTCAATTAATACTTAAGACAGCAAATACTGTCGCAAGTTATACTGCTATCATCAAATATCTGAGTACATCTCCTATCCCAGAAGGTATATATGCCATGAGAATGTCAGCAGATATGTGCTATGGGAGGAGGATTCAAACAGGCGAGTGATTTGAGGCTGGTGTGATGCGAAGCACTCAGGTGTGATAATGCTCATCATCTATAAGAAAAGAGACGATATGCCTTTGCTGTCTTGTCAAGGGGAAAATTACTGGACAAGTATTTAAGGCTGTCGGATAAACGCCACCTGCTGCAAACATACAAACAACAGTAGTGCTGATCTCTCTGTGGTCTCACGCAGCTGTGTTCTTGTTGGATTATGGGATTCCATGTTTGCTCTGGTGTTATCATGAGAGATGGGGAATGGAAATAAAGGAACAGATGCAGAGAGAAACAAAATGTGTCTGAGTACCCACTTTTCCTCAGTCAAACACAAAACTCTCATATGTTAGCAAGTGTCTTGCCAAAAGCCAAATGGGAGGGTTACTTTGTCCATTTGTCTGATTTTTTTGTTTGGATAAGGAAGTTTATGCTCTACTAGAGAGCTTGTCAGAATTATCATTTCACACCCTGTAATTTTGTGTTCTGCTCTGTCACACACTAGGCCCATCAAAACAATGTAGGCATCTCTTCTCTGTTGCATGCTGGGATATGCCAATGATCATGCTCACCTCTGCCGTTCAGTGTTTCACTGGCTGAGTTTTTAAGTTAAGTGTGGACAGCTCTGATCTAAAGAAATCTTGAGCTGTATGCGGCCATTTCCTTGCTTTTATTCCTTTGAAATTTTTGTTATGAATAGTTGTTCAGAAAGGGAAAAAAAACCTAGTTCAGAAAACTTTTCTAAACAATTTGTTCACTACTCTCAGCCGTCATTTACACAGCAGGCTTCAGTCTATTGTGGTCTGTTTCTCACACAGGGATTTTTTATATTACTTTAGAAATGTTAGAACATAGCATATACATCACATAGACTCAGTCTGAAACCTCTGGTCTCCATTCATTTTTTTTTTTTTTTTTTTTTTTTTTATTGTGCACGATTTAGGCTTATATAAACTACCATTAAAAAGTTAGAATTTTTTTTTATACTTTTACTCAGCAAGAATTCATTATATTAAGTTTACTGAGTAACGTGTTATAAAAGATTTGTGTGTCAAATAAATGCTTAACTATTCATCAAATTATCCTATAATATACATACAGTATATATGATTTCTACAAAAATATTAAAGGGTTAGTTCACCCAAAAATGAAAATTCTGTCATTAATTACTCACCCTCATGTCATTCCAAACCCATAAGACTTTCATCTTCGAAACACAAATGAAGTTCTTTTTAATTATTTCTAAATGAAATTTAAACCGCTTAATTCATATGTATTACTTTTACAATCTCTTTACAAACTTTTTGAAGTGGTATTTGCGTAGGCTGACAATGGAAATCTCACCGATTTTATTAAAAATATCTTCATTTGTGTTCCGAAGATGAACAAAAGTCTTACAGGTTTGGAACGACATGAGCGTAAATGACAGAATTTTTTTTTATTTTTGGGTGAACAAACCCTTTAAGCAGCACAACTGTTTTTAACATTGGTAATAATAAGAAATGATTGTTGAGCAGCAAATCAGCATATTAGAATGATTTCTGAAGGATCACGTGACACTAAAGATTGGAGTAATGATGCTGAAAATTCAGCTTTGCCATCACAGGAATAAAATACATTTTAAAATATATTCAAAAAGATTACAGTTATTTTAAAATGTAATAATATTTCACAATATTACTGAGTAAATGCATAAATACAAATAAGTAGTGAGCATAAGAGACCATTTCAAAAACACTAGAAACTGTGTATAATTTCTGTTTAAAAAACATTCAGATAAAATTTGAGTGCATTGTCTTGCGTTTTTTTTTTTTGTTTGTTTGTTTTTTAAATTTAATGTAATTAATAATCAACTTGAACACTGTGTGTGCAAAGACGTGTCTAAAGGCCCGTTTTCTTGGACAGTTTAACCTTACACTCCATATTGCCGCTCTAAGGCAGAAATTAGCAGCTATTTTCTTTTTCCTTCTTTCATCAAATATATTTTCCAGAGTCTATTTCAGCATCAGCCACTCTCTGAGGTGTTGCCCTGTACCTGAGGGCATTAACCTCAATATCCAAAAGACTGTAGGAGTTTGTATTAAAGTTTAAAGAAAGCAATACCAGCAAAATAAGGTAGTGCACTCATCTGTAAGGTAGCATGACCTTCCAAACTTACTGAATACACAGTATTTTTCCATATACACACTACACACTATGTAGAAAGTAGGAAAGGTTACTTCAACAACTCCTTCAGTAGTATAGAATATTCACTTATTGAGTCTTCATAATTGTCATAATTAAATCATTTTCGGTCTTTTAATTATGCAGGACCACCAGGGGTATTTGCATAACAGAGCATTACCGCGATAGACGCAGAGTTGCATTCTCAACTCATGAATGCTTTGATAGGTCCATGAATGATTCAGAGAGGCAAAGCTGAAATGCGCACCCCAGGCATTTGTCTTGATTAGTTTTCCGTTGTGTTGGAGACCTAATTAGAGTCCAACACTGGCCTTCACCTGTTACACCGTCGCAGTCGACTCGTACCACTGCTTTATCTCCCACTGGCAGCTTGAAATGTGACTCTGCTGTCGAGAACATAGCGTTTCGGTCAAAGTGCATTTTAGTTAAGGGGGGTGCTCTTACGCTAATTTGCCCTGTTTAGTAAATCTGGCCCTTAATCTTTTATTTAATTTTTTTTTTTTTAGGTTTTGAGAATGTTAAAGGGGTCATATAATGCCATTTTTGTACAAGCTAATATGATTCTTTAGGGTCTAAAATAAAAGTTTGTAATATACTTTAATTAAAAATTCTCATTAGTATTGTAAGAAAACACTCATTTTACCTGGTCAAAAACAGCTCTGTTTTCAGCACGCCATTTAAGTGCATGTGTCTTTAAATGATAATGAGCTTTGCTCACCCCACCCCTCTGTTCTGTGCATACACCATTTGTAATAATAACACAATAACCATAACGCATTGTTCATTATAAACGTGGGATTATGAATTATATTGAGAACGTCGTACATAGAAAACATGCCATAATGTACCCTGAGTGTAAACTTTAGCCGCATTCATCATGAAGCGTGCAGCAAGCGATTTGCAAAGATTAATATAAATATTAATATAAAGGTTAATAAAACGTTACACTCACTTCAGTTCTTCTGAAGTTGCAGCAGGAACACGAATAGTTGGTACCGATCCTTTTTTCAGGAGTAGCTTCTTAGCAAAACCAGCTTTATACTGACCTTCGTTTGTAAAGCAGTCTGGTGTGAAATGATTCGCGCAAACATGAAAGCATTGACGTTGATCGTGGGGAATATTCCCTTCGAAAACAAAACTCAGCCACTGCGTCTTCAGCGGTTCGGATTTAGGAACATCAAAATGACTGCTGCGTTCCTTATTGCACCCAAGAACAGAACACCACAATCGCTTAGACGCCATTCTGCTCATAGACAGTGCTCCAGCGTATCCAGCGTATCAACAATGACTATGATTGACAGCTCGCTCACGAGCGAGGGCGGGTCTGTGTTGAAACGCTGCTGTCAATCAACAATCGTGGGAGGGGCGTCGATTTTGTGACGTCACAAAATCGAACGGCTTGATTTGAGAGAAGGGAAAACATATAAGAAGATTTAAAAAAAAACACTGGATGTATTTTTATCATTTTATGATGGTTGTGTACAGGCACTGCCAACACACATTTCAGTACAATCAACTTGTAAAAGTGCATGTACCATTATATGACCCCTTTAAGAATAGTAGTTTAGCATAAACATACAAAATGTTATGGTATTTGGTTGCATGTTGAGTCTAAAATGTAAGATAAATAATGTTCCAAACATCAAAAATATGAATTTAATTTGAACCCAGACTTAGAGGGACTCCTCTGAAAGAACCTCTTATTCCCAAAGTTCTTTATTCTCTCTGCTGAGTGATATTGTGTCAGTACACTGTGTTATTGGAAAAGACTGGGCTTATTTCTTCCAAACCACTCCCTTCTGCTTTCATTCTGTAGCGGAGCTCCGTGTTCCCCGAGTCTTTTTTACATTCCTCATCAATTGCTGATGCAGTGGCAATATTTTTCACAAAAGTCTTTTAGATTGCGAAGATACATTAACTCATAGAAAAAGAAGTTGACTAAGGACTTTTTTGAAGATTAACTCGAGCTCCATCACTATTCTTGAAAGCGTTACTCTGCTCCCCTGTCTTCTTGATGAAGTGAGAGTGGAGAATGAGAATTGCTTGGCGTAGGGATTGTAGCACAGGTGAATTGTGGGAGATTGATTCGCAGTCTGTGAGAGATTGAATCAGATTGCTGAGGAACGGTTAGAGGTCACATCTTCACTACAAACTGCACCAGTGAACAGTCAGAACGTAATAAGGAGGAGAATTTGGTCGTTACTGGCATAATGTGCTGTTCTCTCATGCTAATATATTTATCAATAGATCCTCTGTGACAAATATTGCGCAGAGATTAATAATGGCATATCTGTCATTTGTGGGTAATGGCCATCATTGTTATTTTTAGCACAAATGCTGTGGCCATCAGGGATCATTTCTGTCTAATGGAGGTGTTTTATTGTAGTTATTTATTCTGCTCTAAAATGCTTTTGGAATTATTCTGGAGTTAATTGTGTGATATTTTTTGGTTATGCTTTGCTAAGCTGCTTGATTGCCATAAGACCCATTTTAAAGGTATTTGATCATTGTTAGTAAGGCATTGATCTCAATCTCCAAAGTTTAAGTATTTTAAAAGGTAATGCTATTCACAGCAGTTATGGGTAAATAATCAGGCTTAATGCAAAGATAAGCTCCGACTTTCACCCTTATGCACATTGTTTCCTCCGTGTGAATGATGTGGTTGGTGGCTCTGCGTATGAATCTCCGCAGGCCGACCTCAATGTATAATGCCGACACAGTATTGATTACACATGAGCGAGTCAAATCAATAAACTCCTCAGGTTGCAGAGTATAATTACTTGGCCAAATCAAATACAACTCTCCATAGCTTCAAACTACGTTAGAAAAACCAACCAGAATTACAATTGTTGTTGCAATAATCTGTGGGAGGTTTATAGCCGGAAGTGTGAGTTCATCTTGTATCTCTGGTGTATCGGATTTTAAAACTTTCAGGAGAGTAAAGTGCATCAAACCTCTCTCATGTGAGTTCTCTTTGTGTTCTCTTACAGTGACAAACATCCTGTGGAGAGAGGACGGTAAGCATGGTGTTTTAATATTAATGTGTAGCGTTTGTCTGGACTGTGTTAATGCTGCGGTCCACCTTGTTTTCGGGGATCTGAGCCCTGAGCACTCTCATTTATGTCCCACTACAGGTCTGGGGATTGGAAACATGTTCTATGTGTTTTATGAGGACGGTATTAAAGTCATCCAGCCAGTGGCCTGTGAGATTCAGAGACACATCAAACCCAGCGAGAAGCTTCTTGGCCTGCAGGTGAGCTGTCGTATAAAAGAAATGTTAAAGTACTTTTAAATGTACAATAGAAACCCTCTGTTTTCCCTCCTGCTTGCTCTAGCCCAAAGTTTATGAGTGCTTTTTATATATCAGCTTTTTTGTACATTTATTTCACAACAACAATGGCTGATTGCTGATGTTTGCTACATGCTACCAGAGTTATGCTACTTTAGCTCATTTGCTACATACAGCATGGATGGTGCTGCATCCATCCACCCTTCCTTCCTTCCTCTTTTTCTTTCCTTCCATCCATCCATCCACCCATCCTTTCTTTCTCTCTTTCTTTATTTCTTTCTTTCCTTCCTTCTCTCCATCCATCCATTCATCCTTCCTTTCTTTCCATCCATCATCCTTCCTTCAACCCATCCATTCTTTCTTTCTTTCCATTCATCCATCCATCCTTTCTTCCTTCATTCCTTCCCTTTTCTTTCCTTCCTTCCTTCCATCCACCCGCCCGTCTTTCTATCCTTCTTTCTTTGTTTATTTATTTCCTTCCTTCTCTCCATCCATTTATACATTCATCCATCCATCCTTCCTTTCTTTCTTTCTTTCTTTCTTTCTTTCTTTCTTTCTTTCTTTCTTTGTTTCTTTCCTTCTCTTATCCATCCATTCAGTTCCTTCATTTTCTTTTTTCTATCCTTCCTTCCTTCCATCCTTTCTTTCTTTCTTTCTTTCTTTCTTTCTTTCTTTCTTTCTTTCTTTCTTTTTATTCCATCTCTCCATCTATCCAACCAACCATCCATCCTTCATTCCTTCCTTCCTTCCTTCCTTCCTTCCTTCCTTCCTTCCTTCCTTCCTTCCGTCCATCCACCTATCCTTTCTTTCTCTCTTTTTATTTCTTTCTTTCCTTCCATCTCTCCATCCTCCATCCTTTCTTTCCACCCATCCATTCATCCAACCTTCCTTCCTTCCTTTGATCCATTCTTTCTCTTTCTTTTTCTTTCTTTCTTTCTTTCTTTCTTTCTTTCTTTCTTTCTTTCTTTCTTTCTTTCTTTCCATCCCCCCTTCATTCCATTCACCCATCCTTTCTTTCTCTCTTTTTTTGTTTCTTCTTTCCTTCATCTCTCCATCCATCGTTCCTTTCTTTCCATCCATCCATCCTTCAATCTATTCTTTCTCTCTTACTTTTTCTTTCTCTTTCTTTCTTTCCATCCCTCCTTCATTCCATTCACCCATCCATCCTTCCTTCTACTTGTTCCATCCATCCATCCATCCATCCATCATTTCTTTTCCGTAATTCTTCTTCTGCTTCTTGGTTGCATATCAGTATAATCAGCAATACTGGACTTTCTTTTTAGACATGACCAGTGCTTTTACCCTGTGGAGTTTGATTCTCAGCACAGACATCAGTTGAGCTCCTCCCTCCATCACTTACATCCCTACACTCTGCATATCATTTCTCGGCTCTTTCTGATAGGTAGCTGCTAGATTTACACAAGCTATTAAATGATTGCCTTCCTCTGTTCTGCTGTTCCATCGGAGCTAAGTATGCTGATGAGACAGCTGTGTTTGTTTGGAGCTCTGGGTGGTGAGAGCTTGAGTTTCCAGCCTCCAGAGAGGCAACAGGCCTCTATTAGGACATCAATCAAATACCAGGCCATAACGGCAAGCCCCAGTGCAAACTCTGGGCAAGAACATTTAGAGAGCATTACGATATGTTTTTCCTATGTTCTGCTTGTGGGAAATCACTGTCACATGTGCTTCCCTCTTTTTAAAATATTAATTGATCATTTTGAAGATCTTACAGATCATTGCAGTTAAAATAGTGGCAGCTGACACTATTTTATAATTGATAAACACTATGTTTTGATAAAACTTCAATGGCAAATGTGCAACATTGTTGGTTAATTGTTAAAATGACACCACAACTGAAGGACAAATATATGTGACCCGCTCTGGCGAAATGAGTCGGAAGTCGCAACGTTCCATTTTAAGATATGGGCAAATTATGTGGAAAAACAATGAAATAATAGGGGGGGTTTTTGTTGTTGTTTTTTGTTTTTTTGCTAATTTCAAAGAACAGACATTCAAAAATAATCTCCCAAAGTTTCGTAGTCCAGATAATTGAGTAAAGGTATTTAAATGACTGTTAAAGTTTACAAAGTTTTACTAAATTCGCTGGAAATGAACATTGCTTTTCTCAACTCCTCTCGTCTCCTCTGAGCATTTCCCGGGTATCCCCTGAAACGTCACTATCTCTGCTCTCCAAATGGTGTTACACGTTGTATAGAACCAATCAAAAAGCTTAGAGATGTACACAAACGCTGATCATTTGTCAATGGGAAGCCCCGTTTCAACTGACCGGCACGCGATTGGTCCAGTCATCCTCCTGTCAGACTCGCAGCGCTCTGTGTAAACAAGCTAGCAGATCTCCTCAGAAAGATTAAATATTATTGATTTGAGAAATGTCGCTGTCAAAAGAGAGCAAAGTCGCCAAAGCATTGAACTCACTGGAGGCTTCTAACCGAAGCTCTGCTGCTGGTCATTAAGAGTGGCTAAGGCTAGTCAGTGATTTTTTTGGATCTGGAGACGTGTCATCCTCTGATGACAGCGACAGCGAAAGTGACAGCCCTGTGGAAGAGGATCACGACGATGATGAAAATGCTGAACAGCCTAAGATATGATTGCATAGGCTAGCATTATTTGTTCTCTGTTTCCTTGTCTCTCTGCCTCTCTCACTTTCTCTCTCTCACACACACACACACAGACACACACACACACAGACACACCCTCTCTCTCAAGCAAAAATGTAGCACCTCTGTTCAATCTTTCTGATTTTAGTAATTTTTTGTAAAAGTGCCTTTTAAATTATTTATTCAAATAAAAACTTTAAAATAATTTGAGCTTCATCCTGGTGTAATAGCATTTATATATATTAATGTCTTTGGTCAAATTAAGCTGTAAAATAAATAGTTTATCCCTTTAAATGCAATGGATTTTGAAAGATATCAACAAAAAACGGGCAAAAAACTTTAAAAGCGATTTTCTCAGGTTTTCAGTTGGAAAAAGAGGGCAGACAACCATAATTCAAATGTGTATATCTTTACAACCATTCAAGGTATGACTTTGACTTGGATATCATTTGAAAGCTTATGGTCTCCTCTTTCCATTAATACCAAAATATGTGACTCATTTTGCTGGATCAGGTCACATATAAATAATTTTCACAAAAAAAGAAATATTAAAATGATTCATGATAATTACTGGTTATTGATATATATAGGAAATATTTCTTGAGCACCAAATCAGTATATTAGAATTATTTCTGAAGCATCACTGAAGACTGGAGTCATGATGCTGAAAAATCAGCTTTGCCATCACAGGAATACATTTTATTCATTTTAAAATATGTTCACATAGAAAACCGTTCTTTTAAACATTGTTTCAGAGTGAGAGAGCATGTGTGGATCAATCTACAGCAGTGTTTATTAAATTAATAAAACAAAAACACTCAGGAGCACAGAAGAAACATTGGAGCAATACAAACTAATCTATACATAAGCAATAACAATAACCCCCAACTAAATGTGGTATTATACGGAGGACAAAACCAGGAACTAAACTAGCAACATATGAGCGTAATTGGTAACTAAAACAAACTAGGGCATAAGAAACCAAGGCAAAAAAAGCAACATTCTTTGTGATCTCATGAGTGCGCTTTGTAATTTACAAGCATTAAAAATAACCTTAAAAGCCGGTGGCTGTTGCACCAACTAAAACTGTATTTGAGTCATGCAAGAGTGTCGCTAGACCTGACGAACCCAGTCACATCCGTCTGAGTCTCCGTCTTGATTGTCGTTGGCAGCCCTTGAGTAGCCCAGTCAACCGCATCACCACAGGAGATGCCCACTTCTGCACAACCTCTGTGGTCATCCATCAAGCCAGCTCTCAGCTCTTTAACCACAGCACATTCAGCCTCAAGTCTGAGACACTCACATTTAGACCGAGCTTGCCTTCATGATGACACTTCTGCCCACTATCAGTCTCTTCCTCTGAGGCAGACGTCACAGCTTCTTATACTGTTTTCTTTCACAGTTTAACTAATTCATTTATGTGGCTTCATTGAAAAGTTTAATAGCATTGTTGAGGCCAGCAGTGTTCTATAGAAAAGAGGCCTTCAACTCAGAAATGAGACATTTTTAGATGCATTGATAATATCTCCATAATATTTCTGTGTTTGGTTACCCTTTTTTTTTTCTTTTTTTTTTTTCTGAAGGAGGAGGTCTGTCCACAAGTGGAGGGAGAGAAGGATCAGAAATGTATGTGGACATCAGCCGTCAATGTGAAGGACAAGTTCATTTACGCCACACAGCCGTTGCTGAATAGGCTGCTCATTGTAGACATCCAATCCCAGAAGGCCGTTCAGGTAAGCCAGTTAATCAGTAACCAAAACATTATTCTTGTGAACATACCGTAGACAGATGATCAAATTTGAAAAATGTTGCAATTTAATGTCTGTTATGTGGCATGTGTACTGCATAATTCATAATCCTCAAATCCACAATTTTTTAAATACACTTCTACACTTCTAGTTGGCATATTTTAAAGTCGGCACGATGGGGAAATTGCAATATTCTTTTCTTCCATATTGTGATGTATATCAGAGTGAAGCGGCTTCTCGAACAAGAAAAAATGTAACTTGATTTTGTCCATTGGCAATTGATTAGATGGTTGTGATTTGCTTTTGCTGTGATATCATGTGAACCAACATATAAACATTATATTAAAAAAATTAATGAAGTAACTGAGTATATGATTACGGATTTTTTTATTTTTTTGTGAATTATTAATTCAATTGTTGAAAAGTAGATACTTTTTTTACAATTTGATCTATGATCTAGACGTGAGTTGCAGTGAATGGCTCATGTGCCTGGCTGAAAAGTGGTTTTGTTTAGATTGAATGCCAGGATAAGTGCCAGCAATTCTCTCCATGCCAGGCCTCACTTAGGTATCCCATGATGCCTCATGATGCACTGGCACTCATGATTCAGTCATCTGAGAGTTTGGTTTTCATTACCCCATGCAGATTAGCAAGTGCTAAATAGCCACCTGATCTTTTAGAAACTGAAAAGCAGAGAGAAGAATCCAATATTTGTCTAAAAATCACATTTAATTCAGAGCATTCACTATTTATCAACGAAAATGCTGAAAATTTCAAAAGTTACAGCTTTTTGTGACTGCTAAGGATGGCGTCGAGAACTCGTTTTTATGTGCTGAAGAGTTTCTATTATTCAATCTAATCTTCGGAAGAAGAGGAGGGATGTGCTGGGATAAAAATTCAATGTGCACATCTGCTCCCACAGATAATTGCACACATGGAGATTGACGCTGAAGACAACAATCAGCCTCCTTCATCATAGCTAAACACGAACACTGGTTCACTCTTGGTTTCTGTTAATGCCGTGTGTTGTCGAAACAAGCTGTGCACATGCTCACATTGTGGAGAACTTAACAGGGAATGCTGCACCAGATGAATACAAAACACTCATCTGAAGTTGGAGACATTTTGAGGAAAAAAAAAAACCTCCGGCCCACTGAGAGTAAAAGAGAGTGTATAATCATTTTTGCGATGCTCAATGTGCAAATTTACTTTTTTTTTTTTTTTTTTTCATATTCGCGTGCATCCATGTAAGCACAATGAGGTGTGAAAATTGCACAGTAAGGATATCACTGCACAAAATGAATCATTTGTTTCCCAGTGGAATATTTCCAGCCAGGTGACAGAGAATGGATATGGATGCAAAGCTATAATTGCAAACTGGCTGAGCTATTGTTACTGTCAGCACTCTGTTTAAAATGCACACCCATAACCAAACTCTACATGTGCAAAAACAAAAACGTACAGCTGTGCTTTCGGAAGCGACACACGTTCTCTCTGTCATGGATTGTTGCTTTGGTGGACTTGTAAACTTTTATTGTGACTTTTGTAGAATGTCAAAAAGCATTGAGCTTTTAGCACATGGTGTGAATCAGCCTCTTGAATTAATATAATGAGTTCCAGTGATTTTATTGAATTCTCACAGGGACTCTTTAGAAGCAAACAATGTGGAAAATTGATCAATTTTTCAAAGAAACTCTGATGACCAGGGGCAAAAATGCTGAAGTGTCTGTCTTAGTTGTGCCTAGCATGAGATAATTATAAAATTTCACTCCGATGAATACTGTTTAGCTCATTTTGAATTGGATTGTGTGCCATTTAGAAGTGAATTGAGTAAGAAAATGTACATTAAATTATATTGAATTAATAAATGTGTATTTATCAATAAAAATAAGTTTCTTATGCTCACCAATGCTACATTTATTTTATAAAAAATACAGTAAAATATTGACGTAAATATTTTTTGTGGAAAACATGATTTTTTTAAGGATTCTTTGATGGATAGAAAGTTCAAAAGAACAGCATTTATTTAGAAATAAATATATTTTTGTAGCGGTGTAAAAGTCTTTACTGTCACTTTTGATCAATTTAATGCATCCTTGTTGAATAAAAGTATTAATTTCTTAAAAATAAATAAATAAATAAATCTTGCTGACCCTAAACTTTTGACCGGTAGTTAATTTATTAAATTATATATAATTAAATTATATAATTTTATTTTATTTTTATTTTTTAATGGATCATGAAGCCAATTTACAAGAGAAAAACCTTAAACAGAACAACTCATCTGTTTTTGCTTATTTTGTTGTTGTGTTGGACTAATGAAATTCCTCTGTTGTGTGACTGTGTTTAATTTATTTGAATTGCATTTAGTAAATTTCTCTTCCTGTCATCCCAGTTTAACATCCTGTGTGGATAATTCAGTTCAGATTTCATCCTATGAATTGCCCAACCCAACGTTTTACAGTATCTGATTTTGCTGAGCAAATGGAAATAGTTGATCTGTTGTTGTCAACAGACTGTAAGCACAGACCGGGTTCCAGTGAAGCTTCACTATGACAAGTCTCATGACCAGGTGTGGATCTTGAGCTGGGGAGATCTGGAGAAAAACTTTCCAACCCTCCAGGTAAGGCAAATCACTCTAGGATCATCTTTGAGTGTTAATCACCACTTGATGGCTGATTTTGAAAGCTGCTCTCAAACAAGAGAACTGGGACATTCTGCCTAACATTTTATCTCATCTGATTATTCAAGTATATGATTCGGCCCTGCTTGGTATGTTTTGATGATTTTAGTTGACATTTTTGGAGCATTCCCAAGTGATGTAATGTTGAACCAGCACAGCAAGGAGTCTCAGTGGGGTTCCATATCGCATAATTGGCACAGTCTGTCCCCCATAATCCATAGCTTTGGTTAATCACAGACAGAATACATTGAGCTCCTCAAGACAAGGGGAATTCTGGTGTGTGTTAGTGCGCATGAAGGCCCTAATGAAATTGCAAAACTCATGTTCCTGTTGAATGTGTGACTCTTCTATGCTTCAGGTGATCGGCCAGGCCAGTGAGAGCATGTCCCATCACACCATTCACACCAAACCAGTTGGCCATCGCTTCGACAGGGTGGAGGATTTCTTCATTCCTCCCATCAGCCTCACCATCAATCACATCAGGTAAAAGAGAGCGAGTCGTCCACCATGTATAGCCTATATGAGCAATGTATGAACACGTACTGACTGTGATTATAACTCCTGAGAAAACAGCTCTAGCTCTGGATAGTGTGTAAATTGCATTCAGGGACTGACATTTAGATCTTAATAAACCATTTTGTGCATTCATAGTCACTCACTTGGGGAAGTACATTTAGAGGTAGTCGAGGGTTTAAACCCTGAATAAACAGAACAGGAGATGTTGTGTGGATATGGAAATCTCATTTGAATTGATTAAAATCTGAATTGAAGATTACCAAGCATGCCCTGATCCTCTTACTGTCCTCTGTTGGCAGATGGATGTTTACTTAGGCTATCATGTCGTGCTAATATATAAAAATAAATGTCTCAATTCCAATCGCTAGATAGATTTACTTGTTCTCTTCGTCAAGAGAGCAAGTCAGTGCTATTGACGAGAACACAGTGTCAAACAATGTAAAATGTTCCCATGAAAATTACAAATGTGACGGTCGTGAAGAAATCGTACGCTCTGTTCCGAAACATTGCTGTCTGCTACCTACATACACAGCAAGTGATCAGAACACTTTAGAGTGCAACAGTTCAAGCCCTTTTTTTCAGTGGCTTTGTTTTCAGAAGTATTTTTCCCATTTTTTATATAGGGATTTAAAAAAAAGTACAGCATAAGCTATAAGGCAAACCAACCAGTTACAAAGTGAATCACAACATTCCAAACTTTGATTTGACAGAGAAAAGTATTTGAAAACAATTCAAATAGGCGAAGGTAACTGACTGTGAAACAGCTTATATATACAGTTATATAATATGGAATGTATTCTGAATACTTTTTGATTACTTTTAACGTTTGACTCATTTACAGGTATCACTTAAATTTGAATGGGATTATTGTGTGCCATATTCATATAAACAAAGAGAAAGAAATTATGAATAATTTACTGCCTTGTGTGAATAATATGTAATCGGTAGTCCATAAAAAAGTAACTGTAATCTGGTTTTGAGATCTGGTTTAGATTTTAAATGCAATAAAATATACTAAATGTTTGGAATCTGATTACATGTAACCAGTTAATACCCAGAACTGTGTATATATAAAGTAGTTTGAGGGCATAGGGAAACGTCATTTCAGTGCTTCATGGGAGTTGGCGGGTACTAAAGAGCTCTGTTGGCGCAATTTGCTTACTGCGATTCTCTGATTGGTAGAGATTTCTCTGCAGAATCATCGGTAATGTGGTTTTTCACCTGGAATTCTACTGTTAAACATGGTTATTTAAAAATGCTGAAATAATACAACTGGCTTCACCAAAGGCATATACCATCGATTAAAGGCCCGATCAAACAAGAACTATTAATGGGCCCCCAAAGAGGAAATTTGATTGACAGTTTCTTTACAATCTAATCAAATGAAAGCATATTCACATTTTAATAAGGATATCCACCAAATCAGCATACCAGTCAGAATACAATTTGTTTACTCATCTATGCAGAGTACTTTCAAATGTTGTTTTGTCACTGCAATTGTCTGTATCTCTTAGTTTAGTGTTTTCTGCTGTATGAAGGTGTTGGGGAATGAACATGTACTGTAGTTCATCACAACAGCTATAGACCAGCTTTTGTTAAAAGACATGATCTTAGTCCCACAAAAGAGAGTTCATCCAGAGGATACGGCGTAATGCACAAAGACCAGTTTAATTTTCAATCCTTTCGGTGTCTGAGATAATACGGCTTACACACATACCACACACACGCACAAAATACACACTCTCTCCTCATAGAGGAGTCACTGAATCCAGCGGTTTGATTTCACCCTAATATTTACTAGCAGTAATACTAGTAATGCTAGTAGATACATCCCCACTACAATTCAGTTCCTGTCACAGGAATTCAGTGTGTGTCAGTCTCGTTTTTCTTGAATAAACTGCAGGACGGTCAGCTGAGGGTATGTACACTTTTTTGGTGCTTTGCCCCAATAGACTGGTGACATTTAGCAGTGCTGTCTGCTCTCTGATGGAGTAATGTGTTTCAGTGCTCCGAGTCAACGGAGTGCAACATCAGCGCTCTATACTGAGATAGAGGTTAACTCCAGTGTAAAGAACTGTCGCCCTCTGATCTTCGCCTGCATGGCAAAAATTTGGATTTAGCACATGACATTAGCTTTTGAATAGTGAAGTTGTGTTTCTTTGGAAATGCTGTTATGTAACCTGTTTGACGAATTACATCATTGATCTAAAGGGAATAAGATAAAGATTGAGAGGATGATTATGTAAGAGAACAGACTCACAGATCAAGACCAGACATGGTGATCTCATAGGTATTTGTATGTAGAGTGTACACAATTATTGACAGCATTTGAAACATCTAAATCCCTTTTACGCACAACTTTTGAGAGCTACAAATCCTCTGAATTTGGTTTTACAGCATCTTAAGCTCAATAATGAATTCCAGACCCACAGTTATTCAGTAAATGTCGGAGAAAGATCTTTTTTATGGTGTTTCTTTACTGATAAGCACTTAGTTAATTAATTAGTACTCTTTAATTTGAATCAAAGCTTGACAGAGTATGAAATATGAGAAACACCATGTTTGATGTGTTTAATTCATGTACTGATTTGTGTGTTGTCACAATGGCATCAACCAATCTTCAGAAATCACATTGAACACAGTTAAACTGTCAAATTAAGTAAATATATTACCAAGGCTGCATTAATTTGATCAAAAATACAGTAAAAAGGTAATCTTATGATATTTGTAATAACTATTTTAATATATTTTAAAATATAATTGATTCCTGTTATGGCAAAGCAGAATTTTCAGCATCATTACTCCAGTCTTCAGTGTCACATGATTGGTATTCAAAATGTTGAAAAAAGTTGTGCTGCTCAATATTTTTGTGGAAAGTTTTTTTCCCCCTCATGATTCCTTGAATATACACTTACCTAAAGGATTATTAGGAACACCTGTTCAATTTCTCATTAATGCAATTATCTAATTTCACTCCTAGTTTCACGCACAACCATTTCTAGGGTTTACAAAGAATGGTGTGAAAAGGGAAAAACATCCAGTATGCGGCAGTCCTGTGGGCGAAAATGCCTTGTTGATGCTAGAGGTCAGAGGAGAATGGGCCGACTGATTCAAGCTGATAGAAGAGCAACTTTCACTGAAATAACCACTCGTTACAACCGAGGTATGCAGCAAAGCATTTGTGAAGCCACAACACGCACAACCTTGAGGCGGATGGGCTACAACAGCAGAAGACCCCACCGGGTACCACTCATCTCCACTACAAATAGGAAAAAGAGGCTACAATTTGCACGAGCTCACCAAAATTGGACAGTTGAAGACTGGAAAAATGTTGCCTGGTCTGATGAGTCTCGATTTCTGTTGAGACATTCAGATGGTAGAGTCAGAATTTGGCGTAAACAGAATGAGAACATGGATCCATCATGCCATGCCACTGTGCAGGCTGGTGGTGGTGGTGTAATGGTGTGGGGGATGTTTTCTTGGCACACTTTAGGCCCCTTAGTGCCAATTGGGCATCGTTTAAATGCCACGGCCTACCTGAGCATTGTTTCTGACCATGTCCATCCCTTTATGACCACCATGTACCCATCCTCTGATGGCTACTTCCAGCAGGATAATGCACCATGTCACAAAGCTCGAATCATTTCAAATTGGTTTCTTGAACATGACAATGAGTTCACTGTACTAAAATGGCCCCCACAGTCACCAGATCTCAACCCAATAGAGCATCTTTGGGATGTGGTGGAACGGGAGCTTCGTGCCCTGGATGTGCATCCCACAAATCTCCATCAACTGCAAGATGCTATCCTATCAATATGGGCCAACATTTCTAAAGAATGCTTTCAGCACCTTGTTGAATCAATGCCACATAGAATTAAGGCAGTTCTGAAGGCGAAAGGGGGTCAAACACAGTATTAGTATGGTGTTCCTAATAATCCTTTAGGTGAGTGTATATATATATATATATATATATATATATATATATATATATTTGTATATTATACAACCTATTTCAAGAATTCTATTAATCTCAAATGATTCATAAACATGTGTACGTCCTTAAAGTCACACATGCAAAAAGGTTTATGTTTAAGAAGTGGTTTGCATGTTGATTTTATGTCAGTGTTTATCTAAACCTAAACGCATGCTAGAACCACACTGTACGCATGAATACCCATGAATAATAAATAGATCAACCCGAGAGCTCAATGTTCCTTGTAAATTTATATGAATTTACTCACATTATCCTCAGGAGGATATTGATTTTTGAAAATATGCTGACATAATGAGATCCGTGGCTGGTAAACAGCGTCGATGTCATTTGTACAAAACACTGATGTAAGGAGGAATGTTTGGTGATCCGTGATCCAATAATTACTTCATTCGTTTCTCATTTGAAATGCCTCATATGCTTTGACATCACCTGTGGCAGTGAACTGTTGAGGAGGGATTTGTACAAGGGAGAGACTGCATGTGACATTTTAGTCAGGTTGTCAAATTATTTCAGCATATACACACCTTCACACTGGGAAAATAACAGCCTACAGGAATCCCATTCACAGCATTCATTGACTTTCTGTCATGCTTTTATCTGCAACCAGCCTGTGGGCAAATATGTTTACGCTTCAACAGTTAAAAAAAAATACATAACTTTATTTGTTTATTTTCTTTCCTTTTAATTATTCAGTAAGCCCTTTGCTAATGCTAGTTACATATTTTACACGTCTAAAGGGTTTTGTCAAATTAATATTGAATGCATTTGTATAAATGCATGTGTCACGATGAGTGAGTAAATAGAGTAAATAGAATAAAATAAGTGAGTGTGTTTTGTTTGTTCATAAGAAAGGTTGTTAGGGATGCCCAAGGTGCATGTGGAGAACAGAATTGATTTACGACAGGAAAGTGCTTCTAAAATTGCCTTACAGTGCATAAACAAACCCATGGAAATCACAAAGTATACACAATGCCACAAATTGTGTTTTTTGCGTTTTTTATTATCATATTACAAAGCTGTCCTGTATATTGACTGCATGGGTAGAGGCTAACTTTATAGAGTAATGAAAACAGCTTTATTCTTGTGGCTGCAGATATATCCCTGAGACAGAGCTGTATGCGCCAACTCAAAAAGATGTATTTGACACTATACAGATACTCTTCTGGTGTACTAAGGGATACATCATCACATGCCCCTGTAGAAATGTTTGTATATATATAGCACTAGAAAACCTGTTTGTAATCATCATTGAGTGATTTAGGTTTCCCCGTGGGTCGCATCAAACATACATCTGTTTTAACAAAGCTGAATGTTGATTCTACAAGCATTTTACCAACCCCCATTACATCACAGCCAAGTTCGACAACAGTGCAATACAGTGCATATGTCGTGCACAAAATGAGTTTGAATGTACTTTTCATGCTGGTGTTTTCTGTTTTCCTTGGAGTGAAATGTACTGTACATTCACCCTTATGTGCGTGAAGCAAAAGAAACTTTGTGCAAGTTCGGAAAATCGCATGTAAATTAGGTCACAGCTTGGAACACTGGTTAAACAATTTATTTCTTCTTTAAATTTTGTGACTTTTTTCTCATTAAGGGTCATAAATGTGCATGCAAAATTTTGACACATACAGTAGATGTGTTTTGGAAACACATCTCCCCCCCAAAGTGCAATTCATCAAAATGTAACACACTGAAAAGGTAAAAACAGAAAACCTTTATTCTAGCCTGTCAAAAATTAAAATATTAAATATATATTAACATAAATGGAGGCACAAATAGCTCATCAGGAGGGCATTTTTCTTGCTAGCAAAATAATCTTATTTACTGTACCCTTGGAGAGTTGACTGGGTATTAAAACGCACACTTTTGCATTCATGTTCCGTGATCTCACCCCCCCCAGTTGCCGGATCCGTCGCCAGGCCTTCTTCCTGGACTTCATAATTTAGAAATTAAGCCCAGAGCATATCGTCACAGCCTGGCCTGTGACTAATGAACAGACACCGGCTGCCAATTGATAGAGCTCATCACGAGCAGTGATAATCTGTCCCGTCAGTCCGTGGTAGACGTGGCCTTTTGGCCAGACTTACATTCTCAAGTGCGTAAAAGAAGATGGATGTCAGGGTTTGAAGTCTGCACTAGAACTGATTGGAGAGCATGCAGATTTAATTGAGCTTTGTCAGATCCTTCATTTCACTCACCAACTTCATTTGTTCTTTGTTCTTCTGAGATTTTTATATAGCCAATTATCGGGCTCTTTGGATTTCTCAATGGATAAGACAAAGTGTGGCTGATTAATTTTTTAATTGAAATAAATTATGAAACCCAGGCATCTGGCAGAGGATATTTAGCATAGACTGATGAATAGAGATGTGATATTGAATTCTTTTTTCTCCCCTAAAGCTTTTGGATCTTCCTCATTAGACTTGAACCTGCACTCTGGCTTTATTCACTCAGAAGCTTTGTTTGTTACTTTCGGTGTGGCAGCTTCTTCTTATCCAAAGCAACTTGCACTTCATTAATTGCAAGCCCAGTGCCCTCAGGGTAACATTACTCAAGTGAGCAATGGAGTTAGATCCAGTTCCAGGCACACTTTAACTTGGGATTGGATCTTTTATTTATCGATATAGACCCTTAACAATTACAGAGCTTCAGGGTTGGCAAAAGTCAACATTTTTGGATTAGCTTCCTTTCAAATCATGAGTTGAACTGACCTTGAGAGTGTTGAATTGGAATGGCTGGAAGAGGAATTTACTGATTTG
The DNA here is from genome assembly GCF_963993115.1 of Abramis brama. Lineage (NCBI taxonomy): Eukaryota > Metazoa > Chordata > Actinopteri > Cypriniformes > Leuciscidae > Abramis > Abramis brama. Next base: position 11,013,080 of record NC_139975.1, read on the forward strand.
CAATTTGCAAAGAAATTTAAGACATGACAACATATTACATGAAATATTTTACAACAAAACAAAACTGATTTCGTCTTTAATTTTGACTAATTATACCTATTTATTCAGGTAGAATTTTGTCCCCCAGCTGATTCGAAAATACTGTACTATTAAAACAGGTTTTAATTTTGTCATAGAGCACCACGCTGTGTCCGCCACATTGAATTCAGACAAATATTTTGTATACATAATAATTTATAATTTAAATAATATATTATAGAATAAATAAAACAATTATTGACATTGAAATTGAATTATATTATTATTTATTGATGTTTGATTGAATTGTAAAGACTTTGAGGTAAATTGTGGAAAATGATGGTCCATAAAATGAAAGTTACTATATTAAATATAATGAAATAGACCTCAACTAAATGCATATATGTGACCCTGGACCACAAAACCAGTCACAAGGGTAAATTTTTGGACATTGAGATATATACATCACCTGAAAGCTGAATAAATAAGCTTTCCATTGACCTATGGTTTGTTAGGATAGGGCAATATTTGGCCGAGATACTGCAAAAAAATCCTGCAATTTTTTTTTTGATATATATTTACGGCAGGACATTTACAAAATATCTTCATGGAACATGATCTTTACTTAATATTCTAATGATTTTCGGCAAAAAAGAAAAATCGATTATTTTGACCCATACAATGTATTGTTGGCTATTGCCACAGATATACCCGTGCGACTTGTGACTGGTTTTGTGATCCAGGGTCACATATAGATAATGTTTTGCATGACAGAAACCATGTTTTCTGATATCGTCTAATACATGTTCTCTCGTTAATAGGTTTGGTATAATCCTCCACAAGAATGAACCATCTCTTCATAAGATCGACTTGGAAACCACCTCCTCTGTGAAAAACATAAGTCTGCAGCAGTACGATTGCATCCCACAGTCCCTCGCCTACACACACCTGGGCGGATACTACTTCGTCAACTGTTGGCCGGACTCAACAGGTGCGGTACGGCCACAATTAATCATCGATAGCGTAACAGACGATGTCATCGGTCCTAATGGGGATGTGAGCGGCACGCCTTATGTCTCTCCTGATGGCCACTATTTAGTGAGTGTAGATGACCGTGACGGGCTAATGCGCTTGCAGCCCGTGTCCGTGCGGGGCGAGATCGGCCAACCCTTTGACATTCACACCAACCTGCACCTGTCCGATCTGGCCTTCATGCCCTCGTTCACCGAGGATAACCAGTATAACGTGTTCGGCAGCTCAGGTCGGCAGACAGATGCTCTTTTTGTGGAGCTCAGCACCGGTAACGTCAAAATGATCAAGAGCCTAAAGCTGCCCACGCCATCGGCGCAGTGGCCTTGGAACCGCCAGAACAGGGTCATGACTGGCAGCGGGCTGTTCGGACAGTATCTCATGACCCCGTCTCAAAGCTCCCTGTTTATACTGGATGGGCGGCTGGATAAACTCAACTGTGAGATCACTGATGTTCCACTGGGAAATACTGTGGTGTGGGTGGGAGAGGCGTAGGCTGTCTTAAAGGGGCTTGAGAGGGAAACAAACAAACAGGTTGCACTGAATTTGATCTCTGTTTAATTTATTGAGAATAAAAAAGTCTCAAAGTTTGGAACAAAAAACTAAATTGACTGTTCAAAACCCTGCATTGGAAAAGAGAACTTGGGAAATGCTTGTTTTTGATAAGTTAGCCAGGTTTCGAGTCAAATAGCTAATAAGAAGTTTCTCCAAAAATATTAGGTGGTGTCTAACTAGCATTGGTATCAGCGGGAATCACTTCGTTTGAAGGTGAGAATTGTTCAACTGATCAAATGGATCAACTCAACTGATACAGACCCATCTTTTAAGAATAATATTTCCTCATTTCCCCGCTATCACTTAATACATATACAAAGCGCATTCGGCCCAGTTTTTCCAGTGCCTTGAGGGAATACTCGCTAAAAAAGAAAGCTAACATAATAATTCCCCCCGAGCCTGTGGATTAAACCCTCCTTGGCTTTCTCACACACAGAGTGAAAACGAGAGCTACACTTAAATTTCACCTGTTTATAACTCCCACAGACCCCGAGGCATATCTGGCTTATTAAAACAGCATCATGCTGAGAAACTGTCACCTACTGTGGATATTGAGATATCGGTAACGATGTGTTTGACAACTGTAAATCTTCATGAAAAGTTTGGGTGTAAGAATGATGACACCGAGAATTGTGTGAAGTCTTTGTGTTGAAGCCCCAATTAAAACCTACACGAAAATCAACACTGGTTAGATCAGTGAACAAATGAGAATGAGTCTGTTATACAATAGAAAACATAACATACATAGGAACGGGTATGATCCTGTATAATCTTAGTAAGAGATGATGTAGAGTTTCAAGGGCACATAAAGAATCAAGTTTTAGTTGACTCAGCAGTCACAGCCACTGCCATAAGAGTCTGCTTTCAGTAACTGGTGCGTTGTGTGGTGTGATGTTAGACATAATTTATGCATTGCAAGGGTTATATAGCTGGGAAACATTTATTTAAGAGTTTGAGAGTCACAATGCTACAAGAGCACTAACAAAGGAATCTTTTAGTGTCAGTAGGAAGCACAAGCGTGTGCTCACAACGTTGAATTGTTTCCTCAATGGACAGTCTATGCATTTTCATTGACGCCAGCCAATGGGCTGCATGAATTGAGCTTTCCCCCCCAAATTAGTAACATTTATGTTTCCATGTTTTAGTTTAGATTTTGTATATTTTGTTAAAATGTATATGAAATGGCTTTTTATTGACTGTATTTTCCTTATTCCCCGAGTAACTATGACTGTTTTGTTTTTCAGTGACTTTTAATTTTACTTGTGTTCTGTAAATAGCAGGTTGGTCTACGCTCACATGCAAAACTATAGCTAGCTGAAATCATCTTCAAACGGTTCAGGTTGATTCGTTTCCCCTCACTTATTTTTTAAGACAAAAGAACTGCACTGTCTTTGTTCCACAAATGACCAATTACATTGTGATGTCACATTCAGAGATTTCCTAAGCTCCATGTAGCCATGTACGTTGATTCTCGTGGTTGTTATTTATGTAGAAACATGCTTGACATTTTGGCAGTTAAATAAAGCCTATAACTTTGAAAAAAAAAAGTTCTGAGTATTATTTTGTCTCGGCAATATGAGTTGAATAGACCGGAAAATGAATTAAAATCGCAATCTCCATTAATTTATGCATTAGTGCATCGACAAATTGATGGATTCAGTATGAAAGTGATTCATTCAAAGCGCAAATGTTATTTATCTTGCAGAATGTCATAATTTACAATTCAATTATACATCATGCTCCGTTACACAGTCAATCTTCATTTATTAAAACTCACTTTATGAAGCTCGAAGCGTGCTATTCCACACAAATAATGAGCACCTTGTAACAAGAACTCAGTTGATTTTTTGACAGGATTCAGTAAAAAGACTTGCATACTTGACTTTGGGAACAAATAAATCTGGGGCAATGACTGTCAGAAAAGCTTTAGATTTCAGTTTATTTTACTGTCCTCCTTTCCACTCCCTCCTTCCACCACTGACTTTCTTTATTTCTTTCTGTATTCCTTCCCTCCTCTCTGACTCTGATCCATTATGTTAATAGTCTTCTTTTTCAATCTCGCTCATAATACCAAATGAATGCACAAGTTGCTGCATGAACGAGACCAAGGCGGCACTGCAATTATCTATTGTCGGTCATTTATCTTTCTTCCATTCTCTCCTTCTCTCATTATAGGCTGCACACCCACCATTTTTAGAGAGATTTGGGGATAATTTAGTGGTCACAGTTTAATATGTTCATGTTCTTCCTTTTCTGAGTCTGATCATCATCATTCATGTTCACAATGTCCAACGGCCCAAAAATGCATGCTTTTTATCAAAGGCGTGCAAGTTGGGGACCTTAAAGGCCTGTTAACTATAAAGTTTTAATAATCATTCTAATTCCACACCACAGCAGTAATGATAACTAAACAGCACGATACCGTTGGAATCACTTTAGAATGATTTTTCCAGCTGATGACCGATAAAAACATTCACAGCCAATCTGAAACCACACGACTTTAACTCTTTCTTAGCCATTGACGGAATTTTCCAACTTTACGTGTTTTCACTGTTAGACGGTAGGGGGCACTATGACTATGTTATACGGTAGGGGGCACTTTCTGAAAACACAGGCAAAAAGAAAAAAGAGCCGAAAAAAGCGATAAGGTGGCCCTTATTTTTCAAGTTTTGATTTATATTTGTCTGACCCCCTCAAGTTGTTCCAATACATGAAAAAATAATTCAGGCAAAATATGAGCTCATTTGAACAATATTTAGAGGTGGCTCGATGACGTTGAAATTTTGTATAATCAGTTATTATGCTCAATTTGTGATAATTACCACTTGCCTAATTTTATCTAAACTATTTAAATTACATACTTGTTTATTTAATGGCAATTCTGAATTTACACCTATTTTGCACAAAATATATTCTATGCATTTCTTGCAGAAGCATAAATTGTGTTAACGACGGGCTAACGAAGCCACTTTCACAGAAATGCGTGGTGTTAAGAAACTCTGAACTATTGACTATGAACTGTGCAAACTTAGTCCAGGCAAAGTAGCGTTTTACGACAGACTAACTGTAAAATAATTTTTTGCAGCTTAGATAATTTCTATGAGGTGTCCAGAACAACATACTAAGTCCTAAGAAATCCTAGTTGAGGAAATATGTTAAATTCTCACCAATCCGAGATGTGTGCCAATAAGGCCAGGCAACAATACACCCCAATGGGGCTATTTTTTCCTTTACTCCTATCAAAATGAAACTTTACACAATGAAAGTACCCACGAAAATTATTTTTTGTATTACAAGTTTCTTTGAAAATTTATTTTAATATGCAAATGAGCTATACACTAATCGAATATGCCCAAAATACACCCAAATAGGCTTATAGGGTTATAGTATACCCCTGGCAGGTACTACCAAGCCAGGCAGTTTTCAGGTTAGAGGCCAATCTAAAAGCAGCATTGCCATCACCCATTGGCAGTAGGATGATTGGATGAAGATCAAGTCGATGTATTTGTCATACATATGAATGATGTTTCTGCCTATATGCAAATTAGGACATATTCAATAAGTGTGGCACTCGTGCATATTCAAATTCATTTCAAAAGAAACTTGTAAAACAAAAACGTTACTTTTCATGTATACTTTCACTGTGTAAAGTTTTATTGTGGTAGAAGTAAAGGAAAAAATTAAGCCTATGCGGGTGTATTTTGGGTAGCCTATATTCGATTAGTGTATAGCTCATTTGCATATTCAAATTCATTTTCAAAGAAACTTGTAATACAAAAAATGTGACTCTTCATGGGTACTTTCATTGTGTAAAGTTTCATTTTGATAGGAGTAAAGGAAAAAAATAGCCCCATTGGGGTGTATTGTTGCCTGGCCTTATTGGCACACATCTCAGATTGATGAGAATTTAACATATTTCCTCAACTAGGATTTCTTAGGACTTTTAGTATGTTGTTCTGGACACCTCATAGAAATGATCTAAGCTGCAAAAAATTATTTTACAATTAGTTCTATTTTTGGCTCCAAAATTAGTTACTTTGCCTGGACTAAATGTGAAAAGATGCGTATCATCAGTTATCTTACAATAGTCAAATGTATGTTGTGTAAGATATATTTGGTTAAATAATTAATATAGTACTCACATTGAACTGTGATCAAGTAATAGGCTATGTGATTTGATGCATTCTGCAAACTGTGTATAGTATTGAATACAATGCTCAATGCTAAACGTTTTAGAATGAAGAATTTTGCTGACTTGTAGAATTGCCTACAAAAACAGCGAACTTTGATGTGCTTGAGCTACCTCTAAATATTAATATTTTTGCCCCATTTTTTTCTGGGGTGTTTTTAGCATAAATGGAACAAATCTAGCGGGTCAGGCTGCAGAAAAACGGGAAAAAAATTTTTTCGTACATTTAAGGGCCACCCTATTATGCATGTTGTAGTCTTTAAAAACAATTTTCTCACCTTTTTGTTTAAAATATTGCTTTTAATGACATAACCCATATTCAAATGTTGATAAAAAATAAGAATGATTGTAGCAAGAATAAAAGTTTTTTTTGTTTTTTGGTTTTTTTTGCTATTGTTTAAAAGCAGAAGCTCTGTTCTTTCTTTTTGATATATTGCATGTTAAGATATTCGTACAACCAACATGGGGCCATGACATTTTTGTGAAAATTATCAAAATGCCCTTCTCAATAAAAGGGAATTGTGCGAGCAGGTCTCTGTGCTGTACTTCTCTTATCATATTGGCTGACCCATCCCACTTCTGCTGCTCCTCACCTCGAGGCCAAAAGTATCAAAGGAATTAATTTTAGTTAATAGCAGCAAAGAGTACAGGTCAAGTTAATTAAGTCAGCAAAATCACAAAATGAAATTCAACTAATTGTGCCTACGCTACTTGGTTAATTAAAATTACAAAATGTACTCAACCGGGATTTGAAGCTTCAGAGATACCAACAAGCATTTTTTTTTTTAATTGTGTTATGCAACTGTGCAATTTATACTCATCTTTGATACTTAATTGATCATTTATTGTATTTTATTAGTTTACTGCCACACATTTAAGCACTATTTCTCTGTCAGCATCAATTGTACCACTCTGCAATGCCTTGATTCCAGGTGTCAGGCCTCTGTGGTCAGAGGTCCCAGGGCATAAGCCCCATTGGCCTCGGTCGTAATCCATCCTTGATGCTAGCTAAGATTTCAAGAGATTTAATGATGAAGAGGTAGCAGAGGTTGATTCCTGTTCTGTATCACTTCTTTTCAGCTCTCTGGCTACATTCACACAGTCAGTGTTTGGAATGTATTAGTGTTATTGTCAGTGTCAGATGTGACCCTCAAATGGCACCATTCATACAAAAGCTTGTCGGAGCAACTCAAATACTGTCTGCATGAATGAATAACTCAAGTCAAGCACCTTTTCTGTTCTTAAGATGTCTGTGAATAGTGTCTGTAACCGTAGTGACAGTAATGAAAGTAAATATCAAAGATGGTGAGTTCCATAAAGGCCCATTCACACCAAGAACAATAACTATAAAGATAACTATATGTGACCCTGGATCACAAAACCAGTCATAAGTTGCACGGGTTTATTTGTAGCAATAGCCAACAATCCATTGCATTGGGTCAAAATTATAGATTTTTTTTTTATGCCAAATATCATTAGGATATTAAGTAAAGATCATGTTCCATGAAGATATTTTTTAAACTTCCTACCGTAAAGATATAAAACATTTATTTTTGTGAGTGAATGCACAATCGCGAACATAAATGGACAACTTTAAAGGCAATTTTCTCAATGTTTCGATTTTTTTGCACCCTCAGATTCCAGATTTTCAAATAGTTGTATATCGGCCAAATATTGTCCTATCCTAATAAACCATACATCAATGGAAAGCTTATTGATTCAGCATTCAGATGATGTCAATTTCATGTGACTGGTTTTGTGGTCCAGGGTCACATATTAGTGTCCACACCAGTGGATGATAATGTTCTGTTTATTATAAATGCATGCTGTGGTACTGCTATATCGTCAGCAGCTTTAAAGGGAGTGCTGCTGTGATGACAGATTTTTGTAGGTCAACCCGGAAGTTAGCATCACCATGGTTCCCTCAACAAAAGGATTTTTCCATTGACTTTTGGTTTATTACAGAAAAAAAAATCTGTTACCAACAGTGATTCCAATGATATCATTCCTCTGTGTCCTTAGCGTTGTGGTGTGAATTTCACTATTCTCATAGAATTAAAACATTTTATAGTGTGAACAGACCTTAACATCGTAGTCACAAATACACAAACTTAAAGGTGCAGTATGTAATATTGACAGCTAGCGATTGAACTGGGTACTGCAGTCCAAACTCAAAATACTGGAGAGAGTTGTTTCCCCTGCCTCCTCAGACTTGACACTCACGTGGGTTGCCAGATTGAGAACGCAATGGGAGCAATTGATTTTTTTCACATTTTAATATGCTCCCGAGATTTTTAGATGGATGCCACGGCTTTTTGGATCGGGTAGAATCTGCGATCACCGACCCAGTTCGTTTGCTGGCTTCCATGACTGCAATACGCTGTGTTTTCCGCCAACTGGCAACCCAGGGTGTCAAAATAACAGAATCACACAGACCAAAACAAAAACATACATTCCGACACGGAACGCACATTTCAAAGTAAAATAGCTTTCTGTAGCATTGTTTTTCAGAGAAATGAGTATGTGAACTTAGCATGTTTCCTAAATATCTGCAAACATATTATGGTATTTTATGCTTTAGTACAGTCAAAAAATTACATAGAGCATCTTTAAAGGGATTGTTCACCCTAAACTGAAAATTAAATCATAAATTACTCACCCTGGTGTTGTTCTAATGCTGTATGCCCTTCTTTCTTTTAAGGACCACAAAAAAAAAAAAAAGTCCCGCTCTCACTCATCCATATAATGGCAGTGAATAGAGATCAGCATTAAGCTTTGCTGATTTTTTGCTGAAAAAGATGCAGAAGTATCACAGAATGATCCCATGCGACACATGTCATATATTCTAAGTATTATGGGGGTAGACGATATGAAATTATGGGCCAGATTTACTAAACAGGGCAAAAAAGCGCTTGAAAGTTCTGCGCGTGATCTATTTACAACGTGCAAATTAAAAAACACAGATGATTTCATTTCCATAATGGCCAGAGCAATCTACCGAGAGCAGCTCAAATTAAAGGCTGGTTTAAGGCATGCTTTTATTTACCATTCAATAATGGAGCATATAGCAGTAAATTGACTAGCGCAAACCTTAGTAAATAACCTTGCATGATTCATTTAAATACTTTCCTCCCATAAATTTTGCCTCTGAAGGGAAACTCCTACAAATGCATATGTAATAATCAGTCGCAAAAATAAGCCTGTCCATTCCTTTTCAGCGCTAATTTTTCATTGTGTGTCTTTAGAAAATCCTGACAGTAGTTTTTAACATCAAAAGAGGATTTGCGCTGGCGCACGCTATTAGTTAATCTGGCCCTTAATGTTTATTTGTGTGCTTCTGCCATTTACTGCCATTATATGGACGAGTCAGAGCGGGACTTTTTTTGTGGTCCATAAAAGAAAGAAGCGCATACGATATTAGAACCACACCAGTAATTTATGACTTAATTTACATTTTAGGATGAACTATCCCTTTACATCCATCAAAACTCATTTAACTGTCAGCAGTTTTGAATGTTTGTATACTTTTTTATTACAGATTCAGGTAGTTTTCAACCAAATAATGTTTTTTTGTTTGTTTGTTTGTTTGTTTTTTCAGGCATTTAAATACACAAGTACTAGTGAACCATTTATAATAAAAAAAAACACACCAAAAAAAACACTGATGTAGTAAGCGGAAATAATAAACCTTTCAAATATAATTTTGAGACATGTCCCCCCCCCACACACACACACATTAAACGCACATTTTAGCCTATAGGTAACTATAAAATCTTCTCCCTGTTCACCAGCCACTCACTTTCATGTCTTTCTGGACAAATGGATGGATTTATGTGTTGTAAATATGACAGGAACATATAGCCCCAAAAAATGTCACGTGATGCTTGATATGTCGCCATGGGGCTGTTTGCAGCATATCATAAGAGACAGAGGAAAGACATTGGGACAACTCTAGCACATCAGCTAAGTCACTGCATTGACATATCTGAAGGATAGAACGCCCTCTTGTTCTGGGCTATAAACCGGAACACCCTTCCTGCACTATTCCGAGTGGCCATCAGGGTCTTGGCAGTGCCTGCCTCTAGTGCTCCAGTGGAGCGTGTTTTCAGCCATGGAGGCATCATACTACTGCCCCATCATGCACAAATGTCTGACAGACTTTTGGCCAATTTGATCTTTTGCAAGACTGTCTTCATGAGTTTGTCTGCATCCATGTTGCATGTTTCCTCTATCACTTGTAAAGTGTGGTATGGTAGCAGTTATTTCTTATGCATCTGTGTTTATTATAGGTTCCAAATAATGGCTTAGATACACTCATAGACACATTCTCTCACACACACATACAAAATGTGTAGCTTACTAGGTTACCAATAAAACAGTTTTTTTCACTGCCTTTTCCTTATTTTGTCATACGTAAGAACAATCCCTAAATTGAACTGAGATAGATGGGTGCCCTTTGTGAAAATTTTATATCGCAATCATGAAATTGAACTGCTAAGTCATGAACATATTTTAAAAGCCTTCCTGAGATAAATTAGTATACATTTAATTTACTATAGTAATTAACATTGAGAAATTTGTGCAATAAGCATTAATGACTTGTTTAAGACTTGAAGCTTAAACTTGAGGACTTACAACTTGACTTGGACTTGCCTGTCTTGACTCGACACTTGACTTGGGACTTGACTCGAGACTTGAATGCAAAGACTCGAGACTTACTTGACTTGGTCCCACCTCTGCAAATTTTTGTGTACAATAGTACTTTTATTAGTTCAAGCTGACTGGCTTCTCCCTATCTTATTCAATTCAATTCAAATTTGTTTGTGTAGCGCTTTTCACAATACATATCATTTCAAAGCAGCTTTACAGAAAATGCATGTGTCTACATTACAATTTAGAGTGATCTGTTATCAGAGGTGACCTTGTCCAAGTTTTGTATTTCAGAAATGTACATTCAGAAATGTACATAAATGACTGGTGTAACAATGAATTAATTTAACAGTGTATTAATTTAGGGCAGAAACAAAGAGCTCATTGAGGTAAAGAATACATGTTGTTAACAAATGTTTAGGATATATAGAAAAAATTAGCGTATGTGTGTAAGAGAGAGAGAGACACACACACACATTGTCCTTTGAAATCACATCATCACATTGCACTGACTGTCATCAGTAAGGTTACACCACCACTGCCCCGAGACACGGGTGAATAGACACCAGTGCAGTCGCACACAAACACACTCCTGCTAACAGGTTTTGTTTACCAGACTACAAAGCCTCAGAGCTCAAGACAGCAGCTCAGCCTGTCAAAACGCCGTCTGGAACAATGTAAATGTGTCAGTGGTCTCGAGGTATATCAGAACACCTGAGTGTACTTTTTCCATTTTTAGCAGAATATTTCCTTCCAAAACTAATATTGCAGAATGTGTGCACAATAAACCTGTTTATGGCATGAAAACAGACAGAATTAACAGTCAAAAGATAGAATTAAAATCTGAACATTCATGAAATTCATTCCAAACGATGCTGTTGTTGTGCTACAAGTATAGGCGAAGGTGCGCTAATGTATTAGCATCAATGTCACGTCAATGTCACGGTCGTTAGCCTAGCGTACCTGTCTGAGCTTGAGCAATAAAACACCTGCCAGAAGTGATACTGAAGGCAAATAATCACTTTCCATAATGGCTTTGCTCATTTGGTCTGCAGAGGAGTCTTAATTAGACTTTTGTGAAGTTGAAAGGACTCATTCACAAAGGACCTTGCTGAAGGACGTGCTAACACGGCGCTAACTACCTCACCGACACCCGCAACGTCTCTGCTATATATCAGCTACTACCCCTCCATTTTATTTCAGGAGCTTTCTCATAATTACAAATCACATGTTCCACCCATTTTTCATATGTTGTCGACAAGGGGGTGGGAACGTACAGAGATTGCTGCAGCTAGCATGTTAGCGCCATCATTCATCTCTGAACATGGCTGTGAACAGAAGCAAGCTAATTGAGTCACAAATCAAAGGGACCAGGAGTGTACGAGCTCAGAAAGCATGAGAGAGTGAGCGAGTGAGGCCACTTCATCCATATGAGCCCGGGATCTGTGCCAAAGTGCCATCATTAGAGAAATGTTCCTCATCCTGTCACTTATGAGACTGAATACACTGCCAGACAGACGCATATCTCCTTTCCCTTACGTGTAGAGTCGCCACGTTTAGCCAGAGCGAATAGATATACATAGATACATAAAGAAGCACAAATAATATTGGAACCGACATGTTGGATGAATATTTAAGGAAAATGTCATGTATAAAAATCTTGTGGGAATGAGCTTTGAATCAGGAGTAATGCAGTTATGCAAGCAAAGCTTATATGCAGCACTGATCATATAATTACCTTGGTCCAAAAGTCCAATCTAAGCTCCGAAATCTAATTTAAAAGTGGAAATAAACAGAAAGTTTATACAAAATTAAACAAAGAGACATAAAATAAAATGAATAAGAAAAATGTGTACGATTCTGTGCCAGGTCACTAATCAGAGCAGCAGATTTTAGACATTGATCATGTAAATGTGTTAGTATGTTGTTTCTTGTCCCAATAAGAAATATATGAGCAATGTTATCTATACAATATCTACAAAATGTATTAAATTAGAAAAAATGCTAAACAGAACCAATTTTAAAAGTGGTCTCTGACGTTTGGCAACACTTTGTATGTAATTTGTGTTTGTTTATGTGTTTGTTTACAGGCCAGGATCCCAGTTTAGCAGAAGTTAATTTATAACCCAATAAAATAGCATCCAGAATATCATACAAAAAACTGCAAATACAAGTAACAAAAGGGTTTTTTTGTTTGTTTATATGCTTGGTGATATAGGGCTCGGGATACTAAGGGGAGAAATGCAATCTAGCCGAGTGCAGCCCTCAAATAAACAGGTTTTTACAGTTCAGACGGCTGCGCAGATACACAGGTGACTCAGGAAAGCAATTCCAATGCACTGGAGCGAGTGGGTTTGGAAAACACAGATACACTGAGTGGCTCCTACACCCACGCTGCACATACTGAGAACTAAAAATGCCATAATTAGACTCAATGCTGGAATGATTCAACATTATATCTCTTAGCTCCCAAACTAAAGGTCGTAAAAAGTTTCAATAACATGTAAAGTTGTTAATGTCACAATATATAGGCCTTTACATTCACTATGCATACAGAGATTGAGCTTGTGTCCTGTATTTTAGTATATTTGCTATTGGCAATACAAGAAAAATAGAAGAAGAAAAAATTGAAGAGAAGGATAGGTAGAGGAACCCTATAAAATCTGCAGTCCGATTTGACTTTCAAATCTGATGCCACTGTTTAGTAGGCTAACTGACAAAAACACCTGGGAGAGCTTCATGCAAAAACAAAAAAAAGTATAATGCATAAAGTTGGATGTAATTCATCATTAACGACTATAACAAGCTAACTAGTGACAAATACTGAGTTTATGTTTCTCCCGTAGTATCAGAAACGCACTAATTGGTGCACTTTGTTGCAAACCAGTCATTTGTAAGTGTGCCAGTCTGCTGGGAGCGTGTTGTGACTGAATTCATATCACCACTTTTTTACTAATGAGAGAAAATAATAGTCTATCTTGAATGAAAATAAATCAAAAATGTGCTGATCATTTACTCCACTCACAAATGGCAATGGACACAAACACGATCATTTGAGTGAATCTAAGGGGTAATTCACAGAATGCTTTTTTGCATTCTATTGTGCTGCTTTCCATTGTTTTTCTATTTAACTATGTGCTAGCTAGACTGTCATGTTTTTTTTACTTTAAAAAAATGCCTCTCTGCCTCCATTTCTTTCCATTCCACTGTCCTGCATTTTACGTTTTTAACTGCAAAAATACGTTGTGTGAATGGCCCCTTATGAAACCTGACAGAACATGTTTTTTTGCATTCCACTGCTCTGCTTTTCCATTGTTTTTCTACGTAAACATGCGCTAAACTAATAGTTTGTTCACGCCTTCTGCTGTGTCTCGCTTTCAGTGTGAACCAGGTCCTAGGTAATTTCATTCCAAATTCTAAAAAGAAATAAGATGATGTACTAATTACACAGCTCTTTGGTGGTCATGATTGGTCAAACACAAATAAAAAAAATGACCGCAGAGGAATACAGTATTTATATTAATTTAATATTGTAGCCGTGTTTGTCTTATTGTTGATTTGTGCATTGTAATGAATTGCTTTTTTTCTTAGCAGAAGCTTTAATATATATAGTAAAATGCAGCACACTTAAAATTTACATCTCTCTACATGATAGTTTATGGTGTGATTGACTGATAATGTCTTGGCTGCCATTTTCTCTTTATAGGCTACTTTGCCCTTGAGCTGGAGCTGAACTTGTCCATTTTTTCTCCCTTCCCATGAGTATTTCGATATTGCACATCGATGCACACACATTCACCAATACACACACGACCCATTCTAATTTTGAATACTAATGTCACCAAGAGAGAGGCTCTCCATCGGAGACACATGCATCATCATCAAGGAGCAAAGCACTGGACGTGATGGTTTGGACTGGAATTAACCTCCTGACTAGTGTTGCCTGGCACTCTCTAATCTCTCCTCTGAAGTACAATTATTTTGTGCTTCATAGATGAGACAATGAATTATTGAGAGATCAAAGTACAACAGGGCTTTGCTTTAATTCAGGGGGCTCATTTCAGAGTGGAAATTGAGTGCTAGTCGCATGTGTCTTCAACATTTATCATAAGTGGTAATTATTTGCTTGATTGGTAAACTGTAGTTCTACAGAAATATCAGATTGCTCGAAATGTCACAGTAATTCATAAGCAGATGCGGTATGGTCAAGACCTGGTATGATTTGTTTGGAAGCCTTTTTAATTTATTTATTTATTTGTACTTGTTATGTATGCATATGTAATTGTTGCCCTTTACCTATCTTTGGATATTAACAATATCAGATCTCTTTGCTGCAGAATGTTAGATCATGATTACACCTATCTTATTCCAAGATTTTTGGTTTGAACTGTTCACACTTCACCGCTTTAAAGTCCTTGATGCTACAAATTAAGCATATACTGTATATATTTTATATTCATAAGTCATTAGGAAAGATTTTTGAACAAAAAATGTTTTTCAGCAATACAGGCCTACCTACAATTGGCTTTTGGATTACACTGGAAAAACTACTAAGAATATAATTCGTAATAATTCATAATTCATAGTCAAGTTTCTAGTTAGAGAGTAGGCAACTTGCTTAAGAAGAAACCAAACAGACTGAATTAATAAACCATGAAGAGTGTCCATGACCTACAGCATCATAAAAAGATTCTTCAGTAAATACATGTCCTCAGTGATAGTTATATTGCATAGGGTTAAGGTTTCCCACAGATACCTCTTCATCTTTACAAAATTGAGAAAATCTTCAGAAAAAAATCTCAAGAGGGAAAATGACAATACATTCCAATAATGACACTTGCCACATTAATTGAATAAGAGCACCATGAGTTACAGAACAGCCATGTAAATTGTAATTTGTAATTCAGCAAGCCACTGAAGCATGAAATACATTTTCCCCTTTCCTGTGAGAAGGCTCTTCAAATTCAATTTAATATATTTTCTGAAGATTTTTTTCTATGTGAATAGCAAGAAAGGGTGTCTTGATGCACATGTAATGGAGAATAAGTAGAGGAATCTTATATGTCTTGTCCCACCTTAATCAAATTAAATAATATTTATACTAATAATGTATATACACTACTGTACAAAACTGTGGGATCACCAAGATTTTTTTTTTTTTTAAAGAAATGCATCAAACTGATCAAAGTGACAGTAAAGACGCTTATAATCTTAGAAGATTTATATTTCAATTTGATGCTGTTCTTTCTTGTTAAAGATTTAGTTCACCCAAAACTGGAAAAAAATGTAATATTCTTATTCGCAGTTATTAAAGATTATTAAACGATTTTTTTTTTTTTTTTTTTTTTTTTATTGCACTACCACCAAATAGGTGGCGATATGCACTAAGTATGTAAATAGCCATTAAACAAAAGAAGAGGAAAGAAGCAGTATGGCACGCTTTTTTTAGTGGTGACTCGTCGCTCTGTTGAGAATGTCTTGTGTGTTAACTGTGAACGTACTCTGAGTTGGCTGAACTTACTCATGGATGTGTTTGTGGAACCAGCATACCTCGAGTAAGCAAGGTTTGGGTTAATCAACCGAGAGTTCAGGGTATGTTTAATGGTAAGATAACCTTGCTTTCTGTAATACCGCCTTTTCCCTGTCATTGTGTGTTGACTTCCTACTGTGTGCCGGTTAGTTACTGATTTAGTTCACCTATTATTCATTTAGTTTCCGTTAACCCCTGTGTATTTAAGCCATGTGTTTTAAATTCTTCTGGTCAGTTCTCGTTTGCGTTCATGTGGCTAGCGTTCTGTAGTTTTGCTCCTGACTTCTCCTGCGTGTTTGTTTGGATTATATATGAGTATATATAATATATAAGACGGTTATGTGTTTAACACAGCCTTCGTGACAAACTGTTTTCAACATTGATATAATAAGAAATGTTTTTTGAGCAGCAAATCAGCATGTTAGAATGATTTCTGAAGGATCATGTGACACTGAAGTCTGGAGTAATTATGCTGAAAATTAAACTTTGCCACCACAGAAATAAATTTCATTTTAAAATGTAATAAAATAGAAAAAGTTTTTTCAAATTGTAATATTTCACAAAATATATATTTTTTTTACTGAGCATAAGAGACCTCTTTCTAAAACATTTTTTTTAAATCTTACCGACCCCAAACTTTTGAAAGGGTGTGTGTGTGTGTGTGTGTGTGTCATAATAATCTGGCATATATTATTAATTTACATAATATATATGTGTAATTATTAATTTACAATAGTTATGATTCATTTACATTTTTAAGATGACATGAGTGCGCATAAACAAATACAAAAATAAATATTCAAAATATTGAAACAATTTAACATATAGCATTTCAAAACTTTTCTCCACAGTTTACATTAATCAAAAGCTATAGCTGAAAAAGACACCTTTATCTCTGAACCGAGCTCTGGGCAGCTGCAGTGTCTTGGCACTCTCTACAGGATGAGTCGCCCATCAGCTAACCTGACCTCAGACATTTCTCCACCACTGGTTTGCGGCACGCCTGCAGCTGTCGAGGTGCTCCAGTGTTTGGCAGGAGAAAAGAGGGATTTGAAGGTTCCGAAGCAGCCAGGCAGGAGCCCAGATCGTAGAGCCAGTCCCACTGAGACCCACGCGCACATGTGTGCACACACGCAGGTGTGATTCCTGTGACCGTCTGGGTGGCCACTTGTCTGCCAGGAACACACTTCCGAACCTCCCACCTGTTAATGCTCTTAGTTCCAATAATACTCTGATTTACTGGTATTTTGCAGCCTTGTTTGTGAAGCAAATTCATCCTTTTGTTGGGGAATCCAGCACAGATGGCAGATGCCATTTGCACTGGTTCACAGAAAGCCGTGCCAAACATTTCCAATGTTTTTATATGTCTGACCCAATAAAAGAGTCCAGAGTGAACATCAGAGAGCAGCAGGGCATCTCATAGCAGCAGGTGAAGGTGTGGAAGAGAATATGAAAAATCAAAAAAATCACACTAAACAAACACAGGGACCCTGTGGAAATATTTATACCTCAGGCTCTGGTTAAGCTGTTTACTGAACACACACACTCACACTCACACTCACACTCACACTCACACACACACACACACACACACACACGGCTGAAAGTCAAGAGATGGTGAAGCTCACCTGCTCTGTATTAACACATGTGTTGGTGTCCAGTGGTGAGTGTGACATGTTCCAAATAAAGTAATGTGTTAACTTGTTAAACTTGCACTATGATATCCGATTTACATTTTAATGCACATTGCTTTCTTATTTATTGAATTCCTTTACTGATAAATAGCCTATTGAAATACTATTGAAAGCATGCTTGTGTTAGGAGAAAAATATTTAGGCCTATATTTTTAACTATGCATTTGGAAGACACTTTTATAATGTGCACTTATATTGGAACAAACGCTGTCAAGCGATTAAAATGTTTAATTAGTCGAATTAATCACAAAATGATTGCAAATTTTGGCTGAGAAACTTCTCCCCAACAGATAATTTAAAGTCATTATTGTGTTAGATGAGAAAAGCATTGAATAGAAATGACAAAACACAGCTTTAGAAAGAAAATATTTTGATTTAAGGATACAATGTGGCCATAACATTTTTATTGTGGTATTGCTAAACTATATCATATGATATACCCTATACATACAATTCATATCTTGATTTTTGCTAACTGGATTATAATCATCATGCAGTCAGTCGATGCCCTGCATAATGTTCATTACTAAACTGCATGCAATGTAAGAAGGCGTAGGCTATATAATAATTGTAGCACGCTATTTTTTCCATAATTAATCACACCAAATAAACACGTTAAATTGACAGCCATAATTGAAACACTTTATTCTTTATATTTAGGGTGTGAATGCTTTGCAGGAATTGTTGTGGTACATTACATGTGACCATGATGGGTAATGTAGTTCTAGTGACACATTCTGCCGTAAAACCATATTAAAAAGCACTTTATTATGGTATAGTCTATGCTACTGCATGCAACTATGTTGTGGGTATATACACTTCCATGAACTAAAGTGTAATTAGTTTATTTTTATAATAACAATTTTTTTTTTTAAATCATTGTTTAGCCATGTTTTCGTACAAAATAAATAATTATGATAATATTTAAAATATAAATAAATGAATAAAATCAATCAATCAATTTTTCCTTAAATCATTCCGCACTTAGATGAAGTGCGACTTTGTTGTAACTGATTTGTAGATTTGATTTGTTTTATTGATTGGTCCACAATGTACTTGAGTCAAGTCCTATAGATTTGCTCACATTCTCTTTCGTAAAGTTCTCCACTGGTTTGAGGACTACTTTTGCATTTAAAATTCAGCTGCTAAACCAGTCATCACTTTTGGAGGCTTTTCATAAAGAAACGAAGAGCCTCTTGGAAGGCCACTGCTATAGTATGCATTGCTGCAGTCTCTGACTCCCTGTTCTCTCCGGCTATGAAGCTTTTCATTCATCCAGGTTTTGCTCAAAGGCCATATAGTTTCTTTCTCCGGCCATCTCTCATTTTTCCCCTCTTTCTCTGCTCTGAGATTAAGACTGCACCGAATCAATGTTTTCAGGCCAATCCTTTAGATCCATTTCCTCATGAGAAGCTTGAGTCCGTCAGTCTCTCGCTCTCCCTCCGCTTCTTATTACTTTTCCTCCTTCTGTCAGCCTCTTCTGATTGCAAGATATCTTACCTTAGCAGAATCGTAGAGAAGTAGGTAGTAAAACACAAATATTCCTGTGCTGAATGCTTATGCACTCATAGAGCCACAGAACATGCATTTCAAACACAGTCGGTTTTTAAATTCCAGAAAGAAAGATGCAAAAGAAGGCAAATTGATGTCTCTAGTAAATTCTCTCTTGAAAACTTTAGCCCTGCCATTCTCTCATTTCTCAGACAAAACAGACACTGATAAGAGCAACTAGAAGCACAAGTGCCTGACTGATCAATTCTGATGTTCTTGATATGAATTGCATCACTGCGTGTATTTTATTCCTGTGTTAGCAGACTTTGATTGCTCAACCTATGATTCATTATCACTCGAATCAATAATAAAAAACCATAAAATAACACTCACTCCAGTTCCCCATTTAATTATTTTAGAGAATTACATAATTATATTCAAGGCTAAACATACAAAAACGTTTTACTCTCTCTCTCTCACACACACATATCAATATATATATATATGTATGTGTGTGTGTGTGAGAGAGAAAGTAAAAAAATTTGTATTAGATAATAAGTATTATCTATATTATCTGTTTCTTGGCTTCTGAAAACTTGGAATAGTGTAGAAGTTGAATTGACTATTATGCTTCTATTGTCATTACTGGAACTCGACAGTAAAAATCCCTTTCAGGGTATGGAAAAGAGCAGCCTATGACATTTTGCAAAAAAAGAAACAGATAATATACTTAGATAATACTTATGGTATTTTTATTAACATGTTATCCCTCAAGTCTTCTGGAGATACTCCTCACCATGTTGCTATGTTTAGGTTAGTGATTGTGTGAAAACATTATGCAGTCACTTGAGCCGTAAAATTAACTTAATTTTACAAAGTGGCCATCAAATTGTTTGTTGTTTGTGAAATGACCCAGATAAGTGTGATTTAAAGGGTTTTATCAGCTTGTCTCTTAAATATATCTACAAGCTAAACTGTCAGCTGTGACGCATGGCGGCCGGGGCCAGAGCCACATTTATTTTGCCATTTGGTACATCAGATCGATTGACTATTTGTCTCTTTGGTCAGACTCCAGAAGTCAAGAAAGAGCAGAATACTAATTAACAGAGGATTGAAAAGAGCCATTTGGTCCTGGGTGGAGCAATATCAATAGAACTCAGAAAGCAGAAAAACACAATTCTGTCTTTTGTAGAGAAAAAAAAAAGAAAAGAAAATTGCATTTTTTTATTATTTTTTTCATTCCTGCATTATGTGCATTCTGGAAAGACTCTAAACCTGCCTGTAAAGCTTTAATGTTACTTGTCTCTGGAGGCTTCATTTTCTGGACTTACAGGACCTCTTCTATTTACAGTCATAACTTGTTATCTTTAAAAAGGAAGACTTATGTCCTTATATCCTGCAGTTCACAACCTCAGCATCTTCATAGGCAGCTCTCTATTGGATCTCCTCCATCATCAAGAGGTTGATTTAAGAGATAGTGTCATGAATAAGACATGTGGTAAAACACAGAGGAAGCCATGCTAATTCCATCCTGCCGTACACAGGGACAAGGTTGAAGACAATTAAGGAGTTTTGAGCTGTTCTGGGACCTGTGGGTGGGTTCATGAAGGCTAATAATGAATAAAAGCTTCCACACACTGACAGTTATTAAGTTTAATGGCTATCTTAGGACTTCTCCCAGGGCCACTGGATGGCTGAAGATAAATGAAATCTTTCTTCTTTGGCAGTTAGGGGGATGTTCTGGAGTAGCATTGGTACAGTAAGTACTGTATGTAAAATTAAATAAGATGAATTTGAACAGTAACCGTTAAGGGAAAAAAACAACAACTTTGTATTCTTTACCAAAACTCCTTTGAAATACGATCCTTTATAAAGACTATTTGTGTTATCGTGAATGATAGTATCATTAAAAAATTACAAATGTTAAGTGACTCTACGCCAATAGGTGGCGAAAAGTGGCTGTCTTTATGAGTGAGTCAATTAATAATTTATTCAAACGATTCCTCATTCAACCAATTCAAATGAACACTGGTTCATTCGGGAACAAACATGATTGCCTTTATAAATGACTCATTCCGGAACGAAACACTACTACTATTGCTTGGAGACTACTTTTGCTTTACTTGGAGGAGCAAAAACAGTAAATACTCTGACTTTAAGTTTTAATAGCCTATTAACTTGTTATTTATTGGACGTTGTGTCACACTTTTTCGACTCTTGAGAGTAATATGTTCATGTATCGAATTACATTTTGTTGTGTTTCTTTTGAGTGCAGCCCATGAAGATTTCTTAGGAAAATGTTTCTTGCCATTATTTCGTGTTTTATTGCATCATATTCAAAGCAGTCTGCTGCAAACTCACATTCACAACCCAGGTAAAATATGTTCCCTTTCGTGGTCACTCCGAGTTACGTCGGATGACGACGATTGGGGTTTCGCTTAGAAGCCTATCACCTTCGAGTATATAAAACGAGCCAATGGCAATGAAAATGCCATGGGTCTGCGGAATTTGCATAGCGTAACTCCGCCCGCCGCAGGGGGTATATAAGGAAGTACGCTGGCACAATGCAGACATGCTTTCGCTTCGGAGCCGAGAACTTCTCCACTCCTGTAAGCCAAATATTCTGAGTTAGTCTTCTCTTACCTTCGAGACGAGCGAACTCTCCGGTGTTGGTGTGACGGCGATTTCAGCGAGTGCTCACTACCCTGCTGATCTGTTCAGTGATCTGACAGTTAGTGTGTTTCTCCCTGTTCGCTTCAGCATCCGCGGAGTTTATCCTCTCACAAAAAGAGCATTGCACGTGGCACGTCTTTTTAAAGATGCCTCGCCCGTGCACTTCTGGTTGCGGTCGCGAGATATTTTTCTCTGATGGGCACGAACTCTGCTTAGCGTGTTTGGGTGTTGATCACGCTAAAGCAGCGTTCGTGGATGACTCATGTTCCCACTGCGGGAATATGACCATCTCCATGCTGCGGTCGAGACTCAATGAGCTCGTCAGAGCGAGAGTCCCCCTACCCACACCCCGATCTACTGGCTCCGAGAGGGCTAGTACTTCGGCTGGTGGCCGGGGTGACCTGAGGGTAACTGTGTGGGACATACCGCCGACACGTCCACGGTCCACACACCCCTCTTCAGCATCGGCACCCGCGAGTGTACAAACTGAGATCGCTGGTTCCTCTTCGGAGGCCCCGCGGGTTTCGTTTGGAGCTCCAGAGGAAGATACCATGTCGATCGCAGCATCACAAGGTGGGCGCGAGTCCTCGGGAAGTGAGGATTCGGCTGCGTTGCCGCCCTCGGGTGTGTCAGCGTTGCCCGAGTCTGATCCCGAGCTGACCGCCATGCTTTCCCGGGCAGCCGCGGCTATTGGTATTGAGTGGTCCCCGCCACCCGATCCAGTGCGCTCGCGGCTGGACGATTGGTTTTTGGGAGCGGCCGCTGACACCCGTCGCCGCCCAACCCCAATTCCTTTCTTCCCGGAAGTGCATGAGGAAGTCACGCGGTCCTGGAAGGCTCCCATGTCTTCCCGCGATCGTTCGTCGGCTTTCTCCGCCTTTCCTCCCCTCGATAGAGCTGATGCTTGTGGGTACACTGGGATTCCCACGGTTGAACGTTCTGTCGCGATGCAGCTGTGTCCGGCAAGCGCTTCATCACGTGGTGATCCAAAGCACCCATCCAAAGCCTGTAGATTTTCGTCCAGCATGGTCGCGAAATCTTACAGAGCGGCGGGACAGGCAGCTGCTTCTCTGCATGCCATGGCCATCTTGCAGGTTTACCAGGCCAAGATGCTCCGTGACATGCACGAGGGTAGGACAGACCCAGGGCTCTTTGATGAGTTGCGCGCCGCCACTGACCTCGCTCTCCGGGCGACGAAAGTGACCGCGCGCTCCCTGGGTCTGGTGATGTCCACAGCTGTGGTCCAGGAGAGACATCTCTGGCTGAACCTGGCTGATATGCGTGAGCCCGAGCGGACTCGTCTGCTTGACGCTCCCATATCCCAGGCCGGCCTTTTCGGCGGTGCGGTCGAGGACTTTGCCCAACAGTTCTCGACTGCTCAGAAGCAGACTGAGGCCATTAAGCATATTCTGCCCCGGCGTGCTGTTGCTGCTAAGCCGCCGGCACAGAATCCTCAGCCTGCTCGCCGCCGAGGGCGCCCTCCTGCGGCTCCCGCCCCTCCCGCACGGCCCCAGCAGCAGTCATCTGGGCCGCGTCGTGGAGGAAGCCGCAGGAAGGCGCCACAGCCCTCTCCAGCCCCGCCGCCCGCTAAACGCCAGGCCAAGCGGCGCTCCTGAGACGGGCAGCTCAGGATTGGCTTTCCTTTCTGTTCAGGAGGTGGTAGCAGGGCCACTCCTTCCCCCGGTGGAGGGCCGGGGGAGAATCTTTTGTTCTCCACTCCCCGCTGCTCGTCCCACGACGGGCAGCACCCTAATGTGGTTAAAGACAGAATCGAAATCCCCAATCCTGAGCCCACAGAGCCTGAGGGCCACAGTGCACGCCACCCTCGGGTCCCGCCACTGCCGCCCCCCTCTGTCCCAGAGGTGCGGGATGACAGCACGCGCCGCCCACGGGCCACGCTCCTCTCATCCCCCTCTGTCGCCAGACCCCTGCCAGAGCACGCCCCCGTGGGACGCGCGCCCTCCCCTGGCCTCCTCTGGCAGGACGCGGTTAATGACCGTGCCCCCGCACAGGGCCGCTATGCCACCCTCGCCGGTGCCGGTCATTCCGCCTCGCTGCCCCACCGACGGTACGTCTGTGGTTCGTATGACCCCGCTGGTGCACTTTCTGGAGGACTGGCTAGAGCTTCCCAGACTGTCCCGCTGGGTCGCGAGAACCATCAGGCTCGGCTACGCGATTCAGTTCGCGAGATCTCCTCCCCGCTTCAGGGGAGTCCGCTTCACTATGGTCGGTGGCAATGCCCCTGTCATGAGAGCGGAGGTCGCCACCCTACTGGCGAAGGGTGCGATCGAGATTGTCCCTCCAGCCGAAATGAAGTCCGGCTTCTACAGCCCTTACTTCATTGTACCCAAGAAGTCCGGTGGGTTACGGCCAATCCTCGACCTGCGCGTCTTGAACCGCTCCCTTCACAGGCTGCCGTTCAAGATGCTGACGGCCAAACACATCCTCCAGTGTGTGCGGCCGCAGGATTGGTTTGCAGCGATCGACCTGAAGGACGCCTACTTCCATGTCTCCATTTTACCTCGACACAGACCGTTTCTACGGTTTGCTTTCGAGGGGCAGGCATACCAGTACGCGGTTCTCCCTTTCGGGCTAGCCCTGTCTCCTCGCGTCTTTACGAAGGTCGTCGAGGCAGCCCTTGTTCCCCTCCGGGAACACGGGGTTCGCATCCTGAACTATCTCGACGACTGGCTGATCCTAGCTCACTCTCGAGACCAGGTTTGCGAACACAGGGACCTAGTGCTCCGGCACCTAGTTCGTCTGGGCCTTCGGGTCAACTGGGAGAAGAGCAAACTCTGCCCCGTGCAGAGGATCTCTTTTCTCGGTATGGAGATCGACTCGGTCGCCATGTGCGCGCAGCTTACGAGCGAGCGCGCGCAGTCACTGCTGGCTTGTCTTCGTCAGTTCGAGGGCAAGAGTGCGGTTCCACTGAAACTTTTTCAGAGGCTCCTGGGGCATATGGCATCCGCAGCCGCAGTAACACCGCTGGGATTGCTTCATATGAGACCGCTTCAGCTTTGGCTTCGCGATCGAGTCCCGAGGTGGGCATGGCAACACGGCACGCTCCAAGTCCCAGTGACTCCAGCCTGCCGTCAGACCTTCACCCCGTGGGCGAACCTCAGCTTTCTACGGGCCGGAGTGCCCTTAGAACGAGTTTCCCGGCATGTTGTTGTATCAACAGATGCCTCCAACACGGGCTGGGGCGCCATGTGCAATGGTCATGCTGCCGCGGGCTCCTGGACAGGACCCCAGCGCCTTTGGCATGTCAATTGCCTCGAGTTGCTGGCTGTACGTCTCGCCCTGCACCGCTTCCATGCGCTGCTCAGGGGTCAGCACGTACTAGTCCGATCAGACAATACCGCAACAGTAGCGTACATCAACCATCAAGGTGGTCTACGCTCCCGCCGTATGTCGCAACTCGCTCGCCACCTCCTCATATGGATTCAGAAGCATCTGAGGTCGCTTCGAGCCATTTATATCCCGGGACACCTGAACCAGGCGGCCGACGAGCTGTCTCGAGTTCGGCCTCTCGCTGGAGAATGGCGACTCCATCCCCGGACGGTTCAGCTGATTTGGGATCAGTTCGGCGACGCACAGGTAGACCTGTTTGCCTCCCACGACTCGTCCCATTGCGACCTGTTTTATTCCCTGTCCGAGGGCACGCTCGGCACGGATGCACTGGCGCACAGCTGGCCGCGGGGCCTACGCAAGTATGCGTTTCCCCCAGTGAGCCTTCTTGCGCAGACCTTGCGCAAGATCAGGGAGGACGAGGAGCAGGTCATTCTGGTTGCCCCGTATTGGCCCAACCGGACCTGGTTCTCCGAACTAGTACTCCTCGCGACAGCACCTCCCTGGCCAATCCCTCTGAGGAAGGACCTCCTTTCTCAGGGACGGGGCACCTTATGGCACCCTCGTCCCGATCTTTGGAACCTCCACGTGTGGCTCCTGGACGGGACGAGGCAGGTTTGAGTACCCTACCACCTGCGGTGGTGGCTACCATCACTTCCGCTAGAGCATCGTCCACGAGACATCTCTATGCGTTGAAGTGGAACCTCTTCGTCAACTGGTGTTCTTCTAAACATCAAGAACCCACGAAATGCCCGATCAGTGTCGTGCTTTCCTTCCTGCAAGAAGGGTTGGAGCGAAGGCTGTCTCCCTCCACCCTGAAAGTGTATGTTGCCGCCATTGCCGCACATCACGAAGCAGTTGATGGTAAGTCTCTGGGAAAGCACGACCTGATCGTCAGGTTCCTGAGGGGAGCGAGGAGACTAAATCCTCCTCGTCCTCCCCTCGTTCCCTCTTGGGACCTCTCAGTGGTTCTAACTGCCCTGCAGAGTGCTCCATTTGAGCCTTTGCAATCAGTGGAGCTTAAGTTCCTGTCAATGAAGACAGCGCTCCTGGTTGCATTGGCCTCCATCAAGAGGGTAGGGGACCTGCAGGCATTTTCGGTTGACGAAGCGTGCCTGGAATTCGGGCCGGCTGACTCTCACGTGATCCTGAGACCCCGGCTTGGATACATGCCCAAGGTTCCTACCACACCCTTTCGAGACCAGGTAGTGAACCTGCAAGCGCTGCCCTCGGAGGAGGCAGACCCAGCCTTGGCACTGCTCTGTCCAGTACGCGCCCTTCGTGCTTACGTAGACAGAACGCGGTGTTTCAGGACCTCAGACCAGCTCTTTGTCTGTCATGGTGGGAAGCTGAAGGGAAAGGCTCTCTCAAAGCAAAGGTTATCACACTGGATAGTGGATACCATTGCTTTGGCATACCAGCAGCAAGGTCGTCCGTGCCCCCTTGGTGTGAAGGCCCACTCCACTCGTAGTGTGGCTTCCTCTTGGGCTCTAGCGCATGGCGCCTCGCTAACAGACATTTGTAGAGCTGCAGGCTGGGCGACACCCAACACATTCGTGAGATTCTATAATCTCCGAGTAGAGCCAGTTTCTTCTCATGTACTCGCTTCAACCAGCCGGTGCTAGATTCTGCTCAGGTGTCTTCGCTTGCTCGCCATTCCTCTCCACGGACGGGATACGTGCGATATTTCTCTCAGGTGAGTCTGATAAGCTCTGAGTTCCTCCAGCACTGGTGACGTCAACGCCTGACTTATGCCATTTTGCCATAACGCAGCTTTTGCGCTTGACTAGGTGCCTCCATGTGCATGGTTCCCCCTCTGGGCGACCCCCACATGTGTTTTCCACTGTAAGTCTCCTTGTGAGCGTGTGTCTTTCCCTTGGCAAGCCACCTTGCCACCCCTGGGGTTTAAAATTCCACCTGCGGCTGGACACCCCAGTGATTCTCCATATGCATCCCTCTGGGTCATATGTGTATTCTAAGTCCCCCCCATCAATGGCTGGGCATGATTGCATATTTATCTCTGAGATATGCTTCCCAGTGTACCTTGGTATCCCTGTGTTAAGTAGGACTCCTTCGTTCGTGCTAGTCTCACAACAGGGAGCTCAGACTTACGCAGGGCACTGGAAGACAGCCGAGGTGGCGTGATTAGACTGGAACCCCAATCGTCGTCATCCGACGTAACTCGGAGTGACCACGAAAGGGAACGTCTCGGTTACGGATGTAACCCTCGTTCCCTGAGTGGGAACGGAGACGTTACGTCTTCCTGCCACTTCCGCTGTACCGCTGAAAAACGCCTGGGGCCAGTCTCGGCTCCTCAGCGAAGGCATGTCTGCATTGTGCCAGCGTACTTCCTTATATACCCCCTGCGGCGGGCGGAGTTACGCTATGCAAATTCCGCAGACCCATGGCATTTTCATTGCCATTGGCTCGTTTTATATACTCGAAGGTGATAGGCTTCTAAGCGAAACCCCAATCGTCGTCATCCGACGTAACGTCTCCGTTCCCACTCAGGGAACGAGGGTTACATCCGTAACCGAGACGTTTTATTTCGCCGTGACGTTGAAGATTAAGCAGAGGCAGAGTGTTGCATCATTTCAAAGCTGAGTAAAATTGATTTGGTAATTTAATCTATCACAGACCTAAATGGATTGCCTTCTCCACAAAGTTTATATGTAATGCTGCTTAATTTGTCCAAATGAAGGTACTGTGTTAGTAGCTACTATCACAATAATTTTGTGATGATCAAGCAGTTGGTGAAAGGGGCTTTGTGATTTATTCTAAGGCTTGTCTATGAGAAGCAGAACAAGAAATGGTCAGGAAATGATTGGATATGACTGCTTGTGTGTGGACTACTGTTATAATTGTTCCTCTTAACCAGAGACATAGTGCTGCTCTATAATGGTCTTCCCATGAGTCATCGCTCCTCATCTGAGAGGTGTCTCTTGAGCAAAGGGCAGCACTGCAGTCAAAGTCAGCTTCACTGAGAGGCTGCAGGCCCATTTGTCATCTCTTCTCACTGTCTTACACTTGTTCTCTGCTTTTCCTTTCCATTTAACCTAGACACCAACTAAAACAACAACACAGATTTCATACAGACAAACCCATGTGCTATTGGAGCTCTATGTTTTCATAGCCCTTGTAGAAATAACAGGGATCTTACATATTGCATTGTTATACTAAAAAGAAAACTAAAAGCCAAATATCTTCACCAGAACAAATATATGCACACACATACACACGTGTATTTTTTTTTTAACTATATACATTTCATGCAAGAAAATTACAAAATGATTGAGGCAGATTTCATTTACACTACCATGAACTGTTTTCCTTACCCTTGACATCTGTTTTTTAGTCTCTCTCTCTCTCTCTCTCTCTCTCTCTCTCTCTCTCTCTCGCTCTCTCTCGCTCTCTCTCTTTCTCTCTTTCTCTCTCTCTCTCTCTCTCTCTCTCTCTCTCTGCTATGTTGCATCCTGCATAAACAGCATCCATTGATATGACTGCAGTTGGATGCGCTAAGGTGAGAGGAAAGATAAGATTTCAAATAAATGGCGAAAGAGACAATTGAATGCAAGGTGCATTTCCACAGAGTTAGCAGTAATGGCTTCTTATCGACAGGCTAATTCCCTTCTGGAATTGAATGTGGCACAGCAGAAAACAGATGCCAGGAAAAGAGAAGCTGCATTTCCTTCTTGTCATGACTCGTGTCCGGCGCCTTCCCGTCTCTTCCAGCTGTCCAACAGTCTCATCATGTTGGGTTCGGTAATGCTAAGAATGAAGAAAAATGTTGTAAAGGGATTGTTCACCAAAAAATGAAAAATTCGGATTATTTACTCACCTTCATGGTGATCCAAACCTGTAAGACTTTTTATTTTTCTCTGTGGGAAAATCCTTTTTAATCCTCCTGGCCATTCTCTTGAATATCATGAAAGTGTCGTGAATGAGTAGGCTGTCAAGCTCCAAAAAGACAACATCGAAAAAGCAACAAAAGTTCAATATTCAATGAAAACCTTGAAATCTGCTACAATATAACAAGTCAAAGTGGACTACTGTTATACTTTTATGGTGGGTGTTTGAAAGCTCCAATCTCACTGTATTTGAATGCGACCAGTACATTTGTAATAAAGTCATAAAGGTTTAGGATGATGTGTGGTTTTTCATGGAATTTTAAACAATTTCAAAACCATGCTGCATCACTGAATGAGGTGATTACTTTAAACATATTGCATATTAGAATGAACAAAAAAGGTGTTTATTACTGCATAAAATGTTATAGAGATCATAAACTGGCAACAGGTATTGATATTGTTCATCTCCATGTTGTTCTTTGACCAATCACCTGATTGTTTAATAAAACGTGGTAGACACGAAAAAAAAAAAATTAAAATGTATTTAGCATAATTTGTCAACTAGCAGTCGTGTATAGCAAAGTGGCAGTTTTCAATGCCGCCTGCTCCCACTGGAAAAGAACTTGTGTCTACCGTAAACCTTGTATAATGCGACACCAAAAGCTCCAAGAACCTACTATATATCATACCAATAAACTTTATTGATCAGATGCCAAGCCAATTGTTCCCTAAAGCTTTCCCTTCGTCCATGGCAATTCATGAGGAATGTAAGAGTGAATCATGCTTATGGTGAAAATGTAGGTGTTAGCTATTCGTTTTTAACATGATTATAAATAAGGATAAGGCACTATAAAATTAATCTAACAGGGGCTCACTGATGCTGCTGGAATGCACTCATTTACATGATGTAATTTTAATGACTTGGAGAATTAGAGAACAGGTGGCCATGGATATGCCTGAACTCTCTCACCCTCTCTCTTTATCTATCTGTCGCACAACCCTTCTTTGTTTCTGGCTCAAATAGTGGATGGTGGTGTTTGATTAACTGAACTGCTCAGAAAATGAGAATAGACAGTTGCAGTCACAGCCAGGCAGCAAAACATCCGAGTTCTGATCATGCAATGACTTCCCTTCTCGATAGGCAGTTGCTATAAAGCTTAATAAAGGATGCCGCAGCAGGTACAAACAGCCTGTTGAGGAAAGCAGATGGGAGATGAAGGGAAAGAGAAATGGAGCCTATTTAGTCCTCTTTTGGGGGTATATTCTACAAGAAAGACAGGCCTCATTTACCCATTAAATATCAACAAACAATGCAACAACCATCCAAAGATCATTCTAGTAAGTGTGTGTGGGTTAATAGCAGGTTTAAAGCTCTCAGTGGGTTACGCGATTCCACAGACAAGAAGAGAATGAAGTGTTTTCAGGCATGACCATCTACAGCCTCTGTGAGTGTCGCAGCACATCACTGCAGTCATCCAGGTGAAGACAGTCTCTAAAAGAACCAAATCTGGACTTCAATTCCTGAAACAGCTTCTTACTCACAGCAGGAGTGAAAGCTTAGAGGTGTGTTCATTCTTCTCTCTGTTCTCTTCTGCTCTGCTATCACTTTTAGTCCCCATCACGCCTCTGTAGATAAGCGACCCCATCTGAATGCACTTGGGACATAATGTCATATCTGCTTTGGACTTTTTACAGTCTATGGTTTTGACTACAGTACAAGTATTGACAAAAAATGGCCATATTCTGTAAATTTTAAGCATTTTTTAAAATTTCATTCCTGAAGAAACTCTTCCAAGATATGTTGCACCAAATTCATTTAGTTGTATGCCACTTTTTACATCTAGAAATTAAATGGACTGCTTGTGTTTAGGGATGCACGATATTCGATATGCCGATATTTTCAAACTAATTTTGTCCGATGCCGATACCGATATATACACATTTTCCCCCTGATATTTTTACACTTTCATTTTACTGAAGAGAAATCCAAGTCTCTCTCCTGTACTACCTTTACCATATTACACTCATGTGTTGTAGATAAGGCAATACACAAGACAAACAAAACAACATTTGATTCTACCATAAATGTATAATTTTACAAATGTGGACAGACATTCACCCCTGAAAAATAGGTAAATTATTTCACTTGGAGAATAAATGATATGCCAGTGCCACATTTTATTTTTAAGTTCAGACTTCAAACTTCAGTCCTTAGGAGTAAAATAAATAAAAATTAATTTTCAAATAAAAAATGTACATCTTCTCCTACTTGAACAGGTCTACCAAATGCTCTCCTGTTTTCGGTGCTGATGCAGTGGTGACCCGTTCATGTAACATGTAAGGGTGGCGCTGCCAATAAAGCAACTAAAAGCTGTCACAAAGAAGCGCAAAAGTAATTATTATGAATATGTCAAATATAGCAAGGAGACATTTTAATTGTTTATTAATAAACAAGTGTTTTCTGTGTCGGCTGCAAAGATGAAGTTGACTGACTCTCAATCTTCGGAGTAGGCTAGTGAACGCGCCAGAGAGAAATGCACATTTCGGATTACATAGTTTTCTTTCGTTTTGAATTGTTCTGTTTAAAAATATGATTTCAAACGTTCTGTAGATAATATATATATTTCTTCTCAGGTCTGTGAGGCAAGTAGGCTATGCTGAGTTTCGTTTCATTTATGAGACGAATTCCAGTTCACGCGCGCGCCTCCGTGTCGTGATATCTATTATCTATTATCTGCTTTACTTATTATTTATTAAATCCAGGCAATTGGTCGATGAAACATTGATTAAAATTAAGATACAATTAATACAAAACGAAATTCACTTAGAAAGGCTTTGTGCTTTCTGTTTGAGGTCTCTGTGAAAGTTTTAAAGCAGTCTCTTTTAGTGCCGCTTTCAGAGCAGTCACGTCCGTAACCGAGAACTCTCACTGTTTTTCCTCATAAATGCGAACACGAAAAATAAAATAAAATGAATATTTTATGCTCTGTGGAGAGCATAGTAGCTTGGAGAGCTTACATTAGTAAGCTACAGGACATCGTCTTTCAAAACATGACCTGCACGAAAGAGAAAAAAAATTACTGCATCATTGTACCCAGCACTTCTGAAAATGCACTTGCGAATGCGTCTCTGTCCCCAGCACATTTCAAACCAAACCGGCTCATGCTCGAAATGCCTCCACATGTTGGAAGTTTAAGTTGCTGGCACTCATGCTATGTTCACGGTCGTCACGTGCACATAGGAAACACGCCACCCTATCGGCAAGGCTCATCGGCAGAAATATTCATATCGGCCGATGCCGATGATGGTCATTTAAAGCTTTTATCGGCCGATACCGATGTTGTGCCGATATCATCGTGCATCCCTACTTGTGTTAGTGTTCCTGTAAGACTTGTATGTGTAATGACCATTGTTATGATTAGCTCTAAGAAAATATCTTTTTATTTCAAAAACTGCTAGCATAGTTGACTCTTAAAATCATCAGGATGGGCCAAGGTGCTCGATAAGGGACTATTCACACAGAACATGTGTTTGCAGTTAAATACGTTAAATACACGGGTCAGTGGAAAGAAAAAATGAGACACAATATATTTTAATTTGAGCACCACATTTTCAGAACACTGTCATGCATGAGACTCTGCAAAAGTTGAGACAAGGGGCGACAGGGCGCAAACGGTCAAACATGTCCATCTAGCAGCACGTGTTTACATATAAAATAAATGGAAAAGTAGCGTCACCACCGTCTCCGGCACGGACACCACAGTCTCCGGAACGGACACCAACGACTCCGGCATGGACACCACCGTCTCCGGCACGGGCACCACCGTCTACGGAATGGACATCACTGTCTCCGGCATGGACACAAAAGTCACGGACACCGCAGTCTCCGGAACGGACACCAACGACTCCGGCACGGGCACCACCGTCTCCGGAATGGACAACACAGTCTCCGTCACGGACACCACCGTCTCCGGAATGGACACCAACGACTCTGACAGCCACATCTCCGGAATGGACAGTCCGTCTTTGGCACAGACACCAAAGTCTCCGACACAGACACCGGCATGGACACCACCGTCTACGGAATGGACATCACTGTCTCTGGCATGGACACAAAAGTCACGGACACCACAGCCCCCAGAAAGGACACCACCGTCTCCGGCACGGACACCAATGTCTCCAGCACGGACACCACTGTCTCCGGAAAGGACACCACCGTCTCTGGCACGGAAACCATCGTCTCCGGCACGGACACCAACACCGATTAATTAATATCAATGATAGCGCAATGGTAGGCTATTGTTAAAAAAATGTTGCGTGCACCGTCAAATTGCAGCCAGCCTGGTGCTCCTTCTGAAGGAGTCCTTCCACATCAAATCAAAACGTAATATCACAAACGCCTTCACAAACGCCTTCACAAACACGCTTCCCAACGATATGTTCTCAGTCACGGTTCTCCTGTCTGATTTGAGTGTATCTATGCCGATTCACGCATGCACACCAGACATGCTGGTGTGGCTACAGTGCCAGGGCTGAATTTATGTTCCAGCCCGCCCCTGACAGTTGCTGTTCTAGCCAGAGCAAGTGGATGTTGCAGTTAAAAGTCAAAGGTGAAGTAGGCTAATGTCAAATTTACATAATTGTGGTTGTGATTTATTTCTTTTATAGTTGTCTTCAGCCATTTTTATGTTTGAATTTACATCGTGAAAAACAAGGTTGTGTTCCATATTGTGGTGTTCAGCAATTTTAACATAGTATCGACATCATATCATTGTAGATGTAGATGGACCAAAATAAAAACCATCAAAATATCAAGTAAATAAATATTGTGATACTTGGTGCCACAGTGACACTCTTGTCCCAAAAAGTACTGCTATACCACAATACTCAATATGTTGTCCCACAGTGTGTCATTTTTCCCTGTTGCACCTACACAATATGGAACACTCCCCATTAAACCTGATGTACTTGTTACATCATAAGAAGGATGGCGTCTACGCTAATATTAGTCTCTCTGTTTATCTGAGGTTTACCGCAGTCCGCCGGATCCAGGCCGGATCCAGATCTGATGAAGGACCTGCGCCTGGACACGATAAACACAGTCCTGAAGTGTCAACCAGTCCCTCCCCTGTGAAGGCCTCCTTCCCTTCCCTTGACCTCTGTACAGATAAAATGTTTTTAATAAAACGGGTTTGTGTTTTTGAGGTTTGTGCAGAGAAAATGGATAATTGTTTGCACCTTCAAACCTATTTCAGGGAGTACATTCTTCCTGTTAGAACGGTGTTGTGTTAGCGGCCCCTAAGTTAAATGAAGGTGACTTGACTTGACAAAATTTGAGGGTTCCCCCACCTGTCAAATTCCACTTTAACCACTTTATATACAGTACTGTGCAAAAGTCTTAGGCATGTTAATACCCCGCCCCCCCCCCCCCCCCCCCCCCCCGCCCCCCCCAAAAAAATGGTTTTAAGTCAGTTATTTATATCTTTTTCTGTAGTGTGTCAAATATCAGTTTACATTTCCAATTCTTGACATGTAGAAATATCAGTTTACATTTCCAATTCTTTTTGCCATTAATTGTAATAATCCAGTGAGATTTCTGTATGCATAAGGAATCTGACAACAGCCAGGATGATCTGATCTCACCATCATTGAGTCCGTCTGTGATTACATGAAGAAACATAAAAAACTGAGACAAACTAAATCCAGAAGAACTGCGGGAATGTCTCCAAGATGTTTGAAGACACCTATCAGCAAAGCTACAGTACTGTGAAAAGTAATGAAAGCTTTAGCGTAAGTTCTGCCAGGAAGACTCAATCAGCGCGTCATGTATTACCTCACTTCTAACCAATCATGTGCTAACACTCGCAGTATAAAAGATTGGTACTTACATTTGTCTGAGTTAGCAGATGCTGACGCTGCCAATTACCTCCATCCTCCCCAACCACCACCGAGATGGTACCTTCCCCTTCATCCTCCCCACCACCACCAGGATGGTCCCTTCCTTTACCTCCAGGGGGTCGGCTGCGCCCCTGCCTTTGTCTTCAGGCAGGATATGCAGCTTCCTCTACCCTCGCATTGCACGCTAAGGACGGGGCCTACGCCAAAGAACTTTATAAATTTATGCTTGCTGGGTTGTTAATAAATATACGCTTGTTATATCAATTTATCTCCCAAGTCTTTCTGGTAGAACTGGCACTTGTGTTAAAATGCTGTAAAGTGAGAAAGCTAAACCGGCTTTTGTCCAGGTACACTTGCGCATAGTTTTTCAGGTAGCTTTGCAGGAAGGTTTCTTCAAGCATCTTGAAGACGTTCCCGCAGTTCTTCTGGATTTAGTCTGTCTCAGTTTTTTCTATTTCTTCATGTAATCACAGACGGACTCGATGATGGTGAGATCAGATCATACCGGCTGTTGTCAGATTCCTTGTGCAATCTGACAACTTTCAAATCTCACTGGATTATTACAATTAATGGCACAAAGAATGTTTGGAAATGTGAACTGATATTTCCTAGTGACACACTACAGCAAAATATATAAATAACTGACTTAAAACCATCTTTTTTTTGAGGGGGGGGGGGGGTATTAACATGCCTAAGACTTTTGCACAGTACTATACTGTATATATATATATATATATATATATATATATATATATATATATATATATATATATATATATATATATGAAGAGTTCAGATGCAAAAGCCTCTGTGCCATCTGAAAGTGCCATCTGAAATTTTCTTCTAGAATGATAATTTTTTATCAAGCTTGTTTAAGTTCAGTAATTTCACTTAAATGCAAATTAATAGGTAATTTTCATTGCCATTTAAGTTAAATTACTGAACTTAAATATACAAGCGTCATAAAAATGATCATTCTAGAAGAAAATTTCAGATGGCACTTAGAGGCTTTTGCTTCTGAACTCTTCATATATACATATACTCTTTCTCCACCATATCTATATAGCAATATAGCATATATTTTTATGCTTTATTTTCTATATCTTTAGCAAGAAATTGCAGGAAATGCATTGTACCCTTAATGTGAAACATCAGACATCATTTAGTGCAATTAGTGCAGAGACGCTCTGAGGTTTAGACAGCTGCGACGGGACCTTGGCTAAATCCGAGCGCTAGAAGAAGCACTGACCGGTGGCAGTCATCCCAGGCCTGAGCTCTGTTTAGACGATGAGGAACAGCCAGGCAGAAGAGTGGTGAGGGAGGAAAGATTTGATGAACAGATGGTGATGTGAAGAGCATTTACCCCTTTGTCTCTAATCACAGAAACAGCCAGTGCTCGCTAAGATCTTGTTCTTTGAAAAGTTGAAATGTTCAAGATGTCTTCTCAACGCTTGTCACAACTAATATCGAGAGCAGTGTTGGTCTAGCCAGCTAAATTATTGATGAAAATATTGGTTGAATAAGGGTTTTGTTTATTTTGTAAATGCTTTGCCAGTGTGTTAATTAGCTCATTCAAACACATCCTTACATGAGATTTATCAGCTACAGTATATCTACAATATAAATGTTATGTTTGATATATGTTTAAATTAATACTTTTTTATGGTAACACTATAGTATAGGGTCCAATTCTGACTAAGTTGCTTATTAGCATGCATATCTCTAGGATATTGGCTGTTTATTAGTACTTATAAAGCATATATTAATGCCTTATTCTGCAAATCCATATTCAACATCCCTTAATCCTCCCAATACATAAATTTAACAACTTACTAACTACAGTATTATTAAGCAGTAATTAGGAGTTTATTAAAGGCAAAAGTTAATAGCAGAAGTTGTGTTGTCGTAGTTAATAGTTAATACATGTTAGTTAATAATATATAATATAAATGAATATATATTCATTTATAAATGAATGACCAAAATTAATATTACAAGACAAATTTGACTTGACTAAATTTAAAGAACATTCTTAACAAACACAAAACATTTAAATTAACACTGAATGAGGCAACGCATGTGGAATTAAGATAAAAAAGATTTTTGCAAATACTGTATGTTTTATATAGTTTTCTTCTGAGAGATGCCTTAGGCACATTAAACATGTTTTTACATGTGCTGTGGTAGTCATTGTTGTAAAAGGAACATCAGATAGGTGTTATTTATGGTATAATAATTGCACACTGAGTATGGAACACTATGTGTCTTGTAAACATCAGAACATCAAACATATGACATTAAAATTTTATTCCTGACAACCCTGAACACAAGGAGAAAAGTACAAGTGCCTTTTTATATGAAATGCAATACGACAGATGGAACAACGTATTTGTATAATAGTGCACATTACTGACAGTTAGTGCCTCTATAAAGACTTTTTATTCCAGGAGACCTTTTCCCGATTGTCTTTATCTAATTCTCCTGTCATATAAAGGTAATACATGCTGTAGATTAGTGTTGAACAGCCCGGCAGGAAGCATATGTCTGATCTCATCAAAACCGCAATAACAAGAGACAATGGCCAAACCCTCAGGTCACACCAGTGATAATTACTGCACTTGAGCCTGTGCAGAATGCATCTGGACAATCCTTTACAATCTGAACTTCATCAGAACATGCTAATGAGATCCAGCATTTCTTTCTCAGTCCTTAGTGTCTTTGCTTTACCCATTAAAGTTTTTTGAAGTTGCTTAAATGGTACCGCCCTGCTGAAAAATCCAGCATAAACAATGAACTCCAGGCTGGTTTGTGCACGTTAGAACTGGTAACGTGCTGGTTTGACTGGTGGACCAGTCATGCTGTTCTCAAGCAAAACTTAGATGGTGTAGCTGGTCCACAGCTTCCCATGCTGGTCCCAGCATGCAAAAAAACATACCTTAAGCTGGTGATGAGCAATGCTGGATTTTTCAGTAGGGAGTGCAATTTCAGATGCATTATTCTGACAAAAAATTGCAGTGGCGGCTTGTCAGGGGAGGCAAGGGAGACACAGCCTACCCAAAGTGTTGAGGTTAAAATAGGAGAAGGATGATTTAATGTTAATAAAATTCACAGTTATTCATTTCATGTCTCAGAATGTGTATTATATTATTTATAATTTCACCTCTGTTTGTGAAACCACCGCGCTCTTCCCCGAATGTGCCAAATCTACGAAACGTATAGAGAAGGGGAGGGGGAGGCAAATCCATAGCCAGACACTTGTGCCTCTGTTGGTAAAAAATAATTAGCCAATCACCATCAAGTATTTTGCTTTCAGCGATTAGGAGTGTTGAGAAAAGTAACATGGCAGAGTAGGCTAGCCTCCCTTGGTCAACGAATCATCAACGAGACGTCAAATGACTAATATTAGTTTGAACTGCTACCGCTGATGTACCAACTCCTTATGGAGAGTAAAGATATTGAATATTTGATCGCAAACAAAATGATCAAACTATCATTCAGACAACGGCTACAAATTAAAAATGAAGCAAGACCCCACGCGCCTATAGGCTAAGCTAAGATATAAGCTACAGCAATCAGCTTCACTAAACGGCCGAACATGCTCTTTTAACACAGACAGACATTATTGAAGGACAGAAGGGTGATTTTTGCTTCAAGTTATAGGCTAGGTGAGTGAAGTTATATTTATATATAGTGAGTGAGTGAGTGAGTCTGTCTGTCTCTCTCTCTGTCTGTCTGTCTGTCTGTCTTGGAAAACACTGGCCTTTGATAAGTATACAAATCATCTTGAACCCAAAGCACGGAGTTGAGCTGTGTCCTTATGAGCCAACACATCTCACACTGATCTCCCTACATTTCTATACCACACCACATTCTATTGCTGATCGTGAATGCGAAGGAACGGATGGAACCCATTTCTTTCAGAAATGCAATTTTAGCACTGAGAGACCTTAAAGGCCCAGGGTAAATGAGACAGGGCGGGGTGCATATGAAGAATCTGGCTTTACAGAAATCAATAAAATGGCATGTAGGGAAAGGAATTACATGGGAGTACTCAAGGTTACACCGAGTAACATGGATGTGATGAGCGAACATTTATAAGCACTTCTTTGTCTCACTCAGCACTAAACGGAGGGCCAAGAATTTATTACGAAACAGAGAAGGATCTTAAAGGCTATGAATATGACAGCAAGGTTGGTTTGAGAGGATGTTTTATGGGGCCGTTATGGCAGAAGTTGTGTGGTAAACAAGTCACTTCTAGATGTCAGTTCCTGGGGTGCACCTGTCATTATTCAGCGGGATCATTACAAGTCTCATTTTTCAAAAACACTTCTGCCCTTTCAGATGATCTCATGATAACAGCTATTATTGTGTGTGTGCGTGTGTGTGTGTGTGTTTGTGTGCGTGTGTGTGTGTGTGTGCGTTTTGTTTTGTTTTTTTGCATCTTTGCAGAAAGTTTTTTGTGATTACCAGTCATCTTGATAGTATTTCAGTCAAATCAATCCATTAAATTATGAATATAAATAATCTATTTTTTTATTATTTTCATAAGAGCTCAAAAAAACTAATAAAATTGCTTGCAGCAAATGGATTTTGCAAGGTCTTCGGTACAGTAATAGTTTTTTTTACAATACTTTCTCATATTCAAGTGTATTTTCTAATATTTTAAATTTTTTAATTTTCATATTTATTTAATATTTTTATCTTAAAATCAAGAGCTATAGAAAATTTTGATTAAATATGATGTTTACAATGGTAAATATGTTAATATATGCAAATAAGTTCAATGTATTCTCATCAATTTTATGAAGTTAGTGTCAGAACTGTCACAGTGGTGCTAGGAATATGCTAAAGCTGTCCTCTTATTGCCTAATTTGTTTATTATCGAATAGCTTTTTGTAAATGTGTGGTTAATTGCTTATAATCAGATTTAATCAGAAACATGGAATATTTGCTCTACTGGAAATTAAAAAAGGACTGACCAGTCAGCATAAAATAATGTGACAGCTTCAATTACATTACACAGAAAACATCTTCAACTCATGCATGCCACAGTCTGTTAAAAAATACCTGAAAAAAAACCTGTGTACAGTAATGCAATTACAAAAGAAATCTGTGGGGCAAAACATTTCCAAACTGTCCTTGCACTTGGTTGTCTCCGTTATTGAACACCCAGCTCAGGTCATGCAGTGTCTAATCAGCTGATGAGTTGATCCACAGCTCTATGTTAAACAGTATATTCATAGCTAAATTAAGACTTAATAAAGCTTAATATGCTGTAAGTGCTTTGACAAGCTGCACATTTTTGCTTTTCCATCCTCCAGAATGCCTTGCTCAAAAGACTTCTACATTGTAAATACATTACTATTAATACAATTTTTGTTTTGTTTTTACTGAAGATTCATAAAAATATTGTGTAGTATTGACAATATGACAACTTCTAAGACTACTTATATTTTGAAAATTATACTAAATTATATTAAATGTTTGTAACAAGACCTAATTATCATGAGGAAGAATTGAGAAAAGTTTATCAGAAGTAACAATTAAATCTGACAATGTTATATAGACAAAGTCTTTGATAGCTGATATGATTTTGATATATTTTTTTTACATATTTTTATGATTTTTGATCTCGAAAAATTTAGTTTAACTGCTTATAAGCTTCAAGAAGTTGGTTGTTTGCGCTGAAAATATTAATCATTTTGATTATTGTTTGTCCTTTTAATCATATTAATAATGGTGATTAATTTTAGACATGTACCCATAATAAGAAAATGGAAATGAGCAACTTCTAAACATGAAGAAGCATAGTTAGCCTACATGGAAAAATCAAAACCAAAAAGGGCTTTCAACGCATGTCATATCAGTTCTGCATTCAAAAGAGAATGGCGGAGAGGATCAAGGCATAGAACTGAGGGATTGATTGAGATATCTCCATTAATTAAAGACATCCAAGCACTCTTGGTATGATGGGCCTTTTGAAAA
Source organism: Abramis brama (assembly GCF_963993115.1). Classification (NCBI taxonomy): domain Eukaryota; kingdom Metazoa; phylum Chordata; class Actinopteri; order Cypriniformes; family Leuciscidae; genus Abramis; species Abramis brama. The sequence continues at coordinate 11,053,988 of NC_139975.1, forward strand.
ATCTCACAACTCAGGCTTCAAAGTGCTGTGCTAAGAAGAAGGACAGGGCATCATGATATATAGATCTGCCTTTAGAGCTCATTCAACATCATAAGATGAAAAACATCATCAAAGTTCAACAAGAGCCACCAAACCAGCCAAAATTATTCTCAGAAAACCCCTCATTTGTGTGTGTGTGTGTGTGTGTGTGTGTGTGTGTGTGTGTGTGTTTGTATGTGTGTGTTTGTGTGTGTGTGTTGGAGAAAAACTCTTCATAAGCATAAGCACTTCATTTTTAGTCCAGGCATCTCTGTTCTCCATATGACCTTCATAGATTTGCGTGTGTGAGTCCCAAGGTTTGGGAAATACCTGCCAACCTACCCAAAAAAAAAAACATTGCCAAGAAAATTGTGTGGCAAGATATGCCCATAAAATCACCAATCTTCATTTGTCTTCCGAAGATGAACGGAAGTCTAACGGGTTTGGAACGACATACAGGGTGAGTAAATGATGACAGAATTTTTATTTTTGGTGAACGCTGAACATCATTTTGATGAACTCTTTAAATGCATTCAGTCAGCCATCAAAGCTAAAATATCATTCCATTCATCTTTCAATTTAGGATAATAATATATGTACTGAGATTTACAGCTGTGAAATTCAACAGTGTGATACTAAAATGCATACAGTGGTATCTGTACCACACAATCCACAGGTGTGATCAAAACTGTGACTGCAAAGTGTTGCAGCAGAATTTTCAAGGAGTAAAAGATTATTTGAGAGAAGCGAGACAGGTCCCTTTATCTGTCCATCACAGGCCATTCAAAGCTCTATACTCAGTTCAGGCCAGCTGAAGGAGAGAGATGTTTCTGTCTCTTCAGGATGAAAGAATTGAAGAAGCTGGAGCTTGAAGCCCTTGATGTGGTCTGTGCAGCCCCAGTGGACCATCTAATGAAGGGGAAGTTATGGTTGGGTAATTATGATTGATATTTACCATATCTTATTTAATAATTGAAATTGAGCCAAAAGAAGATCATAGGCACTAGAAAAGTAATGAACACTTGATGAACTCTCTGACATGTTTATAATCAAGGTCAGTGGCATCCACAACAGCAAACATATATAAGGAGTGATGGAGTAAGTTTAAGCTGTTTTTCTAACCTTTCTCCAGGGAAGAGCCACCTTCAGATGTGTGTACCAAGCAAACATCACAGAATGTCATCCATAATTGCCTCCCAGATTCTTCTCGCTCTGTGCTCAACTCGCTGGTCTGTGTGGAGATCCTGGCTAGCCTGTTTCACTGAAATATAATAGGTGCCTCTTGTTAGTGCTGCATGCTATAGCAATCCTCAACTGCTTTGGCAAAATCATGATTACTATTGCTCATAATTAGTCTAGAAAGTATCAAACTTTTGTAATATGGACATGAGTGTGATGAGATTTATTTTTGCTTGTTTGCAAGTAGCAGATGTAACACCTGCGGTTCTTCTCACATCGCTCTGAGCGGGATTCGAACTGGCATTTCCAGCATGGGAGACGGGCACTCTAACAAGGACACTAAAGACAGCAGTCCTAGCTGTGTTTAACTCCACTTTTAGACCTTCCCTGAGCACTTCCCCTCTGGGGAATCTCCACCGCCATTTTGAAGTGCGTTCAACTTTGTCAAGTGGATGAGGGAAGTTTATTTGGACAGACCCTCGACCCCTCGGCTTTGACCGAGGGAGCAAGTCTACTCAACGTGTACACTTCAGGCAGATCCATAGACCACAATGCACCATGATTGTGATGCCACAGCAGATCGCACTTAATTTACCCTCACCCCACACAACTTTCCCCCCAGTTAAGGCTTAAGCGTAACAGTAGTCCCAGACTAAAATGTATGTCTGAGCTGTTTTCACTGAAAGCAACTTGTACTGGCATATCTTAAAATATGTCAGTGCCATTGTTTTGTCTCAAGATGCACACCAGTACTGTTTTGTTTGCCACACTTTAGATTAGGGTCCAGTTCTCACTATTAACTATGACTTTTGCCTCAATACACTCCTAATTACTGCTTATTAATAGTTAGTAAGGTAGTTGTTAAGTTTAGGTAGTGGGTAGGATTAAGGGATGTAGAATATGGTCATGTAGAATTAGGCATTAATATGTGCTTTATAAGTACTAATAAACAGCCAGTATCCTAATAATATGCATGCTAGTAATAAGCAACTAGGTAATAGTGAGAACCAGTGTCTCCGGCATGGGAGGCGGGCATGCTAACAAGGACGCTAAAGCCCGCAGTGGTCCGTCGCAGTGGTCATGTCTCTTGAGGCCAGGGGAGTGAGGTACATGTACAGCTCTTACTAGTTTGCCTAAGTAAATGTTTATTGTATCCCTCTTTTCGAATGCTGCAGGGCTAATAATAATAATAAACAAATATAAGTATATATTATTGTTTATTATTATTAGCCTTGCAGCATTCGCTGTCCTGTGGGAAGGAGAAAATTATCATAAATAACAGCTTTCCCACTGTGATGCCCTTTGCCTATCAGTCTTATTTAATCCCCATTAAAATGAGTGACGGTGGGCACTAAATGAATCAGCTCAGGTTCAGACTCTCTCTACCTCATCTCACCGTTCGCCAGCACCAGCAGACTCATTAAATCAGTCCAACCTCCGGCCTCATTTGACCAACCTCTTCCATGACACTTATGAATTTAATGAACACCCTGCCTGCATGAGATAAAGGGAGGTGTTCAGCATGGACAATGTCAGATAGGAGGATAAAATGTTCTGTCACTTTCGGCTATATGGACTTTTTAGAAATCATTAATTGAAAATCATGAAGTGAAAATTATGAATTGGAGTACGCCAGAATAGTTATTACATTTTGATCATTTTATAATTGTTAGGAGTACACTGCCTTATATAGCTTCAAAGCTATAACAGACATGGACTAAAATATTTCATGAGGTCCTCTGAGGATTATCAGATTGCTTATCATCAACAGTCCACACATCACTCCACTAGACACAATTCAAAGGTGAATAAAGAGTAAAGTTCATAATCTTCTCACTGTTTACTCAAGGAGCAGATGTTCTTTGAAGTTCTGAGCTCTGTACACCAGCAGGGGTGCAATGGGCCAATGTTTCTCTTAAGATGTAGCAGAGGACAAATATCTTGTTTTTATTGTTTCCCTCTTTCTTTTCCTTCATGCCCCATTAAGACTGCACACAGCGAGAGATTTCCGTTCTTCACGTCAGAGAGTTCATTGTAATCTAACAACCTTGTGCGTGCTATAGAGAGCTCATCAGATAGGCTGTCGATTATGCTCGCCGCACGAAAGTCTGGAGACATTTTTTGCTTGTTAAGGACTGTTTTGCTCAAGTGTCATGGCATGTCAATTAAATGTAAAGTTATTTTTAAAAGTGCTTCAGAAGAGACCCCTAGTACTGTAATTCTCCAGAAAAAGTCTCAGGGCCAGATTCTTCTTAACCCTGTAAGACCCGTGGTTGTAAAATTACATCACTTTTAGCTCTTCCAAAAACACAGCTGCATTTTTTTTTTTTTTTTTAAAGATCATATTTACATAGCCAATTGTTCCTATTGTTTAGCCTCGCAATGCCATTGGATAGTAAATGTGTATATAGGTCTTGCCATAAGGTCATGAACTCATACAACCTGCAAACTTTCCTGGAAGCGCATCTTGTTTCATTGGACTGGATATCTCAACATTGAAGTAAGTAAAACCCCAGAAATATATATATTTTTTTTTTGTGATTGTTAGAATGTCTAGTTTGTGTAAATACTTGGTTATTGTGGAATGCATGCATCAAATTAGATTTTTAGCTTATGTCTTTGTTGTAATTTTACAACGTTGGAAGAGAATGGTAGTCAAAATAGCATGTGCACCTTGCACATTACATGGAGGCATTGCACTTCTCAAATGTTCACATATAGGAGAAATACTTACAGAAATATAATGTATTTGATGATTCACAATTTCTAAATGTGTTATTTGTTATAATTTTCAGTTTAGATCAGATTTGAATCATTCTAAATGAATAAATTATGTCTGGTTGCAGTGTTTTAGTGCAGTGGTTGCAGTGGATTAATTTACATTTAAATTATTTATACTTGAACATACTCTAACTCTTGCAACTATTATTTTCATTTCAGAATGACATCATCAAGAGGTTCCTACAAAGCTTCCTCTCCCTATGATGTTATTGCTGCTGTCCAAAATGTAGAGAGTGATGTTGAAATGGAATTGTACACCAATGATTCGAGTGATGAGGAGAGAAAAGTGATTCATTCAGAGAGAAATCTCTGCAGGTGGTACCCGAAGAGCACAACTCTGTGGATGAGATGATGATTCCTTTCAAGGGGGAATTCAGTGGCATTAAGCAATATATGCGAGGCAAACCTCACCCATGGGGCTTCAAATTGTGGGTAAGAAATGGAATCTCTGGCATGCTCTGTGGCTTTGATGTGTACCAAGGCAGTGTTTATGGAAAAAGAGCCAAATCTGAACTTGGAATCTCATGTGATGTTGTGATGAAGCTTGCCTCCACACTTCCAGAAGGTCAGAACTACAAGGTCTACGGAGACTACTTCTTCACCTGTGTCCCATTAGTTGTTCAGCTCCTTGATCGTGGAATTCATTATGTGAGAACAGTCAGGCAAGTGCTCTTACCCAACTGTAACCTTGAAGATGAAAAGATCTTGAAGCAAAAGGGGAGAGGAAGCTTTGACATCAGAGTAAAGGCAAACCACAACATCTATGCTGTCAAATGGTATGACAACAGGGCAGTCACACTTGTGTCATCCTTTGCTGGCACAGAACCTGTGCAAAAGATTCAATGCTGGAACAAAGCCATCAAACATTGAAGTTGAGAGACCTTACATTGTGGGTGCATACAACAAATACATGGGCGGTGTGGATTTGTTGGACTCATTTGCAGCCAAATACATATAATATAATACATACAATACAAACTGATTCTTTTCTAATCTAATTCAGACAAACAAAGCCGTTACCACACCAAGGAGAGGGCGGCCATCTTCAGCCAGTAGGAGCCCCTTGACATCCATAACAGTGACACCTCAGAAACCTGGGGGTCCACCAAATGAGGTCCCAGCCAAGAGGTCATGTGAACCACCAACGGATGTGCGTAGGGACATGGTTGCACATTTCCCAGTGAAGACAATGAGAGGACGCTGCAGTCACTGCAAAAAAAGGATATTCGAATACGCTCTGCAGGATGTGCAATCTCCGTCTCTGCTTTTCAGAGGAAAGGAACTGCTTTTGGGACTACCATTGCAAGTGAACACTGGACACTGTTTCTTTGACAGTTTTCAATCTGTTTTGTATTTAATATTTATGTTTTATGTTTATTTTTAATAAATTCTAATTCATAAAAATATGACTGTTGGGTGATTATTATTATTATTCATGATATTTACTGTTATGGTGCTATGTAAGCAGTCCACATTTCAAATGAGCCCTTAGTTGTTCTGTATATTTGTTCTGACAGTGCTAGTGCAAATGCTGAAATTCTGCTCCCAAGTAGGCCCAACGTTGAAATATTACAACATTTCCTTAAAAACTTACTAAAACATATATTTTTTTAAAAATCCTTCATGATTTGCATCAGAGGCCTCCTACAACAATATCTGACAGGTGAAAAAAAAAATTGTTTTCTATATTTGGGTCTTACAGGGTTAAACAAGATAAGAGGATCCGAAAAAATAAGAACTGCACAGCACAATTGTACTTTGAACGCTTTGACCTCTGGCCTGTTTTTTCCTGTCTGTAAAGAAACTAGCTTTTACACTTTTCAAGGTCACTTGAAATTCTGAAGGCATTTATATGCGATTCATACATTTTTAAGGGGTCTGAATATTTTCTGAATGCACTGTATGTATTGTTTTATAAACAGAAAATAATGTCAGGTAGTGTCTAAGATTTGATGGATAGAATATTTAACAAAATCTATCTACACAGCCTTTGATTTAAAAAAAATGATTTTCAGTGGGCGTAGGCTAGACTGAATTCATCAAATTTCATAATCGTGAGGCCCGCAGTGGCATGACTGTCAGCCATGACATCTTATTATCAGCCATGACAGCAAGCAATGAGCCTGTTAATGCAATAAGACAAATGAAGACGGCCATAGATATGACTAAGACAAGCAAATCCAATCCCATGGCTTTTCTTCATAACATTTCACTTATAAAAATTCTGACCATGAGCATAGATGATCATCTCCTGCAACAGAAAGTACTAATGTGGCCACACACAATAACAGAAATTTAATTTAGAAACTTATTTCTAAACTAGTTTTATTTTTAGACTTTATGCAGTGGGCTTAAGTGACGACCCTGTATGTTTTTAATTTCTCTTAATTACATACTGACAATTTAAAGGTGATGTATGTAAGAATGACACCTGGCCCTATCTTACACCGGGCGCAATGCAGCGCCAAACGCAACGCAAGTGTTTTTTGCTAGTTTCAGTCCGACGCAGTTATCATTTTTATGTCCTGTGCCACGTTGTTTAAATAGCAAATGCATTTGCGCCCATTTGTGCATCCATGGGCGTGCTTGTCTGAAAACGAGGTGTGTTCTGGCGCATTGTTGGCGCGTTGCTATTTTGAGGCAACAGAAATAGACTGCGCCATTGACCAACTGAAACCTGGTCTAAAGTCAAATTTTTTTATTTTTTTTTATTTAATGAGCGCGTTAGTAATGTGCGCCTATAGGCGGGTCCACAACATGCGCACACTCTGCTTATTAAACACACAGGGATGCACAGCAGCACACAAACATGCCAAATATTTAAAATAAAAGGATTACAATGTAAAAGATTATTATTGTGTACATAAAGATATGGTGGAATCCGGCTTGATGGTCTGCTTGCGCACTTTTACCTCGCGCATGAGCAGTTCCGTTTGCGCTCTGGAGACGGCTTCGGTCTTTCTACTATCAAATTCCATCATGTAAATAGCAAATCTGCCATGGCGCAAGCACAACTGGCATTTAAAGGGAATGGGAGATGAGACTCTGATTGGTTTAACGCAGGTAAATCCAAAAACACACCCATTGCTCATTATGAGAATAGGGACAACCCTTTTAGACCATGCGCCTGGCGCGCCTACCATTTTTCCCATCGTTAAACTAGCAAAAGTGGATTCGGACACGCCCTAAGTGAACTTGCGCCGTGCACTTTAGACCATGCGCTTAGATCGTTAAAATAGGGCCCAATGTGGTCGAAATTACTGTGGCCGAGAGAGCTCAATGCGCAGCAACTGAAGAAAACACATGCAAATAGAAAAAAACACCCGCAAATTAAGAAAACATCTTCATCAGTTTCACAACACACATGTGATCCAAATAACACAACCAAACACAGAAACGCGCTGCAAAAGTTCACAACACAACCAAATACAGAAACGCGCTGCAAATAGCATAGACCACAACGGAAATGTTTCCAGGGGAACCAAATAAGTGACAAACCCAGCTGGGACTTGCTTATTGGTTGTGAGCATCCCTATGCCCTGCTCCCTTCGAAGGGCAGACGGTAGAGCTCTTGAAGTGGGACTTTGGAGTGAGCAGGGCACTAGTGTGCCATTATGTAGCCGTTTGGAATGTACTTAATGAAGGGAGCAACGAAAGATAACGTAATTTCCTCATTATTTTCACCTGGGATGTTCCCATGACAACGAAGCACGGTGTCCATCAGCTGAATAGCTGTTCTTACGACAGAATAATGCTGTTAACATAACGGTTGCAAATAAATATATTATTTTGTACTTTTTTAAAAAGCTTTTAAAATATGCGTTATAAATCTGTGTGTGAGTGTCTCAGCTTTAAAACTTTGGACCCTACATTACCTAACATTTCTTATGAAACTTTTCTTTATGAAAATTTAAACATAACATGAAAAAAATGTACAGTGTAACTGATGTATAGATTAATATCTTTCCCTCATGTTCTTTTTCTCTATCTTTTTTATTTATTTATTTTAGTTTTCAGCTCATTGTTCTTTTCTCATTGGTATTCTGATGACATTGAACATGTTGTTAATACATTTTGTATATTGTATACAAGTTGTATGTCATAAAAATATAATCTCTGTATGTTTTGCAAAAAAAAAAAAAAAAAAAGTTAAAAGAAATAAAATCCAGCACTCAGTTTGAGTCTGCGCAGTACGCTCAGCCATCAGGAAGTGAGTGCTTCTAATTTGCTTCACTTTTCTCTGTTGAAGTCTGTGGGGTCGCTGTGTCCATTTCTTTTACTGTCTATGATATCATGCCGGTTGCCAGTTTGAGGACGCAACAGGAGCGAGCGCAATTGACGACGAAAACCAAGGAGGCAATTAAGGAGTAAATGAATGAGTTGATTTATCCGCGTTTTAATATGCTCTCGTTCATAGAGATTTTTAGATGGATACAGAGGCTTTTAGGTTATGTGGATTGTGGAATCTGCAATCTCTGATCCAGTTTGTTTGCTCGTTGCCAAAGCTGCAATATGCTGTGTTTCCTACTAACTGGCATCCCGGGGTGTCGAAATACTATTGGGTGAACTGGCAGTGGGCGAGATCACACAGACCAAATCAAAACCCGTAAGTAAAATAACTGGCTGTAGAAGTGTTTTTCAGAGAAACGAGTATGTGAACTTAGCATGTTTCCTAAATATCTGCAAACATATTATGGTATTTTTATGCTTTAGTAGAGTAAAAAAGTTACATAAGCCTACAGCACCTTTAATTAAAACTCATCTTTCTCTCATTTACTATATTGATTTGGGTGGCTGTAATAATTGCACATGACACAGGAAATTCAATAACAAAGTCTTTACTTGGAAAACCCACAGGATAATACAGGAATAAAACTCATGTTGACACAACCACTTCAAAATAAACGACATGAAAACATGAACAGAAGAAACTAAGGGTTTAAATTCACAGAGTAATCAACAGAACTGAGAACAGGTTCAACGTCTCAATCAGCTCCCACAAGGTCATGAATCAGTATCATTGTCACGAATTCAGGCACTGGTAAGGACCCTGGCTCACTACATATCAGGACACTGATGACTCTATTTCTGGTGACATGGCAATGTCCTCATTGTACAACAGCACTACTGGAATTTATGAACAAAATCTGATATCTTTCTGACATCATTATGTTAATGTTATTTAAGGTACATTATGATAAATACTTTGATTGTTACATATACAGTACGTGCAACATTTCAGCAGTAAATAAATGATAAATGTTAGCCAGATTATGTTTATTACCTGTCTAGCGATGTATGTTTATGCTGAAATCTAATTAAATAATTGGTTGTATATTAAAAAACATCTATCGTGTGTCGTTATGTAGTGAGTTGGCTCACATGATTTATGTTTTGCACTTCAGAACTTCTGTCAAGGTAACATAGCATTGATGCTTCCTGGTTTTCACAGTGCATTGTGAGACTTTTTAGGAAGCAAATGTTTCAGTGCACTGGAAGACAGCCCTTAAAATTGATGAATCCTTGCAGTGCCCTGACTACTGAATATGGAGCTGATTGAGACGCACACCAAAACACAATGAAACTAAACAGACTTGAACATAACCCTGACATTTACCTTTAATGTATTGTAGACATCACAAAAAAACTGCACAAAAATATGTGTAAATTTTTTACTAAATTTTCAAAGCATGTTTAGCAAGAACCATTGTGGTGGTAGCAGTGATTTTCAGTGTTTCCAGCACTGTTGTTGTTGTTGTTCTCATTCTCAAAAACACAATGTATTCAGCTAATGTATTCATCACTCACTCAGGGGACCTGCAGAGCCTGAAGAAACTCTTTGGTGAATATTGAATGTAGAGAGAGCATAGGTTCAAACAGAGAAACTTCCCTTTGGGGTTAATAACTCTGCTCCGCAGCCTGTTGAGACCCCAGTGTTTGAGTATGAAACCAAAAGCCATCCATTACAATATACTGCTGAGGTTCTCTTTTGAAGATGTATAGAACATCTGTCCATCTGTTAAATATAATTAGACTTACAGCTGCAATGCATAATGTATAGTGCTTATATTATACTATGCTTATAACATACTGCTCTACATAAAATGCAACAGCTCGATAGAAATCGTATAGGTCCTCTAGCCCCATGGCTCTGGACTCCCTGTTGTCAGTCCCCTTTCCCCCTGCTTGCAACGCCCCTGCTCTTTCCAAGAGCACATGGGAAGTGCTTTCACATCATCTCTGGTTCTTCACAGGAGTATGCTGCTCTCTTGTGGTAAAAATTTACAAAGTAACCTTGCACAATTAAGCTACAATATATCACTCACTGGCTTTCTAACATTATCAACAGGTTTTTCTTCATCATCTTTGGCCTATATGCTATATCTTTTTCTTTGTTCTTCGGTTACATTGACACGCCCATCCATTCCACAATTACCAATGAGGTGCATGCATTGGATCTGCTTGCAGCCCCGCAACAAGGCTTGCAAAAGTTATCACCATGACTTGGCAAAAGAGATGGGAGGACTTTGTACTTTATTGTGTCTACATGCTTGTTATTAGCAATAGTGTTGGTTCAGTTTGTATATTGCCGTGATTCAAATACGGTTGTATTTAAAACAATAAAACTATTATGTAGCCTAAACTGTTATGTTAAAAGATTTTAATTAACATAAAGCTTTTAGGAGTCCGGTACATGTCACACAGGGATGTTTTTGCTTGTTTTCTCTAGCAGTGATTTAAAAAAAAAAAAAAATAGATTAGGCCTAAAAGATTTTATTTTTCGTAAATGTCAGGCTCGTGATATACATTTTATAAAATGTATTAATTACAAAACATTTATTTAATATCTTTATGTTACCTTTTTATATTTTTGGAAATTAATTTGTGTTTCATAATTGTTGTAACTACCGTTTTGGTTTAGCTGAAAAGCGTGTGTTGTCACAAAAGATTTGTGTTGTTGTTGTTGTTGTTGTTGTTTAGTGTAATATAGGCTACGTATCAAGAAATTTACTTTAAAAAAATATCCACCCTGAAATATTAAATTAGGCCTAAGTCAAAGAATATACTGATTTTCTCATGTGAGTTGATATTAATCAACAAACAGTCTTTATTTTCTTTACTTTACCGAGTTTAAGCCTCATCTTTTTTAAAGATGGCTTGCATTTACTGTGGAGTTTAGGGCGGAACACCGGTTTGAACCAATCATTAACCGCTACACAAGCGCGTGTGTATCCCACCCTCTCTCCCTCTGCGCTGAGAGGATACTCATCATCTTTGCTGAAGCGTCTCACACAGCGAAGAAAAGCCATGGCTGCAGCGAACCGTGTCCTTGTTTACGGAGGAAAAGGAGCTCTCGGCTCGGCGTGTGTGAATTATTTTAGGTCGAAAGGCTGGGTGAGTGGAAACGATTCTTTATTTTGATTCTATATAGGAGCCGAGTCACTGTGAGTTGGTGCGTGTGCTCAAACTGACACCTGTTGATGCGACTGTAATAGGGATTTTGCATTATTATACTTGCATAGGCTACTTATTTTAATAGCATGCATTGTCAACTTGTTTCTTAGCTATAACGTGTTTCTTTTATATTAAAGTGGGTTGCCAGTATTGACATAGTAGCGAATGAAGAAGCGAACGCAAACGTCCTGGTGAAGCTCTGCGAGTCATTCACCGATCAAGCCGCTCAGGTGGGTGGAGCCAATGTCTTGACGTCACATGTGCTTGTGTCTGTCAGCACATTGGGCTTATTAAATGGACTGTCATGCTGTCATCTACTTTCGATTTACACTGCCAAAGTAATTTCCTGCCTTGCCATGACATCCCCAGTGTTCTGGACAAGCAATCTTTTCTCATTATCGGCCTTATTGTGTCTGCCATTGACTTGCTGTTAATAATAGTGTCAGTTAAATGGCACACCGTTGGAGCTGTCCTCTTTATGGCACAGCATTGTGTCCCTCATTCTGTGGTCTTGTAACACTATTGCACTTTCATTCTTGAAACTGTTAACCCTGGGCCATTATAAACCTTCAACCTCATCACTCCAGATAATGGGTTCACCTCCGATGTTGTGCACTGTTTTCCTTGGAGATAACATGAAAGTTTCTGGGACTGTGCAAAGCACAGGAATATTTAATTTAGTATTTACTGAGAAAGATTATGATAGATTGTCTGTTTTTGAAAAACTCGCCATAACATTCTATCAGCTCTGAATCATAACCTGAAATCAAAACTGATAATTCTTAATTTTTTATGAAATATTGCATTATTAATTATAAATTATTTTCTGTGCACGTCATCATTTTGTTTTTTATTCATGTTTACTCGTAATCTTTAATCAAAATAACTTCCCCTCCATCTTTCACTGACATGACATCTCTTCTCAATAACAATACCACAATGATCCAATCAATTCTTGATGGACAAAATCAACTCCTGCCATACATTTTTTCTTGTTTGAGAAGCTTTTTCATTCGCATATGCATCACAATAGGGAAGGAAAGACTAGCGCAACTTCCATATCATGCTGACTTTAATCAAATATATGAGTGTTTTTAGTGTTTTCAGTGATGTATATATCTCTTCTCATCTAAAAAAAAAAATATATAGTTATGGGGTTTCATGACCGTTTAAATATTACGAGTGTGTATCATGCAGGGTTAAAATGGGCCTTGTACAGTAGTGTAGTGTGAAAAATCCTTCTTCATTAAGTTTGCACTGTTGTTACTTTCCACTAAATTGTAAGCACTTGCTATTGAGCCAGAACCTAGTAGAGTATGGTCTTTGATGCAGGTGACGTCTGATGTAGCCACAGTGCTGGGGGAACACAAGGTCGATGCCATTGTTTGTGTGGCTGGAGGATGGGCTGGAGGAAATTGCAGCTCAAAAGGTGAGCGCACCTTATTTGTCATCCCAGACAGCTTTTGCATGCTTTATTTATTTATAGTACTTCTTTTTATTTCATTAAATGTATTAATGTATTCACATTTATTTATTTGTTACATTTTCTGTGGAATTCTGTTAAACATGGAAGAAATGTGTTAAACATAGCTGAGAGTACTGCACTTTTATTGGTTGCTGAAAACATTATCAAATTAGCTAAAAATGAATAAATGAGCATGAAACAGAAAGGGGATTTTTTAAATTTTATGAATGACTGACAGTCGTGTTCCAAAGAGGGTGTAGATACTAACATACTGTATCACACAACTCACAGAAAGTTAATAAAGATACTGTACATAGATTGTACAGTACAGTACATAGATATTTGGAAGGCATTTAAGTTACTTTTAACTTCTCCTAATTTGTTTTGTTTTTTAATAGTAAATTTCAGTCGGTTCATGATTTAATTGATTTTGCTGGAGTAGTATCTTTTTCTCTCTCTCTCTCTCTCTTACTCATTTTAGACTTGTACAAGAACACTGATATGATGTGGAAACAGAGTGTCTGGACCTCAACCATTTCCAGTCATCTTGCATCGCTCCATCTGAAGCCAGGAGGCCTGCTGACTCTCTCTGGAGCAAAGGCATCACTGGATGGCACTCCAGGTACACTAGTAACATCCATCCTTACACTCCTGAGATGTGTAACCCATCTTATAAATGTGTTTTCAGCACAGGTTTACCTGAGGATACTTCAAAATTGGATGTTTATTGTGTAAAGGTACATTTATACCCCAAAGTGGCTAAATAATATTGTTTATGTAGGAAGACGCTTCAGTCTTCATGAGGTTTTCCCTTAGGTGGGTGAAGTCAGTAATAGCATTCATTTATAACACCAAGGATTTTTCACTGCCATTGGAAGTGTATATAGTTTTGAATTGGCTGTCACATCCATTGTACTTGATTAGTTTTACATATTGCCTCACATCCCAAATCGTTTCAGTGCCCCAGATGTGAAATGTTAGGTTCATTCCTTTAGTGACAAAACTCAATAAAGCACACAACAGAGGTCGCCTCCAGCCTATTCAAAACCTCCAACATCAGCAGAATGCTCTGATTGGCTGAGAGGCCTGGGAGGGTAAATGAGTCAGCAGGTTTTTTGGAGATGGGAACACATGTGGACTGTGTTTAGGAGTTTGAATTCCTTAACCACACAGAACTGATTTCGACAGGAAATGCCCTGCAGCGATGAACACTGCTTTGATATAACATGAAGGGAACCTCTAGTTGGAGCGTTTTGATGTACCTTGTTCAAAGAGACAGGAGCAAGGTCTGGTGAACATTTCTGAATCGGCTGTCAGCTCTTACAAGCGTACAAGATCAGTGTCATGTGCTAGTCACACCACAAGCTGAAACACTGGTTCTCTGATTGCTGTTTTGAAAAGTGAGACAGTTGTTATGATAGATACTAATGGCAGCTGTAGTATTGGTTAAGTAGCTAAAGAGTAACTAAGTAATGTTGCATTTTTTTGTGTGTTTAAATACTTGTATTTGCAATTTTGCTAAATAAAATGCTTTGTAATTACACATATTAAATGATTTATGCAAAAACAAAACGTTCAATTACTTAAGAATGGAATGAAACCACATCCTAAAAGTAATATCCAATTTAAATTAAAATGGAAAATTAAATATAAATATAACATGGGAACTAAAAAACATATCTCCAACCCCAAACCCTCAGAACATGTAATGTTGCATTTGAAATTAATTTTAGGTGATCTTATCATTTTGTTTTTGTTATATTCTATAAAAGATGTTTTTAATCATTGACTTTAAATGCTTTATAATACATAAAATCTGTTCAAAAGCCGAAATAGCTGCAAAGTCCTGGTGTGCTGGGTTTGACTGACCTCAAAGCCAAAGTTCAGTCTGGATATCAGACATACCAAAGAGAATTTAAGCCAAAGCGAGAGACAGAACATGTGATTAAATTGTGACCCGTAATGTTCATTTAGTCTTGAAGGGTCATGCAGTGTGGCTGAAACTTTCACAAAACACTGAATTCTCTCTCGCTTTTTGTTCTTTTTCTTTTTTTCTATAATATTGAAAAGAAAGAATATAACATGGAGCTTCTCCACCCCTCTTTCTTATTGGCTCTGTGGGTTTAAAGGGGTTTTTTTTATTATTGGAACAGCTATCGTGCATTTTGGGTTTGAGGGTGAAAAAAATTTGATTCTTGGAAAAAAGTAGGATTTAACCCCCTTATTACAGCAAGTATGCTGGTTATTGAATCCAGATGCCAAGCCAACAAACATCTAGAGAGGAGGAGCTGGTAAGACAAGCTCTCTACTTTGAGAGTATTCCCAACAACCAGAGTATTCCCATTAATAATCTATAATCCATCCATCTATCCATGATGTAATACATTTTTTGTGCTAAAAAAGTATTTACTGAAAAATGTCTATTGTACAAAATATGTTGCAAACAATATTCCTCTTTTTCTTTCCACCACCCTCCCTCCGGAAGATAAGAAAAAAAAGTGGCACTTGTACAGACAATGGGGAAATAATTCATAAATGCTGTTTTAAAAACTAAATTTTCACCCTCTCATTGACACCTTACAATTAAACTCTTTTTTTACTGTGCCTTTAAGACTTCTGTGTTGGTGCCCTGTATCATATATCTCTTCCTTATTATTATTACCTATTATTATTATTACCTCACTGTGATATATGGGTAGTCATATTTTAACATTTTGTGGTTTTGAAATGTTCAAATTAGCTGTTTTTTCCAATAGATGGTGTTTTTGAACTGACGTTTTGAGTTAAAATACATTGGGAAATCAAATTTAATTCCTCATGATGTGAACCCTTAAAATACACTGGTATTTTTGCACATAGAGCTTTATTGGTGAGAAAAAAAATAGTCTGACTGTGTAGGAGGAATCAAATTCAATTTGCTTGCTTTATATTGCAAAATTCATTTTATTCTCTGCTTGAGTCATCCAACCAAAGTATTATTGACCAAACCTCAAAGCAACAGCTGCTGCCTGTGAGACAAAGTTAGGCAAATTGTGTAGTTGGCATGCTCTCAAGTGCTGAGTGCGCAGCGCATGCATTGTGTCCCATAGTCTGCTGTATGGAGCGAGAGCTGTAGCACAAAGCATGTGAAGAGGGCTCTGTTCTCCATTCACTTCTTTGCATTTCTCTCTGGATGCAGGAATGATTGGGTATGGCATGGCCAAGGCTGCAGTCCATCAGTTGTGCAAAAGTCTGGCTGGCGAGAACAGCGGTCTTCCTCCTGGAGCTGGAGCTGTGGCCATTCTTCCGTAAGAGCATCTGTCAATCATCATATACACTGATCTGTCTGTTTTAGTACGGTACAAATATAAAATATTGAGCATTGCTTAAAGTAGTGTTTTAGGCTACTTTTAACTCAGATTTTACAGTAGCGTTCAAAAGTTTGCAGTCTGTACGATTTTTAAAGTCTCATGCTCACCAAGGCTGCATTTATTTGACTAAATTTAATTTAATTACAGTTCTATTTTAATTCATTTAAAGCTGAATTTTCAGCATCATTACTCTAGTCTTAAAGGACAAATCCAGTGAAAAATGAACCTAGGGGTAATTAACACATGGTTACCGAGTCGATCGTTCCCTGCGATGTGTTTTCATGAAAATCGAATGTATAGAGTTTTATCTTTAAAAACAGATTAGCTCATAACAGTAGTATATGGGGCACAGAGTAAGTAAAAGTAAATCGCTAGTTAATACCACTAACAAGGCTCAAAATAGCCTCACACTAACACGGTAACATAATGAGGGTCCCTACATGCAAACCGAAGCATTGAGAACTTTGTAAGTGTACAGACAGTTTAATAAGAAGATACTTTATAAAGACAGTACATTACGCGTTGACATGCAGGAGCCATCTTGGAAAACAGTCTCGACTAATCGAGTCACGAATGCCGTCGATAGGATAGCTGGTCGATAGGAATTACGTTTGTGAAATCTAACGTAGCACGGCGTTCGTGGCTCGATTAGTCGAGACTGTTTTCCAAGATGGCTCCTGCATGTCAACGCGTAATGTACTGTCTTTATAAAGTATCTTCTTATTGTACACTTACAAAGTTCTCAATGCTTCGGTTTGCATGTAGGGACCCTCATTATGCTACCGTGTTAGTGTGAGGCTATTTTGAGCCTTGTTAGTGGTATTAACTAGCGATTTACTTTTACTTACTCTGTGCCCCATATACTACTGCTATGAGCTAATCTGTTTTTAAAGATAAAACTCTATACATTCGATTTTCATGAAAACACATCGCAGGGAACGATCGACTCGGTAACCATGTGTTAATTACCCCTAGGTTCATTTTTCACTGGATTTGTCCTTTAAGTGCATGATCCTTCAGAAATCATATATTTCTCATTATTATCAATGCTGAAAACAGTCGCACTGCTTAATTTTTTTGTGGAAGCCATGATACATTATTTCAGGATTCTTTGAAAATAACAGCATTTATTTGAAATAGAAATCTTTATAAATATATTTATTTTTAAATATTGATAAATAAAAGTATGAATTTCTTTCTCTCTTTTTTTTTACTTGCTGACCACAAACTTTTGAACAGGAGTGTATATATTGGTGCAATAGTGATCTCATCAGTCAATGTGAAACTCATTTCACTTCCATAACGTGACACATCTCACAGTGAAACAGTATATTCAAATTTTAAAAAGATGTTTAAAAGCAATTTTAGATCCAGAGAAATTTATTACATTTTGAATGATTACAAAAAAACACTTTTTTTCTTTGAAATGATGTATACAAACAAATAATTCTCAATGACACCAGGGACATGCATTAAGGAAGTAAATCAGCTTGTTTTTAAGGCCTGTATTTAAGTATTCATTAATCCATGTTCATAGATAATATCAATGAATGCTCTGTTTCTGTGTGTGTGAGCGTCTGCTGTTATCTGTACTCTTAGAGATCTGCGTGCTACACATTTGACTGTTGTCTGTTTGCATTAACTGTATGAGGTGTGAGTGTTTTCAAAAGGCCAGGCTAGTTTAAGCTATCGCCGCAGGCTCTGTTCCACAGTCTCATCTTCCACCAAGATAACAACATTATGACATCATCCTCCAGGGTTACCTTGGATACACCAATGAACAGAAAATTCATGCCTGACGCAGATTTTGGGAGCTGGACATCGCTGGAATACATCGCAGAGTGAGTGCACTTTTCCCATGTCCACCGAGCACCGGATTTCATACGTTTGCTGATAATGTGATAAATCGCAGATTAGACCTGTTTGGAAAATTAAAAAAAAGCCTCAAAAATACAATATGTCCTTGCTGCAGCCTGTAGTGCAATGACGTACTGCATTAAATCCAATACGTAGACAGTTTAAGGTTAGGGTGTAGGTTTAGGGGTTAGTATCTATTGTAGGCAATCAGCTCTGTGATTGACAGGAGTAATGACAATTTTAGAATCAATTGTTTGCGCCAAACAGGTTTGGGAAATAAAAAGGAAGCGTCCACTACATATTGGATTTAATGCAGTACGCCATGGCTCTACAGCAGCAAGGACAGTCTCCAACAATGGGATAAACTAAAAAGCGTCTATTTCTCACCAAAAGAGGGCAGTAATGTTCTTCCAAAAGACGCCTGATGTCTGCTTCATGTTGTTCAGGGATCTGAATATTGTGAAATACACATTATTAATCCACAATCCATTGTTATGAATTATTTCATGAAGGGCTCATGTCATCCACCTAAAATTATTGTTATCCCAGATTTGATTTCAACACAGAATCTCACTCCCATAAGATAGAAATGTTTTAAATCAAGTCTTAAAAACCTTCCTCAAATGTTACATTTGATTTGATTCAGTAATATTAACCAAAAAATCCACAGGCAATTGTAAAAGCCTCTTAGAAGCAAACACATCCTGTTTGAATATTGAATTACAACAGAATTTAAGTGAATAATGTCAAGCATCAACCCAAGCACAGACCTTTTAGAGAAATGCATGTATTTATATTCAGTGGAATTGATATTAACACAAATGCCTCTTGAGAGATTTCACGAAAACGAATGAGAAATGATCTACCTGTTTTGAGATATAGGGGCCATTCACACAGAACACATTTGTGTGGTTAATAAATGTGAGATGCAGGGCAGTGGAAATAAAAAAAAAAAAAAACTGGTCTAGAGAGTTTTTTAAAATTAAAAGTTGAACTTATAACTTGAGTACCGCGTTTTTAGAATGCCGTGTCATATGTAAGATGCTGCAAATGATGTGACCGCAACTGTCAAACACATCCATCTAATGCATAGAAGATAAAGGAGAAAAAAAACATAGGAAAAACATGCAGTGGAATGGAAAAAAGTATTCTGTGTGAACGGGCCCTTAGCACTTTTTTCAAATATCTGGCTCTGATGTGTAGCCAAATCTCTCCTGCCAGTCAGCACAGATTAGGATGAGGATTTGATGCAACTCCATAATCCCAGAGGAGCCGCAGAAAACCCGGCTGTATTAGAGAAGCACATGAGAGATGGAGGAGTATAAATGGTCTTTGTGTTAGTGGCAATTAATATGTAGTCTTACTTCAGTTGCTACAATGAATTAAATTGTCTACAGTTTCGCCCGAATGTTTTAGCGTAGACAAGGCTTGCCATTTGGTTCTTAATTTCCTCTCTCCGTCTCCCTCCTCCCATCTGTGTTCTCATTATCTCGCGCTCTCTCTCACTCACTATCCATCCTTACCACCATCATTTTACACCTGTCTCTCTTTCTCTCTCTGTTCCAGAACCTTCTACAGCTGGGCCACTGGGTCAGGCCGGCCAGCCTCAGGCAGCCTCATACAGTTGGTGACGACTGGGGGGAAAACCGAGGCCTCTGCGGCCCAGTAAAGGGGGAACAGAGAAAAAGAGAAATACAAAGAGATAAAGAGTGGAGGAGAGAAATGTTTACCAAAATACTGCGCAGCAGAGAAGAGAGGTCAAACGAAACGATGGAAATGAGAGATGTGGCATTTCCGTTTATCCAGTCTCATTGGAAATGCACAGTACAGTATCTCGGAATGAACAAAGTAATAACTCGACATGTTTATGTCGAGTCAGTTACATGTGCTGTATATGGAAAATATAGATAAGTGTACGTTTGTGACTTCCTTCTTGACAAAAAAAGATGTGCCGCTGTTGTATGTGAAACTTCCAGTCTTCTGTTCAGAGAAGTGGCCTTAGTTTGTAATTGTGAGTGTATGTGATTACCGGTTCAAATGCAATCATGTACGGATGCTGTATCTTCTCTCGGAAGTATCTCCTCTCCAGTGTGTTGAATTGCTGCTGAATGTGTATGGACCATACTTGCATAATAAAGGCAAATAAACACAATATTTTGTCAACATGGATGTCATTATTTGAAAAGTTTTTATTTTTTATAAATAATTTACATTAAGTATTTTTTTAAAATGTATTATTTGCAGGAATAGATGATGTAAAAATATATATATATTTCTGTAATTTATTCCCATGTCAATTTAATATGCTGTAATTTTTTGCACTTTCTCAGTTTCACTCCGTGCTTTTGATAGCGATACAACACCTTCCGGAGATCATTCAAGTGGTCTTCAAATGTATGACTGTGGACCCAATTTTCTCCGCCCCTCATATTTAAAACTGGCACATCATGTTTATTGCAACAGAGAACCGAACACAACCACAATTGAAATTTACAAGCTGCAGTATGGGACAAATTTTCAGTGAATAAATTAAATTTCACAATGTGACTTAAAATTTTTGTTCATCTTTTGTTCTCTTTGGTCTGAAAATCTTTTATCTAGCCTATATCTTTTCAGTTATATTAGGAATATCATGTTATAACAGAAGTTATAAATGGATAAACAAATTCTTACCTTAAACTTTTACTTCTCTTAAAAACCATTAGCCTGCTAGTGTAACACACTCGAGTAATAACACTAACTTCAGAGCGAGTTGGAATCAAGGTTCTTACTGTCTCACACTGATACTGAAATTACAAAACATGAACAGCACATGAGATGGCGTTGCTCATGCAGGCACATGGTAACACATTACAACAAATGCATCTATCACCTCGATTAACTTTAATATTTCCTTTGATCCATTCATGTCTAACTGACACCATAAACTTCACAATATAGACATTAACAACCAAGCACATTTCTGTTTTCGTCTTAAAGACAGAGTGCATCAATATCAAAGACACCTTCTCACATATAATTACGGATTGATCTGATTAACACTCTATATTGAGTGATTCACCGCTGTAACAGCATATTTAACTTATGCCTTACTCCTTCACCTCTTACAACAGTTTGTGCATGTATTTGAAATTATTTCTTACCTGAAATTACAAAACATGAACAGCACATGAAATGGCGTTGCTCACGCAGGCACATGGTAACACATTACAACAAATGTAAATGTAAACAAATGCCTATCATCCAAGACCCTTAGCTGTTAACATGTACCTATCAGAATTGTCTATGAGTACAGGTTATATGCCTAAATGAATAATTTTTTAACATTTATAAAACATTCTATACCGTATATAAAGATAGAAACATCTGGGATGAGATTACAATTAAAGATAACAAAATAAAGATTATTCTAGCTGATACAGAATTATACAGGCAGGTGGTCTCATATTATACACTACATTCTTCACCATCCTACTCTCTCCCCCACAAATCTGAATGTCGACCCGACATTTTGAACCACCTGATGAGTCCCCATGTCTTCAACAGATACATTATTACAGTTCTAGATTGGAGTCAGTCTTTTATCTGGACACCTTCACTATCTTGCTCCAGAGTAACCAATGGCTTATATCTCCATTTGACGCCACGAGTCAGTAGTAGATTGCGCGCACATATATGCTACCTTTTCTCCGCCACTTATGCAGGAACTGTGTCCGGACTGAAAGGTTGGAATTCTTTTTATCTCTAACATTATTCAGACCCACACTTTGTACTATCACCCTGTGAATACTATATTTGCATAACTGCTGTTTAAGTAAAAATTCACTACCCACAGTAAATTATAACCATAACTATCCCTTAACTACTGTGAATACTACTTGATCCTCCCAATAAGACCTTAACTTTCCCGGGCCACCCATTTGTGTGGAATTTTTCACCAACACTCTCTGTCCTGGTTCTAATTCCCCTCCATACACTTTCCTGTCATAGTAGCCTTTTGCTCTCCTTCTCTCATCTTGTGCTGCTTGGGATGCGATTCTGTAAGCATCATCCATACGGAGCCTCCATTTCTTTGCATACTCGCTGGGGGAAGGGTCTTGGTCACCCGGTGGCAGGCCAAATATGATGTCAATAGGAAGCCTTGGATTCCTGCCAAACAGCAAGTAATACGGTGCAAAGCCAGTCGCCTCGTTGCGTGTACAGTTGTACGCATGGACTACTTTTGCCAGGGAGCTTTTCCAGTCACTCTTAGCCTTATCTGTCAAGTTTCTCAACATGGCTAGTAGCGTTCTATTAAAGGAGGATGATATGGGGTAGTGCGTGAACCCTGTATCCCACAGTATCCTTCCAGTTGTGTGAACAATTTGTTCTCAAATTCTTTACCCTGGTCATGGTGCAGCTTAGTAGGGAAACCGAACTTCAGAACATAGTCCCCAAAGATCTTCTCAGCCACGGTTTTGGCAGCCTTGTTAGTACACGCATATGCTTGAGCGAACCGCATAAAGTGGTCCATCACCACTAGAATATACTCGTACCCCCCTTTACAACTCTCCAGGTGTAAGAAGTCGATAGATACCATCTAAAAAGGGTATGTTGTTACCACACTGTTCAGGGGAGCTCTGGTTGATTTGTTCGGCCTCTTCCTTTTTAGGCTGCACACTTTAGTAATGTAGTGTACACACAACTTGTTCTTCTCCCTGGCCATGATCCTGACGTCTTCATGCACTGGCTGGCCCTTCCGATTTGGCCACTGGCCCTTTGTCACATACTCTCGAACCTTTCCCAGCACCAAATCTTCTTCCTGGGCTTCCCTCAGTTGCTCTTTGGATAACTCACTGACGGGGGATGCTGAGTGCTCCTGAATTTATTCAGCAACCAGGGTAGCAATACTTAGTGGACACATCCAGGGGCTTGGCAATTCTTGAGAAGTTAGGAATATATGTTCAATAATAAGAGATGAACCCCAAGACTTTCCTCAGTTCCCCAACTGTCGATAGTCTTCTATCATTCATTGCCTGTACTGGTGCTAGTTCGGCAGGATCCATGGTAAATCCCTCTTTCGACACAATCTTCCCAAGAAATTTCACTGTGTTTTGGAACACTTCACACTTTCTCAGTTTCACTCCGTGCTTTTGATAGCGATACAACACCTTCCGGAGATCATTCAAGTGGTCTTCAAATGTATGACTGTGGACCAGATTGTCACTGAGGTAAGGCTGACAAATCTCACCCCGAAGCCCAGTCAGGCACTCCTCCATGCTACGCTGAAACTCTGCTGGAGCTGAAGATAGGCCAAAGGGAATCCTAATCCACTCGTACAGCCCCCAGGGAGTGGAATCACTCAGCCGGATTTTGAGTTGCAAGGAGGGAATACAGCCTACATCATCGTCGTCTTTCGAGAATACATCACACCCTTCTCGCCGCAATTGAACCTGCTGGTCTGGTGTCAAGTGAGTCAGAGACACTGGTGGGTCCCACCCCTCTGTGTCATCCTGAGCTTTAGTTGCTTCTACTCCAACTGTTCTCTCTCTTTTCACTAGAATTCAGCTGCTCAGAAGATGATATCTGAGCTGGTTTGGCTTCCACTAGGTATACTGCCTTCACTTGTTGGACATACCTGTCACGTAAATTACAGAAAACAAAGGGAGGACTCAAATGCAAAGGGAAAAAGATATTTATTACAAAAGAAACACTAAACACAAAACAAAACCCACGAGGGGGAAAACATAACTAAATACAAAACAACAACTTCAAAAACGAACATACCAAAAGGGGTCACGGGAGAACAGGAGACGTGTACAAGACAACGATCCGACACAGACTGCAAACACAAAGGAACTTATAAAAGGGACAAATCAAGCAGGTAATGAGGGAACAACAGGTGGGACAAATGAAACCAATAATGAGATAAGGAGGGTGGGGTCAAAACAGAGACAGGAACACAAACACCACATGTGCTACACAAGACAGGACAGGCATGTGACATTACCCCCTCCTTAAGGAGCGGCTACCAGACGCTCCACTAGGGACGGGAGGGACAGACCAGGGCGGGACGGGAGGGACAGAACAGGGCGGGACGGGAGGGACAGAACAGGGTAGGGCAGGGGAAATGGACAGTCGGGAGGCCAGGGCGGGCCAAAGAGTTCGGGCGGCCAGGGTGGAGACCTTCCCTCGGGCGGCCAGGGCAGAGACCTTCCCTCGGGCGGCCAGGGCGGAGACTCTCCCTCGGGCGGCCAGGGAACAGGCACCGGCTCAGGAACAGACATCACCGGCTCGGGCACTGGAACTGGCACCACCGGCTCGGGCACTGGAACTCCCACCACCGGCTCGGGCACTGGAACTCGCACCACCTGCTCGGGCACTGGAACTGGCACCACCGGCTCGGGCACTGGAACTCGCACCACCTGCTCGGGCACTGGAACTGGCACCACCGGCTCGGGCACTGGAACTGGCTCGGGCACTGGAACTGGCACCACCGGCTCAGGCACTGGAACAGACACCACCGGCTCGGGCACTGGAACTGGCACCACCGGCTCGGGAACTGGCACCACCGGTTCAGGAACAGACACCACCGGCCCAGGAACAGACACCACCGGCCCAGGAACAGACACCACCGGTCCAAGTGTGTGCGTAGCCCACACACACCACATGGCTGTGGCCATAATGGCCAGTGTCGCGGTCACTGAGGGCTCAGGAACAGACGCCTCCGGCTCCGGCTCAGGAACTGGCACCACCGGCTCGGGCACTGGAACTGGCTCGGACACTGGAACTGGCACCACCGGCTCGGGCACTGGAACTGGCTCGGGCACTGGAACTGGCACCACCGGCTCGGGCACTGGAACTGGCACCACCGGCTCGGGCACTGGAACTGGCACCACCGGCTCGGGCACTGGAACTGGCTCGGGCACTGGAACTGGCACCACCGGCTCAGGCACTGGAACAGACACCACCGGCTCGGGCACTGGAACTGGCACCACCGGCTCGGGAACTGGCACCACCGGTTCAGGAACAGACACCACCGGCCCAGGAACAGACACCACCGGCCCAGGAACAGACACCACCGGTCCAAGTGTGTGCGTAGCCCACACACACCACATGGCTGTGGTCATAATGGCCAGTGACGCGGTCACTGAGGGCTCAGGAACAGACGCCTCCGGCTCCGGCTCAGGAACAGACACAGAAACAGACACAAGCACAGACTCAGGAACAGACACTGGCTCCGGCTCAGGAACTGGAACAGACACAGACACTGGCTCCGGCTCAGGAACTGGAACAGACACAGACACTGGCTCCGGCTCAGGAACAGACACTGGCTCCGGCTCAGGAACAGACACTGAAGGTTTGAAGGGCGTCTCCAGGATCCGAGCTAAACGCTCTAAATAGCCGATCAGTGCCCCCCCGTCCATGAGAATGGGCATCTCCCGATCTGTCTCCGACTGGGCAGACGTGGCTTGAACCATCTCTGGCTGGGCAGATGTGACCTGAACAGTCTCTGACTGGGCAGACGGAACGTGAACAGTCTCGGGTTGGGCCACTAGACTCGGGACCACCAGACTCGGGACCACCGGAACAGGGACCACCGGAACAGGGACCCCCGGAACAGGGACCACCGGACTCGGGATCGCTGGAACAGGGACCACCGGAACAGGGACCACCGACATAGCCACGGAGGGGTTCTTTCCTCTCCTCCTCCGTTTCGGAACCACCGGAACTGGGACCACCGGAACTGGGTCGAGGAGGGGCCAGAGTGGAGAGTGGTCTTGAAATTCCTCTCGCCCACCTCCTCTACTGCGGCCTCCACGGGGTCCCGCGAAATATGACCAACCGGGTCCCCTCAAAACTTTGCCTCCTCTCCCGCTCGGTGGCTGGGGAAGAGACCCTTTGCTGAGTCCTTGACATGGTCGGATCGTTCTGTCACGTAAATTACAGAAAACAAAGGGAGGACTCAAATGCAAAGGGAAAAAGATATTTATTACAAAAGAAACACTAAACACAAAACAAAACCCACGAGGGGGAAAACATAACTAAATACAAAACAACAACTTCAAAAACGAACATACCTAAAGGGGTCACGGGAGAACAGGAGACGTGTACAAGACAACGATCCGACACAGACTGCAAACACAAAGGAACTTATAAAAGGGACAAATCAAGCAGGTAATGAGGGAACAACAGGTGGGACAAATGAAACCAATAATGAGATAAGGAGGGTGGGGTCAAAACAGAGACAGGAACACAAACACCACATGTGCTACACAAGACAGGACAGGCATGTGACAATACCCAAGCACCATGCGAGGGGGGAGGGTGATATAACTGTTGTCATTTGTAACAGGGATAGTAACTCAGGACCAGCTTCCTTTTTGCTGCTGGATAATGGTCTCTGCAACAATCAGTCCATCTGGCCACCTCCGGCTCTCTGTCGGCTCAAAGACAACTTCCCGTTTCAATGGAAAAGGGACTGTTCGCACACTACACTTTACACACTTTGTGTGACCTGCTGGTATCACTGTCCTGAGTCGACCTGCTCTCACCATCCCTTCTGATGAATCACTTCTGTTGTTCTGCACAAGTTGAATTAACACTTCGGTTTTCTTGCAGTCCAGTGAAAAAGCTTTGTTCACCGTTGCCGAGCTGACTGGCAGTTGGTGCTCCACACCAATTTTGAGCAGCTGTTCAATGACATTATAGCCGACAATTGGCTCTGCTGCCACTCCAGAGTCATGTGAAACGAGCATGGGCACCAGTAATTCAGGCTGTTGTGCCTCCTCTTCTCCCAGCTGAATCTTTACTTCCACCTAGCCTATGAAAGGAATTGATATTTGGTTAACTGCTTTTCCTACCAACGTCCCACAGCCCAAGATTTCTTCCATGCTGCGTACTGTGGTGTGCGGAAGGTGGCTCGCTCTCCATTCCTCATTAATCAGGCATATTTGTGATCCCATATCCCACAATGCTTTGGTTGCCACTCCATCTATGAAGCAGTTGATAATGCATTTCTTCCTAATTAGATTCAATAACTTTAAATGACACTGGGAAGAAAGGTGACTTTCGTAGGTGGAATCCTACCCCCTGCTGGCCATCATCTGCTGTGAGGTAGCCTCTGTTGCCTCCAGCTGTTTAATCCTCTGGTGAAGGAGCTCCTCCATGTTACTATTCCCCTCCGCCTGGCTTGGAGGTGGCACAGTTTGTACTGCCAAATCCACATGCTCCATTTGATCTGATGTCTTTCTTAGGCCTCTGCAACCTACTGTATAGAGAGATGTCCTGCCTGTCCACACTTGAAGCAGTGCACGCATTGGTCTCCCACATTATTCTCTTTACATTCTCTGCACCCCTTCTTTGCTTTCCACCGTGGAGGGACAGTCAACCATCTGTCCCTCAGATGGTTTCACTAGTTCATATAGTTCAGTGTCCTTCTGACTATAAGACGTTGTTTTTCGAACTTTACTCCTAACCACTTGGGCGGAGGTGTTTTGGACATCAGCATGAGCTCCTCCTGTACCGCTGTTTTTCTGCAGCGTTCCCAGTTCAGCTTCTATCTCACTGACCTTGGTGACTTTGTTGCTGTTTTTCCTTAGCTTCGCTTGTCTTTCATACTCAACGCTAGGTGCTTCATTCATCTTTTCTATGAGCACCTCGTCAGTTATCAACTGGTCAGCATATTTAACTTATACCTTACTCTTTCACCTCATACAACAGTTTGTGCATGTATTTGAAATTATTTCTTACCTGAAATTACAAAACATGAACAGTACATGAGATGGCGTTACTCACACAGGCACATGGTAACACATTACAACAAATGTAAATGTAAACAAATGCCTATCATTCATGACCCTTAGCTGTAAAAAGCTACAATATGTATTTATTTATTTATCGCCGCTAGGGGTCGCTAACCTCTTACAATAACAAAGGCGTATGTTGATGATGCATTTGCGGAATTATGGAACTTACCGTCATGCCGAAGGATCTAATAATGTTTATGGATGAGTGAATACATTGATGTTTTTAACTTGACTGTGGTATGAATCAGGTCACGATTGCTTATGAGAGACAGATATCAGCACCACACGCGAGTCCCGCGGATATAAAGGAATGAGGACATTTCATTCTGCCGAACTAACTTACCTGCAAGTGCTGAATAATACTCACACAGGCCAGTTTATTAGACGAATGAAACTTGTGAGGTAATGCAGCGCTGTTTCACTTGGTCTACCAAGTGTCTATCACACTAAACTGCATTTGAGTTTGTTGAATTATTTAGAATGTTATTCTATGTGTTAGTTTATCTGTATGAGACTAGCAGTAAGCTAGATCAACATTAGAAATAACATACTGATCATATTCTAACATTTTGTTGAGCTATATAACATTGATTATTTTCATGTACATTTGCTCACCTCTACATTTGCGCGTCTCTGTCAAGTCGAAGTTTGTCACGGACATGGAGCTCTTGGCATCTCGAAAACGCCACGCTGATATTGATCCTCGTTTTGTCCCAAAGTTTGCTTGCCATGATCCACAATGTTTGAACGAAACAACAACAGCGTGAGTGTGCCGCTAGACGTAGCACAGTTGTCCACGTCTGTCGCCATGGTTACTATGGCAGTACGAGCAGAAACCAGGGATAACGCGGATATTACGTCATTGACAGGTGACAATGACCAGGGACGAGCCATTATTTAAAATTGGAATTTCTCTGAAATTAAAAATCTTTGGGAACTTTTGGGATATTGTAAGTACACAACTGCAGGAAATACAGTGAGGAAAATAAGTATTTGAACACCCTGCTATTTTGCAAGTTCTCCCACTTAGAAATCATGGAGGGGTCTGAAATTGTCATCGTAGGTGCATGTCCACTGTGAGAGACATAATCTAAAAAAAAAAATCCAGAAATCACAATGTATGATTTTTTAACTATTTATTTGTATGATAGAGCTGCAAATAAGTATTTAGCACCTGAGAAAATCAATGTTAATATTTGGTACAGTAGCCTTTGTTTGCAATTACAGAGGTCAAACGTTTCCTGTAGTTTTTCACCAGGTTTGCACACACTGCAGGAGGGATTTTGGCCCACTCCTCCACACAGATCTTCTCTAGATCAGTCAGGTTTCTGGGCTGTCGCTGAGAAACACGGAGTTTGAGCTCCCTCCAAAGATTCTCTATTGGGTTTAGGTCTGGAGACTGGCTAGGCCACGCCAGAACCTTGATATGCTTCTTACAGAGCCACTCCTTGGTTATCCTGGCTGTGTGCTTCGGGTCATTGTCATGTTGGAAGACCCAGCCTCGACCCATCTTCAATGCTCTAACTGAGGGAGGAGGTTGTTCCCCAAAATCTCGCAATACATGGCCCCGGTCATCCTCTCCTTAATACAGTGCAGTCGCCCTGTCCCATGTGCAGAAAAACACCCCCAAAGCATGATGCTACCACCCCCATGCTTCACAGTAGGGATGGTGTTCTTGGGATGGTACTCATCATTCTTCTTCCTCCAAACACGTTTAGTGGAATTATGACCAAAAAGTTCTATTTTGGTCTCATCTGACCACGACTTTCTCCCATGACTCCTCTGGATCATCCAAATGGTCATTGGCAAACTTAAGACGGGCCTTGACATGTGCTGGTTTAAGCAGGGGAACCTTCCGTGCCATGCATGATTTCAAACCATGACGTCTTAGTGTATTACCAACAGTAACCTTGGAAACGGTGGTCCCAGCTCTTTTCAGGCCATTGACCAGCTCCTCCCGTGTAGTTCTGGGCTGATTTCTCACCTTTCTTAGGATCATTGAGACCCCACGAGGTGAGATCTTGCATGGAGCCCCAGTCCGAGGGAGATTGACAGTCATGTTTAGCTTCTTCCATTTTCTAATGATTGCTCCAACAGTGGACCTTTTTTCACCAAGCTGCTTGGCAATTTCCCCGTAGCCCTTTCCAGCCTTGTGGAGGTTTACAATTTTGTCTCTAGTGTCTTTGGACAGCTCTTTGGTCTTGGCCATGTTAGTAGTTGGATTCTTACTGATTGTATGGGGTGGACAGGTGTCTTTATGCAGCTAACGACCTCAAACAGGTGCATCTAATTTAGGATAATAAATGGAGTGGAGGTGGACATTTTAAAGGCAGACTAACAGGTCTTTGAGGGTCAGAATTCTAGCTGATAGACAGGTGTTCAAATACTTATTTGCAGCTGTATCATACAAATAAATAGTTTAAAAATCATATATTGTGATTTCTGGATTTTTTTTTTTAGATTATGTCTCTCACAGTGGACATGCACCTACGATGACAATTTCAGACCCCTCCATGATTTCCAAGTGGGAGAACTTGCAAAATAGCAGGGTGTTCAAATACTTATTTTCCTTACTGTATGTCACACTGTGCAAGTGATTTTTTGGATATTTTATTACAAAAATCTTACATATTGTAGCTTTAAAGGACAAATCCAGTGAAAAATGAACCTAGGGGTAATTAACACATGGTTACCGAGTCGATCGTTCCCTGCGATGCGTTTTCATGAAAATCGAATGTATAGAGTTTTATCTTTAAAAACAGATTAGCTTATAACGCTAGTATATGGGGCACAGAGTAAGTAAAAGTAAATCGCTAGTTAATACCACTAACAAGGCTCAAAATAGCCTCACACTAACACGGTAGCATAATGAGGGTCCCTACATGCAAACCGAAGCATTGAGAACTTTGTAAGTGTACAGACAGTTTAATAAGAAGATACTTTATAAAGACAGTACATTACGCGTTTACAGACAGGCGTCATCTCGACTAATCGAGTCACGAACGCCGTGCTAAGTGAGCTGGTCGATAGGAATTACGCATAGTGAAATCTAACGTAGCACGGCGTTCGTGACTCGACTAGTCGAGACTGTTTTCCAAGATGACGCCTGTCTGTAAACGCGTAATGTACTGTCTTTATAAAGTATCTTCTTATTAAACTGTCTGTACACTTACAAAGTTCTCAATGCTTCGGTTTGCATGTAGGGACCCTCATTATGCTACCGTGTTAGTGTGAGGCTATTTTGAGCCTTGTTAGTGGTATTAACTAGCGATTTACTTTTACTTACTCTGTGCCCCATATACTAGTGTTAAGAGCTAATCTGTTTTTAAAGATAAAACTCTATACATTCGATTTTCATGAAAACGCATCGCAGGGAACGATCGACTCGGTAACCATGTGTTAATTACCCCTAGGTTCATTTTTCACTGGATTTGTCCTTTAACGCGTACCTATCAGAACTGCATATGAGAACAGGTTATATGCCTAAATGAATAATTTTTTAACATCTATTAAACATTCTATACCGTATATAAACATAGAAACATCTGGGATGAGATTACAAGATTCTTCTAGGTGATACAGAATTACACAGGCAGGGGGTCTCATATTATACACTACATTCTTCACCATCCTACACTAGTTTAGCTACCACTGCTGCAAAACATAACCAGAATAGTAATTTGATGCAAAAGACTGGATGAAGATAAAACTTTTTTTTGTGTGTGTGTGTGTGTGTGTGTGTGTGTGTGTGTGCTTCATGAACAAAATTAACAGCATATGGATTTACAAAAACATTGACCAAATAATAAAATAAATATATTTTGAGGTCAGCTGTTCCTTTAAGAGATATTAGTTCTAGCAGATATATGTATAGTTAAAACTAAGCCCACAGTAATAGGCCTATAAAAAAATATCTTGTCCTCTCTCATTTATTTATTGTCTTTCTGTTTATTTGAACAGATGGTTTGTATTCAATCAGGATGTGCTGAAGACAAGGTTTGTCTTGTATCTTGTCTTGTTTTGTTTTGTTTTGTCTGGCTGATGGGTTCTCTCTGCAGTGCTGGATTTTGTTTGGCTAAATCTCCTTCTCTCCCTGCAGTTGTTGTTGTTCTGTCTGATTGCCATGTGGAAGCCATTTTGTCTGGCGAGCGTGGTGACGGTATAAATGAAGAGCTTACAGATGGAAGTGGTTAGTTCAGCCATGGTAACTTGAGTGTGAGGACACTGGAAGGTGAGTGTGTGTGTTTATGTGTTTGTGTGTACCGGTAAAAGAGAAAGGACAGAGTAAATGATAGAGGACAAACATTGTCTCTTCCAAATGTTTAGCATGCACATTTTTGGCATTTGTATCCTATTCACAAATGTAAACCGAGTTGTTTGATGTTGCACAATTTACAACAATCACAATATAACATTCATCTCCTGTGCAGTATTTGCCATGACCTCAGACACCTCTAGATGGCACTAGTAAGCAGCTTCGCTAACCTGCACAACAATCAACACGTTGAACTCTTTCTCTCCTTGTATTCCTCTCTGCTTATCTCCTAGTCAGTTATTAATAAACTACGATTAGACTTTCGTCACAATAGAAATATATTACACAAAATGTACAACAATATCCATAATTTACCTTATAAATGATATGCAGAAAATTAAGTAATGCTTAAATAAAGTAAATGTATAATATTTAAATGCAGAAAAGATTGTAGTCCAGTGTAAATCAACAATTTTATTAGCACGCACACACACACACACACATATGTACACACGTAGAGTACTTAGTACAGTAATCCAAAATACTGTTGAAGTAATTAGTAGCTAGTTATTAATTAATTTTCCCAAGTAACTTTTCCAACATAAGCTGGGATATATACAACAATATATATACACACACACTACCCCTGTTTTCTTTTAGGGGTAGTGGTAGAAGATTCAGTCAAATAATTAATAAAAAAAAGTAATAATTATAAATAAATGTCTACGGTATATGTCCTACTCTAGGTAGACAAGTAAAGATGTCTGGTTTTGTTATTCATAGATTCACTGGTCTTTCTTTTACCTCTCCCTCTGTCTTACTCTCATTTACTTAGTTTTTTCTTGTTCTGTTTGGCTCCCACATTTTGAATGTCTCTGCTACATTCTGCATTATTTTCAACTGTGCTGCTGTCAATACAGTATATTTGGACCAAAGAGAGATGAGTACATGAGGTTGAAAACCACCACAGGCAAAAACTTTATTGGATATTTTTTAAGAAGACAGAGAAGCATTTTCAATTAATGTTATGAATTGGGCCGGTAAAAAGACATTCCAACATGTTAATGTTGCCATGACCTCTTTCAAACAGAGTCAATATCCACATGAATGTCAACATGCTGAGCAGTTTTAAACAAATCAATAATTTCTCAAGCTACTTTCAGTTGTGTGTTATTGTGCCTCGTGGTTGGAAAAATGATTCTCTATACTGTAACTAGTTATGCATAAAAGGTTTTACATAGCTTTGTTACATCCTTTTATGTGCAAGCGTCAATCAAAGTAAATGACAGATTCTCTATAAGCGTGACAAGCTATAAATGGACTGAAGTCCTCAGATAATATTGTAGAGACAGTGCCTGAGAATTTCAGAATAGTTATCAGTTATTCAGAAATGTAAAAACTTCATTTTTCGGGCGTTAACTTTAAACTGCTCTGCTTTCTCAGCACTGTCAATCCCAGAACTGTTCAAGGCTTTTGCTCTGTATATTTTTTAATGGTTTATTATATAATTATTAGGCCTTTCTGAGAGCATTTTCTGTTTGTTTGAGACAAAAGTTTAAATAGAATGTGAATGATCATACGGACAGTGGTTTCAGATTGTGAACGCTGGTTCACCAGTCAGTTGGAGAGAGTTCCCTCTCATGAATAATGTGGAGATGTGCGTATAGCCCAATGACATATTTCTGTTCTCTGCCATTCTTTGCACCATGCATGCTACATTCAGTAAAGTTGCTCCAACTTTGTTTTTTAAAGGTTAATTTTAACATTTTCCCTCCTTAATGTGTGTGATATGAATGCTTTCAATAATGTGCAACACATACAAATATCTTTACATCTACAAAAAAAAAAAAAATGTTGTAGTGCACCAGCATATTACAGCGTGACAGTTAATTTAACTTAAGCAGATGACAATCGACACTACTGTGAAACATCTGACCCGGGTCACTCTACTTTTTTATCAAATATATACTATATGATGATCTGAAAAGAAACTAAATCATCAGCACAATTTTATCTAGCAGTTTAAAGTTAAGCCTTGCATTATTCATGCTAATTTATGCAATAGAATATAAGCCTAATGATATTTTTGAATATGTAAGTGTCTCTGTCAGAGGTAATGAGATATGCAGATAATGATATGCAAATTTGGTGAATTATTAAAGAGGCATAGATTCATATTAGTTCCCATGTTTATTTCAAATAAATATTTTTAATCATTCTATGTGCTCCTTTAGATGGCAGTTTACGTTTTAATTCATTATTAAGCCATTTATTTGAATTTAAAATGTATATTCAGGTGAAAGTGTTTAAGAGCAGAGAAACAGTCGATCCCAGTTAAAACCCTTTTCTTTAAATATGTCATAATACAGTCTGAGATTATTAAAAAAACTGCCTTAGGTTTTACTTCTATTCAACTTTATTGCAATGTCTGGTTATTTTGAATGCATGTCAGATATGTAAATTGTGAATTTGCAGTCTTGTTAGTTCCTCATTATAAAGAGAGTGTATTGTCAGATTACAGTTTAAGTGCAGTTCTGGTATCTTTTTTTGCAAGCTGGCCAAATTATCTTGTTTGAAACAAGATAATGGTTGGTCTCCAAGCAATTTCAAGAGTTATTTTATTCAAAAACTACAGTAGTAGTTATATGTTATGGTTTGATTCACTGTTGATTTATTCATCAGTCACACCAACACTCCTTCACTCATGCAGTCATTCTCTGCATGTTAGTGCTGTGGTTCCCTCTCTTTTTCTCACTCTCTCATTCTCTTCTCATCTTTGGATCTCAGTCTAACTCTGTCACTCTCTTTCTCTCCCTCTCCCTCTATCTCCCTCTTCTTCCTGTGCCTCATTTGCAATGATTATGTTATCAGGGCAGCCAGGCAAAAGGGTGGAGCAACCATAATTTCAGCGCTGGATTAGGCTGAAATAACGAGGTCACCAAGTTACTGTTGCCTTGGCAACGGCACATCCAAGAACACAGGATGCCATTGCAAATCCAGGACCCGGGAAAATCTTTTTTTTTCTTCCTCTGTCTGTGTCCTTTTTTTTCTTTCTCTCTTTTTATATTTTACAAACAGCATTGTTTTCTACAATTAACCTTTTTGTTTTTCACAGAAAACTCCATTTAGAAATATTCAGATTTACAGTATAAATAAATGATGATGTTATGAATTGAGTACTGGTGGTGTATCGTAAATTGCACCTGTGCTGAGCGTACAGAAGCAGCGAGACTGCAATGAAATATGGAAAACTTGTTTATCCATACCAAGTGTAACAGTGAAGAAACTTCTATGGGAAAATTATTTGAGGTGAACAAAGTAACAATATTAAATACTGAGGAGTCAAGACCTCACCTGCAATTTACTTGGACAAATAAT
The DNA here is from genome assembly GCF_963993115.1 of Abramis brama. NCBI lineage: Eukaryota > Metazoa > Chordata > Actinopteri > Cypriniformes > Leuciscidae > Abramis > Abramis brama. The sequence goes on from NC_139975.1 coordinate 11,089,514, forward strand.
TAAATAAGAAAATAAATGGTATTTTTATTATATAAAATCATAAAAGTCATAGTGCTCTCCCAAATACTATTTCTTTTCTTTTTTGTTTTAGAAAGTAATCTTATCACGTTTGATGTTAAAATTTAATTAAAGGGATCATATAATGCCATTTTTGTACAAGCTAATATGATTCTTTAGGGTCTAAATTAAAAGTTTGTAATATACTTTAATTAAAAATTCTCATTAGTATTGTAAGAAAACACTCATTTTACCTGGTCAAAAACAGCTCTGTTTTCAGCATGCCGTTTAAGTGCATGTGTCTTTAAATGATAATGAGCTTTGCTCACCCCGCCCCTCTGTTCTGTGCATACACCGTTTGTAATAATAACACAATAACCATAATGCGTTGTTCATTATAAACGTGGGATTATGAATTATATTGAGAACGTCGTACATAGAAAACATGCTGTAATGTACCCTGAGTGTAAACCTTAGCCGCATTCATCATGAAGCGTGCAGCAAGCGATTTGCAAAGATTAATATAAAGATTAATAAAACGTTACACTCACTTCAGTTCTTCTGGAGGTGCAGCAGGAACACGAATAGTTGGTACCGATCCTTTTTTCAGGAGCAGCTTCTTAGCAAAACCAGCTTTATACTGACCCTCGTTTGTAAAGAGTACTGTTTGTACTCATACCCGTCTGGTGTGTGAAATGATTTGCGCAAACATGAAAGCATTGACGTTGATCGTGGGGAATATTCCCTTCGAAAACAAAACTCAGCCACTGCGTCTTCAGCGGTTCGGATTTAGGAACATCAAAATGACTGCTGCGTTCCTTATTACACCCAAGAACAGAACACCACAATCGCTTAGACGCCATTCTGCTCCAGCGTATCAACAACGGCGGACTATGATGTCAGCTCGCTCACGAGCGAGGGCGGGTCTGTGTTGAAACGCTGCTGTCAATCAACAATCGTGGGAAGGGCATCCGATCTTGTGACGTCACAAGATCGAACGGCTTGATTTGAGACAGGGGAAAACATATAAGGAGATTTAAAAAAAAAAACACTGGATGGATTTTTATCATTTTATGATGGTTGTGTACAGGCACTGCCAACACACATTTCAGTACAATCAACTTGTAAAAGTGCATGTACCATTATATGACCCCTTTAAAGTTGAATCTTAGCCTAATTAAAATGAAATGTTAAATAGACTAAATGATTTTGAAACGTTTTGATATCAACTTAATTTAAGATAAATGATTACATAAAGTAAATCTAAGATATTAGCAACAAAAAATGTGGATAGATATTAGATGTTATTTTTTATACATCAATTTCTTTATATCTATTGTATTTTTGACATAACAACTATTACAAAGATCAAACTAACAGTAGTTCCCTTTCAAAGTGGAACTCAACACTGCCTCTGGAATGATGCTGGAATGGTGTCTGAAGCACACGACACACAACAATTTCACTGGCCGACGACAGTCCATGATACCAGGGCGCCCATGTATATAAGAGGCTGCAATAGACATCATCAACTTTTTTGTCTTCAGGAGATGGTTTACTGGGAGCAATTCCCATCAGGCCATAACCGCCCCTCTCTGACCCTGCCTTGCGGTGAGGACTACCTCGCGTTTGAATGGCAGAGCATATGTGGCAGCAGGTCAGGCCGTTGGTTCCTTGCACACGATGTTGGTGTTGCAAGTTTACCAGACGGATCTGCTTAAAGACTTGGACCATGAGCAGGGACTGTCTCCTTAGGTGGTCACAGAGCCACATCGTACCAGACCATGGATTTGGACCTCCCGGCTACCAAATAAACTGCTGTGGTTCAATGTCAGTGATGGGGGCCACGGAGAGGCTTAGGACTTGAGGCAGGGCCAGAGGCTGAGCATCTCCTCTGACCAGGAGTAGAGCATAGAGGCGGGACACTAGGAGAAAGTAATTGGAGGAATTGATTTGGTAAACAAGACTGAATCGCAGAGGAGAAGTAACATCCCTTGGTTGTCAGAGGGTTGAGCTGCCTCCCCCAAGAGGGGTCTTTAAGTAGGATGGCTCCCCGGTGGCTCCTCTCTTAGAAGGATAGCAGTGTCAAGGGTCATGAATGAATGAATGAATGAGGCATTTATATAGCGCTTTCATATGTAATACTGTACACCCAAAGCGCTGTACAATCATATCAGGGGATCTCTCCTCAACCACCACCAGTGTGCAGCATCCACTTGGATGATGCGACGGAAGCCACAGGGTCATAACTAGCACTTAGCAGGCTCCCTCTGGCAAGCTGTTCTTCAGGGTTGAGTGTAGAGTAGAACCCATCCCCTACTGTGGGGTTTTGAAGTAGGGTCCTCCACTCCCTGTTGAAGCTCAAGCGGTCCAGGAGAACCTAACAAGTAGAGGTTAAATTTGCTTTTAGCAGCTCTTCTTGTTATCAGGTACCTTTGTGAGGTGCTAGGAGTCTTGGGGCCCTGGACTATTCCAGGCAGGGTGTGAGCGCTATTCCCAATCGTTCTGAGGTAGTAGAGCTGAAGTTCCCCTGCGGCTTCCTAGAGGTTTGAGTTTTTTGTAACGAGGAGGCTGTATACTTATTCTAAATGAAAACCCCTGTGTTTGCTCCCTCTACACAAGGGATGAAGTTTGAAAAAGGCCGGGACTTTCCTTGTCACGGGGCATATGAGCTCTAATAATGGTCGAGGGAATACTACCACTTGATGGTTTAAGAGTCTTAGGATGAGCACAGTATGATTGACACTTCTGACTCTGGCTAAACAAGTCAAATGTTATGGCCATTATGGTTGTGCATAGGCACAGCTAATGAGGCAGGCATTCTCTCTGCATGGCGGACTGGGTATTTTTTCCCCATAGCATTGACCAGACGCAATGTTGAGTTACACTTCGAAAGGGAACGGCTCAGGTTACAACTGTAACCAGTTTCCTGAGAAGGGTACGAGACACTGCGTCTCGCTGCCATGCCTCGACCTCGACTGCCCGGTTCTTTCAGACAAAGAAGTGGATGACGTCTATTGTAGGCACCTTTTTATAATCACGGGCGTTCCGGTAGTGACGTCATTGACTGTCGTCGGCTAATGAAATTGTAATGTGTATACAAGTGATTCAAACTCTGGTCACACTGATGGCATTCCCCATAGCGCCGGTCCAGACGCAGTGTTTTGTTCCCCTTCTCAGGGTACCATGGTTACAATCGTATCCTGAGAAATTTTTGCAGTAAAAAAACAGAAAAAAGTGCCTGTTGCTAATCTGTTTCTTGCTCTCTCACACTTTTTTTTTCATTGTATGTGTTTGCCTACTTGATTTTTTTTTTTTTATTCCTCCCAGTACTTGTTTTTTTTTTTTTTTTCTTATTTGTGCTCTTTCCATCTTTGGAAGACATCTGTGTTGCCATAGGACCGCGGCCAGACTCAAAAGGATGAGAAAACAAAAGAAAGAAGTAGAGCTGATGATGATGCACCATTTGCTTTCCTACATATTGCATATACATATTCCTACATATTGTTTTTCCCTTCTTTTAATGATGACTAATAAGTGTCATATGCTAAATTTTAAAATAGCCCTCCAGTGACTGCCTTGTCTAATTGAATTAATTCTAACACACAATAAAATAACTTTGTCATGTTTTAAGCGATTGCAAAACTCGTTTTTAACTGTAGTTAAATATGTTGTTATATGATGAAGTGGTTCATTCTGAGCACTGACTAGGAGAAATGAGCGATTTGGAAGCTGTGATTGGCCGGGGGCCAGTTTAACAAGCTGGCTTTTGCCCCCTAGAGTGTGGAACATGGCCCTCAAATGACCCCTGTCATGCGGTCTGTGGTCTCTGTGCCAAACCCGCATCAGGGCTGGTCACTGTGGCACAGCTACAGAGAGAAATGACCACCACGCTTATACTGGGCACTAATGAAAAACATTAAGATATATGTGACAGGAGAGGAAAACAAACGAGAGTTGGGTGAGAGATTAGAATTCTGGAAAAGGAGATACAGCAGGTGAAAAAGCTGGATGGATAGAGAGAGAGAGAGAGAGAGAGAGCTAGAGGCAGAGAGGGGTCAGTGTTACTGTGACTGCACAGAAAAGCACAGAAAATCCCCAAAGGAATTTTTGAAGGCTTAAATCCAAAAAAGAAGGGGGGGGGGGAGCACAGCAAAGGAGCCGTCTTAGACAACACAGATAGAAACCGGTTTGGTGCTCAGACGCTGAAATGACTTTATGTGCATATAATGTGGATGGTCACACCTCCCCGTTCTACACAGACAAGACTGTCATTTATTAGAAAGAAAGCACACACACACTTTTTTGTTTTTGCTCAATTTTTAATGATAAAGCAATAGATTTGTTGTTCAAAACGAATGGATGAATATTGTGACACTTTCTGTTGATAGTTAATGTGATGAACACCTGTGCTACACTGTGAAATAAGTTTTTTTTCCTGGTAACCTCAATAATGTGCTTCATGTGTGAACATCTATTAATTGGTTTTATTCTTGAGTTCATTTTTAAGTAATTTAATCAGACTAAATCAACCTGATATATTATGATACACTAACAAATATAGTTTTTTATGGGATAGATCAATTACATTTTACATTTATCAGACGTGTTTATCCAAAGCGACTTACATTGCATTCAAAGTATACTGTACATTTTATTAGTTAATGTATTCATAGGAATCTAACCCAATTCTAGTGGCATGCTATACTGTTTGAGTTACAGGAATGCAGAACTCTGAGGTAACAATTGCAGGTTGCCACTTTTTTCAGTGTACATCTGTATAAACTTGAGGGAAATGACTTACAGCCATTCAAAGCCACCTTGAGACCAGTTAAACTCATTGTAAAAATGGCTTATAAAATGACAGAAAAGAACTGGCATCATTTGTTTGCGGAAGCCACTCAGTTTGATATTTTATTATCTAATGCAATGAAATTCATGCATTCTATGTGGTCGTCCAAATCCTTTTTGGACCATTGTTATAACATACATGAACTTCCAAAGTACTTAATGCATTAAAGAAACATTATTAAAATGTGCATCCAGAACATTTGCAAATCAGATGCTAATTTTCAAATCATTACAGTCCAGATCAGGTCCAGTTGTGTGCAGTCAGAATGTTCGGTGTAGAAGCCGACTGCTATCTTCAACAACATGAGTTTAGAATCTGCGATAATCTCATCTGGGCTGTCGGGGTAATCTCCAGTTGTGTGTGTGCGAGTAATCTGTCGATAGAGGTTTTTGCCTTTCTCTCTCAGTCTGAATGCCTGCAGCTCTGGCCGCTGATGTTCTTACAGTCATGCTGTCCGTGTGTGTACTTGTGTGTAGCATCTGTTGCATTTTATGCACAGCATGCATAAATAAAGCTGTGCATTACATCACCAAGGGGTGCTTTTACAATTTAAAAGGTAACCCAGCTAACAAAAATATGTTCTATAAGAAAATTTTGATAACGTTTAAGTCACGGAAAGGTTACTGAATGTTACTGGAAGAATATTTGTTCATAACTTTGAGAGAACCCAGCCAGAATGTTCTGAGAACATTTCCTCTTAGCTGGGAACATGCAAAGGATCTATTTCTACTTTTTCTAACAGATAAAAATGACTTTCATTGGTGTAACCTAATCTAGTCAGATAGATTCAGTCATGTTATTTTATTTATTTATTTATTTATTACTTAATTAAAACCAGTTAATTTAGATACCACATTAGTTGTAGCACATTTCGGTTACCTAACTATCCATTTTATAATGCTAATTAAAGGAATAGTACACACAAAAATGAACATTTTGTCATCAATTACTGACCTAAACATGTAAGGTTGAGCTTCTGTTTATGTTTGCTGATAAATGTTTATATGTGAATAAAAGCCTAAATTAAATTTTTTCATCATATAAAGCGATCGTGTTTTTTCAGAAGACTTGGATTACAGCACTCAATAAGGATTTATTTTACGATCTCTTTATGAGCGTTTTGAAGCGTCAGAGTTTTCAATGAAGGGAAATCTCCCAGAAAAATATTCATTTGTGTCCTGAAGATTAATGAAAGTCTTACGGGTTTGGAACGACACAAGGGTTAGTAAATTTTCATTTCTGGGTGAACTAACCCTTTAAGACATTTGACCACTGTGAAACTATGTATTTTTGCTCTGCACATGCGTGTGGTCACAGCAAAAAGAGACAAATGCATTTCTACAAACAGTGTAACTATTTTTGTTTTTTAAAGACAGCAGAGAACACATTGGCATAATTTATCTGTTGCTTGTCTCATTTACACTTAAAAGATTTCGTTCTCAGCTCAATCATCACAGAGTCACGTCTGGTGTACATCAGGCGAAGCTATACGCAGTGTAACTTCAGTCAGATGCATTACTTCTTATAGTCAGGTGAAACATCAAAACATCAGATGTGAGTAAGATGCTAGTCATTAGGACTGGTTCTGAATCCACAGAGAGGTGGAAACATTTGTCAACACATGTTAGTCATTTTCTGTTGTGTGGAATAAAAGGAATAATCATGAAGCAACTATGGAGAACAAGACAGACAGGCTGAGAGAGAAGGTGCACTTGTGTGTGTGTGTGCGTGCGTGTGTGTGTGTGCGTGTGTGTGTGTGTGTGTGTGTGTGTGTGTTCGGGTCTCATGCTGAGGTGGAGTGTGGGTAAAATTCCACTCCCTCATTCCTGCAACGTTCAGCCTGAGACTATTCCCTTGAGACTGGACTGTGTGTGCCCTAGAGAGACAAATACACACAAAAATCACAGCACATATTCACAAACAATTTGAATGCATACTCTTTTAAATAGTTATGTGGATGAACAGTCAACATATGTGCATGTCTGTGGGTGTTAAAAGATGTGCCATGGTTCACATGCTCGTTTTGTGTGCGTGCGTGCGCGTGTGTGTGTGTGTGTGTGTGATTCAGTCAGACTGTGAGGTTCAGGCAGGCTTCCTCTCTTATTAACTGACCTGCAGGGGGATGGGAAGCAAGCTTGAGGAAAGGAAGTCGAGATGGGGGAGGGAATCGGTGTGTGTTGCTGGTTTTATAGATGGTTGTACTGTATTTGACATTCTTTCTCCCTCCCTCTACCATTTTCTCCATCAATAAAACTGGGTGTTTCCCTGTGTGAAATGATGAAATCAAATCACAGGACACTGGGACAAAGTCATTTATCAATTTCGATACAGATCACCATGAGACTGTTGTGTCAGTTGATATGTAAGTGTTCGTGCAGGGCCTCAACCCCATGACTGAAATTGTAAACAGATGTTCGATGATGGTGAAGATCTATGTAGACTTCAAGACTGGGCAGAGGGTGAGAGCGAATGAGTGAAAACGTCGAGAGGGAAAAACAGTGAGTGCTGAAGAGAGAAAGACAGAAGGCTTCAATGCTAAATCGATACAGCGCCAGTTGTTGGTGTAGTTCAGTGGTGTAGTGGTACAATGATGGAATAACAGAAAGATTTATACAATTATATATACCAAATGTGTAGCAATTATCTTATATATGTAGCCTATATATAATTTATTAAACTAATTTATTAATAAAATATATATATATACTACTGTTCCAAAGTTTAGGTCAGTAAGATTTTTTTTTTTAAGAAATTAACTCTAATTCAGCATTAAGTCTTATTCTGCATTAAGTTGATCTAACGTGACAGTGAAGACATTTATAATCTCACAGAATTTCAAATATTCACTTTTGAAGATTCTATTTATCAAAGAATCCTGAAAATGTATATCACAGTTTTAAAAAAAATATTAAGCACCACAACCGTGATAATAATAAGAAATGTTTCTTGATTTCTAAAGGATCATGTGACACTGAAGACTGGAGTAATGGCTGCTGAAAATTTAGCTTTGCATTACAGGAATAAATTACATTTTAAAATATATTAAAATAAATAAATCTTATATATATAATATAGTTGTCGGTGGTTCTTTGCCTTCACGTCGCGCATTAAAATCGTTTAATGCACAGCTAGCCCTGGATTATCCCTACACACACACATATAAATAAATAAATGTATGTGTGTATATATGTATATGTATATATATATATATATATATATATATATATATATACACACACACACACACACACACACACAATAATTACAAACAGATTTTAAATGTATAATATGTCTAATATATTTAGTCAATATACTACTCTGATATAGGGATATTTACTCCATGGGAAGCACTCAGTATAAAAACCAATCAGTTTAGTTTACTCTTGTGGTTTAGTAAGAATAATTACCTTGATTCTTTAAGTACAGCCTTCCTTAATTTTCTTTTATGTTCGCTACTCAGGCACAAGATATAATGTATGAACAAAATACACAAATAAATTATTCTATGCAGCTTGCAACTAAACTAAGTCAAGATAATTGTTTCCCATAAATCACTCGGGGAAAGTCAACAGTTAGGTTTTGCATGCTCAAGTGACACAAGTCAGACAAGCCAAGCATGTTAAACTGTGAAATTAGATTTTTTTTATTTTTTCTGTTTTTTTTAATTTTTTTATTACAGTTGGAAATTTAAAAGGTTTCCAGATTTCTAGGTTTGGCTTTAGAATGTCACCATCAAGGAAAATGAGTATGTGTGAGACAGAGATACCGCCGTTTGGTGACCACCAGCAGAGCCACCGTATTTAAGCAAACATTGCTTTCACATTACAAACATGTCATACGCCACTGAAATGAAATACCACATGGAAAGGTCAACTGTAATAAAGTATGCAGAAGAGATTTCTCATGCCTACAGTTGAACTGCAAGAAATTGCACTTCAACTGTACATATAACACAAAATATTACTGTCTTTAATTATTCTAATTCTGAGATAATGTCTGCAGTCCTTCAAAAATGTGTTTGGGTTCCTTAATGCTAACATTTCCCTCAGGTGACACATTTGTTGTCCTGAAGTTTCAGATTAATTGAGAGACAAATTATGATTTTTTTGTTTATTTTGTGATTTTTTTTTTTCATAATGAGAAAAAACGTAATAGTGTTTATCTCAGCAGTAATGGATGTTTTCTCTGCAAATGCTCAACAAGTCAACTATTTGTATCTAATACAAGCAGGGAAACATAATTGAAAGGCGTCTTTCAATTAGAATTTATTTAACTTAAATAATGAAATAAAATATGGAGCTTCAAAGTTTTAGCATTTTTTTAACCAACTCTCTCTCTCTCTCTCTCCCTCCCTCTCTCTCTCTCTCTCTCTCTCTCTCTCTCTCTCTCTCTCTCTCTTTCTCTCCTTTATCCAAAGGGGGAAAAAAATCACTCTTGGCAATATGCAAATAAGGCTGCAAGCTATTACGATGCTAATGAGATTCTCCAGCAAAACTAGCAGTTCTTCCTCGAGCACGGGGTACATTTCATCCATATTCAGAAAACATTAGTGTGTGTGTGTGTGTGTGTGTGTGTGTGTGTGCATGTCCTAGGTCAAAATCACATTGCATCTACCTCTGTGTCCTGCAGTGAAGATCTTTGTAAAGTATTACTCATGAACAAGATCACACCATTATTCATTATTAAATTCACTAAGTCTGTTTGTGTTGATAGACTGATATGCTTTTTCATAGAGTAAATTGTTCTTGAGGCTTGATGATGCTGTTGTTTAACATAATCTATTGTTATGTGTTTTGGAGCATTGGAAAATAAAACAGAATGGATGCAAGATTGATAATTATAATTAAGTTACAAATTGTAAAATAATATATTGCAAGACTATGATCATTAAACACAAAAAAAATAAAACAAAACATATAAAATGTATCTTTAGGGCCCAGGCCATGCTTTTAGGATGTCTATTTTATCTATGCCCCAGTTTACATAAAAAACCTGTAATGGTATAAACGTACATTTTCAAAACAATAAATCAAGCTAGGAGATTTCTGCAGGTAAAGCAATGTTTGTGTGTGTGTGTGTGTGTGTGTGTGTGTGTGTGTGTGTGTGTGTGTGTGTGTGTGTGTGTGTGTGTGTGTGTGTGTGTGTGTGTGTGTGTGTGTGTGTGTGTGTGTGTGTGTGTGTGTGTGTGTGTGTGTGTGTGTGTGTGTGTGTGTGTGTGTGTGTGTGTGTGTGTGTGTGTGTGTGTGTGTGTGGTTGTGTGTGTGTGTGTGTGTGTGTGTGTGTGTTTGGGTTCAAACCTTCCGAAAAGGCGGCATCCGCCACGCACCATGGTATGTTACCATAGTAACAGTGGGGAGCCTGGCGAAGGATTGTCTATATGTGTCCTGACCCATTTCGATTTCCCCCAGAAGTGCTCTTCCTCTTTCACCTTACCACATATATCTCCCTCAACACCACTAACTCCACGCTTAGGCTCTACTTCTACTGAATGAAAAAAAAAACTCCAATTCCAGACGCTCTTTCCTTAAACCTAAAATTAAAAGTAGATGGCAAATAAATAAATTAAAAAATACAAGTTTTCTTTTTTCTTTTTTTTGGGGGGAGCTGCATAGCCTTTGGTCACACTCTGCAGAAGTGTGCTTTGGGCAAACAACCATTTCTTCTAAAAATTTTAAAGTTTTTGAGATATTAAATAATGTAATTTTTAATTAAGAGTTTTATTAATAGATTTTCACCCCAACTTTCATAATTACCTATCTCTGTGCCTGGAGTGTTTGGAGTTCAACTTTCATTTGTCTAAGATGGTTGAGCCTCAAATACTTCCACAGAACACACAATATAAGAATAATTAGTATATAATTGCTAATTAGCATGAATTGAGAAAATGGATTTCGAAGAGCATTTTTGGGCTCGACTTGAAAAGGCTTCTAACACTCAATGTGAAAATGTATGTATCAACATCAGCATTAGAATAAATTAGCATAAAAAATAAATAGACATTGAATAATTTTCCAATTCTGAATAACTCCAGCAACATACTGTAATGTAAAGTTTCAAAGCCCATTTGTACAGTGCAGTTTCTATTTACAACTGATGCAGCTACACCAGAGAAGCCTCAGGTGTGGCCATTATTCTGATATATGGAGGTGCTATAACATTGCTATATTATTTTAGTTTTAAATTATAGAGGTTATTTTTGGAGCTATAAGTTATAAGGATACTGTATCATACAGTATTAACAGAAGTGCAAAATTGCATGTATGCAGCCTATAAGCCTTACAATGTGGGATTAATATAGTTGTGTTAGTAGTATTTACAGTGCATTTGTCAGTATTATTCAAGATGGGTCAAAATGTACACAAGCATTACATCATATTCTGTCCTTTAAACATTATAACTCTTTACTAAAGTCATTTAATTGTATACTCTCGTATATCCTCTTCAATCCAGATTGATATTATGTGAGGTTCATGATTGTATCATTATTTTTTTGACCACTTAAAACACACCTGTCATTATTTTACAATATTTTGAATGTTTGGATTAAATCATTGAATATATTAAAAGAAATTCTCCATATAGTATGTGTAATTCATCAACTAGGCATAGCATTTTAAGATACCTATTATGTTACAATTTAATTCAAACAGGATAGAGCCAAATTCATTATGGTTACATTTTACCCCCACGTTTTGAAATTTTGCATGTTTTCTTAGAGCTCCATTACATTCTGGCCCTGGCATAAGGTCTAAAGCTATTGAATATTTTCACCTTAAAGAAGATACAGTTCATGTACGTGGGGTAGTTGTCACAATAGGCAGCGTTTCCATTACAGATTTACGCAAAACTTTTGCGTTTTTTTTCTAAATGTCAACAAAAAACGAACCATTAACCAATGTTATGGGACTAAAACGTCATTTTTTCTTCTTGCAATAAGTCATTCCAATAATCATGGCGACGGATGTTGGTAGGTTTATGTATATCCCAGCCACTGCACTGGCCATTATTATTAATCGAAGGAGACGTATGTGTGTTATCCAAGCATTAATGGTAAGGAAAGACTTCTATACTTGGAGCGGCTGGTATTTCTTTGAGGTTTAGAATCCAGTATTCCTGTAATTATTTTGTCTTTTATGAATTTAATAAAGAACTCTGTCTCGTATTCTGTCCAAACATACCGTGTCATCTACGTCAGGTGACCTATAAATGCAAAAAAACTGTTTCCATTGAAGTTTTGCTTTTTCGAATTGCCTGAAAAACCACCTCAAGCGAGCGTAAAAACTTTTTTTGCGATAAATGGGAGTTTTTGCAAAATTGACGTGTTTCCACTGGGCGTATGCTTGAACAAAATTGTAAAACATTAAAAACACGTGACAACCTACACCCACCTGAGATTTGTTGTCATAAGAACAAGTTTAAATTTGACAATACGTGGCCTTAAAGTCACTATAATCAAAATGGACGTTTCTTATTTTTTATGGAATATTGCAGTAGCCTATTTATTATAAATGATTTATCCATGCACATCATTATTTTTATATTAAATTATGTCTATGTAATCATTAATCAAAAATAACTTCCCCGCTTTCTTGCAGCCACATCTCTTCTCTTCTCTTCTCTGATGACGTGTTTACTGGTGCGAGGGCGTGACAACCTGTCACTCACATGACATCACAGCAATAGCAAACGACAATGATAAAACAATCCATTAAATTTCCGATGGACAAAATCAAACATTGACCTCACTGATCTATATAACGTTAGAGAATCATTATACAGTTCAGTGATTGACCTACATTTTGTCTTGTTCGAGAAGCCGTTTCACTCGGAAATACGTCACAATAGGGAAGAAAATACTATCGCAACTTCCGTATTGACTTCAATGTATGTATTGCAAGTTTACCACAGTAAAAAAAAAAAAAATACGACTGGAAAGTTAATCTGAATGATAGGCCTATAATTCACAAATGATCATGTACTACTTTAGTTTTTTAACTAACGTTAAATGCTTGAAACTAACTCTGCTAGTCACGAAGAAAACAACATTTTAGTGACCTATTGACAAAGTCCTCCTAGTGAAGACTTCCCCGTGTGACAACTAGCCCCGCTTGTACACAACACTGACACGCTAATGTGAATGTTGCCGAACACAAACATTAACATAAAGGCCAGTTGCTTTTTGGTGGGATGGTAAGACTTGCTTGGCTCACCCTCAACAATGTTCCAGTGCAGCCTGCGGCTATCCAATGAGAGCCCAGCCCTCCTCCTCTGCTCTCCTCCTCTCCCGCCTCCTCCGCGCGCTCTCCTCTCATCTCTCCGGTCCGCGTGCAGCCAGTGACTGCTGCTGCTGTCTCGCGGCGTTTGGAGATCCTGCACGCGCGCTGTATGGATGCTGAATCTTCGGCGCTGCTGTAAACGCGACACGGAATCAACATGTCCAACCCTCCGCACGACCCGTTCTACTCGTCCCCTTTCGGACCGTTCTACCGGAGACATTCGCCGTACATGGTGCAGCCTGAGTACAGAATCTATGAGATGAACAAACGACTTCAGTCCAGGACAGAGGTGAGTTTGGCATCGCTCCACACGAGACAGTGACAGCTGTAGTTTGGGAAAAGTTATGCTGGCCAGTGCTTTTGCAAAATTATTCGCACTTTACCTGATTGCACAAAACTGAGCGTGAACTAAGTGTTGAAACTATAGCCTATGTTTTAGTTTGGCAACTGGTTGACTTTGTAATCACTGTAAGTTGCATGGCTGCACAAGTGTATTGTGCATTGTGATGATATTGCTCAGCCTCAGACCACTTGTATTCGGGATAGTGATTCCTCAAAATTCCAATGCACTTCCATGGAATTATTTCCAGCTTCGGGTGGAAAAAAGCGCATTTTAATATAAATTTTCAGAACATAATGCGCATTTAGGGACATATTTCAGACTTTCTGGTGAGCTTTTCTGAATTTACATAATTTAGGCGCTGCGTACAGAATCAACATCCACTTTGATCACTAATTAAAATCCACGTGGAGGCAGTAAGTTAATGAAGCGCACGAGCGCAGAGGAATGATGCTTTTCTATTAGAGCAACACAACTGTTTTAAATAAATATTTTTATTTAATTAATTTCTACTATAAAAACTATACAATTGTGGCTACTAATAACCTGACTATTAGTTTAAATGATAAAGGAAAAGGATTAAGTGTATACAAGATGCCAAAAGCACTTTATGAAAAAGCAGAACCGTTTGGCGTGCAAGAGAAAATGAATAGTCCCACAAACTTTGCCTCAAAAGTGATATCAGCACTGGAATGAAAAGCATTAGGCTATTTGATTTGAATATTTTGAATGCATTCAGAACTTAAATGTTTGCATGTTGTCATCCACACCTAACAGTTTATTTTAATAATTATTAATAATAATAAATATATTGTTGGGGAAAACTAAAAAATCATGGCAACATAATAGTCCATTTGAATTTATTGTTCACTAATTTAAAAATAAATGTCACATTCAGCCAATTAATTGTTGTCAAGGCAACTACAGATTTCTCATGCAGCACATTTTCAATTAACAACACAAAATATTTGAATCGTCATCACTGTATGCTTTTTATGACTCTTAACATCAAGGGAACTCTGCAATCTTTGCCTCTAAAGGAGAGATCAATTGAATTAGACGTAGGCATGTAAACCTAAATAACGGTGATAATGAACAAGCATTAAGATTATAGTATCACCACACACACAAAAATTAACAGTGATAAAAAAACAGCATAGCCTATAGTTAATACATTTAGCAAACAATAAAAATAAATCTATGACAGTAAACACATAATTTATTCATTCTGCAGTGCATGCTGGGAACTCGCATATATTGTTCGATATGAAGTTGTTTTTTCTGACAAACTCTGTTGGGACAACATTTTTTTTAACAACAGTTTAATGACAACAAAACATAGACTATATGCACTTATAACACTGCCAGCATTTTACCTCCTTTATTGTACTTTTAAAATAACAGTAAATAGCTGTAAATATTTGTGCTGTGACACAGGGACATGTCTGTAAAGCTGATCCCAATGGGAAATAGTTATGTTTTCTTCAAAGATCCGCTGGTTATAATGCAAGTCTTGTAACCTCTACCTCCATATTCCACTCAACTGTCAAAAAAAGAATATATCCAATTATAGCATTTATTGCTATCACAATCAGTCTTGCCCATTTGTGATGTCATAGACAGAATTACCTTAATTGTCCCATTGAAAAACAGCATTAAATATGGTAATGATGGCACTGGTGCCTATCGCTGTCGCAGTTCTGACACGTGCGCCTCTGCTCATGTGTTTGATGGAGGTGTTGTAACTTTAAGGAGACCTGGCCTGTATTGCAGAGATGCAATGGAACAACATCTTGAATAATGCATAAGCAACGGCCCAAACCCTGTAGACTTCCACTCTGAAACGGCACTTACAAAGAGCCTAATAAACATGTGCCAATATATCATTTTAATCTTCACAACCTCACTTTGGCATAAAAGGGCATTTGCTAAGATTAAATCTTTATGTGTGATCGATCTTGATAAGATATTTCATTGTGAGGGTAACAATGAGTTTAGTTGACAAATGTGATTTGTTTCTGGAAACTGTTGCAATCTATGCAGCTCTAAAGGGATAAAAAGAGAGAAGTACAATTAAGAAAAAGAAAAATCACTTATTTTTAAAGAGATTTGTTTAAATAATGTTAAAGTATCAAAGTATAATTTAATTTTGTGCAGATCGAGAACTTTTTTTCTCATCAAAGGGTTAATATTGGATAAGGTTTCTGAAATTAATAAACAGTGTTATTAAAATCAATAATTCACTCACTCAAATAACTGAATTGTATTGCATTGCACTTAAATAGACTTTGGATGAAATACTAGTCGGTTCATGCACACCACTTAGAGAGTACATCGTTCTTGACAAATTTGGAACAAACATTCTGATGTTTCGTTTGCTGTTTTATACCTGCAACATGTGAGTTTCATTGAGAATTCTGTTTAGGATGGAGGACTCAAATGAACAAATGTCTCTGCCCTGTGCACACAAATCCATCTGGCAGATGCTAGAAATGTTTGTAAAAGGTCTGATATCTTGTATCCTTCTTGCAAATTGTAGCTCGTATTGGTGCCTTGCCACAGCGGAATAATAGCACAACGCTATTGCTAATATCTTTGCAAACAATGAGCGCAATGTTTATTAGTCAAGCATGCTGATGTGCATTTGAAGCCAGTGTTATTTAGCA
The DNA here is from genome assembly GCF_963993115.1 of Abramis brama. Taxonomy (NCBI): domain Eukaryota; kingdom Metazoa; phylum Chordata; class Actinopteri; order Cypriniformes; family Leuciscidae; genus Abramis; species Abramis brama. The sequence continues at coordinate 11,105,645 of NC_139975.1, forward strand.
CAGATTTTAGAAGGGAGAGTTCCCCCCACAGCCATCCATCATGTAGACATAGACATCCAGACTTTCTTAGTTTAAAAGCTCCAGGCAAACACTGAAACAACAGGGGGAGCGCAGCGCTGAAGTAGCCACTGTCAAACAAAGGTGTTTGCTAATCACTTGGCTCTATATTTCTCTGCATCAGTCATTTAATGACTGTCCAATAAAACTAACTAATCTATATATTAGCGCTTAACATGGGAATTAAGCTCCACGGTGCACATCACTTGACTGGAGTGAAAGTAGAATTGGACAAAAGCAGGAAAGAGCTCAGGAAAGCTAGACAAGAGGACTCAAGAGTCCCGACTCTTGACTTGAGAGTTCTCAGTACAGAAACTGGTGATTGATTGTATTTTATTGTCCAAAGACTAAAACTGTTCAGCCCATTTGCTGGCAGCAAACTAACTTCAGAGCAGAGCAGTTAGTGTTGCGTTTTAAAGAGCACCAGAGAGTTTGTCACGGAACGCTAGATAAATGGACTATAATGAATTAAAGGTGAAATTTGTAATATTTTTTTGAAATACTTTCTCCTAACCCAGCCTCACAGAGACAAGAAGTCATTTATTGGTTGATTCTGTAAACAATGTGATTTTCTGGTGCAATCAAAACATTGCTGTTTGTTTGAGCATCACAACTGAGCTCAATCGACAGCTTGAGTTTGGGGCAAGGCTATCTGTTATAAAATGGACGTTTTTAGGCTTTTAGCATGAATATATATATATATATATATATATATATATATATATATATATATATATGAAGAGTTCAGATGCAAAAGCCTCTAAGTGCCATCTGAAATTTTCTTCTAGAATGATCATTTTTATCAAGCTCGTATATTCAAATTCAGTAATTTCACTTAAATGAGTGAAATTACTGAATTTGAATATACAAGCTTGATAAAAATGATCATTCTAGAAGAAAATTTCAGATGGCACTTAGAGGCTTTTGCATCTGAACTCTTCATATATATATACAGTGAGGAAAATAAGTATTTGAACACCCTGCTATTTTGCAAGTTCTCCCACTTGGAAATCATGGAGGGGTCTGAAATTGTCATCGTAGGTGCATGTCCACTGTGAGAGACATAATAAAATAAAAAAAATCCAGAAATCACAATGTATGATTTTTTAACTATTTATTTGTATGATACAGCTGCAAATAAGTATTTGAACACCTGTCTATCAGCTAGAATTCTGACCCTCAAAGACCTGTTAATCTGCCTTTAAAATGTCCACCTCCACTCCATTTATTATCCTAAATTAGATGCACCTGTTTGAGGTCGTTGGCTGCATGAAGACACCTGTCCACCCCATACAATCAGTAAGAATCCAACTACTAACATGGCCAAGACCAAAGAGCTGTCCAAAGACACTAGAGACAAAATTGTACACCTCCACAAGGCTGGAAAGGGCTACGGGGAAATTGCCAAGCAGCTTGGTGAAAAAAGGTCCACTGTTGGAGCAATCATTAGAAAATGGAAGAAGCTAAATATGACTGTCAATCTCCCTCGGACTGGGGCACCATGCAAGATCTCACCTCGTGGGGTCTCAATGATCCTAAGAAAGGTGAGAAATCAGCCCAGAACTACACGGGAGGAGCTGGTCAATGACCTGAAAAGAGCTGGGACCACCGTTTCCAAGGTTACTGTTGGTAATACACTAAGACGTCATGGTTTGAAATCATGCATGGCACGGAAGGTTCCCCTGCTTAAACCAGCACATGTCAAGGCCCGTCTTAAGTTTGCCAATGACCATTTGGATGATCCAGAGGAGTCATGGGAGAAAGTCATGTGGTCAGATGAGACCAAAATAGAACTTTTTGGTCATAATTCCACTAAACGTGTTTGGAGGAAGAAGAATGATGAGTACCATCCCAAGAACACCATCCCTACTGTGAAGCATGGGGGTGGTAGCATCATGCTTTGGGGGTGTTTTTCTGCACATGGGACAGGGCGACTGCACTGTATTAAGGAGAGGATGACCGGGGCCATGTATTGCGAGATTTTGGGGAACAACCTCCTTCCCTCAGTTAGAGCATTGAAGATGGGTCGAGGCTGGGTCTTCCAACATGACAATGACCCGAAGCACACAGCCAGGATAACCAAGGAGTGGCTCTGTAAGAAGCATATCAAGGTTCTGGCGTGGCTTAGCCAGTCTCCAGACCTAAACCCAATAGAGAATCTTTGGAGGGAGCTCAAACTCTGTGTTTCTCAGCGACAGCCCAGAAACCTGACTGATCTAGAGAAGATCTGTGTGGAGGAGTGGGCCAAAATCCCTCCTGCAGTGTGTGCAAACCTGGTGAAAAACTACAGGAAACGTTTGCCCTCCTTAATTGCAAACAAAGGCTACTGTACCAAATATTAACATTGATTTTCTCAGGTGTTCAAATACTTATTTGCAGCTGTATCATACAAATAAATAGTTAAAAAATCATACATTGTGATTTCTCGATTTTTTTTTTTTTGATTATGTCTCTCACAGTGGACATGCACCTACGATGACAATTTCAGACCCCTCCATGATTTCTAAGTGGGAGAACTTGCAAAATAGCAGGGTGTTCAAATACTTATTTTCCTCACTGTATACACACAATCTGCATTTAGAAGAAATATGCATTCAATATTTACTATCTCTTGCTGCATTCAAAATCGCATACTTAATGACAAAATCAAAACTTACTTCTGATTCACCAGTTTGTTTACGTAATCACGCAACTATGATGAAAACACCCAATAATGATGCAGATGTTAAATGTCTAAATCAAATGAACGAGTCATAATCAACTCACCTTTTTACATAAACCATGAGAAACCATAAAAAAGCCATTCAAGTCAAGAACTACTGCCATCAGATCACTGTTATATTTCCAATACTTTTTTTTGTTATACTTTATGCTTTTCAGCAAAAGACACCAGAAACATACTACCTCAGCAGACAGTCCTTAGCATGTCAGAGATGTCCGAAAGACTGTTCTCAGTTCAGTCTGAGCACTCTTGGAGTGCTGGATTGAGATGGCAAAAATGGGCATCATTCATAGGATCATATTCTCCTGGATATCAGCTCATTTTGAGTAGGAGTGACTGTCAGGCACATCCAAAAGTGAGTTTTGATTGAGTAACTTGTAGATCTGTGCAGACTCGAGTTGCAAACTGTTTCAGACAGTTCAGTCCAATTTGGTCAATTGGCTCTTCCAGTTCACTAATAAGAACCAGTTCAAAAGAATGATTCAGGACATCACTATTGCAAATATGGCCGACGAATGAACTGACTTTCCTTGAAATGGACTTGTATAGACTTTATCTTAGTTACCATACTTTTTTGCTGAAAAAATTAATCATGGCTGACTGATCTGAACAATATTATAATATACAATAGCATGCTTTTGCATTATGCTGCATCCACGCCGTTAGGTTCATTTTGACTGCTGTATCAGCCTGCACTGCATAAACAAAAAAATGTGTGCTCTTTTAACAGAAGCCATATAGAGTTTGCCTGTTTGCCTTGAGGCATGCATCCTGAAAGAGCATCAAACATGTTTGCTGCCGTTTAAAAGGTTTGCTGGATAACCTGCCACATAAGCATATGCAAACAAGCATGCTGGTTAACATTCAGAGGAGGAGTTTTGTCGACCTCCGCTGGTATGAGATCATTAGCATAATGCGTCTTAATATTCACAATCTCTGAGAGAGTGAAAAAAAGAAGAGGTCGCCAGTAAGAAAACAAATGAAAGACTAGCTGTATTAATATGTCTAATGCTTTTGGAATGGGATGCATTTATGCAAAGGAGCGGTGCGAGTTCACAGCGGGGTTTCGTTTTGATCTGAGGGCGATCGATAATGCATTTCACTGTGGAGAAACTCAGTATCAAAGTCCTCGAGGTAAACCAATCATCGCAGATCTTCCACAGTCCCATTAGAGCTTAAAATGGCACCAAATGGCAGATCAGTCTAATCATGTCCATCATCATTTATATTACATGCTGCTTAATTGATTTTGTAGAAAGCAGGTGATGGATAATGATTGAGTTTCAAGAGCACATGAAAAGTCTAGCATCAATTGACGTGCCCAGATGTATGAGTTTTGTTAAGCAGTCAGCCATATAGGACTGAGATCTATCTAATTATTTTAATATCAGTGATACTATCAGATTAATACACATGTATCATCTGCATTTTGGTTTTTGTAGTAGCAGTGGACTTAAACTTTTTTTGCACTCACTATGGGACGAATATAACGCACAACTCTCTTATCAATTGGCTGCATTATGCAAAAACAGGTTATGGGGTCCTGGCTGATATGTGACATATTACATTGAAAACAAAACAGAAGTAAAACATGGATTCTCTGGAACAATAAGGTTGCGTTCAAACTGGCAGGATACTAGGACAATAGTCCCACCTTTTTCCTGCGGCTTTCCCAAAGTTCCTTCCAGGCTACACTGTTGCGCTGATAACAGATAAAGAGGGATCGCCCATTTTTACCAACTTCCTGTTTTTAGACTTTTTCTGTACAGATCATATTTTTGATTCCTTTTGTCCAGCCCTGAGTGATGATGTTTTTGAGGAGCCACAAATGTGTTATCATTGATAAAACGGTGAACACAAATAAAACAGTTCTCTGCTGTCAACGTTCTGCATGTGTTGGTTTTTACCGCACTTCATCAATATTCGGATGGGTTGTGAACCTTCATGCATCTTTATGCATTTGACCATGTTTTATACCATTATTCTACCATGCTACCATTCAAGACATTTTTATGTTTTTGAGTCCAAGGCTGCATTTGTTTGATTAACAAATACAGTAAAAAGAGCAACATTGTGAAATATTAATACAATTTAAAAATAACTTCTATTTTAATATTTATTTAATGCAATTTATTCCTTTGATGTCAAAGCTGAGTTTTCAGCCTCATTACTCCAGGCTTCAGTGTCACATGATCCAGAAACCATTCTAATATGCTGATTTGGGCTCAAGAAACATTTATTATTATTATCAACGTTGAAAACAGTTGTGCTGCTTAATATTTTTGTGGGAACTGTGATTCTTTGATGAATAGAGTGCAAAAGAACAGCACTTTTTTATATATATATACATGTTATTTTTTATCAGTTTAATGCATCCTTGCTTAATAAATATATTAATTTCTTTTGTCTTTTTTTAAAAGCCTAACTGACCCCAAACTTTAGAACGGATTGAACAAACAAACACAAATACATGTCGGCACAGTTGTGGAGTTGTTTTCAGTGCTGTGTGTCATTGAGGGTGAGGACTTTCTGAAGGATGTTAGTTCACTTTCCCGTGCCTTTATTGCATTTGCATAATTCAGATCATGTGCACTTAACCTTATACTCAAATATTGTCGACATTCTGTTGTTCTTAAAACAGCAGAACAAGGACAAGCAGACGAGAACAGCTCGCTAAAATAATACCCATAAACGTTGTTTATGCTGTCTTTGTTTACTAAAATGAGGTATCATGAATTGATGCATGAATTGTTTACGTGCTTACTGCCATTTCTACTGCGGTTTTGGCTTGTTTACATAGTTAGTATTCCCTGAGATCTGTCGGTGGCTGTCACTGATGTAGGTGGAAGAAGTTCAACAGCAGTTGTACAAACCCTGCACATGACTGCCCACACACAGCTCTGTTCAGCTCATCAAAGACCTTGTGTACATTTCATGAGTCCTGAAAGGTGAGTCTAAATGGAGTCTGCCTGGCTAAGGACTTTTTAAATGTCAGTTTGCAGATGTGGATATATAAGGGCAATTTACACCAATTCCCACGTTGTGTGAGCGATTAGGTTGCCTTCAGCATTGTACCATTCAAAACAGAAATGTTGATACTTATCGTAGTACTATTAATGCTGTAACACACTGCCACTAAATAAAACTGTAATTCATTCTAAAACAGACTAATAGATTTAGGTGGTTAGGAAACACAACTGTCTTGTTCAAACGTTCACAACAAACCCCAAAAGGGTGAACACACTGATCCAGCACAACCCAACAACCGTTGGAAGCTGGTGTTTGCTAAGCTATACATTTAAATTCAGATAGAATAGAAGAATAGAATATTGAATTTGAATGATTCCGATTCTTATAGATTCCTAATTTCGATTCCAATAAGGTAGAAAACAAACAAACTTAGTTATAATTCACATTTATTCTAAATTTTATTGCAAAACATTTCATATAGCTGAATACCAAAAATCAACAGGCTAAAGAATACTTACACAAGGAACTTTTGCCTATGGTTTAAAAATACCATAGCTAAAACAACTAGCCTAACTAATTTAAATTTCAAGCATTATTAAAAACAAGTAAACACTTAATAATTAAAAAAAGCACAAATAAACAAATTAGCAACCAAAAAAAAAAAAAAATACAACTGAACAAAGATACTATTGAAAAAACTATTTAAACTATTTACTATTGTTTTTTAGGTAATTAGGTACAGAAACTGTAATCAAATGTAAAATAAAACTGCACTTTATAAATAAAATGTACATTACAAAGATGGTTACAAAAGTTATGCTGGCAAGAGAGAGTGAATTAACGTTATTATAGAGACGGCAGCAGAAATAATAGGCTGTTGTCAGTTTAAGAGCTGCACGGATCACATGCGTTTTCTTTCACAACGGTTTACGTTCACTTTAGACATAACCGACTGTTTACAAGGATATTTTGACATATTTTTGTGTGTGTATTTGTCCGTTCAAGTGCAAATAGAAATTTTAATTATCCGATTTCTGACCAAATTCCAGAATTTGAATCGATTTTTGATACCCAACCGGTTATTATTCTAAATGAAATCTATATTACAAGGAAAATATTTTCATAATATAAAACTAAAATCAAAATTATAAATGAATTAAAAAAATATTATAAATAAATACTAACAAAAACAACATAGAATTACAGGAAAATTACTAAGGTTTTTGTATTTTCAGTTAATTGATATCCTAAGCCTGACTGTTGTCATGCAATCTATTTTTGATGCTGATCGTCATCTACTGTAAAACAAACAACCACAGTTAGTGCAGGTACACAGCAGGTAAATCTGAAAACAGTGACACCTCAATAATAAACCAGCATGCAGGAAATCACAAATAATTTATGAGTTTAAAATAAATAATTGAATCTCACTTTGTTGCAAACAGTCTCAAACAAAAGTCATGAAGATTAAGCTTACAAATGTTTAGCAAATCTAGCAAAAACATTTTTATCCAATGTGACTTACATTGCATTTGTTTGAATGAAATAAATATGTGCAGCATTAAAACTGAAATGAAAGTCATTTTGAAACTTGAGGAAACTTTTCAAAAATTCAGATCAAAATGAAAATAAAAACTAGTATGTTGTTTTAAGTTGACATTTTTGACCTTGACCATCTTCTTTGAAAATGTAAAAATGCAGAAAGTTTTTGTGATGGCTAGGTTTAGAGCAGGGGTCGGGTCCTGGAGGGCCACTGTCCCCAAAAAAACGTGTGTGTGTAAAAAGTTCAGTTAGTTGTTGTGTCTACAGTAGCTATGTGTTGTAAAAAGCACCTGCTATTGTTATTTACCAAGGATATGGGACGTTGTTGTTTCTCTAAGCTCTTGGATCTACCATAAATCTTGAGTTGCTTGGCCCCTGCGGAACAGTGACTGGGTCGAGAGCCACCATTGGCACATTGATGAATCCCTTTAGACATTCCAATCAATACGGCTTTATCTTCAGGCAGCCCGTGCAGACGCCCATGTTAGTTCACCTGAGGTCCTGAAGGACTGATCTGTGCGCAGTACATCAAAGCTCACTATCAGCTATAGCATGCTAGACAGCTACAATCTGCACTGGAGGCAGGAACCTCTCATTTTCCATGTCAGCTACAGATTACTGATCTATAGCCGACTCTCTCTCTTGGCTGCAGTGTTATATGTCATCTTTATCAAACATGATCTATGTCTCTGAAATGCAGCAGCTTTGGTTTATTCCATCAGTCAGTCAAGAGCAAAAAAGAAATACAAGAACAGCACAGCAGGGGGGCACAGATATATCACTATAAATGCAAATCACATCGCTAGGGAACTTTTGTACAGTATAAGAAATGATCCTATTCAACTGTTAAAAATCCAGTCCTTCCTTTCCAACTTTGGCACATCACGCACCTGTACGCAAGTTTACGGATACTGTTTGCAAGGGCTGCTGAGGCATTAAATAGGGTTAATTAGTGCAAATGGGCAATCAGATTTCCCATCGATTGTGACAGTACAGATTGCCTTCCAGATAAATGAAATCCTATAACTCTGAGTCCTGGTGCAGATACTGATAATGCTGTTAGCGGCCATTAATGCTCTTCCGTAATTAGCTTATATCAAAGTAATTAAAACAATGACAGTGTAAAGTAATTATGTTACATGCTAACTCAATATTTCGTCCATGTTATCTCAACCTATATGCTCGATATCTTGTTTTCTCAGCATAATGGAAGACCCTTTCACCATCATGTGGGTCATTGTCTTCATTATGTACTGAAGTGATTTCACGGAATGTCTTTGTTGATTGTGATTTACAAGACTAAAATAGGGATAAAAATATAATAGATTATGTAATCATGAGATATTTATTGTAAATATATATATTAACATATAGGGCCCTATCTTGCACCCAGCGCAATTGACTTTGTACACCGACGCATGTTTCATTCCTATTTTGCACCCGCGCAAAGCGCGCTTTTCCCTCCACAAAAGCACGTCGCTAAACTAGGGAATGAAATTGCGCTCCCTGGGCGGTTCAGCGCAAAAAAGGAGGCGTGTCCCGGCGCAAACAATCCCTGGTGCTATTTTACTGTTCCATAAAACAATTGCGCCACTGGCCAGAAAAAACCTAGTCTAAAGTCAGTGGCGCGTCGCGCGTTGTTCATTATGCTATTTTAAGGGCGCATGCTTGACCATAATGTATAGCGTGCACAACGCGCATACACTTTGATTCTCTAATCTACACAGAAGCAGCAGTTTTCATTTTTGCAAATCATATTATTACAAACGATAGATAGATAGATAGATAGATAGATAGATAGATAGATAGATAGCCCACAAAGTTACTTGCGCTTTGCGCTTTGACACTTGCGTTTCAGATCGTTAAAATAGGGCCCATAATATTCATTTATGCGTTTTATTATATTCTGACCCTTTAAACACTTTAAAAAGCTGCTATAAAAATATAAAAATAAAAATTATTATTTTTATTAATGACATTGAAAATCAGTTTCTTAAAATTTAATGTGGTCACCCATTTGCAGTTTTAAAATTTAAAATAACTGTTTTCTATTTTAATATATTTTAAAATGTAATTTATTCCTGTGATGACACAGCTGAATTTTCTTCAGTGTCACGTGATTCTATAGAAATCATTCTAAAATGCTCATTTGGTACTCAAGAAACATTTATTACTATTATCAATGTTGAAAATAGTTGTAGAAACTGATACATTAATTCAGGATCACTTTTGATAAATTTTGTGTCCTTGTTGAATAAAAATATGAATTATTGACTGACCACAAATTTTTGAACAATAGTATATATAGTGACCATAACCAAAAAAAAGGTCCATGGACTAAAAAGGCTACTTAAACTATTACTTCATCAGTGTTATGCACTAGGACGTAACCTGAGGTCAAAGGTCATTGGTGGTGACTGTACAGCATTGATGGATGCCCCTGCGGGCCATTGACCTCAGCACCAGGAAGATGTTGAAGTGGAGGAGATCAATGAACACTCAAAGAGAGCAGTCAACACCTGCTGATACAAACACGGTTTGATAAACTCCGCTCAAGAGCATCCATCAATGAGCTGCAAAGAGATATTGAACTGCAGAGAGCTCAGGGAGTCGTGGGATTTCAATCACAACTACATGATTGTCATGCAATATGGCTAAAAAGGAGATGAGACTCACTGACTAAAGATAGAAAGAAAGAGACAAGAGACAGTGATTTGTAGGGCTGACTTACGATTAATAACGATTAATCGATTTTAATCAAACTTAATTTTGATCAAAATCGATACTTAAATCCCAAGATTGATTTCTTAGTCTATGCTGTTTTCAGTTGATGTGTGAACAAAACTTCAGTAAACATTTGTAGCATGCTTCCCATCTAATAATCACAATAAGCTTTGTGCTTTGTTATATTTTTGCTTTGTGCTTTGTTATATATATGAAACAGTCTCAGCTTTCAAATTCTTTCAATTTTACCTTAAAATTCAAACAATAAATCTTTAATGTGGCATGACAGATCGCTGTAGTGCCTCATGGTGCGTCCCAATTCGCATAATATCCGTCCTAAATAGAATTCGAAAATAGAATTAGTACATCCCAAATCGTAGTAGCCTATGTTGAATTGAGTGTTCCAAAGATATCCGGATGGTCTACTATTTCCGGTCAGAATCCGAAGTGCAGATCGATGCGCACTCTAACGGCTAATATTGCTCACAACCCATCGTGCGTTGGACGAGGATTCGGTTAGAACTACAAACACGAGTGAAAAGTGTTGTTAAACTACAGACATGGAGGACGCGCGAGTCCGGCGGTTATGTAGAGAGGTTTAGATCTTTTGCTGTCTATGGTTTAGATAAAGGGGGTTGAGTGATTATTATCAGTATCTAACCTGACGAAAATGTATTTATTCAATGTTGTCTACATTATATTGCATCTGCAGCAGCATTGTGAACTTTTGTAAAAATATGTTTAGCCATTAACTTTTAAATGCATCATTATATTCAAATTGCAAACACATGAGGAGAGTCTCTGCATGAAAGACCCACGACTGGCAGATGAACATGCTACTACATTTCTCTTCGAAACGGTAGGAAATTAAATTAGATTGAATGGAGGATTTTAACTGTGACCAAATGATTGACAGGGCAGTTTACGTGACAGGATGCACGCGACAGATCTGTCCGTTAAGATGACGAAGTAGTATGTCCCAAAGCTTGCCTACTCTTTTGCTACACACTCAAAAGTATGTACTTTTTCTTCACAAAAAGAGTACATACTTTTAGGGCGTAGTATAAGTAGGTGAATTGGGATCACCTCTTCTTTGTTACTTAGTTATAGCACGAAATAAACTTGAATGAACATCAGAAGCTATGTTGAAAGAAACAATACAACTTATTGAAATGTCTTATGTAATCGCTTAATCAGTGTTTTGCAGAAAGACGTCAATAAAACAGCTTGTAAACAATGTCACGTAATGTTACATTTACCTCAGAAAAGCCATTCAATTACCATAGCTTATTAGTCAGCTCGAAAAAAATAACTCTAGAGAGGAGAATTTTGAATAAATATATCCATTAGATTCCATATTCATTATATTCTTGAGTAACATGTCTCATTTATTGAATGTTTGAATACATTTATAATGAAAAGCTTTTAATTAAAGTTATGGCAGCCATCATTAAATTATTTTTATTTATATTGCAACAACAAATTGGAGAACCATTAAAATGTTAGTGTACAACATAACATTTGAGTGTTATTATATCTAAAAATAAAGAGAAAATAAATTTGAACTGGTTAATTTTAACCTTTAATATTTTAGTAATGTACCAAATGACTAAATGCAAAATAGTTTATGGATCCGTTTGTGGATCAGAATCTAACTGATTCATGAAATCTGTCAATACGCAGGCCTGGTGATTAAAGAAAAGGAAGGTTGTTTTAACCTCAAAGATTTGCCAATCCACAAGAGACCAAGATGGGGAAATAAGCTAAAAATGAAGAAAACATGACTATCTGATGAAGTCATGCATCCTGCTGAGTGTGACTACAGGTTTATTCACACACATACACATGAAAACACACATACACAAGTAGAAAGCAAGGAAAAGAGTGTTAGCCAAAACTGTGTGTGTGTCATGGGTGATAGTGCTGTGCTAATAACCAGCTGTGTTGGACAACATCAGCCTCCTGCCTTATTGAATGGAAAAAGGTGTCAAAACTGATCATTCACTTACAAGTGACTAAGACAGCAGATCGTAATAGGACACTGACTCACTCCCAAAACACAGAGCAGACGAGAACGCTTTCTCAGCGCTGGAAAACAGCGCTCCTCGAATACAAGACTCGGGAGTAAAGGTCTCCAGGGTCGGCCACTGTGGAATGTGACGCTGCCTGAAGTCGACAGCCCTAATTGTAAACATCTGAGAGGGCTTGTGATCTGTCACCAGGCAACATTGGCTAGATGGCAACGTTGGCCTAAACGACGTCTGTTAGAATCAGAGCTCTGTCAATCACAGGACGCCGTGGAGTCTAATTTTACATACGCTGAGCTAGCGTGCCCATCTGATGGAGTGGCCTTAATTTAATTCAAGTGAATTAGTAAATATTTCCATTAGCAGTGGATTTTGAGTTTCTAGGTGCCCTGGATGTACATTATTTGTAATGAATTTGGTTGTTGTCGACTTTTATTAACAGTGCACAGGTGCCCTCTACATAACCAGTCTTTAATTAAGGAAAAATCTTGCATTTAGAAGCTCTGGGCTCATGTAATTGGAATGCTAGATCGCATAATGGATGCAAAATGAGCTTTTAAAGGGGTCATGAACTGCATTTTTTTATAATAAGGTCCACTTAGTTATGATGTTATCAAGATTTTTACATTAAAAAACATCCTTGTTTAGAAGTACTGTAATAAGCTATTTTCTATCCTGGTTTGACCGTCTTTTTCGAACACTTCGTTTTGATTCGCATTCAAAACTTGGAAGTAAACTCCCGCTGCTATGATTGGGTAACAGTTTTACATATTAAAATAATTTTGTCGTTGTAACATTGTTTTGAAAACTTTCGACGTTGAAAAATATCTTGCAACATAGTTGAAACATTTGCCTACAAAGTGCTACATTTATGCTTATATACTTTATCAATCTTGGTTGTGGCAAATAAAGTTTAAGCACTTTTTGAGTTACCACAGTTATAGCTGACAAATGATAACTTGTGATAACTTCATGTGAATGAAATTAGGAATGAATGTGCCACTGTTTGTCACACTGTCATTCTTATAGGCTATTCATAGTTCATACTATTCAATAAAGTGAAAAACGTATACGTTGTGTTTTAAATAAAATGAAACGTGTTGTAATGCCTTACTGATGACAAAACAGATGTCACTCACTGAAGCTTTTATTCAGGATTAAATGGCTTAGATCAAAACAATAACAAAAGCAGTGTTCTCTACATGCTTTATTGTCATTAACCACATAAATGCTGAAGAAAAGGAAAGAACAGTAAATTACAACTATTCACAGTATGACTGCGGTGCTACAGTATAACTACTCTTGTAATCCTCAGACACATCTCTATCGTATTGTTGCTGGAGTAATCCTGTGTTTGTGTCTGTCTTGTATTTACTACATGACATACGCAAATCGGTGGGTGGGGCTAAAGAGGAAATGATGTATAAGTAGACTTTGATCTTCTGCAAAGGCGGTCTTTCGTCACACTATGACGTAATAATGTGACAAAATCCGAAACAAGTCGTTTCAATAAAAGCTGTTTTTGGAAAAACAAGGAAGTTTTGAGTTCTGAAACTCAAAACAAAACAATGACCTCTTATATGTCAAAAGATCACGGAACATTTGATTTCTCAAATTATGACCCGTTTAAGAGAAAGAAGACGACATCAGGGATGGTAGGTTCCACTGAACTGATGCTCTCGTGGTCACATGAAAATTAAGCATATGTCAGTTTTGCTTGAAATCAATTGTTTTATTTGTGATATTGCAGTGAAACATGCCAAATTGTGTGGTCATAATTTTTCCTACAAAGAAATTATGAACGCATGCAAAAACAAGATAAATATCCGTAACTGATTATGTTGTCAGTGTATGTTTTTTTTTCCTGTGAGCCTTTTTAAAGGAACACTCCACCGTTTTTTCATATTAAACTATGTTATTCCCTTAACTAAGACGAGTTGATGCATACCTCTCTCGTCTCAGTGCGTGCACTCAATCGCTCTGGTGCGCGGCGACACTTTGATAGCACTTAGCTTAGCCCAGTTCATTCATTAGGATCCAAACCGAGATGAAGTTAGAAGCGACCAAACACCTCCACGTTTTCTGCACGCACTGAGACGAGAGAGGTATGTATCAACTCGTCTTAGTTAAGGGAATAACATAGTTTAATATAAAAAAACGGTGGAGTGTTCCTTTAAATAGTCAAATAAAACCTGTAGCTGTTGTTTGCCTTTTTTGACAAATAATTTTATCTGATAAATACCTTAACCAAGTTTAGTGTTTTGTTCCCCTCTCACATTTAAAATATATATTATTTTTTAAAATAAATATTTTCCTCATATTTTTATGGTTTAATTGAAAAAATCTTACTGACCCCAAACTTTTGAATGCTAGTGTGTATAAAATCCCAAAACAAGTGGAACTATACACAAAACATTAAAATTTTTCCTCCTTTTAAATAGACTTCTAAGACTGACAAAGCATATCACACCATATAATTAACTCCCATTAATTAACCGTGACTCTCCTTCTTCCCCAGGAGAGTGATAGTCTGTGGTGGGATGCGTTTGCTACAGAGTTCTTTGAGGAGGATGCTACATTGACCCTCTCCTTCTGTTTGGAGGATGGACCAAAAAGATACAGTAAGATTTAAGCCTTTTTCTTGTGCCATGTTGTCTTGTCTGCAATTGTGCTTGAACTGGTGCCAGTTAAAAAACAAGTAAGAGAGTACATTATTGTGCTATTGGGCCCTATTTTAACGATCTAAGCGCATGGTCTAAAGCACAGGGCGCAAGTTCACTTAGGGCGTGTACGAATCCACTTTTGCTAGTTTAACGATGGGAAAAATGGTCAGTCTATTTCTGTTGCCTCAAAATAGCAACGTGACAACAATGCGCCAGAACACACCTCGTTTTCAGAGCAGCACGCCTATGGGCGCAAATGCATTTGCTATTTAAACAACTTGGCGCAGGACGTGAAAATGATAACTGCGTCGGACTGAAACTAGCAAAAAACACTTGCGTCACGCTTGGCACTGCATTGTGCCGGGTGTTAGATAGGGCCCATTGTGTCTGGAGTCTGAAAATGTTGGAAGATACCAATCTTATAAAAATCAGTAGAGAACTTTGATTCGACTAAACCCGCCAATTCCAGATTTTATTGACTTTTATTGCTCTTCCAGGGAACAAGTTTTCAGAAACTGCCCCTAAATGTCACATGAAAACAACACGGGTGTTAATCGCATTCCTTGTCATATTGAGAACTACAGTATACTAAGTGTTGTAATTGGTAAACTGACTAATTATTTTATCTGCAGGTCTGCTAGAATTTGCCACTTTAAAAACCATTAGAGAGTTATTGTTTCAGTGAGCTCCCTAATGTAGTTTTGGCTGTATTTGCTAAAGCTCTGCTAGTCTGTCCATTTTTATTTTTTGGTGGTGGTGGTCTTTTTTTCTCTTCTGCGCACTTTGCCTATCTTTCTCTCTCTCTCTCTCTCTCACTCTCTCTCTCACTCTCTCTCTCACTCTCTCTCTCTCTCTCTCTCTCTCTCTCTCTCTCTCTCTCTTTCTCTATCTATCTATCTATCTATCTATCTCTGATGATTTGAGCTGCGTTGTCTGTCCTTATTGAGTTCTCTGCTTTTGGTTAGTCATGCAGAACACTCTGCCTGTTGCAAAGAACGAGAGAGTCAAACATTGACTGAAGCCCCCTCCCTTCCCAGGGTTCTTTACAGCTTCAGCTTTAGCCTATTTTCAAGACATGGCAGAATATGTTTCTTCATTTTGTGCAGTTTGAAGTCTTATAATTGAACAAAGACGTAAAATTCAAACACTAAAATTTTTAATTTGTCATTTAAGATGTATTTTCGCCAATATAGTTTCATAGGTTTTTTTTTCATGTTAAGTCTACATTTCAGAAAGTAATATTTTGTAATCTTCATATATAGTGTTTAAAAGTGGAAAGACCAAAATCTTGCATAGGCTCCAGAGGCCTATAGGGAACCAATCCCCCATATCGATTGAAGGGGGAGTTCAGTCCGTCTCTTGTGACAGCTCATCTTTAGTCTTCAGAAATGACTCCTCTTAGTTTCAGCCACAAACATACACCCTCACTCCATCACTGTCACACACACACACACATACACACAAGCACTGCATACTACATTTGCTCGGGTCCTTTATACATTTCTCGATCCTCACTCCACCAAGGATCATTAAGGATTTTCTGCTTCAGTATAGCCTCACATCAGTATGCTTGTTTATCCTTGCTTGTTTTTGCATGACATGTTTACAGTAATCACTGTTCAGGTTTTATTGAGTAACTCATTCCTCTGCTTTACATTGCAAGATATCAGATCAAAGATAATCTAATCCAATTTTTGTTCACCATGTCCTGATTTAATGTATTTACCTGTTTATGAATTATTTATTCGAAATAAGGTCATATCGTACGCTTCCAGTGTCTCATTTTTAATGCACTCTCTGGAATACTTGATTCTGTGGTCAGATGTTTTACTAACCTGTATAATTGATTTGGTGTCCTTGGTAACCTTAGCGGAAGCTTTAAGATAATCTACAAGTAAACTAATAAAATTATTTAATCTTAAATCAATATACACATTTATTTATTTATTTGGTAAGTAGCTGAATAAACAGGATAATGTACAGTCTGTAGCAAGTCATTATTGTAAATAGGTAATAACAAGGACTCTGATTAAACATGTTTTGTTCTTTTAACCTTAGATCTAAATTGAATGTCATACAGAAATAATTAATATTTTATGTTATTAAAATAAATATGAATAATCTCAATAATATCTTTGTTTTAATGTATCTTTGTTGAATAAATGTAATTAAAGGCTTAACATTAATATGATGGTTATAAAAAATTCCATATAGTTATATATATTCAGAACTGAGAAATGTCCTCAAACCATCTCCAAACATTTCAAAATATCCCTTACAAGCAGAAAAACAAGAGGCATTGAAGCTTAAGATCCAAGGACTTTGCACTTATACACACAAACATGTACGATGCAAGATGTGGGCGTTATTTCACCGCAGTACCATTGTGTAAGGGATGGATAATGGATAGATTATTGAAATACATTAGTTTAAATGGCCTCACTTTCTCTGTCTCTTTTCTATTTCTCTCAATCTCATTCTCCAGGACAAGTATTTTCCTTCTAGTTCACTCTCATTTCTTGTCTCCTCTCTCTGCTTGTAATAATGTATCATAATGTATATGTATTTGTTTAACATTATTATATATTTATATCTATTTTAATAAAGTAATTAAAATAATAATTTATGTATAATACATCTATAACATATTTTACCCAATATTATTGTATACTATTTTTATGCACATTAGAATGTGTCATTAGCTTAGTGATATTAGTTCACAATATCAAACTCCATTGAAATCAATAGTGGATCAAGTCCCCTGCATGCTTCACGCAAGAGTGTGGAGTGTGGAGCGTGGAGCTTCTGCCATGTAGACCATTCCAAATCAGTCACTTACGCATTTCCAGTCCAATCAGTCCAATTACACCTTAGAAGGCAGCTGCGTATGTTAGTATGTAGGCTAGAGACATAAACTCACTTGTCTTTGGAATAGGACTTACAATGTATGTGATTTCATTTGAAAAATACCACCACATTTATCATCTGAAGAAAGGAATCTTACAAATGAACATTTTGGCTCATTGATCTGCAGCACCTAAACCTGAACAGAAGACCATCACCGATACTATAGCCTGTTTCTGCTTTTTTAGCTGATTCCTGAAATACTGTGAAGTGCTTTAGTTCAGTTTCTTCTTCACATTTCTCCTCATGGACATTGTTAGCGGGGGAATAATTAATATCTGATCTGAAACAGTGTTCTTGTTTTGGGTTGAGGCAAGGCCAGGACGAATTTCAAACCATGATGCAATGCCCTTGCAACTGTGATACCCTAGAAAACTTCCACCACTGAACTGCAACACTTCATCAGACAATAACAAACAAAACAAAGAGGAATGTATTAGCAGATTTGGATGAAGACTGGAATCTGCTTTGCTTTTGTTTGCCGTTGCTTTAGAATGACATCTGCGTCAATGATTCAATGTCAATTCAAGTCAAAAAGCTGAGGACATTACACTCACTAATCAGGTTCGAATTGAATCAAACATGTTATAAGCCCCAGTAAAATTTCACTGATAAATCTCGAAGATGATTACCATTTACCGACCTGAGAAACTTGACAATAATTCCAGCAATCATGCCATGCATTCTTTTGTATTCTGCTACAGTATATGTTGATATAGTAAATCAGGGCTGTCGATGCGCAAAACCTAAGTAGATCGATGCTTTGGGAAACTCAGCCCAGAACTAGTGATGCCCAATTTGAATTTGGATTTTATGATAAACAAATGCATGAGAAACTTGTGAATGTTTCTGTATTACAGGTTAAACATTTTCCATCAAACAGTATCAAAACACCAGCAGTGTACAGTGTAACTTTTGTTATGTTGTCTATTAATGTACCATGGTGCACCTGGTACCCTCACTGCTACGTTAGGCTGCTTTTTTTAACAAAAAATTGCGCTGTTATTGGGTGTTTTGATAGTGGTTTGTAGCTCATAGGTACAGTAACGTTACACATAAGGAGTAATGAAGAAAATGTAAAAATGTTGTTCCCAAAGTGACTAGAATTGAACACTTTATGCTGTTGTTGGTGCATGACACCTGTGCCTGCTACAAAATTGTTACATGCTGGGTGGCCATTGCCTAATGCTAATATAAAGCTGACACGCTCTTTTACTTTTTATTGCTTTTGAACGTCTTTGTGTTTGTTTGGGGTTACAAGCGATTTAGCTCTTCATGTACTGTATTTCACCTACAATATCTGCACAAGTCCAACGTCACATCACTGTTTCTGGATCAATAAGATGCCAAAAGCAAGCAACAAATTATGCTAATGTACACTCGCAGTGTGCTGTAATACTACCAAAAAAATCATGATCCTAACCTTTATCGACATACCAACATTTAAAATGGCCAGACAGGGATTAATTTTTTTATGAATCATTAAATTACTGGTGTCCGGGATGCAGTGACCCCAAAGAATGTATATACACTGTGAGTTTTAATATGCTTATCTTAAAATGTGTGAAATTAATAAACAGTTCTCATAAACAGCTGTTGAGATGGTATTCTCAATTGAAAGGAGTAAAGGCTTGGACCTGAAAACAGTATTCCTTTCGTCGTGGCTTAAAGCAGATAGTGGGGAAGTTTGCCTCCGCATTCATCCCAGTCATCTGCTGCTACACGCTTTCCCTAACCACAATTATGCTTCTAGTCATTTCAATAGGAATTCAAGTTGGTCATGTGAATTTGCTGAAAATTTTGCTAATGTGACCACACTTCTACTGAGAACAGGCCGTACAGAATGAGATAGGAGCCGTTCCCACAGTACTCAAGAAACACTATCCATCTATCCATCTATGTAAAGGCTAATGTTTTGTGTATTTGTGTAGTGGAGAAGAGTGCCTTATTCTAGGATTTGTTGTCATCTTTTATAACATGAGAATTTAGTCTAAAAAAAAGCACACACATAGCTACAGTAAACTTTACAACATATCCACCTTATTCCTGACGACCTTACTGCGTTTTGAATTATGGGTGGCACTTCCAGTTTGGGGAACATCCATTTAAAAAGGCTGAAATGAATCATTTCAAATCATAAGGTTGCCCTACAAATAAAGCTTATCCGTCAGTTTGACTGCATGAGCTGTCAATTTTCCTTCATGATTTACTTTCAGACATCATGAGAATAACATTATACTTGGTATTTTAACGTGACATGTTATAACAAGAATATCTATGCTGGCAAGAGCTCTTTTCAGTCGCTGCTTTCTTTTCCTTGTGATTATTTTATTTTTTCCTTTTGCAATCCGCTGTAAAAGTATGAAAAAGGACAACATATACTGCACATTTGTGGTCTGTTCTCCCGAATTTAATTTACGATATATTTCATTAATAATTCACTGGAATGCACAAAGAATCTCTCGTTATTCTCCTCAAATCCTCACGTCTCTTTCCAGGTTTTTTTTCACAGGTAAATGCAATTTATAATCTGTCAAAATGACGGAAATCACTTTGAAATAGTATCACGTAATGCTGAAGTTAATGAATATTTTTGATTAAGGCAACATAAGTTACATAATACAGATATATATTACTACAGTGATATTTAACCCGTCCGTTATTGCTGTGGAAAGACTTGCGCTTTTGGGGTTATTTGGTCTGTTGAAACTGAAGTACCTTGTTGATGCTTTTACACTTTTAAATTTCCTTTTAATGTTCGATGGTTGAAGGGTGAGTACATTAATGTCATCTCATTGTGACACTTTTTTTAACGTATTGCGTTCATAGAGTGAGCCTTTTCACTGATTGTTTACAGCTTAACGGAAGTTACACCCATAATTCGCACAAAGCGTCATGGGGCGTGGGAATAAGGTAATGGAAATGTAATGTGATGCACTTACTGCCTCAGATGGGGCCATTCTAATGATGGAAAGAACATGTATGTCTGAAATTCGCTGGTCTAAAACCTTGTAACTCCATTGGAGCTTGATTTTGGTACAGTGTTAATAATATAATGACACCTGCAAGTGTCTGACCATATATCAAGCCACAATATAACTAAAAATAAGCCACAATATCAATAAGACTGTGTTTAATTATTCAAAAAAATACAGTGTTTTTTCCACTTCCTGAAAAGTAGTGGTTTCGGACATACAAGGTTTCCACCCGACAGTCATAATTAATTGCCAGTCCTAGATTACATAAACCTTTCAAACTTTTTTGAGGTGGAGAGTCTATTGTTTAAGATGACTTGTGAAGGAAAACACAGCAAAGAGAGACCGAGCGAGCTGTGATTGACAGTGTGGGGGGTTGAGCAGGCTCAGCTGCAGTCCGGCGCTGGCAAAGACACAGGTCTCAGATGACTGACAGCCCAAGTTTCAAAACAACCTCGAGATGGTCTCTGTGTGTTTTTATATGAGCGCTCTCGTATGGTGTATCTGCGGGTCTGGATTGATACCGTTGAGATTACAGAGATGTTAAATGCATCTGTGCACTGGATGAAAATGTATGCGTGCGTCTAATGGCACCGTTTCTGAGCATATGTGTGTATGTGTGTGGGCAGCAGGAAAAGAGAACAGCTTTGTGATAGGATGGGTCTTTCTCTGCTCTTCCTGCTGTCTCCTTATTCAATAACAAAACACTATCCGTCTTAATCGACTGTACTATCCGTCTTTAATTCGCCTCCGGATCAGCATCAGACTTGTGCGCGTGTATGCGAGAGCATGTGTCAGTGTGTGCCTGATGCATGCACAGCCATGATACACACATGTACATCCTGCTCTAACCTCATATTAATACAGATACAGAAAGTGTGTGTCCCTGAAAAGTGGTCGATCATGTCAAACACGTATCTGGTTGAGTGTTTACCGTATCCATTAAAGCTCTCTGAAATGAGCAGGGCACTGTTATTGTAGTGTGTGTGTGTGTGTGTGTGTGTGTGTGCATGTTTGTTTTACCCAGGAATGGGGGCAGACATGCAGTCACACTGCATGGTAGATTTGGTAAATACAGAGTCATGAAAAAATTAGGAGTTATGAGGAGCCTGGTGCACTTTTGAGCCTAGAACCTTCCAGAAAGTCGACATGGCCCATGCATAATGAACGTGAGGTGCTCTCATACACTCAGAGACCTTATGGAAAGGACACACAAGCTTTGGCAAGTAGTTTGTAGACGTACACAAACTCTTACAGAGACACATAGCTAGCTATATTGATAATGCATGCATTTGGTCAGGCTCTTTTATAATGGACTAATGTAAAACTAATGGATGGAGGATATATATGTGTGTCATCAGGGTATTAAATGTTTATGTAGCACTGTTTCCCCTCCTCACCGCTGTTGTGTGCTGAATGTGGACTCGGTTCAACTCCCAGCGTCTTGTTTTCCTTTTTGTTCACTCCTGAACTCCCTCTTTTTTTGTTTTCTGCTGATGTCCACAAAATCCTGTTGCCCCCATTGACTGAAACATGTCTCTACTGTGAAAAAGTTCAGGAGTGATGACCACCAGCATATGTACTTTTTGACATGCCAGTCTTCAGCAAGGGATGTTGCTGATGTTCTCATCAGACTTCTTCGCTAACTTAGATATTAAGATAGATATTAAGATTGAGGTTCAATTTCAAGGGAACATCGATACCGCGTCATTGCGTTGACACATCGTTCCGTTCCCATTCTCAGGGAACCGGGTTATATGCATAAACCTGAGACTTTTTTTTACATTTTTAAATTGTTTATTATCATTCAATAATTTTTTCGATTTTTTTTTTAAGTCTTTTGAAGTCTCTTATGCTCACCAAGGGTTCATTTATTTGATTAAAAAAATACAGTAAAAACAGTAATGTAGTGAAATATTATTGCAATTTAAAATAACTCTTATAGTATATTTTAAAATGTAATTTATTCCTGTGATGCAAAGCTGAATTTTCAGCAGCAGTTAATTCAATCTTCAGTGTCATATGATCCTTTAGAAATCATGTAATATGCTGATTTGCTGTTCAAAAAACATTTCCTAATCAATGTTATAAACTGTTGTGCTACTTTTTGTGGAAACTGTGATGCATTTTTATTGCAAGATTTTTTTTATGAATAGAAAGTTCAAAAGAACTTATGGAAATCATTTGTAACATCATAAATCTCTTCATTTGATCAATTTAATGCATCATTGCTGAATAAAAGTATTAATGTAATAAATCTTACTGACCTTAAGTTTTTGAACAGTAGTGTATATTATATTGATATATAATATGATCAGTTATTTGGTGGTAAAAAATAAGTGTACTAATTAAAAGTAAAATAAACAATGTGGTAGGAACCAGATCTGTTATATTCCTTAAGCCTTTATCTTTATCCTTTTTTGAACCTCTTTCTATTGTACCATCATTTTCTGTCAATCTCATCCTCAAGCATTCTATCTCTTATTCTACCTGATGTGAGGCATTGTTCCTGTAGGCCCGGCATCAGGTGCGCGCAGCAGTAAAGTCGGAGGTTATTTAAACAAACCCGGCAGGGAACCTTCCCACCCACTTCATAATTCACTCAAGAGGAATGGGAGGGTGGTGTTGGATTGATCGTGGCACAAAGGGAGGAATTACCTCTTGGAACAAGACTTCCCACATGCTTTTTATCAGTGGCAGAGACAAGGCCATATCTACAAGCATCATCTTCAGCCCAGCAGAGGGCTAAAAGAGGGCTTAAATGCTGCACTGAATCCTGACAGTGACAATGATACAGGCTTCAAGAGTCCTGTGGTGTAACAGAAACTTTGGAGATGTTTCTGACACATGGAATACTTGATGAAGAGATTGTCTTGGATCACATTCTGCCCATATCTTCAAAGTAAATGTGCTCCTGTTGCGAACAAAAAGTTGCTGTAGGAGAGCCTTTTTATGTTCCACAATGAACTTTGAATTCTCTGCAAGAAGTTCTTCAGTATCTACTTTATGTTCTGGTGCTTTAAAGAACCCAGAAACTTTCTTTGTTCTGTAATATTTAGGAGAATGTTAAAACTGTTTTAACAGCTTGACTCATTAATATTAACACTTATTCTATATATCTATATTTAAAAAACATATACGTTTTAAGAGATTCTTTAATGCAGATATCTGAAAAAGAAAACCATAAGAAAGGTGAGGTAATCAAAAGCCTTGGTGCACGTACTGAAAAAGCCCTGTCGCCTTTAGTTTTTAATCACAATTTTGGAACAGTTGGCAGCAGAATGGAGGCTCAAAAGATCTGATATGTAAGTTTTAGATGATAAGTAAGTCTGACATATAAGCATTACAGTAATCAAGCCTTAGAGATTCATTTGTGAATAACAGTGATCATACTTTTGAGGAACGTTTATTTGTTCATCTCTCACTCATCATTGTTTTGCATTGCATTATATGTTTTGTCATGTTTTTATATGCATTTTATGTTAGTAGTCTGCTATACTTTTATAAAGATCTAACTGATTTACATTACAAGCTATCAGAATTTCACCTTACTTTTTGGCCATGTAAATATCTGCAACTGACCAAAAGTTTGGACCTCTAAATAAAATTGAGGTGTTTTTTCCCCCTCCTTGAGCTCTATATATTCTCCTATATCATAATATATGAGCCGTAAAACCTGATGTAATGTGATACGTAGCAACAACAACAACAAAAACACATCCAAAAATGTTTTAATATTTTGTCTAAAGGTTCAATAAACCTTGAATGGAAAAATATTATTTTTTATTTTTTACTTCATGTCAGGCTTTACATGGTTAAATTTGTTTTTCACTTCCAAAAATTTTCCCCATATGTTGCCATATTGAAAGTGCAACTCCAGCTTATTGAGTCACTGTTTCCATGTTGATGGAGGATAGACATTTCAATAAATCAAATCTGGAAGATGATGGGAAGTCATACTGGTTGATACGGTTGTGGTGGCATCCGTCCGGGAGCCCTTGAGGAAGCATGTGCCCCATGAGCAGTGTAGCTGGGAGAGAGAGTGGGCCAAGCCAGCCTCTCCTGAATTATGGATGGAGGGGAAAGGGGGGAGGTGTGGATCAGGACTCATGGGAAAAGCACAGCACACATTCAGACACACACACACACAAAGGCAGTGGTGTGAGGCCAAGCGTGTTGTGAGGGCGGTTGTGGGTGAGTGGAGCTGTTCGCCTGTGTCTCGTTTTGGCGCGGATGTCTTCGGGGATTACCGCTGAAGAGCGGAGAGCTCGGAATCTATCAGACAACCTCCCTCTCTCGCTCTCTACCCATCCTCCACATCAATGAGACCGAGATGTGATGAGTCAGAATATTCTCTGTGGTGTATCACAATCACAATCTTTTTATCTGCTGGATCAGTTTTCCAATCAGTCACCGTAGCACAGATCATTTGACACACTCTGACCTCTAAAATAACTCAAACCCACGTTGAGATATGACCAAGAGTTTTTTTAGTAGTTCACCTAAAATGTAAAATTAGGTCAACATTTACTTATTCTCTTGCGTGCCAAACCTATATGCTGTTTTGTTTTCAGTGGAACACAAAAAGATCATTTTTTTAGGAATTGTTATGTGGCTCTTGATAAACTTCAGTTCATAGTGAACATATTGAGTCTGCCAAGTTCCAAAAATGACAAAAGCAATAAGCAGAATAAAAGTATCATAAAAGTTTTCGATATGACTCGCAGAAAACTGTCAGACTCATCAACCCAAGGGTTTGGGTTGTCCAGACACTCCAGACAGACATTTTGAGGATAACCAAATTCTTGTTCGCCCTATCGACTATATATATGTCATCATTTCATGTTATCTTTTTTATTTTATTTTATTTTTTGCACGCAATATTTTTTATTCTCTGAGATCAATGCACTTTGACGAAAGTTTGAGAGATAAGGAGAAAGGAAGGAAGAGAGAAAAAGAGGGATTGAATTAAAGTTTTATGAAAGATGAATATTTCATATTCTGGGCACTGAATTCCACACTAGTGCTGTGTGTGTGTGTGTGTGTGTGTGTGTGTGTGTGTGTGTGTGTGTGTGTGTGTGTGTGTGTGTGTGTGTGTGTGTGTGTGTGTGTGTGTGTGTGTGTTGGCATTCTCTACGTTATAGTATATAAGTATAGTAATACAAGTAATTTTGACCTCATGGGGAAATTTTTTGATCCCCATGAGGAAACAAACTTACAAATCATACAGACTCTAAAATCTAAAATGGCAGAAAGTTTTCTGTGATAGGTTTAGGGGTAGGGTTGGAGTAGGGGGGTAGAATTTACAGTTTGTACAGTATAAAAACCATTACGTCTATGGAAAGTCCCCATAAATCATGGAAACCCAACGTGTGTGTGTGTGTGTTCAATAGTCCTCCTTAACTATTTCCTCACTTATTTCCTTGCCTTTATATTATCAAGGTGATGGAACCAGATTTATATTGGCAAATATGCAACCAATTGCTTATATTTAATTATGTAAATGAAAACAGTGGCGTGGCTTATTACTAGACTATACTGTTGACAACATCCCTGGACATTATGAATTGCATATTGTAAACACCATAAAAACAGAGGTTAATAGTTGATTGAACTGGAAACTAGCAAATGATCAGCTAGATAGCAAAAGCACTACACAATCTTTTGACAAATCATTCTCTCTGGTATATATTATTATTCCAGTTTCACCTCTACAAGTTCTCCTCTGAGAGGGACAGGCTGTATATTCTCAAATCTCTATTTGAACCCATACCTAATCGTTACTTATTCATAATTCACACTTTGAATCTAACTGTCCCACCAGAGAGGGTAAAACATGGAGTCATGGGAGCTGCTTGTGCATTTTTATGCTGGGAATATGTGTATGTGTGTGTGAGAGAGAGAATGTAAGTGTGGGTTGTGTTTTGGAATGGAGCGATTGTCCCCAGAGAGATAATTACTGACAAGGAAGGGCAGGGTGAGAGCTGTTCTTCTCTTTTTTTATTCTTTTTTTAAACCACATTCTTTTTGGAACCCTGACTGTGAGTGTCTCGTGCCAAATGAAAATGTTGGATGCTTCTTGCAGTCAGTCAATATTGAAGTCGAATAAGTAAAACCGCAGTTGTGGTGTTTGATAAGTTCACTGTTGCGCTGAGCTTTGACACCCTTTCTTCATTTTTACTCGCTTACACGTTCGTTGCTACAACCTCGTAAGTTCTTACGGCACACTTTATAAATAACAAGTTATTTGTAATGGTGGAAATAAAGTTTAGCTCGCTCACAGCAGGCTAGATTGTGCACTTTTTGGCCTGCTGTCTGGAAAGTCACAGTGTGACCTAAAAACTGGGTGCAATATTCCCTTCCCATAATGCTGAAGCACAATTAATGATGCTGCTGTTGCAGTTCTTTTCAGCATCTCCTCAGTTCTAAAAATATTCACCTGTTTTTTAATGGGATCTCACCTGGGGAAAGCCATCCCAGCCACTGTTCCAAAACTTAGTGAGATGCCTCGCTGTCTACAGCAGCTCCGTTCATCATATAAGGAGTGCTCCTCACACAGTGTCCACAGGAGACTATACTGTCTATTGATTTCAATACAGGGGAGGAATAATGTAATACGCAAAGATGCATGAACATACATATATATATATATATATATATATATACACAATACACACAGAAACAAACAAATTTTGGATAAAATATATTTTATATATTAATAAAAATATAACATTTATATGTAATAGAATTGATCCAGAACCACAGTAAAGACCTATATATTGATACCAAAAAATTATATCTAAAAATAAATGCTTTCTATTCATCAAAAATTCCTGGGGAAAAAATGTGTCACTGTTTCCACAAAAAAGGATCATGTTCGTCACTGAAGACTGGAGTAATGACTGCTGAGAATTCAGCTTTGCTGAAGGAATTAAGAATAAATTAATATATTTTGAAATATGTTAAACTAGAAAAGTTATTTTAAATTGTATTAGTCAACAATATTACTGTTTTACTGTATTTCTGATCAAATCATTTTAGCATTAGTGAGGATAAGAGACTTCTTTCAGAAACAAAAATTCTTACCAACCCCAATTCTATTATTTATAGTTTGGGGTAAATAATAATAATTTTATTATTTATAATAATTATTTTAAACTATTTGTATTGATTACTTTTTAGTATTGAATTAATTGTATTTATAGTCAATATTCTCTACCTTCATCCGCCATCTTGTATTTATTTTTTCCACTGAATTTGTCACGGTGCCTTATGGGATTGTCTTCACAGTGAAGAAGCGTCAAAATTATATGATGCATAAAAAGACAACTCTCATAGGTTTCAGAACTGAGCGTGTAAGTGGCTTTATTATTATTATTTTAAAACCTTTCCAGATGTTTTATAACATATCTCTGTGGTTCTAGGTTTATGAAATTAAAAGTGATGAAGTATAGTTCAGACTTAGTTTTTTGGAGGAAATTCACTTCTTTTTCCTTCTCACGATACACTCTTTTCCCAGCATGCTTTCTACTGCAGAGCACTGCATTTGCTCTGTAATCAAACCAGAGCAAACCACACCTTCATGATTTTATTTCTTCTGTGTAACACCAAAAGATGTTTTGAAGAGTTATACTATGTGTAACACCAAAAGATGTTTTGAAGAGTTATACTGGTTGAACTTTTCCATACATTCAGCCGCCTTGAAACCTGAGGCTTTAAAGCTTCAACAAAGAAGCAAAAACATCATATAAGTGATGCACATGACAGTAAGCTCCAGTGAGCTGGAAACCACTGTGACCAGCTGTGATTCACAGTGAATTCAAGAACTGGATCAGTCTGATTCATTTTTAAGATTTTTGATTCATTGAAATGATGAGATTCAATAGGTTCTGATTGAAAAGAATCTGATTGAATGCAGCAAGAACATATGTCAAAATTGTCAGTGAATACGACTTTTTACAACGAAATTTTGGCATCACATGAAGCCCTTGTACGACTTCTTCTGAGGACTTAAAGTATAGTGCACTAGTCATGTGAACCACTTTCATGATACATTTATGGTGCTTTTGTGTTCTTTTTGAAGCTTAAAAGCACCAGTCCCCATTCATTGTAAATGCGTGGATAGAGCAACATGGTGCAAGTCTTCAGAATTTCTGAAGTCAGAAAGTCAATGGGTTTAGAATGATAATCACAATGGTTTTTATTTGAAAAAGAGAAAAGTTTGACCTTTGTTTGCATGCAAAATCACTTCTGTCTGTCTTTTATTTACGTATGTTTTGCCTGTCTCTCTGCATAACCTTTCTGTCCACCTCTCTGTGTCTTTCAATGTCTCTCTCTCTCTCTCTCTCTCTGTCCTTCTCAGCCTCTCCTCTCCGTCTGCTGTGCCACTTGAAACGAAACTCCTCTCTTGTCTTTTTGGCTGTGAGTGCTGGCATCCGTCCTGGAGCTTACGCACAGCGTGAATTAATGTGCCTAATTAACACAACGTTAATTATTTGTAAATTGCGTGTTTGGGTACACATTACTTGAGAGGCATATGTTGCACGACGTGTTAGCCGAAACAAGTGACTGCTTAATCCAATCTCTGGAGTGCTCGCTTCTGTAGATGGGCCAATCAGTCTGGAGTCCCCTCACAACACGCAAAAAGAGCCACACATGCTCAGACAAAAAAGACGCAGAAAAACATGTGGGTTATTGTCAGAATCCTGCTGAGACTAACTTTCATTTTAAAGAGAGACTCTTTGAAGTGCTCCCTCTAAAGGTAGCAAAGGAAAATCTACATCCTACTAGGACCTTTTACCATTTCTTTCTTATCTGGCACAAATGATAATGAATACAGCATGAAAAAATAAACAAGTGTGCAACAGTGCCAGTATGAGTGGGGAGATTAAGCTTTCCCTGAAAATAAATGACCTAAGGAAAGTATTTCCTTTTTATTGGTTATTACTGGCACAAGAAGTTACAGGTTATATATATATATATATATCTCAGAGTTATGTGGTGATTTGTGTGTAGGCGTTAATATTGTTGAGGGTAACGCAATACAAGTAACACAGGTTACGTAATCCATTACTTTTTTCAAGTAACTAGTAAAGTAACACATTTTAAATTGACAAAATATATGATTTACGTTTTCAATTAAGTTACTTTGTTTTCATGTTCTAATGTGAACATGTTGTAAATCTAGAATCTAGACTAAAATGTGTGCATGCATTTACTCATCTCATTTGCACAAAACCAGATTCATTATTAACACTGAATAAACTAAAAGTGTTTGGGATGGTAATGGGTATGACAATGTTGATATATTTGGTCTTGACGGAATAGATCTGCTACGGTTCTGCCGTTGCTTATTGCTGCTGCTGTTGGTTATTGCTATTGCTGCTGCTGCAGAGAAAGTACAGGACTTGCTACTGCCAATACATACACGACACGCTGCTGTGAGCAATTAAGTCATGCTGCTGCTGTACAATATAGCGTACATGAATTACCTGTAGCAGATATATACAGGTGGAGCTGGGGAAGGTGGAGGGTTTCTGAAAGCGCGCTGCACTGCTAAGGCAAATGCAAACAAAGTATTGAGCACACAATCTCATTGGCTACAGATACAGCAGGAACCAATCAGCTGTGCCCTATAGAGAATTATGTGATTCCAAGCGTTTGAGTTAAGGACCTATTAGCCTACGCCATCTAAAGTTTCATTACAGAACTTTGTATGTTAAAAAACACAAATATACTTTATGCCCTGGTGAGAAAAAGTAGGCCAAAAGTAAAGTAACACATTACTTTCCATAAAAAGTAATGTAATTAGTTACTTTTTTATGGAGTGACACAGAATTGTAATGCATTACTTTTAAAAGTAACTTAAGTAAGTCTTATTTATAGAATATCTAAATTCTCTGTATTTGTTACAGTGGAGGTCAATCCCTGGATAATATAGTGGTACCTGGCAATAGGTTACCATGTATTTAAAGACTGGATGTATAGGATGTTAAAATAGACCAATTGCTTAAGGTTTGTTTGGTTAGCACAATCCAGTTATTCCTGGATAGCTTTCTCTAGGAATTATAGAGCTCCTTGTGTGTTCAAGCTGCCCTGGTACCACCATGCATACGCACACACACGCTCGTCTGTTATTTTAGTTTTCACTGGTGTGTGTTAGTGTGTCTGTGATTTTATGCCCCTTGGTTAGGCATAGCATCCGCTATGCCACAGTGCTCTAGAACTTTAGCAGGCAGTCAGGTGTGCCTGCAGAAACAACATCTCCCTTCAGCATGACACCCTTTGCTGTCACCCTGCCTGTCAGTCTTTCATTTTGTATCTCTCTCACTTTCTTCCTCTCCTTCCCTCCCTCTAGTGCTTTCTGTGCGCCTGTATTCTGTGCCATTTTTTTCATTCATGATCATTTCATATTTATTTTCACTGTCCCTTCGAAGCGCTCTACCATTCTCTTTCTCGCACTCTCTCATTAACAGTCAGCTCTCGTCGTCGGCTCACTCTGTGTCTTAACCACTAGGGAGACCTTCATTTATACGCTCAAGCTAGGGCTCTCCCTCCCTCCCCTTTTCCTCTTCTCCCGTTTTTCTCACTCTCTCTCCCTGCCAAGTATTTATGTGTTGATTTAGTCATGCCAGACTTTAGCCAATTTAAGAAACAGGCCGTGTTTGCAGCTGTTTCATTTTCTCCTTCTGCCCGTGCAGTTTTAACCAGTGGCGGCAGTGGCGTCTGTCTTAAGGGAAGCTGGGTAAATGAAGTTCTCTCTCTCTTTCCCTTCACCACCCCCGTTCCGCTCCCTCAGGGCTGGAGGCACAAACATAATTTCTCTCAAAGGGGAGTTTGACTGTAAGATGGATTATTTCTGCCTGAAATCAGACGCTAAGCTGGATAAGGCTGCTCGTCCGTTCAGTTTCAATATTAAAATGATTAAGACTGCAAAGCCACTCGCAAAAATTACAAGTTGTTTCTGCAGGCGTGTCTCCTACTTTCTTGGCCAAAGATGTCCAGCTAAATGTGCATGTAAAGCTTTTCAATAGGTGACTCAGACATATGTCATTTTGGGGTCAGTAAGATTTTGTTTTGGAAAGCAATTGGTAATTTTAATTCAGCAATGATGCATTAAAGTGATCAAAAGTGACATCAATGTTTTCAACATTGATAATAATAGGAAATGTTTCTTGAACATCAAATCAGCGTATTAGAATGATATTTAAAGGATCATGTGACACTGAAGACTGGAGTAATGATGCTGAAAATTCAGCTTTGCCATCACAGGAATTAATTACATTTGAAAATATATTTAAAAAAACTCTCCACTTCACTTCTTTCTAAAGAGAGAGAGATAATATATAATGACTGAACTGACTAAATCTTCTTAGCTTTACCAAAAATGTAAATTTAATTTTCTCACTCCATTGTCATCTACTTAGTTAATTCTATCTAAATTAAGTGAGATCTAGTTAAAAAACTTATATTTGGATATATTCAAAATATACATCTTACATTTTTGCTTCCCAATTAAATGTATTGATGTTTTAGATGATGTTTGTTTGTTGTTATTGGAAACCATGATTTGAAATGATTTGTTACAGGGCATACTTTCTGGATTCGAGAGAGGTTTTTATATATATATATATATATAGTGAAGCAAGAATATAAGAAGAGAAAAAAAGAACCATGCAGATATTCCCGAGGCCACAAATCCAGACAGGGGCTCTGTCTTTGTTCATTGTTAAACAACAACAAAAAGGTTGTATAATTATCTCCAGCTGCAGGGAAGAATAAGTATTCCAACTTAACTTTTTGTGAGACCTCAGGCAGGTTACTGTAAACAGTTTACAAAAATGAATTAACATACTTCATATCAGTTAGGCTAATCTTCCACAATTGTCTACAAACAATTCCCAGTCTTACCATCTCGTTGGTGACCAATGGTGTGGGAATGAAGGATCCTTTCATCTGTCTTTTTATTAAGTCTATTCATTAGTTTTCTTTCTGTCACAGAATATTTTCAATGTTGTAGGAATGCTTAATGACAGCATCACAGAGCCCAGTTTTACTTTTAGGGAGCACATGCATTTTTGAAGTAGACAACCAGATACCAACCAAAAATTGAGTACAAAATGACATTAGCCAAAATGTACCTCTACCTCTTAGACTGGCTTGGATTTACTTGAATTAGCGTTTGGTTCAGTAGGCTAATTGGCAAGAGGCTCTTAACAGATGTTGTTATTCATTGTTTGTGTGAAGGTATATTTGTGTAATTTTATTGTGTGATTGTACAGCACATTGGTCAACATTACGTTTTTAATTGTGTTTTGTAAATAAATAAATGATGAGTGTTGAAATTGGCACTAGGAGTCCAATCCAGGGGTTTGCCACCCCAAAATCGAACATCCCAGCTTACAGGGATCATTCTCAGAACTTTGGCTAACATTCTTGAAAGGTTCTGTTCTCAAGTTATGAACAAACATTCTTCCAGTATGTTAATAGGATGTGCGTTCAAAGTTAGCTGGTCTTTAATAATGTTCTCCACAAAATTGTTATTTGTACATAGTTCATGGAACATTTTTCCCTGAAACGTTTTAGTTGGTCGTTTGTCTAAAGATTTTTGAATGTTACTACTTGTTTCGGAAGGTTCATAGAACATTCGTTCTCATAATGTTTGCAAAATGATCAAATGGAATTTTCCTTAAATTTTCGCATAATCAAGAAGAAAAAAAAGGTTTTAAAACGATTTTCAGAAATAACGTTTTTATAACTTAATGGAAATACAATTCTCAGAACATATTTTTGTTAGCTGGGATACTATGAAAATGCTGAAAAAACAAAAATACTGTTAAAAACAGAAATGTATCATTAAAATGTGTGTGTTTGAACTATGATGTCACATATTTGTGAAAAACTTGTAGAAACTGAATGGACTAAGAGTTGCAAGAAATGGCTTGGATGTGGGGACCAATATCTTACTTTACTAATAATGTAGCGCAACAAACAGTGAGAAATTAACAGATGTTGAGACATTTCGAGTCATTTAGTAATGCATTAAAATGAAATGCAATGTAAATGACATCTTGTCTCCCTCCTCAGCAATCGGGCGGACCCTCATCCCTCGTTACTTCAGCACGGTATTTGAGGGTGGCGTGTCAGACCTCTACTACATCCTGAAACACTCCAAAGAGTCCTTCCACAACTCCTGCATCACTGTAGACTGCGATCAGTGCACCATGGTCACACAGCACGGCAAGCCCATGTTCACCAAGGTAAAGAGGGTGTGTGTGTGTGTGTGTGTGTGTGTGTGTGTGTGTATGTAAGAGAGTTACATAACATAACATAACATAATAACATGTATGTTATTATAACATTTTTGCTCATTGTTGTAACTTCAGTGGAAGAAGCATCTGAAACACGTAAACTGTCTAATAGGACAAACAAATATGGCAGGCTTGATAATTTACTACTTTAATCACAGCTATTATTCTATACGTTTACTGATGGAGGTTGTTAGGAATCCTCGTGAAATATGTTTCATGCTTTGGACTCTGCTGAGAAAGCTCTTTATGAATCTATTACTCAATACTCACTCTGTGTGTTGTCATATACTTCAGTTTTTGATTGGTTTCATAGTCATGGTAAAAAAAGAAACAATAAAATCAAGTTGGTGAGATTTCATTTTCTGTTTCATTAAAACAAGGACACAAAAGCAAGCATAATACAGACTTGCATTTGACAGAATGCAAAATTAGGTGTCAGCTAACTGTTTTACTGATTAAATATGCTGTTTGCAATTGATTTAAAGCAGACCAACATGGTTGATGGTATCACTTGTTTTATTAGAGTAACTTCCCTGTTGACATGTTTATGCTTCGGTCAGGTCGTCTGGGTCATCTGGATTATAAGAAATAGGTACTTGATGCTTCATCACTTTTTTTTCCCTGCTGTCTTAAATAATAATAATAATAATAATAATAAAATTTCATTATAGTAATAAAAAGCCATAGAATTATGAAAAAAGGTCAAAGGTCATCGGCCCATTGTGGTTTTGGTGTAATGTCACACCCTGAATGGTTAAAAAAAATGACTTTTAAAGATCCGTCAGCTGTAGTGGACATCATGCATCAGAGGGTTAAACCACTTATCAACAGATTTTATGTTTCTACCTTGTCCATCAAGCTCTTTCGATTATTTTCACATACTGTTATGGACTAATCCACTTTAATCCATACAAGAGCCCATGTACTTATTACAGACATGCAGAGGAATAGAGACTAGGGATGTCCCGATCAGGTTTTTTTGCCCTCGAGTCTGAGTCCGAGTCATTTGATTTTGAGTATCTGCCGATACCGAGTCCCGATCCGATACTTCTATAATACATAAAAAAAGAATAAAGAAGAGCGAAAAAACAGATCCAGCATGTTCCTTATTTTTTATTTAATTCACCTTATTTTAACATTCAACAACTCTGTTAACAAACAGAGCACTTCTGTGAGGTAGCTTGAACAATCAAGTAATAAATAAATTCTTCACTTTTGGACTTTAGTGCAACAGTAAATATAAAAAAAGTCTAATATATAAACAAATAGCACCTCAACTTAAAATACCTGGCAGGCATGTAAACAAATACAAAATAAAAGTGCCACAGTGTTTGCAAAGCCAGTAATGTGCTTTTAGGAACTGCACTCCTAACTCTTATGCCGGTTTCACACTGCATTGTTAGCAGAGCGTGCAGCGCGTATTTTTTTTCGCCGCCCATGCTAACAGATTAGAGCATTCACACCGCATGCAGAGGTGGCGCGGCGGCGCGTAGCAGAGCAGAGCATCTGTGCCGCGATCGTTTTGGCGCCGAGTCTATTTTTGCTGAATTTCGCTTTTGCTGAATTAAAGTGACAATACATTGATCATGGCCAAAATACACCGCAGTTTTATCCAAAAAGTGCATTGATGATATCTATTGTGTTTTAAACAGTCAATTTAAAAAGAAAACAAATGTCCAAAAACAGACTTGTTGCCATAACAATAAAAACAAAGATGAACCAAAAGTTATATAAATTAAATTATTAATAAAATAAGCTTCTTGACAAGTCTTTTCTCTTAAATGTATTTGAAAACGAAAAAAAGCAATGCCAACTTATCCATTATAGAGTACTCTGTACACAACCTGCGGTTCAGCCGCGCGTGACAAACGCTGCCAGTGTGAAAGCAAAACGCGCGTGTCCTCTTCCTGCTCACCATACGCACTGCTCCTGCGCTGCTTACGCTCTGGTAATGCGTGCAGTGTGAAACCGACGTAACTCTGTGCCACCGCATAACTATAGATGTGTTAAAAAATAATGAGAATATATATACATATATATCCGAGTCCTGATCGGGAGGTAACGTCCGATTCCGATCGAGTCTGAAAACACGTGATTGGGCCAGACCCACTAGTCTTTGAGGAACTGATTACAAAATCTCAACTGTACTCTTGTGCTGTATTCAGAGAAATAGTCAAAAACATAATAGCAGATATTTTGTAGTCATTTGTGTATTTGTACAGAGTGGAGAACCAAATTCATATATATAGTTTTTTCTCCTACAGGCTATTTCTTTATGTCCCAGGGTCATAAAAACTGACAGATTTAACCCCTCTGACTCGAGGTTGCCAGATAGGCTGCAGGATCCAGCAGGAACGTAGGCTGACACGTTTGTAGCTGCAGCTGTGCTAACTAGAGCAAAGCTGGCAACCCGGATGCTGAAACACAACTGACTTTGTGATTGGTAGATAGGTGGAGGGTGGCGCTTCAGGCCAAAACACAACATGACAACATCAACATCAGTTGAGGGCTGCAACTATCACTTTTAAATGACAATATCCTGGCTGTACTACTGTTGTCAGTGATATAAGTATTTGAAATGAACATGATTTCTTAATGTCTAGTGACACATCAGGGCCATTTTATGATTAATGGAAATACATTTCTTACATACAGCTCCTTTAAAAGCATCTAAACAAAAAGTAAAATAAACATAAGACATTTCAATATTTAGTGTGTGAAAATATCCTAATTTACACACATTTCACCTGTCAACAACTTTTTCACCCATAAAGTTTATTCAAAAGTTAGTGTACTTGTAAACCAACTTGTTAAAAAAAATGTCCATGGTGTTTTATTTGCAATCAAGCTTTTTAATTGTATTGTTGTGTGCATTAAGGATACATAAGCTAGCTATGAAATTAGCTTTAGCCAGACTAAGGAGATTCCAAAATGTCATTTCCATGACAAAGTAAATGAACAGATTGAACACAATGAAAAGATGTGATGAACATTTTTTCTGTTATGCATGTATATCATCTTTTGGACATATAATCCTATGAAGAATCATATGAAGAATCCCCTATATTTTAATATTCTAATGATTGGCTAGACCGGTTGAAATTTTAAACACATCCTGAAGCACAGCTATGATGCAGTACAGTGATAGAGGGAGAGGAAAAGACAGATGCTTTCATTTTCACTTCGCTTTTAGTTTTTCCTCAGCATGTTGCGGTGTTGAGCGATGGTGCTGAACAAGGGATGGAAAGACGGATAAAAAAAAGGAGAGACGGGAAAAGAGTGAAACAAGCAAAAAACGATTCAGAGAGTAGGAAAAGCATACAGAAGATGAAAGAAGTGGAGAGAGCGAGCGAGAGAATGTGAAAGAGTGTGGTCATGTGATGGCGCTGTGCTCTCCCGCCAGCCTCTTTTCTTGTTGATCCTCCAGAGACCATCTGTGCTGAGGGCATTGATTAGAGTGGCTCTGGCGGGATTACATCTTTGCCGTTGCCATGCCAACTAATCAGCTGACGCTCCCCCCCCCCCCCCCCCAATCCCCCTTCCTCTCCCTTCCTCCTCCTCATCCTCCGGTTGCCCCAGCAACAGAACATTGGGGCTATGAGTAGCGCAGCTCTAAATTCAGCAAAATGTTTTTCTCATCCTGTTTTTTTAGTAATTGCTAATGGTTTATGACCTCTGCATGTATTCAGCATTTTGTTGTTTTGTTTTTGTGTAAGCTCGTCTCAAGTATTTCCATTTCGTTGTCCTTCAGTTCAGGTATACAAAATAAACACCTTTTATTAGGAAATAGCCTTGAAACTCTGAAAAGTCGAACTACTCTGAAATTATATCTGAATTGACGGTATAAATCTCACCTGCTTTTAGGTGATGCATTCTGAAACTCTCTGAGTTTGCGTTTTTCTCTAAACTTATTTTATCACGATGAGAGAGACATTTAACACAAAGGACATATCAGCAGACTGTAGTCTTTGAAGACATCATGGATTTCTCAATGTTTGCATTCTCAGGTGTGTACGGAGGGCAGGTTGATTCTGGAGTTCGCCTTCGATGATCTGATGAGGATCAAGACGTGGCACTTCAACATCAGACAGTATCGGGAACTCATCCCACGGAGCATTCTAGCCATGCACGTGAGTTTGATATCATCACTCCATCCTAGGGCTGTCCTACCACATGGTTTGGTTGGAGGTGTGTGTGCAGTATATCAGTTATTTTGCAAAGCTATTCACTTTATAAAATTTAGTTTAGCGGTTTTTGATCTTTGTTTCCTTTCCCAACTCAAATGTTACACTACCATTCAAACTTATGATTTTTTATATTTTTTAAAGGCTCTCATTCTTATCAAGACGACATTTATTTGATCGAAAATACAGTAAAAACAGTAATAATGTGAAATATTACTACAATTTAAAATAACGGTGTAAAACGGAACTGATAACATAGATTTAGATATGGCATAAACTAAGAATTTTTTTTTTTTAATTGTTTATTATGAGACATCAAAGCTGCCTTGGATGGAAAATATATTTTAAAAAAGTACAATCAAAAAGTCAATTGAGTAAAACCTAACTTTTAATGACTCAATGATTAATATATATTAAGCATTAATTAAATAGCAATATATTTAGCTTTAAATAACATTTGAGTTTTAACTCATCACTCCCCCTTGTAGATTCAGAGATAGTGTAGTTTTAGAAAGTTTGTTCACAGCAACTTATAAAATTCACATGCTCTTAAATTGGGCCCTTTGGGGCCATGTATTCTGGTGGAGAGGGAGAGAGAGTGAATGAGGGAGAAAGGGCTTTAAAAGATTTTTGACAAGGATAGTGCAAAAGTTACTGTAGCATGTTTGATCAACTCATTCTTGTACACATGGGTAAAGCTGCAAAGAATTCAGTCAAACTCATCTGATCAAGGCTAATGAGAATATGAGCACATTGGAGGAACCGTGTTTTCGATGCTCAAAGCGTACTGCGGTCTGGTTCCGGACCCTGGCCTGGTTACAACCGGACCATGAGACATACTGACAGCGGTAGCACCGTTTAACCGTTTCTAGAGTTCAAAGTGAGCAACGCATTAAAAAAAAATAAAAAAAACAGAGCAGTACACACCAGTACACACCACAAGCGCTCAGGGTCGTGTATGGTACTGATCTTTAGGCGCTATATCCTTTTTGTCGAGCCCTTTCCATTCTTTGCGTGTTGCTTTTCTCTACCGCTAAATCGCCAGTTATTTTAACAACAGTAGCAGAAACACGGTGAGCAGCAAAATAGATTGATATTTTCTCTAAAACACTGCCGAAAATAAGAATGCAGCAAATACAATTATTTTTATCATATGATTTATTATAAGACTCTTTTCATCTACATTTAACATTATTAATCAATATGTCATTTGCATTTCATAATAAACAATGTTATAATTGGGACAGTTATTTGTTGATGGCAAGGAAACAACTAAAATTTAGAAATGACTGGAATTACTGTTTTCTGATCAAGATGAGAGTGTTTTGATTATTATGTACATTGCTTGTTTGTATTTTAGATACTCATATACTCATATATAAGACTTCAAGAGGAAAACTCTGAACCCCCATACAATATACAGTATTTTCTGTCACATGGCCTTCTGCCATACACACTGTAGTGTAAAAATAATAATAGCCTGATAAAACATCTCATCCTACCTTTAAATAATTAAATCCAATTAGAATTATTTTATTTATTTTTTACAAAGTACTACTGCTGTCAAGATGGAAATTTAGAGCTATTCTGCTAAATGTGTTGTCCAGACCTCCACTGGGAAGTAAATATAGAGACCGGACCACTTGGAAATTTAATTGAAAACCCCTGCTCTACTCTGCTAGTTTACACTGCCCCGACCAATCAAGTGACAGGAGCTCAATGATTGGCTGATGTCATTGCTATGTCAATCATCTCATGCTGCTTAACACAATTTACCTTGATGAATCTGGTCAATAATTTACCAGTAAGAACAAAAACTGCATTAGTTTGTAATTCATAGTGAAATTCACTATAACATTTCAATTTACATTTAGTCAATCAATATTAATTAGCAGCTGCAGCACACCCTTGATTCAATGCCCAAAATCTGAATCAAAAATGTATTCAGCGTAATCACAGTGATTCAGATAAACTGCATCACTAGAATCTCTACAGCACACAGAAATAACAGCTCTTCCAGTGTTACAACCACCATAGACACAGAGAAAGACACATGTCCCCCAATCCTCGCCCCTCAGATATTCAAAATATAGATCTGAATATAACCGTGAATATGTGGTCACATCTGGGGTCTCATAAATGAAGCATTAGAAAACATGCTGTGGATTTTGGGGGTTGTATTAAGTGATAAGTTTCTTTTTTTTGTCCACCTACAGGCACAAGACCCTCAAGTCCTGGAGCAGCTCTCGAAAAACATCACCCGCATGGGATTGACCAACTTCACCCTCAACTACCTCAGGGTAAGCAGAACAAAAATAATTTTGCTCAGTCTCCCTTACAGAAAAAGTATTGTGAAGATACCATGGTCCATTGATGGTATCAGATGATAATTCTATAGTATTGTGGTATCTTGTATACCAGTGGTTCTCAACCAGAGGGCCAGGGACCACTAGGGGCCCTCAGCAAACATCCATCCATCCATCCATCCATCCCTATATATCTGTCTATTTATACAGTATATCAATACAAAAACAAGACATGTTTTCTAAAACATTTTTAGGAAAAAAAATGTATTTATATATCTCTCTAACTAAGAGAGAAGTACTGAAAATATCTTATATTGGCGAGGGGGGGAGGGAGGATATTAACAGAATGCCTTCAAGTCAAACAGGCTGAGAACCACTGCTGTATACCATGGTATGTGTCCAGAAACTCATGATATTACCCTGGTAATTAAACATGGTAATTCCTTTTAACTTGTGTATGTTACTGTTATTCTTAGACTGTGCATAGATAGTGAAAAATGTAATATAAAATATGTATGTAAATTTGTACACTTATATGTGACTAAATGTGTCTGAGTGTGTGTGTTAACACTGCTCAGAATTTATTAGCCAGCTTCACAGTTGCTTTGTTTATTCTCGTCATTTCAGTGTGAGTGACAGCTCCGTTTTGCAAATGGGAGAACAAGAGAGGGAGAGAAAATGAATTGGATAGAGAGAATTAGCATAACATTAATGAGCGTTCCCGTTTGAGGTGCGGCATTGTGAGTCTCTCTGCACTGAGCTCGAGAAAACACAAACTTGTTTATCGCGAGCTGCTGGGAGAAGCGAAGGAAAAAAGGCCATTTCGTTGTTGTTGCTCGCATTAAACGCACAGTCTCACTTATAAACGCAGAGTTAAAATGCAGTGGAGCAGCCTAAGCTGAATTGTGAATTAAATTTGGATTATACGCAGCTCTTGTAACAGCAAGTCTATGCGCCCTCAGCTAAATCTGCACCTGTTTTTTTCTCTGCACATGATCAGCCATGGTGCATATACATATACAGTAGTATATACCATCATGTATTTTATATATATATATACATATACATATACATATACATAGATCGATCGATAGATAGATAGATATTGTCATATGTTCCCATTATTTAAAAAAAGCCTTAGACTCATTCGGCCCTGAAAAAAATTAATCATTCATAATTGTTTTGACTGACTTAATTGAGGGGTCAACCTCTGGGATTTTAGCAGTGCACTGTAATTCCCGTAAACAAGATCATTTTTCCTCTCTCAGGGGTAATTTCTCACGATCCTTGCATTGGCTTGCTGTAAAAATACCTCGTAAAAGTGACTCATTAGCATCGCTTGAAAAAACTGCATTTGTTTCAGCACGTTTATCAGTAGATCCACACCGAGGATGTTTCCTGTGCTCGGACGCAATAAGACAACTGTCCGGCGAGATGGACAAGGAAGCTTGTAGGTTTCCTCACATTCAGACTAGAAATAGCCCTGCTCTGTGGGCCCGGATCCAGAGATTGTTTCCCTGGACCTGTGGAAGTGAGAGGATACATCAGCGTTAGGATACGATCCTGTCAGTGGGAAATGATTTGTGTGTGTGTGCGTATCCGTGTGCATTTCAGGCCACCCGCTGTGTGATTTAAATGCTAATATTGTTAAATCTTTAAAATGGGTTAACTGACAGTAACTGATGATGTTTCATGTGTATGTTTATGTGTGTTTCTTCCAGTTGTGTGTCATTCTGGAGCCGATGCAAGAGTTAATGTCTCGACACAAGACCTACAACCTTAGCCCGAGAGACTGCCTAAAGACCTGTCTGTTCCAGAAGTGGCAAAGAATGGTGGCCCCTCCAGGTAACCGCAAATCACTGTCCACTGTATTACGGGATGGGGACGCTCCTAATGGCAGTAATTTGTGCTCTGAACGGATCCTCACGGATGTGTGTGTTTAATGTCATGGTCTTTGGGAATATAAGCTCTAATTCAGCTCTTCGGTGGGACCTATCAGGGAAAACGAGTGGGAATTTTGTGGTTTTACATTCTTAGGTGGACCTCTCCATCATTATTGACTGTATATAATACTAGAACAGACAACCTGCTAGTTTTAAAGTGACCCCAAAGTGTTTGGACACGTAAGCCAAACTTTAAAAATGTATGAATGTAATAGCATAAAAAATTGTAGCACAAAGTGTTTGTTGTAGTGTATTTAAAGAGCAATTAATTTATTAAGCAGAGAAAATGTATTAAATAAAATTAATTAATTAATAATTTTTATTAAATATGTAAAAAAAATCTGAATTTATTATAATGAAGATCATAATATATTGTAATATAAAGAAATAAATTATGAGTATTATGAGGTTTTGTATTCTATTAGAATAATAGATAGAATACATCAAAAAGATCAGTGTCAACTTAATAGAAAGAATATTTTCTAGATTTTAGAATATTTTACACATTCATAACATTTTTTCATATTTCAGATAAAATGGGTCTTTATACTTGTAATTATAGAGTTGCCTTTTATCATTTAGACAATGTGTCTCTCACAAGAGAATATCATATGAATGGGCCATCATATGTAGGATTCCTTGGCATCCAAAATTAAAAATGTGTGTATATATATATATATATATATATATATATATATATATATATATATATATATATATATATATATATATATATATATATATACAGTGAGGAAAATAAGTATTTGAACACCCTGCTATTTTGCAAGTTCTCCCACTTGGAAATCATGGAGGGGTCTGAAATTGTCATCGTAGGTGCATGTCCACTGTGAGAGACATAATCTATTAAAAAAAATCCAGAAATCACAATGTATGATTTTTTTACTATTTATTTGTATGATACAGCTGCAAATAAGTATTTGAACACCTGTCTATCAGCTATAATTCTGACCCTCAAAGACCTGTTAGTCTGCCTTTAAAATGTCCACCTCCACTCCATTTATTATCCTAAATTAGATGCACCTGTTTGAGGTCGTTAGCTGCATAAAGACACCTGTCCACCCCATACAATCAGTAAGAATCCAACTACTAACATGGCCAAGACCAAAGAGCTGTCCAAAGACACTAGAGACAAAATTGTACACCTCCACAAGGCTGGAAAGGGCTACGGGGAAATTGCCAAGCAGCTTGGTGAAAAAAGGTCCACTGTTGGAGCAATCATTAGAAAATGGAAGAAGCTAAACATGACTGTCAATCTCCCTCGGACTGGGGCTCCATGCAAGATCTCACCTCGTGGGGTCTCAATGATCCTAAGAAAGGTGAGAAATCAGCCCAGAACTACACGGGAGGAGCTGGTCAATGACCTGAAAAGAGCTGGGACCACCGTTTCCAAGGTTACTGTTGGTAATACACTAAGACGTCATGGTTTGAAATCATGCATGGCACGGAAGGTTCCCCTGCTTAAACCAGCACATGTCAAGGCCCGTCTTAAGTTTGCCAATGACCATTTGGATGATCCAGAGGAGTCATGGGAGAAAGTCATGTGGTCAGATGAGACCAAAATAGAACCTTTTGGTCATAATTCCACTAAACGTGTTTGGAGGAAGAAGAATGATGAGTACCATCCCAAGAACACCATCCCTACTGTGAAGCATGGGGGTGGTAGCATCATGCTTTGGGGGTGTTTTTCTGCACATGGGACAGGGCGACTGCACTGTATTAAGGAGAGGATGACCGGGGCCATGTATTGCGAGATTTTGGGGAACAACCTCCTTCCCTCAGTTAGAGCATTGAAGATGGGTCGAGGCTGGGTCTTCCAACATGACAATGACCCGAAGCACACAGCCAGGATAACCAAGGAGTGGCTCTGTAAGAAGCATATCAAGGTTCTGGCGTGGCCTAGCCAGTCTCCAGACCTAAACCCAATAGAGAATCTTTGGAGGGAGCTCAAACTCCGTGTTTCTCAGCGACAGCCCAGAAACCTGACTGATCTAGAGAAGATCTGTGTGGAGGAGTGGGCCAAAATCCCTCCTGCAGTGTGTGCAAACCTGGTGAAAAACTACAGGAAACGTTTGACCTCTGTAATTGCAAACAAAGGCTACTGTACCAAATATTAACATTGATTTTCTCAGGTGTTCAAATACTTATTTGCAGCTCTATCATACAAATAAATAGTTAAAAAATCATACATTGTGATTTCTGGATTTTTTTTTTTTGATTATGTCTCTCACAGTGGACATGCACCTACGATGACAATTTCAGACCCCTCCATGATTTCTAAGTGGGAGAACTTGCAAAATAGCAGGGTGTTCAAATACTTATTTTCCTCACTGTATATATACAATATATTTGTGTGTGTGCAGTTTAAAGGAGAAAATAATCAGCAATGGTGCTGACTTTTGAATTTGCACATGGTTTGTCTTAAAGCATATTAAAAACACCACATAGACATAAACAACATTAAAAAACTTGATTTTCACCACATGGG
The DNA here is from genome assembly GCF_963993115.1 of Abramis brama. Taxonomy (NCBI): domain Eukaryota; kingdom Metazoa; phylum Chordata; class Actinopteri; order Cypriniformes; family Leuciscidae; genus Abramis; species Abramis brama. Next base: position 11,150,478 of record NC_139975.1, read on the forward strand.
GATTTTAAATACACTGCATTTGGCAGATGACGAAGGGATTAGACATCTTGTTTGATGCCTTTGTATGTCGCTTGCATGTTCCTCAGGGGGTCAAATCAATCAATGGAAATGATTTAAACTCGTCTTTAGAACACACAAAGGGTTTACTATACATTATGATCTAAACAGTGACAACATGACATGTATGAGACTGAAAACACATCCTTCATCCGCTCCCTGTGGATGAGACCCTGTACGACCCTCGTCCACTCGTTAGTCGTCAGCACTGGCCTTCTCACAATTCGTATCGAAGTGGATCTTCTGTAATTGTCGTTTCCTTATTAGCTTTGCTTCCCTCTTTCCTCCCATTCTTTTAAAATCTGGAGAGCATTTGTGTTCAGGAACAGGAAGGAAAGAAGGTTGCCTTTAAACACTGATAAGTACATTTTTGGCCCTTTTTTCGCATGTATATGTGTATGTGTGGAAATGAGGGCGTTTTAGTACGTCATTCACACACTTGCACTGATAAAATTCAAAAATGGTTCTTCTCCACAAAAAAAAACAATGTCCTTGTACAGTCTGTTTATTATTGGAAATGACTTTATGTGAAATCTGTCATACACAAACACAAATCTCCCTGTGTGTGGTCAGAAAGAACCTCTAAAATGTATTTCATTTTCAGGCATTATTGCATTAAAATTTACATTAATGTCTAACAATGTGGCAAATATTTTGATTGTTATACTGAAATTAAATTAATATAATAATAACAATACATGGCTGTACAGAACATTCTTTAAAACATTAGCTAACTTTTATTTGTATGTATATTGTATGTAGTTTAGGGTTTGGAAAGATTTAAGAAGTATCTTATGCTCACCAAGGTTGCATTTATTTGATGAAAGATACAGTAAAAACAGTTATATTGTGAAATAATATGAAACCTTTTATTATTTCTTTTTTAATGTTTTAAATGTGATTTATTTCTGTTCAAATGTATTTTAAATATGATTTATTCCTGTAAAGCTGTAAATGTTCCTACAGAAATATGCTGCTCAAGAAACATGTATTGTTATTTTAAGAAATCTTATTATTATAAGTATTTAGGCATAAATTTACAAAAAGTGTGTAAACTAATTTATGATAAAGATTTCTACATGTGCGAATAAAACAATTGTGCGATTTAAAGTTATATATGCTTTTTTTTTTATCTGCTGTTATCAGCAGTCTTTCCATTTCCATTTGCATGTCTTCTGGTCCTGGACATGCATAACTACTTAATTTATTATAAGTATTATCTGAAAATTAAATCTTGCTTTGGATATGGTTTCAGCTGGACATCCACAGAACTTCAAAACAGAAATGTTCCCCTCAAATCACAAAAAAGGTACTTGTCTCGTCTTCTGAATCATCTTCTGATAGGGAAACATCATTCTGTGTCTAAATGGAAACCTATGAAATAAATTTTCCTCTCTGTTTGAATCATGAATGCTCAGCATAAAAAGAGAGATATTGCAGGTGGATATTTCAGTAGTCAATGTAAATAGGCAATTTGTTTGACTAAAACTTAATCAAAATTGTTTAATTTCTTCATTAAAAGGTATTTTAAAACAGGTTACATAAATGTGTTACATAAGTTATCCAGGACTTATAAACCTCATTTTAAAGACTGTGATATTTAATGAAAGTAAACAGCATTTAGACATTAATGATATAAGCGTGCATGCATGGCTGCAGAGACTGCAGTGCGCACTGTTGAGCATTTATGCAAATGAAAGCAGAGGTTCTTTCTTACTAGTGCATGTCTTGGGAGATGTTTGAATGCTCTTTGAATCTCTCTCTCTCTCTCAAAAAAAAAGAAAAAAGCATGATGCATTTGTTTCCCTGTGTAATCGCCCATATGTGTTTGTGTGCTCTTATATGTTGGAAAAGTCTTTTTTCTTCCTCCGTGTGCATGCACTCGCATTGTGGCATGTTTGTGAGTGTGTGCGTTTGTCTTTTATTAATACTTCTCGTCTGTGTGTGCTTGTGTGTTTGGTGGAGAGCAGAGCCCACTCGACAGACCACGACCAAGAGAAGAAAGAGGAAGAACTCCGCCAGCAGTGCGTCTAACAGTAGCCTAGGCAACAGCGCTGGCGGCAAGAAACGCAGCCCTGCCAACAACTTCACTCTGGCCAGCCAGGTACCTGTAAGCATCAAATCTTCTTATTTACACACACACACATTGTAACCATCCAAAATCCTTAATGCTATTTTGCTCTGATTGCTTTCCTAAGGATATGATTATAATTATGCTGTCAAAACACATTAAGTGCCGCTTGCAGTTTTGATTCACAGCGATAGTTGTTTGACAATAACTCATTCCGTCGTATAGGGATAGTCCACTCAAAAATGAAAAGTTGTTTAAAACCCATGTGACTTTGTTTCTACCGTACAACACAAAAGGTGATTTTTTTTTTTTTTTTTTTTTTGGAGAAAATTATTTATTTGCATAAAAGTCTTAATTATTTGTTTTTCTTTCAGCTCAGCTTTTTAGTAGTAAAAAAAGTTTTATTTTCAGTATCTGATACCAGTATCTAAAGAATGCTCAATATATAGCCTACTAAATACATATGATAAAATATATTATAAAAATATATACAAAATAAATATATGATAAAAAATGTGAAAATATAATTGCTGAAATTTAATAAACATTTTATATGCACAGTATTTAAAGAATGTGCATTATAAACAGTTTGCGTGCGTGCGTGTGTGTGTGTTGCCAATATCCGAAATCCTTGTCCTTGTGGGGACATTTTTTGGTCCCCATGAGGAAAACGGCTTATAAATCATACTAAATTATATTTTTTGAAAATGTAAAAATGCATAAAGTTTTCTGTGATGGGTAGGTTCATGGGTAGGGTTAGTGTTGGGGATAGAATATACAGTTTGTACAGTATAAAAATAATTTATGTCTATGGAATGTCTAGGGCCGTGTGTGTGTGTGTGTCTGTGTGTGTTATATATATATATAGATATAGATATACAATGAAAACTAATGATGACTAGGGCCATCAAGTTCCAAAATTACATAAAAAGTATCAAAAACTGATCATACAAGTAGTCCATATGACTTCTGCGCTATATAAATATATAAATATTCTTGCTATTCATAGCTCTCCTTGGCACGTTCATGAAAAAAGAGGAAACGTCTGATTCATAAACAAATCATTCTTTTTAGTAAAATCTTTTCAGTGAATCAACTGATTATTTTTATAAAACCAGATTGAATTATGTTTATAAATCTGACTCAGTCGACCTGGTTCTCAAATTCAACTCACTGATTCAGTGATATGTTTGCAATTGTTAAACGGCACACGGAATGGGATTATCAGTGAATAATGACTTAAATTTCAGTCTATTCCTCACACAGAACTACTGTACGGCTTCAAAAGACATATTATAGCGGATGGGTTGTATGGAATACTATTAAGATGTTTTATTTGAATTGCGTTGAATAGTGCAATTACAAGTGACAAGCACCATCAAAATTTCTCTTTTTGTGTTCCACGGAAATAAGAAATTCATACAGGTTTTTGGGTGAACTTTCCTTTAAACTGTATTTTATCTGTATTGATTCTGCACCTTTAACAACTATTGACACATTACCGTGTTGACATGTTATAATAATGTGATATTACTTTGTTCATGGTTTGAGTTTTGGGCCATTACACACATATAAAACATATTCAATTCCAATGCCAAAGTAAATACACTCTCAGCACCTTCACAGAGAGAGACTCCTTAGCCCTTATTTTCAATTCCTATATTACCCACTTACAGTGTTTAACCCCAATACAGAGGCATTTATCCCAGAGTGCCTCTTTATCCCCCAGGCTTCCTTTTCAGGCATTACTCTAGCGGTTGATGTGCTCTCCCAGTTTGCACACCGCAGGGTCAAACGCACAACACACGAGTGCTAAAGCTGTTTTGGGGAGTGGTATTGTGAGGCGGTAAATTTGTTTGCAGATGGATGATGGGATTTGTAGTGCGTGGCTTTTCCCCTGGAGTTCAGGGACACTTGGATACATGAATGCCAAAGAGGAGATTAAAGAGAAGAGACACCCAGAGATGTTTGCTTACATGCTCAGATGGCAAAAAAATTGTTTTTCTTTACAAGAAGAATTATCAAAAAAAAAAAAAAAAATACAATTGTATCGAGCCTTTATTTTAACTTTTTTCTTCAGCTCAGCTTTTTAATAATGATCGAACAATATACATGTGTATATATATACAGGGTTTTTTTTTTCAAAATCCAATGCCAATATCTAGTGAACAGGATGGCCAATGCCTAATATATAGTCAATTATATATGTTCATATTATATTATTATAAAATAAAAAATAAATGTATTATATAAAATAAGAAATTTATTTCAGCTTTTTAGATTTAGTTAACAATAACAGCCCTGATCTGTATGATGTAATTGAATTTTAAATTAAATATTCCATATAATTCCATTATATATTCATGTATATGACCATATAACATTTTATATGTCATATGTTATATATATATATATATATATATATATATATATATATATATAATTTCTCTCTCTGTGTGTAGGTAACTCTAATTGCATATATTTTGTCCTGCTTGTATCTAGCCAGTGTCCATCATTTTAAGGACAGCAGACACATTCACATAAGCAGTGAGCAAATTGTTGGTGTGAGCAACTGGCTCTGTGCCAGAACTCATTATCATATAGCTCGTGTGTGTGTGTGTGTGTGTGTGTGGTTGTGGTCATACGGGTGTGTGTCACAACGCTCTTCATTTTACTCCCCATTCGAAGCAGCAAGCCTCATTGTAAGCAATGTCGCTGCGCATCGTGGAGAGGAACACGCCGGTTACATATGTAGCGTGGCCACTTGGCTTTGTCTGTGCAGTCATCGCATGCTGCCTGATCGGCCTCCTACGTGAGCCCAATCACAATGAGCTGATCATGTGATCACCGGGTTGGGGAGGGGGTCTTGCGTTCAACAGTATTACAACAGTGCCCTCTTGTGATCATATTTTTGGCCTGAAATTATGATTTCAATAATAACAAGTTGGATAGTTGTTATGTGAATGGATTGAAATTTTTCTCCAGTCTTAAAAAATGTCCAGCTCAAATGAGGGCTTTCTGTGCACCTCGAGCTCAGATCCAGGTGATGCTGAGCCAGTTTGGGATCATTCATTCAGGTAGCCTGTGTTTAGCTGTGGGCGGCTCAGTGTGGGTTTAGCCACAGGCTACATCTAATTAGACAAGAGCACTGGACAGCCTTTCCATTTGATAGCAATTAGAGCTCTTCGTCAAACCACCAGCTGGAAACCTGTAGGTTGCGTGAGCGTGTGTGTGTATGTGTGTGTGCTAATGTTTGTGATCCTGGCCCCTGGTTTAAAACCCAGACTGCAGGGCGACAGTTGCCGTTCAAAAACAGATGGCAAATTCAAGGCTCGTTGGCAAGCGCCGTTCTTTTTTCTTTTTTTTCTGTCTAATCGGTAACATTTCAGCTAATGACTTAATTAGCTATGCAAATTGACAAATCAGTGTGTGGATATTGTTATTTAGTCAAAAAGCCCACCTTAATGAATGAGAGTAATTAAGAAGCAGAGGGGTGGGAAGGACTGACGGTGACTCTGGGGTCTCAGCCAAACCCCTCACGAAACGACACGAGTCATCGCTCAAATAAACACAGATGCAACAGTAAAAGAGCTGAATCACGAGACAGGTTATGCAAAGTGAGCAGCTCCAGCAGTGTGAAGGGTACGAGGACTCGCACAGCTGGAAACCAGAAAATTAACAGGAAAACAAGGTGCACTTTACTTTTAAGGTTCAATTGGTTAACATTATTAGATAATTAGATATCATGAACTAACAATGAACCATTTTATTTAATTTATTAATCTAGAATAATGCTAATTTGTGCATTTACTATTGTTAATATATGAATGTTCACAATACATTAACTAATGTTAAAGGGTTAGTTCACCCAAAAATTAAAAGTCACAATGTGACTAAATTCCAAAGATGAACGAAAGTCTTACGGGTTTGGAACGACATGAGGGTGAGTAATTGATGACAGAATTTTCATTTTTTGGGTGAACTATCCCTTTCAATTTATATGGCTTAAAATGTTAAATCTATTTTAAATGGTAATATTTCACAATATTCCTGTTTTCAATGTATTTTTGATCAAATAAATGCAGCATTGGTGAGCGGAAGAGACTTCTTTCGAAAGCATTAAAGGAACACTCCACCGTTTTTTGAAATAGGGCTTATTCATCTTCTTTCCTACATTTAGATAGGTGGGCAAATGCATTTTTGTCTCAGTGCATGCATTGTTTTAGTTTGACAGGGTCGGCGCTAGCTTAGCTTAGCATAATGAATGGAATCCTTTGTTGCCAGCTAGCATGTCCTGAGTAAAAGTAATATAAAAAATAAATAAAAACCCACCTAATTGCTTCTTGTGGCCTGCGTATTCACAACGAGTACAAATAGCGATGCAGATTAACACTAGGCGATTTCCTATGCAGATATTGACTTGGGACTATATTAGGGGGAAGCACAGGCGAAGCACTGCTACTTGGGCGCAGAGATATCACGCCCAAGTAGCAGTACTTTGCCTGTGCTTCCCCTAATATAGTCCTTAATATATAAGTCAATATCTGCCTAGGAAATCGCCTACTGTTAATCTGCATCGCTATTTGTACTCATTGTGAATACGCAGGCCACAAGAAGTAATTAGGTGGGGTTTTTTTTTTTTATATATTACTTTTACTCAGGACATGCTAGCTGGCAACAAAGGATTCCATTCATTATGCTAAGCTAAGCTAGCGCCGACCCTGTCAAACTAAAACAATGCATGCACTGAGACAAAAATGCATTTGCCCACCTATCTAAATGTAGGAAAGAAGATGAATAAGCCCTATTTCAAAAAACGGTGGAGTGTTCCTTTAAAAAAATTTACCGACCTCATACTTTTGAACGGTACTGTATGCATAACCACCATAATAAATGATGTAAAGTTCATTGTTAGTTGATTGTTACATAAGCTAATGTTACGAATTGACCTTATTTTAAAGTGTTGCTGGGCCGATAGCACGTTTGCTATTTGCAGAAATTTGAATTAAAAGCAAAACTGCATTTGAAATGCAATCACAATGATTAATAGGCACACTGACATTCAATTTCATTGCTTCTGTTGTAAAAAAAAATAATAATAATAATTTTAATGTCATACTGAAGTGTCACACACTACTACACGCATTTCAGTTTAGCTTCGCCCAAATTATAACACTAGAGAACTTGACTGCATAAATATTTCATTAGAAACTTTTTTAATGCTTTGTATTTTAGATACATTTATCTTAATTAAAAGCAACAAATGGAAAAGAAATGGTTTTTAAAATGTATTTTAGACATTTTAATTAAAAGCAAGAAATCCAGTGGAAAAAATGCACATCCATTTGACTAGGTTTCTCTGCATTTCATCAGAACATTCTGATTAACAGTACAAAGTGCAAAAAGATAACAAATAAAAGTGCTAAAAATATATTTGTACTCCTCATTTATTTCCATGTGCATTTTTTCTTCTTGCAGCAGTAATTTGGTCAGCCTATATTTACGGTTAGTCACTTTGCATTTTGACTGATTGGTGTCTGATTATAAATGCACATGTCATTTATATTTGCCCACATTAATGCGTCTCAGCAAAACGGATATGAATGCAGTCTACTATAACAATGCAAATTCACTTCCCCGATGCTAATGCTGGGACTCAAATTATCTGTTGAACTCTCTCTCTTACCTATAAGGCAAATATTGTTTGAGTTTCCATCCGTGTGTCTCATTTGTGTTTGCTCACTCATGTGGATTGTGGGGCTCCTAAACTTCCGTATGCTGATGTGGTTCTGTCCCATATGGATCTAATATTCTGTCCCCTTCAATATGAGACAATTGGACGGTGGGCAATCATACACAGACTCAGAATGGGAGCTAGAGGAGTAGACAAAGAGGCAGACGGGTAGAGATAAAGAGCTCCCGTGCTGCAGCGTGTCGACACACGATCAACGAAGCGTGTGCTCCAGTTAACTGATCAGTTGAGCCTGAGAATTCAGAGAGAGAGAGAGGGGAAAGAACAGAAGACTTGTGCTGCACTAAAACAAAGGTCTGATATTGTCAAGCTGTGAATGGCTTAAAAATTCTAACTAATTAATCACACAATTGATTGCAATTAATCATGTCTGTATATTTAATATATTATATTTTTAAATAATGTTTGTATATTGTATACATTTTATTTGTATTTGTATTTTTATATATATATACACACACTAGGCATGTGCCGGTATCAAATTTTCATGCTGCGATTAATTGATTGAGCTTTTATCACGGTATACGGTATTATCACGATATTTTAATTGCTATAATTATTAAAGGTTAAAAATTAAATTAAATTAAATACAATTTGGTTTTCATTATAATAAATTATGACACAAGTAAAAATATAATACAAATGTAATATAGTGCACATATTTAGCAAAATACTCCTCTCTATAGCTATTTTTTCTATAGTCAACTAATGTGTTTGGTCATTAAATGGCTTTCCTGAGGTAAATGTAACGTTCTGTGACATGATTGTTCACCTGCAGTTTTATTGACCTCTTTCCGTGGTTGAAAAACACTGATTGATCGATATTATGTATGAGGCATAAATACCTTTCGGTAAGTTGTACTGTATCTTTAAATATGAGGTAACAGATGATCGGTTTACTTGAACTGAGGCGCTACAGCGATCGGTCACGTCACATTTACAAGCGCCAAAACGGTATTTATTGTCTGAATTTCGTAATCAAATGGACAGAACATGAGAGCTGAGAATTTTTTTCATATCATAAGTAACCTGCTCTGTCTAGTCTGTCGGTGTCAGTGTCCTCTTTGCTCCGTGATTTTTCTCTGCGTGAGAAAATTGATGTGTGGCGCGAGAGCGTGTGAAAAGTGTCGATGGCGTGAGTCTCACGCTGAATGCGTAGAGTTGACAGCCCTGCTTTAAGAAGGGGGATAAATCGTCAGCAGCGTTCCTCCTTCCGCCATGCTTCTTCTCCATGTGAGGATTATTTACATTAACTAGAGTGCGCACTGCGCCGCATGCACACAGTGCTTCATGTGGGGATTGTTTACATCAGAGTGCGCACGTGTTTCGCGCAGCATATACGCAGTTTGTTTAAGCGGTTGATGGAAAATAAGCTAATGCGCGTTCTATAAATATAAATTCTGATCTATTATTTTTCAAGGTATTTTGAAGTGCCCGCGATAACAATATCGTGCATATTCATTACCGCGATTTATCGCATTACCGAATACCGGCACATGTCTAACACACACACGCACACACATTATTTTAGCACATTAAAATACAATTTAAAAAGGTTGTAACTAATTAATCTCAATTTAATCAATTAATCACATCTAATCTTTATAGATTTTATTGAATACATGTTTAACATACTATATTTAATACATTATTTTTTTTAATATAATGTTACTAATAATGTATATAAATATGTATATTTCCCAACCCTAGATTTAACATTTTATTTTATTAGGGATTACTGGTCACCGTCCAACATTGTTAGTGTTGATCTCGTTTCTGTTACAGATTTCTCTTCATCTGTACCCAAAGTTTCTTCACAAGTTTGAAACTTGTCTTTAATATTATTGTTCTTTTGTTTTGTTTTTTTTGACTGTGTCACTGTATTTATTGCAGGATGTGATGGTGGTAGGTGAGCCCACTCTGATGGGCGGGGAGTTTGGCGATGAGGACGAGCGTCTGATCACGCGGCTAGAAAACACACAATACGACGCCACAAACGGTCTGGACGATGACGACGACTTCACGAGCTCGCCGGCACTCGGCAACAACAGTCCCTGGAACAGCAAGCCGCCCACAGGGCAGGACAGCAAGCCCGAGAGTACGGCCTCGCAGCCCTCTCAGTAGGAGACAACATGCGCAATGTCCCGTTAAACCACCAGGGCGGCGCACTCTCCCTCTCTCTCTCTCTCTCTGACCTCACTTTTTACCCTCGATGATGTAAATCCCATGTCATGGTGTCACTGATGGTTCCACTCCGTATTTTGGGTAACATTTAGGAACTTCACTGACCAAACTTTGGCAGCAATATTTGCTCACTGGATTTTTTTTAAATCATCTAGCTAGGCTACAAAGCAGCGCAAGAAATGTGACTCTTGGAGGAACTTGACTTTATTAAGGCTGAATGAGGTCTGAATTAACAGAGACCTGAATTTGGGACAACTTTAGCCCAATAATCGATGTAAAAATGAAAACATTCGTCTGTCTCGCAGTTCATACATATCTCCATAATGACTTCAGTTGGCAACCACACTCAACGTCAACCAATGCTGAAGAGATGGTCATGTTGGCTGTCCTCTAACTGAAGACTGGAACTGCAGAGGCATCCACCGAGACCAATCCCTGAACATTTGCATTTTTATTGGAAATTCGTTTGGCTATTGTCTTCTTCCCTCTGCTTTCAATTAAAAGTGAACTGCCAAGCATTTCTTCAACACAACAGACTGTATTAACAAAGACAGCTTGTATAGAAGAAAAAACTTTGGCAGTTACCATTTACAGATTGTACTTTAATTCAAATATTCCTATTTGATTTCAGAGTCAATGTGTTATTTTATTAATTTGTACTATTATGTGTTCTCCTCGTACTGTACCATCAAGATTAGGAGTTACTTTTTTGACAGGCAGGCACATATGAAAAGCATATTTGTCCATCTTTCGTCTCTCTCCCAGTATTGACTTAATTTCAAAATGGAATACGTTATGTTTCTGCATGACATTTTGAAATCTGTAACATGTTTATTGCCAGACTTTTGAGGTCATGCTGGACTTTGGTTATCAGTTTGAAAGCACAGTAACCAGGGTTTTGACTTCGACAGTAAAAATGCATTCTGCTTCATCTGATGTCATTGAAGTCGACAAACCTTGATGTAAACAACAGCTGTTTTGACATTTACGAATTATTTGACTTTTTTTTTTTTTATTTTTTTTTTTTATATATATAATGGATTTCATACTCAGGAATGAACACCATACTGAGAAATGAGAATGTTAAATACAGATTATTCTGTTCATTAGCTTTAAATGAGTTGAAATAACATTCATTATGGCAAGCTTCACACTGCTTTTAATATGTATGAAAACAGCCCTTTTATCTGAAAATCATCATTCTAAAAAATGCAATGCCCTTTCAGCAAGTTATGTGATCATGTTTATACAGCTTTATGTAATTTATGTAGCTAGATACACGCACCTTTTTCCATATACTGTACATTGGATTTTTAAGTCCCTTTAAAAGTTGCATACAGTGTGCTTTAATGATTGAAAGGATGATGATGATGATGATGATGATGATGATGATGATGATGATGATGATGATGACAAAGAGCCAAATATTTCTTTTTTTAATTAGTTTCTTTGTTTCTGTTCCTTATTACAAAACTTATTTCCTGAATATTCTCAAAGCCTGAGATATTTCCAAAACCAACAAAATAAGACACAGTATCAGCCACCCACCGTTTTATCCTTGTATTATTGAAACTCTGCACAGTTTGTAAAATATTTAGCAGAGGTGTTTTTTGTGTCATATCCAAAACTCTTCTATGTATGCTTTGCCATTTTGTGTGCCAATAAATTGTGCTTACAAAACTTTTTGCATCAATATTTCTGCCCCCTCTTACTCAAGGTTTACTTTGTCCCACACTTCTAAGGTGTGTGTGTGTGTGTGTGTGTGTGTGTGTGTGTGTGTGTGTGTGTGTGTTCATGTTTTTCTATCCTGGTGGGGACTTCAACTTGAATGCACACAGACTCATGAGGACTCGTGTCACAGGGGGGACCTAAATTGAGGTCCCCATAGGTAAACAAGCTTATAAATCATACAGAATGTTTTGTTTGTTTTTTTTGGAAATGTAAAAATGCAGAAAGTTTTCTGTGATGGGTAGGTTTAGGGGTAGGGTTAGTGTAAGGAGATAGAATATACAGTTTGTACCGTATAAAAACCATTAAGTCTATGGAGAGTCCCCACAAAGATAGTAAACCAGACGTGTGTGTGTGTGTGTGTGTTGCTCTGACCTATGGAATACCGGAATCTTCCTGAGTTCCTGATCTCCACTCTTCGTTCTTCCTCTTGTAGAGTCTCAAGAAAGTCCCAATAGCGCCACCCTGTGTTCAATATCACACACTGAGCACTCAGTAAAACGTTTTTACTTAAAAATGCATTATGTTCCTGCTTGTATTATTTTGTATATTTATAAATGTTTTAAAATATATATATATATAAATTTCAATTTTTAAATGTATCCATTTTCTGTAAATAAATTACATTTATTTTTTTGGGGAAAACTACTTAGAGTTAAGTATATATAAATTATTTATGTACTATAATTTCTATTACAACTTATGTGATATTTCTATAACGTGCTTATTCTGCATACTTTTATTTGATCACAATTGTGCACTGTTGTTTATCAATATCACGTGCACAATGTGTGATGACGCCACAGCGAAGATGGCGGATTCGCTGGGTGTCGGGATGTCAGACGAAAAAGATTCCGAAAATGACGATCACAAAAGGGTCAAATGTTCCTGGGGTGATGCAGCGATATCGAGGAGGGCAAACGTATCTGGGTCGGCGGCGAAAATGACGGAAACTATCGGATTTTACGAGAAACCCGCCGTTAAAGACGAGCAGCACGAGCACTCAGGTGAGCTTGAGCATCTGTCAACTGACCTTCGCCTTTTGCTTCCAACGTGGCTTTAGTTTATCTGATTATAATAAATGGATATACCAGTCTTTTTATGTGGCCACATCTAAAGTGTTTACAATGATGTTTAGGTGAATACTAAGCAGTCACTGAAACCAGTTCTAAATTTAATGTTTACAGAAGGCAGATAGGTTGTTGCATTCATTCAGATATCAACTTTTCTAGTCTCTGTGTCTAGTCTAAAGACAAAGTGCTCATGGGAAGCCTGAGTGGGTCATTTGAGGTCTTTGAATAATTTCTCTTAAACAGCCTGTCTAGTTCTGTTCCAAAGTAAACATGCTGTTAGAAACAGTCCCAGAGAGAAATGTGCACTTAAAAGCTGACCGAGGGTGTCCTCTAGCTGTGCCCTATTTAGAGGATATGTATTTGCTATAAAGACTAAAGAAGATAAGTACTACAAATTGGACTTTTTTTTTTTTTTTTTTTTTAAATCTATCTAGGGGTATACATGAATGCCCATTGTTTTCATTGTGATTTTGGGCATCCTAAAATCATTCCCCCCAAATCTGTTTACAAGTATCTGATGTTACAACTTAAATCATTGTATTGCAACTAGTTACATTTCAAATGCAGCATATGTAGCCTAATGTTGCAGGAAATATCAGGGGTGCAAAAAATGTTGTGTGCGCTTTCTATAAATTCAAATAATGTTTTTACGTGTGTATCAAAGTTCAGTAAGCTTGTATTTTAAGTTAACATGAGCATTGACATTACTAAATAGATATAAAAGAATGTCTGTTATCTGTTGAGAAGGCTGTCATCAGACTTTGCACTTTTCAGATGCCCAAAATGTCTGAATAGTTAGCCTTGCTATCACTATAATTTTTCTCTCCACTCGCATGCTTGATTTCTTTTACCACTTCCCAGTTTATTGGAATAATTACTTTGTCTGTTATGCATATGTTATGTTTGTAATTTTGCAGAAATGCTGAAATGATTCTATGTTGATCACCATTTTAAATGTTAAGCCTTTAATTTAATAGCATTGACCCCCCTTATTTCCTCTGTACTCCATAGACCTGGATGACTCTGACGAGCCGTCTCTGTTGAGGTTCATGTGTGCCGAGCTGACCAGGGGCTACTTCCTGGAGCACAACGAGGCCAAGTACACGGAGCGGAGGGAAAGGGTGTACACCTGCATGAGGATCCCCAGAGAGCTGGAGAGGGTGGGTTCCGCAATTCTTTTCTTTCTTTTAAGGTGGAACCCAGAGCCATAGAGAGAAAGAGTTGCGACACTCTTTGATGTCGCCGCTATGGCTGTCACGTGGTTCATGTAAGCCCCAATAGTTCCAAAACATACGCTGGCTGTCATGTTCTTCTATGGGACAGACAGCAGCGATTGCATTATTGAACGGTAAATATAAAATAAAACACACACCCAAGTAATTTTTCAGCTGTTATTGCATTATTGCATTTTGTTAATGTCAGTTTTGCATTTGGAGATAAGTTTTAGGCTATATTTTTGGAGGGAAAAGCTTAGTGTTCATGTTCGCATGGGTAGTAGCACTGGCTTTAGCGGCTCTAACTTAACTTTTCCATATCATTCATCTGATGATAGACGTCTCATGATATTTATTTTAGCACAACTGGGCTGTATTAGGATATTGATTCCCATGATTTTGTTTATAAATTTTGATTCAGCCATTAGACCTTGTACCTTCGTGATCACGCAAAGAGGTCTGCCGTGGCGGTCCGTTCAGAAATCGCTTAGAAGCTAGCTCACTTCTTCTGATGAAAGTGGCCACCCCCAGGACCACAACGTGAAACATTATCATGTTAAGGGAATATTATTTTAAGATTAAGCCATACACATTATCAAAACTATAACAGATTAAAAACGAATGTAAGCATGGCTGATACAAATGAAGGTTTTCAAATAAAATATTTTTTTATTAAACAATGACAGACAACAAAAATGTGTGCTTGTGTGAGTGTGTGTGAACAAGAAAAACAAAAACCAGGGGCAGGTGATCCATGAAACAGACAGGACTGGTGATGGCCATAACAATCCTAGAGGTCCAGCATTGTTCTCACAAGCCGCTTCACTCAAGACAATAAAACATAATGAAAAGTTAGTATATCCCAAAAAAAATTAATTAAATAAAAGTTGCTATAAAGGTGGCAGCGATTCATCACCGAACTCTTAGCTGACGAAGTCGCGCTAGCTAACTAGCTAGCAGGCAGTGCTTGAAAATTGGTTGAAACAACCAATATAAAATATAAATAATTACGCTGTGTGTGCATGTACAAATGAAGACCAGTATAAGCATCGCAAAGGGCCTCTGAAACAATATAGACAGTTGACAATTCAAAAGAGGTCGATATTTCAGCAACTTAACTCTGGAACAACTCGACGCGCAGCAATGTAAGTGAATGGTGTCCAATGCCCAAATGACAATGTTTGGAACTATTCCGATCTTCATATCCCGGAAGTAGGCGGTTAAAAGCGCCGCCATTTTTTACAACGGAGGTCTATGGGAGTGTCGCAATTCTTTCTCTCTATGGCTCTGGTGGAACCTAAAGGAACACCTCAGCATGGCAACGATTCTGAAGTGTGACGCATGTGAATTGAGTAAATCCGAGGACAAATGGCTGCATTTTCAAATACGAATACAATACAACACATGTATTTCATGCATTGATATTTTTCCAAATATTTAAAGGGTTTGTTCACCCAAAAAATGAAAATTCTGTCGTCATTTACTCACCCTTGCGTCGTTCCAAACCCGTAAGTCTTTCGTTCATCTTCGGAACACAAATGAAGGTATTTTTTATATCTTCGACGCTTCAAAAAGAGATTGTAAAACTAATCCATATGAATTGAGTGGTTTAGTCCAAATTTTCTGAAGATAATTTTTCTTTTCTTTTTTTTCACCTTTCACAATAAAAGTGTTTATTGCCACCAGATGGAGATATTGAGCTATTGAAAACAGATATTGAGTTATTGAAAGGGTTAGTTTGAGCCTTGAAAGTTGCAATGACGTTGCTGTCAATGAAGCTCTCAGATTTCATCAAAACATATCTTAATTTGTGTTCTGAAGGTGAACGAAGGTCTTACGGTTTTGGAACGACATGAGGGTGAGTAATTAATGACAGAATTTCATTAATCAATAAGAAATCAATAACCCTTGAAGGATGGCCAAATACATTTATTTTATTATCCTTATGGTAATGATTCATATAGTGTATATCAGATTTCGTATTTTCTCATAGCATTTTTCCATTCACCTCAAGACCTCAGGATCACACTCGCACTACTCAGGTTTGTGTGTTATGTTGACAGCTGAGGTATGTGCACACAAAGACGGCTCTGTGACCCTGAAGTCGCACCGCCCCTCAAACCCTAGAAAGAGCTCAGCAAACTCTCCAAACACCAGTGAGACGACAGTCAAGTGCTCACCTGGAAGTAGTTTGTTCATTATGTTTCCAGTGCACAGATGAGAGGCTAGATCTGGAACTACTGATTCCTGGTCAGTACAGATAGACTGAAGACAATACAACCCAAAACCAGCTTTGCTGCTTCCCATGTGCCACGATTTTACACGCTTTTCTGGAACTAACATCCACTCGGTCAATGTCAGCTGCGTAATAGATATCCACCTTCATTCAGAATGATTGCTGTCTGCCAGTGTGTTTTCTCTGAGCAGGTAAGGCTCATGCTTCCATCATCTCGCAGGGCTCAGCTATAAAGATGGCTGATGGGCCCTAATTGATGAAACTGTCACTTGACCGTATTGACCAGTATTTTGTTGCCACTATAGTTTACCCAACATTTTTGGTAACACTTTAGTTTAGGGTCCAATTCTCACTATTAACTAGTTGCTTATTAGCATTTATATTACTGGGATATTGGCTATTTATTAGTACTTATAAAGCACATATTAATGCCTAATTCTACATGACTATATTCTACATCCCTTAATCCTACCAAATACCATAAACTTAACAACTACCTTACTAACTATTAATAAGCAGTAATTAGAAATGTATTGAAGCCAAAGTTGTGGTTAATAGTTGGTAAATAGTGAGAATTAGACCCTAATCTAAAGTCTAAAGTGTGGCCCATGTTTTTATGCTTTGCAAACTTCAACAGTGGATTTCGAGATTTTATTAATGACAGCTGAAGCTTTGTCAGAAATGTTGTCATATATTTACACTACCGTTCCAACACTTAATAAGACTTTTACATTTTTTGTAAAAAGTGTCCTACGCTCACCAAGCCTGCATTTATTTCCTAAAAAAATACTGTAAAATTGTGAATTTTCAGCATCATTACTCCAGTCTTTAGTGTCACATGATCTTTTAGAAATCATTCTAATATCCTGATTTGGTTCTGAAGAAATCTCATTATTATCAATGTTGAAAACATTTGTGCTGCTTAATATATTTTCTGATACATTTGTTTTTTAGGATTCTTAGGATTATAATAAATAGAAAGATCAAAAGAAATTGAAATCTTTTGTAACATTATAAATGTTGTTACTGTCACTTTTTGATCAATTGAATGCATCTTGCTGAATAAAAGTATTACTTTCAATGTAATGTAATGAAAAATATTTTACTTCTGAGACCATTTTTTCTAGAAAACTTTGGTTGGTATACTTTTTTTTTTTTACATATTTGTTTGTTTATAAATTTGTAGTGATTACTGAGCTACATAACTGTATAGTTCACGGTATTATTGCAAAATATATATTTTATATATATATATATATATATTTTATTTATTTGCTTATTTAATTTTTTTTTTAGAAACCGTAAATGTAATGACAAATTCTGACATATAAAGGATATGTAGTTTTATTGAGAGGTCTGTAAAAGTATTGGCCTTTTATTTTCATTGCCTTTTTTTGAGAGGGTTCTAGTGGTCTGTGTTCATCTCCCAACAAGCACTCCTTATTTTATTGCTGCTGGTAAAAACTGTCCCTCAGGATTCACACTCAGACTTTAAAGTGTATGCTTGTGGTGTATGTTAACGTTTTAATTTGTTCTTAATGGTCTTTCTGTGAAATGAAGGAGTGCCTTCTGAAGATGAAAAATATTTTAAGGTTACGGAGTGCTGGCAGACATATTCAAAGCCTCCTTCAACACATTACACGCCTCGGTGCGCTCAAGCATGTAACGCATCAGGATTCAGGGCCGAGGGCTTTCTTAGTATGATGTCAGTGCGGTTTCTGTATAACATGACCGAATGCGACTAAACAAATGGATTTCTGGTTTGCATATTGCATATGCGAGTGCATGTGCTAACATCTCTGTTTGTGTCTTCCTACAGTTGATGATCTTCGGGGTCTGCCTGTGTCTGGATGCCTTTCTGTACGTGTTCACTCTGCTGCCCCTGAGAACTCTACTGGCCTTCCTGAGGGTGTTGACGATACCTTGCTGCGGCCTTGGGTAACACACACACACACAAAACTCATTTATCTTCAAAAAGATATACTGCCATTAAAAGTGTGAGGTTGGAAGATTTTTTAATGGTTTTGAAAGTCTTATGCTCACCAAGGCTGCATTTATATGATCAAACATACAGTAAAATATTATTACAATTTAAAATAACTGTTTTATATTTAAATATATATATATATATAGAAAAATTTAATTTATTCCTGTGATGCAAAGCTGAATTTTTAGCATCATTACTCCAGGCTTCAGTGTCTTCAGAAATCATTATAATATGCTGATTTGGTGCTCAAGAAACATTTCTCATTATTATCAATGTTGAAAACGTTGTGCTGCATAATATTTTTGTGGAAACTCTCATACTCTTTTAGGGTTCTTTGATTAATAGAAAGTTCAAACGAACAGCGTTTATTTGAAATGGAAATCTTTTGTAACATTATAAATGTATTTACTGCCACTTTTGATCATTTGAATGCTTCCTTGCTGAATAAAAGTGTTTCTTTATTTAAAAAAAAAACAAAAAAAAACAAGTATCCCAAACTTTTGAACAGTACACTGTCAAAAAAATGTGCAAAAACAGCTTGTCAATGGGGCAGTACCCTTAAAATTACAACTTTGTTCCTTGCCTACCCCTAAAGGTGCATTTTAGTAGCTTAAAGTAGTAATATGTATCAAAGTATACTTAGTTGTACACTTATCCTTTCACGGTATACTCCATTTGACATGTACGCATACACATCTCTTGCCACAAGTTATAACCCATATGCACAATTGCACATCTTTCTAATCTTTTAAGCTAGAGTTTCGTCTGTGGAAAAACATTGCTAACATTAGCATTTCAATTTCACAGGTAAATTAAGGAGTGTCACATTTTACAATCTGACAAACAACAATTATAAAGGACAGTATCATAAATGCAGTGAAGCCAAGTGTCTTCAAACAACAAGACACAAGAAATTAGTGTATTTAGCATTGACCCACCTTTACTTGGAAAAGATTTGCGACTGCACATAAAAGTTGTTAGAAGCATTGTGAATAATTTCAGAATCAGATTGTGACACGTTTTTTTTTTTTGCGTACGTTCGTTCTCTGAATCACATGTACGCACATTGGAGGAATGATCGTAAGATGTGTAGGACAGTTTCTACGCAACATTTTATAAATGAAGCCCCAAATCTTGCTCTCTTCTCATTGTGCTTTGATAATGCCATGTTCATAATGAACAATTGTGTATTGACATTTCCTCACATCAGAGTGCGGTAAAGTGCCTAATGTGTGCTTCTCCCTCCTCCCTTCAGCGCTAACGTTTGCCCTTATTGCAGACGGAGCAGGTAGGACGCCTGCCTTCACCGACTGTGACCCATTCTTCATTCTGTTTGATCCATGTATTTTACATAACGAGCATGTCACTGTAGCATTTGCCAGCCTGGTACGGTGTATATGTCACTGCCCATGATAACTCTCTTCATTGAATGGTTTAGCTTACGATGTGACGGTGCAGTCATTTTAATTTTAAATGTCAGCTGCTGGCAAGTGAAGTGGTTTTTGAACTGTTAAGTGTCTAGTCTGGCAGTGGTTGTGTTTCATTTCTGTAGAGTGTGACTTGAGTGTGTGTCTGGCACCTGGATGACATTGAAGTGCTACATGCCATTCTACTGAAAAAAAAAAGTAGTTTGGTAAATTTAGTTATTTTATCTTGTTGTCTAACCACCTGCCATAACCAACTAGCTAGACTAACTTGGTGGCCACCTAAGATCAGCAATCCACTATAGGCTGGTTTATACTGTTAAAATGTGTTTTTTCCTCTCTCTGGTGCATTTGGTAACGATCTCTCGAGTCATAGCAGCTTTTCCCTTTGCTTTATCAAACAGCAAAGAGGTTTAACTGGATCCTCAGATCTATAACTACACTTTAAGATTGTATTAATACCTCACGGTCATATCTCCAGCACTAGGAGATTGTTAAAAAATATTTCTATTTAAATGTAATTGAAGAGCTTACAAGTCACTGTTTTGGTAAGATCTTGATTAAATTTACTGCTACTTTTAGGATCCTTCACAATGGATGAGACCTTTCAGTAGCCTTTGAGATGTTACTGTTCATTTGCACCAGTCAACATTAAAATTCTGCATGTCATTACCTCAACATTATTCTAGGGTAGAAACACCGCCTTACACTTAAGCCTGGCACTGAAGCACGAGCAGAAGCTCTCGCAGATAAAAGGCTAATATCAGTATGTGCGCAGTCTTTGCTTACATAGAGACAGATTTCATATCCCAGCTGTCACCCATTTGAATACTTTCTATGAGTTTCTTGTGTAAAAATGTAAATATTTTAAAGATATAAAGAAGTTTATTTGTGCTATTTCATTATATTGTTTATTGTAGTGGCAAATATAGTTTCTCATTTATTTTGGTAATGTAGTATTTGAGCTTCACAGTTATACTCAGAAAGTAAACAAATTCTGCTTTGTCATTTACATATATACATAAAAATAAATAACACTAATACTTAACAAGGATACTTTAAAGTCCCCCTGTAGTCAATAATTGTATCCCTTAAAACTCATCTTTGATCACCAACATGACATATTTAAACGTTTTTTCCTTGAAAAAAAATTCGGTCCCACTTTATATTAAGTCGCTTTAAGTACTATGTACTTACATCAAAAATAAGTACAATGTACTTATTGTGTTCATGTTGTATTGTAAAACACTTGTGCTGCTATTGAGGTGTGATACGGGTAAGGTTAGGTGTGGTGATATGGGTGGGTTTAAGGGTGGGTTAAGGTGTAAGGGAAGAGTCAACAGTGTAATTACAGCTGTAATTAAATGCAGGTATTTCCAAAAAGTACAATGTAAAAACATGCATGTACACAATAAGTCCATTGTATCAAATTAATAATTTTCAATGTAAGTACATAGAACTTAAAGCCACTTAATATAAAGAGGGACCAAAAATTCTTCATGCCTTGAAATAGCTTGAATGTAACTCTACACCCTTGCCTCAATTAGTATAGTGGTTCTATAAATATACAAATTAGCCCCGCCTCCACTCACTCACACCAGTTCAGAGATCCACTCGTTGACGATCACACGTTGACATGATTGGTTATAAGGTAGTTTGTGACATCAGAAACACCAGTGATTACAAATCGCGTTTTTTAAACTGTCTTCGGTTCACTGCAGTTTTAAGGAGAAAATACTCAGTATGTTATGGTGTTGATGGTTTGTCTTAAAGCATATTTAAAATACCACATAGACAGATAAACAACATTAAAAGCTTGATTTTCACCACAGGGGTACTTTAAACAGAAGTGACTGTAAAGATGTTACAAAGTTTTTCTTTTTCAAATAAATGCTGTTCTTTTGAACTTTATATATTTATCAAAGAAACCTGAAAAATATGTATCACTGTTTTCACAACAATATTAAGCCACACAACTATTTTTAACATTAATAATGTGAAGTTTAATCATATTAGAATGATTTCTGAAGGATCATGTAACACTGAAGACTGGAGTAATGATGCTGCAAGTTCAGCTTTGTCTTCACAGGAATACATTACATTATAAAATATATTAAAATAGAAAATAGTCCTTTTAAATTGTAATAATATTTCATTTTGATCAAATGAATTCTGCCTTGGTGTACATAAGGGACTTCTTTCAAAAACATGTATGTATCTATATGTATATATTCCTCAGCTTTCTGCTAGTTCTCAGTCCTGCCGTTTTCCTTAGGATTATTATGTAGATTCATCTTCTTGAGTGGGAGTGTGATGCCTCAAGTGAAAATGAAAAATCTGTCAAGTTTTTCCTTTTTTATTCTCCTTCCCACACCCTGGTTGCAGGATCTTTGCACACCTCTAAATCGCTGCTCTGCTCCTCAAATAAATCAGATACCTTCTGTTAATTTGTCTACTGCTTAAAGTATCTTAACTGTGAACTAAGCAAGGTGTGATAGACGTCAGTGTAAACCGATGTTATATTTGTTATATTTTCTCATCATCTGTACATGAAGACCATACATCAGACATCTGCATGGGTTTTGAGTTGTTCCTTGATGTTTTTCTCCATCTGGGAGTTTCTCCAACTACTGCCACTTTTGACCTTGTGATGTTTATTAACTCGCTTTAAACACACTTTTCACACTCTGCTAGTTTGTTTTCAAGATGCACAGAAAAACAATCATGTAAATCCTTTTCACACACTAATCGTTGAATATTTCATATGTTTGCATCATTATCGTTGTAAAAATTCAAATAGGTTTTCATAATTAATGATTTAAATCTATGTCTTGGACGTTATAATGCAAGTAATGATGAAGCCATTTTCATTTTGATGTGACATTCAAGCGTGTTAGTCCCTGGACTGTAGTTGAAGAAATGCCCATCTGTGTGTTTCTCTAGTTTGAAAGAAAGCCAAAGCTTTTCTTCATTGCGGTGGTGTTAGTGTGTAATCATTGCTTTTGGCCTCATTTTGTAAACTCATAAGTTTTATTTATAATTAATGTATTCAGTAAGCTTTCTCTGCAGTTTGTTCTGACTCCCAGGCCTGTTTAATACACTTCTGCTGTGTGTGTTTGTTTTTACCAGTGGCTCTCGGTTCCTGCAGCCGGCTCAGGTGTGTGACCTGCTGAAAGGTTTAATCATGGTGCTCTGTTACTCCATGATGCACTATGTCGACTATGCTATGATGTACCACCTGATCCGCGGCCAGTCGGTCATCAAACTCTACATCATCTACAACATGCTGGAGGTATCGAGCTGCTCTTTTGGATCATGTTATTAAGAAATTGTTCACCCAAAAATGAAAACTCTATCCACACTTGGTTCGTTTCAAACCTGAATTCTGAACACATGAACAAATTTTCTCGCAGCATTTATATATATAACAAAAAGCAGCATACAGCTTTGGAACGACATCAGGGTCTGTAGTTAATCACATTTTCATTTTAGAGTGAACTATTCTTTCAAATATCTGTGTTATTTCATCTCTCAGGTGGCAGACCGTCTATTCTCTTCTTTTGGGCAAGACATTCTGGACGCTCTCTACTGGACGGCCACTGAGCCAAAGTCACGGAAGAGAGCCCACATTGGAGTCATCCCTCATTTTTTCATGGCTGTCTTCTATGTCTGTATCCTTTTCAGTCTACAGTGCTTGGGATACTTGAGACAATTTTGATAATGCATATTAGAACCCATTTGATCAAATTTTTCATGATGTGTCATAATTTAGTGTAGGTATCATTATTCTTTAATTCTATATTAATGTTGAAAGAGGTGTGGTGTAATTGTAATTTAGTGATTTCCACAAACCATGGTCATATTTCTTATTAAAACAGAATGTCCTGTCTGAACTTTCAAGATTCTGATATAAATAATATTCTGTTGAATCTGATTCAATATACTGCAACTTGTAGCACCATAACATAATATCCATGACAAAAGTAGTTCAGTATAATTGTTTTCCTCAGTGAACATTTGTCTCAGTTCTGCATTCCATCCTCATCATGGTCCAGGCCTCTACTTTAAATGTGGCCTTCAACTCGCATAATAAATCTCTGCTCACAATTATGATGTCTAACAACGTAAGTGTACACACACACACACACAAACTCATTCTGCAAACGGCAGAATCTTTAAATCTCAGTTCAAGAACTATTGTCACTATATACATTTAGAATTTTGTAATCATGGTTTTTACAGGCATGTGTTCATGTTTCAGTTTGTGGAAATCAAGGGAAGTGTGTTTAAGAAGTTTGAGAAGAACAACCTCTTTCAGATGTCTAACAGCGGTGAGTCTTAAAACCAAGTTATATTGGTATATATATATATATATATATATATACACACACACACTGTTGCTTTTCATCAACTTACTGCACCCTTGATTAATAAGAGTATTAATTTTCTTATTTAGCAAGGGTGCATTAAGTTAATCAAAAGTGACAGTAAAGACATTAATAATGCTACAAACGTTTTCCATTTTGAATAAATGTTGTTCTTTTGAACATTCTGTTCATCATAGAAAACAAATGTGTCACAGTTTCCACAAAAATATTAAGCAGCACAACTATTTTCAATATAGATTATAAGAAGAAAGGTTTCTTGAGCACCAAATCAGCATATTAGAATGATTTCAAGGATCATATGAAAATGATTACTGGCATAATGGCTGCTGAAAATTTCACTTTGCTATCACAGGAATAAATTACATTTTATTCAAATAGAAAAGTTATTTTAAATTGTAATATTATTTTTGATCAAATAAATGCAGCCTTGGTGAGCATAAGAGACTAATTTTAAAAACATTCAAATTTGACCAACCCCAAACTGATGAATAGTAGTGTAAGTCCTGGTACTCTGTGATTATTATGTTCATTTACCATGCTATTTAAGTTGCTGCAAAGAATACTTTGTTATAACCATGCAAAATGTCCAAAAAATAATGGTAATACCCTTTTTGTTTGTGCAACACATGGTTTTAATGTAGATTATACACAGTCAGGAAATATTAAAGCAGTGTGCCTCAGTTCTGGTTATTCAAAATGACTACCAAGCTGTACATTATTATAATCACTTAGAGACTCTTTGGTCGACAAGCAGGTGAAGTTGTGTGTGGGCTTACTCAGAAACATTATAGAATCTTTTTGAAATGCTAATCAAAGCTCACAAGAGCTTTCTGATCACGCTCTGTGAGATGCTGACAGGCTGTGGTGCGTTTGAGGTCCTCTTTCCTACAGAGCCCATCCTTTTATGAATACTGTAATCAGCACCTATTCTGCCTTCCGCTGTTTACTCTCTCTCCACCTTCAAATGGCCACTAAGTCTTGTGGTCGCCCATTTAAGTCTTTGTGATGGAAGAAATCCTCAAGTTACTGTTCATACACTATCTGCATGCGTCGTACGGATTTACCATCCTTTGAAGTCCTACAATCTAAAAGCTTTATTTGTTGACCGTGGTTTCCCCTCACATTTTGCAGAGAGAGTGGCTTTGAGAATATAATATATAAGATGTGCAGACATTGTTGCTCATTGTTGGGTTTATATTTCTGTCTTACAGATATCAAGGAACGGTTCACCAATTACGTATTGCTCCTCATCGTGTGCCTGAGAAACATGGAGCAGTTTTCATGGAACTCAGGTCTTGATTATGACCCAGATTAAAACTATTCTTGATTTAAAAGGCAGACATTTTTAAAGTAGAATCTATTTTCTTTTTAGGTTTATTGTAGTGCTAGAATGAAGCTTTTGGATCCTTGGCATCTTTATGAGGCAGATCCAGGCAGATTCATAATGACTGTGATACTTACTTAACCTACTATTTCAAAAATGCTTGGTTAATCTGTTAATAGTGTTGATATTGCTTGCAGATCACCTCTGGGTTCTGCTTCCTGATGTGTTCATGGTAATCTTGTCTGAAATTGCGGTTGACATCGTCAAGCATGCCTTCATCACAAAATTCAATGACATCACAGCTGACGTGAGAGCCACAGATTTGTAATTTGTTTTTCAAAGATAATCGATCTCAAGACCACAAGTTCATATCAAGTGTGCCATTCTAGACAGGGCCATAAATTGCACTAAAATATACACAAACACAGGCACCACAAATTAACTTTTCATTTCCATCATGTTCTTTAGGTCTACAGTGAATATAAAGCCAGCTTGGCCTTTGAACTTGTCAGCAGTCGACAACAAAATGTAAGTGATCATTTATCGTCTGATTTGTGAATGTAATCATATGTATTTGTAAATACTTTCTATTTGAAAAAGAAATCTGAACGCACTAGTATCTGTAAACAGCATAAAATGGCAAAAAAAAGTTAGAAAATAATAGAATACAAATGTGGTTTATTCACGAACAGGCGTACACAGACTACAGCGATTCAGTGGCGAGAAGGATGGGCTTCATTCCTTTGCCTCTTGCTGTACTGGTGAGAAAATCTTTTCACTTGTTTAGCTACTCCTGTTATTTGAATTTTAGCCTAACAATACTCTTTGAAACAATATGTGTACTATGTATTTTTGATGCTTATTAGAGTATCATGTTGTTAGATTACCAACATGCTTATTCCAAACTGTAAAATGTCACATTAAACAACAAATGATATATTACTGATATGTGATACTGATACTGAGGATACGGTTTTGTTTTCATCTCCTTCAGTTGATTCGGGTGGTGATTAGCTCAGTGAAGATCCAGGGCGCTCTCTCATCTGTCTGTCTGCTCCTCTTTTATCTTGGGTAAAATCAATTACCTAATTGTAGGCATCACATAATGTATCATTTTTACCGCATAACTCACTGTGCAACCCAATCTCGACAGACCTAGTGTTTGATTGTTTTGTTTTCCTGCGGTGTTAACATACAGTCTGTGAACGGATTCTGAGAACAGTTTTGGGCAGTAGTACAAATACAAATACAAACTACATTTCTCAGTAGAGGTGGTTGTGCCAGAATAGTTTTCAAATCATGTAGTGAAAATAGGGGTATTTTTTTATACATTGTTCAAATTTTGAGGCCAGTAATGTAAAGAAATGAATACTTTTATTCAGCCAGGATGCATTGAATTGATCATAATTTATAGTAAATACTATCCTAACATTTCAAAAGATTTCCATTTCAAATAAATGCTGGTCTTTCGAACTTTCTATGCATCAAAGGATCCTGACAGAAAAGTACCATGGCTATCACAAAACATATTAAGCAGCACATCTGTTTACAACATTGATAAAAATAAGATTTTTTTCTTGAGCACCAATTCAGCATATTAGAATGATTTCTGAAGGATCATGTGACACTGAAGACTGGAGTAATGATGCTGAAAATTCAGATTTGCCATCACATTGAATAAATTGTTCAAATATATTAAAATAGACAATTATTTTAAATTGTAATATTTCACAAAATTACTCTTCTTGCTGTATTTTTGATTAAATAAATGTAGCCATGGTGAGCATAATAGACTTAAGCATAACAAAAATCTTACCGACCTCAAACTTTTGTGTACACGTTAGTGTATTTTAAGTTTTACTAAAACATTTCTTAATGTATTGAGGTTAGCTGTAATGTAGTCTGACCTGCTACTTTTCGCTAATTGTTCTGTGGAGTAGGGTGTAACATTTTGGCAATATTTTGTGTGTAGCCTGCCTGAAACAAGCTTTAATCTTTTTAATTGTTTGGTCTGATTCTGCAGATTGATAACACTGAAAGTGTTGAACAGTATAGTTATTCTGGGAAAGTCCTGTCGATATGTGAAAGAAGCTAACATGGAGGGTAAGCTGTTTGAAAGACCGACTGCTCAAACCTCAAAGCAAACTCCCAAGAAAGCCAAACCTGCCAAATCTCCCCCACCCTCAGGTAACACCAGTTTGGATTATTCAAGTTATTGTTCAGACATTCTGTCGTATGTTTTGTGTGGAGGAGAGTTTTCAAAGAATCATGTTGCTTTTCTGATTTGTTTCTTTACCTCTGTTTTTAGCTGAACCTGAAATTCAGCGGCCCTCCACCTCCATCACCAAACAGCCGACCCCCAGGGCGAAGCCTTTTCCCCCGGCTCCACCCCCTGTAACTGAGGTGACCAGTGATCCGCCACCAGATTCTCCCCCTAAACCAGAGGAGAGCAGCAGCGAGACACCACAATCTACTGAACTTAAACACAGAACCACAAATAAAGATCTGTTGGAGATCGACCGCTTCACAATATGTGGCAACCGAATCGGG
Organism: Abramis brama; assembly: GCF_963993115.1. Lineage (NCBI taxonomy): Eukaryota > Metazoa > Chordata > Actinopteri > Cypriniformes > Leuciscidae > Abramis > Abramis brama. The sequence goes on from NC_139975.1 coordinate 11,178,466, forward strand.
TGAACTTTAACCCCATCACCACAGTAACTGCTCAGGAACGAAAGTCGAGGAGACTCAGGAGTATGAGTCTGACATAATTGCGAGTGGCTTTCGAGTGAGTTCTTCAGAGGTTGCTACTATTTATCTCTAACTGAAAAATGAATCTGCTTCTATTCCTGTGGAATATCTACTAAAGGAATCAGATCGAGTGCGTAAAGCATTTCAAATCAAAACAAAGAATCTGTTCACCCTCGGCAGGCTGGCATATCACATGCAATAGAATCTAGTCAATGTTGCTCTAGGACATGTTTGTCTCTATTTTTATCCGAGACAGAACATATTAAACAATAAATGAGGCATGAACGTCTCACAAACTAGACTCAAAATTTGTCTGAGTAGAAACTAAAAAGCATTAATTATGTATTTATTTTTAAACACTTAAAAAAACATTTACTAATTCACATCTGATTCAAATTAATAGATACATTTCTACATATTGACACTTTTGGCTTAGAATATTATGCTAAACAGAATTGCCAATAATGCTGCCGTTAGATTTGTTCAGTCTGCCAAATTTGTTTTAGAAGTTGTAAAGGTGTTATTGGGTTAGATGCATTACTGTGTTTTTTCATTGTTAATTTAAAAGAAAGGGAAGGTTTGTCTAGCCTAACGCCAGGCTGCTTGATAATTTAGCTCTGTATAATATACAAGGTGCCAATCCAGCAGATTTAACTTTGCACTGATTTGCCATATTGTCTTAAGCGGTACAGAGTATTTTTGGTTTGTTTATGATTATGATATTGACCTGTTTACACCAGCTATGAAAGAGCAAATAACTGTTTCATATGAAGTGTAACATAACATAGGATTTTTTTTTTTTTTAATGCACATTATGTATTTTGAAATTCAAATCATCTGTGACCAATCACATACTGAGAGACTGTATTGTTTGGTATAATTATTTTGTTGTTTTAAATGTAAGTAAAGTATTATAGAGTAATTAATAGTTCAATATCATGTTTATACTATTTTATAATGTTGCTTAGAAGTTGATTTAGCAATGAGAAAAGTTGAATGTCAATCTAAGTCCGTACAGCCTGTCTAGAATTTACCTCCGGTGTACAGTCATGTGGTGCAGAGGTACCAAAAGCCTAGTGACTTGAAATGGATATTCCGTCACTGTCTTTTGACTGAAACTGTTTTTTAATAACTTAATAGAAGTGTTCCTGCCATGTTTTGAAATGTTTGTCATTTGCATTTCAGTATGTTGTATTTTGTTCTGTTATCATTGTAAATATTGGATGACCATTTTTTGAAAAGATTCTGAACAGGGTTGCACAGGTTGTTGTCCTTATTGATTTTAAAATGTACCATAATACTAAAAAGTGGTTTCATACATAAAGGGTGACGACTAAACTTTTTATGTAATGCCATTTTTGGGATGGCAAATAAAAGTTGTTTTGCAATATGTGCCTTATGTTTTTTTGACAGTCATCTCTTGAATTTTTGTCTGGCTGTCGGTGTCCAATAGTATGTCCATATTGGTTTGTTGTCTTTAGGTGAAATTTGATATAAATTTATTAGGAAAAGTGTGTATTTTTCTCTTGTATGTTACGTTTTTATTCACCTTTTAGTTTTGTCAGTCCATGTTATGCTCTGGTTTAAACTGTATCAGGCAGCCTGAGACCGTAATCTGCCACTTTGTGACCGTCTCTCCTACAGAATTCACAGACTAATGAACAGCTAGTAAATCCGCCCTCAGCCGCCACCAGCATCTCCATGTTCATGAGGTAATGTTCGCCTCCCTTACACCCACCACAAACCTTCCTTTCCTTCTCCATCATGATCTACAGATACCAACTTACCTACTTGACGCTCAGACATACAGTAGGCGCGGAGGAGGTAGAGCAGTAGGTTGTTTCTAAGGCAACTCAATGGCCATTTGGCTTTAGAATAAAGAAATCCTCTTGTAATTTTACTCTTGAGTATCTATCAAGTATATATATCAATATAGATATCCTTAATAGTATTTTATCTCAGAAGTATGTGTGTTAATGAGAGTATTTTGCTGGACTACCCAGTGTGCCCACTGATGCGACCATGGTAATCTGTCATCTTACAGTTTGCCATGTCGGAAAAGAATTGTTTCTTCTCCAAACAGATCGTCAGGGTTTTGACACTGTTGGATTTTGCCTTTGTTCGGCAATGTCTGACACACAGAACATTCTGCAGCCATTGCATTCTTTACAGAATCCTTTAATCCACTACAAGAAAGAGAATGTAATCATGTGGATTCCAGCTCTGATATCATGCATTCTTTATGAATTAAGCAGTTGTTTCCCCAGAGTATAGTGAAGGAATAACATTCCTGGTGGTAAATGAAAGGCCATTTGCTGTAGTCTGGTAGATTTTGATCCCATTGGCTTTTTGGAATTGCACCGTAAGAGGTGACCAAGTTATGAATGATAACTCTTATCTAACATAATGCTGTCACGTTAAATTGGTCTTTGGTGATCGATGAATTAGTTCAGTAGTGTAATATAAAGTACTCTCCATGTATCGGCCTATATGAATGAAATACATGAAGTACTTTCTGTTCTTGTTTGTTTTCAAGCCTTTAATGCCTTAATAAAATCTGAGAGAAATCAAATGAGTCATGTTGTAGGAGATCTGAGCCCACTCAGTGGGTGAACTTATTTGGCTAACAAATGAAAAGCTGAGAAAGTAGATAAAATTCAGAAGTTAAACATCCTCCATGTGTGTTGCTTATAATAGGCTAGCATCCATATATTCCCTGTGCAGCACCTTATGACTGGAGGTGGATTTTCCCAGGATTCCCATTTATAAAAATAAGATTGTATGGGGTTGAACAATCATTTTATCAACCCTCCCATTTCCTCATGATTTCATGATTGCTAATAATGTGCGGTATATATGATTATGTTTGTGTGACAGGAAACAATGTTCTGGGACCAACAAAAGATGCTGATCCAGGATGATGTTCTACTCAGCCTCTTTCATAAGGAAGATGTTAGCTTTTCACTAATGATGTTTCCACCAAGATACATGTAGGCTATTAGTGTTGCTGTAAATTAAAATAAATAGGCCTGAGATGTCCTTCAGACCGAATCGGAAACTTTCAGAGTCTGTTTAATTGCATTTTTAGAGTCATATTAAGTTGCCACACCGAGAATTATAATAACAGTGCTATTTTGGTGCAATTAAGAGACATTTCCTACTATGAAATAGTGCAGAAAACATCAGGGCCATTTTAGACATGTTCATTTTGATATTTAACCATAATGTTTACATTTTGTTGAGTGAGACAACCCATCTAATAGGCTACCACAAAACATCACATATTTCATTAAATCTTTTGCTAATATTTGATGTTTGTGTCGTTGTACAACAACAACAAAAATTAACTTAGAGGATGATGTCATTGGGTTTTTTTTTTTTTTTTTTTTTTTAGGGAGATTTCAAAAAAGAATGGGAAAGTAGTGGAATTATTTAAAAAGTCTATATGAAGAAGAAAAAATTCCCTCGAGTCATTTCAGTAGGCTACTTTTGTCGAGGTCAAGATGAAACTGAAATCAAATCAACAATTAAACATGCAGTGTAGTATTCTGAACTAGAGGGAACCATTTAAGGACAAAAGGCTGTTTAAAAAGTCACATTTTCACCAGTCTTTCATCAGTGTTTGAAAGTGGTAAAGATGATTGAAAACTGCCTAAATTAAATAATCGCGTCACTGATCTTTATCACCCGGCAGGCGGAGCACGAGCGCGAGCGCGAGCGAGTCTGTATTCACTGCTCACACCTCACTGGCTCACGCTCACCAGCCGTGTTATTACAGCGGGGCATCTGACTGACTGACTGGCCGACAGAGAGACGCGAGGTGAACCTGCAGGAGCCGCTCGCCACGGGGACCATGGTCATCATGAATTGCTCGCCGGACAGCAGGACTTGAGACCTGCGGTTTATCTGCAATCACCGAGATTGTCCTTCCACAGTACACCCAGAATTTCCTCCACTTCCATCATCTGGAATTGCTTTAACACTAGAACTAATCATGCTGTGGAAAACGGGACTGATTATTCTGTGCTGGGGCTTGTCGTCCGGGGAACTCCAGGACGGGCAGTCCGGCACTCCTGCTGCTCCAGCGCGGAGAACTTTGGATTTCGGCTTCGTCCCCTCCGGAGTTTACGAGACCGTCGCCTATTACGAGCCTGGGGCCATTGGGATTTTATTTAACATGATGCACGCTTTCCTCTATGTGGTTCAGCCTAACCCGTTTCCTGAAGGTGAGCTCAATCCTGTGATTTTCTTGAACTTCTGGACACCTTTAAGAATCAATTTGATGTTTCCCTCACTTACTAATTCATTTGAAGCAGGTTATTTCTATGCTACCACACTATTTCTCCAATAGCAATACCATATCACGAGTAGTGTGTGTGAGAGAGCTGCCACCTGTGATATCTCTCTCCATGGTGAATAAGAATGTGTGAATGTGGCTGGTCTGGCATATTCTCCACCCCCACTGTGTTCGTCATTATTTGGTAGATCTTGAGATTAAGATTGTGAGTGACCCTGTGAGTCACTATCCTAATGAGCTAAAAGGCTAATCTTGAATGCCATATGTTGCTGCGCTTTTATTTTCCAGCATGCCACAGGTGGATATAACCCGGTTCCTGGAGGGACCCCAAAACATACAGAGAATAGTAGATCTTGGAGAACTTTACTAAAGAGCTGGTTTGTTGCATCAGGTGCTTGATAAGGTAGACATCCTAAATGTGTGCTATTGGTCATCCTTTAGAAACAGAGTTGGGAAGGGCTGGTATAATCAACAACAGAAGCCACCAAGCATCCACACTCTTATCAATAAAAGTGCCAAAATGGAGCTTTTCGCTGCAATGCCATAGAAGATGACATTTCTTTCTTACCATTAAGAACATTTTAATTGGAAGAACCACTTTCCACTATAAAGAACATTTTATCCAATGGAATGATTCCATTGATGTTAAAGGTTCATCATGGAACTGTAGATGCCAATAAAGAACCCTTATTTTTAAGAGTGTATAGATCTTGTATAATTTTGCAAGGATTATCATTTTATTCTACATTCTGCTCTGTGTTTCACTTAATTCTACTCTGTTTCCGAGGTTATAATTCCTTCTTTTTCTGCAGCTTGTTAATTTCTCATTTGGTAGTGATGGCCCCCTCTAGCAGTAGGTCTAAGTCATCTGTGCATACGTCTTCTGAACGCATGCAACACTGTCGGCATTTTTTCATTTCTCCTCCTCCGTTCTCAAATAAAAATAGCCACAGCTGTAGCCTTTCGGCAAATTAATTAGAATGATAAAGGCTCTGTGACAGGCCTCCAGTATATGATAATTCAGCCCACTGCGTTTGATTTGCAGGAAAGAGACAGCCGTACAGCTGCGGCAGTCTCGTCATAACTCCAATCCTGCTTGATTTGTTCTCTGCCACTATGTTTGTGCCAGTCTTGGAAAGTCATTTCTTAGCGTGGATTTTCAGGGCTGATTTAAGAAGCCTGGTCACGTCACACCTAGACAGACATGCTCAAATCCTTTGATCCTTAAATCTGAATGGACTTTGACAAGTGAAAGTAAGGACAATGATGTGTGATGGTAACCCCCTGTCTCCTTCAAAAGAAACAGTGTCTTTAGACCTTCAAAACTACTCGTAAGATCAAAACACGCCGGGGGACGATGGTTCGGTAATGGCCTATTAATTGCTCTGTGTGAAGGTCTCTGGTTTCACAGAGTTTTATTGCCAGGAAATATATTAGGGAGCACTTAGGATCTCTTTGTTCTCAGACATTGACCTGGCTGTCATGACTGCCACCTTTGGTCTCTCTCTCTGTTCCATGAGTCTTGGGCTGTATCTCATTTTGCTCCTCAAAGCAATTTTTTGTCTTTTAAGATGGTGTGTCATTTCAATAGCGCTAGTGTCACCAAACGAATGTTAAAGTAATGATTGTTTCTGTACAGGTTTATCAAACATTTCACACATCTGCCACCGGTCGTGTAAAGCCGGATTCAGACTACAGGGGTTTCGGGACGATTTATGCCCGATTTACCCCTCCCGAAATCGCGTCCAGGGCATCAGTCGGTTCCGATGTTTGATATTTAGGATTTTAAATCGGGATGAATACGACTGATTACGTTAGTACTTCCACAATAGCCAATAAGAGAGAAGTGTACAAGGAGACGCGACGAAACTTTTGAAATTTCGACCATGAAACAACAAGCAGCTGTACGGGTCCAGTGGACAACGGAGATGGAGGAACGGCTGGTCCAAATGTGCCAACAACACGACTGCCTTTATAATGTCTCCTTATATAATGTCTACAGCAATTTGCCGCGACACACTATCCGTTTTATTTAAATCAGCTTCCCCGTGAGATCACGTGAGGTGCTAAATCTGGCATGATCATCTTAACAATATCTTGTAGTGTGTGATGTGGCCCTATTTTCAAATTTGAAAGAAAATCTATGAAGATTCTCCAAATTTCACAATTTAAAAACTCCTGTAGTCTAAGCCCGGCTTAAGTTTGGAGTCAGTAAGATTTCATTTTTCTCTCTTTTTATTTTTGTAAAAAAATATATATATATTCAGCAAGGATCAAAAGTGACAGTGAAGACATTTACAAAAATCAATAAATAAAATGTTTTGTGTGTATCACGGTTTCCACAAAAATATTAAGCAGCACAACTGCTTTCAAAATTGATAATAATAAGAAATATTTCTTGAGCAGCAAATCAGCATATTAGAATGATTTCTGAAGGATCATGTGACACTGAAGACTGGAGTGATGATGCTGAAAATTCAGCTTTACCATCATAGAAATATATTTTAAATTATTTTAAAATAGAAAACGGTTATTTTAATAATATTTCACAATATTACTGTTTTTCTGTTTTCCCCCAAAACACAAAAAAATCGTACCTTCCCCAAACTTTTGAAAGGTTGTGTATAAGTAGTTGGTTATGAATTCCATTAGGGGGCTATTGTAATGTTGACACCTTTGAGCTCCATCTCAGATTATTTGGCAGATCCCAAATCTAGCATTCCAGGTGATGAGTCCATCTGAAGTAGACATATGCAGTGGAGGCAGTTGCCAGGGCAACATAAGTTTCTCCCATTGGCCTACATATGTCTGAATGCTGTAGTGTTATACAAGGTGTGAATAGCCAGTGATTTCTGCAAGTAGAGCAGTGCTTTAGTAGATCTTAACAGATCCTTGTTTAACCACAGGACAACCATAATATTTTTCATGCCAGGAAGTATGCAAAAGTGCTTATACCAGGGCTATTATAATTTAATAAAACGTATATATTTTTGCAGTAAAGTCAATTGTATATTTTTACATTTTGAATGTATTACTAATTGTTATATGTTGAATTCATGTTCATAAAAAAAGACGCTGCAGAACGTGGCGTTATATAATATCACGGCTGTTGCAGTGTCCGAAGAAATTTTGCATGCTCAAAGTAAAACAAACAAAAAAACTAAAACTTAATAGACATATTTTTCAAAAATTCACCCAGCAGGGTTGCTGAAGGATGAAGCAGCAGTGCTGATGGCAGATGGCCGCCAGCTTGCTGTGCTCCCTCTTGCTCCTCTACATCTCGAGAGACAGTTATGACACTCACTGAGGCTGAGGGGAAATTAAATTGAACTTTTTCCTCTCTATTGCTCCCTTTACCTCTTTCCATACCCCAGTTATCTCATTCTGCTTGACCTTCATTCGTTCTTCTCCTTGCCTCCACTCAGCAAGCCCTCCCAGACGTATTCATGTCCAAAACTCCTCAAAAGGAGTCATATTTAAAGGCTGTTGCTGTTATTTTTAGTGGTGGCATAAAAAAACTAAAACAATAGACAGTCATTACAAATATATTCAATTCTGATGCTAGGGACTTGGACACAAATCCAAATGAATGGAATGTTTAATTCAAAATAGAATAGAATAGAATAGAATAGAATAGAATAGAGAAACCTTCAAAATAAGTTGTTGTAGTAAATCATATTCATACATTAAAATTACAGTGGGTGTGTGCCAGACTATGGTTGTTATTTTATGAGCAGCTGTGAAATACATCCCACATATTTGAATGTAGTAAGCATGATAGATGTTTGAGGAGGACGTTGGAGATGTTGGGAGCGTGTGATTGGTCACGTGTTCTCATGACTCCAGCATGACTGTGGTGCTCCAGGGACTGGCACATGTCACTAGATTTCCCGGGGCATCTTTAACACAGCATGAGGCCCATGAGCTCCAGTAAACCCAGTGCCCAACTGTCAGCATTATCAAAATGAGCTGGCATCCTAATAATATTCTAAAAATGTTCTTAATAAAACACCTTATTTTTGGTTTCCAGTAACATTCTTGATGATTTCTCTGTTTCCTGAAATAATGTTGGTGTTTCAGTAGCATATTGGTTATTAATCGATATTAGTGGTTTTATTTGTTTATATTTAATTGGTATCAATTACGTTTAGGGTCTAATTCTCACTATTAACTAGTTGCTTATTAGCATGCATATTACTAGGATATTGGCTGTTTATAAGTACTTATAAAGCACATATTAATGCCTTATCCTCCATATTCTACCTCCCTTAATCCTACCCAATACATAAACGTAACAACTACCTTACTAACTATTAATAAGTAGTGATTAGGAGTTTGAGGCAAAAGTTGTAGTTAATAGTTCGTTAATAGTGAGAATTGGACCCTAATCTAAAGTGTGACCATTTAATTTAATAATACTATTAAATGCATTCCTGTAGCTCAAGCAGAAGAGCATGGTGCTAACAACATGGTGATAGGTCATGAGTTCGATTCCCAGGGAATGCTTGAACGGATAAAGTGTATACCTTGAATATGTCGCTTTGGATAAAAGCGCCTACCAAATGCATAAATTCTTCTAATTTGGCACTGTTTTGCATTGTTTGTGGCTCGATTTAGTCAACATCAATGAAAGCTTTCCGAAGTGATTGGTTCATTTTGAGGGCTAGTTAGTTAGTTTGCTCACGGAAATGCTATGAATTTAATGTTTTTTGAAAAAAAGATTTTATATACAGAATTTTATTAAAAATTAGGTATATCAAGTGTCAAATAAAATTTCAATTTGCATTTAATTTTGTTAGTAATTGTTTAAAAATTACTATGGTAAAAGAGTTCCAATGGACCAAAATTAGGGCAGACCCAAAAATGCTGCTGTATGGTTTTTTGTCTTATATTTATATCATATGATATAGTTTAGCAATGTCACACAAGCAAGAGTGCTGTTTTTTCCAGAATGTCTGCAAATGTGATATTGCAAATGTGATACAATATTGTATGTTTTTGCTAAATTTCGTCAATGAAAATGGTTCCAAACAAAACCACAGCAGAACTGTTGTGCATCTCCGAGCAACACACACTGGTGATGCATTACTCACTGTAAAACCTAAGACTGAAAGTTACTAAACTAAATGAGTACATTTAACTTATTTTTTTTTAAAAGTTAGTTTAACTTAATAAAATATGTGATATTAACTCAAAAACTGCAATGTATTAAGCAGAACTTAAACCGAATAAGTTATGAATAACCTATTTGTTATTTTAGCTTTTAAATTTTATTTTTCAAGAAATTACTTTTGTATAAGGAGATGAAATAAACACTTAAATAAATACATTTAACATTTTCTGCTTCATTTGAAGCCTACATTTAGGTCTCTCTACGGCGTTCTCCCTCACGCACCGGAAAACCCCGCGTATTTATTTCAATCTGCCCATCCCCCACAGCTCAGCTCACACACGAAGTAACTCGGAGTCGGAACAGAATGGCGGCCATGAAGAGATTTAACAGGTAAGCACGGCAAAATGCTTCGTCCTCTTTAGAGCACTTGTACGTTTAACGTTGTATTGTCGTTACTCTTCATCTTAAGAAGACCGACTAGCTAAAGTAACGTAGGCTACTAACTACTGTAATAAGACTAAGTTATGCCATTTGTGTCACGTCACAGACACGTCAAGCCAACGCGACATTGCATTTAGCACTAACTTAGAGATTTTTTTTAATCAGCGGCAGTAAGTTAGTTGTACTGTGAGTACACGACAGTTTTGTCACTGGAACAGTAATTTATATGTGTGTGCGTTTTGTCACATTTTTACAGAGCGTGTCCCGCGCAAATTTGGATATTTATCAGTGAGGACGAAACTGACTGACTCCACTAGTGCTAACGTTAACCGTCATTCACACGGCAAAAACTAAAGAAATAGGTAACGTTAATACAAGCTGACATACTCTTTTATTTATTATGTTGTGAGTAAACCACAGAAGTGGAAAATTAATATTTTTTGTGTTTTCTCATTTTAGCGTAAACAAACGTGTCCCGCGCAATTTTGGATATTGTGAGGAGACTGCAGCTATAACGTTATCGTCCACCGACCGACATTTACCCGGCAAAAACTAAATAAAAAAGGTAATACAAGCTGACCTATTTCTTCATTTATAATGCTGTGAGTAAACTTAAGTTTTTTCAGTGGAAGATGAATTAATTTCTGTGTGTTTTCTCACATTTTTGCTTAGACAAAAGTGTCCCGAGCCATTTTGGATCATTATCAGTGATTGAGACTACCATCCACCGCCCGTCATTCACATGGCAACAACTGCAGAAATAGGTAATACAAGCTGACTTATTCCTTTATTTATTATGCTGTGAGTAACGTAAACCAATTTTTTGACAGTGGAAAACTAATTAATATTTTGTGTTTTTTCTCACATTTTGTCATAGACAAATGTGTCCCTTGGGCAATTTTGGATATCGGTGAGGAGACTATCAACCACCGACCGTCATTCATACGAAAAAAAAAAAGGTAATACAAGCTGACATATTTCCTCATTTATAATGATGAGTAAACTACAGTTTTGTCAGTGTAAGAGTAATTCATATTTTTGTGTTTTCTCACGTATTTGCATAGACAAACGTGTTCCGTGCAATTTAGGGTCTAGTGAGGAGACTGACTGACTATCCTCCACATCGACTGTCATTCACGTGGCAAAAATGAAAGAAAAAGGTACTACAAACTGACCTATTCTATTTATTATGCTGTGAGTAAATTACATTTTTGTCAGTGGAAAATGTATTAATTTTTTTTTCTTTTTTTTTTTTCACAGTTCAAAATAAACAAACGTGTCCTGTGCATTTTTGGATCTATTTCAGTAAGAAGACTGACTGACTATCCTCCAGTGACTGTCATTCACATGGCAAAAACTAAAGAAAAAGGTAATTTCCCAGGGAAAGCAAGAACTGAGAACTGATAAGAATGTAAAATGTGCACCTTGAAATGCAATGTAAGTCTTTTTGGATCTTGTCAAATCTAGTTGTACTGTCAGTCTCAAAGCTCTTTTCCATTTTAGATGTGTTTGTGTGTTTTTATAGTGAAAACAAATGCTGCCGCTCAGTCTTTTTGCCACTTAGCCGACGGTGACGTCACGCATAACCTCTATTCTAGCATTTATGCTGTGAGTAAACCAGTTTTGTCAGTGGAAGATTAATGTTTTTTTTATTTGTTTGTTTATTCACAGTTCGCCAGACAGAAGTCATGTGCAGTTTTGTATTTTGGACAGTGAGGAGACTGACTGACCATCTTTCACAACATTCATCACTGAGAACCTTTTGTAAAATAAATTATTTTTCAATAAATACTATTAATAACTGCATCCTTTTCTTTGACCATTTCTTTATACCAGGGTTCCTCAAACTCGGTCCTGGAGGGCCACTGTCCTGCAGAGTTTAGCTCCAACACTGATCAAACACACCTGAGCAAGCTAATCAATGTCTTCAGGATCTCTAGAAACTCACAGCTAGGTGTGTTTGATCAGGGTTGGAGCTAAACTGTGCAGGACAGTGGCCCTCCAGGACCGAGTTTGAGGAACCCTGCTTTATAGCAATGTTTTTCCTTTGTCTTATAAAACTTTATTAATTTGAGTTTAATCAACTTAAATCATTTACCGCAATCGGTTTCCTAAAACCATTTGAGTAGCTATATAGTTGTTATGACTTGATTAGATTTATTAAATGAACTCAAACCAGTTAGTTTAAATGGTTTAAATTACTTTAAAAGTTTAATGGAATGAACTTAAAATATTCAAGTTACATATACTCAAAATGAATGACTAAACGAACACTAAATTATGAGTGAATATGACTCAATATATATAAGTTCACAATACTCATATGTATTTATTTTAAAACTTAAATGGTTTGCCGCAATTAGTTTCCTTAATCGGTTTGAGTTGAGTTAACTTGTTGGGTTTTACAGTGTGAATGAATCCACAGTTTTTAACTCATCGAGTGAGCCATTGATTCAGTGACCCATTCTTAAATGAATCTGTTGAATAAATAACTCGAAGGCCTCGATATACTCACTGCGAAGTGTATTTTTTTTGCAAAGTGCATAGTATTTTATACTATATCTTATTATATGTAAGTACAAACTCGTGAAACAATAGATTGTTTAAAAGCAGGCAGCGTTACGGTATGAAAAACATGAAAAAACTGTGTCAGTGTCTCTTTCAATTAGAATTACAACTTCCAGAGTTGGGGGCCTCGGACTCGAGTTCAAAATTTAAGAAGCTGTTTTGAACTCTCGAAACGAACACAAAACAATATTTTTTTTTTCAATTATCCGATCAGTTAATCAAAAACCATAATATGATCAGAACCGTGAGTTTTGTCATCTGTTGCACCAGAAGCATTTAAAAGTTTGTTTACAGTGTTCTTATTTTAATTAAGAGATTAATTTTAATCTGCTTTTATCAGTTAACAGCCATAATGAAAATAATTATCGCCTCGTTGGTATCAGCCAAAATGTTATTATCAGTACATCACCAATTTATCGTTTTCATATAGCAGGCAGCAGAATCTTTTTTTAAGTGTGAATAGATGAGGATGACTCGGGTTTTTTGGGTTTTTTTTTTTTTTATTCTTATTAAAAAATGGTTGATTATTACATATTTACTAATGCTTCCAGCTACCAACTGATCATTTTACCTAATTTAAATACATTCCACAGACTGGCAGATTTCCCAAAAGTCAGCGCAGAATAAGTATGCTGATTCCGCCTGGACATGCTTACAGCTTAAACACTCCGGTCCTGGCTTAGACGTTATAAGCAAAAGGGTTATTTGCAGCATGTAGTCCCTTATCTGAGAGCTGATACGCTCCTGTCTGGATGTGCTTAAGCTCTGCAGGGCTTGTAGCTGCCCCAAATCTTGCCCTCCTGCTCTTTTGCTCCGCACCTTTGGTGTGCTTTACCTGAGGTTCTGGATGAAAGCCAATTCACAAGAACACTTTAAGAGGATTTCAGACTGTTTGTAGCCATTGAGGCACATTGAGAGTGTGGCTATAGGCATCTGTGGTGTGTGAATCTCAAAGACTGATTGCATAATGATGACCAGGTCATGAGTGGTCATATGTTCGCTTCTCAACAGATTAATTATGACCGTCTAAAGTGACAACACATCTAGCAACCATACTGAACTATATATAGACTATTAGACCATTTCATTTTTGTCTAAATTTGGCCTTGCATTCACGCCTGTACAGTAGAGGGTGCTGCTCAAACAAACCAAACACAAATGTGATGTTTATGTCATTTTTGCTTATTAGTATGGTTGAATTGGATCATCGAAGGTCAGCAGTGAAGATATTGGTTAATAAAGTAATTAAATGCATAAAGTATTTTTTGTTAATTAACATATTGATTACAGGTTTGTGTAATATTCTGAGTTTGCATTTCACTGTTTTTATTCGTTTTGAGTAATATTGAATCTGTTTTGTGCAAGTGAGAGGAATAAATGTTTACATTTAGTCTAGAACTACAATAACCATCGTGTTTACACGGCGCACAAATATTCACTTCCGATTTCTCTTAACATGGGGACTGGAGAGGTGTCAGGCAATAAATGGGAAAACATTCTTTTGAAGTAACTCGGATATTTTGTTGTAAATTTAAAATAAATGCATTACTTTACTAGTTACTTGGAAAAAAATAATCTGGTTATGCAACTTGCATTACCCCCAACACTGAAAAAGTTAATTAAGCTTTTGTTTACAGAAACCATTTGGTTTGAAATTGTGTTAACTGTCCAATTCAATTCATACAGTCTTAGTGTCCAAATATCTTGTCGGACGGGAACCTCTGTATTTGTGTAGCCCACATTAGTGATGTTTGTGTGTTGATGGTAAGCCTCTCTGGAGCGCCTCAGATTTAGACTGTCATAACTAAACTGCTCCTGCTGCTAATGTGATGATCGCATTTACATTTAAACTCCAGTGAGCGTTTCCTCCACTGCCTCATGTTAGCATGGCATTATGGGATGTCAGACAGTGAACCCATCAGGTGTTCTGTTCTGCAGCGTTTTTGAGAGGAAAGTGGAATTGCTGTAGCCTCTGAATGAAATACTTATTTTTAGAAGAGCTGCACACATACACACAGTTACTTTCACTCTCCAGCATGTTGTGTGGGTTGGATTTCTCTCTCTAGAGAGGGAAACAAAGGCTTAAACTGAGAGAGTGTAATGAAAGACTGGCAGTGATCCTGAGCTATACTGCCCTCGATTATACAACCACATTTAGCCAAGTCAAAGGGGCTATTTAGGCATCCAGAGATACAGAAGTCTTAGCAAAGACACAGACCGTTCAAAAACACTTTGGCATCATCCAAAATGTTTGTTCAAATCTTGAAGGTGTATTATCACATATTTTAAAAAATATTAGTAGTATTTTCTCTGAATCCGTGACTATAGGGTTGGTTTGGACATGTTGTATCACAATAATTTCATCATGGTATACAATATTAGCATGGTATTGAAATACATTACAAAACAGGAAAATATTAAAGGGTTAGTTCACCTAAAATTAAAATTCTGTCATTAATTACTCACCCTCATCCCAGAAACGTAGTTAACACGTGTTTAAAATAGTCCATGTGACTACAGTGGTTGAACCTTAATTTTAGTGTACAAAAAAAACCCGACGCATGCGTGTGATGCTGACGCAGGAGCCGGCCAATAATGAGCCTGGTGTTCTGGCGTAGAACCCTGAAGCCCTGCAGTGTTTACTACGTGAACAGCATCAGAGACTGAAATGGAAGAGAAGAAATTGTTGAATAAAGTCGTTATTTTTGTTTTGTTTTTTTCGTGCACAAAATATTCTCGTCACTTTATAAAATTAAGATTGAACCACTGTAGTCACATGGACTACTTTAAAAAATGTCTTTACTACCTTTCTGGGCCTTGAAAGTGGCAATTTCGTTGCTGCCTATGGATGGTTCAGAAACCTCTCGGATTTCAGCAAAAAGATCTTAATTAGTGTTCCGAAGATTAATGAAGATCTTACGGGTTTGGAACAACATGACGGTGAGTAATTAGCCTAATACCAGAATTTTCATTTTTGGGTGAACTAGCCCTTTGACAAACTTCAGTTTTATCCATTTAACAACAAGTTTAATTAATTTTTAGCAAGTTTTGATACTGTCACATGTAATGACCAACCCCCAGCTGAAAGTTCAGCTGCTCTTTTTTGATATTGGGATTTTCAGAAGCATATGTAGAACAGCAGGTACTACATACAGGCAAAAGTTTGGATTTTCATACATTTCACATTTCGTTTCACTTTTTTTTTTTTTACGTTTTACTCTTATTTTTGTTCTTTTTTCTAGTTTAGTTTAGGAATATCAAATATCTAATCACCGAATAGGCGCGATACACCCAATATTCCTCATCATAGGACCACTTTAATCAAAACCGAGGCAAGAAATCCTCTTTATGAGGTGACGCCTGCAAAGTGGCCTTAGATAACTGGTTAACAGAATGTAAGCATACTAGGACATTTCCAGGTAACACTAGAATGTCATGAACATGAGGTCAGGGAGTTGCAGTGCTTCTGAAAGGGTGAGAGGGCATCCCAGCTGTGAATAGAGGAGAGGGTGGCTCGAAAGCTACGTCACTAGGCCTTCTGGGAAAATCCAGAGGGGTTATTCATGGGCAGAGTGAGATGGCTGATAGGATTATATAGACTGTAAGTGAGAGCGATAATGGTGTATAATAATGAGAAAGAAAAGCTAAAATGAGCATACGTGATATGAAAAAATGAGTAACCTCTTTTGTAACATTATAAATGACTCTTGATCAATTTAATTGCTGAATAAAAGTGTTTTCTTTTTTAATCTTACCCCAAAATTTTTAATGGTAGTGCATCTTTGTTAAGTTGTTTTCCTATTCTGTTGGCTGCTTCCCAAAAGGATGGTTCAGGTTTGAATGTCTTTGTGGGTTTTGTAGGCAAAACTTGGCCCACACAGATGCAATCTGAATCCAAATATTCACACATATATTCATCCTTTCCTCTAGCTTTGATCTAATTTAGCACTGCTTCATCCCATGTGGGGTGAAGTTTTAAAAAAACATGCATTAAGAGTATAATGTACAAATACTACAGATGCTGATGTTTCCTCATTAAAATGTATGCCCTTGCTTATCTGCTTACCATAAATTCACAGCGCAAGAGGGAGATTGCACGTAATTGTGTTGTCACGTGACTCGCTAGCATTTCCCAACTGAAATTAGCCTCTTTGCAACATTTATTGCCTTGAGGCTGTTTCAGCTGTATATGTCAGTTGAATATCGCTCTTCATTTTGATTTTTTTTAAAACTGTGCCGTTGTTAAAAGTAAGCAAATGTTCACATGAAGAATATTTGTGCTTCTTGTACTGTATGTTCATTTGAATCAATACATGGGAAAATCAAAAAAAAAATTATGCCTGACTAGAATTGTGTGTTTTGTTGCAGTTTCTGTTTAACAGGGACAGAAGAGTGTTTTTGCACATGTCAGAATTGTGCAATTAATTCATCCCAAAGTAGTAGATCAGGGAAAGCCACTGTGGACACACAAACAAAGGCAGAAATGTGCTAATCAGTATTAATCAGTAACACCTCCATGACCCTTATTTATCTTTATATCAGCTTTGCCATGATCAGTAAGCTGGTATTAAGCAGGGATTGCGTTTATTCTGTGTCCAAAGAGAGAGAGAGTGTCCCAATTGCTGTCATGGTAAATTAAAGGTAAGTGTTTTATAAACACTTTTTGTTATAATGGTTGAAACTCTTCACATCCTCATAGCAATCAGTAATAGAAGTGGTCTAAACATAAAAACATGTAGCCTACATATGTCTTCTGTGGAGTCGCAGGACCAAAAAAATGTTTGTCCAATCATTACATACAATGTCCTATCTGCCCGTCAACATATGTATTTTCACACCTTCCACGCACCTGTTCGCGCAGACATCACACGCCATCAGCGCGTTCCATGACGCTATGAAGAGTTGTAGACACAGTCACCGAGCGCCACAAACAAACAGCAGCCACCCTTTACAGTTACTCCTGAACCAAAACAACGAGCTTCTGCTGCGTTCACGCCATGTCGTAACCGTAATTACGAGATGGCAACCCGTGACGTTACCCGGAGCAGTTAATATCCTCAGACTCGGATTAATGCGTTTCTGTATTAATCTGCATGAAGTAAGGTGGTACAAGTAGGAGCTCCTTAAATTGTTTACGTTCATTATTATTGTAATGTTACATGTGGTTTGAGACATGAGGTAATTAAACATCGACGCTTTGCAGACTCTGCTGTAGGGATGCACCGATACCATTTTTTCAGATCCGATCCGGTACCGAAAATTCTGAGTATCGACCGATACCAGCGCAATTTTTTTTTTAAAAAATCAAGTAGAATTTCTATAACTCTGTGTGTTGAACTGAAAATCACTCTTTTGTGTATTAAACACAATCTACTAAATACAGACAACTTCAAGAAAAACAACAAATCAAAAAAAATATATCACAATCTATGACAAAAATGCTATTATAAACTGGATTAGTAGATAATTCAGAAGTAAAAGTTACTCTAGAAAAAGCAGGAGTGCACAATAATTGTACAAAATCTGAACATTTAGAGAGAGAAAAATACATTATTTAGTGGGGAACAAATAAGAGACAATAAGTGTAGCACTATATCTGGTAAAACATAACACATTGCTCTTTGTGTGGTTGTAAAATACATTAATGAAAAACAAGTATATATACTATATAAAATTAAGACATATTTTAAATGTATAGTGCATCTGTTTAATTAGGCAGCAACATATGATAGATAGGACAGAACAAGAAAGGCTATTAATAATCTTTTATTGCGCAAAAGTATTATAATATGAAAGGCTCCAATACAGCGTGCAGCACTTCGAGTCCCCAAGTTCAAACAATAACACAGAATATTAGGGTGCTTTCACATCTGTAGTTCAGTTCATTTGGTCCGGACCAAGGGTGAAAAATTATACTTTGTAGCATTATTCAGGCGTTTTGGTTCCTTTTCACACCAGACTGATCGCTCTGGTCCGAATCAGTTTATGAGTTGATAAAACGAACCAAAATGCAGTCACGTGACTACATCCAAATCACTCGTTGGCCAGATATGTCTGGCATTTCCATAACCGCACTTCGTTTGGTCAGAATTAACGTGCGGGAAAATCCGGCAGATAACACGCCGCTGTTTACTATGGAGAGACGACTGCGTGGGCTGATTGTATCCTTCGTCATATTTTATTATATAGTTTGTCTACTACACCACTTTAGACAAACAAGATTATTTGAGAATGAAGCGAGGATGCGGCTGTTAATAATTTCTATCAGGCTCTGTCTGCACCTCCTCACAACTTAAAAGTTTGTCCGCGAGTGCAAACTGTCAACAAACATTTCTCCTCATCCCATAATCACAGCGCAGCTCACTACGGCAACTGGTTTAGTCCAAAAATGCGCAGTTCTTTGGCAGTTGGTTCTGTTCAAGGTCGGATCACGTTCTCACCACAAACGAACCGCTCCAGAGTTCGTTTCAAAACGTACTGAGACCACCTCTTCGAGCAGGTCTCGGTACGCTTGTTTGGTCCGCTTTTGGTGCGCACCCGAGTGCGATTGCCGCATTCACACCTGCCCAAACGAACCGCACCAGTGGGGAAAACGAACTCTAGTGCGATTCAACCGAACTAAATGAGGCAGGTGTGAAAGCACCCTTATACTCACAATATCCAAATTGGATGTGTCTCGTCTGACCGATACCCGATCCGGCAAAGAATGGGAGAATCGGAGCCGATACCGATACTGAGTATCGGATCGGCACATCCCATCTCTGCTGTGCGCATTCATGTGTTTTGAAGGAGGCGTGGCTTTGGAGACGCTCTGAAGGGAGGGTGGGATCTCATGCTTTCAAATGCTAACTTGCTATTGCTAGCCTTTCCGCATTTGCCTACCCTACCTTTAACACTTCTGCAAAGCTATAGACCAGTATTATACACTGTCAGAAAAAATGTGCAAATATTGTACCTTTGGGGGTACAACAGCTTTTCACTGGGGCAGTACCTTTAAAAGGACAACTTTGTACCCTATCTTACCCCTAAAAGGTGCATTTTAGTACCTTAGAGTAGTAATAGTATACACCTTTAAGAGACTGCTATGATTTTTATAATGAGTATATAAGTAGTATATAAGAGTATATAAGCTATGAGTATATAAAGTACAAAGATGGTCCCTTCCCCTGTGACGAGCTGTTTTCTTCTGAGGGTGTAGATTCCATAGCTTTGGGAATGTGTGGTAAAGAAAATTACACTTATCAAGGCATTTCACTGTCTTTAAGATTGAATTATATTTAATGCGGGTAGAACAGTCTGTTTTCTGATTATGACTCAGATAGTGTCACGTGACGGTTGCAAATATAAATCGCACAATGAAGGAGAATTAAAATAAACTGTCTTTAATCACAAACACTCTGGAGAACGCGGAGAAATACAAAACATCTTACACAAACAAGAACGGACCAAGAGCTAAGGAGATCTCAGGGCTTAAATACATGGAACAAACAAAAGGGAACTAATTAGGAAACAGCTGAACAGAATGACCAATCAGGGAGACTAATGATAACTCAGACAGGCAGGAAACAGGAACAAAGCAAACAAGTCTCAAACTGAACATAAAAGAATATACACATTTTACTGATCCAAAACACTACTAATGGAAAACATCACAATCCAGTGAAGGATTTTTATATGAAGAGTGTACAAAAATAATCATATTTGATCACCATCAATTTCTGCAACCTAATTCATTAACCTTGAATGTGGACCTAAAAATAATACTGATACATTTTTCAAAAACAGTATGTAAGTAGGCCACATAGTCTGGTCAGATGACTTGTGAATTGTACAGTTTGTAAGGACAACAGTTCAAGCTTGCATAGTAAGTTATAGTTTGAGGTTATGATTGTTCTCAGAATAGAACGGAGTATAAATCTGTAGTTTCTATAATATTTGCTTTTATAAATATTCTGAATGCCATTGAAATTTATATAAATACATTTTGACAGACTTGTGGAGAAACTAGATGTCATTTAACCAGACTTACAGAGTTTCCTTCTTTTTGTTTTGGACCCTATTCGTGTGGGAACTGAAACACAAATGCCCAGTTTAGTCATCAGCAATGTGTGAATCTCCTTATGGGTTTAAACAGGCTATAGGCACAGATGGACTCATACATGCGGATCTGTGCCATAAACCATGATGTTATGTCTGTTAAAAACCATGTACAGTGCGTTAGTAGATGGCCCAGGGATGGTGTGTATTGTTTCTTTTCTGAGCAAGTGTTTTTCCTTTCCACCCAAAAGCCATTGTTCTCATAAGAATTCACCACAAGGAAGTGGCAGTTATTGTCCCTCAGGTCCTGGGGAGTTGTAAAAGTGATTCTGTGTAGATGTAAACAAGTAAGATATATGTTGCAATAAGAAATGGAGCGCATACAGTACAAGGAAGTTAGGAGGATTAATGTAGTCACTCAGAGTCCAATAATTGCTGTATAGGTTTATTCACTTCTACTGTACATTATTAGAAGAAAAGGTTCTAGAACTTTATGGGGGCCTGTCGGGTGCAAAACACAGGTGCGAAAAAAAGATTTTCCATTGAGCCACTGCCTACCATGCGCTGGATCCTTCATTGGAAACCCAAAGTAACTCCCTCCCGCTAAACATTTACTCTTTGAACTCTTGCACTCAGGAACAGTATAAGTTGATGCCATTATGACTAAAAGTTTGCTAATAAGTATATCCTACTAAAGCAAGGCAGTATTTGACTCTGGTGAGCATATCCATAGCAGACTAGTGAGAGTGGCCTTGGACGGCAACATGCCCAGTGCATTATGGGTGTTGAAGTTTTCCTACCTATTTGGCAGAAGGGAAGACAACACTTTTTTCTCTGTTTTCTCTAGTCAGGTAGCACCGATATCAAAAATTTGTGCCTTTCTACTTTTACCAGAAGTGAAGTACCCTTTTAAGACATTTCTCAAAATATATAACCTTTTTGGAATAAAGTGTTCTTTAAAATTGTGTGAAGAACCTTGAACATTTTTTTCCAATTACGGATGCACTGATATTATAATTTTGGCCGATACCAATAAGCCAATAATTAATTTTCTGTTTCATGCTGGCTGAAAACCGTTCAATGGCCAATATTAAAATTCTATACTATTTTGTCTAAATAAATTCAAAATAGAATTGATCAAGTGCATTTAGGCATCACACTATTAGAATGTACAGCTATGAGAACTAGATATTCATTTTGAGGTTTGCTAAGGATTACATGTAACAGTGTTATTAAATTATTAGGGATTTATTTGATTTGATTCTTTATTGGCCAATAATCAATATATCATGCATATGATGCATGCATATATATTAGTTTTTGCTGATTTCCTGATGAAAACACTGATAGAGCACTGTAACACTGTACATGTATGTGTATTTTGAATGTTTGTGGAAGGCTTTATTTTGTCTACAGAGATCATATTGTTACCTTTTCACTGCAACTGACAAAAGCAGGGATAATGTGAGGATATTATATATCATGCACATACTCATTTCACATACACATTCACAAAATAACCTTCCTCAGTGAGTATCAGAATACAGGGCAACTCAAATTGCTCTTTGTATATTTATCTAAAAAGACCTTCTGTGTTGCAGTGCAAGCCTGTAGATGCTGTGAAGAGATTGGTGTTGTTTCCAACTGTGGCTCATGCATTTAATCCCGTTTTTATTAATATTGGGCTTGAAAGCTGTACATTTTGTACCACCCTCACTTTCTTTTTTCTATTAGTTTCTTACTCTTCTTCTTCCTCTTCCTATATTCATTCTTTCTGGTTGTGACACTGGGTTCCTCTTTCTTGGTAACTGACTCCTTAGTCACAGAGGAGCCTTATTGCTTTATGTGTGCTTCAACAGATTGTTATTGTTAATGTTCAGGTACAGATTGTAACCCTATGGGACTCTAACCAGGCACCAGGGAGTAGATGAGAAAAGTCATGAGCATTGGCTTCATGGCATTAGGGTGGTGAGAAGTGACACGTTTGATCACTCATTAGAGGTGGGCGATATATCGTTGAAACTTTAGACGATAATATCCAAATTGTTGTCTGGACGATATGCAAAATTGGGATATCGAATATTTCATAATTTGTACAATCCGACCCCCCAAACATGAAAAGAGCTGAAAGAAGTTAAAGAGAAAACAAATAGCGCACACTATAACCTTCTAAACAATTATATGTAGCGATTTTTAATACTGTAGGGCAGTACTATTCCCGGAAGCACCCTCCGAGTGGCCCAGCCCATGGTCCCGTGTCGTCAAAAACGCACATTCATAAATAAATTCAAAATAGTGCGCGCAAGCACATGCGCAAAACCGTTTTGTAAAATGATTTAAGAATCAGCAATCAGTAGCAATCAGAGGAGGACGCGCTGAAAACTGTAATGCTGTTCTCTTCCTTCATAACTCGTACTGAGAAGGTTTGAGCTGCAGAGGAATTTGTGACAGTTTCACCTGTTCAACCACATCAAAGTTTCGTAATTAGTAAGTCCGTGCTTTTTCTCTTCTTTTTTTTCTTATGTGCTGAAGGGCCGCTGTGCCTTGGTGAAACTGTGTTTGTACGTGAAGAGCTCTTTTCCAAAACGCCATAAACCTAAAAAGCTGCCTCAAAGAACCAGCTAAAGTAATGATTATGAATATGTAAAATATTGCAATAAGATATTTTTATTGTTTATTAATTTCTGTGTCGGCTGCAAAGATGAAGTCGACGATAGGCTATTGACTCGCGATCTTCGCAGTAGGCTAGTGAACGCACCGGAGAAATGCACATTTATTATAGTTTTATTTTGTTTTGGATGGTTTTGTTTAGAACCAGCTTTCTGTAAATATATTTCACATTTTTTAGGCCTGTGAGGCGAGTAGGCTACGGTTCTGTTCATGATGATATAATCTCCAGGGCTGGGTTTCCCGAAACCTTCTAAACGCTACGTCGTTCTTTAGTTAGGCTACACCTTAAGCTGTGCCTTATCGTTAATACGTGTTTCCCGAAACGTTCTTAGTTAAGTATAGCTTCTGTAAGTCATACGTTCGGAAGGTTGGTCTGGACCACTCTTAGCTTTACCTTATCACTGTTGCAGGTCTATATGAATATAATTCTGAAGTTTTAATACACCCAGACAGTGTTCAATTAGGCTAATTCAAGTGTTTTAATGCAAAGAATAAAATTATCATTACACTGATTGTTGTTAGAATTTTAATTATATTATTATATATATTATATTATTAATTTAATAAAAGAGCGCTTTTAAAGGCCAGTGAAAACATAGGCTACTGTCAGTTAAGTCCTATTCGGACGCTAATTTTTTCTCATGGGCTCGTCCGGTATTTTAAACATTTACAGGGGTAAGTCGGTGATTTTAGTGCCGTCCGAATCCATAATAGGCTATCAGTGTTTCTTCTCACCCAACCCACGTAAAAATCCCTGGCCAAATTAGTACCTAAAGTTTTTTGACAAACAGGTCGTAGTCTGAATCCAAATCTCTGAGTTTATAAGAAGAGATTCAAAATTCACTGTTTAAATCCTTTTTGATCACTGCCGAGCACTGTACGTAAGAATAAGATGTACACTTTTATTACTGAAATGCTGGAAAGTATTTACAAGAACAATATTTCATCGCAGCTCCACCTCAGCGAACAAAAATGGGAAAGAGAAGAAAGTACGTAAACATTTGAAATGGTTATCATGGCAGCAATATATGATACAATTTTAAAATATGTAGGTTTGGCTATTATAGGCTATTATAGTTTGGATTTTTTTTTTTTTTATATAATATCCCATGAGTCCTAATAAATGCAATTTCAACTATTTCTAAAGTGCTTATTTTATAAAGAACACCGCTTTCTTTCTCACATAAACAGCCCCTGCACGAGATAATAATTGATTCTCGAGCCATCGATATCAACCAATTCAGCACCATCGCCACGGACAGCACCGGCTCACGTCACACGTAAGAAGGTATATCTTAAGCAGCTTCCTAAGGTATGGTTCGGGGAACACGCCTAGAAATGTTATACCTTTAGTTAAGTTATACCTTAAGAGTCTTCGTAGCGCGCTAAGAGACAACGTTATCGGGAAACTCAGCCCAGTTCAAGCACTTTTGTTGTGCTAGCCTATACTTTTTATGTATGAAATCCAGGAAATTGGTTAATGAAAAAATTATTAAAATTAAGACACAATTAATACAAAACGAAATTCGTTTTAAAGAAAGGCTTTGTGCTTTCTGTTTTGAGGTCTCTGTGAAAGTTTGAAAGTCTTTTAGTGCCGCTTTCAGAGCGCTTGCGTCCACAATGGAGAACTGTCACGTCACGTGTTTTTTCCTCATAAATGCAAACACGAAAAATAAAAGACAAAAGACTTTTTTAAAAAGACAAACCATAAATTTTTGGGAAAAATTATGGATTTATAGCGTTTTGGGGAAAAATGGATGGATTTATAGCGTTTTGAAAATATTTTTTTTTACTTTGAATTTATCATCAACAATATTGTTGTTTGATTTAATAATCACTGTTGCAAGAGGTGCCTAGTTCCGTTTTTTTATTTATTTTTTTGTAAGTGGAAAAAGTAGGGGCTACCTCAGATTCTGTTTAGTTAGCTCCTTTATTGTTTTTTTTTCTTTCTATAGCCTACAATAATAGGTCAAATGCAGCAAGTCAAAATACCAACTGGACCTTCTTTGCCAGTTTGCACAAGTTTCTTTGAAGGATGGCAAAAATATCTTCTGAATATCGATATCGAGATATTGGAAAAAAATATCGAGATATTCATTTTGGTCAATATCTCCCACCCCTATCACTCATGTTAAATAGATAGCAGACGTCTCAAGGGTATTAAGCCTTCAGAATATTCTGAACACATCTGATTCTCTCTGCTGTGCAAAAGCTACTGTGTGAAAAACCTCAGGCTAATGTCACAAAGTTGCAACTGAAGATTTTCACGTAATGGAGACACTAACAACAGATGCTCGTATGCCACAGCTCAGTGTAGTTGCTAGTGAAGGGTTTGGGACTGAGTGTCATGATGTATGTTGTATGACTCCAAAGTAATTGGCTAAAAGAAACTGTTTCTGGAACTGAATGCAAAGATGGCAGAATTCAAATTGTGTATCTACATGGAATCATGTGATAGATGAGCTAAGTTTTCTTAGCCGCTGACATTTGTGTGACACTTCAGATTGGGTACAGAATACAGGAGTTACTCCTCCTGAACTCATGACGGTTGACAGTGGTAACCATAGCAAAATTTTGGTGTGGAATGTTTGTGGTGTGGAACAAATTCTGTTAATTTGAACGCTATCATCTGAACCCTGGTGTGCACCAAACAAGTAGACCAAGACAGCTGAAAAGATGGGTCTCGGTCCACTTCCAAACGAACTCTGGTGCAGTTCGAAAGAAATATGAGCGCAACACAGACCAAAGACATGTAAACGTACCAAAAACAGGACATGATGTCACGATGCAACCCTAAAAATTACTGAATGCTCAAGCATACCTGTTTTTTCTCGTCATATTCATGATGTTGCCCATCACAGTTGGGTTCGACCAATCAAGTTGTGAATGTATCCTTATGCCTTTAGGTTCTGTATCATTAGGTTCGGTGTTAAAAATGCCAATGTGAATGCTAAGCGGACCAGGACTAAATGTTTTGGGGGGTTTTTTGGGTCTGGACCAAACAAACCCAGCGAACCGAACTACAAGTGTGAACACACCCTCAAAAATCTTACCAACCCCAAACTTTTGTGTAGTATATAAACAAGAAACACCTTTGGTGTTGTTTCACCAAATTAATATTATGTGAATTAACAAAATGAGACAATTTTTAATAAACCAGTGTTTTGTTTATAGCTGTTTTGCTGCTGTTCACTCCAACACAATATGTAGGTTACCTCTACACCGAAGGGCTTAAGGAAGCAATTGTGATAGAGCAAGACAGACCATATCAAAATTTGCAAAGGAGACAAGACATGTACCTCCATATCTGCGATTTGCTTTTACTGCAAGTACCTCAAGGAAAAGAAAAACACATCTCAGGTGAGCTGTCAGTGTCCAAAAGAGTGTCAGTTGAGTTGTGACAGTAATATGCGGTAATTATATCACTACATTATTAAGAAGTAGTAGTTCAGTTCACACATGGTGTCGATATAATGTCACAAGATGAATGCAGTTGTCACCTTATGAACACTGTACAGAACGGATTAACATTTACTAGGAGTGGCAGTCATGTTTTGCTGTAGTGTGAATTTAGCCACAGTGTTGCAATAATACTAAAAAAAATATTTAAGCTGAGAGGCTTCAGACAAAAACTTTTTTAATTCCGATTTTAAGATTGAGAATTAACGCTTCCAACTTGGTGTTATAAGGTAATCAAGTGAATTTGTAAAAATTGCTGAAAATTGCAAAAGTTTGGGATTGGTAGGATTTTTTTTAATGTTTTGAAAGAAGAATCTTATGATCACTAAGGCTGCATTTATTTGATCAAAAATACAGTAAAAAAAACTACTGTTTTCTATTTTAATATACTTTAAAATTTAATTTATTCCTATGATGGCAAAGCTGAATTTTCAGCAACCATAACTCCATTTGTCCTTCAGAAATGTTCATTTCTTATTATCAATTTTGAAAACCGTTGTTCTGCTTAATATTTTTGTGGAAACGATGATACATTTTTTCCAGGATTAATTCTTTGAATGTTCAAAAAAGCATTTATTTAAAATATAAATCTTTATGAATGTCTTGTCCGTACTGTCACTTTTGATCAATTATTTCTGAATTAAAGCAATAATTTTCTTTTTTTAAATCTTACTGGGCCTTTTACTTTTGAACGGTGTTGTACGTCATCTAATCAGTTTTTATCTGTACTTTAAATTAGTAGTATTTTTCTTCAATTTGATGTATTTATGAGGACTCAAAACCAATAAAGACACATCATTCAGTAACTCATCTTTGAATGAATTTTGAATGAATGTTTTAATATAGTACTTACAGCATGTTTAGCCAACTGCTATGCCTCAGTCTGGTTGCTGAGCACCGATAGCTTTGTTCGGAAGAGACGTCTGGCAGCTCTAGCTCTCTGCGCATCTCCCTAAGGCTTTTGGCGCACTAAACAGGATATAAGAGCAAAATGTAGAACGCCCTTAGAAATGCATCTCTCTGATAGCACTTTTTTACAGTATAGTCCTCTTATTCATGCAGTTCTCTTGGACGTCTGTTAGCTCTGTAAACCTGGTAATAACAGTAATGCCTCTCAGGAATCTTTGGTGACTTTGCAGACATTTGGTGCATTATTAGCATTGACTTGCCATCAGTCCCATTCTAAAACAATTATTCCACAGGATTAATGTCATGTTTGATGATAAAAGATAATGTAAAATATTCAGAAATTGTTCAGGAATTAAAGGCAGGGTATTGCCTCAAAAACTTTTTTTGTTATGAAAGGTTGAAAGTCTCTTCACATCCTGAAGCGATCACTAAGGCCCTTTCCCAAATGGCACACTTCATATGCACTTTCAGTCTTGTGGACTTACAATAGAAAGAACGCGGGTGCTTAGGGTGCCATTTGGGACAGGGCCTAAGTTAAGTGGTCTAAATGTATTTATATGTATTTATATCGTCTTTGGAAGGCGTAGGACCATAAAATGTTTGTCCAATCATCGACCGCGTTCCAAGGGCTACGAAAGGATGTCCTCAACATATGTTTTTACATACCCTCGCGCAGACATCATACAGCACGTTTCATGCTATGCAGAGTTAGACAGACGTTAGTCAACAAGCACCGCAACCGAAACAGCAGCCACCTTTTACAGTTTCTCCTGAACCAAAACAACAAGCTTTTGCTGCGTTCACGCCATAACTACTGTAATTTGGAAGAGATGGAAACCTGTGACATTATACTCAAAAAAATTATGTATCACGGTTCCCACAAGCATATTAAGCAGCACAACTGTTCACAGGAATAAGGAATAAATGTTAAACATGTATTAGTATTCATACATACACAACAGAAAATAATTTACACTGTTATGTTATTCCTTATACACCATGTTATTTTCTTAATAGTATCATAAAGTGGTCAATACGATTTGTACGTTTACAATATAGATATAAGTCATATGGTAGCTTTATGTGAGGAAAAGAAGTTGTTGTTT
The DNA here is from genome assembly GCF_963993115.1 of Abramis brama. Classification (NCBI taxonomy): domain Eukaryota; kingdom Metazoa; phylum Chordata; class Actinopteri; order Cypriniformes; family Leuciscidae; genus Abramis; species Abramis brama. The sequence continues at coordinate 11,207,123 of NC_139975.1, forward strand.
TTTTAAACTTGCCGCGTCGTGATCAGTCATGTGACATGCAATGACAAACCTAGGTCAGTATGCTCAAAGAAAGTGTTTTTTAATTTAACTCAATCATTGAGATTTCAGCATGACTTGACATGTTATTGATGTATTCTTGGCCAGTAGTTTTTAGATAGTTGATTTAAGATAGTTACCCTTCTGAAACCTAAAATATATGAAATATGAAAATATATATATACCATGCATATTCATGAACATTGTTGTACAAAAATACGCCATGTAAATATGCCAGAATTAGTAAAAATAACTACTTTTCATCTGCAGTCCCTAGGCCGGTAACATAAGACTAACATAAAGACAGCCAACAATCATACAGCATTCATTCACATTAACAAAACAATATTGTATACATTGCCAACAATATACATTGACAAAACAAACAAACAAAACAAAACAAAAATACGTGATGACAAAGACATTGTTCATCCACCTCTATACTGCATTTAATTTAACAGTGAAAGTGTATGGGTGATAAATGTGTGACAGTTAAGTGAGTACATCTCTGGTTTTCTAGGAGCCACTGTTTTAAGTGAGTTTTAAAGGTGTTGAATGTAGGACACTCTCTTATCGGGAGGGGCAAGCTATTCCTGAGTTTACCGCCTATTATTGACAATACGTTTTGTCCAAAAGTGGTGCGTCTAAATGGTATCACACAGTCCCCTTTTACAGAGGACCGTGTACTACCTCCACTTTCAAGTCTTTGGAAAAAGCCATGCAGCGGAGGGGGGGCAAGATTATGTAACACTTATATAGCAAACAAGCATACTTGAAACGTTTGAAATTGTCTCTCTAAAATATCGCAATGGTGAAATGGCAAAAGTTTTTATGGCTTTCTTAAATAGAGATTCAATGCTTTTAAGAGTAGGTATGCTAGTTAATGACCAATTTGTAAAACAAATATGTGAAAAAAATCATTGTATATAATATAAGAACAACTTGGCAGCTTTGGTGTCAAGAAATGGCCTAACTTGTTTAAAATTCTGCACATTGAATTTTTTTACATATATTTTACATAACTTTACATGTTGCCTATATAATAGCTGCCAGAGGATATTATGTCCCCTTAAAGGGACTTAGGCATGGGTTACTTCACTCTGACCTCTCAATTAAATTCAATTGAAAGTGATTACTAATTGCTGTTTTGTTTGCACTGACAGTCTTCGAGTAAGAGAGTTTAGTTAATATTTAGTGTCTGCTTTCAGCTAGATAATAATTTAAACATTAGCAGAACTAGCATATAAAATTTACAGTACGTTCTTGGCACAAGATTGTCATCTCAGCTATTGCTTGGCACATTTCAGAAGACTTGTGCCCTGAAAGGGCATTTGTAATCACTTTCTTTCTCTTGACAGATATTAGTCTTAGGTGTAACAGAAGAGATGTAAAAACCTTTAGAGTTTCACGTCTCTGGCGTGCCATGATAATGTGAGGTGATGTGGCTTACAAATGTATTCAAGGCTGCTTATCTCCACAGCCACCTTGAGGAGATTTCATGATGAAATATTTATGAAGATATGGTGGGGTTTTTAACTTTTAAAAAAAGAGTAGCGTACTTCTGAGAAAATCTCTTTCTCTCTCCTGCACTAGCAGAGAAACGTCTCAAAAGCAAAGTCGTGGATGTGAGAGTGCGTCCTGCTGGGAGGATGAGAGGAGGAAGGAACGAGTGCCGTGGAGGATGGATACAAAATGGCTGAATCAAAGAGAAGTTTGCCCTGATGAAAGAACGTGATGCATGCCGTTACAAGATTAGAATTAATACACGTTTTTTTTATGTACCACAAGGTGCCACGTTTTATCCAGGACAAAAATTAATCTATAATTAAGTGGTTCTCAAAGTGTGGGAGGCACTTAAATTCAAATGTGCTGCGTTGTCCTCCTTATTTGTCTATAGTGCGCTCACTGTTGCTCTTATGTTTATAAAGCCTCAAAAAAGTATTTATTTTCCTGACACAGAGCTGTCGAATGGCTTCAGAATACTCAAAATAAGTACAAATCACATAGGTACTTTTAAGTAAAGTTTGTGTTTACTTTTAGCTTGATATTTATAACAATTATTCCTTTTCCATCTGCTTTTGTGTTCCACTGACAAAAATAATTACATTTATTATTATATTTTTTTTATATATTATAGGCTATTCTACTATATATGTTTTTTTATACATTTTAAAGCCCTTTTTTAAATTAAATCAATAAAATATATATTTCATTAAACATTATTATTTTTTTAAATCAAAATCTGTAATTTTTACAGAAAAACATCAGAATAACAATGCAGGCCAACTGATAAAAAGTCCTTCCAGATTTAATGGGGAGTGTGACAAAAAAAAAGAGAGAACCACTGCTACAAACAACTCCTTGCTAAAGAGTCTAAACAAGCTTAACAGAGAGAAAGAGGAAGGGAGCTGTGAAGCAAACATCTTGATTATGGCTTATTAAACGTGATGATGATGTGCAGGGATTTGTGTCACAAGAGGACTGTGGCATACATTGCATACCAATAAGTGAACAAACAGTCATGTACATGCAAAGACATGCTCAGATGTTCATTCTCTACCACATGATATTCTGTAAGTAACAAAACTACATTCAGAGCAACGTTAGACTTTCTCATTGTCTGTCATTTTGACGGACAGGGTTGTAAAAATTCTGTCATAATATGTACCCATCATTTTAATTTTCATATTTCAATGACATGTCACATGATCCTTCAAAAATCATCCGATTTTGTGCTCAAGAAACATTTCTCATTGTTAATAACGTTAAAAACCGTTGTGTTTTTTGAGGAAACTTTTGTAACAATATAAATGCCTTTACTGTCACTTGCTGAATACTGAACACAAACTTTTGAATGGTAGTGTACATATTTATCAAAAGGCACCAGGTGTATGTCATCGCCTCAGGGAACCACAAGTAACCAAATAAAGCGTCCACTGAGGTGTGTGTCTGTGCGCTGGTATTTTGAGTCACTCAGCACCTCTGGCCACTCTTTTGTTTACCGCTGAGCTCTGTATAGTCTGTTTACTTCTTGTGAGATGAATGGAAACACAGCCAATCAAACCAGGTCAGAGAGAGAGAGAGGAACGAGAAGATGTACTCACAGAGGACCATGAGAAATAGACCTGAGGCCTGAGAAACTGCCAGCACAGTTTGTGTAGCCTTTTTGAAGTTTCTGGACACTGACTGAGTGCTGCTGCAGGTGGGATTGATGGAGTGAAGTAAAGTAAAAAGTTGCCATTAAGAAGTAACAATTCAGGTGGCTACAATTACATTAAAGCACATGACAAGATGAATTTTTAAACGTTTAAATGCATTTGTAGTCGGTGCATCACGTAAAGTTGAACTCTGCTTAACCTTGTCATATCCACATCAGTGTCTGCCAGTCATGTCACCTCAAATCGCCCTCTCTCATTGAAAACAAGTGACTTCCAGTTGCTTTGTCACTGCAAATCGCTGTCAGTGCGCGCACCCTAAGAAGTCAGCTGGCTTGGTGGATAGCATTTGGAAATGCAAGAGATTGTAGGGTGTTTTCAGATAGTGGCTGGATGATAAAGTATATGCTTCTGTATATTTCTGGGTGTGTGTTTGCTTGTGCGTTTGTGTGTGAGTAGGCCTATGTGTACAGTATGTGACAGCCCGATCGATCGGTAAAGGTTAAGAAGAGACATGCTTCAACCTCTCGCCTCTCTTTTCTAATCTCTCTCCTCTACACTCCTTCTGTTCCACCTCTCTACACTGATCTTCTTTTTCTCCTCTCAGCAATCTTTATCCTTTTTGTCCACTCCTTTTGCTGAGAATTGTGGTTTTCTGGAAGAGACAGCTGGAGGACCATGCCCCACTGATTCCAATCTGCCCACAGACCACTGAACTCTCTCGTTCTCTGTCTGCGTGGTGATATTATGAAATGAAAATGCTTTTTTTCTTGGTAAATTTTGATGAAATGCTTGACCAACATAAAATATTGTAGTACATAGCCTACTTACACTATGATATTTAAAACAAAAATGCGCAATCATCAGCTGATTTTAAATGCAGGACTTCCTGCAACATGAATATATTACATTGACTTGACAAATACATTTTAAATTTAAAGACTACATGAATATCTATCTATCTATCTATCTATCTATCTATCTATCTATCTATCTATCTGTCTGTCTGTCTGTCTGTCTGTCTGTCTGTCTGTCTGTCTGTCTATCTGTCTGTCTGTCTATCTATCTATCTATCTATCTATCTGTCTGTCTATCTATCTATCTATCTATCTATGGCTTATCTGTCTCTTTTTTTATTTGTTTTATTTTAATTATTAATTGTATTTACTGTTGTTGTGTATTTGTTATTATATTTATTATGGTATTATATATTATTTCCTTAATACCACCACCAGCCACTCACTACCATTATCATATATTATCAAATTGTGTCTAAAGGTTTCAGTCTGAACTCTGAAGAATAACCAGGGACTCACTGCGCCTCTAAAATTCTACAGGAAACCGACAATTGCGAGAAAAAAACCACTACTTTAATGAAAAAAACTCAAATCGGCGTGTGGCTTGAAGCAGTGCATGCCGGTTAAAATTTGGTCCGATTTGAGACAGCGCCGATGCCACATCACTGTGATGTATGGCATCAAAGTACCACGAGAACGTTTCAAGCTCTCTAGAACGGCTGCACAATCTCTGATTATGACACAGCTGTCCCACGATTGGCCAGATTCACAGATGACAACCATGACGTGTGTTTCGTGTTTATTTCGTGCTTATTTCGTGTTAACTCTTTTGATGCAACCATAATGTTATATTGTGTCATGTTTATCACAATTACACTGATAAAAATGTATAGACCCACTTTATTGGTATTGAAATAGTATAGGCTTATGTTGAACTTTGGCGCTGTATTAAGCGGTACATGAAAAGTGTTTTTGATGCAGTATTAGATGAAGTATTGCATCTAATCCATTTCATCTGTGAAAAAGTACCCAAACACCATGTGAGCGTCACTACGGGAAGCAGAAACTAGCTAACTTGATGGCTCTGTTTTCAATTCCACCCTCAACTGCAAGCGGCAACTCTCGCCAATCGGTCTGAGCAGCGCCGTATGAAGTCGAACACACCTAATGTTTAATAAACAATTCTCAGTGCAGGAGCCATCTTAATATAAGAAGTCATAAGGTTACATCGATCACATGATAAAATAGCAACAAGCCAAACCAAGGTATACCAACAGAACAACATTCATAATACATGAAATAAGCTCGCTACACAAGGTGTGAAGGTTTCAGTCTGAAATATATATAAAAAAACCTGCTAATCAAGCTATTTCAAGGGTTATTTCAAGGTAAAAAAGAAGTTAGACATGATGACTGGGAGCCACTTATTAAGGAGTTTCAAATTTCGTTGAGGAAGTCATTCCTTCCTGTATAATTAATTCCTCATTGTTGGGTATGATGCAAAAGTAAGGCAATCATGTACCAGGGGATTTTAAAGAAGATTTCTTTCCTTGAATTAAGGTCATGCTAATTAACCAGGGACTTATAGGGACCGGCAAAATATAGCTAGACAGGCTAATGCAGTGACGGGTGATGTTTTTTTCATGGCCACATGCTATGATCCCCTAAACACTACTGCTTCTGTCTGACTTTGAAGATGAGTAGGCCTTCCGGAATGAAGAGGTCTCTGTAGAAAATGCAGTAACACTTTAGAATACTGTTCCGTTATTAATGAATAACTACAAAGGAACAAATGAGTTACACACTATTAACATTCTAGTTACTACTATTAACTATAAAGAAACTCTGATTGATAAATTAGTAAGTAATACACTGTAAAACCCAACAAGTTAACTCAACTCAAACCGATTGAGGAAACTGATTGCGGCAAACCATTTAAGTTTAATAATAAATACATATGAGTATTGTGAACTTATATATATTGATGACTCAATATATATAAGTTCACAATACTCATATGTATTTATTTTTAAACTTAAATGGTTTGCCGCAATCAGTTTCCTCAATCGGTTTGAGTTGAGTTAACTTGTTGGGTTTTACAGTGTAGTGCTCAGTTGAATAAGGTTAGCTAATCAGTAACTAAGAACTACTAACATTACTAGTGGGTTGTCATTACCTTCACTTTAGAATTAACTATACATTATGCATTATTCATATTAATTATGAACCTGTATATAGTAGTTCTTAGTAGTCATCTGGGAGGAATGAAAAATAGTAGTTATTGATTAGCAGAACTACCACATTCAACTATGCACTATTACTTACTAATTCATTAATCAGTTTCTTATTAGTTAATCTTAGCTTCTGGAGTGTTAATATTGTGTTGCTCGTTTGTTCCTCTGTAGTTATTCATTAATGACGGAGCTGTATTCTAAAGTTTTACAGAAAATGCATGAAGGCAATAGACCCATATTATTGCAACAACAACAAAAAAAAAGACTTGTCAAGTTGTCACTTTAAGGGTGGCTGTACAGGTACAGTGAAGATTATTAAAAAACATATTTGTTTTGTTCAGAGCCCTGAGCATTTCAAAAATAGCTTTAGTAATACTTTATTGACTCTTTGCTACTCTTCGTAGCAGACTGAAAATCCCTGCAATGCACCAAGTGGAGGATGTACCTCTCTGTCTCTCACTCATTTCTTATGATGTTTTCAACCCACTTTAATGCTATGAGGCTTAGACTCATAGCATTAAAGTGGGTTGAAAACATCATAAGAAATGAATGTGTTCCACTACAAATGTGGCATTTCCGATTGAAACGGGACTTTTAATGAGAACATTTTTTTGGATGAGATTTAATTTTCTCCACTGGGAATTGGTTGGATGGTGAGAAGAAATGCTCTCTATATGACAGGTTGTTTGAGAGGAGTGTCTGTAAAATAAGAAGAGGCACTACAAATTATTCCATTTTGATGACACTTTACAAAGGCAAACATTTTTCTAATTTATTCATTCATTTTTATAAGGCCAATTTAGTTACTGTATCGTTAAAATATTACATCACATTGCATTGTTGATATTCTGCTATCTAATTTGTAATGGCGTGTTAAAGACATTTTCCATCTCTGTGCTGATGATTGTCTGCATACAGCTGTGGGACTGGAGACTGTTCCTTCAGTGTTTTGGGATGTTTGCCAGCTTCTATTGTATGTGATGTTGTATCCAGGTGATTTGTTTGTTGAATGCTGGTGGTTATTAGACTATGGTGCAATGGGAATGGAAAACCTGAACCTTCAGGATCTAGAGAGTGATACTACTGTTCCTGTCAACTGAAATGGAGAAAAAACGAAATCTGCAAAATATAATCTGAAAAATGTAGTTTTTTAAGGTTGACCTACTATGTGTTAAGATTTCTCCCATTCATTTGTTTTTTACAAGTGGTCTGTCACCTCCCCAGACCACTTTGTCTCTGTTTGTGCATACATTGCACAGATTGTATACATTTTAATGTTACAGAGCACTGTTTTTTCACTGTAATTTGAATATGATTTGTCATTGCTTTTGCTTGTAATCTAAATCTTTAATGCATTATAATGCAAATTTCATCAGCACAGTCATACAAAACTCAGATGCTCCCAGAGGAAATTTTATGATGTCTGTTTTTTATGAAGACAACTAATATTTTCTCTCAAGATTGTGGCACTGGGGGCAGCTGGGGGCTAAGCACTCGATGAAACGGTACTGAAGGGTTACGCTCATCCACAGTAGGCTCGTTGTTGGTGTTTTTTTTTTCATCTGGATGCTGAATAACATTACGTAACCTGTTCTGACGTGGTGGCACTGAAAGAGGCCGAAGCATGCTGACTTTGTTTTCCCCTGTCATTGCAGATCTCGTCATCAGAGTGGCGAAGGATAAATTCGGAGCCATACAATCCGAGTACCAGAAGGTAAGTGCATGTGACTGTGCCTACCTGAACCTCCATGCCATTACGTGCTCCGCCACCGAAGTTAAGTTGTGGGGACATTGTCTCGACGCATCTATTATGAAACAATATTTTAATTGAGTATGAAAGCCACGGAGCGAGCTCTGCCCTGTTATGCTCTTATTCTGGAAGAGCTGTTAATTGCTTTTGGCATTATAGCCTGTAGTAAATAGAGGAAGAAACTATTTGTTGCTTTTTAATAACGAAAATGAGTTTAATTAAACAACAGCTCTTGCTTTGAAGTTTCAGCATCCTACTCTTGGGAACTAACAAACATATGGGGCAAAACTTAATGAATCAGTTTCGCCAACATTTCCTGTGTTGTTGAGAGGGAAATATGATCCCGGAGAAACACAACCCGATTATAGTGCTCAAAGTGCTTCAATTTACCACATTTATTGGTAAAACAGCCCATATTATATTATATTATATTATATTATATTATATTATATTATATTATATTATATTATATTATATTATATTATTATATATTATAATGGCTATCATTTAAAAGTTTTTTTAGATTTACACTTATATTCAGCAAGGACACATTAAATTGATTTAAAATTACATTAAGGGCTTATACACTGTTCGAAAAATTTCTATTTCATATAAATGCTGTTCTTTTGAATTCATCCAGCAGAACAACTGTTTTCAACATGCAACATTTCAACATGCACCTGTTTTCTTGAGCACCAAATCAGCATTTTAGAATGATTTCTGAAGGATCATGTGACACTGAAGAATGTGAATGAATGGTTTTTATTCATTTTATTCACTTTTATTCAAGGGTAATCACTTAAAATGTATGATTAATTTGGCCTTAATTTAAATGAGCATGTCTTTACAAAGTATTTAGTGACATTTTATAAGGCTGAAGAACGATTATCTAAACATCAGCCAATTAACCTATAATCACGCTTCACTTTTCACTTTTGCTCTGTTTTGCTCTTGTAACACTTAAGAATATGGAAAGCTGGATATGGATGTGACAGTTGGCCAGATCCATGATTCACTCAATCCCTGGGACTGTCAAAATGGGCCTGGTTCCCATTACAGATGACAAGTGTTCTTCCTAGTTCTTAAGTGATTTTATTTGCCTATTTGTTTGACTGTTTATTTGATTTGGCTTACCATCTGTTCTGTATTTTTTTTCTATTTTTTGCTGTTCTGCATGCCTCATCATCTGGCACCCAGCCAGAAAACATTGTTCTGACGCTACAGGTAATGTGTGTGTCCTGCTAGTCGTGTCAAGGGCCAAACCGGGCCCAAGTCTGACCACCCTCATCCCTTAGTTCCTCCTAACCCTTACAGAACCCAGCCCTGTACTCATGCTGTTCACAAGTTTGTTTCAGTGTAACTTTTATGGTCTAATTTTGATTGTGGTTGTGTCATCCATAACACAACATTAGGTAGATTAAAAAATTGTAATAGACATAGTGTGCGTCTCAGTCAGCTCCCTAGCTTCCTAGCTCCTGAATCAGTATATCGTGGACACATATTCAGGCACTGGTAAGGACAGTAAGGTCCCTGGCTCACTACACATTGGGACATTGATGGTGACATGACAACAGTTTCGTTGTCAATGTCACTGCAGGTATTTATGAACAAAAGCAAAACTAATATTTTCTGGCATTTATGTTTTTAATGTTATTTAAAGTACAGGTGCAAAGAAAAACAAATTAGAGCTGTTTAATATTCCATTTAATGGATAGCAAACAAAAATATTTAATTTATACAAAAAGCACACTAGATTTTGAATATTTCTACTTCAAACTGTATTTAATAATTATGTAATTATTTGTGTGTGAAATGTGCAAATATATTTAACATTTAAAATATATAAGTTATAAGTTAAATATATATTTTTTAGTCTTTCCTTCTTTTGACAGGAAGTGTTTACGTTGAATTAAATGGCAGATATTGTTTAGTGTGCTAAAAAAAAAAACCCAGGAAAAAACAATAATTCATAATCCCCAAATTAATTAGTTTTCAGGTTATAATCAGGCTTTTTTCCATTTAAGATTTTTTTATGATATTACATTTCATTTAAACTAAGAACCTGCAGGGACTTTTTTCATTCGCACACATGTTCCTAAATACATTTGAAAGTTTGCAAACACCTCTGTTTAGTCACAAATGCTCACACTATCAAGCCCTGATGCCTCCATTATTTATGATAAAGACTCCTAATCTATAAAAAAAACAGCATCATATTAAAACATTTTTCTTCTAAGATGCTGCAAGCTGAATTCAATTTATCTGTAACATGGCTGCTGCAGACAAAAGGCATTGGATCCAAGTGCAGTAAACATTTATTGAAACAGGACAACAGAAATAACTCTAGACAAGGAACAAGATAAATCCAGCAGGCACATGAACAAGAAGCTACAACAAACGCACACGATACAACCGTATATTGGCAACGCTAGACAAGGAACAAGAGAAACACTGGGGTATATACTGTATACACAAAGGGAAAACAAAGTTAACAAGATAACAAGGGGGAGTGGCTAATTGTCATGGGAACACACAAGGGTAACCAAGGGAACTAACAAGCCACACCTGGGGAGAACTACAACACATGGCACAAGACAGGAAATAACACAAAAGTCCTCACTCAAGACAGGGGAACACAGGCTGGGATCACAAGTACCAGTGTACCACATATCTATGCGCTGACTGCTACACCTTAGCTCGAAATCAACATTACACACTTTTAATACAGTTTTAAAATTGGGAATAATTGAACTATATAACTGAATTGAATTCACTGAACTTTTTTCTTGGCCATCCTATATTAAAATCACAGGTATTAAATGTCTCTTTCATCTCTGTAATTGGTAAGATAATCACAGATTCACAGAAATGTCCTCATCTGCTGTCTGCAGTTTTTCGCTCAGCTATGACCCAGTGAGGTGTGCGGCTGCGCTAACAGGGAGGATGACATCCATAGATGAGCCAGTCTGAAGCGTGAATATGCTGATACTAGAGAAGCTCAGCAGAGGGTCAGAACGGTCAATAAACTCATGCCCTGGTGTTATGCTATATGTGTGAAGTCCCCCTTGATAGTCTAGCGGCTAAGCTTTTGTGTAATTTCCAGCGACACTTTCCAGTTCTTACCCACATAGGCATGAGGGGAAATGAGCTTTTAAAACCACTTTTAGAGAATTTTAAATATGGAAAGGCTCTACCCTTGAGGAGAAGCGAGGGCTATTGGTGACAGACAAAGCCTCTGGTTTATTCAGCGGATTAAGCTTATCCACAGACTAGCCTGAGGAGAGCCCTGCTCATTCAGAAGTGTCCATAATGCCTCGGGACGTGCAAACGGATTCAATGGCAGCATATGGATAAAATGTTTAACATTATTCCATCATGTTACATACAGTATGGAAATTTTGCATGGTTTAATTCCCCTCATTTAAAATGCAGTTTTCTTGGAAGGCTTTCGAGACAAGGATATTTGCTTCACTTAGAAAAAAAGCTTCCTCTAGCAAATGTTTTGCTTGTCTCATTGCCTTTTTTTAAATTATAAACCGTGAAAATATTTTGTATCTTGTTAGATATATCTTGATGTTCCTTTTAAAAAAACAGTTTAACATAATAATAATAATAATATAATAACATTATAATATAATAATATGTCTCTATATGAAGTACTCATGTAGTGTAATTATAGTTCTAAAAAATACACACACGACACTCTTTCCTTCCTTTTAGTAGTGGACGAACTAATCCGAAAATTTAAACCTATATACAGTAACTTAATGCAAATCAAGACTTAACTGAGATTTATTTTCCTGAAATTCATTGTGGATCAGGCTTATACTGCATTGAGGAAACTATCTCAATTCTCAAATAATAACTCAATTTGTTTGTATTTATTGAACATTCTAATCTTTGTAACTTTGTGTTGTGTGCAGGTGATTTATTATGAGATTGGTTTTGTGGTGTGTGCGGCACTGGGCCTGCTGTTCACCGTGCTGCTGCCGCTGGTGGGGCTTCTCTTTTGTTTGTGCCGCTGCTGTGATAACTGCGGAGGAGAGATGCACCAGAGACAGCGGAAGAACGCAGACTGCCTTAGAGGACTGCTGACCACACTGTTACTCACAACCACCTTCATTATCACGTAAGTTTTTTGCGTTTGTCTGAATGCGCAGGTGCGCTTGCATGCGTAACCTTTAACACGGTAAGTTTCTGTTTCAAAACCTAGTGTGATGCCTACATAGGCAGTATTTTAAGGTATCATATGCACAAAAAGGCAAAGGAGGTTCCAAAAGGTCTGTCTACCAAGATGCCTTCTTTTGAGCAGATTCGTATTCAAATCATCACATATATCTTACTCAAATAAGTACTGAGTATTATTAATTAACTACATGTAGAGTTACAGTTAGGGTTAGGGTTTGATTTAGGGTTAGTTACTTGTAATTATATATAATTTACTGTTATTACTATAGTGTAACTATATTATTACAGCAACGTGTAACTGCGCCACCTTAAAATAAAGTGTTGCCAGTTTTTTTGGTAACACTTTACAATAAGGTTCCTTTATTAAACATTAGTAAATGTATTAACTAACATGAACTAACAATGAGCAATACATTTACTACTGTTTTTGTTAATCTTTGTTAATGTTAGTTAATGAAAATAAAGCTGTTCATTGTTTGTTCATGTTAGTTCACAGTGCATTACCTAATGTTAACAAGATTTTAATAAAGTATTAGTAAATGTTGAAATTAACATTAACCAAGATGAACAAATGCTGTATAAGTGCAGTTCATTATTAGTTAATGTTAACTAATGTAGTTAACTAATGAACCTTATTGTAAAGTGTTACCGTTTTTTTAAATAAATGATTTTATTAAAAAAAATTAAAAATGTAATATTTTACCAAATATTTGTTGTGCTGTGTATTCATATGATTTTTAGAGTGTCATGTTCTTAATTTAGCAACATGCTAACATCAAGCTCTATTGAAATCAATTATGTCTTTAATTGTGCAAACCTTACAAATTGGTCATGTATGAGGTGCCACTTAAAAGGCAGCTAACTATGTATGTAGTAGACAGCTGTTTTTATGTATTTGTCATTCGGTAGCTCTGAATTGTCAAAAGACCTCTCAAAATGCTTGCTATGGATGTGAAAAACACAGCAAATCTGACCCAATCCGAATTTTTTTTGTTTTATGACGGACGAAAGTTTCGGAGGCAGTGTGTAAACGTGATTGACACATTGAGGTTGTATTTATTTTTTAACGTGCGAAAATTTTGGACTCTGTGTGCAAGGACCTTAAATCGTCAAGAGCAAATTCAAAAGCTCATAAGTTCAATCAAAGACCTCAGCATGGATACTTTTGAGCTTGCAGTTAATCTCCCTGTCCTAAATTCGCCATGTTCCCAAAAGCATATTGTAGACGAGTGTACACTACAGAAAGAAATACAGCAGGATCGCACAATAGCGGGAACTCCAGGATAGCAACGGCACACTGAATAGAGTGTTTGATGTGCCTCTGCTTTATGGATTCAGCTGGCTGGCTCTTTATTAAAGATTCCATAGCACATGTCTGGCTGCCTGGAGATGGGCATGTCTCCTCATGCAAAAATCTCCCGGGATTTCAACCTTCATGATTCTTATCAAGCCATAACTGGGGCTACTTTACACACTGCTCTCTTCAGGGTCAATCTTGTTTAAAAGTAAGACAGGCACCAACCAGTCTCTTTGTAGGAAGTTTAACTGAAAATCAATCAGATGTTATAAGAGGACTCTCACAGAGAGATTATGGAAATGTTCTTGAGTTTGAAGCATCTCCAGGTGTGTAGGTTATGAATACAAATAGTGTTTGTCTTAGTAACGGGGTGAAACCTGCAGTTTTGTTGACCCGTCTTGTCCTTTATATTTTGCAAACTTAGAAATGTTATTGTAATTGCTTGATGAACTCGGGCCGCTTTCTGAGGACTCTGCGGTTTTCTTTTGAAACATTGGGCGTAATGTAGGCTTGATGAATAATTAAAGAAGTGACCCAATTATGACAAGAAAATTCATCATTAGTGCCATCTTACTTTTAAGAGAAAAACAGCATTTCTTAGGGACACTGTCAGCCCAGTCATGAGCACAATGGTGTGATGGTCAGGCAAAATAACAGCTTTAGGCATCTATTACTTGTATTTTTAGTTCATTTCCTTCAACACTTTGTCAGGCGGTTTTCTAGACTCTTTGTATCACTGACATCCACAAATATGTTTGTTTTATGCTTAACATGCATGATTCAGATGGCTGCAAGTAGTGAAAGATAATTTGATGTCATTTGTGTAATTAATTAGTAAACCTGGCAAGATTTTTTTTTCATGTTTCTGAAAGAAGTTTCTTTTGCTCACCAAAAAAATCCAGTAAGAACAGTAATATTGTCATTACTTCAAAATATTGTCAGTAATATTGTCATTATTAATGATAATGCATCATTACTTCATTCTTAAGTGCCACATGATTCTTCAGAAATCCTTCTAATATGCTGATTTGCTGCTCAAGAAACATTTCTTGTTATTATCCATGTTGAAACTGTGACACATTTTTTAGAAATTACAAAAGAAGAACATTTATTTGAAATGGAAATTAATTAACATTGTAAATGTCTTTACTGTCACGTAATACATTTAAATTTAATGTGTCCCTTCTGAATATGTATTTCTTCAAAAAAATATTACTGACTCAAACCTTTTGAATGGCAGTGTATATATAAAACATATAGTACATGTTTTCTTATATGTCTTACTATGTATATGGCATGTGCCATTAAGTTAAAAATAGATGCTATTGCCGTTATTTACAAATGACCGCTCGAATAAATTTGTTTCCTCGTTCTGAGGAAGGCTGCTCTTTAAAACATAATGATACACTTTGATGCTTTTGCATGCCGTTTTTATTATAGATGTATGTAATTCTGTATGTGCATTTATATTTAAACAGTCCTAAATCAAAGTAATAGTTTAACAAAACATGGATCATAAATTTTGCATTGACATGGATAAGACATCAGGGTTTACATAGATTTAAATTAGCAGATTCATTCATTAAATTAATAATCTTTAACCGTGGTGCTATATGTAAAGTCGTACACACATATTTACAGAGACGAACATTTCATTGCTAATAGCTTGAATTTTAAAGCCTATGAGACTTAATGGATCTACTTTTTCCTTAGATGTTTCCTGAAATTCCTTAGGGGAATTAAAAATAGACACAAATGAGAATTGCTGATGGAAAGTAGGGGCTCTAAAGCTCAAATAATTGTTCTTTGGAACAATTAGATGAGAAATATTTGAGTTTGACATTGAAATCTCTCGGTTTTGAAGATACACAGTTGGAGACTGTGTCTAGAGAAGACATACTGCGGGACAATCTGAGGAGAATCTGAAGCAAATGTTTCCATTTGCTCTCAGTTTAATCTTGTTGCTATCTAGAAGAAACCATTGATATATTAAAGTGGTCTAATTTGTGAATTTTCATTGGTGTGTGTGGCGCTCTATACGTGAGGGACTCGCTCGGCTGACTGTTTCTTAGCTGTGATTGGATGTAGAGCAGAAACCCGGCTGCTACTCAGAAGGAGTGTTATGCTCAGGGCACTGGAGGTCACCGGGGCCACTGCTCCTCTGCCAACCCCGGGGCTCAGCTTGCAGAGACGGCCTGTCAAATTCAATACAGTAGAGCCTGTGAACCCACATGACATCCATAGTGCAGCTGGGCTGTGCAATACTCACACATTCATTCATTAAACCACCCCCGTTTAATCAAAAGCTACATTTACTCAGTATTTGTGCTGTTAAATGTCAGTTTAGCCTGTTTTCGATTCCTCCATCCTTGAAATATTATAATGCTTGGATAGATCTTGATTCAGTCTTGGTAATTAATCGTTGTAGGCACATATGTGTAAGTGCTTGTATTTTTACATTTTTGTCTAGCATGTGTGTGTGATCAGAGACAGTTAGCATGAGCGCCCGCCTTTCCAGCCTTAATTAGACTCCGCAGTTTTCTCAGTTCAGTGTTCGGTATCGTCTACATTTAGGTTGATGTGGTTTATGTATTTCTCCTGCGTTTCTGTGTTTGCATCTCTAACGATCTATATTAAAGACTCCCTTGAGTATTTTCCTGTTCGTGCGTATTGTTTACCACACCAGCCGTAGCATACAGTAGATGAGCAATGAAGATATACTATAACTACAGATTTTAAGTCAGGAGCTGTCAGTACAATATACTGCAAAATCTTAACATACATCTATAAACACATGACTGCAAAGTTGAGAGTGTTGGGGAGTCTGATTTCATGACATCATTCTCAGTTTCTATAGTAACAGCGACTACTCTGATTGGTGGACCTCTCTTCAGGGTTTTGACTACTGTGATACTTCAGTTAGAATTGGGAAATTGAAATTATTGTGAGGTGACTTATTGTGAGGTCCTCGAACAGTTTGGAGTTATGAAAGGGGTCCTTGGTGTAAATACATTTTAGAAACCCTGATTTAAGGTGACTAGCGCCTGAGGAGTGCCTATATCTGGTTAGCAATATGTGTGAATGTGTTTGCGTAGGAGAGAAACCATGGTTATGGTGACAATATGTCCTGATGTGACTCTGCGTTAGCCTCTTTCTGGTGTGTGTGTGTGATCTTGCGTGCAGGCGTGCGTGTGTGTGTAGTACAGCTCTCCTTGGCACATAGCTGTACAGTTGACTTTCATCAGTGTATTTACAGGGTTGTGATTGCGTTATAAAGCAGCCTTTAAATAGATACATCATCAGATATTACCGTCATCAGTCCACCGAATGCAAATGAAAATCAGTCGTTGTCTTCTGTCAGTTATGATCATGAATAATGAGTATTTTAGCTGTAATATTCAGCTCAAAGAAAAATGCCCACCATATTTTGGTGGCACAGAATGGAGAGAGAATGCTTTTGTTTGTGTGGTTAATCATGTGTCCTCCTTCTGTCCTACACTTGAATGGAAAAGAGAAATGATTGTCTCACACTTCAATTACCCGCCAGATCTGGCCTACTTTCACTGCACACATGGGGCTTGCCACATCCATTTCCACAAACATATTCAATTTAAGACTTGTGGAAACCTTTAAAGGAACATTTCAATTTCCTGTGGAATAATACATCTGAAGTCTAATTTGAAAGAAAAAAATATGCTTTTTTATTATCTGGCCAAAAATGACTCATTTTATATTATAATAGTCATCAGCAATAAAATATAAAGGGCCGTATTTTAACGATCTGAAACGCAAGTATCAAGCGCGAAACGCGAAACTTTGTGGGCGGGTCTTGGGCGCTGTTGCTATTATACCGGCGGGATAAATGACTCTTGTTCCCGACGCAAATCTAAAATGGGTTGGTCTGAAGTAGCTTCATTATTCATAGGTGTGGTTTGGGCGTAACGTGAAATAAACCAATCAGAGCGACATCTCACATTCCCTTTAAGAGCAGGCGCGCTTGTTCTAAAGCGGATTCCTATTATAACGGCGGATTTGCCAGGTCATTCACTGTATGATTTGCAAAAATGAAAACTGCTGCTTCTGTGTAGATGAGAGAATCAAAGTGTATGCGCGTTGTGCACATGCTACATTGATTATGGCCAAGCATGCGCCCTTAAAATAGTATATGAATAACATTCGCAACGCGCCACTGACTTTAAACTAGTTTTTTTCGGTTAGTGGCAGAATTGTTTTACTAAACCTGTAAAATCGCATGAGGGAACGTTTGCGCCGGAACACGCCTCCTCTTTGCGCTGAACCGCCCCGGGGAGCGCAAGTGTATTTCTTAGTTAACCGACGTGCGTCTGTGGAGGGAAAAGTCCGCTGTGCGCGGGTGCAAAATAGGAATGATACATGCGTCGGTGTACAAAGTCAATTGCGCTGGGTGCAAGATAGGGCCCAAAATGTTTTTGCTTTGTTAATTCATTTCCATTCTATAAATTGACCAACATTGAATGAACAAATCAAACCCATCTCACATTTTAGCGTCTTCAAAGTCCTCAGGTGCATCTGGAAATGCTTTTTAACTAGAGGTTCCCATGTATGCTGGACACACTTGCCTGTTTATCCAGTGCAATTCATCCATTTCCAGTTGTTTAACTGAAATAACATACAGTAATATAAATTCTGTCAAAGGTGTTCAAACTTTTGATTGGTACTAGTGCATATGTTTCATTTAGCAGTCATGGTATTTCAGTACATTGAAAAGTAGTTAAAACATCCTTTCCTTCCAAAATAAACGGCTGACCCTCATTTTCCAGTCTACAGTGGCTGTCTTTGTCTGGGTCAGTAGCTTGGTGGTGTCGTCGTGGTGGGCCGATCGCATTACAGGTCTGTTGAGCTCTGAGGAACCAACAGGTAGACCTGGAACGCCTTCACGGCAGGGTGAAATTAAACCCGGTGGGTCATCTTCTGTTTAAAGAGGCAGTCAAGGAGGTGCTCACCCCCACCCTGTTCCTCAAACCCCCTTAAGAGGCATTTATAGACAGGGACGCTGTGGGACCTGCCCCAGGGTCCAGTCTGGATGAATACAGCGATCATTGTGGAAGTAACGCGATTCCTGCCTCCATTAGTCTATGGAGACATTCTTCAGTGCACTGAACCAACCCAAGTTGTAAAGCCTATTTTCTCCATGATGCCAAAGTGAGCTTAGAGCCATCTTTAAAGGAAAGATTTAATGAGGAATATGTATTGGTGAAATATCATACAGGTGTAGTTAACCACACAATAGTTTAAAAACTATTTAAACAAACTTTTTTGGTACTGTCTGTCTATCTGTACCTCGTTGTCACTTGTTGTCGACACATGTAGGTATGTATGGTATGCATGTATATTATTTTATATTTTAAAAAAATAAAGATTTTTCATATATTGATTTTTTTTAAACCAGAAATGTAGATCCAAAGTTGCTTGTTAAAAAGCAAACTTCTCTTTGCTGGTTCATATGAGGTTCCCTGCAGAGTTTTAGGCCATCTCATTGCCCTCTGTGTGGAATGCATTTCGCCATCTTCAAAGCCTCTTTGTTCATTGCCTGCTATGTTTTCCCTGACCTTACGGAACAGAGCAGATAGCAGCTTACCAACACACAGTGAAGACAGAGAGAGGAGGACATGGGGAATAAGGGGGTGAGAAAGAGGAAAACAATGGTGCTTTGTAGCCAGCCACCCATTTTGATTCTCTATCAGTCTGTGGTCTGTATCCCGCCCTGAGACCATTCTGCAATGCCCCCTATCTGCATATAAAGCACAACATTTCATCACATGTGAGTGATTTCACATCTTAAAATTTGGCCAGTTTGCTTATTGCTCTAATGAAATTCCTCGGTTGTATGTCCATTGAATGTCAAGTCAAGTCAAGTCACATTTATTTATATAGCGCTTTTTACAGTACAGATTGTTTCAAAGCAGCTTTACAGAGATAACAGGAAAATAATGCAAAAAAGTTTGTTTCCAGAAAGTTATTAAAAAAGTTATTAATTTAGTTCATTTATATATATGTAGCCGCTCTGGAGTAAACCGTGATGTCATCGTCCAGCTCAGTTCAGTTCTTCTATAATAGTGTCAATGCAGGCAGATGAATATTATTGTTGAAAATTAAATTAAATGTTAAATTTAAAAGTAACCTAAGGAGTATATCAGGAGTGTGTCGAAGCATTGATACTCTTCATATGCAGCAGCACCCACTGATTCATCTTTGTATGGTGCAATTACATTTGGTGAACAGTGACTACACATTTTGATGCAACATGACAAAAAGCCTTCCTGTTTGCGCTATTGTTGCATAAGTCAATCATGGCTTTTGTCCCAGACTGCAGTGAAATCCTAGCATGATAGAAGACGGTTCTGCCAATGTTCAGCTGCTCCCACAGTAGCCATGAGCACACCAAATGAAGAAAGCCCAATTAGGATGTGTGAATCATCAATAGGTACTAATAAAGGGCTGTTTTTTCCTTGAAGTGTCTCTCAGTCTAATTAAGGAGAGCTCACAGTCACCCTTGTTTGTTTGAAATGCTTTGCCAACTGTGTCAGACGAAGGTTCCTTTGGATTTATTCACCGAGTTGCATAACAAAAGTGCTGTCTTCCTGTATAGACCTGCAGCAGTATGATGTTGCCTCGCAGTTCTCAATAAAACTATGCAAGAGTAAGAGAACATTCCCAAAGCGAGGCAATTAAAAGTATCCTAACAGAAGTATCCTCACCCAGCTGTGAGGAATATGCATCTTGTAATTGTGCTTTAGTGCTGCCCCCTACTGGCACTCCAGAGAGTAGCTTTTAGTTACGGCCATAGACAACTATTCACATTGAGGGGAACATGTTCTTTTACATATGGTCCCATTTTTCCTTTTCTGGCCTGATATAATTTGTGTTGTTTATTCATCAGGGCAGGGGTCCTTTGTGCATATGCAGCCAATCAGAACCTGAGTTCTCAGCTGAAGAGTGTGAGGAGGCTGGTGAAGAGTAACCTAAGAGACCTGCACACCTTCGCCAATCAGACCCCTGCAGTGAGTAATACAACCATAACCAACATACACTATTATACTGTGATAGACGGACAGACGGATGGATGGATGGATGGATGGATGGGTGGGTGGGTGGATGGATGGATGGATGGATGGATGGATGGATGGATGGATAGACAGACAGACAGACTGATTGATTGATTGATTGATTGATTGATTGATTGATTGATTGATTGATTGATTGATTGATTGATATTGATGATGGATGGATAGACAGACGGACAGACAGACAGAAGCATGAACAGATAGATAGATGAATGGATTGGTGGATGGATAAATAAATTGATGATGGATGGATGGATAGATAGATTGATTGATAGATTAATATTGATGATGGATGGATAGACAGACGGACCGACAGACAGACAGAAGGATGAACAGATGGATGGATGGAAGGATGAACAGATGGATGGATGGATGGATGGATGGATGGATGGATGGATGGATCAATTGATGATGGATGGATGGATGGATTGGTGGATGGATGGATGGATAGACAGACAGAAGGACGAACAGATAGATTGATCGATTAATTGATGGATGGATGGATGGATGGATGGATGGATGGATGGATGGATGGATGGATGGATGGATAGATAGATAGATAGATAGATAGAACAGTTCAGAGATCTGAACATTTTTGACTGCATAATGCTGCGATTGACCGAAAGTATTCTTTTAGTAGATGTTTTATTATTGGTGAGTGATGACTTGACAGCTAAATATATTGATGTGTTAATGTCTTCCTCAGCAAATTGATTACCTGATCTCTCAGTATGACACCGTGAAGCACCATGTGCTGTATGACCTGGAGAGTAAGTATGCTACAGGTCCTCTTTAGAGGAATAGAAGGTGTTGCTGATGTGAGGACTGATGTTGTGGTGTGTCTTCAGATGTAGGTCTGCTCTTGGGTGGAAGGATACATGAGGAGTTGGGAAAAGACGTGCAGCCCGCCCTCGACGCGACTCTCAGCATGACTGGAAGTATGTCACTCGCTTTGGTTTTTTCTTTCTTCTCTTGTTTTCACCTTTTCTGGGAAAACTGTTTATTGTAATATATCATATATCACATGAGAATATAATGTTGATATACAATACGTTGGTTTCGGTAGTGTCTTATTTCACTGTTTTGTCTTTGATTTGTTAGTCAAAGTGGAGAAAGCCATTAAAGGTAAAGTGATAATGCACCCTGACTAGTCCTTCCCGTGACCTTCTATCTGTAACAAAGTTGTGATTGACTCCTTTTTCTTTCCCAACAAAACCTGGCCCAGTTATTTTCCCATATGTATTGTTCTATCCTTCCTTGGTGGAACCTGCCCATCCCATGTCTTAAAACCAAGTTATCTGAACGGTTATGAACGGTCAGTGTAACGGTTACACTGAAAGATGCAAAGCCAACAATGTCATCTCACCTCACCTCACTGAGAGCATGAAAAGTGACAACCCAGTAACTTTGTTTTTGTAAGCCTTTCTCTGCAAGCATGTCAAAAAATTAAAAGATCATATTTCGCTCCTCTTCTGACGTAGGAAGGGGATCTTATTATAATTTTACCGCCGGTTAAACTGCACGTTTTCACCCACGGAGCCGCCGCTTGGTTTTCGCAAGCGACAACAGTGTAACCAGTTCTAACGCAATGGCAAAAGTTCGAGCAAAGCATGCAAACTGTTCTGTCTACTGCACAGACGAGCACAGAACACTGTATGACCAAAAAATGTCATAGCTGTCTTATAAAGACCTCAGGGAACTGTGTCAACTTGTGTAAAAGTTAAACATGACGGTACATGCAAGTCGATGAGATGCATCAATGTAACTCCACAACAACTACGTACATAAATGTATTCACTAACCATTCAGAAACGTCCAGGTGCGTCTAAAAGTTGCAACCTCTTCCTGAGTCTCTCCGTAAGGCTGCACTCCGCTACTGGTTATTTCTGAGATTTTGGATGAGTGAGATTCGCGTTTTGTTATTTCTGGAGTATCCGAAGCTCGTGTAAAGGATCGGCCGTCTTCTGAACGGAGGTCGGGGAGCAGCAGCTCATTTGCATTTAAAGGGACACACACAAACGTTTTTGCTCACACCCAAAAAGAGGCAAATTTGGTAAGCTATAATAAATGATCTGTGGGGTATTTTGAGCTGAAATTTCACAGACACATTCTGGTGACACCATAGATTTATATTACATCTTGTAAAAAGGGGCATAATATGTCACCTTTAAATCAAAGAAGCATGTGTGGATTTTGTGTCCTTCAGAATTGTTTGTGCCTTGGTTAGCAGTCTCTATTTTGAATGTTCATTTGTGTTTCTTTGCTCATTTGTTCCCTCTCTTAGCAATGCGAGACACCAAGGATGCTCTAGAGAACGTGAGTTTGACCTTGGAGACTTTGCAGGAAGGAACAGTCAAACTGCAGGCTAACCTCAGCCTGGTGCGCGGCAGCCTTAGCAACGTCCTGAACGACCCTCTCTGCAAAGATCAGCGCTCGTCGGAGATTTGTCGCAACATGCTTATCACCCTTCCCAGGCTAGAAATTGCAGCCAACTACTCATCGGTATGAAAATGATTTCTCATCTTTTTTTTCCACAATGGTTGACAGAAGTTTTTTAAAAGTAGAAAATAATCAGAAAACCAAAACGCATGGCTGTTTTTTTGTTGTTGTTGTTTTAGTTGCCTGATGTGACTGAACAGTTAGACAAAGTGAATGAAGTTCTGAAGACGGATCTCAGACAGATTGTAGAAAAGGTACTTTTTTCCAGATTTCACATGAGGTGTTTGCATAGATTCAGGAAAGAAAGTATTATATTTCAGAGTACAATAGGATATTCAACAGGAGACAAAACTTACATTTTATCCAAAAGTTTGGTGTCAGTATTTTATTTTTTATTTTTTTAAAGAAATTGAAGCTTTTATTCAGCAGGGACACATTCAGTTGATCAAAAACAAAGACATTACAAAAGATTTCTCTTTCAGAAATGTTTTTCTTGAGCAGCAAATCAGCATGTTAGAATGATTTCTGAAGGATCATGTGACACTGAAGACTGGAGTTATGATCCTGAAAATGCAACGTTGCATCACAGGAATACATTACATTATAAAATGTTTTATTTTTTAACAAATAAATGTAACCTTGATGAGCATAAGAAATTTCTTTCAAAAACATGAAAAAAAAATCTTACCAACCCCAAGCTTTTGAACAGTATTATATGTACATTCAGTATTTTTTTATACAAAATTACAAAGACATTTTTTAATTGTTTACAGCAAGACCAGGAAGGTATGTACAAATAAATATGGTCAGTTTTGAATGATCTGCTTTGCTTTTCATCTGTGCCACACAGGGGTTTACATCATTCAATGACACTCCCACCATGGTAACAGATCAAACCCGAAATATTGTTGAAGGTGAGTTCAGAGATTAGAATTCAGATCTACCCAAAGATAGATACAGAATCTCCTTTCAGTAATTTGTAAAAATATTTTTCGACTTTGAAACACTTTACAAATGAACTAACAAGGAAGAATACTTCTATACCATTTATTAATCTAGGTTAATGTTAATTTCTACATATACTGTACTAATACATTTTTAACATTTGAAGTTAACCTAGTACACTACTGTCCAAAACTTTTTTAAAGAAATTAATACTTTTATTCTGCAAAAATGACAGTAAAAACATTTATATTGTTACAAATTTCTATTTCAAATAAATGCTGTTCTTTTGAACTTTTTATTTATCAAAAATTATTTCCACAAAATATTAAGCAGCATAATTGTTTTCAACATTGATAATAAATGTTTCTTGAGCACAAAATCAGCATATTAGAGTGGTTTCTGAAGGATCATGTGACACTGAAGACTGGAGTAATGATGCTGAAAATTCAGCTTTGACATCACAGGAATAAATTAAAAAAAATTAAAAATATTTATATATAAAGCAACAAAATTGTAATAATATTTCACAATGTTACTGTTCTTACTGTATTTTTGATCAAATAAAAGATTCTTTCAAAAACATGAAAAATCTTACTGACCCAAAACTTAACAATAATTCAAATTAGATTAATAAACGCTGTAGAAAATTGTACTAATGTTAGCTAATTTAAACTTATTGTAAAATGTTATCATTTAAACATTGCCATAGTGAAAATTGAATCATTTAATTGATTTAATTAACACATGACTTGTATTGCAAATAATATGTACCTAGATAATATTTAGCGTATGTTCATTCTTTGTAAGGCCTGAGGATGATGGGCTTCACCAGCTAAACATCTTAGGGAGTTTTATTCCTTGCTACGGTCACCTTTGGCTTGCTCACCCAATTAAACATAATTCTCTGAAAATACCATAGATAATGAGAAGCATGGTTGTTCTCCTGTAGGGGTGAAGGTTCTGCTGGAAGACATTGGGTCTAACATAACCACTTTCACCAAGCTCTTCCCGGTTCACAGCTCTCTGACCAACTTCACCAAAATGATTACTCACACACACTCTCAGATCGAGGACATCTACCCACAGATCGATCAGATGGATTTCTACAGGTACTTCACAAGCTCTCATCATCATCATCATCATCATCATCATCATCACATTGATTTATATTGCACTTTTTACAATACAGATCGTTTCAAAGCAGCTTTACAGAGATAACAGGAAAAAAAATGCAACAAAGTTTGTTTCCAGAAGAAAAAAGCATCATAGTGCAGTTTAAGGAAGTTCAGTGATGTTTCATTTTTATTGTAAAAAAGTTATTAATTTAGTTCATTTATATATATGTAGCCGCTCTGGAGAAAACCGTAATGTCATCGTCCAGCTCAGTTCAGTTCTCATATAATGGTGTAATGCAGGCAGATCAATATTATTGTTGAAAATTAAATTAAATGTTAAATTTGATGTCCCCTACTAAGCAATGTATTACAATGTAATACTAAGAATGTATTTAAATTGCAATTCAGTAAAAACTCATAAAGCAACGACCTAAAAAATGGGTAGCATTACAATGCATTGAATTATAAACCTTCACAAACTCTCTCTCTCTTCTTTGTTTTCGAGGTAAAAAGTCTTCCATGTGACCTTGACGTTGTTCATAATGTTTTGTCTTCAGGTGGATCTGTTGTATTACCCTGTGCTGTATGGTTGTGCTTATCCTCGCCTTCAATTTTCTGGGATTGTTGTGTGGTATTCTGGGATTTGACAGGCACGCTTCTCCAACCACACGTGGATGTGTCTCTAACACAGGAGGCAACCTGCTCATGGCGTGAGTTTGAGTGTAATGTCAGTCTCTAAACCCATCAAGTGTATGCGGTATAAAACACTCACTCATTCACACACTCTTCCTGTGTCTCTCAGTGGTGTGGGATTCAGCTTCCTGTTCTCTTGGGTGCTCATGGGAGTGATAACAGCTCTGTTCTTGGCAGGGGGGAATCTTGAGAAGCTTGTGTGTGAACCCTTCCAAACCCGACAGCTGTTCAAGGTAAGAGAAACGACACAGCATCTCGGTATAGCATAAAGGTCTGAGACCACAGTGAAAATCTGATGTTTTTCATTTAAAACCAGGAAATAAAAAAGGATTTTAGGATTTAGGACGTTTTAGGATGCGAAAATATTTAAGTTATGATGCAAAATTATTAAGGATAACTTGAGATTCTGCATTTTTCTAGGTCACTAATCGAATAAATGAATGAGCAGCATCGATCATGTGAACTGACAGTCAGATGTTTTTGCATTCTGAAATTCATGTTCATGTTTTCAATTCAACATTCCCCTTAGATTAAAATAAAGTAAAAATAAATTTGATATTATATTATATTAGATTATATTAGATTAGATTATATGTTTCCGACGCCCGTAGTTGACTCAGGCCCAAACTCAGTAGGTGGCGATAATGCACCTTATAGTTGGATGCCAATCGAGTGGATGTAACACTTATATTATATAACACTTTGCAATAAGGACTCATTAGCATTACTCAATACATAAACTAATAATGATCAATATATTTGTAAAAAATGTGATAACCTTTGTTAATGTTAGTTAAAATTGTTCATGTTAGTTGACAGTGCATTAACTAATGCTGGCAAATATATCTTTGGATTTTAATAATGTGTTAGTAAATGCTCAAATTAACAATAACTAAGATTAATAACTGCAGTAGAAGTATTGTTTATTGTTAGTTCATGTTAACTAATCTAGTTAACTAATGTTAATGAATAAAATCTTATTGTAAAGTGTTACCTATTATATTATATTATATTATATTATATTATATTATATTATATTATATTATTTTATATTATATTATTTATGTTCCATTTAAACTTTTCCCTTATATTTTCATGTTGATAATATAATTTGTAATTAATTTAGTTTAAATTTGTTTTAAATTAGTCAAATACAGGACAAATAAATACAAGGAAAAGATCTGTCTCATTTAGTGTGATCATGTTGTATGTAGGTGTTAGATACGCCCAACCTTGTCAACTCTGCTTGGAGAAACTTCATACCAGGATACCTGTACAATGACCCTGAGATGGACCTTACAGCTTATTCTCTCTACAGGTAACCTTTTCATGTATATCTAATAAAACGGAACAATTATATTACTCTAATAGCGACTGTTTTAAAGTGCTGTTAAGTGCTGTAAGGATTTTTATTTCAAAATATTCAAATGTTAAACTCAACAAAACAGACCACATGTATATAACAGTCCAAAAATTATTTGGGCAAATGTATGAATTTTAGTGCACTAAAAACAAAATATTAACTCAAATGGCATATGCAAACAAATGATGCTTTACATTTTCTCAGAACTAACTTTTCTGAGCCATCTTACAACAGAATTGTCTTTGTTCGTAGTCCAGCAGATGGCAGCAGAGTAAGGTTTAAATGCTTTCCCTTTTTCTCTCCTTTCTCAGTAATTGTAAGGACAACAGGGGGATTTACTCAGCTTTTCATCTGGATAAGATCTTCAACATCTCAGCCTTCTTTAACACCAGTGTGGTGAGTGGATCAAAAGCTTAGCTCGTGTGAACACGCAGATCACAACTAAATATGCACTATCTTTCAAAGTCCCACTCTGAGATAAGTGATGTTACTGTTTACACCAGATGCCATTATGAAGAGGGTATATTGAAATGTTTAATGAGTGAGATGCAAACTTCTTAATTCATTTTTTTAATGCTAGATGTGAACTAATAACTGTCTAACCAGTTTGGTTGTTGGGACAAATTTAAGTTGACTATGAGTTCTTGCATTAAAATACACACATTTACAAGAAAGCAGATATTAGATTCAGATGAGTCAGTCTTATTTGAAGCAGATGATACTTGTTTTTCTTTTCTTGCAGATTTCTGCCAACTTTAGATATATTTCATGTGAAATACAGTTTTATAAGAGCTCTGATGTGGTGTGGTTGGTCAGAAAGAACAGGAAGTTTTTTCAATCCAGTGTTAGTTGTTTTTCTCTCTGTTCTCTGCAATTGGCAGAATATCTCAAAACATTTCATTTTAAACTTTTATATACAGCGTCTATAAATGCCTTCATTTCAAAATGATTTTTGTTTTCAGTTTAAATCCTGCAAGCCAACATTCTTGATCCATTGTCACATAGGATTCAAAAAATCTGAGACCACATCGAATGGAAAATGCTAGGATTTTATAAAATAAAGAAAATCTTGTGAACTGTATTATACAGACAGATGTTTTTGCTTCTATCGAAGCACAAGATGTTTTTTGGATCATCTCAAATCAATAATGTATAATAATGTATATAGTCTGAGCCACTAGTAAATAAAAAAAAAAATAAAAAAAAATAAAAATAAAATATATATATATATATATACATTATTTATTATTATAACACTTTACAACAAGGTGCCATTGGTTAATTCATTAACTAACAATGATCAATACATTTGTCACTGTATTTATTCGTCACTGTTAATGTTAGTTAACAAAAATACAATTGTTTATTGTTAGTTCATGTTAACTCAGGCCCATTACATAATATTAACTGATACAACTTTTGATTTTTATAATGTATTTCTAAATGCTGAAATTAACATCAACTTAGATTAATAAATGCTTTGGAAGAATTATTCACTGTTAGTTCATCTTAACTAATGCAGTTAATACCTTATGTTAACAAATGGAACCTTGTTGCAAAGTGTTACCATTTTTATTTACTA
The DNA here is from genome assembly GCF_963993115.1 of Abramis brama. Taxonomy (NCBI): domain Eukaryota; kingdom Metazoa; phylum Chordata; class Actinopteri; order Cypriniformes; family Leuciscidae; genus Abramis; species Abramis brama. The sequence continues at coordinate 11,235,820 of NC_139975.1, forward strand.
GTGGTTTTGACTTCGGGGTCCCACTGGTTAGTTCTAGAATATTACAACCCATACCAGTTTCCTAGACTCATGTCAGAATCATATACAGAGCCTCTTTTCTTTCTGCAGTACTCCAAGGATGTGTCGAAGAAGTTTGAAGGGATGAAGGTGGACCTACGTGGCATCATTCTTCTGGAGTCAGAAGGCAAACAGAATCTTATCAGCTTTACTGAAACTGGCATTAATGAGATTAACTTTGCTGCTTATTTGGAGGAGGTACATAACATACATAAAAGCACATACACGTTTTGATTGAAACTTTGCTCCACAGGCTTTGGTCATGTACAGTCCAACATTAGAGAGAAACTGTGTCCTGTGGCTTCTCATGTGTTTCTGTTTATCTTCCAGGTTAATAAAGGAGTGACTCGCGTTGATCTAGCTGATTTCGCCAGTCAACTTGATGCTCAAGCTGATCAGTTGGTAAGATATTTATTTTTGGTTCAATTAAAATAATATAAAAAAATATATTCCAATAATTTTAGGTATTACATGAAATTCACTCTCATGGTTAGTACCAATGTGAATAACTAATTTTCTATTCTGTTTTAATAATAACTATTTCTTTCTTATGCAGTCTAAAGGGACCTTGCAGACTTCATTAAAGGGACACGCTAACACTATAAGGCAGATCCACATCCAGCAAGTCATCCCGCTGGAGCAGTCCATGGTAATCTATTCCTGTCTCATAGATTCTCTTTAGATTTTTTACCTCCTTATTCATGAATGGTTCTGCTGAATCAGTTTGATTGCAAATGAAAAGCATCTGAATAATGTTCATATTGCCGTTCGCACCTGTCTGATTTTCAATGATGTTTTTTAATTTTCCTTAACACATTCAACGTGATTTATGGCTTTGAAGAAATATGTGAAAGCAAGGGTAAGCCTGTATCTACCAGTAATAGCCACATAACCTACAAGTTGTTTGCTCCTTTTGGTTTCTACTTAGTTTTTTCTGTGACGCCATCATGAAAAAACAAGCATCTTTTTAGAGTAACTTCATCCTGTCTTTGTCCTATTGATTTGATTGTTTTTTTAATATATACAGATTCATAAACTTGTCAAAAGGGTGAAGTGTGGAATTTCTGTCCCTCTAGTGGCATCAAACAGAATTGCAGATTATAGTGATGTTTTCTGACATGTTGCTCAAACAATCCTTCCTGTTGTCTGCAGACCATTGGTTAAAGAATTGTCGCTTTGCTAAAAAAAAAAAAAAAAAAAAAAAAAACAGACCAGTGTCACTGTTTTTACACATTCGGAGAAATCAACCCAGAAATGAATGGAATGAGAGAAAGCTTTTAACATTGAAAAATTGAAAAATTCACTCTTCACCTTTGAAAATGCTGATATGAGAGTTGATAAACTAAGGTTACCACTACGCTTTCAAAATGCATTTTCAGGACTGAGACTTTTATTTTCTCATCCATACTAGATGTTTTACCGGTTAGATGTGATCTTATGTGAAATATAAAGCTCATCAATTGACCTTTCCCCCTGTATCCCAAATATATCATTTAGTCCAACAGTTTTGTGTCACATCTCTTATTTATTGTGACATGATGTGCATGAAATGCATGTAATGCAACTGTCAGGGTGCATGACCCTCTGTCACCCTTCTGGTTCCCTTGAACTGTCAGTTTGTTTCCAAAATGGTCATTTACAGTACTTTTTGCACTATTATAGATGATATAATTTGGACATGATTCATACTTTCTATACCTTCCTTATCTTCCTTATTAAAGAGCACGCTTAGTCAGAGCATCAGACTTCTGGAGAGGACGTCCTCTGACCTGCCTGTGAGTTGCTCATTTTAAAACTGCCACCTGTTTCTAAATATCATCACGGATGCATTTCAGAACATGCTTTCTGATTGGCTGTAAATGTGTTGGTTTTTAGATCAGAGTTAGGGATGTACTAGAAGCCGTTGATGCCGCCCAGTTCCTCATTTCCCACAATGCAACATTTTTGATCAACCAGGTAATGTGAGCGTAAAAAATAAAACCATGTAAGAATGATTGGTGTATTGGTTGTATTGTACTGATGGTTAATATATGCTTAAACAGGAAACCGAGAAATACAAGCAGACTATCATTGGCTATTTCAAGCAGTATATGGACTGGATCAGAACGTCTGTGAGTATTTTGCTATGCACCTGTAGTAGTATCAATGTTAGATTGGTGCGATTGATCAGTTATTGTGCATTAGTGTAGGGTTGAAACCCCTTTGTTTTGCTGTCTCATTGTAGCTGGCCTTGGAGGTCGCTACTTGTAAACCGCTCAGCAACATTGTGGACACTGCCGAGATCCTGGGCTGCAGTTTCCTGCTGGATTCAATGGTGAGAGAACCATCGCTACTGTAATGAAAATCATTGAACAAAATAGTTAAAAACATTTTCTCATCATTTATTCACCTTCATGTCAAGCAATTTTCTGACATCCATGAAATTTGGTGTTTTCCATACAATTAAAGTGGATGGTGATTTATACAGCCATAGCTTCAAAAAGTACAAAAACTACTCTTTCACTATAGGTGTGTCCCAAATCGCGTACTTGTCCACTATTCTATGCCATTTTGTAGTATAAAGAGTGCGACTAGTGCGTTCACACTGAAAATTCTAAAAAGAAAAAGTGCACTTTAAGTACCCGGATGATGCACTTGTTTAACCGAAAAAACGAAGTGTGGGATGAGAAAACGCCTCAGGTTACAAATGTAACCATGGTTCCCTGAGAAGGCATCGCGTCCTAGGACGCAGTGAGAGTTCCCAATTATCAATAATATGATCGGCACAATTTCAGGCCAGTGTTAATGTTTTAACCTAAATTGTTGTAACCTTATATACATCAATATATAAATACTACAACCTAACCCTAAAACACACCCTAACCCATAGCAGAAAACCCACTGCATTTTTACAACAACAGGATGTCCCTAAATAAAGGTTTTGTCAGATTTTGCTCACTTCTTCGTACAAATAACAAGTTTGTACTTGTGGGCCAGTGGGTTGTTTTTAAGCTGGTTTCTCTTTTATTTTTACTCATGTTGGTAGTCAATGCATCCTTTTGGCTACGCATTTGTATAAAGTTAAACTTTTATTGACATCTTGCATGGCTGGACACATTGCATCAGATCGCCCACTCTGATGGAATGTGAATGCCCCTTTATGTAGAAAGCTTCCCAAGCTGGAAATCTAATTTTCGGGAGAAATAAGCACACAGAGAGTATGTTGATCAAACATGTCATTTATGGTTAAGCGGAGTGCAGTTTTTGGGTGGCGTTAAGTAATCTTGTGTTTATTTGTTGCAGAACACGTTCTGGTTTGGACTGGGCTGCTCCGCGCTGTTTCTGCTCCCTAGCATTATCCTGTCCATCAAGCTTGCCAAGTTCTACCGCAGAATGGACACAGAGGATGTCTATGACGAGTAAGTATCCCAAATATAGCAAGTTTGTGGTTGCTATTTATTACCCCACTGATTACAGTATATTGTTTTTCTCTGCTAACGAAAACCCAAAGGGCAGTTGTTCAGTCAGATGAGAGGACCGGCACTAACTGTTGTATAATGAATAATATGCATTAATATATGAAAGTGCAAATGCCTCATTCTTTTCTTTTCGTTTGCCTCAGAGTAGTTAGTAATTTTTCTCTCTCTCTCTCTCTCTCTCTCTCTGTGTTCTTTTTCTGATACTTTTCTCTGTTCTTTCTAGTTCCTCTGTCTCTGGGACTTGGCATTTCACGTTATGATAACCATTCTTGCTATTTCCATCTTTCTTCATTCTTCGTCTTTCTGTCCAGCACTTTGCACTTTATGAGAACTGCCTGTATATATATTGTTCAAACAGTGTTTGTTTTAGCATTTGTCGAGCATTCATACGTTTACAGTCGAAAATCATTGCGATTGACAAGTCACCAAGTGTCTTGACCAAAGACGTCCATTTTGACATCCATGTGATGCCACTACAGTGCATCTCTGTAACATTTTTGCTTGTCTTGTATCTTTTTAGCATTGAGACAATTCCCATGAAAACGTAAGCTGTTTTTCCCCCTTATATTTTGCTGTCCACTTTCCCGCTAAAACGACATCCCTTTCCTGTTTTGTACATAAAACTTTCTGCTTAATGGTGCTGGTTTAAGCTCTAAGTCTTGGAATGCCTTTTCGGGGAAGGGTCGCTGTTTGTGTTGGTGTGTTATCTTTGAAGCTCTCTTGTTTAACATGAAGGGCTGTTAAAACAGAAACCTTAAGAGCACACTTCAGAAGAATCGCTGTACATTTTACAAGATACGATTGCAATTTATACCGATTCATACTCTACTGCTCAACCTTGCGTGTACATTTTTCAAGACCGTTTTAAAATGAAGCTTGTTTATAGTCAGTCGCATGCCATTTCTCTCATGCCACATCATGTTTTGTTTGATTTTTTTTATCTATGTAATGTTTTTTTCAGTATGGAAATTGGTAATAATGGTTATTATAATGAACATTTAGAAGGTATCCAAAACCCTGTAATGGCAAGGTAATCAGAACCATATCCACGCTTAATAAATTGCATGCATTGGAGGTACAAATCGATTGAGGTTATAGTGAGGTGTCAGAGGTCTGATGCATGCGTGATTTGAAAGTGCCCTTTGCACAAACATGCACCTAGGAGTTGGATATTTCATTTTTCTAATTTTGACAGTGGTGTTTGCATGCTGGCTAACTCAATAGCAGTAATGTAGAATTTGTGTTTTGCATTTAATATTTGAATTTATATTAATACATGCATGACATTTCAGAATTTATTGATTGGGCGAATTTGAGTCTCTCACTAGGCTGCTATGGCTGTGCATGGTCTTTTTCTCTAACTCATCACTAATTGCATGTGTTTCAGCAACAAAACGTGTAACAGAGGTCAGGACGGTGGGCTAGAATGACACAGAGCATAAACACATACATACATACATACCATTCAAACTTTTGAGGTCTGGGAGATTTTTTTAAATGTTTTTGAAAGATGTCTCGTGCTCAACAAGGCAGCGTGTGTTTGATTAAATTGTGAAATAATAAAACAATTTAAAATAACTTAAATATTTTTTTAAATGTTATTTATTCCTATGATGGCAAAGCTGAATTTTCAGCATCATCACTCCAGTCTTCAGTGACACATGATCCTTCAGAAATCATTCTAATATGCTGATTTGCTGTTCAATAAACATTTTATGTGTGACATTGCAATCAAAAATCACTTAAAGCACCTTTAATTATTAGTACTAGTGCTGTATGTGTCATTTTGAAAGCCCTGTCCTGCTCTTCTATAAGAATAATGGGTTAAAATGGATGGAGAGATGATGGGGGTCATCTAAGGGCTGTGTGTGGATGTTAATACACTCTGACCCTGACAGTTTTTCCTTTTGTACCTCAAGCATCCCTACCTATGACACTATGACTCGATTCCCACGGGCCTCTGCGCCCCCACGCCATGCCGACTGGTGACTCGTCGGAGGACGCTCTGTTTTTTAACAACATAAAGGTACTGGGAGCTGCAGATAAGAGCAAATGGACTTGCTCTTCCTCTCTAACAAGCATGTTCATCTTCCTCCCCTTCAACTAATTACATAGACATTTTAGTATGCATTTATTTGATTTGTTTCCTAACCTTTCACTCTTGATTATGTATCATCTAGTGAGTGTCATTTTCTGTCATTACACCAACAGCATGTTTCGTTTTTGCATTCTCTTTCCATCTTCAGAAGCATTCCGCCTGGATAACTGCTGACAGTTCTGCCAAGCTTCGTGTGAATTGTGTTTTTTAGGGTCCATCACTAACCACTTGCCCGTATCATTGTGATCCGCCTATGTTTGACTTCAAACATTCCTGACGGCTCTGCAAACAGATAGATGCCAGCACTCACTGTGTGTTTTGTTTCTTTACTTTGGTCTAAAATCTCATCTCCCCTCTCACTTCTCATGTCCACCAGTTCATTCGTATCACTGTTTGCCGTTTATCGTGCATTTGAAACTACGCAGCAGGTGTAATTCTGTAATATTTGTTTCTTTACTCTCACAGTGCTATTGGAAACTGGAATTGAACCTTTGTGGAATGTAAGTTGTTTAAATTGGCCTTGTTTTACATTAAACCAGTGCTTCTCAACCTTTTTGACTCCAAGGCCCCCCACTGTCCACAACAATATTCAAAGGCCCGCTTGATTTTTCCAGTTGTTTGTGATTTACTGGATGAGGATTAAAAAAATATTTTTACTCACAGTTTCGACCTGATTAAATATTTGATGAAAAAATAGAAAAATGTATATTCTATAAAAATGCGCACGGAATAATAACATTTGATTAAATTACATGACCAGGTCTGAAAATCACACTTTTACAAATAGGCTTCCTCATATAGCCAGTAGCCAAGCTAACAGGGAACATTCTCAGAACTTTAGCTAATGTTCTGGCAAGGTTATCTCAAATGTTCTTCTCAAACATTCTTCCAGTAACATCAATAGAACATTTGTTCAAAGTTATCAGGTCTATGTATCATAATAATGTTCTCAAAACGTTAGCACAAACATTTTCTATATAATTTTATCATTCATGGAGCGTTTTTTTCTGAAATGTTTTAGTTGGACATTCGTCGAACATTTTTAAATGTTACTACTTGTTTCAGAATGTTTAAAGGGATACTCCACTTTTTTTGGAAATAGGCTCATTTTACAACTCCCCCAGAGTTAAACAGTTGAGTTTTACCGTTTTCGAATCCATTCAGCCGATCTCCGGGTCTGGCGGTACCACTTTTAGCATAGCTTAGCATAGATCATTGAATCGGACAGGACCATTAGCATCTCTCTCAAAAAAATGACCAAAGAGTTTCGATATTTTTCCTATTTAAAACTTGACTCTTCTGTAGTTACATCGTGTACTAAGACCGACGGAAAATGTAAAGTTGCGATTTTCTAGGCTGATATGGCTAGGAACTATACTCTCATTCCGCCAGACCCGGAGATCGGCTGAATGGATTCGAAAACGGTAAAACTCAACTGTTTAACTCTGGGGGAGTTGTAAAATGAGCCTATTTCCAAAAAAGTGGAGTATCCCTTTAAAGAACATTCAAAAGTAACATTCCTGTAATGTTTGAAGAATGATAAAATAAAATGTTTCTTTAACGTTCACATAACCAAAAAAATAAAAACCTGTATGTTTTGAACCTTCAGAGAACATTCGTTTGCATTATGTAACGTTTACCTAACTTAATGGGGAAGTTCTTGGAACATGTGCTTGTTAGCTGGGAGGAAAAAAAGAAAAAGAAAAAAAACAGTTGTTGAGGGGATGAATTTTAGTTAGTTATTTGAATGCTTGTTTAGTCTAATTTTAAATCATCTCGAGGCCCCCTATAGTCAGTAGTGAACCGCAAGTCCGTGTTCCCCTCTGTAGAGATCGCGTTCCGGGGGGGTGATGGGGTAGAAATCATGTTCCCCTTCAGTAGAAATCACGTTTCGGTTTTACACCACTGCCCCTACGGGTCCCGGTCCCCTGGTTGAGAACCACTGCACTAAACTGAATAAAAAAGCTTGTATAAAATCTACCAAAAATACTGCATGCATTGTACAAGACTGATGATTTTCTCTCGCTGTGAATTTCTTCTTTACCACAGACTCTCTCTGTGAACAGCAGGCTCAGCTCAGACAGACGACATTAAGAAAAGGAAACTCATATACTTGAAGCTGGGACCTGCTGTCCATGTGCCCATGACATCGATCAAGATGATTTTTAATCGAAATGTCCTTACTGTTGTTGTTGGTTTGACTATTTTGCACCCTTATGATTCAAGTCTTATGGACTGTCCCCTCAATGAGCTATTCTGTGATGTCACATCCTGTCAGTCAGAGAGGCTTCAAAGTATATGGCTGTTTTAACTACTACATGTGTCTTTGTTTACAGTCATAAATCACATGTGACGGGCATAACAATGCTGCGTTCTTTTTCTTTGTATAGTGCTTTTTAACATTGTGGAGAATTCAACATATTGAAGTCGAGACCACTGAGAGTCCGAAGGGATTTTTGTTGAAACAGAGCAAGCCAGCCACCCATGAGCCACAAATATTACACATAAACAATGTGTTTAGGTGTTTGAAAACATGCTAAGTGCTAACTAGTGCTAATACGGTACAGATAGATGTTGTCAAGCCATTTCAAGGGTGAATGCATTGTTGCCTTTTCAGATTTTTAGCTTGTGGTACATGTAAGCCATGCCACATCACAAGGTCTTCGATTAGTTTTACCTAGATTATTGAGACTGAGAACGCAAAACCACATTTGATACTGATCTCTGGTTAGCCATTTAAGGTGTCTGTATGTGTTTATGCTCTCTTTTGTACTTGGAAATTTAAGATATGATTAATTTGGTTTTAGTAACATCACTAAAAGATCTTGGTAGCTTTATGTACTTTAGTTTCACCGTTATTAATGATATTCCGGTTGCTAATTTTGCTGACTGTACTAACAGTTGTTCTCCAACACATTGTTGGATTACTGTAAACTACTGCTTATTGCTTTTTGACACCAAATCTTGTTTCATTGTAGGTCTCAGGTCTTAGGGCTTTTTGTTTACTTGATATAACCATATTTGTGGACATATGTTGATTATGTGAACTTATTGTCAGCTTTAAAGCGAGTGAATGTACCTTGGAGACATTTGCTGGTACGAGAGCAAGGGAAGACAACAGAGCCCCTTTACGACGACTTTTACAGAGCCTATTTAACGCTGTCATAGTCATTGACAATTACTCCACCAAATATTTCAGCTGTTTAATGTTAGAGACATTATGTCAGGTGCTACATATTGTTGCTCAGATCATTCACACATTGTGTATATGACAGTGTTATCAGGGCCTCAGGTAAAATGTTGTACTTGATTTATACCCAGAAAGGTCCCTTCACCTCACAGACTCACTGTTTTGCCATACCACACATAGCATGCGCATACTTGGTGTTCAAGCTTGCTCGAAGATGTTTAGTTGTGGTGGGCCTGGTTGTCAGTGCCGTTGGTTTGTAAGTCCTTGTGGTTAGGCTGGCTAAAACTGTAAAATATTGTGAATAAAATTTCAGATGAAAATAACATTCTCTGGTGTTGTAAATTCCGAATTCAACCACATAGCATTCAAATTGAGTTACAATAAGATTGGTTACAAGAATAAAGGGAGAGGTTTTAAAATAAAAACAAGGGAAATACTTCTATTTGTAAACAGACTGTTTCTCAAGAGGTGAAGTTATAGCTTACAAAGCCTAGAATGCAACCCTCTGTAAATGCGAGTAAATCACTCACATATGCGAGTAAATTTCACACTGGGCGACTAAATAATGTCTATCATTAGCCATTGGATAATAAATTCTTAGATTTTACTCGCCAGTGTTTGTGTTAGATGCCAAGTATTAGTTTAGCATAGATATATTTTCAATCGCAGAACACTGACTGAGCGCTTGAGAGTTTCTCCAATCTGTACCATAGAGTATAGACTGAAAAAAAATGAAATAAACAGTTATGGACATGTAGAAATTAAAGTTGAAGTTCCAATCTCCTCCCAAAAATCCACAAAAAAGTCTGTTAGAGCCTCAGTGACTACTTCATTTAGAGAAGCTGTCAATCACTGCTGTCAATCATGATGTCACATTCCCGTTTTTATAGCATCAAATAACTAAATAAAACCAAACTTATGAAATGAACTAAAAAACGAATAAAAAAAATTAACACTTAAACTTAAATCAGTGTGATAAAAACTATCTAAAATGATATGAAATTGGAATTTCAACTAGTAAGAAATCAATTGTTGATATCAACTATTGAATTTGAATGGCAGCCTATAGTGACATTTCACTAGTGATTAGTGAAAATACAATTACAGATATCAAGAATTATAGTTTTTACTAGTTGAAATTCAATTGTTGATATCAAGAATTAGAATTTTAATTAGGGAAAATAGTATTACAGATATCTAAATTTGTATTTTTTACACCACCGTCTCCGGCATGGACACCGGCACGAGCACGGACACCAACGTTTCCGGCACGGACACCACCGTCTCCGGCACAGACACTAATGTCTCCGGCACGGACACCACCGTCTCCGGCACAGACACTAATGTCTCCGGCACGGACACCACCGTCTCCGGCACACCGTCTCCGGCACAGACACTAATGTCTCTGGCACGGACACCACCGTCTCCGGCACAGACACTTACGTCTCCGGCACGCACACCACCGTCTCCGGCACAGACACTTATGTCTCTGGCACGGACACCACCGTCCCTGGCACAGACACTAATGTCTCCGGCACGGACACCACCATCTCCGGCACAGACACTAATGTATCCGGCACAGACACCACCGTCTCCGGCACAGACACTAATGTCTCCGGCACGCACACCACCGTCTCCGGCACAGACACTAATGTCTCCGGCACGGACACCACCGTCTCCGGCATGGGCACCGGCATGAGCAAGGACACCACCGGTTCCGGAACAGACACCAACGTCTCCGGCACGGACACCAACGTCTCCAGCACGGACACCACCGTTTCCGGAAAGGACACCACCATCTCCGGAACGGACACCAATGTCTCCGGCACGGACCGTCTCTGGAAAGGACACCACCGTCTCCGGCACGGACACCAAAGTATTGAATTTGAATGGCAGCCCATGGTGACATTTCACTAGTGAACAGGGGTTAAAGTGGGCCGGAAGGCTTCAATAGTTTAGTGACAGAAACAGATCACATTTTATCACATTTGAGCCAACTTGACTGGCATATGGTCTTGCAATGAAGTCCACTAAACTGTTATTTTTTAAGTACTCACATAACCCAAGAATAAGTTTTCTTGATGGAGAGCATGGACAGATTCCCAACATCATAAAAAACATGACTGACAACACAATCACAAAACATGACTGGAAAACGAATAGTTGTGGTGTATTGAGAATTACGCAACAAATGCGGAGAAAGTTCCAGAATTGGGTGTGTAAATGGCTGCTCTCTTTGTCACTTATTGTGTCTGAGCATTTTTCTCAATTGGTAACATATGTGTGCCTGCTTTTCATTGACATTCGCCAGGCAGCCATGCCAACAATACACACCCCAGGCGAGAAGCCAACGTGGGGCAACCAAAGCCTTTAAATAGTGGAGTCAGAAGTCTCTCCACCAATGTCAGCGACTCACAACATGTGGACAATCACAAGCACGCTCCTGCTGACATGCTGCCTCCAGGCAGCTCTCACTCAAACACAGGGTCGTGACAATGACAAACCAAGAGGCAGGAGGGACATTTGGGATGATGTGATTGAGTTTCTTACCAAAGGCACCAAAGATGAATGCTACTTGAGCGTGACACCACATGGGGATCTGACAAAGCTCCGCATCATTTGCCAGGGCCTGGGGCGTTCATACTGGTGCGAGTACCAGGGCAAGCCTGAGGTCTGCCGCTCTTACAACAAAAATCCCCAGCATTATTTCAGGCAGATCATGTGGGACCTCCGCAAGCTGCCGAATGCTTGCCAGGGCCAAAGTGTATTAAAGCCTCAGATGTGCAAGAGAGCATCCGACGAGGCCCAGATGGTCTTCGAAACTGCATCCTCAGCAGACGCCATGCCAAAGGACAGGCCCTACAGACCAACCCCTGTCAGAACCAAGCAGATGAAACCACAACAAAGACGACGAGAGCCCAACACTACGAGAGCCCAAGTTATTACACCTAAACCAACTGTGCCACAACCAACTACGCAGGTACCCATGAGTGAGGCCAAGAAACTTGCTCAGGACTACTGCTGGCGCTCCTTTCATGGTGCGTGCTCCTGGGTCATTGGATGGTTCAGAAATTAAGGACAAGGTAGGTCTTTTTTTTTTATCACCAAAAACAATATGAGTTACTGTAAATCTGAAAACTGTCTCTAAAAAAGTGTGTGTCCTCTCTACAGTCACTCACATTTCCGCAGACAACAAACCCCATTCAAGGTGACTCTGAATGTCTAACGTGAAGGTTTCGGACTGACAGAGACAAATGAGACACCATTCTCTACAATATATTCTTATATGTTTGCAATTGTACAGACTCTAATGCACAATGTATCAGAATAGACAGGATTACAAAGCTAGCAATGAATTTGGCTGTTGAGCATAATGCTGCCAACTGATGTTATAGTTTTTGTTGTTTTCCAATCCATAAACTATATAATGAAGAACTTCATCTTATCATGTGTACTGAATACTATATGTGTATTAATCCTTGCTATGTAGGGCCTATTTATGACTTGCTGACCAAATATGGGTCAGCATTTCTGAAAATTGGAACCACAGGTCACTTCAGACTGTAATATATCAACGTGAAAACTCATAATGTACATGGATATGTCTCTGTCTACTGTATTTTTATAGTGATGTATGTAATACTCAAGTGTAGGCTATACATGTTTTTGTAATAGTGTAGGCTAAACATGTTTTTGTGTATGTTCTGATTAAATTTGGGCTCTACCTTGGCTTTTTGTGTGGCAGTAATTTACATGAGCGTGACAGCAGATGGCGCTTTTGTATATGAAAGGCTTCGTACCTGAGAAATAGGCTACAGGGCTGGATTTATTTAACATACAAAATGTTACCATAGTTTCCACCAAAATACTTTCTACAGTTATATGATATTAAAACAGTGTTTTAATATCACTGTTTAGCATAAAAAATGAGAGTAAATAGCAGTGTTTGATTCGTTAGCGAATCGTTCGTTTGAGTCGGATCTTTTAATGAATCAGTTGAACCGGTTCACGGGTCTGAATGATTCTTTGACGAATGGGACTGAATCGGTCCAAGTTATAAATGTTGTAAATGTGCCTACAATGGTTTTAATGGGAGGGGGGTTATGGTTAGGAGTCAATTGCACGCGCAGGTAACGTTACGGCGCGCGCATTAGCGAATGGTGATCACAAGCTCCTCATTAACAACGATCTATTATATATGAAGAAAAAGACTGCGGACTTTTGACACATCTCGGAATAGTCCAGAAGATAACAGACTTAAGTTGTCCTTAAGTAATCTGCTATTGGTGAGTATAACGTATAGGCTACCCTGATCTTTTTGAAGATTCACTCACGTTATAAACGTCAAATAATATAGATTTTAATAAATTATTGCACTTTGTTCGCCCTAGCTAGCCTGGTGATGGAAAAAAAATAAAGAGAAAGGTTGTTTTAGATCTAAACACATAGATTAATGCGTTAAACAAGCGTCTTTGACCGTTATTGCATCTTCTGCTTTTTCAGTTTCTCGCGCCATGTTTTAAAATGCCGTGTCAAGTTAAAAGTTCAACTTTTGTTAACACGTGACGTCTCGACACCCGCGCTATTTTCCATTTTGTTTGCGTTTTAAATGCATAACCGCGTTCCTTAATTTAGCTTACTGCAGTTTTAAAGCCCTCACTATCCGTTATAATATATATATGGACATAATACGTTGCTACTACGCCTATAGGCCTATGTCTATGGGACTGCAAGTCGACAAGTTATAGGATATGCCCCGTGTAGGAACTAATTACATGCTTGATTAGTGATATTAAAGTGTACTTTACTTGTGTTACAAGTACATTACAAATTCATTACGAGTGTCTTCGAAACATACAAGCCATATAGCCTACCATAAGTGTATTATATTTGAGTAAAAAGTATAGGCTATGCTCAGTGATACCTTTGGCTTAAATTCCAAATACTACAAATTGCACACTTTGTCTTCAATAACAAATGCACATTAATAAACAAATATTACTTAGCTATACTATTGTATACTATAATGTATTTTGAAAGTATACTTCAATGCATTGTTACAATGATCATTTTCATCACACAGTTAAAAATATACCTAAAATATCTATTTTAAGTAAGGTGCAAATAAACAGAATTTTCACTTCAAGTATATTTTTAGAAAATATATCTTTTAGAAAATATACTAAAGTACAATTATTTTAAAGTGTGTTAAAAGTTGTATTGTGAAAATAGGTAAAAGCATGATGCTAATATACTTTTAATATATTTAAAGATAATACCATTTTTTGTTAGTATTTGCAATGTACTATTGAAAAAGTGAATACATTTTAAATACAATAAAGTATACTTTTTTTCATTAGGGATTGTTTATTCTTAGCACCGCCTTTGAACTGTTAAGCCATAAGAAACTGGACTTATCAATGCTACAGCTTGCCAAATTAATATCTCCCAGAACAAGACACGAGGCAAGAATATGGAGTGAAGAGGGAGGTGCGTGCGCGAGATGCTCTATAAATACCACACAAAGAAACTGCAGGTGCTAAACATTTCGCTGCTCTCGTGCATTATTATACCAAATGATTTAATCTATTAGCCTACTATAAAATCATCTGCGACTACAAATGCCACGTACGGTTTTCGTTTAAGTTTTTAAAATAAATTCCTATGAGGACATGATGCGCGTGACAGACATTGCTCTCGTTCTGAGTTTCGCCTGTATCTTGCAACAATTCGTACAGGTGAACAGCCTGAGAGACAGAGGGAGGAGAGCACAGACAGATGGGAAGGGGAGGGGAAGAGGTCAACGGAATGAAAATGGCCTAAAAGGGAGATTCTCACTGAAGGATGGAGCGCGGTGCTCGTGGCTCGCTGCGCGCGAGCGTGATACGTTTGTATTGGGAGTCACCTGCAAAAAGGGGGCAAAGCGTTTCGGCTGCGAATATGTAGCAGAGCCCACCGCATGTCAGCAATACGCATCCAATGCCATAGCCTACTGGAAACAGATCGGCCGCTCGCTGAAAAAGCAGAAGAGATTGTGTCGCGACTCTACGGCGATGGTTAAAGCCGGTATGTGCAGGAGCGCGCCCGCGGACGCGCACTTCAGACTGAAGGACACGCGTCCCTCTTCCACGGTCCCGTTACCGTCGCCCGCGGGGAACAATCACTGTCCTGACCGGATCGAGAGACTGAAAGTGGCCGAGGAATACTGCAGCAGCTCCTGGTCTTCACTATGTACATTTCTCTTCTTGATGCTTGAGAATGATGAATGCTCATGATTGACTTTGAAAAAACTTTTTTATATTCCATTGATATAGCCTATAGATTCTAAATGTACATTTATGTAAAGGTTTATCGAAATCAGTTCTTCTATAAAATGTTTTGTCTTACTATAGGGAATAAAAATATGACATTTTCTGATAGTTTTCATTTTGTTTACACTTGTATTTTTCCTGTTGTGTCATTTCTGCACTCATAAGTCACTTGTAAGGTTAAATTAATTCCATTATGTAAACTATTTGGCCATCATCCAAAACACATTAATCCAAAAGCTAAAGTAGGCTACACCATGGTTCAAATAAATATCACAGCTCCACAAGAAAAAAAAATATTTAGGCTATTAATGTGACTACAAAAATTAGAAATAATTAGATTTCAATAGTTATATGAAAAACCAGTGTAATAGAGGCAGAATTCATACTAAATTTGGTTATTTGTGTTTAACTGGCAAGTGTGGAACTTATTACTTTGCTCTTATTACTTTGACCCAGAAAGATCCTTTTCCTATTGTTTAAGTTGTGGCTTTAGCTCAGGTGAAGAGTGGCTGTTTGTTCTTACATGAACTCTCAAGAAGAAACAATGAATAACTTTAGATCTCCTGTTTAAACCCAGATTAATTACTCCAACAGTGATCCTTGCATTCCAGTTAAAGCCATGTGCTTCTTTCATACTAGTCATTACATAAAGTCTTAGAAACTATTATTCCTCAAGTTCTGATGTGTAACAAAATTTTGAGGCCACAATACACCAATATTCTGAAGTAATTCCAGCAAAGAGCCCATGAGCTGGAGAAATGTCAAGATAACTTGACATTTATCTTGACACCCCATTTGGCATACCTTATTGCAACTGGAAATCTTTCATTTTGATGTTGTATTACAATTTGCTTTTACAGTTTTACTGTTTCTTACGAATGACGACAATTCTCGGAATCATGAAGAGTTTGAATATGTTCTATGAAAGCAGTCAATTACTGTTTTGAAGCTTCAGATATAAACATATTCTAGGATGCGGCTCTTTCTACAATATGTTGGTTAGTCATTAACCAAAACGCTCAAGCACGCAAAACTGATTTTAGCATCTTGTGGGTTTCTGGTAGCCACAACAGCCTATGGTTATAACATTAAACAGACTCACTTATGTTGTGGCCTCTCCTTTCCAAAAACAACATCGCTGTTTGCTGACTTTTTCATCATGTCATTTAAAGAAAGCATCGATAAGGGACATTTCTGGACTCATTGAAATGGGATTACTAAACCGAAAACAGCAATGGGAAAATCTAGTGGAATATGACTGCGCCCAAAACCGCATTATTTTGCCCAAGGATAAGCTTTCAACAGGTATTCACATGAAGAATTAATTTGCTCATAAGGTTCCCAGATAAATACTGTGTTGCGTGATTTTGGAATAAAAGAATGACCATTGTTTAGATTTCAGCTCTTTGAAACAATGACATGTTTAATAGAACCAACTATCAAATATGTATCTGTTCATCTATTAATGAAGGTGTGGTGTTTACTTGTGTGTGTGATGCCAAATTGTCACTTAATATTCTTCATGCTTTCATCTCGCACTGTGATTAATTCAAACACTGCTCTCATGTTACCTCTCAAGGGGATCCTTTACTTCCTGGTGGCTCCTGTGGGGTGGGGCTTCATGAATGGATTCCATGTGGACTGAGGTGGCCTGATCTCACACCCTGGCATTCTGAACTCTGATTGGTTCAAATAATGACCTTAATAAATCCCATCTTGGAAATAGTGAAATTAAGGGCTTTGTGCTGAGAGTGCCAGTGTTGGGATTTAGTAAAGCGATTTAGAGCTTGTTATCTGCACACACACACACAATCCACATACCACACATAATAAAACAATGTGATCTTATAAGAGTCTCAACATCTTTGTAACTCATACTGAAGTATATGTATTTCAGTCTAGAGTCAACAAGTGTAATATTTGGGAAAACAAGTAAAATCATTAGTTACAGAGAAGGACTGGAGGAAAGATTTTGATTACACCTCCAAGAAACACTTAATAACAGGCACCATAACTATATAATTCCATCTTCTCCCAATACTTAAAGAATCATTTTATTATCAGGTTGTGTATGGAAGTTTTCAGTCTTTGCTGAAGTAAAATAATATCTGAGGAAGTACATAATATTTAACAGTAAAATCAAGTGCCAGTGATAATCTATGAAGCAAAATAGTTTAGTTTTATTTTAGGTGAAAAATCCTTTCAATTTTCCAAACCTACTCACTACAAAATGAGCAGTGTGGAGCATCTGAAAATTTAATTTGGAGAAATAATTTTTGAAACCACAGAATTAAATCTATCATATTTTGTGTTTACAGTATGAAACTAAAGTGTTCACTAGCATATAATTCACCCACGTATAATATATACAGGTGGGGGATGGATATATACATATAAACTTTATAAATTTTCTATACAAGTTATAAAGTTTGGTAGGAACTGTGTGAGTTTTCTGTCATTTACACTACTGTATACTGTTCAAAAGTTTTGCTTTTGAAATAAGTATCTTATGCTCAGAAATGCTGCATTTATTTGAGCAAAAATAAAATACAGTCATATTGTGAAATATTATTTCAATTTAAAATAACTTTGTTTTGTATGCTTTTATTTGAATACATTTTAAAATGTAGTTTATTCCTGTGATGTCCAAGCTGAATTTTCAACATCATTACTCCAGTCTTCAGTGTCACATGATCCTTCAGAAATCATTCTAATATGCTGATTTGCTGCTCAAGAAACATTTATTATAATTATCAACAGTTTCTCTGAATTCAAAATTCTTTTGTTTGAAAGACATTGCTGAATTAATCTTACTGACACCAAACTTTTGAACAGCAGTGTATGTTTCAGGATCTGCTTGTCACATCATTGTTTTCAGGGACTTTGTCATTGCATTAAATAGATAAATGGGACTTTTTTGTGTTCTCGTTGAAGGAGCATTTATTGAAATATTATCTTGTCGAGTGTTAACTTATCAGTATCACTTCTGCAGTTTTTAATGTGTGAATTAAGTACTGTAAATGCATTTAAGCTTGAGTAGAAATTATTTTACAACGTTAACATGTATGTGTGAGGAAATCATCTCAAGCGCTTTATTAAGAAGAAAAACTGCACTTGATAGGTCAAAATAGGCTGAGTAAACCAGAAAGAATTTGTAAAACAATACTGCCATCTACTGACAATCATTTGATTAGTAAAAAGTATTATTTTGAGCAAGTGAAAAAAAATGAGGAACTGCATAAGAATTTAAAAAACATTAATATTGTCCATTACATTTTATTTTCATAGTCTCTATTTTGAAACAATGATTAAAGCTAAACCACCAAATTCTATTAAAGAATCAATACACCAAACATCACATCAAAACAATCAAATAACCTCCTATTCTCCAATACTGACACTACTTTATTCTCAAACCATAAAACAAAAAATATGTAAAGATAAACACAAATGAGAAAGCTGAAGGTCAGATAAGGACTTAAACTGACATGAATAAGCACAAAATATGAACTATTTCTAATCATTACCACCACACAGGTAGAGCAGGGCCTTCTGGTAATCTCCGTCAGTGTCTTCCTAAAAACATGTACAAAAGCCATGCTAAGATTTCTCTGTCTGAGAGAGAGAATGTGTGTGTGTGTGTGTGTGTGTGTGTGTGTGTGTGTGTGTGTGTGTGTGTGTGTGTGTGCGTGCACATAAACTTGCCTGTATGGTGCTATAGAGTGATTCTCCATACTTCTTCTTGTATATCGCTCTGATGTCCAGCATATCTCGCTCACTCCTTGACACCATGATCCTTATGAGAGTCTCATCATCAGTGCCGGCACGCTGTAAATAAACAAAACAATAATGTGTGAAATCTGCTGTTTCATTATCATTCACATCAACACATTCATTTACTAAGCAGGCCACAAGTTGTTTTTATTTTGCCACTTGAAGTGTCAGCGTTTAATAATCCAAAATGAGCAGCAAATTATCCAGTTCATGATTGTCAGAGGGGAGAAAATTGATGAGAATCTCATGGAAATAAGCCTTCATCATACCCGCATTGACTCTCGAACGGTTTCAGCAAAATAAGCAGGCACGCTTTTTGCACACTTAACTGAATGGAGAGAGAGAGAGAGGAAAATAATCAGTTTTCAATTTCAGTTAAAAGGGTTTTACTCACCCACATGTTGTTCTTAACCTGTATGTTGTTTTTAGTTATGCAGCTCTTGTCATGCAACTACTGTTAATAGTGACCATAAAAGCCCCTTTATTAGCCTGTCTCCAAATGAATCCCCTTCATAAAGAGCAACATTATCAGTAAAAAAAAGTCAACTTTGATAACTTACTTTCAAAATACTTTCCTTTGCATTTTCTTGGATCTTTTGATCATCATAGTTTGCCTTTTTATTCTAGCAATTAAATCTGTTTTACCAGATTGTATTCATTGTAGAGTTATGTTCAGTCCATCCAAAGACCAAATTAAGGTTATCTTAATCCTGTACGTATAGCCACACTGCAGGAATGTTCATACCCACAGCCAGCAGCAGTGCTTCCAGGTTCCCAGTGCACTCCTCTTTTATGCTCTCTTCAATGTCACAGCCGGCAATCTTTTTGTAGGCATCAAACACTGAAACAAGAACACCAAAGCCATTAGGATGGCCCTTCAAGGCCATTCTGAATGCATCAAAAGGCTTTGAACACACATATACAAACGCGCACCTTTTCTCAGGTGTTCTGCACTCCTATTGCCAAGTATGTTGATGAACTTATCCTCATCCGTGCCGAATTTCTCCTCTCCGGCAGCAAACAGCTCCTGAAATACGATCAACAAACAAACACTTCTAAAGTTCGCAACTTAAACCTGAGGATCTGGTTGCGTCTTTTTAACATCAACATACATACGCAACATACCATTATGTCATCATAGATAATGATTCATCAAATACCACTGGGCACAATTTATAACAATAGATTCAAAACTTAATTTTGTGAAACACAAAAGTTGCTAGGCACAAAGTCCAAGCATGTGTTCAGTATAATAAAAGCAATAAAAAAGCACCATACAAGCTCAGACAAAGCTATTGTATGGTTTCAGAAGACTTGAAATATAGTGAATAAGTCATATGGGCTACGTTTATGGTGCTTCTTTGTCTTTTTTTTGGAGCTTGATTGTATAAATCACCATCCACTTTGAAAGGAAACAGAAGCTTGGATATTCTGCCTATGAGAGTGAGTAAATCACAAAATTGTGTCTCCCAAAAAATGAAAATGTATTTTCTTTATTTTGTCATACAGGTTTGGAATGACACGAGGTATAGTAAAAGTAGACTGTTTTGAACTTTACCTTGGCATCTTTTTCCACTCTGCTCTCATCCACTCCCTCATCCCTGTTTGCCTGTTATAGGAAAAGAAACATAACCAAGGTGAGAGAACATCAGAGAAACATCAGCCCTCCTCCACCACCACTTATGCTGGGACGAGGTGTGGAATTTCCCCTAACCTGTTAAACTCTGATATTGAATTACCACACTTTACCCCTGAGAACCATTTAATCTTCTCCACAAGATTAACTCAAGAGCTGTTTTAATTACTTAAGGATGACTTCACGGGTGCTCATGTTATCATTCCAAGAGGAAGCTGCTCGGTTTCATTTCTTTACCTTTTTTAGTATCTTCCCCTCTTATCTCTGATCCTATTCAAGACGATGACCAAAATCAAATATCACAGTATAAGTAATTTTATATAGGCTCTTGATAATGATATATTGATTGGAAATAATGGAAATTATTATATAAATTCTGTCTAGAGAACGTACCATCCTATTGCTTAACACTTAACATTAGCCTGTCTATTCAATTTCCTTTTAAACTGAGAACCCATTGGGGGTTTATTTACCTGTACAAGGATCACCAGCAACCTCTGGTAATGTCCTGACGTATCACCCATAATGTCTTTTTCCAGCTTGGCTCCATGTTCTAGGTCAAGACACATGAGACAGGGTCTATTGACAGTTCACACTTATCTCAATTGCTGACAATTGGTCTGAACCGAGTATAATTGGAAGCGATCACTTGTAACAGTGATGCCCTACAGTAATTATGATCAAGTCCTCTCAAATATCATAATATCAGATTGTGCATTCCCTCACCTTACTGTGCTCCATATTTGTTTGTTTGGTTGCCTGTTTGTTAGCAATACAGACAATAAGGCATCTTTGGGTAAGGGAAACCCACAGCTTACAATGGACATTTACCAAAAGATTGATCCTTGCCATTTTAAATGAATTATTTTGAGTGTCCAAACTAAATATAAATGAGCGTGGTCATGCATCAACCTTGCAATGGTGAGATATTTTACATTTATTTTATTTTAAATATTACCTTTCTTGTAAGCTTTGCTGATTTCTTTTATCTCATCACATGTCCTGGATGCCAGAATTTCAATTAACACTTTGTCCTCAGTACCTACTCCCTGTAAGAAAATAATAATAATAAAAAGATAACCAATCAGCTCAAGTGTATCATAATGGGAAAGCATTTTCATAACAATTTGTTTGTTATTCTTTCTTTTTTTCTTTTTCTGATTTTATATCCCATAGATGATGAAAATGTTGACGTTACCTTGATGGCCTTATGGAGTTCATTTGCATCATATATTACGGGTGGAGCCATGAGGGCCACAATGAGATCCTCTAGCTTCCCTCCAAGCTCAGATTTTAAGTCTTTCCCAAGATCCTGTAGAAAGGGACAACATGAGAGAAATAAAGAGAGAACATGAACCATGAAACAGAAGAACATATAATCCCCATAAAACTGATGATGCAAAGCTCATTAGCATTTTAACATCACTTTAGATGTTCATGTCAGCACTGAATTATATCACCATCAATAAATGGGTGTGTGCAAAACGACAGACAAAAAGAAAAAAGTAATCTAGATGTCCTTCTATTGATGCACAGCAGATTCATGCCTAAGCAATTGGATGGAACAACAATCATGTCTGAATACATTTTGTCTTCATTTTGAACATCATTTCTATTGTGTTATCATTTTAAACCTACTTTCCGAATGGATACTTTATGTATACGAATGTATAGAGTTAAAAGACACAAAATTAGATTCAGAAAATTGATTATTTCTGGTCTGGCACAAGATAATAATGTAATACACTCACTCACCTTGCCATGAGCTTTCTTATAGGCTGCTTTAATTTCCTGTCGCTGGTCATTACTGCGAGCTGCCACTAACATGAGGATGGTATCTTCATCAGTGCCTGAAAACAAAGCATCCACACCAGCTTAGACAAGAGGACAAGAGTGAGATATTGTGTAGGTGTGAGCTTAAGATGGTTTAATTCTGTCCACTGTCCATTCAAAATCAGCAGGAAAAAACACCTAGATCAAAAAAATGGTGAACTCTCTAGTGTGTTAAAGGTCTGACTTGTTTAACTCACCAATTCCTTTCATGGCCTTGCGCAAAACGTCTGCATCATGCTTTGCATTGAAGTTCACAAAGGGTTTCACACTGCCTCGGGTTGCCTGCAGAAAATACAAAACCAAAATGAATGTATTCCAAAAAAATAATAATTATAATACCAGTATATAATATTAATGGAGATTGGCGTCATTCTGTTCTTCACAACTAAACTGCATAATGCGTCAGGTTAACTACAAATATTATTTGAATATTCAACAATATTCTGAGTATCATAAATTATTTGCAGCCCTTGCTGGTTGTCAAATATGAACTCACATTAGAAAAGACAGCAAGTTTTTAAAGTTTGCAGAGCAAAATATTTTTTAAATTGAAACAAAAGCAGAAAGTCAGGTTTGGTATTTGCAGGGTTTTGTTATTATTACTGTGGCTAAATAGGAAAATGTCAAACAAAAATAATTAAGCTACATAATTCAAGACAATAAAAAACATCTGATGACATCTGGAGCGGGTGAGTTCTGAATGGATTAGCCAGCGCAGGTGTTTGAGAATATGAGAAACATCAACCTCATTATTAAACCTGCATGCAATGCCTCATGTCGTTCATCATTATCCTATGGAAATACTGAATATCAACCAAATGGCAGACAAGTGATGTGAACCAATACTTCTGTAAACTGTATGCAATACATGTGCTCTCAGTCTCTAGATGACCTTTCAAAGGCTGGAAGCAACCAAATCCACAGTTGTTGTTAGCATTGTGATTGTAATCTTTCTAGCCATTTAAAAGCTCTGTAAACAACATATACACACAGAGTGTCTGTAATCCATACACGACTGATTAAAGATAGACCAGGACTATGGCTCAGGTTAATGATAGTGCTGTGGTGAAGGATGAGATAAGGTATAGGGTTTGGGTTTAGGGTTCAAGTTCAGGTGGAAGGTTAGGGATCAGTTAACCCTGAGACCTTCAGTCCAATTCGATACCAAAAGCAGTAGCTTTAATCTTTCCTTGCTCCCATGCTTTCTATAATGAAGTGCTAAGAAAGCACAAGTAGGATTGTGTCTTTGAATTATTTCATCTTGTAAAAATGCCTGTGCATTAAAGTTTTAAGAAACAACACATGATATGCTAGCCCAAGCATTACTAATCCTTGTACTACAGTATATGGGTGTTTACTTGGTTCTGGCAGGAGTGGAAAGATAAAGCTACTGTGACCTATTCAGTGGGTTTCCTCATGGTCTCATCTGCTGTAATCCAATCATCCATCACCATCCATGCCGACATGGATCTAATAACTTAACTCATGGATCCTTATTTATGGATTAATGTATGTGAAAAACAATCACATTTCACCTTTTTTCTATATTTTGATGACACTAATGATTATCACAGTCATTATACTACTTGTTTTTGTATAGGCTACTTAATGTTCAACCGATAAAAACTATAACAAACATATAAGACCAGAGTTAAACCGGCAAAACAACACAAGACCAAGTCCTAAAATTAGCCTGATAAAACTCATGTTTCTAAATCATTTAAAATGTTAATGTTAATACAAACGCAAAATGATACAGATGCAACTCATCACTTACCATTTGTGCAGGTACAGGAAGCACAATGTGAAGTTCTGAAAAGAAACAGTAGGCTATAGGAAACTTTATCTTTATCAGAACAATTCAGTATTTATGGAAACTAATGTGAAATTAATCGACAGTTCAATAGCTAAATGACTGTAAGACGCTACATAAATAACATCAATTACAGTACGTTATCTATTCAGGACAGCGAACGTACCTGTTGATGTATTCTGTCACCTGTGCGCGAGAGGTCAGACTTCTGGCGCGTCAACAGCGAGGGAGTTGTAGCTGGATGTAAGACACGCCCACAAAACCAGCTGTCAATCTTATTGACTGACGTGGAGAACAGTGTCAGACGCTGTGGGCTTCATATTCTTTATACGTGCAGTGGATATTACACTTTAACCATTTTTTCCTTTGTCTCGGATAAGAGCTCTCAAAATGGTTATGTAATAAAATAATTATCAAAATAGTTATGCAATAATATGTAATAGCTAATATAAATATTATTTTCAGTCTTTTTGCGTATACTTTGACAAAATTGTATAGCAACTTTTAACAACTTTAGAAGCTGAAATTGTTGTTTGTGTGTGGACTAAAGATATCACCATTGTTTTCTTTAGATGAAGTTCAGATGATATTTGTCTTTTCTTCATGTCTTTTCTTAGATTTGAACTTAAAGGTGCTCTAAGCGATGTCACACATTTTTTAGGCTGAAACATTTTTTGTCACATACAGCAAACATCTCCTCACTATCCGCTAGCTGCCTGTCCCCTGAACACACTGTAAAAAACGCGGTCTCTGTAGACAGCCCAGGCTCCACAAACGGCAAGAAAAACAAACTGGGCCAGCCTGGACCACGAAACATAACAAACAGTGTTCCAGCCAATAACCGACAAGAATGATCTGGGGTGGGGGTTGGGGGGTTAGTGCGCGTGGGAGGGGGAGGGGACGGGATGACGAGGAGGGAGGGTCGAGCTAGCCTCCGTTTTGTTTGACAATACTTTGTGACGTAGAGCACCGTTAATCAATAGTTTGAATATTATTCATTGCATTTTCAGGCTGTGACAGATGTATTAACCAGAGCACTGAGCAGCCCTCTCCGAACAGTGAATGATGGGCAATATAGTAGAATTATTGCCAGTGCCTTCCTTAAAGAATTATGCTTTTGCCAGTTACTTTTAATGAGATGCTTATTTTATTTATAGTACATCACTTCAACACAGCAAAGTATTTTTGCCTTGTTGAGGTAATGTAATAAATCATGCTCATTGCTGAAAAATGGATTGTGGTGGTAGACTTGCCAAGCAAGCCAGGAACATTCATATTTATAATTATTTGACAATTACTAATGCATCAGTGGCAGAAGTGCACTTAAGTTCACTCATATACCGTATGTAAATATCACTCATCAAATAGAAGAACCCTGCTGTTTGTGTTTGTTTAAACTGCTTAAGTGTATGCAGTGTGGTGTGAATTTAATTTTCTCACTTGCCTCACACACATAAACACACGTCTTGCCCTGTGAACGGTGGAATAAAAGCAACAGAGCTGACTTCATGGATGAAGATGTTTTATTAGACCACTGATCAGAACATTACAATATCACTCTGAGTGGTGTCTTACGGTTGATCCATGCACACATATGCAAATGCATGTTTAGACCGTACTTAAATCTTTCATCCGTGTGCAGATCAAGGTGTGAACATTGTCAGTTAGTTAAACTTGGTTAGCTTTTATTTTGTTTTAACAACATTTAACATTTTGAGAGACATATTATTTTCTCCGTCTCCATCATTATGTTTAATAACTTTATCCACCTCACTCAATCTGCCAAAGAAACAACAATAAAGGACCACTGAAAGATATGCAAGGACACAGGGGAAAAGGATGTAAAATTGTGCCGCTTTCTTTTACAAAGCTATCAGAATATTTTGTGACCCAAACATTATGTTTGAACAGTATTGAGTGCGACAGGTCCCTATTTGGAATTACCAATTCCTAAAGGAATTTAGGGTTGCGTCATGGAAAGTCGTTTTTCATTCAAGACATTTTCTCAATATGCAATATAATTGATTTCAGTCTCATACCCTCTTCATGCCAAGGACAACAAGTAGGGGGAATAAATCTATTCTTACCCTGAAAATATTAGCAGAAATATTGACTGAGTTCTTTACTGCATAGTAAATTAATTTTTGTGTATCTGTGTTACAAAGAACTGATGTCAGAATAACAATTTGACATTTTGGAATCGAAAATTCGCGCTTCTTAAACACAATTGTGTGTGCTGGAACATACAAAGCATCATATGCAATAGATGAAAGTCCGTAAATACATCTCACATTTCCTTTGCAAAGCTTTAAAAGTCCTCAATACTGTTTTGCATTCTTTCATTACTCCCATGCACTGTATTTTCAGTCACATCTTTAATTGTCCAGCTGTTTCAGAAATCAGAGCTGAATCCTTATCCGACGTTTCTCCCTCAGAACATTTGACGTCTGCAGGAACCCAGATGTGGCTGAAGGCTCTTGCCTACAGAGTTCCCGAGCTGTTTCATCAGCATCCACAGAAGAAGTCCCATCAGAACCAGCAGGACTGTGAAGAGCCCTACATACACACTTATGTTCCAGCCCCATCCCGCTATAAGAGGCAAGGATGTGGATGCCTCCAGGAACCTCCTTGGGGAAGGCATCAGTTGCAATAAAATTGCATAAAACTACTGCAGCACTTCAGGGAATCCTCTGATGAAGCCAGGTGATATGGAACTTGGTTTGCCAGATTTATCCATGACAGGTTCTTGATGTCCCGCTGTCAAATCTTAATTTATAATCCACAAGGAAGCGTGCTTTGTCTCTTTGGTGTTGTGCAAAATGAGAATGATGCTTGAAGTCTTCTCTGCAGCTGCACCCCCTCCTGCTGTTGTTGAGTCACATCCACTCCCTTCATCCACTGTGTGTGTGTGTGTGTGTGCGTGTGTGTGTGTGTGTCTGATGATTAAACCAGCCTAAAATGGTTTGCTGGTCTTCACTGGTCTCCCAACCCACAGTCAGACTGGTTTGTCAGCCTAGTTTTATTGGGCTGTATCCACAAAACATGCATCAGCTTCAATAACAAACTATATAAGATTAAAACTAAAAACATGTGAATGAATTAGTTAAAATATCCTCCTGGAACCCAGGAATAGACTTTTGTCCTCTGTAGTGGACATTATATTTTAGTGAATTTCTCTGACAGCATACATGTCACCGTTTTAAGTCTGGATGTACTGTAAAGAGCACATTCGTGGCTTTTCAAAGATACCAAATGTTTAGAGGTTTCACAATGACAACAACTTCTCCTTTATCCTTAAAATGACTGACATTAATTTAGTGATCAAATTTTGCACTCTTATGGAAATATGATAATATTGTGTAATTATCATTTAAATCTGATTAATTTTCAAATTGTTTGTCATACATCAACATCTCAGGGTTATGTGGTTTCTAATCAAAATATGACTTTCTGTTACAAAATAGGCCATTGATTTGATAGATGTCCACTTTAGAGGACACCATCATGTGTATCAGGCATTTTGGGAGAAATGGCAAGTGAATAGGGAAATAAATTATATATCAATATTCCAATGAAATATTAGATATTATTATGAAAATGTTGTCATTTATTAGCCTACTCCTTTATAACACTTATTTTTTCATTACATGTTGCCCCAAGAACACATTAATATGGAAATTGGACAGAGTGTAGTGACATTGTATTTAATGGCACTACCATTAAATCTGAATTAATGGGATTAATTTATGGCCATTTTACCCACATATTGCATAAAGGTAGCCTATCAATTCATTCTGTTATATCTTTCATAACACATGGAGTTGAGAATAATCTTTAAACAAAGTAAACCTAAAAATGTATTGGTAAATGAAAAAAGAAATTGCCTTTACATGTCATTTATTGTATTTTTGTTTTTTTAAACAAATGCGTCCTGGTTTCCACTACAGTGGACATAGCATAACAAAATTATGAATAAAAAATCTTTTCAAAAATAATCATTTGTTTCTTATGCTCAGTCTAAACAATGTAATGACATGGGGGGGGATTGTCAAAATTCATTCTTTTTTTCTAGGAGGATATAACTTTTAGTTCTATTTTCCCCCTTATATGAATACTTTCCTGAATCCTAACTTCTTTCTTACTGTAATAAGATTTTCGTGAAACCAGTTTCCTTTATCCACATTTCAAGACTGTATTATCAGGTTTTTAGGGTATCAGGAAAAAATAATGTTCAGATAAAATTGTGTTCAGATGCTTCTGACTTGAGCTTGAATTAAATAAAAAAATATTCCCAGTGTTTTGAACAAATCTCGTTGCTGTTACCATAGTAACCAGAGATAGTTTGGGTGGCTGGCTGACAAACATGGCGGCGCTACAGAAGAAACGTGTTAGCTGCAAACAAAAACACTTTTGCTGTTGTACTTAGTCGGATTATTCTTTTTATATGCGGATCAAAGCATATTGTTTGGATAAATGTCTACGAATAGGCGGAATGGGGGTTGCTATATATTGACGCGACATGAATCAACTTGTAAAGCGGACAAACTGGCACAGCTAACGTTAACGTTAGCCAGTTCATCTGCAGCAGAATCAGCCACTAACTAACTAACTAATCCGCAGGATAATCCAGTCGGTTGTGACTACTAGCGGGACCACTGTGTTATATGTCTGTCGGAAAAGCTCGAAATATATATATATATTTCTGTTTCAAAGTAGCATCTTAGGGAATTAATTACAAGGAACTGCACTAGAACATCTTAAATTATCAACGCTAAGCATAAAAAAACAGTTAAGCTGTCATAATTCAATAGGATCTGTGGAGTGATTATTCTATCAAACGAAATGGAATTAAACTTAAACCACGTTGATTATCTCCAGGTAAGACCTCAACATTCCTATATGCACACATTTGTACAGTAACGTAACGTTAGTGGTCAAAAGTGATGTACGGAGGGTATCTTTTTAATTACCCTACAAGTTCGTTTAAACCATCAAAACATGCGGAAAATATTTGATATATTTTTTTTTAAATATGAGGGAAGAACAAAACACTAAACTCGGTTAAGGTATTTATCTGACAAATTATTTGGCACAAATAGGGCAAACTGCAGCTACAGGTTTTATTTTACTAAGCAAAAAAAATGCATAGAAAAACAAAAAGCTTACAGGAGGAAAAAGCAATACACTGACTATAATATAATCAGTTATTAATATTTCGTTGGTCTTTCTTGTTTTTGCATGTTATTTTCAGCCTGGCCAAACATTATGTCTGCACGTTTCATTACGTTATCATCACAAATAAAATTAAAGCTGCAAGCAGCATTTATCGGGGTTCAAGCAGTTAAGGCCTTTAAGGCATTTAAGCACAAAAGCATCAAAAGTTATTAAGATTTATTTAGCAAGCATGTAACCACTGACATAATAGATGGAAAAGACCATTTACAGCCAATACAGGCAATTTGCCATGGGATATATATGGTTTTAAAGCTTTTTAACAGTTATAGCGCCACCTATGGTCCGATCTCCATAAAATTGTTTACTGTGACCTCAAATTGAACCCATACACATGTGTACTGAGTTTGGTGAAGATATCTCATTTACTTCTTGAGTTATAGCCATTTGAGTAAAATAGGCTCCTCCCACAACGATTTGCCACATTCTAGAATTATTTAATATGATTCTAGCATGATTTACTATCATATACCATGTTCCAGAATGATTTATTAGGATTCTAGCATGATTTACCTTGATACACCTCATTTCAGTATTATTTACTATGATTTACAATGTTTCTAGCATGATTAACCACATTACTAGCAATTATGTGAAGTGTCAGTGCAAATGAGGTGATGAACACTGACAAAATATTATTGTGTTATAATAGTTAGTTATATACGTGATTTTTAGTGTGTGTCCAAGTATGAATGCAAAAGCACATGTAAAAGCTCCAAAACTCTGGAATAGCCTTCCTGATACTGTTCGTTGCTCAGACTCGCTCTCCCAGTTTAAAACTAGATTAAAGTCGCATCTCTTCAGCCAGGCATTCATATAATATTTTTAATCTTACAGTTCAAATTACAATCCGGCCTCTAGTTAATAAACGCCAGAGGAGAACTGGCCCCCGACTGAGCCTGGGTTCTCCCAAGGTTTTTTTTTTCTCCATTGGGTCACCTGATGGAGTTTTAGGACACTATTAGGTCACTTGATGGAGTTTTTCGGTTCCTTGCCACTGTTGCCTTTGGCTTGCTCAGTTGGGGATATTCTGGGGATATCTAATTTGATTTTATCAATAAATTCCACTAGAAACAAACCTTGTTGTATTATTTTAATTTAATACTGTGAAGCTGCTTTGATACAATCTGTATTGTGAAAAGCGCTATACAAATATACTTGACTTGACTTGACTTGACTTAAAATATTTCATTATTGAGTAGAATGGCCAGCAGAGGGCACTAGAAGACCACTTATTGGCTCACTTTCACTTTAAACCAGTTTTCTGCACTAAAGCAAACCAGTTTTTCCATGTTAACTCAATGCATGCTTACACACACACACACACACACACACACACACACACACACACACACACACACACACACACACATACACACACAGTTTAGTTAACCATGATTTACCATGATATACCACGTTCTAGTATTATTTACCAGGAGATAAACGACAATCTAGTATTATTTACTTTGATTTACCATGTTTCTAGCCTGATTTATCACATTACTAGCAATTATTTGAAGTGTCAGTGCAAATAAAGTGATTAACACTGACAAAATATGATTGTGTTATAAAAGTTATTGCTATATAAGTGATTTTTTTAGTGTGTATTCAAGTATGAATGCAAGCACATGTTGAAATATTTCATTAATAAGTAGAATGGCCAGCAGAGGGCAGTAGAAGACCACTTATTGGCTCACTTTCACTTTAAACCAGTTTTCTGCACTAAAGCAAACCAGTTTATCCATGTTAACTCAATGCATGCTTACACACACACACACACACACACACACACACACACACACACACACACACACACACACACAGACACACACACACAGCATAGTTAACCATGATTTACCATGATTTACCACATTACTAGCAATTATTTGAAGTGTCAGTGCAAATAAAGTGATTAACACTGACAAAATATGATTGTGTTATAATAGTTATTGCTATATAAGTGATTTTTAGTGTGTATTCAAGTATAAATGCAAGCACATGTGGAAAAATTTAATTAATAAGTAGAATGGCCAGCAGAGGGCAGTAGAAGACCACTTATTGGCTCACTTTCACTTTAAACCTCATGATTTTGACCAGTTTTCTGCACTAAAGCAAACCAGTGTTTCCATGTTAACTCAATAATGCATACTTGCTACATATGCTACACACAATAATGCTACACACACACACACACACACACACACACACACACACACAAATGTTTTAGTGATATTGGTGTCACATTCACCTTCATCACATTCACCTTCTGTCTTCATCACATTCACTATCTGTCGTCATCACCTGCACCTGCTCCTCATCACCCTCCTCATCATCACCTGCTCCTCATCATCATAACCGTCACCTGTTGTCCTTGTCTTGATCTGTGTATTTAAGTTCCCCTCTCATCCATTATCATTGTCGGTTATTGTTTGTGCACTAGCACTCTGTTATGTTTGTTTTCATGTTGGAAAATAAAACCTTTGTTATATTTGTACCACACACACACACACACACACACACACACACACACACACACACACACACACACACACACACACCATCATTTATCATGATTTACCATGGCTGATACCAATACCAATATGAGAAAATGACTATTTTAAACAGCGGGGGGCAGTAAAATACCACTTATTGGCTTAACATGCCATTAATTCATATCATTTTCACCTTTTTAACTGTTATAGAGGCAAATTTTGTCCGATCTGTCTGAAAATTTTCATGCTTGTTCAGGGTGATATTTCACACGTTCTGACTTGTTTTTAAGAAGGTCTGAGCATTGATTAAAGAGATATAGGCTTTCGGGGACACTTGGTAAAGGCCAGATTTTGAAGTGAACCTATTATAGCTATCCAAATGAAGTAGTTCAACTTTTTCTGACAATTATTGATCTAGTGAGTCCAGAGAATTGTATTGCACTAGTTTTGAACATTATGATATGAAAATTATATGATCAGAGATGGAAAAGACCATTTACAGCCAATACAGGCAGTTTACCATAGGAAATATATGATTTTAAAGCTTTTTAACAGTTATAGCGCCACCTATCGTCCGATCTCCATAGAATTTTTCATGCTTGTTAATGATGTTATGTCACATATGCTGACCACTTTTTGTGAAGTTCTGAGTTTTTATTTAGGATTTATAGGCTTTTTAATGTATTTTGACACGCCCATTTTATAAATGACCCTATTAGAGCCATCCAAATGCAAAAGTTCAACTTTTTTTTGATAGTTTTTGATCTAGAGAGTCCAGAGAATTGTCCTAGACTGGTCTGGTTCCGATCGGGCGAAAAACCTAGGACTAGTTCGCAAAAGTAGGTTTTTAACATGTTTGCGAATATTTAATGAACGGTTTGATTGACAGCAATGGTTCTTGAGGCAAAGTTGTTCAGGATGAGGAGATCTATCAAATGATATGCATATTGTGTGGATATTTGTAACACCACGTGATTACAGAGCCATAAAACTCGTTAGCGCCAACTAGTGGCCGATTTCTTTCAAAATTCTTACAGACCTCTAGGGCCTTGAGTCGAACATGCCCATCGAGTTTCGTTCCGATCGGCCTCCGTTAACCTTGTCTAATAGGTGCTCAAATTTCATTGGCCGATGGCGGCCATGTTTTTTGAGATACGCCAATGTCCTCATACACATACATGGCACCTTGGACCAAGACACTGCATACCAATTTTCAAGTCAATCGGACTAACGGTCAGGTGGTTATAGCCTGTTTTATGTTTTTTTCATGTTATAGCGCCACCATGTGGCCAATCGCCGCGGTTTTTTTACTGTGACCTCAGATTGACCTCTTACACATGTGTACCAAGTTTGGTGAAGATACCTCATTTACTTCTGGAGTTATAGCCATTTTAGTAAAATAGGCCCTGCCCACGACGTACGTTTTGGCGCCCCTTAGCGTCCGTGAATCGAAATTTCAACTTTTTTTCGATAGTTTTTGATATTCAGACTCAAGAGAACATTTCTGCACTGGATTGGTTCCGATCGGGCGAAAAACCTAGGACTAGTTCGCAAAAGTAGGTTTTTGACAAAATTCAAAATGGCGGAAAATCTATCATGGCGGAAATGAAATCGGAGATATACGTTTTGTTCGTCAGGCGTCCAGCTTTCCAATGATATAAGACACTTGAGTCTACGACATACGGTCTAGTAGTTATGAGCAGTTTTGCGCTTTTGGTTGCTATAGCGCCACCTATGGGCCAATCGGGGTCATACTTTTATAGGTTCTCCCCAAATTGAGGACTACCATTTGGCCAAGTTTCAAGGTTCCAGCTCTTACGGTTTGGTCTGCACGATGCGTTTAAGGGGAAAATAATAATAATAATAATAATAATAATAAAAATCAGTACAATTACAATAGGGTTTCAGCACTTCGTGCTTGAACCCCTAACAATTGACACCAAGCTTTGGTTTTAGATGTGTGTTTTTTTTCCAGATGATTTTTCCTTGGCCACTTTTGGCCACTACTGTACATCTGCTGTGATTTACAGTGATGCCAAAAATGCATTTGGTCTTTGATTGGTTTACATAGAAAGCACACTTGTGAGTCATGTGGCTGAGTGGATTATTGGCATTTGTAAAGTTGATATATGGGTACAATTGTTAGTTTAATTATCAGAATGAAAATGTATTAATGGTTATGCCGTCATTGTTTTCTCAGGTTGGAGTGACATCTCAAAAAACCATGAAACTCCTCCCTTCTGTGGGGCGAAAAGCAACTCAGAAGGTATGTCTACATCCCTTTTGAAATAGTTTTCCAGGTTTAGTGTAAATCAAACTCAGTAAATAGTTACTACCATACCTCATAACACAAATAATATTAATCATACTTCACTTTACATACATTAAATTACATTGTCAGTAATCGACTTGAACAGGGAATATTCTTGTAATAGAAACTTCCATCTTAAAACTGACTGAAAGTATAGAACAAGGTAAGCTGGAGATTAGACCCCACTTGTGAAAGAGCATGCAACATGTCCTATTTATTTGAGCATGTGCGTGATATTTCCCCCCTTATTTGTCTATGGGCATCCTGATGGCTTTACAAATGAAGCTGTTGGTGTATCTTGTCATTTTCTCATTTCAGGTGGCTGTTGCAGATCATGATGGTGTCGTGACCTGTTTTGGAATGAAAAAAGGGGAGGCTGTGGTATGTATCAGAAGTGTTTCCTGTTTCAATGTACACTTG
The DNA here is from genome assembly GCF_963993115.1 of Abramis brama. Taxonomy (NCBI): domain Eukaryota; kingdom Metazoa; phylum Chordata; class Actinopteri; order Cypriniformes; family Leuciscidae; genus Abramis; species Abramis brama. The sequence continues at coordinate 11,270,445 of NC_139975.1, forward strand.
CGATCGAAAGTTTGGGGTCAGTAAGATTTTTTTAAAGAACAAAATTGACAGCAAAAGATTTTTATTTCAAATAAATGGTGTTCTTTTGAACTTTCTATTTAAAAGAAGCCTGAAAAAAAAAATGGTTTCCACAACAATATTAAGCAGGCACAACTGTTTTCAAAATTGATAATAAATGTTTCTTGAGCACCAAATTTAGCATATTAGAATGATTTCTGAAGGCTCATGCGACACTGAATACTGGATTAATGGCTGCTGACAATTCAGATTTGCATCACAGGAATAAATTCCATTTACAAATATATTGAAATAGAACCTTAATGGAATGGAATCTTATTGTAAAGTGTTACCGATAAATATATATTGATATAAACTAACAAAATAACTTCTTCAAAGGAAGAATAAATGTCTGTCTCTTTTGTCAGCCTGTGTTCAAATCGCTCCCAGGACAGAAGATCTCCAGACTTGAGCTTGGAGGGGCGTTGGGCACCCCACAGGAAAAGATCTTTGTGAGCTCTGGCTCTGAAGTGAGGGGATACACTAAAAAGGGCAAACAGTTCCTTACATTTGAGGCCAACCTAACAGAGAGCATCAATGCCATGTGAGATCTTGCTTGTTTTTCAGACTGTGTCTATCTCTATATTAATGATTAGCAGATTTGACAGTGTATTGGATGCATCTCTTCTTGTTTTGCCTTTTTTTCCTCAGGCATGTCTCAGGGGCAGATCTGTTTGTGTGTGCCAGTTACATTTATAACCATTACTGTGACTGCAAGGATCAGGACTACTACCTCTCAGGAGACAAGATCAATGACGTCCTGTGTTTACCTGTGGAGACCGTGGGCCGTACTGTGCCCATCCTGGCCTGCCAGGACAGGGTACTTCGAGTATTGCAGGTATATTTGCCACCCTTTGTCTGTACTTTGTTACCCAGTTATAATTTAGCAATCGCTTGTGGTCATAATATACATAATAGAACAGACTCAGGTCCACAGTCATTCTACACTTTGTGCTCCATCAGGGATCTGACCTTCAGTACGATGTAGAAGTGCCCGGACCTCCGACTGTTCTAGAACTTCTTAACAGAGATGGAGGTATGTGCTAAAAATATGATCATTCATTTTATTGGGAAAGCGTGTATTGGTTGAGTGTGCGAATTTGATCATGCATAAAATCTTGGTCCACAGGAAAAGGTGGTGAAGAGGTTCTTTATGGAACAGCTGATGGGAAACTGGGTCTTGTGCAAATAACCAAATCTGGACCCATTGCTAGTTGGGAACTGGATAATGAGAAGAAAAAGGGAGGTAGGAAAATAAAAAGTGTAGAAAACTATTTACTTTAACTGCACTATTATTTGAGACATATTTATCTATTTGCCGTGCATTACCAAACCTTTATGCTGTTATTTTTTGGATGAGCTATAATGCCTGTTTTATTGCCATATAATTGTACTCATGCTAGTCTGTGTTGGTCTTTTCAAGGTGTGCTTTGCATCGATTCATTTGACATTACTGGTGATGGTGTAAAGGACATCCTGGTGGGAAGGGATGATGGGACTGTGGAGGTCTACAATTTGGATGGTTCAAATGAACCAGCACTGCGATTTGAGCATGTGAGTGTCAAATAAATCATACGAGATCTGAGATTAATGGAAAACCCTTGTTTTGTTTCTGAAAAAGCAGGTAAGAAGTTGTCTCAAATTAAATTCTGCCACACTACAATTGTGATATTTGTCTTTCTGTGTTTTCAAGGTTTTGTCTGAGAGTGTCACATCAATCCAGGGCGGCTGCGTCGGAAAGGAAATGTACAATGAAGTTCTTACAACAACTTACACAGGTTAGCTTTGGCTGTTAGATAAAAGCATGTCTTTTATGACAACAATACTGTGTGGATGATGTTAGTGCTAAAAGTGACCCTATTATGCTATTTTAAAGGTTCCTAAATTTGTTTTGAATGTCTTCTACAATAGTTTTACATGCATCCAAGGTCAAAAAAACATTTTCTTATAATTTACATGCAATATCACCTCTTTTCTCAAGCCATCTAAAATGGTAAAGAATTCAATAAAGTCTCTAAATCCCTCCTTTCCAAGAGCCTACTCTGCTCTGATTGGTCAGATGGCTCAGTCTGTTGTGAATGGTCTACACAGTGCGTGTCGGAAACAAAGCGCCTATATTACCATATTTGTAATTTAGTTCCGGAGGCTTCCTCAACACTTGTATACACACCGATACGAACTGTAACAATGTCATTGGTTTTACCACATCAATTTAATCCAAACTCTTCCAGGCCTCGGCTACAGCTACAGTGTTTGAGGACAGGTCAGAGGAGACCGTAATATTGTTCCCAGGCAGCTAATGAAGACCATGGGCTGGCATTATGCAAATTTGTTACAAACCTACGTAGTTCTTGCAGGAAATAAGACTGGAATTACTGACAACTCGTTTCTGAATAGGTTCTTTCTTGTGGGAGACTAACTCCATTTATCATGCACTTTGCAGACATTTTACATTCACAAATAGCTATATTACTCACTACGTGAAAGGAAATATCTGAAAATCATTAGAGGGGCATTTTAAAACTCTACAGTTTATCATTCACCTGTGCTGTCTGAGAGCTCATAAGCAATATGTGGTCATGTGGCTGGTTTCCAGGATGGGTGTCAGGTCTCACCACAGAGCCTCAGCAGATGGTAGCAGGCCCGGGGGATGAGATCAAGATGAGCCGGGAGACCCAGGGCAAGGTGTCCGCACTCCGGTACTACACATCCAGCTGTTTCTCGCCATGATGATCAGTCTAAAAGATCTGCTAACTAAACTGGTATAGATTTTACAATGCTTTCTGACATGCCTAGTTTGCTTGTGCATGTTTTAGGGCTGAGTTGGAGCAGTTGCAGGTGAAAGTATTGCAGGGGAGAGAAAAATACCAGCAGAGCTCTCAGTCCAGCACGGCTGTGTCCGCTGTGCCAGTCTTTAGCATCAATGACAAGTTCACATTGTGCCAGGATGATGCCAGCTACAGCCTCACACTAGAGGTGCAGACTGCCATTGACAACCTGCTGCTACAGGTTAGAGAAATACACTGATTCATCAGGGAACTACACTGCAACCAAAATGGTCGCATATGCGACCTTTTGAAATGCCATTGCGACCCTAATTTTTAATGGGTCGCAAATGTATCACTGATTATTTTTGTACCTATGTTTTAGGCAATATGCTATGATTTACTATGAGCATTTATTAAAACAGAAATGTGTATTTTAAGAATACGTTTTGTGCTCTGAGCATTGAACACATCAAGTTGGCTTCAGCCCCGCGACCGTTACTTAGATTAAAACGTACCATTGTATCAGTGCTGCGCGAGCTCTCTCTCTCTCACAAACACGGACGCGCGCACACAGAGAGAGAAGATAATTGTAAAATGAAAATTGATGGGCTATAGTTAAAATTTTGTTCTTGCTTGTTTTTTTTCTGTCAAAATGTCAGAAAGCATTTTGTATTATCCATCCGTGTTTTTAAAATTCGTTAAATGACGGACGTTTTACTGTTAACACAGCCCTCATTATATGTCGGATTTGTCTAACTTATACTTGATATTATTTTTAGAATAAGTGATTCGTTATGCTATTATTGGACTCCTGTCTATTCATTGTCAACTGTTTTCTATAAATATGTTTGTATTGGCTAACATTTATTCAGCTAATGCGTGTCCTGTTTAAAATGTGCAATGTTCAAACGCAAAGACAGCACGTCACAAATAGAAGCCCTTTTCCCTGTGCTATTTAGTATCATATTTGGATATTGGAATAGTAAATTAAGTAGCCTATCTTAATTGTACACAATGTTCCTGTTTTTTTTGGTTTTTTTTTTTACTGTTTTCTAGGGGGTTTCTTAATGTTAGACAAGTTGACCAGCACACATTACATGCAATGCAATATAATGCATGTGTGTCCTATGTGTGACATATTTTGCACACAGGTAAAGGTGCCCAATATCAGTCATTTTTAAAGTAAAAAAAAAAAAAAAAAGTGTTTTGGAAAATATCTCTTTATTTCATTATCAGTAAATTTGTTTTCTATACAGAGATATCGACATTGGTAAATATCGGTATCGGCCATACCAGCAATATTAATATCAGTTATCTGTATCGGCCACAATTTTCACATCGGTGCATCACTACTTAAGAGTTCAGGATTCTGCCCATCTGTGCCAACCATAGCATGTTGAAATCCATTTTGCACTTTATTGTGTACTGTATTTTCTATTGCAGTAAATCTATCCCAACCAATGTTAAAGAAAACAAAAAAAAGAAGGCATGTGGTTTAAAAGATGGCAAGTAAAATAAAAAGCACATCTGTATGCAATACAGTTTCATTATTGGTCATTATTATCCAGAGCGGCTTACTATAAATAATTTGTGCGAACAAATCATGTTTTGCGCCAGTAACTGAAAAAGTTAGTAGCGCAAGTGCCACCAGTGGAAAAGGCTAGTGTAGTTCCCTGTTCATCCTGCTTTTAGTTATGTACACTAGTGTTTTAAAGCTTGGGGTTGGTAAGAATTATTGTTGTTGTTTTTTTTAAAGAAGTCTCCTATGTTCACCAAGGCTGCATTCATTTGATCAAAGCATAAAGCAGTAATATTGTGAAATATTATTATAATTCGAAAACTTTGATTTTCAACAGCCATTACTCCAGTCTTCAGTGTCACATGGTCCTTCAGAAATCATTCTTATATGCTGATTTGGTGTTTAAGAAATATTTCTTATTGTTATCATTGTTAAAAACGGTTGTGTGGCTTAATATATAATTTTTTCAGGATTCTTATAGAACAGCATTTATTTTAATGATTTTTAGTCACCTTTGATCAATTTAATGCATCCTTGTTGAATAAAAGTATTAATTTCTTTCAGGAAAAGATAACCTCATGTTATTATTTGCTTAAAGGTGCACTTGATTGATTTACTAGAAGATATAGTCTATGGCATCATGTAAATATGAAGAGAATGTTCTTCTATTCTTCTGTTTTATAGTATATTTTAGCATGCCTGGATTACTGTATCTATCTATTTTAATAAAACATTTATTTTAATCAAAGTTCTTCTCTTCTTCAATAATTCAGCATTATTTTTACATGTGTTGTAATTTCAGCATTGTGTGACTGAAGTTTCCTTACATTCACTTGCATGTGTTTTTGTACTCTGACAGAGTGATGTTCCAATTGACCTGCTGGATGTTGATAAGAATTCAGCAGTGGTCAGTTTCAGCGAATGTGATTCAGAGGTAATGCACATGTGGTCCATCCTATGTGCCACATCATTAAGCTAACTTAATGATCACATCACATGTGTTTGCCAAACTGTCTTTGTTTGTTAATCTAACCCAACAGTCAAATGGGAACTTCCTCCTCGCCACCTACAGGTGCCAAGCAAATACCACTAGGCTGGAACTGAAGGTCTCTATTTCATTGTAATTTTGTGTTTGGATTGTTTCCCATTATAATAACATGTATTGTATTTTGTTTAAATTGCTGCGTTTGAGCATTTGTCCTGATTTTTCTCTAAGGTGAGGTCTATTGAAGGTCAGTATGGCACCCTTCAGGCTTACGTGACCCCAAGGCTTCAGCCCAAAACCTGCCAAGTCCGACAGTACCAGATCAAACCGCTTTCCCTCCACCAGAGGACACACTCAATCGACCAGGAGCGGTGAGCTTAGAAACACACTCCTGCTTCTTCCTTGCATATCATGCATTTATCCTGCCAAATGAACATTAACATGATCCTCCCTCTTCATCGCTAGGCCTGTGAACACCTTGAGACTGACAGGACAGTTCAGTTTTGCAGAGATCCATTCCTGGGTTGTGTTCTGTCTGCCAGAGGTCCCAGAGAAAACCCCGGCAGGAGACAGCATCACCTTCTACTTTCAGAACACTTTCTTGGGAACACAGCTAGAAGCCACCTATTGGTGAGGCCAACCAATTCACTATCCAAATGCATCTTAATGAAATGTGTCCATAAATAAATACTATCTATCTTTGTTTGCATATGTTAAAGGGCTGATTATATTTTGTCATTAGCTATGTTTCCATCCAAAATTGCTAATTTAACTTGTGTGCAAAATTGGAATATTGCATAAAACACAGTTTTCATCCCATGCGTTCAAGAGAACAAGATTGTCGCTTCTTGGAAACTGGCGCAAATATCTGTAATAAAAATAAAAAAGTCACTGTGGTTCTTTTTTGATACATCATAAATTACTAGTGTGCAGACAAAGCACAACTGTCATGTTATCTTGCATTCAGAGGTGAATGTCTGGTGTTTGTGAACGCAATCGTGTGAAATGGGTTCTGGGAGGTAATTATACCCAATCATTTTGATGACAGACTTTGGCTCAGGCGTTTCAGAACGACCAAACCAACATTTGAGATGGTGTGCAATGAAATTGTTCAGCTGGTTAGACCAGTTATCCAATCACATCCTCTCTTGACGTGAATTTTTTGTTGTGCGTCACAGAATTTATTTGGTAAATGTGTTTGCAATCTTAGTTTATGCGCCTTTTTATCCACCTTTATCCAAATATTATCCACCTTAATTGAGCACATACATTATTTATGTGCATTTTTATTTATGCGTATGTTGGCAAAATAGGTGGAAGGAAACATAGCTGTTGTTGATTTCAAATATATCTATTTTTGCCAATAACAGTTGGACAAAGATTCTATTAGATGATTGCATTATTAGAGGAAATGTTGTGATTAATCATTATAATAGTTTTTGGTTTCTTATTTTAATGGATTCCAGTAAAGGTGAAGCAAACTTCAAATCAGACAACATTTCTACCATATCCATACTGAAGGATGTTTTGTCCAAAGAGGCCACTAAGCGAAAAATCAATCTGAATATATCCTACGGTGAGTTCACAAACTGATCTTTTAACTGATGGATGCAGTCAGACTACAGTGATCTTAATTATTCATGCAACAAATATGAGTGATAAGTGCTTGCTGTGTTTGTTGTTATGTTGGTTTCAGAGGTGAATGAAGACTCTGTGAGCCATACTCTTCGAATGATTCATCCCAAGCTAGAGTATCAGCTGATTTTGGCCAAAAAAGTTCAGCTTATTGATGCTTTAAAGGTAAAACATTAAAAAGACAAACAAAAAAAGTCTGCTAAAAAAGAAGCCTAGTAAGTGTGTGTGTGTATTGTATGCAGGAGCTGCAGGTGCATGAGGGGAATGCAGATTTTCTGATTCCAGAGTATCGCAGTATACTGGATGAATCTGCCCAGCTCTTAGAAGAATATAAGAAACAACCTGCTCACTTAGAACGATTGTATGGTAAGTGAACTCAGATGAGCACGGGAGACTGTATTTTACAATATATCATTTTAAATCTGTATTTTAGATTATTTACATGAAGTGTAAAGTTTTTACACACAACCCCTGTATATTCCAATGAGGTCTTTGCAAATGAAATAATGACACATCTGTAAGTAAACAAACCATTTTGTGTGTTTTTTTTTTACAGGTATGATCACTGATCTTTTCATTGACAAGTTCAAATTTAAAGGACAGAATGTCAAAACAAAGGTTTCACAGCTGCTTGCAATTTTGAACAACTATGAACTTGATTCATTGATGGATTTTTTCAGTGAAGCTTAATGGAATGTAAAATGCAATCATTGTTAAGTAATGTGTTTGTGAATTTAGTTTTTACAATAAAAATATGGTATACTATAGGGATACAGATTGTACCAATACAGAATTAAATTAAAATGTTCAATGTAATAATTATAAAAACTATGTGTGACTACAGTTATTTACTATATTTTTAGAATACTCATCCATTGTCTAGATGCATTTTTACAGAAATAAAAAAAAATCATGAAAACTTCATGTCTGTTTTTTTTCCTATTCGGTACTGTTTGTCTTATGTGTTTGATCTATATATTTTTTTAAAGATTTGAGCTTTTAGTGAATTCTGATATAATGTATGATGTGGAGATTTTTGTTGTGTTTGATGGTAATGAAATTATTTGGAAAAAAAAATTGGAATAAGTCTTACACAAGCAAGCAGTCAATTAACTTTGAACAGAAGTTTCTGAATTAATTATAATTCTCAAATACTAGCCGATTTGGTACTGAGTAATGGTGGCCCATAAGTACATGTACCTTTAAATATATAATTTCCACAAATTGAAGAATTGTCCCAATACTCTTATTGTAATTCCTGAGCTTGTATATTACGTATAAACCATAGACTGGTATAAACGTGCCATCATATTCATCTTTAGTTACATTGTCCTCAAACAGTTTAAAAATTCCTTTGAGCCAATGAAAGCAACTCTCAACGGCTCGCTTAGTATAAGCGGAATCGCAGTTTGAGCTTTACGGGCTTCCGTATAATAAATGACGTTTGGGTTTGCTGCATTGTGATTGGCCCGTTTCAATAGTCGCGGGCTACTTGAACTGGGACAGCCACAATATCAAACCAGGCAGCTGCAAAAAGCAACAAGGCGCCGTTTGGGATCATAGAAGCGTCTTTTGTGAGCTGTCCGAGGCGTGTTGCGGGAGTTTACACACCGGCATGGCGCGGTTTCTGTAGGATAGTTGCATGATTTATTTTTGAATCTTGGTTTTGTAAGACGCCGCTGGCAACTGTTTATATTCTGTTTTTGTCCGGATTTCAACAGCTCACTTCTGCCAGTTCCCCTGGTTAGTGTGATTATCCGTGTTTATTCGATGTTCACGTGCGTGTGTTTGATTAAAAACGTGTTAAAACAACATCAGAATCTGCTTTTAAGTGCTTTCAACCATCGATCCTTTTCGCAGGGCGTCTTGAGCTGATCTACAGCTGGAAGGATGTCATCTGTCGGCCAAACACAAGGAAGCGCGGTTCATGATTCAGGAGCAGATATTCACAATCAGGAAAACATGCTTACAAGACTACGCGGCGCAGCAAAGAATCGGATTGAAAACCGAGAAAATGTCAACCCTAAGCCAGGCAACAGGACAGTATTGGGCGCCCTGGAGAACAATCAGCGCAGACAGCCAGTCCTGCGCGCCGCTAAACAGGTTCGAGCATGCATGGCACATGACTATAAATGTGCTCTCTTAATACAGATTGGTCTTATGATATATAGTTTATGCGTGTTAGTTTATAATCAGTATTATGCTTTAAATTAAGAATTGCTAGCTGCATAATATTGATTAGATTAACTGAAAGTTGCTTTAGTTTAACCAGTCATACTGCTCGCAGATTTTGTCCCTTTGAATCACGAATATAAATCTAATCCCTTTTGTGTCAGACGGCATTTATGGCGCCACTAGTTAAACTGAAATTCAGTGTTAAATACCCGCAGCTTATTCCCTCCCAATGCGCTGACCGCCATTTTACAAACCCACTCACTGCCGCTATAGTAAACTGCGTCGTTTGAAGGCATCATTCACAAAAAATGACCTTTGTACGACCCCTGATAATAAAGAGCCTTATAACTTTACATGTTCTCTGAACCACAAAAGATGTTTGTGATGAGGCTGTCATTCTGTCTAACATCTCTCAAAGATTGATAGTTTAGGTACACAGGTGCATGTCCAACCCATTTATTTTGTTCTAAATGTGTGTACAATATTTATGGAGAGGGGTTAAAATGACCGTATTTGTATTCCATACAAATCACACAAGGTAAAAACCACTAATCTTGAACTACTTGAATTTATTTTTGTTTGTTTATTTGCAACACTAAGATCATGGGTGCAAATTCCCAGTGGAATAAATTAGCATGAAGCAATTAATGTCTTCAGTGCTGTAAGTTTCTTCAGATAAAAACTTGTGCCAAATGCATACATCTAAGTACCCTCAAAAGATAGTTGAAACTCACAATCGTTTTTGTTCTCTGCAGCTGCCTTTTAATGATTCAATTATAATCGTAATTGTACACGCTCTTGATCGTTCACAAAACCCTACATGACCCTGAAAGAGTTAAGAAAAACAACATGGGTTAACCAGTATTTCCATCAACTTGAATTGAAATGGGTCAAATTGACCCCTCTACATAATATGAAAGGTTACTGCAAATGGGGCCTATAATTGTCTACTTGTGTATAACACCCTTTTTATCTCCCATCTAATCCAATTTTCTCTTTTTTTTAGGTCTCTGGGCCCCAAATAATTGCATCCAAATCCGAAGAAAATGGCAGGAGCTTTGGAGAGAAGTCCTCCACCAGGCCACCAGCTTTTCAGATTCATGTAGATGAGCCTGATGGTGCTTGCGCTAAGAAACCGTCTACACAAAGAGCAACCATGGATTGCTCCCCACTCACACTAAATCCCACTGTAACCCGCCTAAGGCAGCCCCTCGCCACTATCGATCTGCCAATGGAAGCTAGTTTTGGTAAGATGTGTATTTTTCTATTTCAGTGCCCGTCTTGAATTTCTCTATATAAAATCTATAGATAACTTAATTTTTTTTCCTTATGAAGATTCTCCTATGGATATGTCAGTAATTGATGGTGAGGAGAGGCCCACAAATGTCAATGAAGTCTCAGATTATGCTGCAGAAATACACACGCACTTGCGGGAAATGGAGGTGAGGAAGTGAATGCATTGAATGGGATATTACTTTCTGAATATTGAACTTCTGGACAATGCTTTAGAGAATATGCGTCATTACAGTGTTTGCTTGTGCTTCCTGTCATGCAGGTCAAGTCAAAACCAAAAGCAGGTTACATGAAGAAACAGCCCGACATCACAAACAGCATGCGTGCCATCCTAGTGGACTGGTTGGTGGAGGTGGGAGAGGAGTACAAGCTGCAGAACGAGACCCTCTATCTGGCTGTGAACTACATTGATCGCTTTCTGTCTTCCATGTCTGTACTGAGAGGGAAACTACAGCTGGTGGGCACAGCTGCTATGCTTTTGGCTTCGTAAGTATCTTTGCCTTAAAGCCTCAGACTCTACACAAACCCCCCTTCTCCACACTCACCTCTCCCTGTTTGACTGTAGGAAGTTTGAGGAGATCTATCCCCCAGAGGTGTCAGAATTTGTTTACATCACTGACGACACCTACACAAAGAAACAAGTGTTGAGAATGGAGCATCTGGTGTTGACCGTTCTCTCGTTTGATCTTGCTGCTCCAACAATCAATCAGTTCCTCACCCAGTATTTCTTGCACCAGCCTGTGAGCAGCAAAGTGGAGAGCTTATCTATGGTGAGACAATTTCCTTGTGTGGAGTTTCCCCATTATAAGCTAAAATTGTTTTAACACCTTTATTTCCCCACCAGTTTCTTGGTGAGCTGAGTTTGATAGATTGTGAACCTTCCCTGAAGTACCTCCCATCTCAAACGGCTGCTGCTGCTTTCATTTTGGCCAACTACACACTTGCAGGTGGATCATGGGTAAGGCTGCACAATTCTGAATGTTTGTAAAGTATGAATATTCTTAAACTAGACTGCTGGAGCCAGTTGTATGAGCTGCCATCGTAAGACTGTTTTAAGAACTAGTATGACCAACTAGCAGTTAGCCACGGGATAGTCGCTCTTTTGGTGTCAAACTAGACCAATCTGCATTATAACACTTTGCATTATAACACTTTTCTTTTTTTACCCTCAACTTTCTATTTCAGTCAAAGGAACTTGCTGAGATGACCGGCTACACTTTGGAGGATCTTATGCCGTGCATTCAGGATCTACATCAGACCTACCTCAGTGCTGCTCAGCACGCACAGCAGGCTGTTAGGGAGAAATACAAGGGCTCAAAGTAAGTTCACTTAACCTACATGCCCAATTGCTGTGTTTTAGCATGAGTCTTGGAAGATTGCTTGATTATAATTATTTTTATTTTTTCCAGGTACCATGAAGTCTCTCTTATTGAGCCTCCTGAGAAGCTAATGCTGAACTAACCGCCCCATCAACATTGTGTTCATTGGTTCCATACCTCCATGACAATTGTGCACACTTTTGATGCTTTATTTCCATATCTCCAATAACTGAAGCCATAGCCTCAATTTTGGGGGAATGGTGAGATTTTTAGTGATATGTACATTTTTATTAGCAGTCCTTAAGGATTGTGCCTTTTTTATGCTTGAAACAACCAGATATTTGTACATTAGGTAATCAAGCATTGTTCTTATATTTCAGTGTTTGTATTCTATTTTTATGAAAGACTCCAGCAGTGCACTTTATCCTTTTCACACTGTTAAAGTGACCTTCCCCTTTTACATCTTAATAAAAGTGCTGCTGGCCTTTATGCTTTGTCTTGTTTCTGTTAATCACACTTGTACAAGTTGAGGAGGTGGAGTCCCCCTGAAGCTTTAGACCATGTTGAGGGGGTCTCATGGGCTGTGTAGTGTTTTAATAGGCAACACTAATTTACCAACATTAAGTGTTTTATTGCTGCTTTGGGCCTTAATGTTAACAAATGAGCAGTAAATGTTGCAGTATTTAATAATGAGCTAAAAATAACTTATTGTTGGTTGATGTTAGCTGAGGTCTTTTAAATATGAAGAGATACAACTTGATTTTAATATCTGTAAATGTTGAAATTAACAAAAGCTTTAATACTTAAAGAATGAAATGCTATTCCTATATGTCCTATATAAAGGACATTGCTGGGTACAATTTAAAATGTTAAAGTACAGTTTATAATGTACTTTATCTTGGTAATACATTTAAAAAGTTAATGCTGCTGGGAAAAATTTCATAATTCTTAAAATACCACCTACTTCTTTTGGAAAGTTGTTTATATACTTTTGGTGGAAGTTGATAAATATTATAGTCTCTTAATATACTGCATGGCCTTAAGTGTTTTGTTGCTTTGTTACCCCCCAAAAATACAAATAGCAAAATTCCACAAATATATAGTCCTTTGACAGCATGTTACCTAGTTCAAAACAGAGCTAAATATATTTTAGTGGCCAATTCTATCATAGCATGTTTTTCATACAACAGAAACTCTCACTGACAGATATCCTTGAACGATCCAATCGTTTTTATACTAGTCTTGGTATTTTAAATGATCGGTTACACATCAGCTCTAATACACAGGCAAGCCATCGCTTACATTATCTTGTTCAGTAACAACTGTTTAACAGTTTTAAACTGAAATTAAACCATCACCAATGTTAGTTACAATTTATTATTAGATCATAGATTTTATTCATCTACACAGACCATAGTTATAAACAGTGGCAATAAATACAGAGACAACATGCCTTGAACAAGCAAATAATTGACAAATTCTAAAATGCAAAAAACTTGCCCTGACAATAAATAGCATTGAAGGCAAAGAACAGTTAAGTATAGGGCTCTCTATGTGATAGATGAGAATCACAGGATATTTACACCTTAGTCATCTGTTCATATGAAGAAGGCATCCTGAAGTAACAACTTTATGAACTCAAATGGCATTTAGATCATGGTCAAATATTGGGAAATGCTTGGGGGCAAGGTACATTAAGATTTTCAAGGTAATCCAGTACAATAATAATAATAAAAAAAACAAATTCTTAGCAAGAACATATAAAAATGGAATCAAACTGATGAACAATTATAATGACAGCTGAAATTTGAGTTTCCAGAGTCGCATTAGAAAGACAAGCAATTAAGAGCTATATCTATTTAACCTAGCATTTAAGATTCAATATCTCAAGGGATCCTCTCTACACCCCAAAAATCAATATCAATATAAAAGCTCTAATGAACTGAAAAAAAGTTGTACCCCCTTAACAGACAACTGTGCACAGAAATACATCTTCTGGCTGATTTGTTTTTTTGGAAGCAGTCAGATTGATAGAGTCTCTCCAAACAGCAAACGCCTCAGTGCAGGAGGAGGACATCCATCTCTGAGCGATCAGACTTGGCCATCTTGCTTGTTAAGCCAATCCTGAAACTGTCCCAATCTGTGAACTGTAGTAATGTGTGAATGTTCAGAGAGAGCAGTTAGACGCCAGTGGGAGCAAGGCGGCTAATGAAGGCAATGCTGTTGAGGCACATCCTCCTGAAGAAGGCTGGGCAAATGGGCTTCATCACAAAATGCTCCAGTAAGATCCTCAGCTCGGTGAACAGAGTCCTGACAGGACACAAACAAAAATCAAACACTGATAGAGGACTCATGTTTTTTTAAACATGATTAAATATACATTTAAACATCAATGATCTGATTAAATAGTTTAGCTTGCTCTAAATATTACATTTTCCACAGAAATGAAAACAATATAAATTTCCCCTTATTTTGGGTAAAGTGTGCATGTGTACAAATAACACTAGTCAGTGTGTACATGATTCTTACCGGCAGTATGGGTTGCGTCTTGATGTATAGCGCAGAGTGAGAAACCGATAGTAGATGAAGGGCTGAAGCAAACTGCCCTGGCCACTGTGAACCACAAACAAAAATTCATTCCATCTTATTAAAAGAAACACAGTTTGGCTTTAATCAAGCTTTTTACCAGTACAAAACAACTTATTTTTTTCACCCTATAAAGCCAACTATATTATATTTGATATATAAATTTCTTAGGCCTCTACATTTTCAACATGTTCAAAACTTTGCTTAAAGGAGCTGTATGTAAGATTGTGGCCAAAACTGGTACTGCAATCACTTTCAAATTACTGTAGAGCCTATATTTGCCAGATAGGCTGCAGGATCCAGCACGAACGTTTGTAGCTGCAGCTGTGGTAACTAGAGCAGAGCTGGCAACCCGGATGCTGAAACATCGTGATTGGTAGATAGGTGGAGGGTGGGGCATCAGGCCAAAACACAACATGACAACATCAACATCAGTTGAGGGCTGCAACTTCACTTTTAAATGACAATATCCTGGCCGTACTACTGTTGTCAGTGATATAAGTATTTGAAATGAACATGATTTCTTAATGTCTAGTGACATATCAGGGCCATTTTATGATTAATTGAAATATATTTCTTACATACAGCTCCTTTAAAAACTTACACAATCTACTACATGCCTTCTGTCATCTGACTGATAGTTTATACTTTTTTTTTAGCAGGTAAAAGTCTTTTTAGTATAATTCTAAAAATGTCAACCTTGAGGTTGTGGTACACATGTCTTTTTGCTGTGAAATCTTTACTGGTTTTTAGAAAGTAAACATAACTTCTTTTTGGCCATATAAATCCACCAGATTACATATTTTTGCTCAGTTTGGGCATTAGAATAAAACTGGAGTGTTTTTTTTCCCCACCTCTAGTATGAGCTTCATATTCTCACAATATCATACAATCTGAGTCATAAAGGCCTGATTTATAAACTGTGATACTCAACAAAAATCTAAATAAAAAAATAAAATAAAAAAAAGATTGTCTAAAGGTTCAAGAAATGGTTTCATTTAAAAGAAAAATTTGATTTTCTGACTATTATTTCATGTCAGGCTTTACAGGGTTAAGAATCCTTACCTGAAGAGCATGAAGACTGTGGCTGGCATCAAGAAGATCTCATTGCACGCGATAAACTTTAGGATGTTCTGCTGATTGACTGTGAGCTTGTTCAGAAAGTTCCTCACAAACATAAGGCTGTTTGGGCCCATGGTCTGAGGACAGATGACAGACAAAAAAAAAAATCAGGCTGGAATTACAACAAAAATACATCTCAGCTATGCAAATGAGAAGGGTAGAGACTTACATCAAGGACTTTTTTAGTATAGGTGGTCGCGTGGAGAAGTGAGAAGAGGAACACAGGAAATATGCTCACTGACAACACAAGTCAAGGCTGCATAAAGACAAAATGATGCCATAACACAAAGAAAACCAGATATTTTCCCTTAAAA
Source organism: Abramis brama (assembly GCF_963993115.1). Lineage (NCBI taxonomy): Eukaryota > Metazoa > Chordata > Actinopteri > Cypriniformes > Leuciscidae > Abramis > Abramis brama. The sequence goes on from NC_139975.1 coordinate 11,286,218, forward strand.
TATTCTTCATCATATCTTCAAGAAAGGATACTTGTGATAGGGTAGGAGTTGACTAGGATGAGGGAGTAGAGGAGATAGTGGCAGCTATCCTCCTGCAAGGCCTGAGCCAGGAAGGCTCTGCTAAGCTGAAAGTGAGGAAGTCTCTGGTGCAGACGCAGAGCACTGGTCAAGGCGTTTGCCAGCAATGCCCTCTGATAGAAGTTAGCAGCTGCTTGGGGCCTGGACAGAGAAAAAGCAATTATTCTTCTCCCAATCTTTCACTTCTTTTTAAATGTTTGAGCGTGGATGTGTCCTTACCACCCTAAATAGTCCTCATCATAATAATGTGATTCCACAATGTATAATTTTTTTAATCCCTTAACTGTCACTGTCCCACTAGCCTGAAACTTGCCTTTTTTTGCTTTCACAGATTATATTAATCATCATAAATTAAGTATTCAAAGCTTACACCCTCCGTATTTATCCTGTGAAAACCATTTTAAAATCGAACATTGTGTTTCCAGGTACTTAAAGGGTTAGTTCACCCCAAAATGAAAATTCGTCTTCGGAACACAAATGAAGATATTTCTGATGAAATCTGAGAGCTTTCTGACCCCTCCATAGACAGCAACGGAATGACCAATTTCAAGGCCCAGAAAGATAGTAAAGACATCGTTAAAATAGTCCATGTGACTACAGTGGTTCAACCTTAAGTTTATGAAGTGACGAGAATACAAAACAAAACAAAAATAACGACTTTATTCAACAATTTCTTCTCTTCCCCGTTTACGTTGTAGACACACAGTGCAGCACTTTGGCCGATGCTGTACACGTGAGCAGCACGACATATGCGTGTGATGCTGATGCAGGGGCTGGCCAATAACGAGGTGGCGTTCTGCTGTAGAACCCTGTAGCGCTGCTTTTTTGTTTTTTCACGCAGAAACATTTCTCTGCGCTTCATAACCTTAAGGTTGAACCACTGTAGTCACAATGACTATTTGAAAGATGTCTTTACTACCTTTCTGGACCTTGAAAGTGGTGGTTGCGTTGCTGTCTATTAGGGCTGAAACGATTAGTCGACATTGTCGACAAAGTCGACAATAAAAAATTGTCGACAAAATATCTTGTTGTAGAGTAGTCGTTTGATCCCACGTGACCTAATGTAAGGGCCTGCAATATCGCGATTTGACCGCTGCCTGTATTTTGTTCCATATTCATGAAGACTTACAAAAGGAGATGTTATGAAGAATATCGTGTCAGTTAATTTTTCATACTGTAAATTAAAAGGTGAATGAGAATGTCTCTATTAGATCAATTGTCATGTCAATTTTATAATATCAACTTAACTCATGTCAACTTATAATAATTGTTTGCAGATTAAGTTTGTCTGTATTGCAGCTGATTCATTTTTGTTGTTTTTTTTCTATTGAAAAAGAACCGAATATTTAAACAATGCTTAGAGAGCATTTGTGTGTGATTTGAGTTGGACAGAAATCTGAAAACTTAAAGAGAATGACCTGTTTAGTTGCTCAAAGTTAATTAAAACAACCATTTCAAAAGCTGAAGTGATTTTCTTTTTTTATATTATAGTTAGAATATGTATAACTAATGTTTTAGAGTGTTTTAACTAATTGAAAAAGCTGAATAATCGTTCTAAAACGTACTGATTAGCCGGCGAAATAATCGACGATTAGTCGATTAATCGTTCTAATAATCGTTAGATTAATCGATTATCAAAATAATCGTTTGTTGCAGCCCTACTGTCTATGCAGGGGTCAGAAAGCTCTCGGATTTCTTCGAAAAATATCTTCATTCGTGTTTCGAAGATGAGCGAAGGTCTTACGGGTTTGGAACGAAATGAGGGTGAGTAATTAATGACTGAAATATCATTTTTGGGTAAACTAACCTTTAAATTAAATTTAGCAGGCTCCTCCCCTTAGTGGGCAGTGTCATGTATCATATAAAAAAAATGTACTGCACTTTTTATAATCAAATCTTTTCTAATCTTGACAAAACACATATCATCAGAAAGGTCTGAGACTCAAGGTCATATATTTGGTTATTGTTTTGTGTTAGAAGTGATATTGTGACAAAATGTAATTGTGACAGGAGAATGCATCACAAAAAAATTAATAGAATGTGGTTGTCATCAAGTGGATATTTTGGTATAACGCATAAAAATCTCATAGGTACATCAATTTTTGAGATATCAACTTTAAATATGGAACACAACTTGGTTAGACATGTGGCTTTGATTTTACAGCATTTTTAGATTAAAAATTATCTGTAAAATATATATTTTGTATTAAAAAAATGTTTAGTACAGTACATTGGCTTTATAGCAAATGTAACCAACTTTAGGTCTGTATTCCAGAGCATTCATGAATTTAAATTTAAGTTTGGATAGTGCATATTCACATCTATGCTCAAAAAGGGGGGTGACAGTTTAGAAGCTTGTGAAAATGCCTTGCAAAAGAACGTGACTCACCCAAGCAGAGGCAGAATGAACATGATGGAACAGTAGACAGTGAACAGCCGTGACAGCCACATAGCTGTTTCCAGCTTATTACTCAAGAGGAATTGCTGTAACACATTGATATGATAATAAATCATAACATTCTCAAATGAAGCAATTAAAAAGGCACGGAAATATAAAAAAAATATATATTCATAAAAAAAGTAGCACTTACCACAGGTCCAGCCTGAGGGGGAGGAGGTGGACTCCTTTGCTCTGTGTCTGCCATCTTTCAAATATTAGAAGGCTTGATTTCTTGAGAGAAATAACATTATAAGCTTGCATTGCATGCAATATTTTAGATAATACGCTTTACACAATCATGCACCCAGGTTTATTATTAACTCTTGGAATGAAGGAAGAGACACAATGACTTGAGTTAATCTTTCTAAAAGCCTGAAACCGTTTTTAAGCAGTTACTCTTTGTATGGTTGTCAGGTGTGGGGGTGGGCAAAGTCACAAGCACATTAGCTCTAACAACAAGCTCGATGTTTTTTAATTATACTTATTAAACATGAAGCTTTCTTACAACAAATTATCGGGGGGAAAAATATTTGCCTTGTTTATCACCGAGGCGCTACCACAAAGCAATAAGAAATACTTCCATAATATCGACCCAAACCAGAACTACACTTGTCAATGTAACTGCTGACTAGTCATCATGACAACAAACAAATGACAGATGTGAATATTACTGTGCACTTGTCAGTTTTATAAATACTTAAATAAATTAAAAGTGTGGTCCATTAGGTAGTTATAAAGCAGCCAATTCATTTCAGTTGAAATATGTTGGAAAAATCTAGAACACTCATCATTACCCTGAGGAGCTAACAATGTAGCCGACAAGCTAACACTTCACACAGCCCTGAAATACCGCCAGCTTGTGCGGGTATTAATACTGCCAAAAATACATAAAAGATAGATAAAGATAAATATTAATACCTGTGATATATCGGTAATTATCAGTTTTTGTGAGGAAAATCGGCTTTATTTCACCGCTCGGGGCGCACGCGCTGGGATAATGAACGAAGAGGTTGGTCAGCTGAGGCGACCTCGCGACCTCTGCAGATTGCCGAAATCTCGCGATATTTAAAAACCATAAGATTTGCTCAATTTTATTGGCGCGCCACCGTTGTCAATCAACAGCTGTCAGTTTTATGTTGTTTGCTTTTTTTTATTTCAAATATCTGCCTAAAATATTTCACATATACTCCATAATAATATAATATATAAATAACAAATAATTTACATAATAATAATGGTAATACAAATATCTGTTTGTGACCACAAATAACATAAACAACTATAAATAACTACCTATAAACCACCCTAGAAACACGCTAAAACCACTCAGAACACATTAGCATCGTGTCCAAATGAACGTTCTCCATTAACATTTTATTCGGTAAATGTAAAAAATAAAATAAATAAAAAAACACTCTCACGCGGACGCATAAAATGTGCCTTTATTTCTGCGGTCATCACTTATACATCTATAATAATAATAAAATAAAATTAAAAAATTTGAAAGAAAAAAAAAACGAGAGAAAGCTGTTAGTTGGAAAGGTACGGTCTCAGAGCCACAGTGGAAATGCTTGACTCAGTTCAGGCCGTGGTGTGCGCAAACTTGTAGAGCTCCACGAGTTTGTAGTGATGCACGCGCGACCTTTCTTAAAGTCCAGTGACCTCGACACACACAGGATAGACAATTTTGGATAAAAGACAGCAGTTATTGCAGGTTCTGTTTCTCATGTCATAACGGCAGAAGGTCAGTAAATAGTTTTTATTCGCGGAGACGGTTTTGACTGTTGACGACTGGGTTAGTGTCTATATCAAGCATAGAACGTTGCAAACATCGATTAAACAATTAAATATGTCTCTATTTATAATTTCCATTGGAGTGCATGAAAAAAATCACGTTAACAACTTTGTGCATGTCTCGCGACATCCCATGTGATCAGCGTGCACGGTTCCCACCCTATCCAGGTGTCTGTACTCCAGCAAAGATGCACGGAAAACGTCATTGTAAATTTATAATGCTCTGCATTTGTGTCTGTGTATGCAAATTTATAATGCTCTGCATTTGTGTCTGTGTATGCCTGCGTTTGTCACAGATGTTGACGTTCGAGGCGCTTCTCGTGAAAGAGCTGCAAAAACAGCAGAGCAGGGCAGAGTTCTGTGATACTGTGCTGCAGACTCAAGGTTAGGCATCTCACAGAAGTCCATCCTCTGCACATTAGTCGATCCTTTTCCATCTATCATTATGTTTACTGTACTCTCTCCACCCCTGTCCAGGTGTTTCAGTGCCAGTGCACAGCTGTGTGTTGTCTGCCTTCAGCCCAAAGCTCTGTGGAACTCTGTCAGCCATGCCATCGCCCCGAAATGGGCAGAGACGACTGATTGAAGTCCAAGCCGTGGAGGCATGCACGTTGCTCAGTCTGGTCAGTCTGCTGTACTCAGGTCAGTTCAAAGAGGACAAAGAGGAAGTCCTATTAGCAGCCTGCAAACTAGGCATCAACATACCTCAACGAGAAGCAAAGAGGTTGACAACTGAGCAAAACACACAGACGGAGTGGATGAAAGAGGTGGCGGAGAGAGAGTGCCAGACCGAGTCTGTTCCGACACTCCTCTCTGAATATCAAAACCCTAAAGGAACAATTGAAACTGTAATTGGTCCGTCGTCATGGAGGAGTGATCAGGGCCTCTGCACGTATACCGATGGCTCTGATATCACCCTAGCAACACTTAAAAACGGCCAGGGTAATCCAGAGAACATGCCTTCCTTTCAAGTCATGGATGTGGTCCCTGAAACTCCTATGTATCCCACAGTGAGTGGACCTGCCTGTTTGCCCCAGGTCTACGTATGTCCCCCTGCAGCTTCATACCAGCAGCCTCCAACCCCACTGCCAACTCACCCGCACCCTTCTCATAGTACATGTGTTGAGCAATTGGCTAATCAGGACAGAGTAACATTGGGGAGCGTTTTAGAGGGCGAGGAGTGTGTTTTAGAAGCATTTGCACAATTTGAGAACAATATCCCAGGTTTTATCAACTACTTCCTTGACCCTAACATCACGCAGGGCGTAGGTCAAAGGGAGCAGAGTCAGAGAGGGATGAGAGGGGACATTAAAACTGAGGGAAGGGCAAGAAGGGGGCGAAGGGCGGGGTTAAGTGAAGGATTCGCTCTGAAGGGAGAAGTATTGAATATTTGTAAAAGAGAGCAAAATAATAATAGGTTCGGAAAGGTGGCAGGGTCAGCCTGGATGGGGCAAGGTGGTGGTAGGGTTGGCAGGAGGCTAGATTTGAGACAAATGTTCAAAAATCAAGAGAGGAGGAGACGACAAGGCAGAGGAGTGATGAAAGAGGAAGGAGAGAAAGGCAAGTCTTCATCAAGGGCCAGACCCAGACAGAGAAAGACAGGGAGCAGAGGCAGATTGGTAGAACCAGTGTGTCAGGTAGGTGTCTCAAGACATCTTCAGATAAGAAGGTATAATAAGGAGGTATGATTAAGACAAAACAAAAATCCTTGATTTTTATTCACTTTAAAGTTTGAATAAATGATTTAAATGATTCATAGCTTGATCAATCAAAATTCCCTTAATCTTTTGTGGAAAAAGTGCTTAAAAAGTGTTACTTTGGAAAAGAGCATCTGCTTAATGAATACATGGACACGTACTGTAACTTGCAGTGTTCAAAGCATCATCCAAGATCCGATAAGACCATTCATTGAGACTAAAATGTCTCGTTCCGAATTTCCACAATGTCCGATAGATGAATTCAATGACACATGATGCTTGTATGTCAAAAAAATATTTAAATTATTAAGAATACACTATTGTCCAAAAGTTTGGGGTCAGAAAGACCAGAAAGGATCAAAAGTGACAGTGAAGACATTTATAATTTTACAAACATTTCTACAAAAGCTTATAATGTTACAAAAGTTTCTATTTCAATTAAAGTTTCTATTTTAAAATAAACGCTGTTCATTTAAACTTTCGTCAAAGAATCCTGTAAAAATATGATTATATTATATTAATATAATAAATCAGCCCAACTGGTTTCAACATTGATAATAGTAAGAAATGAATTAGTATCTCAGCATATTATCAGCTTATTAGAATGATTTCTGAAGGATCATGGGACATTGAAGACTGGAGTAATGATGCTGAAAATTCAGCTTTGCCGTCACAAGAATAAACTACAATATTCCAATAGAAAACAGTTCTTTTAAATTGTAATATTATTTCATAATATTCCAGTATTTGTGATCAAATAAATGCAGCCTTGGAGACTTCATAAGATACTTCTTTAAGAAACATTTAAAAAAATCTTTCCAACACCAAACTTTTGATTTAAAAAATAAAAAATATATAAAATTATCACAAAATGCATGATATGACCCCTTCAAATTGTAAATACAAATGCAACAAAGCAGTCACTCAAATATTCTCTGAAATAAAACACTTGTCACTTTTTCTGTAGGATGCCGCTCCGCCCCCAAGACGAAGAGGTCGCCCCCGCAAACATCCCTTACCCCAACAAAATGTTTCCCGAAATTTCAGTGGAACATCAGCACCTGAGCAGAAAACCATGAACCCTCTGTCTCCATCCCTGATGCACACCGCACCTCTCCCAGCCACCAATCAGACCGGCCTCACTCAGCCAATGGACTGGCTGATAGATGACGTCATTGCACAGCTCCCTTTCATGCCCAACAATCAGAACGGACTTCCAAATACTGTCAATGTAGATTCCAACGTGGATCCTCCAAGAGCGCAGTCTACGGTGAAGCTCACAGATCTTGGTTTAGTCCAACCACAGTCTGAAGGTGAGCTGACTGACATACTTGATAGTTTTCTGAGAACGTTTGAGCAACATGTTAGTGTTAGCGATTTAGATGTTCGAGATGGGATGGTGCCCAACGTAACAGATGGTAGCCAGACCTGTGGACATACAAACACATCAGCTTCACATGCCACTTCTATGAACACAACAACACAGGGGGCAAATGCCTCATTATCCAAGAACAGACCACAAGTCTCATTTGATCATAAACCGCGGAAACCATCAGGTTATTGGCAGGTGTCAGATGTGACAATGGAGAAATCCCTAGCACAGCAAGAAGGGAAGCCTGAAAATGGCAGGATGACCAGAAGCCAGAGTAGGAAGAGGAAGCTGGAAATTTTTGAAGAACTGCCTAGGAGAAACGAGCTACCTGCAAAATCGAAGAGAGAAAGGAAAAAAGAACGACTAGAGAAGCCAAAGGTGGAAGCTTCTCTACCGAGGGAGAAGAAAAGACGAAATAGAAAGCTGCATGGTGAGCAAAAAGGCAGCAGCAGCAGCGCAGTTGACTCAAGCTGCAGTGTTGCGAGCGCATTGAGGAGAGTCATAAACACAGCCAGTGCTCGCAATGTGAAGTGTACCACAAAAACAACGTTTCAAAAGACCTTACAGAAGACTTTAGATGGGTCAAAATCCTCAGAGTTGCCTGATCGCAAAGTGACCAGTCTTGTAAAAAAGAAACAAGTGGGTCATGCTAAAAGAGACGCGACCAAAACTCTTCTGGAAGGAAGAACGTTAAAGGTGCAGTGCAGTACAGGGACTTCACAACCCAAACTGCCAGTCACAAAGAATAAAACCACTGTGTCCCGTCCAGCTCTGTCTGCTTTTGAATTAATGAAAAAGATCTTGGAAAATCAGCAGAATAGAGAGGAAGAGCAAAAGGGTGAAGATCACAGAATGCGGACTGTGATGAAAACGAAAGGAGAGGGGAGGCTGAAAAACACGCAAGTACATGGAGCTGAGGTACAAATGACTAACAACACAGAGATGGATGGTAGAATTTTGGTCGAAGAGCACAATAATAGCAGAATAAACCAAAAAGATGAGGAAACAAAAGGGAGAATGGAGGAGGTTGGCAACCAGATGGCCATATGCCTTCAGCAGACTCTGCCTAAAGGTAAGAGCTCACCACAGTTTGTCGATCTTAGAGATTTTTGTTATGATTTGGCCGATATTGGATGTGTATTTTACATTTATATTACCTTTGTATCTATCTAGTGCTCACTTAAAATTAATTTGTTTAATTTAATTAAATACAATATTTAGCAAATCTCAAAATGATTTTTTACTGTATATTGTTTTATTTATGAAAGCTTCTTTCCGCCGCTAAATAAAAAAGGTAATTGTGACTTGTCATCTCACAGTTCAGACTTTTTTCTCACAATTGCGAGTTTACATCTCACAATTCTGACCTTTTTTTTTTTTTTTTTCAGGATTGTGTGATATAGACTCACAATTGCGTGTTATAAAGTCAGAGTTGTGAGATATAACCCTGATTTCACAGACAAGGCTTAAGCCTAGTCCCAGACTAACATGCATGTTTGAGCTGTTATATCTGCAAGCAACTGATGATCTTAAGATTTATTTTCTCAAGATGCACACCAGTAATGTTTCTTTTCTAAGTCATGTTTATAAAAGCTACTTTAAATGCCCTAATTGAACTAAGGCCTAATCCTAGCTTAATCTAAGGCATGTCTGCGAAACCGAGCCATAAAACCTTTTTCGATATGGACTTTATAAAAGAAATTGCGAGTTATAAAAAAAAAAAAAATTAGAATTGTGAGATGCAAACTCGCAATTGTGAGATAAAAAGTCGCAATTATCTTTTAAATTGTGGCAGAAAAAAGTGGTAAATAGCAATAACATGAAAATAATGATCAGTTTTTTAATAGTACTTTTCTCTGGTAATTATCTATTCACAGATTGCAGAATGTCAAATGGAGAGAAACTGATGGAGAACAGCTACAACAAAGCAAGACTTGAGCCTGCTGACTCTCCCAATGATTCTCCTTTTCAAAGATGCAGCACAGAGGGCGTCATGTTTAAAAACATGTCAGACATGCCTTTTGTCTCGCATGCACTGGACCCCACCGTGCCTCGTGAGAAACTCCGAAATACACAAGGGGCCACAGACAGTTTAGAGGAGGATGAGGATGTTGATGTCGTGGAGGTCTCTAGTTCTTTGTCCGAGTCCTTCTCTGCGCTGCCGGTCACTGTGGACATTGTGCTCAGCACAGAGGAGGAGGAGGACGATGACGAAGACTGCGAGATTGATGTGATAAGTTTAGGATCCAATTAAACATGGACAAATTTCCGTTACTGTTTAACACAGTTTAGCTTTGAAGTACTAAATAAATGTGCATCGATGCATATTTGTAGTACATGGTACCTTTTCCCTGTATATAATTCAATACAGAGTTTACACAAATGTGACAGTTGGCAGTATTTGCCATTTTGACTTTGGTGGCTTCAGTTTCAGGCATCAGAAATTTTTATAGTTTTAAGTTCTGAATGTTAAAGTTGTTTATTTGTGTGACAACCATGCCTTCTTATAAATAATCAGACTGCATAATTAATGTCCGCAGTGTTTTCTTGTCGTTTCCCCATGTTCAGAATAAAAAGACATGGATCAGACCTTAGTTGTTCTTGTGTTCAAATACAAATCTACATGTTCGATAATACTAAATCATGTATAGTGAAAGAATAAATTCATGTACTTGACAAAGTTTGATTTGTCTAGGACAGCAGGCAAAAAGCACCTGTCAACTAGAGAAATTCCGGCAAATTTGACATCTGATTTCTGAGTTTACATGTGTTATGAATCAACACTGTTCACAACTTCTCCATTATTACTGACTGTCCTTTAACAATAACCACACAAAAAGTGCGGTTTTGATAGGAACATATGAGAAACTCATCACATTTGCTTTAATTAGAAGCATCAGCAGTGATTTATTATAAATTGAATGTGTAATATATTCCCTAAACTTTACAAATAGCACCTTTCCAGATATCTATACTATTAGTGTTTATTTGAAAACTTAATGTTGTGTAAGGAACTGGATTTTGCATTTGTTATAAAGAAATGAATATACTTAATGTAACATCTTCACACAATAACTGCACAGAACTGAATCACTAAAGTGAACACAGGTTTATTTATTAAGCATTTATTCATGATGTTTTTGTCCTCCTACACATTACACCTGAGCTGCTCTCAGCCAGTCCCCATCCAGGGATATGGCCTAACTTAGCTTGGTTTGCATTGGTTGTGTTGAGCACCTCGGGAAGGTGTTGTTTAGCACCTGACATTAGTCATTGTCAGTAACTGATTGGCAACCTCGTGTAAGACACGATGGTGTGGATGTGTGTGTTCCAAGCAATAAAAAGACACTCGTTAGGAAATACAGTGTGAGTGTGTGTTTGTGTAAAGCGTGTTTGTCGGGCGGCAGGGTGATTGGTGTAGTGTCCCCTGGTGAGGCTGAGCTCTTAGTGCTGGATTCTGCGGATGGACTGGATCTGAGGGGTCTGGCTGTGGGAACCCCAGTTTCTCCAGTGCTGATAGTCTCCGCTGTGCCTCTCACACTCCATGATGTACTGCCTTCCCTTGTATCCTGGGAACTCGTAACACACGAAACTACACGCATAGATGGAGAAATGAGGGTCAGGTTTTTCTGAGCTGGAAGGAAATGAATACAGAGAAAATCTAAAGAAGAGACTCACGCGCCACACTGCACATGCATGGAGCCCACTTCAGGCCTACACCATCCCATGGCCTGCAGAGAGGGGTAGTCGTCACACAGCTCCACATTGCGGCCCAAGAAATTTTCCCTCTCGAAGATCATCATGCGACTGCTCTGGTGAGACTGAGGGGACAGCGAGAGAGCGTTCGACCCCATATATCCACATATTCAAGTGATTATATATCACATACAAATATGTAAAGGTGCAGGCGTTCATTTTTTACCTCATTTAAAAAGTTTAAGAGATAAATAAATAGTGCTAGAATAAATAGAGAATAGTTTGAATATATATGTTGTACATTACATGAGATAAAGATCATATCGGTAGTCTAATAAAACCTAAATGTATATCCAACTTTACCTTGATACATACAGTACTCTCACGTAAAATGATTCTTACTATATAACAAATCTTAACTGCTTGATTGTTTATATTGTCACAGAATGTAAACCTTTATCGACCAGCAATATATAATTAAAGTTGGATATATAGTACATCCAATTTTACATAGTGTACACTCACATAAAGCAGTTTACTATATAGCAAATAATGTGATTGCTTGTATCGTTGCAAAATGTAAACTATATTATCGCCCAACTCTAATCTGCTAAATGTGACTATAAGGCTTGAAGATATTAAGATAGTATAAACATTAACATCATAATTTTCTTGTAAAGCTGCTTTGAAACAATGTGTACTTTGAAAAGGGCTATACAAATGAATTTGACTTGACTTGTTGAGATTGCATGACCAGTCGAAGGCTACTCGCTTTATCTGTTATGGACACTTGTCGAATAATTATTAAATATCGGCCTGCACAAAATACTGTGTACTGTTAAGATTTCTAGTACAAGAAAGGAAATAACTCACAGCACAGTAGACAGGTCTAAAAGACATGAGTCTCTCCACATGGTAGGACAGGTTTCCACTGTAGGCATCCCAGTGAGGATACTCTCCTCTCTCCAGGATGAACTGCTGTCCCTGGAAGTCATGGTGCTCATAACCCACCCAGCTATGGAAAAAGAACATCCAGTCATACATGGGCACATACTATTGGTTGAAATGTCCCATAGGCACATATTTATTTGACCAACACTACTCACGCGCCACTCTCCACACGAATAGAACGGATGTTGTCGAAGCCACACTCCTGAATGTTGCAGCATTCTGAGGTGAATTCCTGACATTTTCCCTGGAAGTGTTCCTGCTCAAACACAGTCACCTAGGATAGCGGAAGCACAAATGTAAAGTGTGTGAAAATTTCGTTTTCTTAAAATATATATGCAAAAGGTACTCAAATAAATGACTTAAATGGGTTTGTTTGCTATATGAAATAAAAGTGAGAGCATATTCTATTGATCCACATGCATCACTATAACAACAAATCATTTTTTGGGATTAAAGATGGGTCATTTCAAAAGAGATTGAATGTATGTGTGTTTAATGACAGTTTACCTTGAAGAAAGGAGCCATTCCCATGCCAGAGCTCATCATGGGCTGCATCATGGCGGATCGATTGAACCTATACATCTTTATTTCTAAAAACAAACAGGGGGGAAAAAACAGAAAAACATATCAATTAAAATAATTAGATAAAAATTGTGAAATTAACTAGAATAAATGTGTTAGTATTAGAAATAAACTGTTCTTTATCATTATTACATATAAAAACAGTTACTTAAAACATCCAATAATCGATGTTATAGATTAATTAGGTATTTTATTAATAATAAAATGTAAATAAATTTGTTAGATTTAAATCAAAACCATTCGCATAATGTGGCCATACTGAGAAAATGTTTGTAAAGTAGACCATAATAAGTTTATAATAGTGCCATGAGCTCGGTGAGATGTAATTTGGACTCTTACCGTTTTAGTCACTGAGCTAGAGAGTGGCATGCGCCTTAACGCCTGTTTCGCGTGGAGCTTTGAGAGAACCTGGCGCTTCAGTTTTATACCGACCGCCGCGTGCGCGCACGCCTATGCGCGCTCCCGCCATTGTGCGCGCGGTGCGCGTGGACTGCCTTCTGATGGGCTAGGACAGGCCACAGGGGCGCCAGCTCAGCACATACTATAGAAGAGCCACATGGGTGTTGTGAGCCCATTCACTGACAACTGCAGTGCGTTTTGGGTGAAAGCAAGAGACACAAAGGGTTTGGCCCCAGTGTGTTCGTGCAGGTCAGCACTCCTGGTCACAATGAGACCAAAATGCTGGGATTATCTGAGTGAACTTGCTCCAACTGAGTGTGAATTTGAAATGATGTATCTGAGCTGCTGTGGAAAGTTGATGCTGATTTTCATGCAAGTACTCAAGATTTGGGGGACCAAATGTATACATTACAATGTCTGGTTAAAAAACGATTTGGATCAATAAAGACATTTATATTATTTATATCATGAAAGTTACACATTTTAAAAGGAACGTGATTTTACTTTATCAATATAATCCATAACGGGCATTAAATTGGGCATGTCCACCCAATATTCATATTAGATTAATGGTTAATTGTTGAATGTTTTCTGTGACAATGTTTTATACATTTAAATGGTTGCCATTTATTTATTTATTTCAGATTGTTATTATTATGTATCTTTCTTTATTTATATAATTATTTGTAGGAGAACAACCATATGTTGTGTGTGTGTACAGCACTACAAGTCCAAGACAAATTTCTTTTCAATGACAATAAAGTATTTTTCAATTAAATTTCAATCCTATTTAATTTAATTTCAATTTCATTTAAATTTTATTTTATTTCAATTTTATTTTATTTTGGTCCCCCAATGCTGAATATGTGATTGAAATAAAAAAATGTGTAAAACACTGTTAAATCATTGGTAAAATAGCAAAAAGTCTTCACCATCAAAGTTATTGGTTCAGTTTCAGTCCCTGTAAATAAACGTTTGCCCCATATTACTTATGTTTTAGGCTTGAAAGTCCAATACTGTGTAGTGATTTTGTTTGGAGTTTGAATTTTTTCGAACTATTTCATTCTCTCTGTCTCTTACACATCACATATACTCTCTTTCTCACTCTGTGCTGATGATGTGGGGCTTCTTTTCTGTGAGTCTGCTGAACACGGCACGTTTCATTGTGTCAGTGTAATCCTCACAGACTCAGCGCCAGGGTATAAAAGCTGTGGGCACGGCCAGACGCAAACACTCTCAGAGTGAACCCTGGGTACGGACACACACTCACTGAACACAGGTAAGACAGCAGAATATCCACTCACATACACATAAAACTTTAACCTAACAGCTTGGAGAGTATAAGAGGGTTGGTTTTGACCACCACCCCGCACTTCCCCATTTGTCACTACCACTTTAATATTGTTTGCCCCAAAGACCCCCTACATCCATTCCAAACATATGTGTTTGACTTTTTCATCTCGTAAAACACTTTATCCCTCTCTTCCAGCATAGATATGATAAAATGTTATGTAAACTAATGGTTGCCCCTCCCATTTCTTTATTATTTAGTCTCATTTTCTCAATTCTGAGCTATATTACAGTTATATGAATTTCCCCAGGCATCATGTCTTCCAGTGGAGAAAAAAAGACTGCCTCCCAGACCGACGGCAAGGCAGCCCAGAGCAAGAAGTCCGAGATGGGCATGATGTCCTACAGGGTAAATCTTTCAAATAAACATACTCACGTGCACATCTCCTACACTTGGATGTCGATTTAACATTACACTAACAGGTTTCTCTCTCTCCATTAGATGTATGTGTTTGACCAGGAGAACTTCCAGGGACGCATGATTGAGATTAACGCCGAGTGCATGAACGTTTGTGATATGGGCATGGACAGAGTTCGCTCACTACGTGTGGAGTGTGGACCGTAAGCATCACCGTAAAGTCTGCATCTGTATAAAAGACACGTTTTAGGAAGAATAACAGATCTCACTCATCTCTTCATGTGCCCTCTGCAGTTTTGTGGGCTTTGAGCAGATGAACTTCTGCGGTGAGATGTACATCCTGGAGAAGGGCGAGTATCCTCGTTGGGATTCTTGGAGCAACTGTCAGAAGAACGACTACCTGCTTTCCTTCAGACCCGTCAGAATGGTGTGTAAACGCACACACACAATGCTCTAACACCTTCAGGGACATTATCTGAATGAATTTGAAATGCATTGATCACTTTCTTGATCCTGCAGGACCCTGAGAAGCACAAGATCTGCCTGTATGAGGTTGGTATGTACAAGGGCCGCAAGATGGAGATCATGGATGATGACGTTCCCAGCCTGTTCTCCTACGGATTCACCGACAGAGTTGGCAGCATCATGGTCAGCTGTGGAACGTAAGTGCAAAGTACCCGTGGCCCCTGAGCTTTCACTTGGACAAACCTCTGCGCACTTCCCAAAAGCTTCATAGTATTGACGAATGTGGCTGTCAAAAACGTATTAAACTGTTAATCAGAAAAATTACTTGAGGAAAAAAAAATGTTTAGATAAGAATATAATCTTGCACAACAAGATGCTTTGGGGATTTAATTACAATATTAAAGAGTTACGAGTTTCATTTGTTATTTTTTGAAGGATCAGTGTTAAATCAGTGTTATTTTAGTACCATTTAGATTATTTTATAGTTTTTATTAATATTTTGAATTAGTTTTTATATTTTCTGTTTTTATTTTAAGTTAAGTTAGTAATTTTGTTGAGTATCTTTGTAATTGGTATTAGTATTATTTTTAAATACGTCTATATTTTTATCCCTTTTTATTTCGGTTTTACTTGTATATACTTTAGTACATCAAGTTAAACTAAATGAAAATTAGAAACCTTGGCTTGGCAACTAGCTGAAATCAAAATGTTTAAGTTTTTTTTAATTCTTTAATTCATTTCGGTTAACCTTTATTTTATTTCAAGTTTAAAAAAAAAATGGTTTTAGTCAACTATAACAACCCTGGTTTAAATATATAAATGAGTTTAAGCTAGTTGAATATCAAGGGTGCGCAAACTAACCTGCACTCTTTTTTTTTTTCTCTCAGCTGGGTTGGCTATCAGTACCCCGGATACCGTGGCAGCCAGTACCTGCTGGAGAAGGGCGAATACAGACACTTTAACGAGTACGGCGCCCGTTGCCCTCAGTTTCAGTCTGTGAGGCGTATCCGTGACATGCAGTGGCACCCGCACGGCTGCTACACCATGGCCAGCAAGTGAGGGCCAGTCCAGGAGAGGAAGAGGAGAGGTGGAGTAGAAGGAGAAGGGCGCAAGAGAAAGGAGAGGAGGAGAGACGTCTGAGAGGCTGCATCTTCCCCATGCCGCCGTTATGAGGGGTGGATGTTTTCGGGGTGACAGACACCCTGACTCACATTGCAGTCTGTGTCTGTCAAGCTGGTAAAGCCCAGCGGGGCAGTGATTCTCCCAGGCCTCTGAGTGTCTCTGTGTAGGATGGAGGCACCGATAAACACACTTCCCTCTTCCTCCCTAGTTCCTCTCCTCTCTTTCTCTCCTGCATCATGGGTTCTTTTATTTCCCTCCATAATTTATTTCCTTTTTTTTTGTCATCTGTTCTTTCCCCTGCCCACATCCCTCTTATCCCAGGAGCATGGAAAGAGAGAGGGGGAGATGAAGGGATGAGGAGAGTGAAGCTCCTGTGCCCTAGAAATCTCTCTCTGCTTGCTGTACAGAATCCTGGTCACCTTTTCAATAAAAACCTACAAGCTTGATAAGAAAATTTCGTGTCTGTCAATATGTTCATGTCATGCATATATAATCATGGCTGTTAATAATCACGAGGCCCGGAATGAAATTTGCACTAGTATGAAGTAAAACTGGTGTATTTTCACAGGAGTGTGAAATGTAATGTCAGTTTATGTGTTGTAACTTATGTGTGTTACATCATGATTTTTGAAGAATTTTAATAATTATTTAAAATAATAGTAGCTTATGTTAAATAGCGCATGTATGCCAAAAGTCCCCAGATGGTCTTGCGGTTCAGAAGTAGCCTACAGGTATAAATGAACTCAAAATGAACAGAAGTTTAGATGAAAATGAACACAGAATGAATAAAAACATATTTAAGTAATCAAATTGTAAAAACATAGCACACAACTTTTTCACACAGATGCCGAAGTTCCATAGTTCAAGTGAGAATCAACTCAAAATGAAGAATTTGTACATAAACGCACTGCGTTTTGTATTCAGATGAGATAATTCTCAGAAATGTCTGGAACATAAAAAATAAATTGAAAAAAAGTGCACCATTTCAGGCCACAGTACCTCTTGCGGTCTGGGTATGTGAGACACTGGATTTGAACCCATGACGTAAAATGTTCAGGGCCTGTGGCATAACACATTGAGTTACTCACTGATGTACATGCAATTGTCCCTTCAGGACATGCTGATGATGATCCCTATACCTAATTTTGTGCCAATATGTTAAATCATTTAAAAGATATTGCAATTTCTGACAAAATTAGACTGATGGTTCGTCCGATCCTGGCAAAATCCTCGGATTTGGCAAGACACAAGGAATCCATAGACAATTTTCTGAGAAACTGTTCAAAAGTAATGAGAACTTTTTTTCAGATCTCATGACCTGTAGGTGGCACTGTTCTCATTCTGGGTGAATGTGTTAAAATCACAGTCTGTTCCATAGCTAGCTAAGACAAAGAGAAGAGACGTGAACAGGTAATTATCAAACCACTGTAATCAAATTATTTTATTTAAAAAAAAAAAAAAAAAAATAAGCACACTATTGAAATTCAATACACTCGTAAAATCAGACAAATATATCTCTGAAAATACCAAACAGTAGAATTACAACATTAGGCTACCATACTGAAATGAGACACTGCTTAATAATGCTTACTTAAAATAAAAAAAATCCTTTTTACAAATTTGATCTCTTGAGGCCTATTGAAAAACATTCAGATAGCTGCACCATGCGTCCCTCGTAGTGACTTATGATGAAAATAAAGTGTGTAAAATTTCTGTGCGGCTTCCGTCAACGTGACATCATCCTCACAAACTCTGGAAGGTTGAGTGAGGAAAAACAAAAAGAAATCAGAAATACAGTATATTCAGTGAGGTAAACTGAAAATGTTAAGAAATGCGAGTATTAGTCGTCCTCATTTGTCCATCATTCTCTCACCTTCAAAATCAACCAGTCCGTCCCCGTTGAGGTCGGCATCACGAAGGATATCGTCAATATCACTGGGTTTCAGATGTTCTCCCATCAGCTTTTTCATGGCTTCTCTCAGTTCTGTGATGCTGATTTGCCCATCACCATTGGAGTCAAACTGCACACCGGTAAAATGCTGATAAGGCCACTGATGGCTACAGTCAACACAGTGGTGTGTGTGTAAGTGAGTGAGTGTGTGTACCTCTTTAAAGGCATCTCTCAGCTCCTTGACTCCGATCATGTCTGCTGTCTCTGCTAGCATTTTGGGGCCCATGAGCTCCACAAAGTCCTCAAAGTCGATTTTACCCCCACCTTAAAAAATACAGAGAATGTATGACTTTATTTTTTCAACTTTTTATTCTTCTGTAAATTAATACAAAATGTTGAATACATGTTAAATAAAATATTATTTTAAATGACATTTTATCCTTAAAAATTACAGAATTAATTTATTTTTTCTATAAATTATTACAAAATGTTTACATTTTATTATTACATTTAATAATCAATAAAACAACTTAAATCAAAAGACTGAAAAGTTTAATTTAATAAAAAAAAAAAAAAAAAAAAAAAAGTATGGTCTCAGACTTTTGGACTATAATACAGTACCATAATATCTGCATGCGCATTTTGCCACAGATCATAACTCAGTGACGTCACTCACTAATCTGTTGACTCAGTTCAATGAGTTCCATCTCTGTCGGCATGTATCCCATCGTCCGCATGCATTCGCCCAGGTCCCTGCAGTTGATGTATCCTTTGTTCCTATCAAACTCCTTAAAGGCTTCTCTTAGTTCTGCATAAATACAAGGAAAGAGATGTTGAAATGCACGAACAGGGTGTTTACCAGTCTGACTCTTGGGTGAGGCGTGTGGTTTCTGTGAATACCTTCGATCTCTTCTGGCCGCAGTTCCCTGTCCTGTTAAATCAAGAGGCAAAGACGTTAAACACTGATGCACTTGAAGACATGTCTCTCTCTCCCTGAATCATCAAAACGACTCAGACAAAACACATGGGTAGGTATGTGAAAATGAGAAACTGGGACAAAATGCGGGTTTGAGGATTGGTTCCAATGTGTAATAATGTAGTGACATGGGTAGTCAATAGATTACACAGTGAAAGTTGCCTGGCACCAGCTAAAAGATAAGGAGATTTGGGGGGTTTAACTTGAGGAGGGCCCAGAGAAACACGCAAAGCATAGAGAGTGGATTAGGTTAAACAGAGTGCCATATGAGAAAATCCCATAGATGATTCTCTTTTCCATTTACTATAATACCCAATATCATATAGTAGGCTACACACGTGTACGCATAAACCAGTGGATTGCATATGCCGCAAATACAGCGCAGAATCATTTCACTGAATATCATATCCTCACAGTGACTGTTTAATAAAAAAAGCATTGTTAAAAATCCATTGTCATTCATCTCAACCAGAGACGATATTTTTTTTAATCAAAGTCAGACAGTATATAATATTTTTATTCAGCAATGCATTAATTGTTTAAAAGTTACAGTAAACATGTATATTGTAAAAAAAAAAAAAATCTTTCAAATAAATGAATTCGGATCTTTTGAACTTTCCATTCATCAAAGAATCCTGAAAAAATTATGACATATTCCATTAAAAAATTAAGCAGCACGACTGTTGACACTGAAGACTATGAGTAATGGAATCGCAGGAATAAACTACATTTTAAAATATATTAAAATAGAAAACAGTTATTTTAAATTGTAATAATATTTCACAATATTACGGTTTTTACTGAATCAAAATAAATGATCAAATAAATGCAGCCTTGCAGGGTGAGAATAAATGACTTCTTTCAAAAACATTAAAAAAAAATCTTACTGATCTCAAACTATTGAGCGATAGATTTGGACAACTTTTGATGGCTGCTGAACAAATAAGCTTTAACAGGAAAATGAAACAAACCTGCAAACATCACTTTATTTCCCACTTTAAAATGAATTATCTTTCCATTCCCTGCATGATCTTTTACAACAAACCAGTGGACGGGAGTGAAATGTAGCAGATGATTCACAATGACGATGATGTGATATTTTCTATTAATGCAAGTGGAGAATGTAGATGCTGAGACACTATGTTTTTAGTTTTTCATAGTACATACGAGCTGTGACTTTGCGAAGCCCTGTCTTAGGAAGATGCATGCGGGTCCGACGATATTATGTAGCATGGTGCAGTTTTGGACCAGTGCATTCAGAGGCTCCTTAAACTCAGAAGTTACTTCGTTTTCTCCGTCAGCGTCTCCGGGTGGGCCGGGCCCTGGCGCCACTGGCCCAGACACTTTACCCTCAGCCACACCCTTAGGGTGAGGCCAAATTTTACTAGAGACAATCTAATTAAGCACAGTTTAACCAATCTGTTTGACATGTCTTTAAACTACTCAAGTATTATGATGGTATTAAAATACTGATAACAAAATATCTAGATTATAAAAGTCTCACTTCAATATTACATTCAAAACAGAAACACAATTCCCCGATACACAAGCCCTGACCTTTCAATAGGTTTCTCTTACCTTCTTCATTTTGTTTTTCATGGATGGTTTGGTGCAGTTTCCCATGCCTTAATCCTCAGTGAAGATGTTTCCTACCTCACCTCTTCTGTTCTTTTTATATAATTAATTTATCGAGCGGTATGACAATATAACACTCGCCTGCTTCCATATTAAGCTACTTAAAGTCCATGTTGTTTAGTTACTCTAAAAAAAAAGTCTCTTTAAACCTTTGTATTCTTTCTCATCTCAGACCCTCTCTTATAACTATCAGTCAAAGCAAACCACAAACAACACTAATGTTTCATAGCATACTTCTCCCTATTCTTGCCATTTTCACATCTCGTTTAAAAAAATCTCCGTCTCTTTCCTCTCTTCCCTATCCACTCACTTTCCTCACAGATTGCAGTCCAATGGAAATGATTTCGTTTGCAAGCTGAAAGAGAGAGAGGCCGAGCGGGAGAGGGAGGTAAGGGGAGGGTGAGAAATGAGACGCTTTTTTAATCCCTATTTCAGATTAAAGACGGAGAGCCACGGGATGATGTACAGAGAGCACAAGAAAATTTGAGAAACAGAGAAACAAATAAGTGCTAGAAAGAGCAGTGGTTGATTAACCAGGAGATATTCAGCTATTTTGCATACAGAGTTTTTTAGTATAGCGTATTGTAGAGTTTTAGCCTACATATTGTGCAACATAAGTGTGCATTTATTTCTCTCAATTTCTGCATTGCTCAACATTAAATCATCATTAAATTATTACATTCAAAAATTCAATATGCTATGAAGTCTGAGACCACTTTGAAAATCTGGGATTCAAATTTGTAATCTTTGTAGGCTTATATAAAATTAAGAAAAAAGATTTAATATTCTGTACTATTTCTAGACAAAATGTACGGCATTGAACGAGATCTCCTTTGTAAAGACAGATATCAAATGTTCTTCTTCCACTCAAGAACAGGATACTAATTTTGGATCATTTCAAATCATGCTAGAAAACATGATCATCAGATTTTGCATAAACCTATGGAGTTCACATTTCTATGAAAATTTGCAGTATTTTCATTAGCGGTCTCAGATTGCACAGCTATTATATCAGCCAAATGAATACTAGATATCAGTATCAGCCATATAAAAAACATATTGGTAGAGCACTAAGAAAGAGTGCTTAGTTTGTAACGTTACTATGAAGAGTCAAATTAAAAGTTAAAAGCTAGAATGATTGTCTTTTTAACACCGGGTTGAAAGTTGTGTGTGTGTGTGTGTGTGTGTGTGTGTGTGTGTGTGTGTGTGTGTGTGTGTGTGTGTGTGTGTGTGTGTGTGTGTGTGTGTGTGTGTGTGTGTGTGTGTGTGTGTGTGTGTGTGTGTGTGTGTGTGTGTGCGCATGTGATAATCCCAGTCTAATCAAAACACACCTTTGGGCAGATGAACAGAGAACCACTATTTAATCTGTACTCATATTTTAGTAAAAGCCTGTGACATTGCCCTGTGTATACCAGCCTGCCAGAATGATAATCTACTCTAATCCACTCACGCATACACGTTGAAACTGTGAAAGCAGAAACTGTGTTTCTGTGCCAACATTGTTGTTTAAAAGAAAAGATCAGCAAATGTAGATAAATGCTACACTTTATTGTATAATAGTGTATGATAAAAACCATCATGACGCATGTATGGTGTGTGCATGAGGAAGAATTTGTTTGAGTCTGCATGTTTGAGCCAACAGATTAGAGCCAAGTCAAACGAGGTCACTCTATGAGCAGCTGAGCATTGTGGGACTATTGAGTCCCAGATGTGTTTGAGTTCACCAGCTGCTGTACATGCAAACTGCATGAGTAATAGCAATCATATAGGCCTAGTGTTCTCAGTGTGTATTGACAGAGAAACATGACAGGAAATCCTTTTAGGTTATGCTGCTATAATCAGTGTGGTTTTTTTTTTTTTCTATCAGAGTTGACAAAAAGCAATACACACAGATGCACATATACAAGGAGTGGTTGTTTTATAACAAGGATCTTAAAGTGGCCACAAGGAGGTGCTGGAGGTCTGCGAAAAATTAGAAAGAAATGATATTACAAAATGTTTTTGAGGGCTGTTAACTTAAAATAATGATCAAATATGTTTAACGCAAATATTAAAAAACACTACTTTGGAACAATATGTATTGTAAAACAATCACTAAAAAAACAATTGCATTATCATTTTAAAAAATAATTCCAAATAATTTTAATCTAAATTAAGATGAAAATGTTTTTCTGCATCTAACATTAATCTAATAAAAGGTAGAAAAGGCATATAGTCAACTTAATTCAAATAAATAAATGTTTAGTATGTAAAATAAATGTTTTGTTATTTGCTTCAGTACAGTAACAATATAAATGTAAATTAATTATTCTAGCAAAAATTATGTTGTCTTTATAACACATTTACCCCTCACAGATTATAAATGGATCTTTACATGTGAAAATCTAAAGATGCTTTTATGTTTTAGAAACTGGGTCCCTAAACATAATTATTTTTTAAGTAATAGTAAATAATTACTTACTTTTTTAAAGTAACAATTACTACTTATTTGGGGGTCCTTGGCATCAAAAAGTTTGAAAGCCGCTTTTTTTTTATCTTTAAAGCTGCACTAATATACAGAATTCATTAAAATCCATGGTTATAAAAACACTGTTATATGCCGAAACAGTTCAATTGGCCTGAGATGGAAAAAGAAAAAACCTTGTTATCCACCTCTCGGTAGATTGAGTTCCTTGTTTTTGAAAAATGCCATATGTGTAGCAGGGGTTTAATTTATTATTAAATGGATTTTCAGAAATAAAACACTCTCTTTTGCCTACCCTCCCATTTAAGTGGAGAGTTACTTACGTATCCTGTTCAGATCCTCTGCTTTATTTATTGACTTAAAGATAATCAGATGTCAGACTGGTCAACCTATGTGTGTTAATCCTTTTATCTAACAATACCAATTCTCAGGTGACTTAAACTAATGGATAGAGTTTCAGAGAATGCTCTAATGAAAATTACTTTGCAAATGTAAGCTACAAAATAGTAAATACCAACATAACCTGCAATAGTTCATTTTTTTCAGTACTTTTGACTGAACAAAAGCAAGAAAAGATGTTTATTAAATTCAGCTTAGGCAATGACTCACTAAATGGATCATCCTAAATGAGTTTGTAGCTATCTATGTCTCCAAGCCAATTAAATAATAATGACAATAACAAACAATGATCCCTCTTCCAGAAAGGTGAGTGGGCAAGATTGGGTTTCTAGTGTGCTCACCGCTGGTGATTCAAGCTCGATATCAAGTGATTACCACTGGACGCAAGGTTATCCTATAGTGTGGGAATGCAACACTACAAGGCTAAGACCAGGTCATGAGCGGATGAACCATGAGGGGACAGACGTGCTTGTTAGGACAGCTCCTTAACCTGTCGTCTCATGCCCTACAGTCACCTAACCACCTATCTGCTCACCTATAAGTCACTTTGGGACACAAGTATACCTTCCCAGAATAGAAACATCATCCATCTTCAAATTTAAAAAATGTTTCATGTGGTAGCATCTAAATTAAATTAAATTTAGTCAAGTAAAAAATATTGAACAGGGTTATTATCGTAACTAAAAGTAAAAGCTGAAATAAAATTAAATATAGGTATTAAAGGGTCAGGTCGAGTGGATAAAGGTGAATAGGACATATTGGATAATCTAGATTTCTAGATCTAGATTTACTTAAAAAGTTTACCAAGAAACTACCATTAAACTGATGCTTTGACGTGCATTTTATTTCTTATATGATTCGCTATATAAACCCTATTTCTACCATTAAATCTACTAACCTATAGTCAGTTAGTCAGGATGAATCATTTATTTTAAATAGCCTAACATTTTTACTAAAATAAAATCAGTTAAACTTCTTAGATAACGTGATGATATTTATACTTCACAAAAAATGTATTCATTTATTTAGCAGAATTAAGGTAGTAGTGGGCCACTGAAAGACTGCTGTAGGTAGAAGGGTATGACATGGCAATGTGTGTATGGGATATGAATGGTGGCCCGCAGGGGGTGCTATTGTGCAGTCTTACTGGGCCAAACACAGACTCAACGATAGGTACGAGGTCGAGTTCCACCTTCTCCTTCGATTCCTCAGTCTCGGCGGGCTCCTCTTCAGATTCCTCCTCACCATCTCCACCTCTGCTGGGAGGAAGGATGGGCTGATTCTTTCGTGGTCCCATTTTAGGTTTTGCATTGCTGTTGAATACCTCCACCACACCCATTTCAACTTGCTTCCTCTGTTTCTCCACCTTCTTCTTGATTGCGGCCTGGACCTGTAAGAAGGCACAGGAGGTCAAACATCCTAAACTAAGCTGATGATTAATCAGCAACTGGGGACTCATTTTAAAGATAATTGCAATTATAAGCTACACAGGCAGGGTAGCACCATATTTAATTTTAGACAGGGATGAAAACAAGGCTGTCTCTGTATTAATTATCTTGAGCCTGCTGAAATGTTCCTATAAATATATTTTCTTTCCAACTGTGCATTCTGAATAATAAATAGGCTAAATATATGTATCCAATAACCTGCATTAGTATATGCTAGTCTTCTCATTAACAGTGTTTTTCTCTTACTTATATTTTATACCTGTTTGAGTTCATATTTTTAAATGAATTTGACTAATAAAAATGATCGCTTGTGTGCATTATTCCAGTCTTTTAAAATAGTTGAATGAATAAATGCTCGCAAGGTGCCTGTAACGATGATAAATAGGCTAGGCTAATCAATAACAAACACAGTGTAGAAGAGAATGAATGACAGTCTACTACTTTGAATATTAATTAAGCATTTTGGGCATAAACATGTAAATAGAAAAAAGATTGACATTGAAAAATGACACAAAATGATTCAAATATTGAATCCAAATAAATAAATGTTCATGGTTCGTACTGATGTTATTCATCTCTCATACACTTCAGCGTCGCGGTCACTAGTTTAGACGAACACTGACACCCTGTGGTGAAATAATGGCGTATTTTTAACAGCCGGCTCAGATTGGCTTGGTTTGGATTAAAACTTTATTCCGATGAGTTTGGAACATTCTTGCACACACTAAACATCAGAATATCCCTTCTCCAGTCAATAACATTTTCCAAATTTTATTCTTATTGCAGACACTCATTATTTTAGGTGTTGTTTGTTCAACTCATTGACCACAGTACATTGAAAGTAAACATAACCGGAAATAAGTCAAATGTTATATTTCCAAACGGAAGTGCGTCACGAAGTTCAGTGCAAGTGGTCCATTGCAAATAAATGCAAACCCCCAACCCGTAAGTATCAAATAACATTCATAATCGGCCTTACAATGGTTACGTGTGTCCCCAGCTTAAATTCAACCTTAAAATGCAGCAAACAGAATAGCAGGAAAAAAAGACAGGTTTTTTTAACAGGTTTACTGAACAATCCATCCATCTGCCATTGGTCGGTCAAATAGATAGCCCCGCCCCAAAACTTATGTCATTGATTGTGCCAATGTTGCTATGCCAGGCTTAGCTCAAACAAACAGAGAAATGTTTTTATAGTGCCAAAGAGTTACGCTTTATATGGAAATCAATCTGTTGTTCAGTTGTCTGTAAGCTGTGAGCTGGACTAAAACAAGGTATTTTAACATTGCAAAAATTACTATTTACCTTTAAGCTGATTTTATTCAGAGCAGAATATTTTAAAGACAAAAATCACTCTCTGGGAATCCCCCAAAAAATTATAGTTCATATAATACAAGCACACACATGTATGACTGTACCTGTTTCGCTGTTTTTACCGGTGGAGCGCTCATGCCGGCGGTATTACCTGCCCCTCCTGCTGATCCCTCTCGAATAATCATGAACATCCTTGCAACAATGGCACGCTCTCTCTCTTTCTTTTTCTCTTCTTTCTCTCTCTCTCTCTCTCTCTCTGTAAGACAACACCTGTTTTACCCCTCCCAATATGGGCCTGTCACAGGTTCCCTCTGCAATTGCAACTGTTACTCTCCTGTGAATTTCTCAGAACTGTATTCAGTAACTCAAGCTGAATTAGGAAGGCTGGATAAATGTGGTAATTTTCTTTTCAAAAATCTAAAGAAATTAATTTAAACCTCTTTCTGCTTTGCCACATCTTTCATTCTACTGATGCCTATATGTCTCTCTCCATCTGACTCGGTCATCTGTTCCTCTGTAGAAGTCCACAGTTTGTCATCCTTCTCTCTGCCCAGGTGTGTTTTATCCAACAGGGCAAAGAAAAGACTGAAGGATACCGTGTCTGCTTTTTGGCCTTCTAACATTCTGAAGGTGACACTCTATCCATCCGATACCTCTCTCTTCTCCTTATCTTTCATTTGCCCTTTTCGGTCTGAGCTCTAGGCTGCATTCTAAAGTGCATTGGATTGGTAAGATAAGGGGTTTCTGTGTTAGTAGATTAAAAAACAAAAAACAAATTGGATTGGTAAAATAAGGGGTTTCTGTGTTAGTAGATCAAAAAACAAAGGTTTATATGAAATCTCACACACATAACCTCACTCTATACACACTGTTTTCTGCTTGTTTTTTTATTTATTTAGTCATTTATTTATTTGAAATTAGTTTTTATAGCGCTTTCTGCCAGATTTTGTTTTCTAATGTTTTAATTTTTTTTACAATAAAATAATTTATTTTATATTATTTTAATATTATTAGTCTAGAACAAACATCAACTATAAACCATGAGCGTTTGTGCAGTGATCTCCATCATCCTGTTATCTAAACCGGGATATGTTCTTATCTGATGCCACAGCAATCAACCTCTATTTCTTATGATTCTCTTACTGGATTCTGTTACTGGAGAGATGTGGCAAGGACTTTTAAGTAACTTATACAGAACGTTCCCTAATTATTATTTTTAGGTTATTATTTTGCAACCATAAAATAACCTATATGACCTATACAGAGCTCTGAAATTGGTTTAATACAGCATTTGAAATTAGATCAATATACGAAAATTAACCATGTTTTATTAGGCTATAGTAAAAGTGGAGTCACCATGGTTTTTGGCGGATTGATTAGCATTTGTATAACCTAATTTTAGCCAACTACAAATAGCCTACCATGATGAAACTATGGTTAGTGTAGCAAAACCATTGCTAATTTGTGGTTACCATGGTTTAACTACAATAACTATGTTTTTTTAATCCATGGTTAATTTCGTAAGGGTTATTGGTTATTTGATGACTGGCAACGTTAGACTAACTGCAACATCATTATCAAATTATAATTCTTTTTGTGTTCTGATGACCAGAATTTGCATAAAAAGTGTAATTAAAATGTCAGTCTGAAATTTTCTTTAAGATAAAATTTGTTTCTTTTCACCAAGTCAAAAGATATATGGATTGGGCGAGAGCGATAACTATAAAAAGCATATCGTCTATGTCAGGGAAGTGCATTTTTCTGAGGTGAGACACTTTTTTTATTTCGTAATTTATGAAAATAAGATTATAAAAATAAAACTAAGCAGCGCATATTTACATATTCATCTTCGCTCTCCGCAGCGTGGACGGTGTCAGCATGTTCCAACTGTTTAGGCCCTTTCAGACAGAACAACCTGAGCCCTTTTCTGAGGTTTACTTGATTCCTGAAATGCAATTCATTTGAGATTATGTGGTGGCCAAACTGATTAGAACGGTAAGATTTTTTAATGTTTTAAAAAAAGTCTCTTCTGCTCACCAAGGCTTTATTTAGTTATTTGATCCAACATACAGCAAAAACAGTAATATTGTGAAATATTTGTACAATTTAAAATAACTGTTTTCTATTTGAATATAATTTAAAATGTAATTTATTCCTGTGATCAAAGCTGAATTTTCAGCATCATTACTCCAGTCTTCAGTGTCACATGATCCTTCAGAAAACATTGTAATATGATTTGATGCTCAAGAAACATTTATTATTATTATCATCAGTTTAAAACAGGATTATTTTTTTCAGGATTATTTGATGAATAGAAAGTTCAAAAGAACAGCATTTATCTGAAATAGAAAGATTTTGTCTACCGTTCAAAAGATTATCACTACCGTTCAAAAGTTTGGGGTTAGTAAGAGTTTTTTTTTTTTTTTTTGGAAAGAAATGAATGAAATGAATAATTTTATTCAGCAAGGATGCATTAAATTGATCAAAAGTGACAGTATAGACATTTATTATGTTGCAAAAGCTTTCTTTTGCAAAAACCTTTATATATATATATATATATATAGGCTATATCTCACAGATTTCTTGTAGACAGCTATAAGGGGCATATATATATGCCCACATTTGTGTTTAGCATTGTTAATCTTTCCAGATTTGATCAGTGCATTTAAATGTATCTCCTAACACCTCGACTCATGCTCAGCTTATCTAACCCTTCATATTTAAGTAGATTTAATGATTATAGCATGAAAGCTTCTCTCTGTCTGTCACCTTCACCTGATGTATAATTTATGGATAAAGAGCTACACTCAGTCAGAGTAGAAGAGAAAGCTCAGTAACGGAAAATGAAAGAGGAGATAAAATAGGGGAGTATTTGTGCGTCAGACGCAGTGAACTCAGGCTGAGGGGAGAAGAGGGGATGCCATTGACTGACGACAAAACCGAAATGTAAACTGCAGGATTGAGTAACGACTCCTCCTGCTGATTTTACAAGGATATCTAATTGCAATCTATCAAATGTTAGGGAAAAGGTAGGAGGAGAGAGGGATGGTTAAGGGAGAAAGAGAAACGGAAAGGGTAAGGAAAGGGGCAAGTGGGTATAAATAAGAAAAGAGAGAAATTAGATCTTGTAATGTAGAAGGATATATTGCTTATTGATCAGTCATACATAGTAAATGCCACATAACTGATAAATATTATAAGGCTTTATATCTGTTTGATCAGGTTTAGATCACATTCACCATTAAGTTTCATCATCTAATTCCTTTTCCACATACCATTTCTCTTTTAGAAAACAACCGTGCACTTTTCACAAATAGTGTACAAAGATATTAAGTCTGTATCCCCCCAGAAAACAAATATTTTGGCCCATCTCACTGCAGAGGTCCTGACCTTTCTTGACTGTGCTCTCAGAAGAAAATGCACAAAAGCTGTCACTGGGGTGGTACCTTTTTAAAAGGTACACTTTTATACCTAAAGGGTGCATATTGGCATACCTTAAAGGTACATATTAGTAAGTAAAGTGTACATATTAGTCCCTAAAAGGAACAAATATGTACCTTTTGAAAAGGTACCACCCTAGTGACAGCTTTTGTACATTTTTTTCTGAGTAAACAAATAAAATGATCAAACAATTTTATAACTTTAAAATAATCTGTTGCACTGATATTGCATAATTATTTTTTAAAAATTATTAATTCATTTTAATTTCTAAAAATAATTTAAATTAGTGTCTGACAGATTTCATGCATCCAAAGAAGTCTGCGTGCTACAAAGAAAAATAAGTTTTAAAATTAAAATGAAGACACTTTAGAATTTATGGAAACTTTATTTCTTTATTCTCACTCTTAAAAATGCTGGGTTGTCAACAGTGTGGGTCAAATATGGACAAACCCAACCATTTCTAACTGTATTTTTTTGTCATCCTTTAAGGTCTAATTGTGTCCTATTTTTGGAAAGCACCATATGCCGTTTCTTAAAGATATGGTATAATAATAATAATAATAATAATAATAATAATAATAATAATGACAACTGATTGGATTATTCTCTTTTGTGTTATGTTCAGGCCAGAGATTATATCTTGACCCAGACATGCTTGACAGGTGAACTGTCTCGTTTAGATGAATTAAACATCAGAGTGCAGTCTGACTCTCTCAAGATCACTTGTCCTGATGATTCGCCACTGAGAGCAGTAAACGTGCTCAGATGCTTTCTTGTTTTTTGAATTAATAATCTCTCTTTTTACAGTTCAGATAATCCCACACTAAAACGGAAAAAAGAGATTTTACACAACACAACTAGACATCAGTTAGTAGTGCAAAAAATTTGTTTAAAATGTGATACACTGAGACTGAATCTCTGATGCAGAGTATTTGACTGTCATCTTTCCCTTTTACATTAGGCTACCACCAAACCTAAAAAGTAAAATAATATATATATGTATGTTTTTTATTTAATGCAAAATGTTTAACTTACAAGTTGTTTTATCAGAATAACCAAAAAGTCAGAAGTTGAGTTGCAAACATGACAAAAATGTCAGACTTTCTTAATATTCAGTTATCTCCCCATATTGGAGGACCAAATGAATTTGCACACAATTTGCAATTACTGCGTAATTTCCTTGATTTCACAACACAAGCCAAAGGAAGCAACACAAGATGTCCACATAGCTGTACTGTACGCATCACTGATGATGTCATTTTATTATGTCTTTTGTTAAAGGTAAAAGGTTACTTAAAGGTTAACTTAAAAATTAAAATTGTCATCATTTACTCGTCCTAATTCTATCATGAATTTCAGAATTTTCATTTTTAAGTGAATTATTGCCGTGTGGAGGCTTGAACTGCAATCTTAATTCCTCTGTGATCAAGTTAGACAAATAGCCTAGCTCTCTATATCTCCAATCCATTTATTAACAAACAAAAAGGTTAGAGTCCATTATGTCCCTTTATTATTTAACCTATGTGATTTACTTTACACATGGGACCTGATTCACCTTGTCCGAATTTATTGTGTGATAATTTGGCTGCCTCTTGCTTAATTGGTAAAATGTAATAGCAAATAATAAAACACTTTGAACCATTAAGAAAGTACTGGTTGAGACAGTGACAAAGTGTTGAGAAACAATGATGAAAACAAACAGTTTCAGGAAAATTAGGAAATCTCAGAAAGTCCAGTTATTTGACATTTAAAATACCAAAAGGAAATATGTTTCAGTGAAAGGATTTTTTGAGGCTTTATGATGAGAATTCATTCTCTGCTCAAGTTTTATATATACTCTTATATATTAACAAATAGCTAACCTCCTGTCAAGGCTGCATGGTCAAGCCTTCGGAGGACTCATTCCAAGTAGGAAGACATAAAGGTCCGTCCGAATACGATGTTAGCTTCACTTCCTGTCTCCTAAGATACCTTCATCGGATCAATTTTTGAAGGTAGCATATAGGATCCTTTGCTGCCTTTGAAATCCTACAATCATGTGCTATCCTTTCTGAGACAGTTGAGCTAAAGAATAAAGATGTCGTCTTAAAGTTGCGTTTGGTGGTCCATGTGTGTGTAAATATGTTTCTGACCATTTCTACTTCTGATGTCATTTCTAGCGAGACATTACTATTGTAGAAATTAAATATTTGATTAGTTCTCACCAAAGCTCACTTTATTTTGCTGTAGATTATTAAACCGTTACGCTGCCTCAGAAGTCTGTCCGAAATAAGTTTCTCTGACCTCTTAGGATGTCTATGAAAGCCAGACTGGACTGAAAATCAAAAGGATGTGAAGTTTATGCACTCTCCCGAGAGCATCTTTTCCATTCTGAGACTCTAATGTCATCAGAGCTATTCTGTACTATAATGTCAATCTGTAATTTTAATTAGGCTGCTTCATTTGTCGACATGCCATTGAAATGCCGAGTTTGAACAAACATATGCACATCGCTATAATCAGATGCTATCTCACAGCTGTCATTTTAGGTAAGTAAGGTAAGGAGAAAGGAGTTGCTGACTGCAGTTTGCGCTAATAACAAGGGTTTCTAAATTCTACATATTGCCCCTTTTTAAAGAATAGTCCACTTAAAAATGAAAATTCTGTCATCATTTACTCACCCTCAAGTTGATTCAAACCTGTATGAATGTCTTTCTTCTGCTGAACACAAAGGAAAATATTTTGAAGAATATTAGAAACCAGACAGTTGATGGACCCCATTGACTTCCATAGTATGGAAAAATATACCATCAACTGTTTGGTTTCTGACATTCTTCAAAATATCTTCTTTTGTGTTAAGCAAATTAAGTTACAAATACAATACAAAGCATACACAAGATAAAGAAAGTGATGTAAGACAGAGTAAAAAGATTGTTTATGTAGTTAGTTATGCCTCACTTCCTGTCACGGCTCCCATGCTTCATTTCAAAGGAACAATAGCAATATCTACTTTAATAATTGACCAAGCAGCCTAACAATCACTTCTTGTGCAAGCTCACGTTCCACTGACCGGCTCTGACGATATATTGGGTCATGTTGACATGCCTGGGTGTGTCTGAGAGTGTAGGAAATCTTATAAACACATGTCTCAAAAATAATTTGGAACAGAGAAGGAACAGAGAAGGACCTAAACTGAGGCGCAGAATCTTAGATTTCACTACTTTTATCATTACTGAGATTTTATCGCTTATAACGGTAAGCATTTCCATATTAAGCAACGTTGTGGTGGCTTTTTATTGCTGGAACAACATGTAATATGTTTCCATGCCTATAAATGCTTATATTAATGTCTGCTCTGCTCTCTCTGTATCATCTCATGAACTTTAATTATGTTTTGCGCATGTGCAGTACAGTGATTTAAGCATTTTCAGATGTTTCAGTGTGTATGAGCAACGTTTGGAAAACGCTTGAAAATGCTTGTGAATGGGGAACGTTTTGAAAGGAAAACACAGTTTTCAAATGTATCTGGATTAATGTAGACATTGCCTTAAGGGGCCGTTTACATGACACCGTTTTCCACTAAAAACGGAAAACTTTTTATGCATTTTGGCTGTTCATTTGCATGTGGAGGCCCGAAAACGGTAATGGAACCGAAGGTAATGGAACTTCCAAACGGAAGTAATGATGTGGGGGCCTGAGCTTTTGAGAACGGGTTTCAACGTGCTAGTTTTTGAAAACGATTATCGTCTCTGTGTAAACAACAAAAGCGCAAATTTGTGGAAACGGTAACGTCATGTGCATGCGTATTACGCGTTCCTTTACAAAGTGACATCACCATCAACTGGCCTGGCAGGCATAACACTGCATTTTTAGTCGTTTTTGTGGATGCGTGTGAACAGAGATCGTCAACGTTGTCGCCTGTACGTGAAAAACACAAGGAGAAACCTTAGAATGGCTTCACGGAAATGAATACTCTTGCCAGTATCATTATTTATAACCATAAACTTTCATCTAAATCTATTCTTAAAATCTCTTCAGTTGATCAGAATGGTTCAGATTGCAAAGTCGCTAGTCTTTCTCTGCATGCTGATTGGATGGTCACAGGCCTTTCCATACCATGATGTCACCACTGAGGATAAAGCAATGAAAGATGTTGACAAGGTAGAGAAAGAAAGACAAGATGCTATACTGAGTGTAAGTGCCTCATTTCATCCGTACTGATGTATGCTGATTCCCTAATATTAGTTTTACTGCTACAGTATAAGTTAAACACATTTGGCGTTTAATGGAAAGAAATATCATGCAGCTATATTTTCTTTTTAGGTCACAGACTTGACTCCACCAGTGTGCCATGTGGTAAATGAGAGTTTGGACTGTCCTTTGTCATGTCGAAATGCAAGCTGGGAAGTGACTTACATCATGTCAGATGGTGCTGGTTCAGGAATTGATCACCCCTCTTTTTCTGCCACTGACTCTAGTGAATTCAACAATACCTTTTTCATCTACATTGATACAACTGTAGATGAAAATGGCTACAATGCAACCATTGTGAAATATATTGGTTCCTGTTGCTTCAAAGATGTGGAGATTAGTGTGATGGACAAGGCAGGGAACAAGGCAAAGTGCCCTTTTAATATAAAACGCCCAGTGACCACAATCAGTCCAATGATGACTGTCAAACCCACATCCAGTAGCTCCACCACAACCATCTCTCTTTGGTCAAGTTTAATACTGATGGCACTAAAATCTTTACTGTTTTAACATGGATGTGCATTGTATGTAAATGTGACAATGACTTGCTGTATGGTATAGTAAACTGTGACAGTATAACACTTTTTTTATTCTTTATCTTACTGCAATCATGTAGTTTCACTATTTATGTTGCTGTAGCTTTCGAGAATAAAATCAAACTTGTGGAAGTAGTGGTATGTACAGTATTTATATTCATTCTAATTTTCGTTGTACTTTATAAAGTGCTTTATAATGTTTTACTTTAAGCACATGTACAGTACTGGTCACATATTTAGGCCTTTATTTCTATCAATTAAAGGCATAATTTACAGTGCTCACTGTGGGGGAACTTATTCAAAAGACCATCCCAACTTGTGTGTGAGAGAGAGGCATGGGGTCTACCTGAATGATAGCCATCACAGTTAGGAATAATAGGACTACAACACCATGTAAAACCCATAGCTACCTAGAACCAACACATAGTTCATAAGTTTAATATATGAGGCATCACATGATAAAACACTGTAGAAGTTAATAATCATTAAAATAATCTTTAGTTTATAAGGGGTCCTAGTTCTCCCTGCTCTGATAAAGGTCCACAAATATAATTAAATCAGGATCACACACATTAGATTTACAAGCAATTCATGTGAACTTAAACATGTTCAGTCAAGACTCAAGCCTTCCTTTGCCATGTGTTTTTTTTGGCAAAATTGAACAATTTATCTGTCCGTTTTGACATGATCGGTCTGAAGAGCTAGAGAGTTTGGTAAGGAATGAACCAAATAAATTACTGCAATCGTAGCAGTATCGCACTAAAGTGGTATTTTTTACCAAATATAACCCTTCAAATTTAGTAACAGAACCTAAACACCAGCAATACTTAACTTTAGGGATATTATGTATTAGGTCCTAATGTATTTAGTTTAGTTCTGTGATATTAGATAATATTTCTTAAACTAGATGTACCGCATGGCGGTACAAAATATGACCGCCGCTCAGGCCTGCACTGGCTTTCCACAAAAATAAATGACGTGGAGCAATTTGGCTGTATTGCGTGTTTATGTATATAAGTTGTATATTTTAAAAGACTGTCTGGAGTATTCCTGTGGATCATGGATAATTTAGAGTTTTGTAATTATTTGCCATTACTATTTAAGTTTTATATCAAAAGTCATTAGTTTAGACACTTAACATCCATAATGTGAAAACGTCACATCCATAACAGTGGTTAACAGTAAAAAGCGACTGAAGTGCCCTTGAGCAAGGCACCTAACCCCTCACTGCTCCCCGAGCGCCGCTGTTGTTGCAGGCAGCTCACTGCGCCGAGATTAGTGTGTGCTTCACCTCACTGTGTGTTCACTGTGTGCTGAGTGTGTTTCACTAATTCACGGATTGGGATAAATGCAGAGACCAAATTTCCCTCACGGGATCAAAATAGTATATATACTTATACTTATACATACTAAGTATGAAAAATCTGTGTTTTTTTTTTTCAAAGGACCCTCCCATTCAATTTATACAAACCTCTACCAAACGGTTGAGGTGCCTGTTGATGGTAAAAGTCTGTTATCTGACTTTGGCATGGGTTTGTTGTGTTTTACTGAAATAAAAAACATTTTTTCCCCAAAAAAGTGGTTTTATCTTGTAGCCCTGGTCCCAGAATTTAAAAAAAACAATGTTAACAAAATTAAACTCATTCCCACTGTACCTAGTAGAACACTTAAGTAAATGTCCCATTGAAATTAATGGGATTTTATGGATTTAGGTGAAGAAAGTGTACACATAATACATTTTGGTCTGTACCATGAAGAGAAAACTGATTCAACTATATAAACTATATATTTTCTGAAAGCGTAGACTCTCAGGATGTGATCTAACATGGCATGAAACATGTCCCACCCACGTCATTAGTATACTGCCCAAGCATAACACATTGGGTATTGGTAAATCGGGTATATGGCTGATACCTAAAAAAAGTAGTAGTATGTGCATGTCTGTCTGTGTGTGTGTGTGTATGTGTGTGTGTTTGTGTATGTGTGTGTCTGTGTGTGTCTGTGCGTGTATGTGTGCGTGCGTACATGTGTGTGCGCGTGTGTGTTTGTGTGTGTGTGTCTGTGCATGTGGATTTGTATGTGT
Source organism: Abramis brama (assembly GCF_963993115.1). Lineage (NCBI taxonomy): Eukaryota > Metazoa > Chordata > Actinopteri > Cypriniformes > Leuciscidae > Abramis > Abramis brama. Next base: position 11,322,939 of record NC_139975.1, read on the forward strand.
GTGTATGGGTGTGTGTCTGTGCCTGTGGATGTCAGTGTGTGTGCATGCTTGCGTTTGTTTGTATTCCTGCATGTGTGTGTGTGACAGTATCATCCTAAACCAGCAACCCTTCGCTCAACAGCACCATCTACAGGCCGATGAGTGTACAGTCACTAAATGTGCACATAAATGAATTTATTTTATACCCCCCCATGGATGAAATTCTACGAAACTTAGCATACCCCCAGAGGATGTCAAGTTAATCATACACATGAAATATGGTGCAGTTCTGAACATCTCCACTGAAGATAGGGGCGATTAAAGCAGAATAATATTGCATTTTAATTTTTTATGGGAGGGGCGCAAATCACAAATGAGTGATTATGGGCTAGGTTGATGTGGGCCCTTAAGACCAACATACCATAAAAATGTCTTCATCCTCGGTTCCACGGTTCAAGTAGTTATTTAGGAAAAACTGCATTTTTTGGGTTTGGGGGGGCCCAGCGCGGGGGGGGAGTGGCCCCCTGGGACCAAACGAAATTTTTCCGTAAAAGTCTAGTGGGGCTACATGCCCACCAAATTTCATGTTCCCCGGTGTTTCGGTGTCCCTGGTATCGTTGACGAAAAATTCACGGGGGGCCCAGCGCGGGGGGGGGAGTGGCCCCCGGGGACCAAACGAAATTTTTCCGTAAAAGTCTAGTGGGGCTACATGCCCACCAAATTTCATGTTCCCCGGTGTTTCGGTGTCCCTGGTATCGTTGACGAAAAATTCACGGGGGGCCCAGCGCGGGGGGGGAGTGGCCTCCGGGGACCAAACGAAATTTTTCCGTAAAAGTCTAGTGGGGCTACATGCCCACCAAATTTCATGTTCCCCGGTGTTTCGGTGTCCCTGGTATCGTTGACGGAAAATTCAGTAGATTGACGGGAAAAAAAAACTAAAAAACTTTGACAATCGATTATGGGCTAGGTTGATGTGGGCCCTTAAGACCAACATACTTTGCAAATTTCTTCATCCTCGGTGCCACGGTTCAGGTAGTTATTTAGGAAAAACTGCATTTTTTGGGTTTGGGGGGGCCCAGCGCGGGGGGGGAGTGGCCCCCGGGGACCAAACGAAATTTTTCCGTAAAAGTCTAGTGGGGCTACATGCCCACCAAATTTCATGTTCCCCGGTGTTTCGGTGTCCCTGGTATCGTTGACGAAAAATTCACGGGGGGCCCAGCGCGCGGGGGGGAGTGGCCCCCGGGGACCAAACGAAATTTTTCCGTAAAAGTCTAGTGGGGCTACATGCCCACCAAATTTCATGTTCCCCGGTGTTTCGGTGTCCCTGGTATCGTTGACGAAAAATTCACAGGGGGCCCAGCGCGGGGGGGGAGTGGCCCCCAGGGACCAAACGAAATTTTTCCGTAAAAGTCTAGTGGGGCTACATGCCCACCAAATTTCATGTTCCCCGGTGTTTCGGTGTCCCTGGTATCGTTGACGAAAAATTCACGGGGGCCCCAGCGCGGGGGGGGAAGTGGCCCCCGGGGACCAAACGAAATTTTTCCGTAAAAGTCTAGTGGGGCTACATGCCCACCAAATGTCATGTTCCCCGGTGTTTCGGTGTCCCTGGTATCGTTGACGAAAAATTCACGGGGGGCCCAGCGCGGGGGGGGGGGAGTGGCCCCCAGGGACCAAACGAAATTTTTCCGTAAAAGTCTAGTGGGGCTACATGCCCACCAAATTTCATGTTCCCCGGTGTTTCGGTGTCCCTGGTATCGTTGACGAAAAATTCACGGGGGGCCCAACGCGGGGGGGGGAGTGGCCCCCGGGGACCAAACGAAATTTTTCTGTAAAAGTCTAGTAGACCAACATACCATAAAAATTTCTTCATCCTCGGTGCCACGGTTCAGGTAGTTATTTAGGAAAAACTGCATTTTTTGGGTTTGGGGGGGCCCAGCGCGGGGGGGGAGTGGCCCCCGGGGACCAAACGAAATTTTTCCGTAAAAGTCTAGTGGGGCTACATGCCCACCAAATGTCATGTTCCCCGGTGTTTCGGTGTCCCTGGTATCGTTGACGAAAAATTCACGGGGGGCCCAGCGCGGGGGGGGGGAGTGGCCCCCGGGGACCAAACGAAATTTTTCCGTAAAAGTCTAGTGGGGCTACATGCCCACCAAATTTCATGTTCCCCGGTGTTTCGGTGTCCCTGGTATCGTTGACGAAAAATTCACGGGGGCCCCAGCGCGGGGGGGGAAGTGGCCCCCGGGGACCAAACGAAATTTTTCCGTAAAAGTCTAGTGGGGCTACATGCCCACCAAATGTCATGTTCTCCGGTGTTTCGGTGTCCCTGGTATCGTTGACGAAAAATTCACGGGGGGCCCAGCGCGGGGGGGGGGAGTGGCCCCCGGGGACCAAATGAAATTTTTCCGTAAAAGTCTAGTGGGGCTACATGCCCACCAAATTTCATGTTCCCCGGTGTTTCGGTGTCCCTGGTATCATTGACGAAAAATTCACGGGGGGCCCAGCGCGGGGGGGGAGTGGCCCCCGGGGACCAAACGAAATTTTTCTGTAAAAGTCTAGTAGACCAACATACCATAAAAATTTCTTCATCCTCGGTGCCACGGTTCAGGTAGTTATTTAGGAAAAACTGCATTTTTTGGGTTTGGGGGGGCCCAGCGCGGGGGGGGAGTGGCCCCCGGGGACCAAACGAAATTTTTCCGTAAAAGTCTAGTGGGGCTACATGCCCACCAAATTTCATGTTCCCCGGTGTTTCGGTGTCCCTGGTATCGTTGACGAAAAAATTCAGTAGATGACGAAAAAAAAAAAAAAAAAACTTTGACAATCCCTATATATCCCCATAATAATATATATTTCTTAGGAACAACTCATATTTGCTTCCACTAATAATCCTACACAGATTGGCATGACAAAAGCACCAGGGACTTGTCTGAACAGGTTAAACATTCACAGCATATTTTGCAAATTCTTAAACATCTTCCACTGATTGGTTATGAATGTAAACCTCTGTGTGAGAGGGCTTAGGTGTGTCTGAGGGTTTAGTAGCCTATATATAAAGGATTGACACATCTCAGCAAACAAATTCAGAAAGGACGGGGACCTAAACTGAGGTGAATAATCTTATTCTACGTTGATGATTTGTCATTTAAAACAGTAAGTAAAAAACAGACAGGTGCTTTACATTGAGTGGTTTTAGTCAGCTATTTTCAGCGAAATATTTCAGCGTTCTTATCATTTTATCCTGTTTTACAGGTAAAAATATGGACATTCAAAAGAGAAAACTTTAACGATAGGACAGTGATCGCACTATTACCATGTTTGGTGAATGTAAAGTGTTAAATGTGTTTTAGTTGATGACGTTTTGTTTGTCTTGATGTATGCTCAAAGATAAGTATGCTCCAGTGGTCATTATATCTTAACGATAGTTTTGTATAGTGTCTGAGTCATAATAAGTTTGTTTACTCATGTTAATGAGTTAATAGGTAGCGTTAAGTGTATCTTTGAAGCTCACTCTGTGATCGCATTTGGCGCGCTTTCCAGTCACGTGTCCAGGCACTGAGAGAAGCATAGAAAGCCACAATTTCTGTGTATCCATCAATAATCCATTCCTATGGAGGTAAAAGAGTGAATTGTGTTGCACAATGGTTTTAAGGAGCAAGTGCCTTTTTGAATACACACTTTCAGAGTTCATATGAAGTAAATTCTTACTTAATATCATTGTGTTAATGAATATTGGTAGCATTGTTTATAAAATATGATATATATATATATATATATATATATATATATATATATATGTAGGGAAGATGTAATGTTTCTCCCAGCCTTAGGGGGGCGCTGTGTTCTATGAGTGTTTCACTGTGTGAGTGAGCCCTTCTTCACATAGGTGGAGCTGTTGTTGTGAAAAGTTAAGATGTTCTCTGTTACATCTATTACATTTCTTTAATTATATTGGCCATCCATGTTATTTGAATAAATATATTGCTGTTAAAGATGTTAACTAACATATGTGCACAGTTATTTGCGACGGATGGTTTTGTATTTCTGATAGTTTTACCTTCCATGTGATGGAGTATATTTTTCTGTATATTGTATTGTGTTTAACATTTATCTGAGTATTTTGGGTTATAGTCTTTGTATTTTGGATGCATGTGACATTAAACATTAATTGTCATATGTGGAAAGTTATTTTTCCAGTCTTTGAGAACCCCTGTTATTGAAGGTTTAATATAACTGCAGCTAGAACTGTATTGTTTCGTTTTGTGATATTGTATGCATTTTTATTTTTGATATTAGTAACTAACAGTTCTATTTACCTTGTGAAAAGTGGCTGATGCAGAAGAGCCCAATAAATAAGCTTCACCATAGATATCATATATAAACGCTAGATGTCTTATGGCGCAGTCACTTCCGGCATCACCGTTCGGGGCGGGCATCTTGTCACAGTGAAGCTGTGCATTAGGTGAGTGATCAGCATGCACACAAATCCTCATATCTCGCTGAAATATTGACGGATTTACAAACGGTTTGGTTTCTTACAAACGTTATTAACGTGGCTATAATTCCGAATGCTTGAACATGTATGTTATAATTATTCATATGTATGCAGTGTCATAACTACAATTGAGCAAGTTATGGTTATTTAAAAGTATATGCACCATTAAACGAGTGAGCGAGTCCACTGTGGCAAGATGGCCGTCGTGTGCGGACGTCGATCTCCATTGGCCAGCAGCGCGCACGAGACATCTAGCCTTTATATATGATATCTATGAGCTTCACTGCTGTGACGACAACGATATTTGTGTCCTCCTCATTCAACCATCATCCAAACACAACGCAGAGACATTTGGGGGAGCACACAGACGAAGAGGGTTACATATATATATGTATATGTATATATATATATATATATATATATATATATATATATATATATATATATATATACACATAAATAAAAGTTAAATGTTAAGAAGGTAAAGTCAAGAAATGATCTGAGTTAAAAGAGTGTCAAAAAGTGATTTATTTTGATGTTGGTGACAAAGTGATGTAATGAGACAGACAAAATAATGTTAATTAATGCTTTAAAAGCAACTGTTGTGCTAAAATTGACTTATTGTGCATTAAATAAATATATCTGCAGAGGAGCTGTAAAAGAGCAGACACGACTCTCCCGTTCTTATCATTTTATCCTGTTTTACAGGTTACAGTAATCCGTCAGCTGGGCCTGCAACAAATTTATGGCACGTAAATTTTAATGAACATATTATAGCCAATGTGGAATGTAATCTAAACTTTAATCAATTTAAAAAGATACCTCTCCACAGTTGTTTAGAATGGATCAGATGGCAAAGTCGCTAGTCTTTCTCCTAATGCTGATTGGATGGTCACAAGCTTTTCCACACCATGATGTCATCAGTGAGAACGAAGTAATGAAAGATGTAGCGAGAGAAAGAAGAGATGTTGTAAGTGCCTCATTTGATCTGTGCTGATGCATGCTGATTACCTTCTCCATACATCTGAAAAATATGAATCATATTCAAGGCTACTGTGAACTGCTGTAAAATGTGCATCTCAACTCTTTCTAGTTACTGCTAATAGATTATAGTTTTGCTTTTTTAAATTACACATAAAGTTGCCATGCTATTTAAAAACATTTCTTTCCTTTTTAGTTAACAGATGTTACTCCACCAGTGTGCCGTGTGGTAAAAGAGAATTCAGACTGTCTTTTAACATGTGGAAATACGATCATCGAAGTGACTTACATCATGTCAGATGGAGCTGGTTCAGGAATCGATAATGTCCACATTGTTAGCTCTGGTTCAAGTTTTAGCAATGGTAGTCAATATGATGGTCAAGATGAAAATGGCTACAATGCAACCATTTTGCATTATTCTATGATCTGCTGCCTTGAAGATGTGGAGGTTTCTGTTGTGGACAAAGCAGGAAACAGGGGAACGTGTCCTGTTATTATAAAACGTGTTACACCTAAAGTCAATCCAATGACTGTCCGTCCCACATCAAGTTGTTCCACCACGACCATCTCTCTTTGGTCAAGTTTAATACTGATGGCACTTAAATCAACGCTGCTCTAAGATGGATGTGCACTTTACTCACTTCATTTTGAACACATGCCATTTAAATAATATGGCACAGAAAGAAAGAAAAAACATGGTAATGTAGGCTACATGACCAATAATGACTTGCTTTATGATATGTACATAAAAATGGTATTGCTTGTCAGTAGCCTACGTTTTTATTTTGTTTTTCTGCATTCATGTAGTTTCACTATTTACATTGAAGGCTTGTGGAAGTAGCATATTTCTATTGATTCCAACTTTTATTCTACTTCATTAAGTGCCAAATAACCAAAAGTATATTTTACGTTAGAGATCTAACGTTAGGCCTGAGGCCTGTTTGATCCAGGTTTATCTAGTGTGGATAATCTAGTGTCGATCCACCACAGCAAACATCATATTGTGTTTTATGCGTTTGAGACATGTTTTTTTTTTTCCTCAGTGCAAAACTTACATTTCTCAGGTATATTCTCCATCTGTAAATGTGGGAAAGTCGTGCAAATATTTCCATTTTGCTGCTAAACCACGTTGGACGAGCGCTGCTGTGCGCATGCGCGCCAAAGTACATTTTACAGAAATATCTTCTAACTACAATAATTAATCTTTAGGATGTTGAATAAGTTGCGGTGAACTTATAGCTCATTACATTTCTTTTCTTTTTTTAAATAATAGCTAATTACTTGAATTACTTAGGAATGTGTCATTATAAGAGTTTGATATAAAAATTCTGAATGTTTAATTCTTTATTAAAATGTATTCGTGTATTTTTGTATGTCCCTTTTTCATATGTAAAAGTATCTAACTGTACTTATTGGTTATTGTTCTAATTATGTTTTTTATGTGTTGGTGGCGGGTATTATCACAAATGGGGAAAAATAAAGGAAAACAATTGAAGTAAAAATAAGCAATAATTATTAGGGAAAAAATATAATGTCTTTAAAGGAAATGTCCAATTGTATAATTGTGTTAAATGTGTTTGAACTGAAAGATTTTAAATTATATATATATATATATGTTTGTTGTTGCACATTAGATGTGCCTTATTTAGAATTTTAAAGGCTTAAGGCTTAAATGTACTTTATGATAGCAATAGCTGTAAAGTGACTATTGTAATGGGTTAATCAAATAGGCTAATATACTGTAAAATCAGAGAGAAATGTATTCATACATTTTTAAAACAATCAATTGTCGCCTTATTTAAGTTGATTTATTTTTGGATCGATCAAATAATGATATGCAAGTGTGTCAGTGGTAATATCATTGTGTAACAACTCAGGCTTAGCCTGACAGTTAGCCTGCCCTGGACCAGGCTAGTTTCCCAACATAAGTTGCCAGGGTAACTGAGTTTGAACTATTTTAAGTTTGCTTTATGAAACAGAATCCACTGACAATAAGTCTGACTAACCAAAATAAGCCTGGCTTGTATTCTAATCTTGTTTTATGGAACAACCCTCAGGTTAATTTCCCAGCATAAGTTACAATAGTGACTGAGTTTGAACTATTTAAGTTTGCTTAGAATCAACCAACAATAAGTCTGACTAAGCAAACTTGTGAAGCCCTGTACGCCTGGCTTGTATTTTATGGAACAGCCCTCAGGCTGCAACAAAGCCCTTAACCTAAGAAAACCATTAGTTTCAAAATAAGAATTTTAACTAGGCATTTCAAGTCTTATATTGTGATATTTGTCCAAACATAATTGAAAGATCATATAAACACAGGCTAATTGAATGATGTTAAGAGACATGACTGCCCTCTTGGATTAAGGTAGGCCTACTGCATGCAACTTTTCGTATTAGAGTAAATGTTCATGTTGTGTTGGGTTATAGCGCCTCCAAGTGGCCAAGCCCGGCTAATTTTTTCTGTGTCCTCTGATTGATTGAAGTTCACATGGTAAACTAAAGAAAAAAAAATGCACTCTAATGAAAACCATAATAACTTATCGCAGTTTGGCTTTAAAATATTTGAGAACTTACTGTGCCCGTAACATCTTGCCTGAAATGCTAAAAAAAAAATAAAAAAAAATCCTTCATAATCATGTAAACATTTTAAGAACAATTTTGATTTATTAATTATAAATAGTTAAAAAAAAATACAGAATAAAGCCAAACATAATTTCATTTAGCAACCTTGACCTGATCCCAACTAATTGTTAATTATTTATATTTCTATGGTCCTGGCAAGGTTTATACAAAAGCAAGTGTATTGTCGCTTAGTTTATTTATACAAATATCTTTTATTGACTTTTGTGATAAGGATGTGACCACTTCTTGTCTTATGGCCTATATTAAAAAAAACATTAACTATTTATTTAACATCATCAAAACTAAACCTTATGTTATAACATCAATAAAGCTAATTTAGGTCCTAATGTATTATTTAGTTAGGTAAAGTGAAGTTTAATGTATACTATGTAACTTTTGGCCCTCTAGTGGACCAGTGGTTAAAAACAAAACTGCATGCATTTTGTGGAAGAACATTCTTTTGGTTGTGCTTCGGCTCCATATGACTGCATGCAAATGAATATGGTTATCGTACTGTTTATAAATTAAGCAAGGAGTAAGCTAGAATAGTTAAAAAATGGCTTTGATTGTTGTAAAAGATTGTTGAGATTCACAAATTAGAAAGTCAAGAAAACAGCACAAAATATAATGTCCAATATATCACAAGAAGTTGTTTGGGAGTGTTTCAAGAAAAAATCCTTGCCATGCCCATGGCCATCCCTGACATGAACCCTATTGAAAACTTGTATCAACCTGGACTTGGGAATAATATTTAATGTTAATTTCTAGGAGCAACTCATAGATTTACTTAGCACTATACACTCTGGGAGGCATTAATTGACAAAAACACCATAGAAAACGCGATTTGTTGGAATGAACACAGAGTCCGAACGTGTTAAACAATGACAACAGGTTTAGTATTGATTTGAAGTTTCAGTGTTGTGCAAGTTATGTTCCACTGATATAGTGTGTCTGAACAGGACTGAAACGTCTCAACAAAATAATTCAGAAAGGACACGGATCTGCTACCTGAGATTTCATTACTTTCCATTGGAGGTTTCATCATTTATAACGGTAGGTAAAAAATAACAGACAGGTGCTCTTTGTTAAGTCAATTACTTTTTTACTACAATTCAACTGGATGGCATGTATCCCAATAAACATTATAGGCAACTGATGCCGGTTACTAGAATATAGTGTGCAATTCTATTTTTGTTATAATATTTTATTGATAAGCCTAAAGGCTTAAAAATTACAAATTAAATTAAAAATCACTTATGAAGTCAAAGATCTCTTATATGAACAGTGATTTAGGCTATTACCTGTTATTGTTGCAGACCAACAAGCATTACCTTACACCCTATTCATAATACGGTGAAGCTGGGAATAGCATTCGAGCGTATAATTCAGAATGTCCCAAATAAATTTTAATTATAATATTTGTAGGGCCTATCAGTCTCAAGTGATTTTTCAGTAAATATATTAATGGATTTGTTGTATACTTAGTATGAAATGAATGTATTTTGAATACATTTTGGTATACATTTTTTTTTTTTTTTTTTTTTTTTAACTAGGGACCTCTCTGCTCTCTTGCACACCAAGACCAAAAGACACAGATAACGATCCACAACACCCCTAATAATCCACAGGCATAATAAGTCAAACCTCAGTATATAAACCTCACTATCATTACTCTTCATTTGTGCTCTTGTTCTCATTGAGACATTTCCCAGCAAGTGTTGTAATGCTGAGAATATAAACTGCAAAAATTCTTATGGAAATTCTTAGGAAAATATCTAAACATATCTAAAACAAGCTAAATTAACAAAGCAAAAAAAGTGGGAAATAAAATAAGACCTTTTTCTAAGATGTATTCTCTGAAGTAAGGCTTAATATTTTCTTACACATTTTTGTTAGAGTTATCTTATTTAAAATATATTAAAGTTAACATTAAAAAAGTTAACTTATTGATCAATAAAATTATTTGTTTGCAGTGTAATGAAACAGAACAGCTTTTTAACAGTAGCCTACATGTGGAGTGTTTTAATGTTGCCAATAAAAGCATAAACTTGTAATATATTTTAAACCTCTCCACAGCTGATCAGAATGGTTCAGATTGCAAAGACACTGATCTTTCTCCTAATGCTGATTGGATGGTCACAGGCTTTTCCGCACCGGGATGTCATCAGTGAGAATGAAGCAATGAAAGATGCAGACAGGGTAGAGGGAGAAACAAGAGATGCTATACTAAATGTAAGTACAACATCTGTTTGTTGTAGGTGTATTGTAAACTGCTGCAAAATGTGCATCTTAAATTTTTCCAGTCCAGTTTCCTGCTAATTGATTATACTGCTCCAGGTTAGCAGTTACTATGGTATTTAATTGAAAGAAATAACATTAAGTTTCTATTTAGGTCACCGATTTTACTCCACCTGTGTAAATGACACTTCAGACTGTCTTTTATCATGTGGAAATACAATTATGGAAGTGACCTATATCATGACAGATGGAGCTGGTTCAGGAATCTCTCTCACCCATGTTTCTTCCTTTGGTGGGGCTTTTAGCAATTTCACTCAATATGATGGTCTTGATGAAAATGGCTACAATGCAACCCTTTTGCATTATTCTGGGATCTGCTGCCTTGAAGATGTGGAGGTTTCTGTGGTGGACAAAGCAGGAAACACGGGAAAGTGTCATGTTATTGTAAAGCGTGTCAAGCCATGACTTTCATTCTCTCATCGCTCCACCACAACAATGTCTCTTTGGTCAATACTGATGGTACTAATGCTGTTCTAAGATGTACATGAAAAATGTACATGTACAATTATTAAGTATAGTTAAAGTACTTGATGTCAATATTATTAAGTCAATGCTTTGATGAATGCTACATGAAAATGTGATTCCTTGCCAGTATTTTTTAATTTATTCTAATTCTTTTTCTGCATTCATGTAGTTTCACTATTTGCGTTGCTGTACCATTATAGAATAAAGACAAACTTGTGAAAGTAGCAGTCTGTTTCTAACTTTTATTCTACTTAGTGAAGTTCACAACGTAATTTCGGGAGGAATAAACCCATCTAATCTTTCATAACTGCTGGAGCATATAAGCAGCCGCTCACCTTGCTCTGGCATCAGCTGTTTTGGCATATAATTCAGGCATTACCATACTCATCATCCAAGCATTAGTAATCCCACTGGGGGGTATATCTAAGCTCGAGTTGAAGCTGCTTCCTCGAGCCCCTCCACTGCGGACAGCAAGCCAAATACGTGTAACCTTATTAGCTTAAAGATTATATGGGCAATGGAACTCGTGAAATAAAGTGCTAAATAGCCAAACCTTTTTATTATTATTATTTTACATTGTGCAGAGTACTGGGTTTAGTTTAAAATAAGAATTTAATTCTGAATTTAATTTTAAGACTGATATTAACAAATAGTGAGTCAAAAAGTGTCATATTAAGTCTTGATTGTCATTGTTTTTGTATTTTATATATCACATTGCAACACGTAGGTTACTTGTCACTACAATAGAATTAGCACAGCTACTGCTCATTGAGTAATGTATATATATATATATATATGTTAGATTTTACTCATGTGCCACCCACAACCCAACCACATGCCCTATTCTTCATAAACTTCAACATAACAGAAACTCTTTTAAATATCACACACCTAATCCTAACAAAGATATTTCCCTTTACTCAGAAACACATAAAATAAAACTTAATTTCAACTAAAACTAAAAATCCACTGTCTAGTTTCAGTTACTGCAACAAAAATGCTTTAGGTATAGTCCCAACACAAATGGATTAAGTAACATTACATATTTAAATGGATTGAACAGAATAACATTAAGTACTAACACAGTGTTTAGCAATTGTGTTCCTTTAACTCATTTTAATCAAGTAAAATGTACAAGCAGCAATAATCATTTCAATCATATCAGTGAAGTTTATTGTTTTCCAAGGTTTCTAGTCTTGTAAATGTATTGTTGTTCTGATTATTAGTCTTGAGTCGCTGGTTTATTTTTAGTTTTTTATTTCTGATATAACCCTAATTTTTCTCATGTCTCTGGTCTAGCTTTTGTAAATTTAACTTGCATCTTTTGGTGAGTGTCTTGCTTTGGTTCTCGTTTAAGGTTAGACTTATGAATCAATTTTATTCTGTCTTATCCCTTTACAATAAACTGCACTTGGGTTTATTAACATTGACTTGCTGGAGTGGATATATTGTTAGTGTTTGAGAATTGCATTTACTGTTTTCCAGTGAAGTATGACCAGGTCTTCGTTCTACCTCTCCCTGATGAGAAATTCACTGCACTCAAGCATTTCAATACAGTCCACATGATGTCCACTAAAGACCGAATTTTCAACAAGTGAATAGTAGGAATTAAGTGGTGAGTCGATCCTTTAAATTAATGCTGTAATGTAAATCCTAGAAGGAGAACTTACCCACAAAAAATCAAGTATACCTGAAACATGCATAAAATATGTATCCATTTTACATGATGCCTTTTGTTTGATGCATGGATACAAACAGTTTTATTTTTTCAAATTAAGAATCAAATTCTTTAGAGAAGTCTGATGTTGAGATATTTGTCCAAAAATGCTTGAATGATTCCAATGGTAGCCGTCACAGTTAGGAATAGAAAGACAGACAGCACCAAGAAAAACCCTGGCAACCTAGAAACAACAGCAAGAATGGGCTGTAATATGTTACAACTTGACACTACTTAAAAGAATATAAATAATATGATATAAACAAATTTATTAAAAATCTTTTGATTATCACCTTTTTTTGGATTCACTGATATAGCCAGTAAAGTAAATCTCTCTGCTCACAATATACACAATTCCTCCAAGAGCAGCAAGCACTATAAAAAGGGGAAAATTAAGTTATAAAATGGTTTCTTATTTTTATTTATACACCATAAATTCTGTGTAACTATATCGTTGTTGTATAGAAATATACATAATTATAGAAATATACTATGTAACATACCTTCATTGAAAAAGATGCCAGAGATCCACAATACCACCAAGAAAACGGAATAAGACTCTACACAATTCTGGCTAAAGAAATGGTGGAAAGACATATTTGTGACAACTTGCCAATCAAAGAAGATTTCATATTTGATTGTTAATGAATGAAAGTGTGTGAGTGAGAAGTATGTGAAGTATGAGAGGCATCAATGAAGCAGTTTGACTGTAAAGATCTTTGATCTTACTGTGCACGAAATGTCCTTTCAAACTCAGGTGGTCCAGTAACAGTGGGTGGCATTATTTTATGCTTCATCCTCGACCACCCCACACGTCTTGCCTGAAATGCTAAGATATTCAATCACTATTATTCAGCCACACCGTTTTACCACATTATAACAAATAAAGAAATTAATGATACATATCTGACATGTGATTTCAAGCATATAGTATTAGCTTGATAATCATACAAACATTTATAGAACCTGAGTGATTAAGTTATCTTGAAATAGCTCACTGAAATCGAACATCATTTTAATTAGCAGTAAACCTTGACCTGATCTTATTACACATTTGTCCGATGTTGGCCAGACAAATCAAAAGTTCTAGTTTACTTTTTTTCTTATTCTTTTTTTATTTTACTTTTGGCAACACATCTTTAACAACTTTAAATTTATTAAACCATTTGAAATGTAACATTTTATGTTTACTCCTATGGAAATAAAGCTTTTACAGTCTTTTTAATTTCCAGACAGTTATTTAATTCTGTTCTACATACATATAATAGTATACATACAAATAGTAAAATGATCAGTGTTTTGAAGAAACCTAATCGGAATAACTTTATTTTATCATCAATAATGATAATGATAAATAGGTCTTTAATCTCCAAAGACCTATTTACTGCAGACACTATACAGAAAAATAGTATAAATAAAAAGAGGGTCCTTTGCTGAACATAAGAGCAACCTTTATGAGTTTTTAAGGGTGGCCAACCATCATGGTCCAATAGTCCACTTGCAGTGCAGTACACGTTTGTATTTTTAATGGTGCAGAAGATAAGCTACTTACTTACCCATGTGGAGAGCAGATAGTATTGACACTGCTGCGAGGAGAACTGGCAGATCTGAAGTCATATTTGTGGTTCGAAACAGCTGCTTTTTTGATAAAGTCTAGCCACAAAGATGTGAAATTAGGTCCGTATATCCGCCTGTTGCAGATTACCTCCTGATTTTAAGATCCGGAAGTACCGGTCTAACGTTTGCGAAAGGTGTTGCACCATGAATTTATAAAGCCAACACAATAAGCTTTTTTTTTTTTTTTTTTTTTAGAGCCTGTACCTACCTATTGAACACAAACAGTGTTTTTTAAGTGGCCTAAAACACTATTTTGGGGTGACAACCTATTTAAGTCATAAACAACAAACATTTATTTCACAACAAAAAGCACAAAACGCATAGTATGGTTTCGTCCGATTCAGCTGACAAATACGTTTGAGAACGGTTAAATGAAGCTAATTGTCCGAGTGAATCGATTCTCTAAAATGATTCAGACTTCCCAAAGCTAGGAAATCACATGGGGAAATCAGTGCTGGGCGCTCGACGCTGATGATGTCAGACACTGTGCGCCGGGAACTGTGAGCTCTGCGCTGCTGAAGCTTCCGCGACAGCCAGGCAAATAGAGAAGCAGCTTTACCTCTAATAAACAACAGAGGAAGCGCAAACATGGACAGCGATGATGACGATATGGAAGAAGTGGTCAAAGGTACGACAGGCGTGTTCACAAACGACGCGGTGTGACTAACTTTGTTTTTGTCGTCTTCTCAGGGTGAACTTTTATGCAGTCTCATTCCGCCGAAGATTAGCCTACCGACAGCTGTCCTCTGTATGTCTGTCAAACTGTCAGCTGTCAAACTCCCGAGGCCCGTAAGCTTTGGAATTTTTAAAAACCCCAGATGACAGCGAGTCCTATTTCGGCTTTGGACTTTAGTTATGATTCCTTCTGAAATCCCATTATATGCTGAAAGTATAAACGTAGACTGATTTTGTTCTCTTGAAATATCTTTAATTTTATTACATTTACTGACACTTTGTACAATATATAATCTTTTTAATTAGCCTGTAAATGTCGTATGTATAGGTTGGATTTATATTTGCACTGAAGCCACGTGGTTAAGAAAGTGTGGTGTTGACACAATCCAGAATTGCAGAGTCGCGTATCAGCTCTGGACTTCCATCAATTAGTGCACAATCACTTTGAATGTTTTTGCTATGTCAAGTATCTAACTGAAGTTCTGATGACATTAACATTAGTGCTATTTTTAGGTATAGAGTGCATTAGTTACTCATCAATCTATCATTTCGCTTATTTCTGATTACAATGTCATGACTTTTTAGGGCCACTGGATGAGGATGACCAGCCTCATGGTTTCTGCACTGTGACCTACTCCTCCAGTGACAGATTTGAGGGACACTTTGTTCATGGGGAGAAGAATGGAAAAGGAAAATTCTTCTTTTTTGATGGCAGGTTTGAGACTTGTGGTGTATGTTGGCACCATTATTAAGTTTATTATTGATTTTCACTGTATGATTTGTATGGTTAGAGTCGAGACAATTGCCCATGTTAAAATGACCCACATTACTATACCAGGTTGGGACGGAAAAAATAAGGCTGTGTGAAGGGGAAAGAGAGATTGATTATCTGCGCTGCCGGCTTAAGAGAACCAATCAACTGCCCAGAAGAGTTTCATGAATGAACTTTGTATAGAGTTTAGAAACATATCACTGTGATTCAATATCATTTAAAGGGATAGTTCACCCAAAAATGAAAATTCTGTCTTCATTTACTCACCCTCAAGTTGTTCCAAACTTGTATGAATTTCTTTTTTTCTGCTGAACACAACAGAAAATATTTTTAATTATATGGGTAACCAAACAGTTGATGGGCCCCGTTGACTTCCATAGTATTTTTTTCCATACTATGGAAGTCAATGGGGTCCATCAACTGTTTGGTTACTGACATTGTTCAAAATATCTACCTTTGTGTTCAGCAGAAGAAAGACATTTATAACTATCCCTTTAAGTGCACATGCATCATCACCAGCAGTCTTGAAAGGTGTGAAAGATAATTAACTTGAAGAATTTACTTTTCCCAATTCTGTTTGCTTCTCTTTGGTGTCCTATTTGTTTTTACACTTACATACAAAAAAACTTATTTGGATCAATTTAATTATAGCAGATAAATAAATGTAATTATTGTTCACCTGCATATTACCTTTTTCCTCCCCTCTATAGTACGCTGGAGGGTTTCTATGTGGACGATGCTTTGCAGGGCCAGGGCATTTATACTTATGAGGATGGAGGAGCATTACATGGGACTTATGTAGACGGCGAGCTCAATGGACCTGCTCAAGAGTTCAATCCAGATGGTCAACCGGTCTTCAGGGGCCAGTACAAGGACAACATTCGCTGTGGCATGTGCTGGGTCTACTACCCGGTTTGTTTTGCCCTACATCAAGCACTTTAATATTGAACTAGGAACATGAACAGTCTATTGAAAAGCTCCAGGTTTATGTATATATACAAGTTTTCTTTTCTTTTCTGTCGTCTAAAGGATGGCGCCTGCGTGGTGGGGGAAATGAATGAAGATGGAGAGATGACAGGAAAGGCAGTGGCTTATGTTTACCCTGATGGGCGTACAGCTCTGTATGGCTCCTTTGTTGATGGAGAACTGATCGAGGCCCAACGTGCCACTCTTACCACTCAAGAGAATGGCAGACCACACTTCACTGTTGATCCAGACAGTTAGTAGCACTTTTATTTACACTCTCATATGTCTTATCTGAAACCGTTTACCCGTTGATGCAAATGAAAAACCCTTAATCTGGTTAGTAAACATTCATCTTGCCATTTTTCTGACTCTCTTAGGTCCTGTTTACTGCTACGATAAATCCACCTCGTCATGTATCGCCAGCCACAAACTATTGCTTGACCCCTACGAAAGTCAACGGTTGGTGCAAGCTGTGATCAACCATGTAAACCTCAATCTATCAAATCTTGTTTTGAACAGAAAACATGTACTTGTTTGTTCCAGTGATGGATTGTCTGGTCTTGTCATTTCAGTGGGGGAAATTCAGTTGGTTCTCTAGTCTAAATACATTATTTCTTTTGTCTTCATCTTGTTGATTCAAGCTGAAAGGTGGTTTTCTTTTGGTTTAACAGTGTGTATGTGGGACTTTCACTTATTTCCGGAGCTGGAGAAGGGCTATTTGCAAAAACTGAGGCTGAGGCTAACACAGTGATGGCTTTTTATAATGGTGTCCGCATTACACATTCAGAGGTTTGTTTGTTTCCATTTTTCATCATTTAATGCCAGAATGTAATTCTTTTTCATTTTTAAAGATGAATGGTGTGCCAAATTTACAAAAGTACAAAAGTATTCTAAAATAATGTTTAAATTAACAGGTGGACAGTCGGGACTGGTCCCTGAATGGGAACACTATTTCATTGGATGAGGACACTGTGATTGATGTTCCGGAACCTTTCAATCTGACTGAGAATTATTGTGCATCTCTAGGTCACAAGGCCAATCACTCCTTCACTCCCAATTGCAAATATGACCCGTGAGTGTGAATGTATATTTTAGAAACATTGTGCTTTTGTTTTTATATGTCAATCTGAGTAGTATTTGGTTGGATATTTCAATGTAAATAAATCATATTGTTGGACAGTATTGGATTAGTCATGTAACCATTGTACTAACAGCTGTTTTTACCTGTCCAGGTACGTCCATCCTCGTTTTGGGCAAATAAAATGCATCCGAACAATCCGTGCCATAGAGAAGGATGAAGAACTCACTGTTGCTTATGGTTATGACCATGAGCCATCAGGGAAGTCTGATCCAGAAGCACCAGAATGGTACACAAAGCAATTGCTGGAGTTTCAGCAGAGGGTGTCAGGAAAAGGGGTTGACGAGACCTGCTAAGACCCTTCTCACCACCGCTGTCCTGGAAAAATATTATCTCCCATCCCATCCTTCAACTACCACTAAAAACTCTAACTTTGTCCTTCGACTATCACAAGCTAACAATTACAAATAATCACACATCTGAACTGATTTCTGGCATCCTCATTAATTTACAAGTATTTTAACTTTGAAATCCTTGCTCAGATCACTGAGCAAGCAACAAAACTCTATGGTTCTACTGTTCTACAATGTGGAAGGTCCTGGTATGTGTGTCAATCAGGGACTGAGTTGGTTGAAATAATAAGAGCAAGTGATTTAAAAGGCATTTTGACTTAAATGTATGAAGCGGAGTGGAGTTTGAAAGTTTTAAAGACTATTGTTACTATTCCTTGAAGTATTCAACCTCTTTACTACAACTTGTGTTAACCATGCAGTATTAAACCAATATAGTGTATTTTGCTGCTTTGCTCATGTTTCCCCCAGGAACTAAAAATATAAATTTGCTGTTATTACCAACAATTAATCTTGTAAACAAATTTGTTCTGTCTCTATCATCATTTACAAACAGCTACAGTTAAGTTTACATGGGCTCTAGTTGTCTTTAAGTACAATGTTATACTGACAAGGCCCTTTATTTATTTGTGATATTTTTATGTTTTTTCACACACCAAGAATACAATTAAAAATCTACTCCACAAAAGAAAGTTTAAGTAAAGTGTACTTTATATGTTGGGAAAAGACTGAACAGAGTGTATCTGAGACTAAGGCACAGGATGAAGAGAAATCTTTTTTTACTGATCTGAACTTCAGCCTTTGATATGCCAAATATACCAACAAAGATTTATCAATAAAACTCCAGCATAGAGCACAAGTTCATTTGTCTCATCTTTTTTCAACGTTCTCGGTTATTATATAAGGAGGTTATATTTTATATTCGGCGGATTTTAATGCCAAAATGCAGGAATATTTAATGCCAAAGTAATCAGGGCAACACTCACTGTAAATGTCCACACAATGGGGGCGTGGCCATCGTGCTGCACCTGCGCGCGCGCCAGGTAAATGAGTGACACACTCGGCTTCACCACTTTCTTCTTAACAAAGCGGCCCGGAAGTGATAAAGGGAAAACGGCATAGGTAAATACGCAATATATTCTAATTTAAAGAACTTTATGCTTTTAAATTGTGTTTGGCTTTGCTTCAGAATAGGGTTTAGTATAATTAAGTTACTTAAGTGGTTTTGTAGTTCCAGAATCAAACCAAACGTGGAAAGCGATAGTGATTTACTGCTTCAAGTCAGTAGCCTATACGTTTGATAAATGATCCAACTCTTTTTAGAGACATAACAGTGACATATTTTTCTCTTTTAAATAATATTTATTAACATAAAATTACTGTTTGATTCTTCTGTCCACGCTGAAGGCCTGAGATGGACCGTTACAGGTATTTCATCTTCAATCAGAAGAGTGTGGTGGTCCTCGGCATCCTTCAGGTGGCGTGCGCAGGGCTTTGCGTGGTTTGCGGCTTTATGGACGCAGTTTTCCGAAAGAGCACAACTCTGAGTGAAACTAGGGCTCCACTCTGGGCTGGACTGGTGAGAAAGCTTAACACTTACTTACAATTTATTTATTTTAAAATGGCTTCCCCAGTTAACCAATAATGCAGCAACGCCAGAATATTGTTGGCAAACTGGTTCAGTCTCAAGAAGGTCACGTGAAAAAAGATTAATATGACAGTTAAGTTGAATGCCTATAACAATATATCATATTTCACTATATTATAACCTTAACATGATTTTCTTTTTCTCAGTGCTGCTGAATGTGGTTTCATTCATTCATTCATTCATTCATTCATTCATTCATTCATTAACCATTCATTCATTATTAACCATTTCAGTAGGCCCAATTCTATGGGCCATTTCTCGCCATACACGAGAGACTGTTCATGAATGATTTTCCGGGGTAGGTTGCCTTGCCAGGTCTTTCCCCATCCCTCCCCATTACATTGTTTGGGACTCACTCGCACATTCATACAGACAATTTAGCGTCTCCAATTCATGTTTTTGGATTGTGGGGGAAACCGGAGGAAACCCACACAGACACAGGGAGAACATGCAAACTCCACACAGAAAGGCCTCCTGGCTCAGTCTGGACTCAAACCTGGGACCTTCTTGCTGTGAGGTGACAGTGACTGACTGAGCCACTGTGAAAGTGGTTTAGAATGAACTTAATACTGATTTTTAGTAACAGAAGATTATGCACATAATCATAAAGAAGATTAGGTTTAGGTGCCCCACTTGAACCGCATTCACCCTATTGACACTGATTCTGTAAAGCTCATTTTACTTTTCCCTCCTCTTTTAGATTATGGCTGCACCTGGTGTACTTGCCCTTTTTGCATCTCAGAAGAAAAACCCTATTTTGGTAATAATTACTTTTAATTACTCTCTATTTTTTTTTTCTTGTGAATTTATTAAGTATTTTTCCTGACAGTTGTCTCTTTCTACCTGTTGATATTAACATGCTCTCATTAATACTTTAAGGTAAACGCCATGATCGTCTCCTCTGTGGTGTCGCTTTTTGCTGTTGTGATTGTCTTTGTTTATGCTTGCATCACTCTCAGCTATGGAGAGGAGGATGATGAGATCTTCCATGCCCATCCAATCCCTGAAGTGGTACAGTCAATAATAATTTGCTATGTTATCCCCTCAGCTTAAAATATAGAAATAATTGATAAAGCTGTGTCCTGTGTAGAGGGTTGTACTCAGCCGGATGGTAAAAGGCGCAAACAGCACCCTTCTGGTGGCATGCACGGGGTCTCTGCTCTTTTCTTCTCTGATTGTATACGTTGGCTGTCGCAGTCTTCCGCTTTGCGGCTGCTACAATTCTGCAAATGGCATGGTGGGTGAAGTCTTTTATAAAACAAGGAAATTCATAAGAAAATTGCAATATCTAAAAGTTAATATACAGTACACAGTATTGAGCTGTTAATCACTGCATGGGTGCGTATTTTACAGGACTTTCTAGTTCCTCAGAATGATCCTGTTACTCCAACTGAACTCATATGCACTTGGCAAGGTACGCAAGGGATGTTGTTGAAGTGGGTTTGAACACTGAGATGATAAAATCATATTTCATGAGTCATCTGCCACAATGTATGCAATTATAATGATGTTAGTGAGGATGTGGCTGAATATAATGAGATTTTATTTTTTCTCATGCAGATGGAGAAGAGCGAATCTTTAACTCCCCCGTGTCATTCATGGATCACTGTCCTGAGCAGGAACAGCAAGACCTCTCCACACCTCCTCCATATAGCAGACTAGCTTAGTCTCTTTTTATATTTATTTTTATGCATGTGACTGGGCAAAATATCAAATATTTGGGAAATTTAGTTCATTAATTTGCCCCAGAAAGTGTCAAAATTTCATCGAGCTTGCTTGTTTCAATTCTACTTAAATGTGTTTCTTGATGTTTAAGTTATTATCAGTGCCATATCAATTTTAAATTATATTTTAGTGTTTTTTTTCTAAACGCATATGCCTTGGCTTTATACTTTTTTTTTTCTTTTTTTTACATCATAGACTGATATTTTTGCATAAATAAACCTGTATATATTTTACAATAAACAATTATTACAAATTAAGAATTCTATTCTATTTGCCTCTTTATGGATCTAAAACTACAACCTATTGCTTTTAAATGGATGTTCAGACTAATAAAACTAATCAGTTCCAGAAATTTCATTTGGACTACGCACTTGATGTTGGCACCCATGTCAAACGCAAAATGGTATCGTTTTTGAGATGCGTTCCAGTTCATTACTTTAAAAAGAATTTAATAGTCTGACGAGAATTGATTTCCCATATGCACGCTTTAATTGGATAAATAAGGCACAACATTCTTCTGAAGTTCAAAGATGTGGTACTTTATTTCTTAGTAAAACATTAACTGTTAAAATAAAAACCGTAACCAGCATGATTTATTTTGCACTCCTTTGATTACAGTAGATTGATGGTTTATATTATTGATTTCCTTAACTATCACTCAACTCACTACCCAACACTGAAGATTTGAGTTGTATCAGAAAAATGATTAGTAAAGATATGTTGTGCATGCTTGAGTTCTGGCATTTTTGTTTTATCAACTGTTGAACCCCTGATATCATGTATTGGCTCATACACTGGTTGCAAAGATGCATAACTTCCACTGAAAGAATAATAAACCATAATTAACCTACATGTAATAATAAAGTGTCACTTGAAACATTCAACAATCTTCCATATATTTGCTGCGTTTGTAATTTTCAATCTGTAACATTCTGTGGACTTTTGAGATCTGCTTAAATTTTACATCATTATCTGTTATTGATGTGTTAATGCAAACAGAAATACATAAACAGACAAACAATAGAACCAAGAGCGTTTATCTAGAGATCAATTCAGCATGAACCTAAAAAAAGTGTGAATGCTCATGATGTTTCTGGCAGATAAATGATGAGATAATCCTTTTGTAATCACCCAGGGTCAAAACACAAAGCACAAATAGACAAGTCTTTACTATGCATTCAATATTTAAGGGCCAAACCATGCACAGTTCCTCAGCCAATCACATGCTCCCCTACTGTACCCCAATCAAACAATGGAACGCATCAGCTAATCTGGCCCTTAACCAACCCACTTCACATACATATTTGAAAATCATATGCAAAATCACTTTTTGGCAATTCCCCATAAAAAATAATAAAACATGTCATGCCTGAGATTCTTTCATGCACTTCACAGGACCTGCTGTGCTGTTACATTAAAGACATGAATGGATATTTCGTAATGGATTAAACTCTGTTCTGCATATTAGCGTGGGAAATAAAGTGGCCAAAGGGAAAGAGATAATTTAGCCATTAGCGAGTCTGTATATTTTTACTGCTAAGAGAGATTACACATTCAAATATAGATTGATATCAGACCTTTTGTTCAGATCAATGCATGCAGAGCCATGAATAATATGAGGTAATCATACTAATCTGTGATTATACAGTACAGAATACAGTTGCCTAATAAAGCAGTACTACATACCAAACATGACCTTAGACACTGACGTAAATATTGTCAGTGAATTATTGTCCCTTTTTACCAAAAGTCTTTTTAAACCACATCTGAATTTTGAACCGATTCACAAGAAGGACTGGATAACATGCATAACTCCTTACAGTTGATTTTATTCAGATAAATGACTGCTAAAAGAAAATAAATTGGCAATAAATAAAACACTGGCAGTGGGACAAGGACTGGCTTTAAGACTTTTTAGGATAATCAGCTTTATTTTACTTTTAAAATCATCCCTCACTTCTATAAGACCTATTAGCAGCTCTAATAATAAATAACCTGCATTTAGTGAGTGTTTGCCGGTTTGTCATTTCCTCCCAATTTTCACAGGAAGGGCCTGCATGTGTGTGGGTGTGAGAGAACGAGAGAACAAACAACAAACACACAGACTAAACCAGATTCGGCGTTTCATCTGGGAGGCTGAAGTGATTTAGCAGAACGGTTTATCTAATTTTGGCAAGAAAATTGTTTCAAAGATATGATGAAAAAGGCAACATCTTGTGTATGACAATTTCACCCTTCAATTCCACTGCGGAACTGCATAACCGACAAAACTAGTAGTTAAATCTAGTGAAAGTGTTTGGCAGTGGCATATGAAGCTTGTATATGTAAGGTAGGTTGGCTTACATGCAACTTGTCAAAGCTTCTGATGAGTATGGGGGAAACCTTTTCCTAAAGTCGTTTCCCCTTTAAATAATGGCCATATTCTGCACGTCAGACACAATAAGAAGTCTTGAGAATAATTGTTCCTGTGTCCTCAATCCTGGAGTTCCGCTTCACAGAAAACACAAAAGCACCTCTAAATCTGCTTCTCTAAGAAGTGCTTCACCTTTCATCATCTCCGTTCAGTAAAGAGGTGCCTCCTCCTTTAAACACGTACTTCATTAGCTCCTCCAACAACCACATCCCCAACTTCCCCTGTCCTCCTCATCCTGCCTCCTGAGAGTGACAGTATCTCCTGATCCGCAAGGTGGCTGGCTTAATATCAGCGGCTTCTGAGATTTCAGCTTGTGCGCCACAGTCATAAAAATGGCCTCTACGTGGTCACTGTTATTCCGACCGCCATCGTCATTTCCGTAGGGGTTTTTGGCAGAGGTCTCGAACAGAGGCATTGAGTGTGCATCGGCAAACTGCTGCGCTACGTCAGTGCTCACTTGCGCGGCGTGGCGCAGGTCGCATTTGTTGCCGACCAGGATTCTGGGCACCTCCTGCCCCAGGGCATGCTGACGGCACTCCTCAATCCATGCCGGAAGGCTACGGAAACTAGCGGCATTAGTGACGTCATAGACAAACACCACAGCGTGGACGTTGCGGTAGTAGTGCTGCACCATACTCTTACGGAAGCGCTCCTGGCCTGCAGTGTCCCACAGCTGGACCTGGAGAGGGGAAAAGGGAGAGCAATTAGCGGTCAACTTATGTCATCATAGCACACATATCTGTTCTTTAAACGTTACAGGAGAATGCACGGTGTGTTCATGCCTAAATGAACAACACAGGCAGGTATTATGTGAATGGTGAAGTGTGGGTCTTGTGCATGAGAGGTTTTCGAAAATTACATATAGTGTGCAACAGAGCTCTATACTGAGGATACTGTGACAGCTGGGAACGTCATAGGGGAAGAACAAGCTGTTACACCCTAATGAGTCTAACCCTGCATTTAATTTCACTGTCTTGTTACTGTCTTTCAAACTGCATCATATTTGATGCCTGAATTTCTAAGGCCTCTAAATTTTCAACATGATCAAACATGATTCAACACAATCTACTACATGCCTTCTGTGGTCTGATTGATAGTTTGTGGTACATGTGTGGTACATGCAACTTTGGTTTTCTGTTTTAACTGAAAGCACTGACGTATCTTAAAATGTGTCAATGCCATTGTTTTGTCTCAAAATAGACACCTAATGTTTTTTTCTAAGGCACATCTATAAAAGCTAATTAAATATCCTCATTGAACTAAGGCCTAACCCTGGCTTAATCTAAACCCTGTTTGTGAAACAAGGCCATAGAGTGATATTTTATATGCATTTTATTTACGTATTCTGCTATATTGTTAGAAAAATCTCATTGATTTACATTAAATGCTATCAGAATTTCATCTAACCCAAAATGGGCATACAAATAACTGCTCCAAATTGCATATTTGTGCTCAATTTGGGCCTCTGAATAAAATTGAGGTATATTTTTCTCCAAAAAGTGTATCGAATATGATACAAAACATACAACACATGTGCAAACTGTTCTGTTCCTTTAAAAAAAAAAGTATTTTTCTGACTATTATTTCATTGTGTCAAGTTTTACTGGGTTAAATCAACGCACACTGGAGTAAATTAACACAATAACCTTCTAAAATTACAAGCATCCTCACCTTGATTTTCTCGCCGTCTATTTCAATAACCTTCTCCCGAAAATCCACCCCGATAGTGGCCTCAGTCCTGTCTGGAAACTTGCCCGCACAGAATCTATAGGTGAGGCAAGTCTTGCCAACTCCAGAATCACCGATCACGATGATCTTAAAGATTCGAGTCCGTGGGGGAGGCAGCGAAGAGCTGGTCAAAGATGAGCTAAATTCAAATGAGGACTCGATATCTGCCATGCTGACTTCCTATAGAGAAACAAGTGCCCCTTACAGACTGACACAGTGAAAATGTACTAACGGGTCAGATAAGTGATTCAAACGCAGGTTTCGCTTAACCTTCAGCCCTTCACCTCAAGCTTCATGTGCAAAACTCAGAGATTCAAACGTTGGTGAGTGTATTTGACGTGTTGACCGGTACACTGTACATTTTGCTGATGCATTCCTGGCGGAGTCCTCTTTCTGTTTGGGTCTGTGTAGCCACGTACGACGTTGATACATAACTGTAATCTCGCGAGAAGTAACAGAATACTGAGTTTGTTTGGTAGGCTACTTCCAAACAATACACGTGCACGAAAGAAAGAAAAAAACATTACAAAAATGAAATATACTTCTGTAAACAGAGCACACAAAACACAAACTAAATAAATATAAAAGTAATTAAATTGAATTAATTATTTTTTGTAAAAACAACGGGGTGGAAGATATCACTTTCCTTCCAGTGATGATTTGATTGTTAATATTGGTTAATATTTGTTATTTTAACATTGATGGAGAATGGACTAAAAAGATTCAGTTGGGTTCGTTCACTGATTCATTCGCTTAAAAGCTTTGTTCAAAAACACCGATCCGTTCACGAGTGAAACCTCACTGTACACAGTCATGTGTGGCTTCAAGTAAACACTGACACTTACCAAAGTCCAACTCTAGATTTACTGGACGACTGCTGAAAATGTTGGTAAGTTCTTACAATTTGTTACCGTTTTAAAACAGTAGCCTAATAAAACACTCAATGAAATGTTAAAAGTTTATTCACTAAAATGTTTTCATTAT
The DNA here is from genome assembly GCF_963993115.1 of Abramis brama. Lineage (NCBI taxonomy): Eukaryota > Metazoa > Chordata > Actinopteri > Cypriniformes > Leuciscidae > Abramis > Abramis brama. The sequence continues at coordinate 11,349,446 of NC_139975.1, forward strand.
GTTCAAATATTTGTTTGAATTTATAGCCTAACTTACATATTTAAGTGTGTCACAATGCCTCTCAATGGTAATGTGCAGCACTAGCCTATATGATGAAACTGCTGTTCGGCATCAGTGTCTGGAGATTATGCAGATTTAATTTGCTGATAAATAGGTACATCAAGGTGTTGAGCTGGAAACGCCTCCTTCAGGACTGGAGAGAGAGTTTCAAACTCTATTTAATTTTGATGCTCTGCAATTTCTGTCTGAACTCATTTCTACCTTCCAACCTGAGGTTGACAAGGTACCCACTTTTAACTTATATATCATTTCTAATAGTTTTTACAGTTTGTTACTCTGTTTTAAAAGTTCAAAATATAATAGTCAATAACAATATATATATATATATATATATATATATATATAGCAAAATGGGAATGTTGATTTGTTGTGTTTTTGGAACTAACCTGCACAGTAATCCATTTAAAATAGAGGAAACTCAAATTACATATTTACTCGTAACAATGTTTGTTTATGTATTTATTTTTTGGATAAGTTTTCATTGAGAGATATTCTCACTCTTTTGCAAGGTTTTGAACTTGAGAGTTCTCCGGAAAGTTCAATTGGATCTTACTGGAGAGTTACCAGGCTTTCCGCAGGACACAGCTCACATCCGAAATGATCCCAGCTGGAGAGTTAACCCTGTTCCAGACAGATTACACTGCAGACATGTGGACATCGGTGACCTTTCACCCTGTGATACACAACGTCTTATAATGGGACTCAAATCTACTGCCCAAGGGTTACAGGTAGGACTTAGTTGTGCCAATATGATGGTGGTGACATACAGAAAAACAGTGGCAAATATATACTACAATGCACTGAATACAGAAAAGATAAAAAACAGATTCCTGGTTGTAATTATACTATTGTTCTGCTCTGTTGTAGGTTGATTTTGATGATGGCAACTGTCCAACATATCGCAATCAAATAAAGGGCATTTATAATGTTTACCTGGCTGTGCACAACCAATTCCAGGGTGAGTCTTATGTCATCTCTTGCTACTTTTTTATTAAAACTGTGATCTGGAAAGCATGTGTTAACAATTTGTCACATTTCTTATAAATAGATGTACCACCCATTTCTCAAGCTCCAGTCCTGATGCTCCGTCCTCGAGCGTGGAACATGGTGGAGCACAACATGATGGTATGGATCTGTAGTGAGCTGGTATAATGGCACAGATTAGGATATCCGCGATTTTCCATGTGTGCCACCACATATGATCATCCTTGCGAAGGGACAATCAATGAAAGTCATTCATCATAAACTCTTCTTTTGTCAGTAAATGTCTAATTTGTGTCTGTTTATATATTGCTCCAAATGGGGTTTTGGAGAGATATCTGATTCAGATTAAAGTGAAAGATTTTAATTGATATTAAAATTAAAGGGTGAATGTGATTTCACCAAGTGCAACATGTTCCTCCTGAATCAACATCTTTGTTGATCCTGGAACAACATACCAATCAACCAATCAGATTTGAGGGATTGGTTTTGTCAAGTGTAGGCTTACAACAAGGGTTAAGGGCTTCTACATCATTCTTATTCACCCATCATTTCCCTCTGATTTTAGGGATAACGTATGGGTAAGGTTAGCTTTAGGAGTAGGGTTATACAATTTTCAGACAGGAGTGTTGATCCAGGAACATGTCTTACTTGGCAAAATCCCAATGAACAAAATGAAAGATGACTAAGAAATATCTTTAGCTGTAAATGAGCTAACCCTGAATAAAAAAATATCCTTTCCTGGTAGTGAGAAGACTATGAACATCTGTTTCCCTGTAGGTGAATGGTCGAGAGGTTCCTGGTCCATTGTTTGATTTTGGTCTGCTGATGTTTCATAATGCAAAACTACTTCTTCAAAACCAGAGTGGCCCTTTTTTCTACTTGTCCAAGGTCAGTGTCAGATCATGTTACTTCATTTACTAGGACAGAACTTCAGTGTAGTATCAAACATATCCAAGAAAATCTTCATGTTTTGTTGTACAGGTTGAGAGCTACATGGAAGCCAGACTGTGGAGTCAGATTTTTTTCTGGACTGAGAAGAAGGTGCAGATCAAGATTGCATTTGATCCATTGCAGTTTTAACTACCATGCCATTTATATTCGGATATTGATTGAATTATTTCGTAGCTTGGCCTGCCAGCGGGCTGCATAAAGGCTACCGTGCTGATTGAGTGTGTCCTGGCATCATTTGAGATGGAGGAGATTTTGTATGAGCTCAAGGAACACTCTGCTGGTCTCAACTGTGGCATCTGGGATTACTCAGCTTCATTTGTCAACAAATTCGGTCAGCTCACATGCTTTCTGCAAGTTTGACGAGTTTAAACCCAATCACATCTCTTGTTAGTGACGATGGTTTGCTTTCTAGGTCATCGGGCTGATTTCCTCCTCCCTGACCGCAGTAAGTATGTAGATATGGAGAAGCGTTTTCTGCACAGCTACATGGACCTTCTAGTGCAGACGTGTCACCGCAGGGGTGCCCTAGCAACAGGTGGCATGGCAGCTTTGCTGTTGCCTAGAGACAAAGAGAGTGACCTCTACAAGACTGTACTCGCTACTGTTACCAGGCAAGATGCAAATAACAGCTCTATGGTTATGGTGATTTGAATCCAATCCATAATCACAATAAAAATGCAGTGGCACATAAATCCAAATATGGCATAAAACATTACAGTTATTTTGGATATCATATTTTCATTATGCTATAATAAGGCAGCATCACTATTACTATTGATCAGGGCTGCGATTTGTGGTCACATTAGAGAAATTTCCCATGCAAAAACAGGTCAATAGCACAGAGATGTATGAAGCACTGCTTTCTCTTGGACCACGCTGCAAATTCACGTGACCAGCTTGAACATGAGCGAAACATTGCGTGGGGAACTTTTTCGCCCTCACGCGAAACTTTCGATCACGGGAATTCTTACTGGATGATTTCGCCTGCAAAATCTCACAGAACAACTATAAATATGACGCACCTTAAATTTGATCTGTAATTCTGCACCATGAACAAATTATACCTTAAATCACTGATGCACCTTGTTTTGGCAAAGCAATCAGGCTGACAATTGTTCCCTTGCAGACGATAAAACATAGGCCTAGGGCTATTCACATTGAAGGAGGAGCACAAACCATATCTAAGGACCAGAGTATAATAGAGACTTTTTAGACTCGGAAACCACCAACCTTGGCAACCGCATAGCAGTCCTATACAGCCATTCAGAATACATAGTGATGTATTCAGAATTCAGTAGTGAGAATTCAGAACTACATAGTGATGCTGCCCTTCAAACACATCCACAACACCATAACATTGTAAGGGCCTGTTTTGTACAGGTGTACTCTAGTCAAGTTCATTACAAACTGTACTTACGTCGTTACAGTTCTGTAATCCATATTTGAACAGCCTGATCAGTCATATTAATTTTAAAATTGTAAAATTTTAAAATTGTAACATTTTAAAATTTTAATTTTTTAATTTTTAAATAAGTTATGTTAAAGCCTAGGCTACATATAATATAATGTATCTGTGCTGATCCAATTATATTTCTGTATTTGTTCTCCATACAAATGATCTTTCTCGTGTTGCTTTAGACTGAAGTTACTGGAGATCGAAGCAGGAGTTGATGGATTCATGGTTTACGACATGGACCTGATTAAGCCCATGCAAAAAGTAAGTGTCCCACTTACTATAACAGGTTGTTCATAGGTCTAATCATTGACTATCACATCACTAGCATATACTGTACATATAACAAATGTTTACATATACAAATATAAAACTCTTTGTTTCTCTCCCACAGCTGTTCCAGCTTCACTCTCACGGTCAGAACCAACTCATGCAGCTTCGTGAAGACATCAGTGTGACCCCTGAGGACTTGCTCATTATGCCTGCAGTTAGTTCAATTATATCACTACAAATCCTGTCAACTTATTAATAAATTTGTGGTCAAAGTTCCTTTCAAGGTATTTGGTGTGGTGAGGTCTTGCAAATTTGTATTATAGTTTAAATGCAGTTGCCATTATATTTAATTTTCAAGTGCTTTACATCTCTATATAGGGAGGAGTAACATTGCATGGACTGAGGTATAACATCGCTGTAGGAATCCTCTTCATTGAAGCCTGGCTTTCAGGTACAAAACTGCTTTTTTAAACACTTTTATGCTTTGTGCTCAGAAAATTTGAGGTTTTATGGATATGAACTTTTAACAACAGGCAGAGGTCATTTCTTCTATCTGGGGAAGGTTGAGGATTCGGCAACTGCAGAGATATCCAGATCTCAGGTCAGTTCACCACAATGCCCATCTCACATGGTACAATACAACGCCATCTCTTATTCTAAGAGGCTGTATTTATCAGGTTTGGCAGTGGATCCGGCACCAGGTGAGACTGGAGGATGATGGGACGGTGGTGACACGAGCTCTAGTCAGCAGCTTGGCTGACGATCTGATGGGAGATCTGAAGGCAGCCATGAATTGCCAAACAAACAGGTAGAGAATGCTGTATATAGATTCAATACATTTGTTGGAATGTACACACAAAATTAAGTGGGATTAAAGCAACAAGAGACCATGCGTTGCAGTGATTTTACCATTGGTTACAGGATGTTCTTGGGGGCGATATGAAAAAAATTACTGTTTAATTATGAAATATATAAATAACATATATAAAAATGTTAATTTTATAAAATTTAAATTCAATATATACTAATAAAGTACTAAATAAATTTTAAGCTCCTCCTCAAAGTTATATAGTTTATTAGTCTAACTCAGTGAAGTTATGAGACCCTGAACAAAGGAGGATCAGATCTTACATTACGGACATTGCAGTTTATTGTTCTCTGTTCACATCTGCACTCTTAAAAATAAAGGTTCTTTATTGGCATCAATGGTTCCATAAAGAATCTTTAATCCATGGAATCTTTCCATTGCACAAAAGGTTCCTTGTAGTGGAAAGGGGGTCTCTATATTATTACAATTTTCTTCACACTAAGAAAATAAATTTATTTTAATATCCGTTCACTGAAAGGTTCTTATGGGAACCAAAAACAGTGTGCAGTCCTCATGCATGCAGCAGGACTAAATAGCATGTTCACTGATGCTCCTAAACTGTTCATTGTCTTAAGTACTGTTCCACAGGTTCATGTGCAATAATTGTTTATAGTTCACTGAACAAGCATGAAAAACTAAAGATTGTCTAAAGATATTCCAATAAAGCATACTTGGATTTTACAAAATTGTAGTATCCTGAAAAAGGGATATTTCTTTCTTTTCTTTTTTATAATAAAGAGTTTATTAAAATTGTTTTCAGTAATTGAAATAAAGCTGAAATAAAATAGTATAGCTCTAAATATTAGATGACAAAAAGATTGAAATAAGTTGAAGTAAACTATAACTGAAATAAAAATAAAGCTAAATAGATATTTAATTAACTAAAAAGGCAAAAGCACGTAAAATTACTACAGCTTATAAACTAAAATTAAACTGAAAATATAAAAATCAAAGCTAATTAAAAAAAAAAAAAAAAATATATATATATATATATATTAGTATATAAATATTAAAATAACACTAGACTAACTGTAGGCTGTTTCACATTGTTGTGTATATATTGCCTATTTTCAACATTACTTATCCAATTAGAATTCAGTCATATATATATATATATAAAATGTAGCTGAATGAATACTGCTTTATTGGATTTTATTTAATGTCCCCCTGGGGTCTTAATATCTCAGAAAAATGCAGTATTAAAAAAATACAGTTGTTTGTCTAAATTACCATTGTAAAACTGTTACATACAGAGCTGTGCCACCTCTGATTGCACAAGAGCTCACATTGAGAAATACTGACCTTTTCTCTCCTTCCACCCTTTTTAGAGACAGAGAGAGGTTGATGACTGCTGTGTCCATGTTTCTAGAGATAGTGCAGAAGAATGATTTCCCAGAGTTCATCACTACATACCTGAACCTGGACCACACTTTCCTCAGCTCTCAGAGCCAACATGAGAACGGAACGACAGGTGCGGTGCCCAAAGCCAGACTCTAAACAAGTGTGGGATTACACAAGTCTAAAATTACTTCTACATCACAAGCAAAATCATACATCCATGAATGCATGAATATGTTGTCGTAACATTTGTGAAACTACTCTTCATACCTAGATTTTTAGACAAATAATTATGAAGATGGATCAAAATGGAGTGTAAAAAAAAGATATGAACAAAATACTTCCATGTAACATTAGCACAGTAGTAGCCTACTCGACCAATTGACTTAAAATTTTAGGCCAAAACAACTAAAAATCAAGATATGTCTAATCTGGAAAAACCTGAATATATGAGGAATCCTAATTTCAAAAGTGTTACATCTAGACCTGGACCAAGGTGAAGTTCTAAAATATTTTACAGGGTAGAAACTATGACTGCAAAATATTTTATAAAAATGAAATATTTTACTGGATCAAAATGAAGAATTTTAGAAATAAATTACAAAGAACTGGCCTTCAAATATTGTTGTGGAACATGGAGAGCCTTGGAGTCAAAAAGGTTGAGAACCATTGCTATAGAACATGAATTGAGGCTATAATTCAGTTTAATATCTTTTAAAAGTCATATTTCCAAACAACCAGTAAAAGTAACACCTAAAGGAGTAAATTTAAAACAAACACTCGCTGTAAGCACAAATTTAACTTTAGCAGCCTCTGCAAATTCTTGTGGTCTGTATTTTCTAAGAAATGAAATGGTTACATCTTACAGTGTACAACCGAATGTGGAAATTAAAAACAAAAAGAGAAGTGCATCACCGTTATGTTATTTTGTTTTATTTGTAACTGTGTGAATGTCAAATGACGGGACATTTTCTCAGAATTCAGACAGTGGTATGTTTGATGGAGAGAAAAAAAAAAATATCATAAACAGAAAGGTTGAAACCAGCATAAGGTGAACCCAAACAATGAGTGGGAGAAAAATAAAATAAGCCAAACAAACCCAAAAGAAACAGTCACAGTAAAAGGTCCAACAGAAGCCACTGCCGCCTCCAAGACGTTCACTGAATAACCGAAAGGCAGAAGAGGATGAAAGAGAAAAAAAAATAAAGAGATGCACGTCTGCCTCTCCTCGGCACTCCAGGTGACCTTTAAATCGGCTGAATTGGCCGAGTCACCTCCCGATTGACGTGGTAGTCTTCGACTGCTGGCTCCACCTGGTGGCTGATCCTGGAACTGCTTTATGCCCAGCAACACAATGCCACATTAATTCACTACCACACACTCCCCCACCCCCCTCCCCCAGGTGCCGTCATCTGCATCTCAAGGTCCGCCCCACAGGTTTGGCACACGACCACGCAAGACAAACCAGGACCAATAGTATTGCTCCTCCTGATATTATTCGGTTCTCTTTAATATTATTTGATATAAATTACTCTTAAAAACATGAGAAGCAAGATGCATGTGTCTGATAAACAGGAATTAGGCCCAATGAGTTCACTGTGACCGTCTTGATCAATCTTTCTCTGTAATACCGTTTATTCTGTTCTAGCATAAGAGACGCCATTGGCCATATAAAAAAAAAAAAAAACAAGATAGAAAGAAAAAAAAAAAAGGAGTAAAATGGGGTTTTCCCCTATTGCTTGCTCGCTTGCTCCTGTGAGTAGATGCGAAGGCAGAAGGTAACTGGTCTCGTTAGTGCAGTGGAGTCTCAACCTCTGTGGGGCGTCTGGTCTCAAAATGCTGACGGCCATAAAACGGCCACCCTGCTCACTTCCTGAAATGCTCACATCTCATTGGGCATGTCCTCGTGGTCGCAGGGGGACAGGTCTCCGTTGGTGGTCACCGCAGAGTTGTCCTGGTAACCGGGGGGCATGAAGGCTACAGCGTAGGGATAGACACCGTGGCAAGCCACTCGGTATGATTCGAGAAATTTCTCCTGCTGCGAGCCCAGACTGCCGTCCCTCAAAGCCTGGAGTGCTTCGGTGCACGTCTGATGAGAGAGATGAGAGATGTAGCATCATTCTTTTCTAGTGAAATATCACCAAATGTACACTGTTCTGTTTATGGTTTTGGTACCTGAATGGTACTGCCTGTTAGGGGCTCGTTTAAAGAAGTAGCCAGCTCAGCAGCCATGCTCTCAGAGGACGGGTCCAGAAAGACCATCATCTTAGCAGCTGCAAACAAAACAGGCAGATACTAAATGCACAGCTAAAAGAATTTAGTGGTAATACTAAAGAGTTTCACAACAACAAAGCAGTAAGGAGACAATCATGAGCAAAAATGACCATAGGTGTAGCTCAAGATTATGCGAACAAGCAGTAATGTGATTGAGTGCGTTTCATCACTCTATTGTTTCATTTTTATTATTTGTAAATCAAATCAAGTATAAATAACACATAATAAAAGTTTGGGGTTGGTGAGATTTGAAAGAAGTATCTTACACTTATCAAGACTGCAATTATTAGATAAAAAAAATCTTTTAAAATCATTTGATTTAAAATAACTGCTTTCTTTTTTTTATTTTACGTAATTTGTGATGGCAAAGCTGAATTTTCAGCATCATTACTCCAGTCTTAGGCGCCGTTCACATATCGCGCCTAAAAACGCGTAGAAAGCGCTAGGCGCGCCGCGTTCTCATTTTTCCAAAGCGCTAGGGCGGTTGCGCTCCGCGTTTGTCGTTGCTAAGCGTGGTTCTTGTCACGTGACCTACGGTGCGCTTGCGGCATTCTGAAAAGTTGAGATGTTTTTATCTCGATGCGGCGCTTCCATTATGAGCGCGCATACCGCGCGTCTACATTTGAAATAACGAACTTGAGCGTGCAAAAGACGCGATATGTGAACAGGCCCATAAGTGTCACATGATCCTTCAGAAATCATTCTAATATGCTGATTTGGTGCTCAAGAAACATTTCTTATTATTATATATGTTTTTTCCCAAGATTCTTTGATGAATAGAAAGTTCAAAAGAACAGCATTTATTTAAAACAGAAATCTTTTGTAACATTATTAATGTCTTTACTGTCACTTTTATGCATTCTTGCTGAATTCAATTATTAATTTCTTTCAAAAGATTACAAATAAAAACAGACCCCAAACTTTAGAACGATAGTGTATACTTACAATTGTACTTTTTGTAAGAAAATAGAAGTTTCTAAAAGTTCAGTAACATCACAAGTGGGTACCTGCAACTCTGTGTGGTATTGAGTTTGCATGTTTGCTCAGGAAGTTCTTGTTGAAAGTCTTGGGGTCACTCTCGCCAAACAGTTTTGTGATCTCCTGCTTCAGAACCGTCTGCACTGCCTCAGGCATGTCCTTACTGTCCGACACTGAAAACAAACACAAATCTTAGTGGACTTGCATGCTTTCGTTCTATGTGAGGAAAGTATGTCCGCCTTTGTGTACCTCCTTTGAAGAATCGCACCAAACACTGGTGGAGCCAGGGGTGATCGGGGTCCAATGAGTAAGCTCTCTTCACCGACTGCAGCATCAAAAGATACTTCTCTACAAACACAAACACACATCATGAGTTTTAAATCAGACCCGGAAACGTTATGAATCACTATGTTGAGGACATCGGTATGGTCACCTTTCCTGAGGTAGATCTCAAAGGCCAGCAGGTGCGTCTCTATTTTATTCTTTACCAAGTTCTTCAGAGGAGTCAGGAACTTAATCGCTTCTTCTAGAGGACTCTCAATCTACAGACAACAACATGACAATGTGATGAAAAATCGTAATACTTTATCCTCTAAAGAACAAGTGGCTGTGTCAACATACACACCTTTGCAAGTTTTTCTGGTATGAGCTCCTCTTTGGGTCCTCCAATCTCCTCCTCGTCCTCTTCCTTTTTCTTCTTTTGGTTCTTTAACTGTTTCTCTTTTTCAGCATTCTTCTTCTCCTCTTCTAACTGGGCTTTCTTTTGGGCACGTCTCTGTTTGTTGCGCAATTTCTTCAGCTCCTTGTCTGTCAGGTTGGCTACAGAATAAACAATTATTCAGAAAACAAAACCACCTCACATTTTTGTAAACTTTCTGCTTAAAACCTGAGGTTTGAATGCGTCGAGTTTGTTTAGTGTGCATGAAGGTACCGTTGTCGGCTTGCGACTCCTTGTTGTCATCAGAGAGCGGGTTATCGTGAAGGCTGAGGTAGATCTCGATGGCCGTACGCGCTGCCTTGAAGTAGAAAGGGTGCATACGCAACACATCCTCTAGTTTGAGCAAATCCACATAGGAGCGCAGCGTCATCTTTCGCATACAGTATGTATGGAAGTCAAACTGGTCATCCGTTATCTCCACAAAATGCTGTGAACAGCAAGATGAAAGTGTCAGGATATTTCGGACCATTCATCTTGAACTAGCTTTGTGTTAAACCAACAGATTTAGCACTGAGGTGTTAAACTACAGATTAAAAGTCGAAGTAAACATCTGACAGTGTCTAATGCTGTAGGACTTACCCTTTCAATTTCATGGCACTTCTTCAGCGCCTCTCCATATTTGTTCAAGGACTTGTAGGCCAGAGCACATTCTGTCTGGAACCACATGCACTGCATCTCATTCAGATTCTCTACCGCAGAGGTTCCTTCCTGCAGGAAACAACAAAGATCAGATACACTCAGATTGATACATTTTTGGCACTAAGACAGATCATTCCTGGAAAAATAAATGTGAGAAATTAAAAAAGGTCAATATAAAAGGTCAAAAGGAAAGCAAGTCCCACCAGTTAGTTACAAGTGCTAAGTGAATTACCAGTTAAAGCATTACCAGTCAAATTTTTTTTTTTTGGTTAAAAAATTGACTCCTTAAACATTACTGAAACGTAGTCTTTCAACGTAATTGGCCTCTGTCTTTCAAAGGGACTTTAAATATTAGCTAAAGGAACATACTTGGATTCAAAGTTTGGGGACATGAAGATTTTATGTTTTTGAAAGAAGTCTTTTATGCTCACAAAGGCTGCATTCAACCAATCAAATATACAGTAAAAACTGTAATCGGGGGAATATTATTACAATTTAAAATAACAGCTATCTGTTTTAACGTATTTTAAAATGAAAATTATTCCTGTTAAGGTAAAGTAATTAATGAGAAGAACAGCATTATTTGAAATAAAAAAACTTTTGTAACATTCTAAATGTCTTTACTGTCACTTCAGATCAGTTTAATGCATTCTCTGTGAATAAAAGTATTAATCTCTTGAACAAAATCTTACAGACTCCAAATTGAATTGTAGTGTAAAGGGCTTGACATTAACGTTTTTGCTCACCAGCAAAAAATGTGTAAAATGGGTTTTTCTCCTATTGCTTGCTCATAATTTCACAGCAGGTATGTTAGGTTGCTGTCACTTTAAAACCAGATGCATGGATCTATCATCCATGCGTTTCCTTTCTCAACTGTTTAAGTTCACTTAAAACATAACTGACAGTGTTTACGTGAAAACTCGCCAAGACCGTCATTTTGACATTATTTCGTGTGTATTTGACTGTTTAAGCACAATAAGTAAATTTAATACTGAGAGGCGGCTTTACGTGTGTGCACTTTGGGTGAGAGCACAAATTATGCGAGAATGAGTTAATAACGCACAATAGTTTAAAAGACTACAAATTAAAAATGTATATATTTATTATATATAAAATTCAACCCGCCTAAGTGGCTAGTAGGAATGACTGCTTTATACACCACTGCTGAAATCCACCCGCGGGTTGGCAGTTGTTAATGTCAAGCCCTGGTAGTGTATATGCAATAATTGGTGTTATTTGAGCTTAACCACACTAACCCGTGTGAACTTGGAACACATCTCTTCAGCCTCCTTGATAAGGCCAGCCTTGAGCAAATACTTGGCACACTTGGAGTTGATGAAGCGGTCAGCAGTGTCCAGAGCCTGGGCCTCGTCCATCCACCGAGCAGCTTCACGGATGTTACCCGCATGCTTTCAAGAGAACAAGAGCGAGATGGAAAATAAGTCACTCTCTCAAGTTAACCTGTTTAATGGTTCAGGTTCTGTCTCGAGAATATTTTGAAACACTTCACAAACGGAAAGGTGTGTCATTTCGTTAACTCCTGATGCAAAGTACCCAAGTTTGTTTCCTCGACCCAAGTATGTTTTACCTTGTATATCTTCGCCTTGATGAGGAAGAGCTCTATGAGGGTGGGGGTGCTTTCAATGGCTGTGTTGATGTATTCCAGGGCAAGCGTCTGTTTGCTGATATGGTTGAAATGCTGGGCCAGGAAAAACTGAACCCACAGTAGAGTGGTGGGTGGCTCCGTTTTTCCATCATCTACAAATTCAGCAACACATGTCCACAGTGAGAAATTTGGCACCATCCACACCATTACAAGGCAAGGCAAGTTTATTTATTTAACATATCATACACAATGGTAATTCAAAGGGCTTTACATAGAAAAGGAATTAAAATAATCATAAAATAATCACAACATATGCATAAGAAATAAAAATAGCATGCATAAGAAAAAAAATTACAATCGTATTTAACTAAAGGCTAAAATACTATTCCTATAATACTATTACTTCAACTGCCACCCATCATTAAAATCAGTTTACAAGTACTCACCATTTTGGTTGAACATTTTACAGGATCTTAAACTTTTTTCATAGCCCACAACTAACTCCTCAATAATCGCTACCTGCAAAAGACGGAAAGACATTTTCTAATTTGTTGAAGTGCAGAACTTTCTACACATCTCTAGGTCATAGTGTCATCTCACCTTGTCTTTGTGGTGGTAGAGTGATTTGAGTGTGGTAAAGACAGGTGGGCATCCTTTGCTAAAGTTCATCCTCAGGTAGCGATCCAAACACTCTCTAAACTTCTCACCTGCGAGAAACAAATGCGGTCATATACAAAGACACATTATGAGAGCATAACAGCCTTATTGATTTGACAAGACTGACCTGTGAGGAAGCTGAGAGGAAGTCTTCTTGGCACCAGGCCTTTGGGATACTTAACCCAGGCATCTTCATAGATTTTCTGCTTCTCCTCGACACTCTCTGAAAGCAGCATGACATAATAAGGGCTAATAGAAATGAAAATCAGCCAAGATTTGCTGCGTTCAGGATAATGTGCGTTTACTTGGTTTGAGTGCTTTTTCCAGCCCTTGATAGTAGCTCCAGTTCTCAGGGTTTCTCTCCAGCAGTCGGCGGTAAACCTCCGTAGCTTCACCAGCCCGGTCTAACTTCAGAAGCAGCTCTCCTACACACATACCAACACACTTTGCTTTAGAGAAACTGTGACAGCCCATGATAATCGAGTTCCCAGACAACACACAAAAGGATGCATCCTTATTAAAGTTCTAGCTAACAGCTGTAATATACAGATTTATATTAAATGGTGTTGTTTTGTCTAAATAAATTAAAAATACACTACCATTCAAAAGTTTGGGATCAGTAATTTATTTTATTTTTTTAAGAAATTAAAACTGATCAAAGTGGGCAATACAGATACTTATGTTACAAAAGATCTCCCCTATCTAAAATAAATGCTGTTCTTTGATCATACGATTCAACAAGGATTCTGTTTTCAACATCGATAATAAGAAATGTTTCTTGAGCATCAAATCAGCATATCAGAATGATTTCTGAAGGATCATGTGACACTGAAGACTGGAGTAATAAAGCTGAAAATTCACCTTTGAATCACAGGAATAACGAATATTTTAAAATGTATTGAAATAGAAAACAGTTATTTTATATTGTAATAATATTTTACAATATTATATTAATTTGCTGTATTTTGACCAAATAAATGCATCTTCGATGAGCATAAGAGACTTCTTTCAAAAACATTAAAAAAAATCTTACTGACCCCTTTTCAACAATAGTTAAATAACAAAAAAACAAAAAAAATGTATAAGTGAATTTAGGCATCACAACATTATATTGTGCAGTATTTAAATATGATTATTCATTTTGAGATTTGCTAAAACTTTTAAATATTAACTAAGTGAGCATTAGATGGCAACAAGGAAAGTAAAAAGGAAAGCATGCACAGTTAAACATAAAAAAATACAAGACCATCTAATATCAGCCAATAACTGACACATTATTGAACTGAACATCCCCCTGACACATTTATAAATACACACCTCGTATCTCCTCTACAGCCAGTTTGTCACAGATCTGTTTTTCATAGTTGGTCAGGTGATCAAGGGCTTCTTTGATAAGCCCGGCCTCCCTCAACAGCTGATTCTGATACAGCAAAAGCTCGCTGTACTCGTAATCCACTTTCTCTGGAGACGTCTGAAATACAATCATCCACAATCTTCAGTGGCATTCAAAAACAAACACAAGGTGGTATCCCCTACCCAAGCTTTTCACAAAAATAAACAGTGCAGATGACACAACTGCCAGGAAGTGATGAAAAAATACCTGTTGTGTTTTGCGGAACTCTTCCACTATCTTAGCCGCCATCTCATAATCTTCCAGAAGGTGGTACGCAATGGCATATCCAATCCAGGAGGCTCTTTGAGCTGGACGCAACTGCAGTAACTGGTACCTGGTCTCCTGTGAGAGAGAAATGAGAGAAGTGACAATTCTTATAATGTGCATATTTCAAATTTAAAATAAATACAAATATGAATTATGATACAAAACATAATATCACCGTAACAATTTGAGTGAAAAAATATAACTCAACAGTATTTTAACTCAACATTGTAATTTCCTGACATACTTATACAAGCACTTCCATTCAAAATAACTTACCCGGTAACCTTCGAGGTCTCTCATTTGGATCTGCAGCAGTGAGAGATCTCTGAGGATCTGCAGATTGTCTTTGTCCCATTTAAGAGCATTCCTGTAGCACTTGATGGCCTCGTCATACTTCTTATCCGAGCGCTGAAGCAAACCGTACACGTGCCAACCTGAAGAAGAGTTAAGGACAGGAAACTGCACTGCGCCTATTGCTGAATGATTGGGGGGGGATTTATCAGAAATTTACAAATTCTGATAAATCGATTTTTCTGCTAAAAATTGTGATTGCTATTCATATATATATATATATATATATATATATATATATATATATATATATATATGCTACAGGTTTGCAGTGCTTTTATGTAGGGCTGCACAATTTAGCCCAAAATGTTGTGATTATATCATTATGACTTAGTAATAAATAATTGTTATTACAACTATTTAAATTTTTATTGCTAAATAAAATTGTTAAACAACAAGAAATATTTACATGTAAAAAATATTTAAGAAAAATAATAATAAAAAACTATTACATTTAACATTTAATTAACTTATGTTGTGAGATAATCAGTGCCGTACAGTTACAAAGTACCTCAAACTGGGTTTCATTCACTAGTAGTTACGTACAATGTTCATACAAAGCAAAAATTACTAATACTTCTTTTGACAATGCTTTTCATGAATCTACTGACAATGGGAAAAGTGTTAAGGATACAGACATGACTCTTCAGATCGTTTCGTAAACCTCGTCGCACTAGATCATACGCCTCCTCCTTTCGGCCCAAGCAATTCAGAGTCAGTCCCTTCATTGCGAGGGTCTCTGAGGGATGGGGGAAAAAAAAGAAAAAGAGATGATCATACTCTCAACCAATTTAATTATTCAAAATGATGAGAAAATGAAGTAATTAATGTCAGAGAATGGTCTTACCTCCGTGTTCGGCAAACTTCGGGTTGAACAGGATCTGTTTGCAAAACTTGAGGCCATTTCTGTACTGCTTGTGTTCGTAGCATCTCTGCAAGACATCAAACGGGAAAAGCACGCTCACTAAAAACACTTTCACGGCGTATAAGGCAAAATGAAAGTATGGTAGAGGTGTGTGGTTAGAGATGTACAGCTTCTGAACACTTCAAACCAGAAACATCAAACCAGAACCTCACTGAAAGTAGGTGTGAGACGGATAATAACCCATGCACACTGAGTCTATGATACAAATGTGGATCACCTTGGCACTATGTGACGGCACAAGAGAACACAAAGGTTAAAAGATTTCATGAACTCCTGCAAAGACATGCGCTGGATAATCAAGTAAATCTGAGAAGGCGGCTGCACCTTCTGTAACAATGTCCCTCTTACAGATCTGCTGTATTTTTGATGTAACTCTTATTAAAGTACTTCACAATGCAGAGTTCCTACACATTTTCCATTTCAAAATTCCATACTTTTCCAGACCTCCAAACAATTTTTCAGACCATATTTAACACAAATGGTTCATACAGCATTATTTTTGATATAGTCATCTGTAAATATTTAATTTTCACAGTTTTTCTTTGGTTTTCTCGAAATAACATTCGCTTACCTGATGAGAAGAAACCTAAAACAGTTTATAACCTGCATATATTCACCTCTGACAAATCAATTTGATATTGTAGGTCTGATGTTGCATGATCACCAAACAGCAAAAGTACAGTCTGATTTAGGCGATCAGTAAACTTTTACCATGAAAACACTCTGCATGTAGGACTGCGTATTGAAAAATTTCACGATTCGATTCAAATTTGATTCACAAGTTTGCGATTAAATTTCATTCAATATCGATTAATTAGTGTATCTATCATGTACAGTACATGGAAAATTCTCAAGGAAATAAAATGTCTCAACTAATGCTGCAAACTATACAGGGAACCCCAGTTGGTACATTACTAAAACATTAAAGGTTAAAATCAACTGATTTGTATAGGCTACTTACATTTAAATTATAGCCTACATAAGGAAGTTTTTACACTAATAACTTTATAACTTTTTATTGGCATAATTATGCTTTTACTTGTTTTAAAGAAATATATAAACAGTTAAATAGCGGCTCTGATAAAACGATTTAATTAAAGATAAAAGATTTATTCAAAGATACATTAAATATTGAAGAACATGTTAAGTAAAAATACAATGAATATGCAATATAGTGCATTATATTTAGCAAAATACTCCTCTAGCGTTCGTTTTTCAAGCTGACTAACAGGTTTATGGTCATTGAATGGCTTTTCTGAGGTAAATGTAACATTAAAAATTGTTTTATAGATGTCTTCCCGCAGTTGAAACACTGATTGAGTGATTACGTGACATGATACGGATTTCGGTAAGTTGTACTGTATCTCTTAACATTCCTTCTGATGTTTGTTCATGTTTATTTGGTGCTGTAACAAGTAGTCAAGCGGAAGAGATGATCAGTACATGTGCGCTGCTGCTTTGTTTGAACTGAGGCGCTACACAAACCATCACACAACATTAAAGAGCACCAAAACAGTATTTATTGTTTGAATTTTGTAATAAAATGGACAGAATTTGAAAGCTGAGACTTTGTTTCACATCAAAAGTAACAATGCACAAAGCTTACTGTGATTTATTGGATGGGAGGCGTACTACAACGTTTTTTTTATTCATCAAGTGAAAACAGCATAGACTAAAAGATTGATTCTAGGGATTTAAGAATTGATAATGGTTCATAAAAATGAGAATCCATTAAAATCGAGAAATTTATACTTTTAACTCACCTCTCTATCTGCTTGTATGATACGTTTATTTTTTGAAATTCTTATTTTTGTACTTCAGAAAACTGAATGGGGCAATAGTCTGGAAAAACACATTTTTCCATACTTATCCAGATATGGAAATTACTCAAATCAAATTCCATACTTTTCCAAACAGCACATTAGGAACCCTGACAATGCTACTAAAACACCTGTGGCAGGCTCAGAAGAAAAAAGGCTATGATGGTGAGACGCTGATTACAAACAGATTCCAATCTACTTTGGTCACCACAACAGTTTTGACATCCCATGAAAGCTGTCTGCCAAATTTCGACATAACAGTAACGTGAAGGAATGCCCTCCTAACATAAGCATGTTTAATGCACTGCTGTTCGCATTATCATGACTAAAAGTAATGTGTGAGTTGAAAAAATTTAAATCACAATAAAGACTTCTAGCAATTCAAGCTTCCTCCATGTGCCAGAAGAGAAACATGTTAGAAAACTCAAATGAACCAACGTCAGATTACTTAAAATGTCTAACTTTGCATTCTGGAAGAAGAAAAGTCAGGATAGTCTAATAATCAGAAATAACAACTACTTGGGGCTGTTTCATGATGACTGGTCATTAATACACATTACTAAGAGCAAAGACTGGACAAGCAGCAGTTGAGTCACTTTGACCTAAAACAACATCCAAAAGCACAAAGAATTTCATAAGAACAAAAGTGCTTCAGAGCATCTCCAAAGCCACTCCTCCTTCAAAACACGCACCAAAACAGAACAGCACCAAAAAACTTGCACGCGCAGCAGATTCTGCAAAGCGTCATGAGACAAGAGACGGCGTTAAATTACCTCATGTCTCAAAGCACATTACATTGCCATAATAATAAACTTAACTTACAGAACACTTGTACCACCTGACTGCTGCACTTTAATTTCGGCATTGATAGTGCTGACATAGAAACGCATAAATCCGAGTCTAAGGACATGAACAGCTCCGGGTAGAACATCACAGGTTGCCATCTTATATTATGGTAACGACATGGCGTGAACGCAGTTGTTTTGGTTAAGGAGGAACTGTCCGGTGACGGTGTCTACAACGCGCTGATGACATGTGATGTCTGTATGAGCAGGGTGCTTGGAAGTATGGAAATAGATACGTTGACAGGCAGGTAAGACGACGTCATATCAATGTATTCGGACCGAATGAAATGATTGGACGAACATTTTTTTGTCCTGAGACTTCCACAGAAGATATATATATACATGTTTTAATATTAAAGACCACTTCTATTAATGTTGGCTATCATGATGTGAAGAGAGTTTCAACCATTATAACAGAAGTGTTTATAAAACAAATTGCCTACCCTACCTTTAACGGGGTTAATCAATATATATTGCAGGCACTTAATATAAAAAAAAAAATGACTGACTCATCTTGCATTAATTACACAGAATTGTGTTAACCAAAATCTATCTAGTAACGTTATGATAACGTCCCACTCCCTGATATCACCACCACACGTGATTAATGAGTTAGTTTGTCCAGTTAGCATCTGACAGCAGTTTTTGAGGAGTGGCGTTCAGGTACTAATAAAAGTGTCAATACACAATAATAAAGGTTGATTTAAAGTATTTTTCCCAATTAAACGTGCGTAACAATCCTGTACACACTAACGTAACTATTGCAATATTGCCTTCGTGCTTTAATGCACTGCTGTTATTTGGCGGTTGGTGTTGCTTTAAATGGATTAACTTTCATACTGTTAACTTGTACGGTGACTAATCGATTCAACTCCGTGTTTTGACATGATTTAAAGCACGAAACTCTCAAACACCACACGATGTTATTGGTACAGATTTATAACGCGACCTTATAACACTGTTTAATGATTATTCCGGCCACAGCTATCAAATCACTGATCTTTGCGCTTAACGTGCTAAGGTAGTTAGCTGCTCGGTGTCAGGCAAGTTCATCTGCTCTCAAAGTGCGTGAATGTGCATGAGCTAATAGTCATGTTACGAGTATTAAAGCAACGCCAATGCTCTCTCTTAGCTTGCAAAATACTCTTAGGAGGTTTCTCGTGAGGTCAGCAGAGAGAGATCCTGGCTAAAATAGGAAGGCGACTGGCACACGCTTCCTTTCTATTATTAACGATCCAGCGTTCGTTTGCAGATATATTTCCCCCAACTTACCAATATTCTCTTAAAGAGAGCGTTCTCCTTCGGCGGCAGAGTTATCGAAGGCATGCTTCTAGCTTTTAAGTGTTGAACACCGTGACTTTGCTCTAATCATGAATCGGAATCCGCGATCTTCTGGCCGGATTGTCTGCTGTATCGTAAAAGCCCCCCGAACTTCGCTGTCTGGGGCTTCTCGACTTCACGTGGTGACAGCAGGCCCCCCTTCAGAACCAAAATGGCGACGCTGCTTCTCCCCGGGTCAAACGGTGAACTGCGCATGCGTCGAGTGTGCAGCATTTCCGAGGCGGGGATGAAATAGTCTTTTTATATATATTTTATTTTATTTATTTTAATATATTATAAAATTAAGATATATAATTATATGAAATAAATACACAAAGTGTAAGAAAATGACAGTTTGCCTTTTTGACGTTATTTTAATTATAATTATTATAATGAATGTTTCTGAGACAGGACATATTTGTATTCTTAAACACTAATAAACATATAAAAGGTGAAACAGCTACTCATAAAAGCTTATTGTGGACGAATGTATTTAGAAATGTTAACTGGGCTTATATCTGGAGTCGTTGTGAAAAATACTAATAAAGTAAAAAAGGTTACATTTAAATTATTTACAGGGTTTATTTACAGCTAAGAGTGTTTTGGAGATTTCGTTTGGATATTGATTATTCCTGAGATTTTGTTGAAAAGAAAATAATCTATTGTCTATTCTTTGTGTATACCCAATCCTTTTTTGGGTGAATATGGAACATTTTATTAGAAAGAAAACAGAAATTCTATCCAATATAAATAATTTTGATATGTATTATTCTAATAAAAAAACATCAATAATTATTTTTATTTAAAGATGTAATATATATATTTTTTATATTCAAGTTATTAAAGTTTTTTTTATTATTATTATTGTTTTGGGAAAATTTCACATACACAAAAAGAAATTGTCAGGGTCAAAGCCAAATGTCAGTTACAGAGAGGACTTAATATTTTTCATGAAATAAAGTTTTTAATCAATTAATGGTTGTTGTGTTCACTCTGGCACATTTGTGTATACATTTGTATATTTTTGTATACTGCTGTATACTTTGTTCCAAGCACAAAAAACAGTATGGAGGTGAATGAGTCTTTCATTGGCGATCGATGACTCTACGTGCCACTAGGTCATCCAGTCCTGGCTGCAGGAAGGAAAGACAATCGAGCAAAGATCGAATTTTGTCTCGTAGAGAAACACCGTCAAAATGCTTCTCGGCCGGTTATTGTTGAGGACTTCAGCTGTCAATAAGAGTGAGTACGGCAATGCGAATTATATTTGGCGCACATTATAGTCCCAGTACATTTCCTTGGTAAATTTGTTCACTCGCCTTATCTTAGCAAAGGAGTATGGCCTGACCTTTCTTAGCTTAGCCAGACTAGCAACACAGCAGCCAATGCATTAGTTACAACTCATGTATGTATGTGCACATTTATAATGTCCATATATATATATATATATATATATATATATATATATATATATGCAGTCTAGTATGTCTTAATGATATGGGCTTTTTCAGGTGTTGGTGAATTACAAGCAAAGGACAAAGATTTGTTTTCACAAATTTTGTTTTTGTCTTCTTGTTAATAAATCCATTCATATACAAACTAACAACTTAGATATAACAGATACTAAAACTGTCTAAAAAAACAGACTGCATTAAATATAGATTGTTTTGATGATCGCTTTTCTCTCTTTTTCAGTGGTTAGCAGAAATGCTTATACAGCATCCAAACCTGATCCCTCCAAGCCAAACATGCTGAGAGTAGGACTGGCATTTGGAAGTACAGCTGTCTTGTGGGCACTGGTAACTCCATTTAAATGATCTCTCATACATGCACACAAACTTACACCTGTTTTTAAGTTTCCTAAACACCCTCTCTGTTCCCCACCAGCTGTTCAAGCAACACAGCACTGATGTGCATGAGTACAAAACAAGGAATGGGTTAGAGTAATTCACAAGGCTATGTAAGTAAAAAACAGTACCATTTCCTTATTCGGTGTGAGATTGGAAACCTTGTGAAACCAAAGCGGTAGTTTATATATATATATATAAACTAAATAACATACCTGCTAATTGATCTGTATTTACATGAGATGATGCCATGCTAATGAAGTAATAGTCATTGTTTTTTTTCCCTTTTTAGGGCATTGATTGCTCTGTGCTTCATGGATCTTCTGTTTTTCCTGTTTCGATGTTCCTCTGCTATTGAATGATGTACAATAATGTTAAATAAAGTTGTGTATATATAACTTGCCTCTAGTCACTCTCTCCTGGCTCCAGCGAACATGAGTTGTAGAGATATAAATATTATATTCAATATATATGGCTTCCCTTTGTTCCCTTCAGTTCAATGTAATGATGTGGTTTATAAGCAAAACAATTACAGAATCATTCTTTCAAATTGTCCCCTGGTTTCACAGACAAGGTTTGAGTCTAGTCCCAGACTTTAATGCATGTTTTAGCTGTTTTAACTGAAAGCAACTTGCATTGACATATCTTAAAATGCACATTTATAAAAGGTACTTAAATGTCCTAATTGAACTAAGGTCTAATCCTGTCTTAATCTAAGCCCTGCCTATGAAACCAGGCTTAAGTGTCCGAATTAGGTAAATGCCATTGTCAGTTGTTTACAAAGCATGGGATTTTTGAAGACAGCATTCAGTGGCATCAAACCAGTGATATCCCAAAATTCAATTTTTAAGACCGTATATGGAGTCAATTAGATTAATGTGGCCAGGAGAAGCAAGATGTCAGACACAAAACAGCAAGTATGTTAGGTGTAATGGTAAATCTTTTTTGCCAAGATCTCATTATAGTTTACTAATTAATAGGCCACAGAGCTTTGGACAGTGTCTTGTTTTATTACTCCGTAGTCAAGTCAAGTCACCTTCATTTATATAGAGCTTTTAACAACATAGATTGTTTCAAAGCAGCTTTACAGTGATAATGGGAAATTAAGGTAACATTGGTTGTTTTGGCTTTACAGCAGCTCTAGAATAAAGTTATTGTCCAGCTAAAGTTAGTTTTGATTGATTCTCTTCAGTCGCAACGATCATTAGTTATTAACTTAGGGGCTGCTAACACGACACCGTTCTAACAGAAAACCTTTAAGTTCTCTCTGCGCAAACTTTAAAAACGCAAACCTGTGAGAACACTGATGGCATGTGCACATGCGTATTACTTGTTTAGTCTATAGGTATGTGCGTTTGAATATATATGTGCGCAGGTGTCTAGTCCTTCTTTACAAACCAACCCTCAACAAAATATTTGTCTGGCCTTAAAATTTATAATACAGAATTTTTATCCTGTAGCCAAATGGATGTAGCCATGTGAACCGGAATTATCCCGACAACGTTTGAAGAGAAGGGAAGGAGGCCTTCACAGGGGAGAGACTAGTTGACACTTAAGGACTGCGTTGTCGACGTGTCCAGGCGCAGGTCCTTCATCAGATCTGGATACATCCTGGATCTGGCGGACTGCACTAAACCTCTGGATAAACAGAGAGACTAATATTAGCATAGACACCAACAAGTACATCAGGATTTATGGGAAGTGTTCCCGGTTCAGGCTAACCTAATCTATGCAGCCTAACATTGAATTATAGAAGTCTATAATGTGTTATGTGTATGCTAGGTCAAAGAGATGTGTTTTTAGTCTAGATTTGAACTGATTTAAAGATTTAGATTTAAACTAGACAGTTGAACTGACTGTCTGCTTCACGGCCAATGTTAGGAAGACTGTTCCAAAGTTTTGGTGCTAAATAGGAAAAGGATCTACCGCCAGCAGTCAATTTTGATATTCTAGGTATTATCAACTGGCCGTAATTTTGAGATCGCAATAAACTATAATCCGTTAAGAGCTTGCTCAAGTACTGGGGAGCTAAACCATTTAGTGCTTTGTAAGTAATCAGCAATATTTTAAAATGTATACGATGTTTAATAGGGAGCCAATGCAGTGTTGACAGAACCGGGCTAATATGGTCATACTTCCTGGTTCTGGTAAGAACTCTAGCTGCTGCGTTTTGGACCAGCTGTAGTTTGTTTATTAAGCATGCAGGGCAACCGCGCAGTAGAGCATTACAATAATCTAGCCTTGATGTCATGAATACATGAACTAATTGTTCCGCATTTGTCATTGAGAGCATATGACGTCATTTAGATATATTTTTAAGATGGAAAAATGCGGTTTTACAGATTCTAGACACGTGACTTTTAAATGAAAGATTGGTATCAAAGAGCACACCCAGGTTCCTAACCGACGACGAAGACTTGACAGAGCAGCCATCAAGTGTTAGACAGTATTCTAGGTTATTACGTGAAGAAGTTTTTGTCCAATAATTAGAATCTCTGTTTTTTCAGAATTAAGTAAAAGGAAATTGCTAGTCATCAAGTTTTTTATATCAGCTATGCATTCCGTTAATTTTGTGAATTGGTAAGTTTCGTCAGGGTGTGAAGAAATATAGAGCTGAGTATCATCAACATAACAGTAAAAACTAATGCCATGCTTCCTAATGATATCTCCCAAGGGTAGCATGTACAGGGTGAACAGCAACGGTCCTAGTACTGAGCCTTGTGGTATACCATACTGAACTTTTGATCAATAAGACATCTCTTCATTTACTGCTACAAACTGATAGCGGTCAGATAAGTATGATTTAAACCATGCTAATGCAATTCCACTAATGCCAACATAATTTTTGAGTCTATTTAAAAGAATGTTGTGTTCAATAGTTTCAAATGCTTTTCAACACACAGCTAAGTACATTGTGTACTTAGACATACTATTAAACAGAATAGTATAATAAACATTCTAAAGGAGCTAACCGATAGTACATTCTGGGAACAGTTTTCGGTTATAAAACCTTGAAAAAAAAACATTAGACAATGTATTGATTCTTAGGTTGTCACTTAAATCTCCATGTGAATGTTCTTGGAAGATAAGAATTGGGATGAAAATAAACAAAAACCATATAGCCTACTAACTTAAAGGGATAGTTCACCCAAAAATGAAAATTACCCCATGATTTACTCACCCTCAAGCCATCCTATGTGTATATAAGATTCTTCTTTCAGATGAATACAATCAGAGTTATATTGAAAAATGTCCTGGCTCTTCCAAGCTTTATAATGTTTCTGTTTTAAGTCCATAAATGTGCATCCATCCATCCATGATAAAAGTGCTCCACACGGCTCCGGCGGGCCTTCTGAAGCGAAGCGATGCGTTTGTGTAAGAAAAATATCCATATTTAAAACTTTATCGACTAAATAACTAGCTCCCGACAGACGGCTGTATGCATCGATTTACGGTGGAAGAGTAACACTTGACCTGACGCACGACGTATTGACGAACGTGGAAGTGCAGAGGATAGAGCAAAACAAAACACCAGTCATGTATTCGGTTTTTTATTCTAAAATGAGAATTTTTTAGAAGGAAATCTACATGTCATACATCGTCAAGTGTTACTCTTTTGGCATAAGTCGAGTTGCGTAGACCGTCTGCCGGAAGCTAGTTGTTTTAGTCTTTTAGTTTTACTTTAGACTTTATTAACCCCCCGGAGCCGAGTGGAGCATTTTTATCATGGATGGATGCACTTTTATGGACTTAAAACAGAAACCGGCCATTCACTGCCATTATAAAGCTTGGAAGAGCCAGGACATTTTTTAATATAACTCAGATTGTATTAATCTGAAAGAAGAATGTCATACAGCTAGGATGACTTGTTGAGGGTGAGTAAATCATGGGCTAATTTAAATTTTTGGGTGAACTATCCCTTTAAGGGGAGTTGTTCTGTGTTTGCTGGTACCGTTAACGGGTGTCAGTCTGTGGAACTTAAATTCCAGTGATTTTGCGATTTTTTTTAAAGAAATGTCTGTAACATAAATTAAGCCGATACGCATGTGGTTAAAAAGCATTTGAGTAAATACATGTTACTTAATTTCTTTAAGGCCATCGTGCCAGTGAATCCAGAGGCAGGATTCGATGAGCGTTTTCTCCTCCCCTCAAGTTCACTCCTCCCCCTCCAAGTATCTCCGCACTGTCACACAGTCATTCATTGCGCCTCCATTGGACTCTCACGCTGCTTTCCTCGCTTGGCAGTGGCAGTTTGGACCATGTTTGCGTGCAGAGCATCCTGGCAGAGGTGTGGACCTCTGGCACGACTGTCCATCAACCGTGCTCACCTCTATAGAGATGGTGAGGACCGTCTTATCTGTCTCGTTAAGTTTTGTTTATATCTATTAGTCATATCATTTGCAGTGTATTTGTTGTGTTTTGGGCTTTCGCGATCTGCTAATTTTGTTATTTCACGCATTTCGACTTTAGTTTACATTAAAAATGTGTTTGAGCAGATTTGTATCATGATGTACAATTGTTTGGCCCGATGACATAGTTTAGGGTTAAGGGGACATGAAGGTCAGTCGGAACCTATTGGTACTTCACTTTTTTTTTTTAAATGGCTTTTGAGATAATTGTCAAATTTTATTGCCAGTCAGAGGTCACACGCCTCCTACTACTACTAACACATGTCCGCCGTGTCATTTACAGGGAACACAATGTACACATCGAAAACCGCAGCCTGGCACCAAGCACATAAGAATCATGTAGCCATCTTGGGCACTGCAAATCTGCAGTAATATTCATAATGCACAGATTTATAATTCAAAATGTACGAACTATCACTGCATTTTAAACGTTGTGAAAAGTTAGGTTAGTTGTGGACTCTTGAATATGATTCGAATAATGTCTGTCAAATTCATTCCGTCGTCACTTTAAATGGATTATGAAACACGAACTTGCGTAATAGGGAATCGTTTGAATTTTTATTTTTGGTTTAAGTATTCATACTCTGCTTGATTTTTGACCTTCAGTGTTCTAAGGGTGTTCTGTGTTTCACGTATAGATCACGTGATTGTGTACGTGGTCGAGCTATAGACTCATGCACGCGGACCTATGGAACTCAGTGGCTCTGTACCCTATGGCAAGCCGTTCTAACAATTAATAATAAAGAAATATTTGTATCCTACTAGTATCAATTCCATCAGGCACTAGTATTATTTAGTTTTTTTGCGTTCCCCAGAGAAACGTTGCGTTTGTTTGCAAAGAACTCAGGGGAACGTAAAACATTTAAGAGAGAACACAAAAGCATTGACTTATTATTTTCTACCATTTAATTTTTTTCCCCTCCTCAATGTCCCTTTAGGGGCTCTGTAAATTTCTGAGAATAGTTTCAAGTCTTTTTCAGTGTAGATACTAGTACCTATTAAATATATAGCCTACTATTAGTATTACTAATTTAGATACTTATTTCAGTAGTGACTATGAACCATTTCATTGTTACTAGTAATGCTAGTACACAACTTTTTGCCATTGACTTCTATGGAGATCTATCATTCAGATATCAGCTATGTATTCCAATTGTGACTAGTACGTATTTATTAGATACTACTTCATCAAGTAGAATTTGCTAGTGCTGGTATGCTATTCCGAATTAATGATTGCCTCAGGGTTCAGTGTTTTCTACTTTTTTTTTGTCACCCAAACCCCTATGTTAGTCTTTTAAACATTTATGCTTTTATTATTATTGTATTGAATTTAGCACTTGCATTTTAAACTCACAGACCCCCCACTTTATGTACTCCAGGAGGGCTCATAGACCCCTGTTGGGAAACCCTAGTTGTTTAAATAAACAAGCAGACATTCTTAAAGCAAGACACTTGTCTGCCCTTGTTGTTGCTTGACTGTATTAGATGAATCAATGTATGTGAAAATCTAGGTTAGGATGTATATTACATCATGAAAATCTGTTGAAAAAAGCAACATAAGCATAGATTGAATAAGAGTGTCTGTCCTACCCACTAAATATCTCCTCAAATAGCCATTAACGGCTGGACGGTAGGCCTACACTTGTCAGACACCACTTGCTTAAAGCCTTTCATTTTAATTCTTGTCCGCTCAACCGTTCCAGTATCAAGCTGTGTTTAATCTTTTTTGGAGGGTGATTTGCAGGATAGATATTTTAAGAAAACAGGTCATGCTTTCAACTAACATTAAGTTGAGTAAATGATGATTATGTTGTAAATGGAGAACTATCCTTTTAATATAGCAGGCCTATTGTTAAAATAATACGGACAAAAAAAGGGCATTTCTAGTAGCATCTGTAACTGAAAGCCTTTTGTTTTGTTTTGTTTGATGCTGCATCCTATTCCACACCACTAGGTGTCAATATAAGACTGAGACGACCATATTGTGAAAATATTTATTGTGTGAAATACATGTTTGTTTAATTTCAGCAGTTGTGTCTTATTTGCTGTTGTTAAATTGTTTTATGTAAATATAGGTATTATATTGGCCATTGGCAACCTAGATATTAGGCCTAATCAACATCTGACATTGAAAAACTCAAGTTGGTTCCCAGTGGTCTAACTAAGCATGTCTCACTTTCTGTTTGCTTCACCCTTTGACTCCTAGGAAAGATTAACAGATTAGTTGGTATAAATAACACAGAGGTGTCTAGAACCCATTTACTCTAGCTGGGCACAAGTGACTGGATTATCTTAATGAGAATATTGAAGAGAATCCTGAAAAAAGGCTCCTTTTTTTCCCAGGAGTTCTCAAACTTTTTTTAGGACAAGGAACTGTCTGTACTAAGATAGTCATTCAATTATATATTTGGTTATTAAACAATTATCTATGTAAGAAAATAGACAAATAATGCATAATTCTCTTTATACATTTAGAATAATCATTGACCAATACATATGTTATATAAACATAACTGTTGGAGATAAACTTCTATATAGAGAGTTACTGAATTTAAAGTCATGGAAATGCAATAAAACAATGGCTGTGTCCTTTCAGCGTCAGTTGTCACTGCCATTCACAAATCCTCTCCTGTGGCCTCATGGGATAGTAAAGTGTCATATGCACACTTCAGAATCTCATCGGAAGAAGTGGGTCATCCGTGTACTTTTTGCCTTCTCTTTTATGAGTACTGTGAATTTCGGACATACTACTTTTGTCACATATTATTTTTCGCCAATTAGGATGCGATTTCTGATGCAGTTAATGTTTAAAAATCCAGATGAATGCTGACAGGCATATTTATAGGTACCTAAAACCATTTATAGGTACCTAAAACCATTGACAAGAATCCAATCAGGCAGTGACCTACTGTGCAGGAAGCAGCTCAGGACCTCCATATTACTGTCATGGAGGTCAATCTCTGTGCCAGGCACTTTAACTAAAACATTAACTCTTAAATACAAATAATATTTTAGTTCTATTAGCCTACACTATTAAAACTCTATTAGAGAGAGAGCGAGTTAGAGAAATGTGGCCGACAAATGCGACCTGTGGAGGACACAGCTCTCGAAATGAGACCGTAATCGTTGCCTCAACTAATATGTTGATCCAAAATCGTTCCCTTACTCCTTTGTTCTCTATGCAGTGGTTCCACGGAGGCTCATGTCATCAGTTCCTGGTGGCTCCGGCGAGAATATACTGTACGCCGTCCTCTGTGGTGGAGCCTTCGCCGGTTCCTTGGCATATGTAAGTATGGTTAAAGCTCAAACCATTGATGTCAGATCATAAATTTGTTGAATTAATATCTTTTTGAATTCTATGATAGGTTTACAAAACAGTTGTAACAGACAAAGAACGCTTTGCTGACCGTGTTTCTGAAATTAATGCTCGTCCCAAGTCTGAGTGGAAACCCAAACCATGGCCACCCAAGAGTAAGTCTGGTTTTGTTTTCACAGTGTCAGTTCTGCTTTCAGCATTGTAACTTCAGCCAATGTCACTTTTAATATTCAGATGAATAGTTTTAAATCTAGGGTGCATGAATGGTGAAAGATACAGGCATAAGGTAACATAGATAATCTTTGGCATTTTGTTGCAGCAAACCAATGCTTTTCACACATCACTGATAGTAACCCTAAAAGTCAGTGGCATCAGGATTGCTGATCTTAATTGTCAGCTTATCTTCTGCAAGTATCTACAAGATCTACCTCAGATGCTAATAAATAATTTATTGCTGCCCTTCCAACACATAATTACAACCACAACAAAAGACATGTTGCCATCTTAGTACACATTTCAGTCTTGCCAAAACCACTTCTACCACATTGAATAACTGTATCATATCCAAGCTTCTCTAACATTCCTGCATCTGAGCCAAAGCACTATTAAACAGTCTTATCTAAATGACAGCAGCAATAAAACACTCTCTCTCATTCAGGTATTTTAAATAAGAGGACATAATGTGTTATGCGGTCTAATAAAGTGACTGTTGACAGAAAGCTTTATACAGCAGGTTCAGATTTCAGATTAAAATGTAACATTTCATGTTTTTGTTGTTCTTTTTAGGTGGGGAGAATGGTGATGGTGAGTTTATATGTGATCTTTTTTTTTGTACCATAATAAATAACTTTGATATTTAAATTGACTTAAATGTCTATGTAACACATCTGTTTGTCTTAAAACCAGTGGGATCCATTTAGTATGTTTTGCTAAAACCAACTTGTGCTTTAACTTGCATGGTCTGAACTGCTGCATAACAAGTATGTTTGGGAGTTATTTATGAGTAATCTGGAAATGTATTATAGCCTTGGTTTCCGAGGGTCAGACTCAGAGGGTAACTAAATGATGTCGCCCCCTAGCGCCCTCGTCTCCTCCCGTTAAATCGATCCTGATATCTTATTGGCTGATAGCTGCAAAACACTGGACAAAGATTATATTCTTGGCACATAGATTATGACCTGATCTGATTAATATTTGCTCTATGCCAAATAGGATCAACTTAATTTTTAAGTTTTACAAATATCCTATAATGGCACTACAATGGACAGATATGGGTAGATTATCTCATAGCTAAACTGCAAAAACAAAATTCTTGTTTATTGAGAACCTAGAACTTCATCAGTTCAACAAACTTCAAATAGAAAACCAGAAAAGTGAGCTAAAAAGGCCTCATTTATTGGTTTTGATGAAGTGCTGCATATTTTTTTCTTGGTGTCGTTGAGATTGGATTGAGTTGTTGTTCTCATGTCCTACCCTTCTAACCCACCTGATCCCCTGATCCTATTTGTCAGAAAGCCTGTTAATCAGAACTGGGTATCGTTCTCTTTGACACTGTGTCACTCTCCTCTTGAATAAAGCATTTATATGATCCGTCTGCACCCCTGTGCACTCCCATTCTCTCTCACGACCCTCTTTCCCTACTTATTTACCTGTGATCCTCTATTACTCACTGCAGTCCAGTCTAGAAAGACTTGCCAGCCAATAGCACTGAGCACAGTGGTCTTCTGCTACTGTGGTCACATACACATACTACAGTCTTTCAAATGCCAAAACAGAACTATGAAATCATGATATTGAACAACGAACTCAAAACTCTTAACTAATCTCTTTCCTTACTTTCCTAACTGTGTCTTTGTTCTGACTCTTTCCAGAGTAAACTAATTTGGAGAGTCGGGGCTGGGCACCTATAGTCTTCAGTCAGGACTTTTTGGATGATTCTCTCCTGAGTTATTGTCATTATGAGTCCTGCTATTTGTCTTTTTAAGTTCCTCTTCATTCCATTGACTTAGAAACCCTTATTTAAAATGATTATTGTGGTGTAATACAGTAGAAATTGGTGAAAGACATGTAAAAGAAAGCTTCCCTCTGTGGGTTAACTTATTAAACACGCACAACAAAGCCCTTTGCTTGTCATTCTGTGTTGCTGGAATTCACAGAGTTGCTGGTACTGCTAGCTTTGAAGAGATGGTAAGGCTCAGCCATCTTTGTATTCCTTCTCCTCACTTGTCCTCCTAGCCCCTTTCTCCTTATTTTTTCTGTTCAATTTCTCTTTACACCCTCCCTCCTCATTCTTGGGTTTTGCATGCTGCCTTCAGTGATTTATGTTGTGAGTGATTTTGACAAAGCTGGATTTATATTCCTTTTATACCCTTCTGATTAGGTTTTCCAGGTTGGTAAGATGGATGTTGTGCGCATGAGAAAGGCATGGTGACAAAGTAAATGTTCTTAGCTATGCAAATGTTCCTAGGAAATTAGCATAAATTAAATTCAGTTCAACTAATACTACAATGACATACTTTATTTACATATGAAATAATTACTTTTTTATCATTATTATTTTTATAATGAAACAATTATTAAAATAATAAATAATAAAAAAATTCTCACGTTACTAAAAAATTATTCATATTAAAACTTTTCCTTGAATAATTAGTTGCAATTAGTATAATTTTCATCACAGATTTTTCATTTATTAATATACGGAAGTCATCATAGATATTGTGAACTATAGTACCAACTTACAAAAACTGTCAATAAATGTCCAGGTATTAATGTCTAGGTATTGCTATTTTGCAAGCTCTATTACTTCTCTATATTTATAAATGAAAAATCTGTATTGAAAATTGTGCTAATTGCAACTAATTACCTAAGGAAAATGTTATTCATTAGAATTTTTATTTAATATTTAAATAATTATTTATTATATAAATAATAAATTGAGAGAAAATGCAATTATCTAATTTGTAAAAACATATCATGGTAGTATTAATTGAAATGAATTTATTTAATGTGTAATTTTTTTTATATAGATTAAGAAAAAATCATTGTGTCTGGGCAGGAAGATTTGAATTACTCTACCGTAATGATAAATACAAAAATAAAAAATAATCTTATTTTCTTGAGATTTTGCTTGCAAAATATTCTTAATTGTCATAAAAAAAAATGTAAAACAATCTCAATAGTCTTAAAATAGGTTTCATTTTCTTTAGGCAAAATATAATTTCATATCCTTTTATTTTTATTTTTGGGGATAAATATGACCTGGTAATTTCTATGTGAGATTCAAAATAAACTAGAAGAATGCTAAAAGAAATGGAAACGTAGCTTGATGCTTAATTTTTCCTTCTTTGTTGTCTGTTTAGAAGAAGCTGGTGCAGAGGAAGGAGAGGTGGCAGAAAGCGTAGAGAGCGCAGCCGAGGAGGATGTAGCTGCTGAAGCTCCTGAGGTCTTGCTGGAAACAGCCAAGGCCACTGGAGAGGAGACGGGAACCCTTGAGACCGTTGTGGAAGAGGTTGCCGAGATGGTCGCAGAGACTGCAGAGGTGGTTGCTGAGGTGGCGGGGGTTGTTGCTGAGACGGCAGAGGAGGTGGCAGCGGTGGCAGAGGAAGTACAGAAGGTTGCAGAGGAAGTTGAGGCAGCGGCTGAGGCTGTTGTTACTCCGGTCATCCAAGCTGAAGAGACGGTGTCAGAGAGCAACGGTACGCCAGAAGCCTCCCAAGAGGAGGCAGTAGCTGAGGCTACTAGTACAGAGGCCTGAATGGCTCATGGGTACTCAAACACTCACCTACACACACAAGAAACAGAAGATTTAAATGTCCTATATAGCAAAATGGTCACTGTCTCACTTAAACGAACATGTCATCCTTGTCAAATCTCAAGAAAGAACAAAACATGACACTTGAACAATTTTAGAGACTTGCTAGATTTATCCTCAGTTTTCCTCCCTTCCAATTAGATTCTTTAGTCATTAACTGAAGTTGTAAGGAGCTCAGTGACATTAACTGAATGATAGTGGATGTGATTTATTGTATAGTCCTCATCGTACTGTACTTCCTCTGTTCCCGTTGGCGAGTTATAGAACAGGATTTGATCCTTGCGGTGCAATAATTGAATCCCACTAAACAGCACACAGCTGATTGTGTATATTTTCATTATATTCCTGGAGTTTGCTGGAATATTTAAATTATATTAATGAACTTATATAATGATATCTGTTGAAACCACTGTGAGAATCCAAAGTTGCTGCTTTTTGTTACATCTGTGACCAAACATTCCAGTGACTTTAGACTATCTACTCTGTTCTTGTTTCTTACACTCAGTTTCACTCTCTGTCTTCTCAACCTCTAAATATCTGAGCCAGCCTCCTGTCACTTTTAACTTCTGTCCTGCCTTACCTCTTCTTTGAGGCACAACTGCACGCAAAGACACAGAAAAGCTGCAAATGTACTGCTGTATGTTGTTATTTGTTCTGTAATAACTTTAACAGTGCAGTTATTGATTTTTGGATTTGTCCAAACATGTGCTTCTCTGCCAGATATCACTTAGTTGGTACACGCCAGTTAATATTGTGAAATCTGTGAGTCTTTTGCTCCCTAGCAACTAGGCCAGCTGTGTTTCTGTATTAGTTTTCTCTTTATATTCCTCTGTATGACTGATCTGACAAGGAACTCAGTAACTTACCAAGGAGCTCAAGTATGTGTGTGATTCAATGAAATTGCTCGTTTTCTTGGAAAAAATGCATTCGTGTAATAAAAATGAATAAGGGATTTCGAAGCTATTTAATAAAATTATGGATAAATATCAAAAAGATATTCTCTGTGTTTAATTTTTTCTGAAAACTCCATTTACAAACTGAAATATTACACGTTAAACATTGGCAAGTTCATCCTCTATTTTAAAAGTAATGTTTTAAAAAGCTGAATTTAGCGAAAAGATCATTGGTGTCCTGATGCTGTACATTATAGTCCCTAAATGCAAAAATCCATCCATGTTAGAAGTTTCACATCTTCATTTTTGTGGTGATCAAACTTGTGGTGTGTCCTTTTCTATGTGATATTTGGCAGTAAAGCCTCTTCATGTACTGCATGTTTTGAATAATGCGGAAACTCCTAAATGGAGCTGCATGGTGTTACACGCATTATGATTCTTGTTGAAAATCTCTGACATTCTGTGAAATATACACACCATAGATCATTTATTAATGTACTTGATTGTACAGATCTGTGCTGTTAGATCTATCTCTACTGTAGTGAGGATGAACCTCTGCACTCCACTTTTAGTAGTCTCACTTCTATCTTTCCCATTGTGTCTGCATCTAGATCCATCTGCTGTTTTAAACTACACACAATGCAATATAATTATTTATAAAAAAGAGTATTTAAACTAAATCTTCTAAATAATTATTTTGTCACCTCAAACATCTGATGTCTGTTTTTTTGTATGATTATTGGATGGCTTGATTGTGTCTTGCAGTGGCTCCGTCAGAGTCGGTCAGCCCAGTAGATGCAGAAACGGTAGAGCTGGCTGCTGCTTCTGTGGTCGATGTTCTTCCTGTGGTGTCTGTAGCTGTAGAAGACGTACCAGTTGAAGCTGTACCAGAGAAGCCCACTGAGGTGTCTTCAACAGATAATGTGGAAAGTGAACCAATAACAGAGCTGGCACCCGTTGCTCCAGTGATGGAAGAGGAACCAGTGTCACTAGTAGCAGAAGAGGCACCAGATGCTGCTGTAGCAGAGGAAGTGTCTGTTGCTCCAGTGACAGAAGAAGCACCAGTTTCCCCAGTTGTAGAGGAGCCACCTGTTACTGCAGTGATTGAAGAGGCTCCAGCAGCAGAGGAGACACCAGTTGATTCACCAGTAGCAGAAGTATTTGTTGCTCCAGTGGAAGAAGCACCAGTTCCCCCAGTTGTAGAGGAGCCACCTGTTACTACAGTGGTAGCAGAGGAGACACCAGTTGATTCACCAGTAGCAGAAGTATTTGTTGCTGCAGTGGTAGAAGAAGCACCAGTTTCCCCAGTTGTAGAGGAGCCACCGGTTACTGCAGTGATTGAAGAGGCTCCAGCAGCAGAGGAGACACCAGTTGATTCACCAGTATCCTCAGAAGAGGCATCTGATGTCCCTGTGATAGAAGAGGAAGTACTGGTTGACCCAGTGACAGAGGAGGCACCAGTTGAACCGGTACCAGAGATGCATGTAGCACCTGTTCCAGAAGAGGTGCCAGTTTTCTTGCTAACTGAAGATGCTGAGGAAACACCTGCAGTCACAGTAGCAGAAGAGGTCGTTCCAGCAGTCGTCCTAGAAGCACAAGAAGGTGAGGAAGTGAAGGCATGTTCAGAGGTGATTGCAGAAAGTGCAGTTGTGGAGATTTCAGTACGTGTGGTTGAGGAAGAAGCAGCAAGTCCGGCTGTGGATGTTACAGAAAGAGTGGCTGAACCAGATGTTGTGAGCACAGTGGTGGCAGAGGAGGTTTCTCCAGCTGAAACATCAAGCGCACCTGATGCTTTGGAAGACCCCAAACGAGACTTCATAGTGGTTGTCTTGGAGGGAGGTCCCAAAACAGAAAAGAAGCCCCTGGTGCTTGGTGTGTCCCCCATGACTGGCAGAATCATCCCAGCCCCTGATGATGACGAAGAGCCATCGGGCCAGGTAACAGGTAATCTGGTTTAACAATGCAATGCTGAGTTAACTAGTTAACTAAATCATGATGATAGCAAAAATGTAGTTTAACCAAAACTTGACCTGAAACTAGCTGAATAGTGATTCAAAAGAGAAAGTGGTGAATACAAAGTTTTTTATATAGTATGTGAAGACATCCAATACATGTATTTTTAATAAATGCTCATGATGCACATTGTAACCTCCTTTTTATGATCTAAATGTTAATCTTTTATTTCATTCATAGGGCAAGCGCCATTTGCTTAAAGTGCAGATGTATTAGCAGCAACTAAAAAAGGTAATGTATTGTGGAAATCTTTATATATATATATATATATAGTTTGTGTGTGTGTTCAAATGTTTGGGTCAGTAAATTTTTTTATAGATATCCAATTTATTCAGCAAGAATGCATTACATGTGATCAAAAGTAACAGTTAAGACCTTTACATTGTTACAAGAAATTTTTTAATTCAAACAAGTGCTAAAATTGTGAACTTTCTAGTAAACAAAAAAAAAATCTTAAGTAAAACGGATCACAGTATTAAAAAAAACATTAAGAAGCACAATTGTTTTCAACATTGATGATAATAAGAAATGTTTCTTGAGCACCAAATTAGCATATTGGTATGATTTCTGAAGGATCACGTGACACTGAAGATTGGAGTAAATTCAGATTTGCCATCACAGAAATAAATTACATTTTATTAAATATATTGAAATGGAAGACAGTTATTTTAAACTGTAACAATATTATGGTTCTTACTGTGTTTTTGATCAAATAAAAAGACTTATCTTTTTAAGATATTTTCCAATCCCAAGATTTTGAATGATAGTGTACATTGACATGACGACTTTTTGGTTTCTTTTGTCTTTTTCTCAGTTTAGTAGAGTCAGATGTCCTGGGATAGTAAACCGGTTCCCTGATAAAGAATTAGTGATGTGCCTTCCCACTTCCCTATTGCCTGCGTCCACATTGAGCCCACCAACAATTTCAGTAATGCTAACACCGGACCCAGAATGCTGTTACCTTCCCACTCTGCTCTAAGTACACCTCTCTTTCCACTGAAACGTGGTTACTTCATGTGAACATTCACTCCTCTCTGATATGAGAGATACAGGTTTCTTGACAATTATAATATGCATTAAATGCTGTGACCGATCTTTTTAGCCTTTATACATGGAACTCTACTCTTTTTGAGTCAACTGCACATTGAAGCCTATACTATAGTTAACCCTACCTCAAACCTCACATTAGTATGAATTGCAGTGTCAATAGTTACTATACCAGCAAGGCTACAAATTTACCACAAACACTGCCATACCTGCATGCTGGGCCACCAGTTTTCTGGTTAAACTTCAGGTTGTCCTCTATCTTCAATCTATGCTATTTTTCCATTTGCATTATTTATGAACATACACTAAATTTGATTTGTACCTTTCTACCTCAGCTTAAAATGACAGTGTTCTTTTTACACATTTCCAGTAACCAGTATTCGTAACCAGCTTGCATTTACAATGTTATATGACTAGGTCTGAAAACAACTGACAAACGGATTGCATTTCTCAAAATAAGCAATAAAATATTATGCCATGCCAAGTCAGAATTCCATAATTAATTTCTAAAGGCCAAAAGGCAAATCACACTGCTGCATCCTTTGTCTTTGTTTTCCTCTTCTCTCTTAGTTTGTTGTATTGATCCATCAGAGTCAGTCAGTCATCATCATCATCAAACCAGTGATTATAAAACCTGTTGCTTGACAAGTGCATAATAAAGTTATTTCATTGTTGTGTCAAAAGCAATGTCCCCAAACCTGTTATGCCAAAGTTACACTTTCTGTTACCTTCAGTATCATATTTGATTCTAATTTGATTTGATTAGATGCTAACCTCCTCTCATTCAAATTTTAGACTGATAGATAGACGTACTAAATTGATCCACAAGGGAATTTAAGGTCAGATAAATACACAAAAAGATACTTAACAATTGCCCTAACAGTTTTGTCTTTTATTTCTTTACATGTTTGAAAAGGGACCTTGAGTATTATGAGTAACATTACAACTTAATAATGTGAATGTGAGGGAATAATGTGAATTATGTTTCCGTATCATAAAGGGTGTGTTCACAGGTTCTTTTGTCTTTGTTTTAAGGGTTAGGGATGTAATATTCTTGTGCCGTTTTGAGGTTTCAACTTTCACTGTAGGCCCTAAACTGGGGTTTTTAAACTGTGAATGTACTGTTCCTGTATATCAAAGAAAAATAAAGGGTTAAAACACATTTTAGTGTGATTGTGTGTGACTAAGATCAAGAGTATGAGATTTGATTATCAGGCACTGTACAGTTCTGTTAATATGTTGGATCTGAGAAAGACCCAATTTTGGTAAATTCAGGACAAGGATCTTCGAGGACAGTGATAAGAATTTGTATAAGGTTACGACAGCAGTGATTGCTTTTCCAATAACTATAATATATATTTTGAAGGTATCAAAGCCACAATGTAAGGCTGTGCTGCATTGTTTGAAATATAATTAGTATGGAAGTAAAATAATGACAGATGTTTTTGAAACAATAAAGCTTGTTGAATTGCACTACTTGGAAAAAAATATGCATTGCATTAACCCTGCATGCATTTTTATGCATTGTATTTTTAGGGCTTGCATTTTTATGGGCTGAAATTCAACATAGTTGTATATTTAAGCTGTGAATATTTCAATTCAAAACATTTCACACGTTTTCATTAAAAAATGTAATCCATATTCACCTTTCAGATTTCACTTCCAAAATATTAATTTAGTTAACCTATAAAATTCGACAGGCAATTTTTGGTCCATTTTATTCCGCTTTACAAATTCGCTCCCACAAATTCAGTGGCTCAAATTCGACAGAAAATTCAACATTTGACTTCCTGGAACCGCAGGAATATCAGTAGATTACCATAATTGCGTACCGTACTGTACTGTACCGTACCGTACCATACCGCTCGGTGGAAACGAGTCATAAATGTGTGAATATAGAATATCCAGTGTCAAGCCAACTTTATGCCAGTATTTCACTGGGAATCGCTCAGCGTGAAACTTTGCGTTCATATTTTCCGTAAGCGGACATAAGAGTCTTACGTTACCTGTTCCAATATCTACTATAGCCCAGATAGCCTACAACCCCACTGGTGAGGTCGACTAACAGTTTTGGAGATTATCAATCGACAATCTACTGATATTCCTGCCGTTCCCGGATGTGAAATGTTGAATTTTCTGTCGAATTTGAACCACTGAATTTGTGGAAGCAAATTTGTAAAGCGAAATAAAATGGACCGAAAATTGCATTATTTTCCTATAACAATATGAGACGACACGTACTGTACTCATAGACTAGCCTACATTATTGTATTACATATAATCTGCACACTGACTTAAAAATATTATTGTGATATTATTTGGTGTGATTGTATAGTTAACTTGTGTCATGGTCACTATATTTATTTAATTTAAGCGCGCGCGCCACCTGACAAGGGTGTATGTGACGTCACGTACGGTTGCTGCGCACAGTGCGCAGTTCGTCAGTCAGATCCTGCTAACGGGAGGCCCGAAACCAGCTACGCAAAACATTGCCTACTACAGTAACGCAGCCTTCCAAAACTCATACTTTTTGTATTTTACATCGACTAAATAGACATTTGTCTATCGCCTGCATGCGTGCGCTTTATCAGCGAGCAGTTCGCACAAGTTGACCAGCTTTAACATCAGCCAGTCAATCTGTCATTAGCAAGGTTAGCATGCTAACCTTATGACAGGGTGTATTCGACTGTCTTGAGGTTCACCAAGCGACAAGAAATCACCACAAACGGTGAGAAATTTCATATTTTTTCATCAATACATACATTAGAGGTTAAAGTTAATTCGTTTAGACTTCATCAGAAGGTTGGTAACGTTAGTTTGTTTTAGTGTGGCTGTTTATACAGCAAGCTGTTTGTTTACCGATCTAATTATTCGTGTTAGATACAGTTTTTGTAAAAGTTCATCATTTGTTTGTATTGTTTTTTCTTTAAACGGTTATTATTTACATTTTGGCACCTCCTTGTTGATAAATCAGTTGATACAATATGGAGAATGTTAGCGCTGTTTTAATGGCAATAATAGCAGCCTCCTGGCGCGCATTTAGTCTGTCAGTGTCTATCAGTCAAGTGTCAGAGACTCAGAGTTGACATGTCATGCTTGACGGAAAACTATGATAAAGGATAACACAGACGAGCAAAATTAAGCCGTACACTAAGCAGGAATTTTAATGTAAACGTTTCCTCTTTGATTTATCTATTGTCGCCTTTGCCTATTTTGCAGTTTTGCTTGATTCCTATTGATGCATAGAGTTTAAAACTGAATGCTTAAGAAGCCTCACGAAGAACCAGATTAACATTACATTTTCACTTTTGTGTAAGGTGAGGGGTTTGCTGAAGTAACTTTGGTCATTCATAGTTAGTAATCATCTTAGTTCTCTCTTCAATTTCTTCAAATTTAGAGTGTTTTATGTGGGATAAGCAAAAGGGACATAGAACAGGATGCCAACAGGATACAGGCCTCTTCTGTTTTCTTGTTTTGCTTCTGCATGTGTGCGTGTGTGTTTTTTTTTTAAGCCTGAAGCTCTGCTCGTGATCTTTGTAAGAATAATAAGGGTTTTTTTTCCCATGCCAACTGAAAAGGCATAATATGATAGGAAGTTATCACATGATTGAAAAGGGCAAATGCCTTTAGGAGCTTTGTTCATTTTAATTTCATAATGTTGCATCCTGCATTCACTAATGGCTGTTTTCTTTTCTCAGGCTGTGACATCACTCAAGGTCATCAGTAGAGGCACAGTGGATAAGTTCGGTTCTGACACAGAGGAATGAGTCATGACCTCTGTGGTGATAGTAGATGGAGGAGGGAATATATTGGAGTATGTCACTGGAGATGAGGAAGCACAGCAGGTGAAGTCTGCTCACTCATATTAGAATTGCAATTTAAGGTAGGGGCACACCAAACTGACGCCAAAGAACTAGCGCTGATGAAAGCCGACTGTGTTGCCGCCTTGCATTGGGGCAAAAAAGCTGCACTTGAACACACCGAAAGGACTACAGCTAGCCCGTGTGTTCTGCACCTGCATGTAAAGGAGATATCCATCTATTTCTACTGATAAATTTGTTTATATTCGTCATTTAAAAAGGGAAACAGGCCCTAAACTGCAGGCTGCAGATATACAAACCGTAAACAAAGCAGCACGTGCTCACCGTTTTGAATATCAATCATGCTGATCACTTTCTTTATTTCTGTCTCATGTTATTATTAAAATATTCGCCCAGGAACACTCAGGTAAGATGATGTAAAATTACAACAGCCTTCTGTCTATGCCGTCTTGAGTTCTTTGCTCGCGGTTTTGCTATTATTCTCGTGCACTGACTCATTCACTAAACTGAACAGCCAATCAGAGTTCTCTCTCTCACTGATGGCCCGACGCCGATTCTACAGGCTGAAACGGCCTTAAAAAAAAAAAAACAGACGGCGTCCGACTAGAGCCAACAGTGCGGAACACAAGTCGGCTGTCACTCAAAAAAACGGCAGATCGTCGGCCTGGTGTGTCTCTGGCTTAAAGCGTGAACTAAAATGCACATTAAAAATAGGCATTTTAAGGCAACTCATGGTGTTTATTGTTGTCGTTTTTTTTGCCAGGAGGTTTGTCCTGATGGAGTGGAGCCTGACGGAGAAAAGCACTGTCCTGCAGTGATAGTGGAGCAGGTGAATAGTGCCGATTTGGAGCAGTGCTATGCTGCACAGGTGCTAGTCTATGACGATCAGAATACATACCTGGTGCAGGATGTGGCTGAGGAACAAGTTGTGGAGACTGAGTTGCAGGAGATGGCAGCAGGTGAGCAGTATTTCCACAGTTCACAGAGGATCATATTTCCATGGAAGGAAAATGTTGTGATATATATCTGCTTGGAAGACCAATCTGAGGGTCAAAAGGTGGTCTTGTTTTTTGCCTAACTGAACAATAGACCTAATTCTGAAAACCCAGAAAAATATGATTGCATGGACTGGTAATTTTAGATCGATTTCCCAAATGCGCCTATTGTTTTTTCCAGTTTTCTTTCAACAGCAGGAACAGCTAAAGAGAGACATCTTGTGGTGGTTTGTAAAAGTTATAAAAGACACAAATTAGAAGAAAAAACAACAAAGCTTTTGCTTCACAAAGAAGAATTTGCGTAGGAAAAAAAAGGAAGGCTAGATTGCACAAACATTAAGCTGGATGTAAATAATGATTTTATAATATATTTTCTGTGCTCAGGGATATGAAATACAATATTAACTGCCCAGTATAGTATTGACCTTTTTTTGAAAAGCAGAAAGGGAGCATAGAAAGGCAGTGTAGTCTTTGTAACCGGAGATGAAGAGATACATGGTGCAGATATTATTAGTCATTTTTATGTCAAGAAGTCTGCAGCAGCTGGTAAGACTACTCCGTTTCACAATGTATCTGAACACCAGTTCGATTTACTCTGCAAAGCTTATAAACAATAATGATAATAAAAAAAACCCATAACTCATCACAAGAGTGTATCACGTGATTTTAGGTAATGAGCGCTGGACTCTTGCTAAAGTGAAGGATGCAAAAGCGCTTGACAACCAGGAAGTGAAGAGCTGTCGTTATCCCGTGCGCCAAGTTTAAGTAATATTAAATAATTTCTTGCTATTTCGTTTTAGCGACACTTTTATTTTGTGTTCGTAGAGTAACATGTGGTATTGGTGTTGTGTGTATTTATTACTGTTTGTTTAAAGTCGGTTGGAGTTATGATTTATTCTAGAGGATTGATGGTGGTTGTCAGAAACCAGGAAGTGCGTTTGTTTTCTTTTTTGCGTCTTGGCCACGTTATCTGATATATTGTTTATAACATGATTTACTGTTTGAAAGGGATTTGTGGTAAAGCGTGGAGCTAAAAATGTTTTAATAGTAGCAGTTTAATATTTGTACGATCTGATGGTTTAAATCAGCTAACGGTTCTGTTCTTTATTGTTTTGATTGTATATTAACGCAGACGATAATAAACAGTTTTGTTGCGGGATATTTTTGAAGTATAACGGGTGCGGTTATGCTTTTTGACCATTAAAAGCGACATGCAAGAAATTTGAATTGACTGCTTTTGTTTTTATTTGATTTGCTTGAGATTGTTGTATACAACAACGTAGAAACCGTGTGGTTTTATAAACAAATAACGTTTCGACTTATTTTCTGTGATGTATAGAGCTATTTAAAGACTTTCGCTAAGTGAAATATATCACATTTGATTAAAAATACGCTTGTTGTTGAAGTTTAGGGCGGAAGTGTATAGGCGTTGAGTGACAGGACGCCTGGCCAATCAGCGCGTAGCATTGATTGATTCGTAAGCTGCGGTGTAGCCAATGAACACATCGAAATGCAAATATATTTTGCCTGTACCGCCAATTTTATGAGTTTATGTACATGAGAATATTTATGAACAAAGAATGCTATTTTAATTAAAAGCAAGCTCAATTTCAAATCTTCTGTATTAGTTTTTAGCATCTGTTTTTACACTACAACCTTAAATTCTAAAAGGCTTTTGTATTGTTTAGAACATGTTAAATGATCGTATGTATGGCATTTATTTGTTTGTTTGTATCAGAATCTGCTTTTTTATTTTTTATTGACAAACTTGGAAAACAGAAAACTTTTTTCCTCTTTCTTAGTG
This sequence comes from Abramis brama, assembly GCF_963993115.1. NCBI lineage: Eukaryota > Metazoa > Chordata > Actinopteri > Cypriniformes > Leuciscidae > Abramis > Abramis brama. The sequence continues at coordinate 11,393,125 of NC_139975.1, forward strand.
GAGGTCTCAGTGCATGATAAAACTATCGAGGCAGCCGAAGCTCTGCTCCACATGGATTCACCATCCAGCTTGCAGGGGGATCGCAGTACAGGTGTGTGATTAAAGCGTGTTCACGGTAACATGTACCTCATATCTTATTTGTTCTTAGGCTTTTTGTGCTGTCCTAACTTAACAAATTACTACTTAACACATCTGTAAATCACATTTGTCTCTCTTTCTCTGCAGAGGAGCTTTTGTCTGAGATGGAGGTGGAAGTGAGAACTGAGGAAATGGGATCTGTTGTCCTGCAGGAGGCGGATTTACTGAAGAAGAAGAAGAGAGGTGAACCACAGTTTTCTTTTACTCCTTTACGACAATTAACTATAGCAACGTTGGGAAATTAATGCAAGTTTTTGTTTATTGCTGCGTACTCTAGTACTTTGCATTTGAAGTGTTAAAGTGCGTAAAGTGCACTTTCAGCTCAATTTCTTAATTACAATTGAAAACTGTAATTGTCTAGAAGAGATTCATTTGTTTTGTGTGATCTTCACCAGCAGGACGAAAACCCAGAACTCCACGAAATTGCTGTGATGGTTCTTTGGATCTGGTCTATAAGAGAAAATCAAAAGACAGCAAGGGTGAGTGTTTCTGTTTGTTTAATTATGCAAGAGAATATTTTTTCCTGGTGCCACAAATTTTAAGTCTTGAGTCTTACAGGCTCAACTACTTACCTGTGGGAGTTCCTGTTGGACCTTCTGCAGGACAAGGAAACCTGTCCCAAGTACATTAAGTGGACTCAGAAGGAGAAGGGCATATTCAAGCTTGTGGACTCCAAAGCTGTGTCTAAATTATGGGGCAGACATAAGAATAAACCTGACATGAACTATGAGACAATGGGGAGAGCGCTTAGGTAATGTTTTGTCTGTTATTTAGATTTATTTAATCAATTGTTCCAGCAGTCTTGTCTTGAATTATTTTTTTTTGTGTGTGTGTGTGTGTGTGTGTAGGTATTACTACCAACGGGGCATTTTATCAAAAGTGGAAGGCCAAAGACTTGTGTACCAGTTTAAGGAGATGCCCAAAGACATTGTTTTCATAGATGATGACAATATGGACGACAGCATTGACGAGGGAAAGCGAGAAACCCCAGCCGCCTCCAATCGCAGCAATCTGAAAGGCAAAGGGACGCCAGTCTCTCCCTCTGCTGCTGTATCTAAAATCATCAATCTATCCTCAGGACAAGATGCCTTTATGACCGTGCAACAGTCACCAGAAAACACAGCAACAGCCCCTGGGTATGGTATCAAAACGTCTAAATTTGAACCTTTCAGCTGCTAATAGTAGGGCCTTACTGCTTACAACCGCACCTATCACAATGTTTTTTGTTGTTGTTTGTTTCCAGGACAATGAGGCTGGCCATGCAGGTTCCTGTTCTCATGACGACACAGGGTCAGAAATTCTCAACAGTAACTGTTAACTCACCCTCCGTCCGCTCATCCATCCTCTCCATGCCCAACTCTGTCACTGGAGGTAACAGCGCTGGCAAAATGGTTCTTCAGGCCGTGCCAACGCTAGTGCCTGCCCAGGGGCAAAGCGGTGAAAGAATCACCTTGCAGCTCATCACCCTTCCCACCATGCCCGGAAAACCCGGCACTCCCATCACTCTGAGCACGTTCTCCCCCGTCACTGTGCCTACCAGCAACACCCAAGTCTTGAAGCTCGCCATCCCCTCCAACATCACCACATCCACCTCCACAGCTCCTGTAACCATGGTGACCTCGCAGCCAGGGGTGACCATGGTGCCGAACGTACAGCCAGCAATGTCTTTACAGGATGTGACTATTATTAAGGTTGAATCTCCTGAGGTTTCCTTGGATCAGACAGTTAACAGTGCTGCAGGAAACATGCCGAGCACACAGACAAACCCCACGACCACACAGAGCTGAGCAAACATCAAATGTCACTGCACTCACAGGAACCGACATCAACACTTGTGACACAGATACAAATGAAATGAGTGACGTAAAGACTGGCTGTCTTCTGTGAAACAGATGAAACCAGCACTACAGCTGAGACGCTTGTTCACTCCCTACACTATAACCACCATGTGTAGCCTCAAATCTGGTTTAGATTTTGGAAGGCCTTTTTTCTTTCTTTTTCTTATAATAATCTGTTCAAATCATGCTTCGTTATAGCCGACCATCTGTGCTGCAATGCTGTAGGAACGAACCTCACTTGGTGCTAAAGTTTGAGAGCAAGTCATGGGTGAAGAGAAACAGCCAAGATGCTCGTTTTGATCACCTGTTAATTTGGATCATAAAAGAATCTGTGCATAGATGTACCTTTGCGGTAGTTAATGATAAATAAAACAAGCAGCCTTAGGTCTGCTTTTCCTATTAAGTCATTACTAAAAGTAATTGATTGTGCTTTGTGTAAATATGATTTATTTTTTATATTTTGTACCAGGAAGTTTTTTTTTTTTGTACAGTTTAAAAGAAACTGTTTTCTGAAGGACATTTAAATCTTCTTTTTTTTTTCTGTTATCTCAGACTTTTTAAAATAATTTCCTTTCTGTGCATTTATCGCTTTGTGGTTTCCACTGCTTTTTATGTTTTGTTTTTCATGTGTACAAAAAAGGGAAAGAATGTCTGATACAGTATGTTGAAAATTCAATATATGAAGCATATATTTTGTCGTATTCTTACCCCAAAAATGTATCCAAGTAGATTTAAATATAGAGAATTATGCAAACAGCTGGCTCAAAGGATCTTTTTCTTTCTTTCATTAATGTGTAAAATGTGCTTTTGTTCATTAGTCCTCACAGGGTTCCCACAGTCATGGAAAATCTGACAATATCAAGGAATTTTAAGTCAATAAAAATGGAATTATATATGTATATGTGTGTGTGTACATATACATACATGCATACAGTACTGTAAAAAAGTCTTAGGCACGTTAGTATTTTTCACACCAAAACATTTCTTAAGCCAGTTATTTTTAGCTTTTGCTATTGCATGTCTGACTCTGTAGGAAATATCAGTTTACATTTCCAAATTAATTTTGTCATTAATTGTAATAATCCAGTGATATTGTTGTATGCACAAGGAGTCTGACAATAGCTGGTATATATGCTCCACATGGAGATCTTTTTTCGATTCTGTCGGATTCCATGAAAAAAGAAAAAACTGACACAGACTAAATCCAGAAGAACTGTGGCAAGATCTCCAAGATGCTTGAAGAAACCTTCCTGCAAAGCTACAAGTACTGTGAGAAGTTTTAGGCACTTGTGTAAAAATGATGTTAAGTGAGGAGGCTTTGACCGTGAGATGGCTGGGACGAACACGCAGAAAGTTTCCTCTTCAACAAAATAAAGCCTGAAACTCGTCGCCAGTCCACCAGTTTTTTTAAAATTAAATTCCATATTTGTAGACAGACAACTCTTACTGCATGAAGCCATGACACGAACCACAATAGATTTTTAAAAGGGAGGTTAAAAATAAATAAAATGCTGCGTGGAGTCATCCAACCAAAATGCGGCGTGAACACAACCAATCAGCTTGTGCAGCGCACAAGTCCCACCCCTGAAAGTTCCTGAACTTTGAAAAAGTACTACCTCGTGAGCAGGGACTATCGGAGGGGGAAATATTTACCCGGAACTTCATTTAGACCCTGGTTCCTGCGGTGTAAACACATCGAGTACCAGCCCAAAGTTCCTAATTCCTGGGGAAAGTTCCTGCGGTGGAAACGCGGCTTTTAACAACGAATGCCATAAATACTTATTAGCTAACTCAAATCAATATTTGCTGTGACCATCCTTTAAGTTTAAAACAGCATTTGTCCTGGTACACTTACGCATAGTTTTACAGGGAGCTTTGCAGGAAGGTTTCAAGTGTCATGGAGACGTTGCCACAGTTCTTCGGTTTCAGTTTTTTCTGTTTCTTCATGTAATCACAGACAGACTTGAAGATAGTGAGATCAGATCTCCGTGTGGATCATACAGACTGGATTATTACAATTAATGGCAAAAGGAATTTGGAAATGTAAACTGATATTTCCTACTGACACACTACAGCAAAAGATATAAATAACTCTTAAAACCATTTTTTGGGGTGAAAATACTAACGTTCCTAAGACTTTTGCACAGTACTGTATATTATTAAGTATGGTCAGTTCTAAAGTATTTCTTCAGTTAGAAATTACTCTCTGTGAATGTGATCTTGATCAAAATTATATAAAGAAAAAAAACTTTATTCAGAAATCACAATTGACAAGGATGGAAATTCATTGGTCAAAGTGTAGGCATGAAGTTTGATCTTTGTAATATCAGTTCAATAACCAAAAAAATATACAACTTTCTCTAAATATACCATATGATATGAGATGCTCTACTGTGGAGACTTTAGTCTGTAGCATGTACAGGGATTACTGGAGAGCACTTTACTAAGTTGTTAACTTTGAACAAAGCCTTGCTCTTTACAAAGCTAATTGGCTCTGAGGGATTCGGGCCAGAATAGGTTGGCTTTAAAGGATGACAATCTTTGGATCCGGATCATAAAAGTTTTCACCTATGCAAGGACAGATTTAAAAGGCAGCGTGAAGTAGTTGTAGAAGTAATTACAATGTTATAATATATAAACGAGTCAGTTCAATATTAGTGTGAATATCAGTAACTATATCAAAACTCAAACTAGAAAGACACATCTGAAAAATTTGTCTTATGATCAGGTAAGTAGCTTATATGCTGGTGACTTTTTAACTTATGAAAAGTTTTAAAAATAATGTTACAAAAGTTTTGTAAAGCTGACATTAGACATAACGATTGTATTCATATCAGATATGGTCAAATGGTTGACATTAACAACTTGACTATACAATTTAAAAAAAAATAATAATTTTTCAGTCTGCAAAGAGGACCATAGGAAACTCACTGCAAAGTGTCAGGAGGACTGATCTACATTTCCCAAACCAGTTCAGCTTTGCTTATCATTAAAGAATGAAACACCACACAATTTAAGTACACTGTTGTTTTGTATTATTGGTCAGTGGCAAACATATTGTTGATTACAGTGCTACTAAAAGAAAAAACTACAGTCAATATAAATATAAACATTCTTTCACTTATGGAACCGTTTAATTGAGAATGTGCGTCTTCCTGAGATCATCCTTTAGCACTTAATAAATTACAGTATATTGCACAACCTCTGTATAACAAACAAGAGCATGATAATTATTAATCTCTAAGGAAACTAATGTGCACAGGGGTGCATTAAGACCTACATAAGTAGGTAAAAATAAAGTTTATGTGAATAAGATAATTTACATTCGGAGCAATAATACAGATAATGCATTCTCACATTCAGACAATAGATTCCTATTGGAGAGCACTAGTGATTGACAGCTACATGAGCCTATGAGGCTGCTGACTGAAGCTAAGGTCACACACCAGTGACAGATGATCAGAGGGGTAATGGTACGATGGAAGCCGGTCCGGCCCGATCTGCTCTTCGCTCGGTAACCTGAGCACAGCGTCCACCTGGAACGCTCTTTCCGAGTACCAAATGTAGTCCAATGTGGAGCAGCTCTCTCCGCTGGGCCGGATCTTCCAGCTGGTGTAGGGCGGCTCAGTGGTGCCGTCCTCGCTCAGACACTTGTAAGCGCTGTCTAGCCCCAGCGGAGAAGTCATAAAGCGCCTGTACACTTCCTCGCTCGGCTCCGCGTTAAAGTCCCCACATACCACCAACGGAATTCCCTCTTCGCTTTCCCCAACCCTAGTCCGGTTTTCCTGATCCATCTCTGGGTATGACTGTGCGGTTATTTCGCGGAGTTGCTGGAGGAGATGAGCACCCTGTGCACTACGAAACGCCTCCCAGCCGCTCCGCGCTTTCAGGTGCGTCACTGCCACGCAGAAGACTCGACCTGTGAGCCGGCAGCGAAGCGTCGCCACGACGGCCACCTGGTTGGTTTTGAGCATCATGGCGGAGAGCCTGAGGTGAGCGGTGTGGAGCAGCTGGAAGCGACGGCGGTTGAAGAACAGAGCGCATCCGTCGGGGCCGTTGTTATTGAGGACGTCCAGGCAGGGAGAGCACGGCTTGGGGCAGAAGCTGCTCTGGTAGCCCAAGCTGGCGAGCACAGGCTGGAAAGTGTCGAAGTAGTGGTCCACCTCCTGCAGGCACAGCACATCCGGCCTGTAGGTGAGGATCTCTTCCAGTATCAGATACTTCCGCTCAGACCAGTTCAACGCCTCTATCGGACAGCGCACAAAACCGTCCTTGCCCTCACCCAGAGCTACAGATACACAAGAAAAATTAAGAATGTTTATGTCACCTTTTGAGCATCATATGGTAGCATTGCAGTTAAAGGTGAAGTGCGTTCAATCCTAGATTCATATAAAGATCAAGCAAGGGGTTTTTAAACTGGGGCCGCAAGAAGGTACTAGGGTCTCCTCAGGAATTTAGAAAAATAATAATGATTTTTGGCTGTCAAAGAGGAATCAAATACATGACATAAGCAGACAGACTGTACCTTGTGCTAAGATGTTCCACTGCATGATGCGGAGGGGTGCGTTCTGCAGAGGGCAGGCTCTGGTCATAGTAAAGCCTCGGTGGAGTCGAGGGGGCCGGTTCCTCAAAACCTCCTCGCACTCACGCAACAGTGCGTCTGGGTCAGCCTGCTCATACTCGTAGTCGTCAGGATCCACATGTGGGTCTGACAGTGCAGCGCTGCTCAAAGTCTGGGCCAGAGTACTGAAGAGTCTACTGCTGCTGCTACTGCCCATCTGACACACTGCAAACACACACACACATACACAACATGTTACACACACTCTGGCATAGTTTTAGAGAACAGTTTTTGGAAAACTTTACAGATTCATAATAACATATAGGTATATTATAGGTGCTTTAATTGGACTAAATAAATCATTTTTAGTTTTTTGCAGTTCACTTTAAAAGTCCTGCAGTGTGACAAATACATTTTACAAACATTGCACATAAAATCAAATAATATGAGGACATAAATGCTGCATGTAAAATACATATGCGAATTAGTTAAAAAATAGTTTTGGATTACTCGGCATGTTATAATGCAGAAACTGCCGTCACTCACTTTTAGAAACACAGTACACAGTGTGTGAAAGAAGACACTAAAACCAAACAGGAGCCAATGAAGATGTAAATAGTAACAGTGTAATGCACTATGTATGACAATATAAACCAGTAGCATGATGACAGCACATGGTAGTCATTTAAAGTGCAGATAAATTAGGCCCAAGTACTGTCTGTTGTTACAGGATGTCTTATATAATATGCCGCATGCCAACAAAATATGCACACTTCATACAGCTTGAACAAAATTGGATTGTTATTTGTTACCTCACAGTGTATTGTTTAAATGTGGAAAAGCACTTTAAAGGCATTGATAAGTTCACAAGATTGCATGGTTGATTCTTTTGGGAATTAGAGAGATGTCTGTGACTGTCTGCATCTGTCTGGGCTTGTTTTTAGTCTTCAAAATAGTTACGAATCACCTATTAACATTCTTGCAGTTTGTGCATGTTTGTTGGCTTGTATGCTATCTCTATAGACAATATTTCAATAACCTCATTAGCAAATCAAACCTCAATGGAAACAAAGACATTGGATGCTAGTTATAGATAGTTCTGTAAATTATTCATCTTATTAATGTAAATTATTCATCTTATTAATGGACAATGGGTTAACTGCATCCAGTGGAAACTGCCGTCTACTGTCTGTCATGACAGACTCACTCACAGACGCAATATCGAGAACAAACTGCACTTATAGGGAACACTGACTGATCTTACTGTGAACAAGAAAAAGCAATCTTTATTAGTGCTCAATGTTTGCACGAGAATCACTATTACTGTTGCTCATATATAATAAACTGGTTACACTTTATAAGGTGTCTTTTTAACACTGTAATTATATATTTAAGTACGGACTAATATTAAGTAACTACTTGTACTTACTATAGGGTTAGGATTAGGGTTTGGTTTGGTTTAGGGTTAGTAGCATGTAATTATGCATAATTTATAGATGACACTGTAAAATAAAGTGTTACCAATAAACCTTTTTTTAATTCATCCCTTGGTGCGTATTAACAAGCATGTCTGATACCTCAAATCATGTAGCTTGTTAAGGAGAGGTTTTCTATTACTTTAATAAGCAACTCCCAACTCAAGTCAAGACACATTTTTTTTATCTAGCAGAGAATAAAAAGGTTCTCGTTTGACTCATTTGACTTAGACCAGTTAACAACCACTTAGCAAACACCCAGAACACTCCAGCAACTGCACAGACACATACTAAAAAACACTTAGAACACCTTAGCAACAACAGCATAGCATTGTTCACATTTGCCATTGTCTTGGCAACCACAAAAAAACACAGTAGAATCAGGAGCACATTTTGCATAACTTTCATCTTAATCTAATATTTACACTACCATTCAAAAGGTTTTTTTTTTTAAAAGAAATGGATACTTTTCTCATTGAGGATGCAATACACTGATCAAAAGTGACAGTAATTAATATTATATATATATATATATATATATATATATATATATATATATATATATATATATATATATATATATATATATATATATATATATATTAAAATAGTAAACAGTTATTTTAAATTGTAACAGAATTAAACAATATTAGTTTTACTGTATTTTTGATTAAATAAATGAGACTTAGTGAGCATAACAGACTTCTTTCATAAACCACTACTGACCCCAAACGTTTGAACATTAGTGTACTTATATTTATAGTGTACTTATATACTTAACTACACTTAGTGTAATTATGTTCATTTAAATACTGATTTCGATTAATTTATCTCATCTTACACATCTCATCTGATTCATCCTGTTCCACCTCGGTCTCCTCCTTTACCTCCACAAGAAAAATACATACTTCCAATGTCTCTCTATTTATATGTATGTGGTTGTTTATGTCTTCGTCATATCGGAAAAGCATAATCTTGGTATTATTTATATGTGACAAATAAAGATTTTCCATTTATTAATGGAATAGTCAAGTACTGAATAATCAGGGCTGTTCATGGGTGAGGTTGGTCATTGCTTAGTAATTGTTTAAACCACACAGCACCCATAATTTAAAGAAACAAATTACTTTTTAAATTCGTAGGTCACATTAATCTATTGTATCAGCATTAAAAAAATCTGATTTGTCATCTTATTTAATTTAAAACTCACCATCTCTAGACACATTCACTGTAACTAAATCGATGACTATTCAATGTCTATGGTCCGTACAGTCACGTTCTTAAACATTTAGGACTAATATTAGTCTAAAACACTTAGGAACATGCATTTCTTTTAAAACTACCTCTTATTTTTTCCTTTTCCACTGAATGTCTCCGATGCATGCAGGTCAACTAAAGGCACAATCTTCTTCACTTTGACTTTGTGGGAGTCCAGGACTAATTCAACGATGATCCAGTATCCGATCAGTGGGTCAGTGAAAAATACAAGTTGGTAGACAGAGAGAACACTAGCATCCACCCTTTGAGCTCTTTTGCTTTCGTATGCGAAGATTCTGGGGGCTGTGGATGTGACCGTGTGTGTATCTGCGTGTGTGTAACTACACAAAGGGGTTCCTGAATGAACCAGTATGTCGGTGCTTCCCCTACCATTCATTCTGAACAATGACTCATTTGAAAATCACGAGAGGGACTCGATGCATGCCTACGCATACATGTGCACACAGCCATGCACGTGGGTAAAGAGAACCGTTCAGGCCTAATTTAATCTATGGATTGAGGAAGACCGTGTGGCTCATTTGTCTGTAATATAATAAGGTCACAATTTTTCACTGACATTTTACAGTAAAGTTCAATTTGTTAACATTAGTTCACGCTTTAGGTTTCATGAACGAAAAACGAAAAACACTTTTACAGCATTTATTAATCTTGGTTGATAATAATTTCTGCATACTGTTAAAAGTTTTTTGTGTTTTTTTTTTAGAAATTACGCATTAAAAAGACTGACAATAAAGACTTTTATACTGTTACAAACATTTCTGTTTCAGATAAATGCAGTTCTTTTGAGCTTACATTCATAAAAACAACCCTGACATTTTTTTGCAGTTTCCATAAAAATATGGAACAGCACAACTGTTTTCAACACTGATGATAATAAGTGTTTTTTGAGGACCAAATCAGCATAAAGAGTGATTTCTGAAGGATCATGTGACACCTAAGACTGAAGTAATGATGCTGAAAATTCAGCAAGGATATTTTAAAATATATTCAATTCTAATGAATCCACCTCCCCCAGCTCCCCCTGCCTAGACCTGCTACAGGATTTATGCATGTCTATTTTTATGCAGCAGCAGCATATCTTACATGCTTACGGCAAAGGCCATCGCTAGCGGTGCGAAAGGTGGTGACGATTCTAGGGGCCCCCGAGCCCCGTATTCAATAACATGCTAAAACTATTCCAGTTGTCATTATTGAAATGACATTTAAAGAGAAGCTTCACCTTGGACCAAGACCGTAATCAACATAGACATTGGGAGAAACACACACCCCAATATTTTGTCTAGTAGTCAATAATCATGGATTTTTCAATGGCTGATTTTTTTTATTTTGCCTTTGGGCCATGCCAATGTTGAATACTTGCTTACATCCTTGCCTTGGAAACTATGGTGCATATATTTGCTGGGGAAAATACCATTCTAAATCCAAACTGTACAATGTAAAATTAAATACTATGAGAAAAAATTATGTGGACGTTGAAGATCTCAAAAATGAAGTTTATTACAGCATAGCAGTGGCAAGGTACACGAAGCACCTTGGGTTCACCGGCGTCAGAATGAACCCAGAAGATCCAAATCTTAAACCTTTTATCCTGTTACAGTTTACAAATCTTAATGTAAATGAAGTCGCTTTTGTTGTAACAGCTGTGGTCTGTAAGTTAATGAAGTTGAGACACCCCATTGTCTGAGAAGGTTCTCTTTTCCACCAGCAAAAGAGACAACCTTTTTCCCACACCCAGTCCATTCTACAACTGACTACCATTTGCATCTTCAGTGGTGAAGAAACAACATAACTTGACTTCCTTCATCTCTATGATAATTAAGCCATTTTGGGGATGAGCTCTTTCTAAAATATATTTTGGAGTGGAATCTGGGTTGAGGCAGACTACATTTTCTTACTATACTATACCTCACTGTTAGTGTTAATACTCCCACAATTGCTGGAGCTGCTTTTACTTGCTTATTCAGTCAAAATTACATAACATCACTGTTCCCAGACCTTGTCCTGATCCAGGTCAAATCCCTTACACAAGAGCGGTCCTACAGGGGGCTTTGTTCACACAGAGCTATCACTTTTCTGTTTGCTGGTTAACAACAGCTTTTGGTTTAGTGCTTGTTACCTTCCATCTTTTCATAAGCTAAACACAGACATTAACATTGTGTCCTTACTGTTTAATGCTACAAGGAAACTGCACAAATGATGCAGTTTGATAAATGTAACACAAGTCAAGAGCACATATCTCACTCAGATAAGCAAGGAAAAACTGTTTAATATGGGGATCGAACCCTTAGGACCTGTATATGCTGCACTGTTTACTGACCTTTAGCAGGACTATCAAGTTTCCTTGAACACACTCTAATAGATCCAAGTACAGAACACCAAACTCAACAAACAATATTGACAAAAACTTAATTATATATAGAAATTTTCTTAAAACAAAAACTGTAATACAATCTAAAATCTCTTTAGCAGCGTTGTTGCTCAAACTAATAAAAATAATTTCTAAATAAAGCTAAAATAAAATATAAATATTAGATTAAAACTAAAAATGAAATTAAATAGATAAAATATCAAATTAAACATAACAAACTTCAATGGAAACTAGAAATGTTGCAATGGCATAGTTGTCAACGAACTGAAATAAGTTTAAGTTATACTAAAATCAATCAAACTAAAGCTGAAATAAAGAATAAAGCTAAATGCAACTTAAAAACTAAAACACTGCTCTTCAGTGACAGATTTGTTAGACAATTAAAAAGCACACTTTAACTTAACAAATGCATCTGAATAAAGACCTTTATAAACGAAATTAATCAACACGGTTATTAGGGATTTGGGATTAGGGATTTGAAACTACAGTATGTTTCCACACCTCAGGATGTAACGTTATGTGACAGTCATCACTCCCACTTACTGTACACGAGTCATTAGTTGTGGCATGACATGAGGGCCACGCTATGATGATCACAACTAACTTACATTCTTTAAATTTAGGCACGTGTCTCTTAAAGGTGCCCTAGAATTTGAAATTGAATTTATCTTGGCATAGTTAAATAACAAGAGTTCAGTAACGTTACATGGATATTGAGTCTCAAACACCATTGTTTTCTCCTTCTTATTTAAATCTCGTTTTCTCCGCAGTACTCTCACACTGAACCACACGACCAAACAAAAACTGAATTAACTGAATTTACTGTCTCAAAACCGAATATGAATATTCCTTTGCTTTTCTAGACAGAATTTAGTGCGTCATATGAGCATAACTAAGTTACTTGGTTGTTGTGAGACACAACCGCAGTCTTAGCAAAGGAATCTGTGATTGAATCTTAAATTAAATTACCTTGTAAAGAACCGAGAAGAACGGGTGAGGAGTTGGACCTGGTTGGAGAAGGATGAACACAGAGTCGTGAACTCGGAAGGCTGCTTTCCTTCAGAGGACCGGATTTCTTGGGATGTGTCCCCAGTGATGACAGACAAACTGCGGCTAAGTCTCGATGAAACAGCGATGAACAGCGCCGGGCGGGATGCATTATCATTCTTAGGTTGACAGACCCAGAACCTCGGTTTAAACTGATTCACTCTAGCAAATTATGGTATTGGATACGGAAGAAATAAGTTTACTAACCTATATAACACTTGTAAAATACATTTTGGACATTACTTAGACATGTCTTTTCGCTGTATGGAAAAATGCCGGTAGAAGTGTCGTCATATTCCAGAGTGACACGTGAACTATATTTTGATAGGGGAGATTAGAAGATTGAGTCTTCATGTACTAATAAAATCACATAGTTTATTGAGTCATTATACATATGAAATCTTAATGCTGTGTTTAAGAGTTCAAAATTTGAAACAAATTCCAAATTCGTTTAAGGAAAGATACAAAATAGCAAAAGTTATAACACGACATTCACCTACACACCAGTGAATGGTTTAGCCCTATTGTCAAAGGACAGCCCGTGCCTTTTCCGAAGTAAAAGCCGGACAGTGGGAGGGACTTAGAGCTACTCCCGCCAATCAGAGCCGAAAGTGCTGAGGCGTATGGAAATTTGAATATATCGTCATCATTGACGCACATTGTACGCGTTTCCAAACGCACATATACCATATTTGGTTACACATGATTTTCTTGAGAATTACCCGGTAAGAATAATCAATCGTAGCCTACCTTTTAGGTTTAACAATGGCCGAACTTATTACAGTTTTAATAAAACAAAATGCCATCGCTCTGTTAAAATATGTCTATCTAAAATTCGTGTGTACAGATTGACTTTGCAGTGGGAAATGAAGGAGGACAGATTGCTCATTGCTGCATGATAAAGAACCCATAAGCATAATGTCTTTACATATCCTTTAATGATCACCTGAATGACCGTAGGTTTAATTACTGCACTGTTTATGTCAGCAGTGTTTTTGCTCATGAACCTAGTATTGATTAGATGATAACAGCAGCATGGCTGACTGCTATTTTTAGACAAAATGACTCTTCAAAAGGAGGGTTTCACAAATGACATCGTGTTCCAATAAGACAAGGTCATACTAAACCTTTGAACCATTAGTGGAATACATGATTAAAGTTGAAAAGTAAATAAACAATAGAAAGAGAAAAAAACAATCATTAACAGAACAGGCTTTTAGAAGGTCAAAGGTCATGTATGTCTAACACTACAACGTGGCTAAAAGTTCACTGAGGTAAAAGGTCGTTTTGACTTTTAGGGGCCTAAGATTAGGGTCTTAAAAAAATACTTGTAGTAAGAAAATAGTTTTCCATAATACAACCCCAAATCAGAAAAAGTTGGGACACTGTACAAATTGTGAGTAAAAAAGGAATGGAATAATTTACAAATCTCATTATCAACTTATATTTTATTCACAATAGAATATAGATAACATATCAAATGTTGAAATTGAGACATTTTGAAATGTCATACCAAATATTGGCTCATTTTGGATTTCATGAGAGCTACACATTCCAAAAAAGTTGGGACAGGTAGCAATAAGAGGCAGGAAAAGTTAAATGTACATATAAGGAACAGCTGGAGGACCAATTTGCAACTTAGGTCAATTGGCAACATGATTGGGTATAAAAAGAGCCTCTCAGAGTGGCAGTGTCTCTCAGAAGTCAAGATGGGCAGAGGATCACCAATTCCCCCAAAGCTGCGGCGAAAAATAGTGGAGCAATATCAGAAAGGAGTTTCTCAGAGAAAAATTGCAAAGAGTTTGAAGTTATCATCATCTACAGTGCATAATATCATCCAAAGATTCAGAGAATCTGGAACAATCTCTGTGCATAAGGGTCATCCAATACTGGATGCCCGTGATCTTCGGGCCCTTAGACGGCAGGAAGGAATGCTACTGTAATGGAAATCACAACATGGGCTCAGGAATACTTCCAGAAAACATTGTCGGTGAACACAATCCACCGTGCCATTCGCCGTTGCCGGCTAAAACTCTATGGTTAAAAAAAGAAGCCATATCTAAACAGGATCCAGAAGCGCAGGTGTTTTCTCTGGGCCAAGGCTCATTTAAAATGGACTGTGGCAAAGTGGAAAACTGTTCTGTGGTCAGACGAATCAAAATTTGAAGTTCTTTTTGGAAAACTGGGACACCATGTCATCCGGACTAAAGAGGACAAGGACAACCCAAGTTGTTATCAGCGCTCAGTTCAGAAGCCTGCATCTCTGATGGTATGGGGTTGCATGAGTGCGTGTGGCATGGGCAGCTTACACATCTGGAAAGGCACCATCAATGCTGAAAGGTATATCCAAGTTCTAGAACAACATATGCTCCCATCCAGACGTCGTCTCTTTCAGGGAAGACCTTGCATTTTCCAACATGACAATGCCAGACCACAATCTGCATCAATTACAATATCATGGGTACTGAAATGGCCAGCCTGCAGTCCAGATCTTTCACCCATAGAAAACATTTGGTGCATCATAAAGATGAAGATGCAGCAAAGAAGACCTAAGACAGTTGAGCAACTAGAAGCCTGTATTAGACAAGAATGGGACAACATTCCTATTCCTAAACTTGAGCAACTTGTCTCCTCAGTCCCCAGACGTTTGCAGACTGTTATAAAAAGAAGAGGGGATGCCACACAGTGGTAAACATGGCCTTGTCCCAACTTTTTTGAGATGTGTTGATGCCATGAAATTTAAAATCGACTTATTTTCCCCTTAAAATTATACATTTTCTCAGTTTAAACATTTGATATGTCATCTATGTTGTATTCTGAATAAAATATTGAAATTTGAAACTTCCACATCATTGCATTCTGTTTTTATTCACAATTTGTACAGTGTCACAACTTTTTCTGATTTGGGGTTGTACATAAGGAATAGATTTAGGTCTTGACAACTCATGTTTGTTAATACGTATCCTTCATTTTGCTCTAATACTGATGTGGAGGATCTATAAACTGGATTATTGGGGGTCATTTTATAAAATGTATTCGAGACAAATATAAAAAGTTCACTCAGGATGATCCAGAATTTGTCATTAAATTTGCCTCATTTGGAGCCACCTGATCAGCAAAAATAAGAAATCCTGTGAAAAGACTGTCAGTCCAGAATGGATCAAAAAACAGTCCATTTTGTTCTGAATAGAAGATCTGAAGCCAGACCTGATCTCCTTTTTGCAGTCTGAGTATTGTTGATCCTGAGGCCACATCGTAATTTCCTGTGTTAGCGTCAAATGTTCTGATCTTGTACTGGCCATTTTGAACAAGCCCAATTGCCAGGTGTTTGTTAGCCAACGTGATGTCATATGTAAAGTAATACACACCAGGAATTACACAGTTAAACTTGCCACTGGTGGCATTGTAATGACCACCCTCGTTCATTAAAATCCGGTTAAAGCGAATGGGCGTGCGTTCCTTGGGATAGCTCTTGGTTACCGCTACAGAGAAAGCAGATCGTGCCTCTGTTCCACAGTCACAGCCCCCGGGGGCACCAGTTTCCCCCTTATTTCCCACCTCTCCTTTGATCCCAGCGACTCCAGACACACCAGGTGCCCCACGCACCCCTTTTAGGCCCCTTGGCCCCGCCTTCCCAACAAGTCCTGGGCGTCCTTGTTGTCCATGTTTTCCAGGGTTCCCAGGACGACCCTGTTCACCTGACATGTGAGAATAAATATTCACAAATTTGTACCACCTAATCTGAAACAACTCACCCATTGTTTGTTTTTTTAAATCCAAATGTGATTTCATATTTATACTTAAATATATTTTAATGTGACCTTGAGCTACATAGATACTATAGATAAACAATTATATGAATAAAAAAAAATTCAATCAAAATTAATACATATGAGGTAAAAAAAAAAAAAAGGAAAATATAATTTTACATTTGAATACTTTGAATATTATTTTTCATTAATGGTATTACAGCTGCACAATATACAGTACCTGTCTCTCCCTTCTCTCCCCTGTCACCATCCTTGCCATCCTGGCCATCAACACCTGGCATCCCCATCTTGCCTACGCTACCGCTGGGACCTGCTGTACCTGGACTCCCTGGAGGACCCTGAGGGCCTGGTAAACTGCAGCTAAGCTGAGATGAATGGATGGTGAAGTTGCGTCCCTTCTTGGATGAGGCTATAGTCACAGAGAACAGAGACAGCAGGCAAACAGCCAGTGGTAACTGATGCATGATGCAGCTGTGCCTGCAAACAGAGCAGATGGGGCCAGATTTGTGTTCTGGGGAATTTCCATGGATTTCCTGTATACACATATAAAGAGTTGTGCACGGAAACAAGCACCAATAATCACATTATATACATGCATGTTGTGAATAATGCAGTTATTAGTAAACATTTAGGTTTTAATTAGGTTGTAAATCTAAGTAACTGACCAAAGTACACAATTTAACAACACATTTAAAGCATGCATTGGAAAAAGCCCTCACCAGAGGAATGAGATTTGCGTAGCAATGCAAAGAAAAGGTCCAGCTGCACTTTAGGCTAAATCAAAAATAGAGAATATAAACAAGGCTTGTGAAACGATTGTATCTTACATGTCCTCCACACAACTTTGCAAGCATCCACCCAGTTTTAGCACTGACATGCTCTGCCAGATAGTTCATCCATGATGTAATTGAACAAACTGTGGGAGGGGATTCATTTGAAAACGTGTCAGACTTTCATACTTTAGTTCTGCAGGCCATAACACAATGAAAAATGGCTTAAAACTACAAGAAAGAGCTGTGTAAAGTGTGCCTTCAAATACTCCCAACACTTCTGAGTATTTGCGAAAGAAATTTGGCATGAATTGCATGTTGAATAGACAAAGGCATAACAAACCAAACATAGCCATGTTTAGGTATAAATATAAATGTTTAATGTTAACCACAGCTCAGGTTATTGGAATTATGCTTCCATTTAAATACCTTGGAAAGAGGGAATGGAACCTATTTTGTTAAATCAAAACAGATGATTCACCAAACATGACCGATTTGTAATTCATTGGGCACTTTATATTTAAACAACTAATAAAACAATGTTTATGTACTGTCAAAATAAAAACACAACAGATTTATACAAAGCGAAAAGAATTGAAAAACTCCTGGTTCTAACAGACTGTCATGAGCGACTAATATAGGAATTTTTCCATTCATAGTTTTTAAACACAACAGTCTTTGTATAACACCGATTCAGCAAAATCAGATTTTACACTAACTGACACTATGACATCTCTGTGGTTGGTGACAAAAGACATTTATGTTTTCATTCACTGCCCCAGGAAAGAGGCCATGGGGTCATCGGCTCGGTAACGCTTCATGCGGAAGGCTTCCATCTCCTCCTCTGTGGGTTCACGGACGTCCTTTAGACTGCTGTACGGCCGCTTCCTCTCGTCAATCTGCATCAGTTCAGCCACCTGCTTCAGCCTCTGCTCCTCCGCATTCAACGCCTGCACAAAAAGACACATTGTTCTCCTTTACAATAGGCTATGCAGAGCACAGATGCGTTTAGCACATGACGATACAAGTGTGTGTGTGAGTGGCATTAAAAAGAAACAGTCCACCCACCTTCTTCAACTTTTCTTTCTTTTTTGCTTCATCCTCCTCATCACTGCTGTCAGAATCTCTGTGTTTCTTGCTCTTTTTCTTCTTTTTCTTGTCTTTCATTTTTTCCTGGTGCATCTGTGAAATATTTTGTTTTGTTTAATACAATCATCTTCCTGTCATGTTCTTCTACTGTAATCATATCACAAAAAGGGGAAGGCTGTTAACGTACCTGTAAAAGAGTCTTTGGTTCTTCACTCGTTTGGGCCTCCTGTTCATCCTCTTCAAATAGCACAGAAGAATTACTCTGAAAAAATAAGAAGAAAACTTTTTTTAACAGGTTTGTGAGAGATAAATATATAGAAATAGATGCATGATTCAAATAGAATGTATTAAATAATAAAAAATGAAACAAATAATAAAAGTAATAACATACATGTTTTTATACTTGCTGCCTGTATTACCAACTCATGCATCACATTTTTTCCCCAGTGCATTACAAGTAGCAATGGATGGTTCCATTTACAGGAACTACATTTGATACTCACCATTACTTTCCTGCCAGCTTCCCCTGTACAGTAACTTTGCTTCACCATCGAGTGGCAGCATTTGTAACCCCAATATCCATCTTTCCAATACGATCCCCAGATACACTGCAAAAGCCAAAGGAAAAAATATTTAACGTTTGTAAAACAAAATCCAACATTATTAGCTTTTCCAGTTATGCAACACATCCAGTAGTGCCAGCTAACTTACCATGTGGTTGTTAATGAGCACGTCCTCCTCGTATTTGGAGCAGGCCACAGCCTTCTCCTGTCCCTTCAACACTGCCCCGTGACGAGAATACTCCACATACTCCTCTGTCTGAGCCAGCAGAAGCTCTCGCGGAGGGGCGTCCAAGTGTTCCTCCCCACCGTACTGCAGAGAAGTGCAACATCAGCAAACAAGCAGGGGAAGGGGTATATTTAGCTATTTCTCTTGTCAACAGGAGATTCTACACTGTACCCTTTCCAAAATAGTCTCTTTCTGTTTCTCTTTGAAATCGTCCTTTTTGACTCTGTAGGATTGATGGAGAAGTTGCAGCTTGGTTGGATCTGCCTGGAGGTGAACTTCAGATCCCTTCTCATAGGCTTCCCAAGCAAAGACTGCAGAAGAGACACACAAAACAATGCTAGACCAACAAGCACTGAGAGTTTGGAGCCCATTTTTAACATCAGGTACAGAGGAATTTTTGTATGAGTTGACAAATCAAGACTACTCACGCTGTGTCTGGGCCATGGAAATGGTGTCTCCAGAGTAGCGCACAAAGTTGTCACCGGCATAGCCCACCCTGCCAAACCAAACACATCAGTTTGAGGACAGGCAGAGAAACAACTACAGAAATCGGCACATTTAAATGTTCCATTACACCACCTATAGTGATATTTTATAGTGACTTTTTTTTAATAGCTTACTGGAATTTAGCAAGTTAAACACATCAGCTTCCTTGGCATCTAGCAGACTATTTTCATTTTTACAATCCAATATTTAATAGTCCCATTAGAGAAACTTGGGCTTGCCTTAGTGGTGTACAATGTGTTGCAAACTAAGTAACTCTCTACTTAGTGGTTCTCAAACTGTGGGGCACGCCCCCATTGGGCAAGAATCAAGTGCGTAAATAGCAGTTGGCACTCTGCCTTTATTAACCGGCACCAAATGCCAATTTCACTGAATCGTGCTTCCTCGGACCGTTGACTTGTCACCATCGTAATAGAAAAGCACCTCTTCAGTTCAGCTCCACTGTCGTGTTCCGGGTCGGCAAGAAGACATACAAGAAGCTGAGCTCATCAAAAGAGCTCACTGCAGTCACTGATTATATATTGTTCATCCAAAGCATCACTAAAATGTTAACATTTTAGTTTATTTCAATTAAAAGGTATTTTCTGGTATTATTCTCTCTTAAGGTTATATTTTTCAATGATTCAATGGCATTACAACTTGAAACTATTACAGGTGTTTGTCATTTGTCACGTTTATCAATTTTAAAAATCTTTTAGATTTTTGTATTATTTTTAGCTACATTTTTAAAGGTTTAAAGGGGGGTGTGACCAAAAAGTTTGAGAACCACTGAGTTAGTGAGTGACCCCTACTTAGTACACAATCTGCAAGCTTTCTATAAGAAGCCTATAACTTCCCTAACATAAAAGTGATGATCTTGGACAGTCAACTTTATATTAATATTCACATCAGCACATTTATTTTGATTGCATGCACAAAAAACGCCCCTACTCTTCTGGATTCTTTCCAGTGTTGGAGTACGGGTTCTCCCTCATGGCTCGAGTCTTGGGATCATAGTAGGCTGAATTTGGATCCAGATTTCGGAGATACTGTAAAATAAAGACAGCAATAGTTGGGAAAAACATGATACAGCACTCTGTGGTCATAATATTGAGTACTCATATGCTACTACTACTTATGCTGAGGAGATCATATTTATCCTCTTATAAATCATACTTATGGGACATTTTTATGGGAACTTTTAAGTGTGACTTTCTTTTAGCTCAGCTGGCAATTTTTTTTTAGAAAAAGAAATAGTGTCATGCCCTTGATTAACATACATCGGTTTGCCAAATTTCAAGTTATTTTTACCTTAGCGATGTCCTCGCGGATTCTCAGGTTTCTGACTGTGATTCGTCTCTTGGAGTCAAAGTTTTGTCCGGGCATGTCAAAGTCATCAACATATTTGTCCTCATCCTCATCTTCACTGCTGTGGTCCTGGACAGGGTGAGGAACATTTTTTACTGAGTGCAGAGGCTCCACAATTTCAGTTTTATGTACATAAAGATTAAGTTGAACATGATATGTACCTGAGCTGCATCATCATCAAGATGCTTCCTTGAATTCTAGAAGGATGTTAAAAAACGTAAACGTTTAATTTCATCAAATACAAGGTTATGACAAACATATAGTATAGTTATAAAATTAATGTGGAAAAATTTTGAATACTTACAGCTTCATCTATTAGTTTACCAGAAGCCAACTCCTCCTGGAGTTTCTGAGCTTTAAGAGTACGCTTGGCCTGTTAAAAAAAACAAAAACAAAATATATATATATATAATACATTTTATTTATTTGGCGCCTTTCTGGACACTCAAAATTAGCATGCATTATGGCTTATACAAGTAACAAGTGGTTCCCAAACTTTGGTAGAGAAAAATATTTTTATATGCACCCACATAAAGAGACTCTCAGACATGACCTCGCTTGCAAAATCCTATAGGATTTATTTGAAATGTAATTAATACAGTACTGCAACTTATTAATTTATTAATAGGTTTCTCTTTGTGTTCATGATGTGAAGTCTCTTAGTGGCTCTTAACTTGTTCGGCTTATTACTGTCAGAAGCTAATATTTTGAGGCATGCAACCCACTGTGGTCTCTCTTCATTACCAACCGTTGTACTTGTGGATCCGAGGGCGAGATATGCCTCATCAGTTTCTTGTCTTTAAAACACAGTGCCTACACCAGATCTGACATTTATCACATTGCACCGGACGTGACAAAAGTTTGTGAACCACTGGCCTATATAGTAATAAGACCCTTCCAACAAAATGTATGCAAATGGTCATGGGATAAAAACTTCTCTTTGCTAAGAAAAAAACTTAAGCGAGTCCGCATCAATGGCCTATCAGTATAATAGAATAAACATAAATACACAAAAAACTTCCAACAACATGACTTACCAGATCAACTTTTGAATATTCCTCTACAATGCGCATGTGCTCATCGGGATCGTACCCATTCCAGCGATCTCTCTTTCCATCATAATCCATTGAGAGTTGAATCTGGTCTTGCTCATCTGGTGCCAAACCTGTGCCAGAAAACTTCGCTCCAACCTTTCTGGGTCTCTGTGAAAGACATTTCAAAAGTGTTTACCATTCAAAAGTTTGGTTGGGTTGGTAAGACTTTTTTTTAATGTTTCTTTTTTTAACGTCTCTTATGCTCACCAAGGGCTGCATTTATTGGATCAAAAATACAGTAAAAACATTAATATTGTGAAATGGTACTATAACTTAAAATAAGCTTTTCTAGTTTAATATACTTTAAAAAAAAGTTGTGCTGCTTAATATTTGATACTTTTTTCAGGATTCTTTTATTAAGAGAAAGTTGGGGGGAAAAAACAGCATTTATTTTATTAGAAATCTTTTGTTACATTATAATGTCTTTATTGTCACTTTTGATCAATTTAATGCATCTTTGCTAAATAAATACTGACCCAAAACTTTTGAACGGTAGTATACACTGCATAGTATTCAGTAGTAATAATAAGTTACTATTCCATTCTGAAGGCAGCACAAGAATGTGAGCAACATATAAATAACATCATAACACATAAACTGTTCACCTCCAAACAGTCTTTCTTCTTATGTGTCATGGCACCACAGTTTTCACATGCTCCTTTTCTGTATTTCGTGCTGACTGATTTCTAGTTGACAGGGAGGCAATCAGAAAGGGTTTAGACATTAAATAACTTAAATTATGTCTATCTGAAAAGGGAAAGTGCTTACTTCTTGTACACCTCTCTTGTACCAATCTCCAATAGGTGCAAATTGACTCTGTTTTTCGTCCTGGGGTCTCTGGTGCTTGAGGGTGGGTCTCTTTGATGGGTCGATGTACCAAGGCACAGAGGAGATGTACTGGGGAATATGAGGGTTGATATCCCTAGTAACAAAATATTACGGTCAGGAAAAAAAGTTACAGGATATATGACGGCTATAAAATCAAACACATTCACACTTTTTATTTTAAATAACAGTCCTGATAAATATGAATGGTTCAGTGCATTCTGCTCAAGTTTTATTTCCATTCGCTCTGCTCAACATACTTTCCCTCCTCGTCAACTTCAGCTGGAGCATTTCCCAATTTCCTCTGTTCTTCCAGCTCTTTCTTCTTCCTCCAGTCTTCTCGGGTCATTTTCTTCGGCTCTTCGAGATCTACAATCCCCTCCGTCACTTTAGGCTCCTCCGTCGCCATGATCTTCAGCTGTAACGTTACCTGTAAAGAGATTCAAAACATATATTCACATATAGCAATAATTTAACTCTGAAAACAGTGAATGTGGGGAAAAAACACTCCTCGTGATACCCAAACACAAAAACACAGACATCTAAAAAAAAAAAAAAAAGAGAGAGATCAAAATCTGCTGTGACACAGTGTAGACATCTGTTTAAAATAACAGAAACCAGACAGTTATGAAAATATGTATTGCAATTTGAGTTGTGTATTATTTACAGCTAACGTTACTTGTATTTGACGTAGACTTAGCTTTAAAATTAATAGCCAATATCTCTTACAAGTCCGGCTTTAAGTCAGTAAGTCGTTAATTTACCTTATGTCTTGTGTGAAATTCAACAAACGATGATCAATATTTTACACCTTGATCAGTCGGTTGCGCGAGTTGTTTACAAGCGTGTTGAAAGGACTTCCGGGTAACGACTTCCGGTCTTCCTCGCTGTGTCGTGCTGCATGTACTTGTGTGTCTGAGTGTCGCCATCAGCTGGACTAAAGAGAATCACTGTGGTCAAGACTGGAAACTTACAGCCGGACATTCTCAC
The DNA here is from genome assembly GCF_963993115.1 of Abramis brama. Classification (NCBI taxonomy): domain Eukaryota; kingdom Metazoa; phylum Chordata; class Actinopteri; order Cypriniformes; family Leuciscidae; genus Abramis; species Abramis brama. The sequence continues at coordinate 11,417,008 of NC_139975.1, forward strand.
ACATCTGAGCGGTGGGTGGATGGGTGTTGTTTCAGGAACCAGTTTGAGGAAGTTTATACTCTCAAGTGGTACTACTTATTTATTCCTCACAATTACAAATGCTGTAGCAGGGTAAAAGATTTTACTGTTCTTTTCTATAGATGTTATGTAGTGATTTAGAAGATGCTTTTATCCAAAGCGACTTTGGCAATCACAAGGGTTAAGGCCACTGTTAAACAACAAGTCATATTGGAATTGCAAACAACCTCAACTCTCAAAATAATGTAGAAATGTTGCTACATTTTTGGTAAAGTTAAGTTTTTCAGTCTGAAAATGAGTTAAAATTATACTACTAGTACTAGAAGCTCATAAATGTGTTTGTTGCATACACACACTCCAATAGTAACATTTTTGTATGGTTAAAATGAATACAATAGTGTACCATAATGCTTAATATAATGCTCAATATTTCAATGCATTACGTTTTTCATACTTCTGAATAATGGAGAATCAGCAAGGCTGTGAAACTCATCAGGATAATGCAAGAGATGGCACTTTGTTAACTGAGTGAGTCAATACCAAGCTCTCCCACCCAACATGACACTGAAGACTATTTAAAAATAGCCCTTTTACAGTAACTGAAACTCTGTCGGACAAAGATACTGTCAGCTACTGGCCAACAGAACTTAGCCTGATAAGACAGACAATGATAGACAATGGTTTCCTGAACTGTAACTCAAATGAGATGGCAGAAATACAGACACACTGTAATAATTCTAATAATGACAAGTGCGGTACCATGTTTTATGACAAAATTCATTGTTTTTAGATAATAGTTACAAAGTTATAAATCATTCATTTAGTCATATTTTCCTGTTAGGCAGTCATATATTAAGTGTGATGATTTATGCAGAATCATTAGATGTGCATATATGTAACAGGATGTGGAAAACATGCTTCACTGTTAGACAATAATTTAAATGCTTGTATGTTGATCAGTAAAAGTAAAACAAAGGGACAGGTGCTAAGCAGTGCGAACACTGAATTCTTATCAGTTTCCTCCATTTGTAGCATCAGAGATTTATCTTCTCTGTAAGTTGTTGCTTTGTGCTCAGAGAGCCTCGTGGCCGCCGGTGAGTTTGTGGAAGAGCTCCTCGTTCAGTGTGTCGCTTTGCTGTCGTGAGCGAGTAGACAAGAAGATGTATCCTCCGATGTACTCGTGCACAACCTTACAGTCTGCGTTCACGCAGCTGAATGCTATGTTAATGTTTCCGTCGAATTCAATTGCAACCTTAAATAGAGAAACAGGTGTTGATCATTTAAAAGACTAAATTTCTAAGTGAAGCCAGTGTATTAAATGAGAACCTCTACGTCATTCTTTAGTGTCACATATTTTTTTCCTTATTTTTATTATCATTTTATTGAAACCTACCTGCCGTATGTCCCAATTGACATTCCACTGTCTCATATTATTATAACGCCAAGTCTTCACCACATCTCCAACTCCCAGGTCTATGCGGATCAGACGGTTGTTAGCGATGCCCATAACTTCATCCTTACGACTGCCCTTAAACCTGAGAAATTATTGGATTGTGAAACTGGATCAGACTTTTATAAAATCTCTATATTATAAAAAGGCTTTTTACCACATACCACTGCATATACTGTTTCTTAAATATCCAACAAGCTTGCTTAAAAGGTACTTCAATAGCTGACCATATTTTTTTGTGACTGTAAGGTTAGTCCATTCACCTGATCATGAAGTAGGAAATTCCAAAGTCAGGCAGAGCTTGCCAGATCTGCAGAAACTTCAAGATGGCAGATGTCAAGGAAAGCTGGGCGACATTCTGAAAGGCTTCCAGGATACGAGGAGTTAACTGAAAAGAACAAGAAGAGGTGAGGTTGTGGTAATTAATATAGAATAGGCTATAGTTTATATATATATATATATATATATATATATATATATATATATATATAAAGGTAACACAAACACTGAATAGATAAATATTGCAGTATATTGTACAACATAAAATGCCTGGCAAGCACCGTTCATGGTCACTCTACCTGTTTGGGCTTGTATTTCTTCTGGTATCTTGGTGAGACGAGGCTGTGTGTGTTGATGCTGTCGTCAGTTTGTGCAGCGTGAGCTGCAGAATTGCAACGCTGCATGGAAAGGAATGTCTGGATGTTCTTCACTTCACTCTCATAGGAGCTGTCCAATAATGTCAGGCCTTTGGACGCCAGCTTACAGGCGGCCATCCATTGAGAATACTGCTTTTCCTGATTGGGTGGGGTAGGTGGGAATTAAAAAATAAGTAACACTACCATTCAAAAGTAAAAAGAAAAGGATATTCAGCAAGGATGCATTCAATTGATCAAAAGTGAAAGTAAAGATATTTATAATGTTACAAAAAATGCTTTTCTTTTGGGCTACATTCATCAAGAAATCCTAAAAAAAATTATTGTTTCCATAAAACTATTAAGCAGCACAACAGTTTTTCAACATTGATAATAATAAATGTTTCTTGAGCAGCAAATCAGCATATTAGAATGATTTCTGAAGAATCATGTGACAGTGCTGGAGTAATGATGCTGAAAATTCAGCTTTGTCAGGATTTCTTATCTTAAAATATATTCAAATTCATATTCAAAAAACTGTTTTTATTGTATTTTTGATCAAATAAATGCAGCCTTGGTTAAAACATTAACATAAAAACTTCTTAACAGAGTTTTGAATACAGATCAATGTTATCGTACATTTTCACAACGCAAGTAGATTTCATTCATGCCTTCTGGTGCAGGAATGAGGAGTTTGATACAGAACTTCTGGCCCGCTACACTGACATCAGGGGCGACCTCACAGCCTGGGGAGATGCAGATTAGTTTCAGTTTACACAGTCTCATTACACTGACGAGTGTGTCTGCTCCACCGCCACTGAGGTGTGAAAACATATTCACATGATATACATGCACAGTGTGGGGGGAAGCTGCACACAGAAGTGATTCATCCGACTGAATTTGTATTTTATTTATAATACATAAATGACCTTTCAGGTTCAGTTGTTGCATAGGTTCTCCATAGCGGTCCTCTTTGCTTTTATAATAGGAGATTGAGGTGTCCTGAAAGTTGCACCAGTACTGCTTGTAACCCTTTAGAGTGAGTCTCTTTGGCCTACAGGGTGGAAAATCATAGTTTCATATCATCATAAAATCATAGGTCAAATGTTTATGGGACTGACAGTAGGATTTAGCCAAAGGAAAGAGCCTCACCGAAATATTTTCAAATAGTCATTCAGCTCTGGAGCAGTCATATTGTCCTGTGAAAGTAAATGTCAGACTTAGTACCTCTAAATCTGTCTCTGCATTCCATCTCCATGTCGCTTTGCTGCTGTTGTATTAAAGTAAAGAGGATTTATTCGAAGTGTCTCTCACCAGTATGTCTGTGCTGTTGCCGTCTCCCACCATCTTGACCTCCAGGGATTTCAGGGCAGACTCTAAGTCATCCATCCCTTGACAGGAAGAGACCATGTCCTCAGACAAGGACAATTTTCCTATGTGGTACTGAATAAGAGAGTGGAGAAAGAGAGGTAGATGTAAGAATGCGATTGCTTACTATTTCTGGCAGTATTATTTTTCTGTTGTACCTGAAGGGCTCCAAACAGCATCATTTCCTCTTCTGTACAGTCTATGTCCTCCAAGAGAATCGCCCAGCGAGCTTGCTCATACAACTGCGTCAGACGCACCACATCATACTAGAACAGAGAGAGAATCAATTTTCCACTTCTTTCCGTTTCATGGCTCTTAGAAAAATTGTATATGCGGATCATAACCAAAGTCCTACCTTGGGATCCATATCATGGAAAGTGTAGTATTTGAAACGAAGCCATAGTCTGTCATTCTCTTGTATTCCCTGCTGCATTAGTGAACGAGATGAATCCAGCCACCTCCGGGGAACAGAGGAACATTTATTTTAAGGCGAAATGAGGATTGTTATTTTTGAATGTGTATTTTTGTTTCTCGGCTGTACCTGGTGTGAATATGTGTTTTGTCCACCACACTGGCCGGCCGGTAGAGTTTAGCGATGGCTTCAGGAGCAGGTGAGGGCAGACTGACAGACAGCATTTTATACACCGCCTCAGTCTTAGGAGAGTCAGCAAAATGAGCCGGCATGCCATTGTACAGAGCTTGAACAGAACCTACGTCAAGATAAAATCCACTTTAAACTAGAATACTTTGACTAAATGATAACTCTAAATTTAGGCCTATGCCATTCCAGTTTGGGGTCAGTAAGTTTGTTTATTTAAATTAGTACTTTTATTCAGCAAGGACACATTTAATTGATCAAAAGTGTATAATGTTAAAAAATGTCTACTTTAAATAAATGCTGTTCCTTTTATACTGGTTTACTGTATTTTTGATGCAAGTAAATGTAGCCTTGCCACATTAGAGGTTTCAAAAACATTTAAAAAATCTTGCCTACCCCAAACTTTTGATAGGGGTACAATAGGAGTCCATTTCTGTCCCCCAAGGTACAATCTACACTAACGTACCCCATAGGGCTTATTATTGGACCTCAAGGTACATATATGTACCTTTTTGAGGGTCAAAAAGCATTAAAAGGTACATATATGTACCGTTTCTTTTAAAGGTTAAGGTACAATATTGTACCCTTGAGGGTACAGCCCCAGTGACAAGCCATTGTACCCCTAAAGGTACAGTTATGTACTTTATTTTCTGAGAGTGTAACGAAAACATATTTAATGTGTAATTTTGTGCACCTGCGGTTAGAGGAACATCTGTAAGATCATACAGCTCTTCTGAGGAATCTTTGTCCTTCTTTTTCTTTTTTTCTTCAACAGGACGGAGCAAGGAGAGCTCCTCTGGGTGACGAATATCTGAAAGCGAGAAAGATTCATTTTGGAAATGGCCACCTGACACTTGGTAAAATGAATACAGATTGCTTACAGAGGCTCACTTACTGAGAACCCTGCAGATGCCCACGACAGTGCGAAACACAGAACTGGAGAAACAGGCCCGCATCCTCAGAGTCGCCCCGTTTGGCAAGCCCAGTCGCAGAGGCTTGTGCTGTGGAGTGAAGATCAGGCGGGCGTCCGCGTGGACCCCGCATTTGTCCAGTGTCCAGCCGGTCCGCAGCAACCACTGCTGCTTCTGCTCCCACCACAGGGCATGATCGGACCAGTCCTTCTTCAGCTCTGGAAATAAGACACAAGAACATCTCACGGGGTAAATACAGATTGAGGAACCCTACATAATGGGTATTTACAGTTGTTGTGCTGTTGACCGTACACACGTTTAAAAGTTTGGGGTTGGTTCGATTTTTTTAATGTTTTTCAAAGAAGTCTTTAATTCTCACCAAGGCAAAATAAAATGTATTTAATAAAAAAAAAACGTAACATTGTTAAATATTATTACTTTTATAACATTTCTGATTATTATCAATGCTGAAAACAGATGTGCTGCTTAATATTTTTGTGGAAACCACTATACATTTTGTTTTCATGAATCTTCAATGAACATAAAGTTCAAAAGCATTTATTTGAAATAGCAATTTTTTTGTAAGCTGCTGTCACAGAATTAGTGCACAACTAAAATGAATGATACGCATCTTTTTATTAACAAATATAATAGCCCATTTTTGAAGCATCTAGAACATAACTCACTGGTCTGCTCAACTAATTTGAGAATAACTCCACCAATGTGCAGGTCAGAGGTCACACTGATTTTGAAAGGTGGGGCATCAGGTCCAAGCTCCTCCACTGCGACTGTAAGGTCCCACGCTGCCATTCTGCTGCCAAGAGACCCCAAAAAAGCTGGAACCAATGAGGTTTGATTACACACAAGCTATTCTGTACAGTACATTCTTCTATTTCAGTGTTGAGCGTAGACCAAAATGTGAACTTTAAAAGGCATGATAAGCAGCTGTACGTCACATGGTTAGCACGATCATACTGATGGACACATCACCAGCACATGCTTCACACCCTGTGAGTGTAATCATGCTATTTTGCTCCAAGTTATGTTTAATATCTGCTGTGGCCGATACTTCCCTTTTACACACGAATCACATGGAACCACATTTCCTCTTTTAATCAAGCGTCTAATCCACAACTAGATGTTAAAAGGTGTTTTGGTGTATGGTATTGGTCTATGTGTGGGTGTGGGTGTGGGGGTGTGTGATAAATGTGAATGTAGTTCACTGAAACTGAAAACTGAAATAGACCTAAACTCAAGAAACTTTACACACATATTTAACATTTCAACTTTATTTGTAACATAAATGTCTTTTAAACTCTATATTAAAATAAATCAATAGAGAAATTCAACACTTAGGATCGGCAACGTGCTTAGTCGGGTAGATATTAAATGTGTTAGATGTCATTTAATCAGTTTTATACTGTATTATACTATAAATTACTATTCATATTCATCCTATTAAATTACTATTCATATTTCTAAATGTTTATGATCTGAAATAAAGTGTCTACAGAAATGTCTCACTGTTGTTGTTTTAAACTGCTCACTATTATTAGCTCAAAATATGAGTCAAATATTGAATAATATTTCGTTACCTTTTCTGTTGTGCTCTGGATTTGCCGATAGAGTCTTAGTTTTGCGCAGCCAATTAAAAGCTGGTAGGTCCCTTTATGAGATACACAGACAAACACACACTCATATGGGCAAGACCCCTCTGCTGTGAAGAATCAGTTGCGGTTTTCAGGGTATGTCAGAGCTGACAAAAAAGGGTGTTCCTCTTTTCTCAGCTTCCGTATATAACGGAACTGTATATATTACAGTTTTATTTTCACACTGGGTGTGCTCTTACACACACACACACACAAAAGAAGAACTAAAGCACTAAGTTCCAACATCAAATTTATATAATTTTGATCTGCTTAGTGGTCATCAGTGGAAACACTCTGGAAGAGATTATTTTAGAAGAGAATACTTTTTTTTTTGAGTTTTTAATTTGGCCCACATTGAAAAAAGATCAAAGTAAAAGGGTGTATGGGGTATGTTAAAATGACATTTCAATGCTATAGTTCCACTTCAAATAAATCTGTTTTTTTATGACCTCATATTAATTGAGAGAGTGCATCCAATATTTGTACTTTATATATTTGCTATATAATTGCTATATTGTTATTTTTATATATATATGCTCTCTCACACACACACACACACACACACACAGTACGGTCAAAAGTTTGGAAACATTACTATTTTTCATGGTTTTAAAAGAAGTCTCTTGTATTAACTCATGGACCCCTACATATTGGTATAGTCCCATTTGATTATGCTAATCAAGCCTGCATTTATTTGATCAAAAATACAGAAAAAATGTAATATTGTGAAATATAATTACAATTTAAAATAATGGTTTTCTATTTGAAAATACTTTAATATAATTTATTTCTGTGATGCAAAGCTGACTTTTCATCAGCCATTCCAGTTTTCAGTGTCACATGATCCTTCTTAAATCATTCTAAAATGCAGATTTATTATCAATGTCGGAAACAGTTGTGCTTCTTAATATTTTTTATTAAAAAACCTGTGATACTTTTTTTCAGGATTCTTTGATGAATAAAAAGTTAAAAAAGAAAAGTGTTTATTTAAAATATAAATCTTTTGTAACAATATACTCTACCGTTCAAAAGTTTGGAGAATTTTTTTTTGAAAGAAATTAATACTTTTATTCAGCAAGGATGTGTTAAATTTAGAAAAAGTGATAGTATTATATTGTTAGAAAATATTTCTATTTTGAATAAATGCTGTTCTTTTTAACTTTTTATGATTATCACAGGTTCGAAAAAAATGTATAAAAATAAAGCAGCACAACTGTTTCCAACATAACTGAGTATCAAATCAGCATGTTAACATTCAGCATTTATTCAAAATAGAAATATTTTCTAACAATATAAATCTTTACTTTTCACTTTTTATCAATTTAACACATCCTTGCTGAATAAATGATTTCTGAAGGATCATGTGACACTAATTATGCTGAAAATTAAGGTTTGAAAAATATAATAAATTATATTTTAAAGTATATTAAAATAGAAAACCATTATTTCAATTGTAATAATATTTCACAATATATATATTTTTTTTTTCCTGTATTTTTTTTATGCAGGCTTGACGAGCATAAGATACTTATTTCAAAAACTTTAAAAATAGTAACGTTTCCAAACTTTTGACCGGTGATGTATGTCCTAATTCACATAAAGTTGAATCTAAAGTCCCGATTTTGAAAATGGTACTTGTCAAACCAAAATTATTAGCCGCAGACCATCTAGACTAAATAGTGCGCTTACAGCGTCTTGCCGCTAGAGATCAGTAAAGGATAAATGATTTTGATTCGGGACAATCCAAATACCGAGAAGCGCTTGAATATAACTCATGGACCCCTACATATTGGTATAGTCCCATTTGCTTTTATTGTACCAGACAGTTGACTTTCAATTTCACTTCTTACTTTATAAACTCTTTCTTCCAACTGTCTTCAAATCGAAACAAGGATAAAATCGAGGCGCAGACGGGAGTCATTCGGGCTTTAAACATTAAATTTGCCAGCTGTCAACTGTCAAGACAGACCAGAGTCACCAGACCATGGTGTTTCAGATGTCAAAACTTGCTGCTCGTGTTTCACTCTCTAAAAGTGTTGGGTTCATATCCGGCACTGGAAACAGATGGCCGAGTCATCTCAATTTCATCAGCAGACTTGCACATCGCTCCTTTCATGCACTCCGCAGCGAAGGCAGAGGGTCTGCGAGTATCAAAGAGCTGGCCTCCCGGGGGGTCTTACGTAAAGCAGGCAGGTGGGAGAAGGTTTCCTCAGCCTCAAAGTCTCTCCACTGGCAGAGTGGAGGGGCCGTTAAGCCACTTCGCTCCGGCATGGTTGTCCTAGGAGCCGTGGGGGTCTCGGCTGCGTTGCTGGCGTCTCTGCGCACGAGCACGCTGCACGCTATGAGCGCGCGGCCCGGCCTGAACCTGGACTCGGAGAGCAGTGACTGGAAAGAGGCAAAGAGTGAGTCTCTCCCTAGAGTTGATGTTAGACACCCGTCCACCCGTCTCTGTTAACCTTCATTAACAGAGAACCAGAAAGAAATATAAGAAATTAAGATATATAATAACGCCATCTTCTTATGACTCAACATCAACCTGATATCTATGACTTTGATATCTATCTATCTATCTATCTATCTATCTATCTATCTATCTATCTATCTATCTATCTATCTATCTATCTATCTATCAATCAGAAGGCTTTCTCGTGCCAACATCACAGTTTGTTTACAAACTTTACTCATCTAATGTTAGTTATTAATAATGTAGTTATGAATTTCTGAATAAAATAAAAACTTCGCATTTTTGTTTTTCCTTTATTTTGGTATGATTTGGTTTAAATTATTTCTATTTGGTAGATACGCTTTGCTCCATGGATAAGGAGAAGAGGAGGGAAATGTACAGGGTTGACTTCATTCCTCTGGAGAAGATTCCTGTCTGGAGTCCATCAGGTGAACAAAACACTCATCATGTATAATAATTATAGCAAAAGTGAATCTCTTTGTTTTGATCCGAGTACAATTTGATCTGTTTGTAGTCCAGAAAGTGTTTGAAGGTTAAAGACATGAATATATTGTTTTATTGGATGTAGACCACATTGGGGTTGTTTTGTGTAAAACAGTTTATATGTGACCCTGGATCACAAAACCAGTCATAAAGTCGCACTGGTATATTTGTGGCAATAGCCAACAATACATTATATGGGTCAAAATTATGGATTTTTCTTTTATGCCAAAAATCATTAGGATATTAGGTAAAGATCATGTTCCATGAAGATATTTTGTAAATTTCCTACCGTAAATATATAAAACATTTACTTTTGTGAGTGAATGCAGCACAATCGTGAACATAAATGCACATCTTTAAAGGAGATTTTCTCAATGTTTTGATTTTTTTTGCACCCTCAGATTCCAGATTTTCAAATATTCGTATCTCGGCCAAATATTGTCCTATCCTAACAAACCACACATCAATGGAAAGCTCATTTATTCAATGTTCAGATTATGTATAAATCTCAATTTAATAAAATTGCTACATGTGGTCCAGAGTATGTGAACATCACTGTTTGCTTCTTCTTAGGTGACTCCTCTTGTAAGCCTCAGTACCAAGTCAATGAAGAGTTGAATAAGAAAATATCCCTCTTCAGTGGCGACATCACAAAACTGGAGATCGACTCGATTGCCAACGCAGGTGAGAGTCGAAGTACAGGAAAAATCATAGTCTACATTTACCTGCTTGTGTTTTACCTGCTTGTGTTCTGACAAACAATTTTATCGTTTCCCAAAACCGTGTGTGCCTGGCCGTACATTATAAACTTAAAACAGATTCAGCAGTTTATTGTTAAAAGTTTTTTTTTTCTTGGCCATTTTTTTTTTCATTGTTGTTGAAAATATACAATCTGCAGGAAGATTTGGCATAGTTGAGCTTGAATGTTTGTGGCCCTGTTTTGTCTGAAATGAACTCTGCTATATTAAGGCAGTGAGCCTTTGCCTTTCTCAGTTGGCAGCATTAAATGTCCATTTGAGTTTAGAGAGCAAATGCATTCAGTAGTTTTATAGAGAACAACAACAAAAACCCTCTCTTCAGCCGTGTCACTCTTTTTCCAGTACTATTTTAATAAAGCTGAACAATAATTGTCAGCGGTCCTCATCAGTAGAGCTCATTGTCTGTCTCTGGGATCCAGTCAGTCCCTTTGTAGACACACCTGAGAGTTTTGAACCATTCATCTGCATTTGCTTGTGTGTTCTTGGCAGTTAACTGACTATCAGGAGCTTTCAAGCTTTTCACATTTGCTTCCTTTAAATAGCAAAAGAGACAAGTCAAGCACTATGATGACAGACTAAAAACACCAGGGGCGTAGCCATCCTTTCAGAAGTGAGGGAAACAGAAATGCCAAGTGTATTACCAGGTTTTTTTTCCTGACAATTGTTTAATTGACAGGTTTTATTTTTTCTTATCTCTTGCTATTAATTGGCTAAGAAATAAAATACACTGCTGAGCATTAACCAGTTATTTCTATTCTATAATATTTTTTTCTATATTTTAAAAATGACAAATTTATGATTGGTTTGTATACTACAAACACTTGTGCATTAAGTCATCATGGATTTTATACAATGTAAAAAAAAAAAGATCACAGAATTTTTCTTCACATAAATGATTTCCTGGATCGCCACAAGTTATTAATTCTACGAGTCAGTTTTGGGCTTTTCCGCATTTTAGATAAGAATAAAACGTCTTGTCATGCATAGACTATCTTGACTCTGAATTTAATCTAGATTTATTCACATTGGCCCATTAAAACTTCTATGTGAAGACGCTTGCCTGGAAAAAATTGTGGGGGACGAATTTACAGCCCTTGCATATTCTACGCCAATGAAAAACACCATTGGTTACATCTTAGTAAAGCTCTACCTCCAAACTTTAGTCAGAGTAGCCATATTTAATTTTGCACAAAGGAAACAAGGTTGTGAGGGACATATTTACAGTGGGTTGTACTGGTGTAATGTGTACCTTGGTGTCAGTTGTTCAACACTGAAGTACATCGTTACAAAAGATTGACTGTAAAATTAGATGGAACTAAGATATAAGGACTGTACATCTATCCCTCACAGCCTTGTTTTCATTTGTGCTCAAATAAATATGCCGTCTAATCCGAATAGGGTCCGTTGTAGGTCAGGAAACGAAACAATTTCATAATTAATCTATAGCTATTAGAGTCAGCATATTCCAGATATTTAGCATATTGACATTAGCATATTCATACAGGGTTAGTAGAGTGCTCAGGTTTATTATTTCTCCATCATCACCTCTAAGCTGCCATAAAGCAAAGCAATGATTGGTTAATGTTTTAGCAATCATATTGCCACATAGGACTTACGCTTGCTGCTAGATGGCCTAATGGAGCTCATTTAAACAGGTATGCAATGCATGAGTAGAAAGAAAGGAAGTGGGCGAGGAGAAAAAGAAGCTGAAAAGGCAAAGGACTAAGAGTGAGCATGAAGAGAGAGAGAGAGGAGTTTGTCTGACAGGGCATTGATTCATCTCTCCCAGTTGACGCATTGATCGGCTGGCCGTAGGTCTCGGTGTAAAAGCGTGAGGATTAACAGACTGTCCAGTGGTCATTCATTTGGAGGATGGAATGAAGTTCTCAGGACTGCTAAGTATGCATCTCACTCACCAAAGAACCCAATTGAGTGAAAGCACTTGTTGTATCTAGTATGTTTTTATAGCATGTTGCTTTAGCAGATTTTGCAGGTATAATATAACCTGATTGGTGTTTTGGAAGTCAACTTGAAATGGCATTTGCAACTTATTGTGACATTTCTGAGTGAAATGGAAAAAGAGAGGCACTTGATTTTAACTATTGGGATTTGGTTGGATCTTGAAAAGTTGTTGACAGGTTGAAAAATTAGAGGGCTTGGTGACATCAACCGTAAAAAAAGAAGAAGAAAAAAGTAGTTTCAGATGATGAGCACGTTATTACTTCGTTATTTTTTGGCTGTAGAAAACCACTTGTTATGGTGCTTGATATTGCAAACTGGTATTTCTTTAAAATAGTCACCAAACAAATGTTACAGTGCAGTGATTATTTCTAATCCGTTTATCTTTATCTTTTCATCTGTGGAGGCTGCTAGATCAAGGGTGGGCAAGATTTTTGGCACATGGCCCACATACATGAATAAAGTTACCTTTGAGATACAATGTTGTTCTCGATTTGTTCCTGTATTCTTAAAGCTGAGAGAATTTAATGTACTTATTCTAGTACATGACGCACAATTTTCTGAAGTGCATCTGTGACTGATTGGGCCACTCAGTTCATTACTTGATTTTGTTTTTGAATTTGTTCATGTAATGTTTAATGTAGTAACCATTTCTGGTCTTGGAGTCTTTACTAAAGAGCAGATGAATTGAATCAGTTGTGTTTGATTGGGGAGACATCCAAATTGCGCAGAGTGTTTGGGAAACAGATCTATATTTTTGGAAGTAGCACCAAGCAGTGACATTCCTTTGAACAGAAAATAGCTCTGGAGGTCGATAATCTCCAACATGCAGTTAGATGTTTGATAGCACCTTTCGCAATGGAAAGTGAGAGAGAGAACATGCTCATGGTTGCCGGGCAAATTGAGTTAAATATTGGGCAGAATGTTGACAAATTGTCCAGGTTTAAAGCTCTGATTAAATGTTTTGGTGTGGATGGCAATCTGGCAACCCTGATGTTAAACGCTTGGGGAGACTCGTTAGGTGCTACTGAGCCGTATCGAATTACGAAACAATTTCAGGATAATTGACCTGTGGGCTGAATTAAACCACGTTGAGGGTCGTAGTTCTCCCGTGTCTGTGCTAGACTGTTATGAAAGTTAGATTTAAACAACAGCTGAACTGAGCAAAAACGTACGAACGCACAGTCTTTGAAACTTTGAGAACTCATCAGTCAATAGGGAGAGTGATGGAGAGTTGGGCTGGAGTGGGGAGGACTGTTTGTCTGTTGTTCTCAATAAAGATTGGATTTACAATAACATTGCCTCCACCCCCTGTCCTCTCTCTCCTCCCTCTCACAACATTTTACAGCTCTTGGCTTCTGGATCTGCCCTATAAAACACCGTAAACATAAAATCCACAAGCACTTAAGAACTGTCCTTCCGAGAGCAGGGGTGGAGGGAGGGATAAACATCCTTTTTACGCCACTAGCCATCCATCGCTCTGTCAATCCACCCATCCATCTAGTTAGTGGGAGAGGATATACTGTCCTGTATTGGTTTATTAAGATGCATTACATTGTGAATAGTGTATTGTGATTGAGTTTGTGAGAAAAAACACATGCCCTTGTCGGTTAAGTAAACAAAAATATATATACATATTTTCATAACCGTGAAAAAGAATCAACAGTGTTGTTTAATGAAGATTGTGTTGCTGCACCATGTTTGCTCATGGAAGAAATTGCTTTTGCCCTCCATGTTTATTCATATTCTGCTGGGAATTAAGGACAAATGTCAGTATTCTGAGTCAGATGAGTGATATTCCAGACACAGATAAAGAAATGATCTCAGATAAGAGTGATGCTATGCTGTTTAGATGAACAAAAATAGAAAAAAAGAGAAATAAATGGGATGGATTTGATTGCATTTCTGTATTATGAAAAGCAGCAAAAGAAACTGGAGGGCGCTGTGAATGAGCTGAAGGCTACTCGTTTTTTTATTTTTTATTTCTACTTTTGACTGACAGCAGAATAATCTAGAAAGCCCCAAGATGCGTTGTACAGAACTCTATCTTTACCCTCAGCCAGAAAAATAGCCCCACAGATAGTAGAGAGGCATGACAGAGGATAAGAATGAAGGGAGTAATGCTCCATTTCTCCCTGCGCAGTTTTAGACTTCACTGCCGGGTAAGACGGAATGCATAATTCACACTGATATGTCTTCCTTTCACAGAAAGCTTGTGATATTCACACAGCTTTGGCAGGGAGTGTGGATAGCGCTACACAGACGTATGCAAAATGTGTAGACATCTCTAAATAGGTCTGAAAATGCAGCTTATTTGTCAAAGAGCATAAGCCATTAAATCTGTTATCTGTTGCAAATGAAGCTCAGCCTCCTTAGCTGGTGGTTCAGACCCCTCTCACCAGCGTAGGCGAATTTAAAATGAGTTCACACTGAGAAATCTCACATCTCTCAGCATATGCCACATTGTTGCTAATTGGAAACCAAGCTTGTTGGAGGGAAATTGTTGTCACACACAACCCTAATAAATTCATTCTGTCTGTGTCGCTTAGAAGATTTCATTTTAGTGCAATAGTTTTTCTTTTATGCAGCATTTTAGCCAATTTAGTTTGTTTTGTTGAAAACGGTGGCAATTTGGTAGAAGGAAAAAAAGATTTAAGCATTTATGAGAACAATGAATATGAACTGAATGAGAATAAAACTGTTTAGATATTTTGGAGCGTCCGGACATTCCCAAACGTAGTGCCGTGATAGAATTCTGTTTGATGCCTGAGGCTTTGGAATCATCTTTCAGTTACTGAACCTTTAAAGGGGCTATATGCTTTTTTCTGAAATTTAAACTCGCGACTGACACCTGTGGCCAAAAAACGGAACTGCTCTTCCTTTCTGCTCGCTCTCGTACGTACACACTTCACAAGTCATCCGCTGCAAAGAAGTCAACATTATGTTTACAGAGGTAAGAACAGTCAAATACATATATTGTTTGAGAAACTAAGTTTGTTTGCTGACTAGAGGTGGTGGCAGAGTGATCTGAAACGTTTAACATGAACGCGCTTGACGTCACATCCGCAGACAGCGCGCGAAAAATCCGACCCGACAGAAAATAGGAAAAATAGGATACAGGCTTATAGGTGCACCCACTGTGAGCTGACAAGGTGTCAGTATGCTCATCAGGAGATGTTTGAGTCATACATGGTCAAATAAAAAGGCTATTGTTACGTTTATTTTGGGGAAACAGTTGCATATAGCCCCTTTAATGATATGATTTATGATTTTAAATGAATGATTTATAAATGAATGATTTAGGGTTTAAAAAAAAGATCTGAGTACGTTTGCAGAATGGCAGCTCCATAGCAATTATTTCAGGCCTCGTTAAAAGCCTCCCACCTTATCCCATTCTCTCACAATCAATCGCCACTTTAGCTCCAATGAAGGAATGTGAATTTGTTGGTCTCCTCTCTAGTCTAATTAGCTTAATTGACCCAATGTGGTAAATGCAGGGAAAAGAGGCATGTGGTTCATCAGGGACGACTTCTGAGAGTTTCTGCTGCTGTTTGGATTGGTGCAATTGCTTGCAGTAATTGTAATTCTCAGTTTGGTTGCGCTAGGTGCAATGTGAGAGGCACTGTGAAGCCCCTATAGGTGTAGCTTCTTGGGTGTTTGATTTACCAGTAATTGGTACTTGTCAAACTCTCAAGTTAATTGTTGGGTATTGTCAAGTTGGCCTTTTAACTGGTGATTTGAGCGGCAAAAGCTACTTTAAGGTTCGTTATGGATGCCTTCTTCCATATGTCAGTGTCTACAACTGTCTTTGGCAGTCATATGCTTAATAACACTCAATAATTTGATGTTGCTGCGAATTGTAAATCGCTATGGAAGAAGGTGCTGTTTTCCAATTATCTAGTATTACATTCATTTGAGAAATGGGTTGGGGAACAGGTGCAAATAACTAATTGAACCTTACGCTGTCTGAGAAGCCACACCGAGGACATGGCAGTTATTTTACGTATACATTAAGCTATTGAAGAGCTTGTGTTTTAAAGGCCAGTCTTTCTTGGATACTGTATACTGCGCTTCCCCCCTCATTATATTGCTTACACAGGCATTACCACACTATCCAGATTGGAGGCATGTTTGCGCTTTAAAAAGACTCTATCCAATTGGCTACTCTTTTCATTATTCACTCTTCCAGCGGATGAGCTTGTGCCATTTATGCCTATCAATGTCACCATGGAGATTTTCTCTAAACTGTTCAAATTCATAAGGCCCTTAGGGAACTGACAAAGGGGGTTATGCCTCACACATGAAAGATTGGGTGAGAATAGATGGGTGCATTCATTATTATTTTAAAGGACAGGGCAAACATTTTTTGCTTGGATAGATCATGTATTATGATAGATCATATATATATAGATCATTTATTTCTATTAACTACATACACATCAACAAAGTGTTTCATCACAACTTTTAATGATACATATATAAATGAAAAAGATAACAAGCTTTATTTACTATTCATCATGATGGTATTCCATATCTATAACGAGAGAAAGAAGTGATTTACATGTACTACTTGTTTGAATAGTTCACATTTAAAATGCATCAGAAAAGGCTGGAAAATTGCAGATCCGGTACGGATATCCTTTTAGTGTTCCTACCTTTCTACTCTCCCGGATAATGCTGCGTTTAAGTCACACAAAGTCAAACTCTGGAAAAAAAGTGGATTGTCTTTAATCAGTTAAAGACCTTTGTTCTCTCTCTTCCTTCTTAGCCCACACACGAGATGCAGAGGTTCACAGTGTTACATATTTTATTAATCCCTGATTTCTGTTTTTCCTGCACCTCAGCGTTACACACACAAAGATTGTAATGAGCTGACGTGTAAATGTTGTCCGATCATTTGTCATCTACTTTAATAGATTTAGTCTCCACGATATTCTCTAGTATGTTCTGTATCAACAAGCCCTGCCCTTAATTTACTTTTTTTTTTCTTTCTTTTTTTTTTTACATGCTAAATTGACTGTGTTATCTATGTCAGCCTGTCAGTTTAGGTTCATTCATCAATAAGGGTTGACCCCCTTTCATGATTGTCGTGCCTCTTTCTATTTAGATTAAATTTCCTCAGATTTTAAAGTCATACCTTCATCATAATTTAAATGTGGTTGTCTTTTGTTGAGCAGGTGAAACTACTGAGCTTTGTAAATTTGATTTGACTGTTCTTGAAACCTCCATGTGGTGAATAGAAAATGTTATTTTTTCTCGTTCTCAGACATGAGATATCTACTTTTTCAGTTTTTTTTAAGACAAATTTTCTTTTGTGAACATGAAACCTTTTTTCTGTGCTTTCATCTCTTTCCTTCTCTTTCCTTTTGTCTCCTTCTACCACACTTTTCTCACTCTCATTAAAAGAAAAGAAACCCAGAAGCAATTTGAGGTCTTTCATTGTCAAAACTATTATCACCACTGTCAGCTCCCTGGGTTGGGAACAAAGTCCTCGTGCTGCGTGCAAAAGAAATAGAGAGAATAAAGGAAAAGCCCATAAAAGGAGGGAGAGAGAACGGAGAATCAGAATTTGAATAACACCCCCCAAAAAGATGTTTTTTTTTGTTTGTTTTTTTGTTTTTTTTGTCATCAGTATCCCCAGAATGGAAAGGCATCAGTTTCCCCCAGTGCATATATACACAGTAAAGTCCAGGTAGCAAAACTATATCTAAATGAACCTGTTCCCAGATCTCATCATCATCATCAATCATCATCATCATCATGCTAACCCTTAATATGACCTAGTTTTAGGACACTGATAATCATTGGTACTAAGATGAAAAAACAGCTTCAATTATCATCTGAATATTGGATAACATCAACACCAAGAGTGGTATCCCTGGCACTTTCTGACTATTATAGGTATTTTAAGCATGTTCCAGAGGGCTTTTTGCCTGTTAAGAACAATGTTTTGAAAACAGACTAAAGTAGGCACAAAGGGTACTTTGGAATAGGGGTGTGCCGAATGAAAACCTGCTTCATTCACATTTCACAAAGTGTTCCACTCTGAACATTTTTATGTAACCATGTTAATGTTTTGCATCAGTGTCTGCAGGACATTGTCCATAAAGCTTTTTAAAGGGATAGTTCACCCAAAAATTAAAATTCTGTCATTAATTACTCACCCTCATGTCGTTCCAAACCCGTAAGACCTTCGCTCATCTTCAGAACACAAATTAAGATATTTTTGATGAAATCCGATGGCTTTGGGGGGGGGGGGGGGGGGGGGGTTAACTGCTATTTAATTAACACTTTGAAGGCTCAGAAAGGTAGTAAAAAATTGGTTAAAATAATCCATGTGACTACAGTGGTTCAACCTTAATTTTATGAAACGCCGAGAATACTTTTTGTGCGCCAAAAAAACAAAATAACGACTTTATTCAACAATCTCTTCTCTTCAGTATAAGTCTCCAACGCGCGTTCACAAGAGCACCACGACGCATGCGTGTGGAAACCCGGAATCCTCTGTTAGACAGCGAGATACATGTGTCGTCTTATCATCTGAACTATCCAAACTTTCAAGATGTGGCATGACAATATCACAATTGATGCAGCACACACTCTCCTGTTCAGTAGGCATCGCTTGGCACTGATGATCTGAGCATGCGTCTTCCTCTATTTGTAAACACAACCAAATTTGCGTTTCCGGGTCATATGTCAGAACGCCAGCTCCTGCGTCATCACCACACACACATGCGTCTAGAGCACCACGGAGACTGATACAGAAGAGAAGAAATTGTTGAATAAAGTCGTTGTTTTTTGTTTTTTTTGGCGCACAAAAAGTATTCTCGTTGCTTCATAAAATCAAGGTTGAACCACTGTAGTCACATGGACTATTTTAATGATGTCTTTCCTGCCTTTCTGGACCTTCAAAGTGTAAATTAAATAGCTGTCAATGGAGCCCCTCCTGCGCCATTGGATTTCATCAAAAATATCTTAATTTGTGTTCTGAAGATGAACGAAGGTCTTACGGGTTTGGAACGACATGGGGGTGAGTAATTAATGACAGAATTTTCATTTTTGGGTGAACTAACTCCTTTAACTCCTGATTTTGAACAGTGAATAATTTTCTTTCTTTCTAGTAATGTCTTAAAAGATGCAATTCAATTAACAGAATCCGGATTTTTGTTTTAAACGTCATGATGTTACACCAATTCTCCAATGGTAAATGAAAACTGCCATTTTAAATATAAATATTTTGATTTCAAATCTATTTGAAATCATCTACCCAGTAATAACATTTTGTTTCTGATGAATAGGGAAAAATGGTCCCCTTAGAATCGGCACACCCCTACTTTAGAACCTAGGGAAAAGAAACCCTCACCCAACTGCTTTACCTAAAGAAAGGAACAGAATAGGCAGTGGGTTATAAAAAAGGCTATCACGTGTATGAATAATCTATGTCTGGTATTCCCCCTTCTCTGTATCCTCGATTTGTTCCATAGCCTGGATTTCCTGTGTGGTTCAGGGTGCTCCTATATAGAGTTGCATTATTAGAGGGAAAGATAGTATGGATGTATGTCATATCCTCAACTTTTGCCTTAGGCTGCAAAGGCTGTTGGGCAGACATTGGTGTCATTTGAAAGCCGTGGGCCCTGATTTCTAAGATTGACGTGTCTTTTATGGTTCCAGACTCAACATAGTCATCGTAATGTTTGCTGGCACCTCTTGATCCAACTACATCTCTACCGTATATAGAGTGATCACCTGGTGCAAGGTACCCTGCACGGTGTCCATACCAGCAGAAGATGCCAAAAATTAAGAACAAAGACACCAATGCTGTTGCACCTCCAATAATTCCAGCAAGTGGTAGCGCTGACAGTTGGTCAGTTCCCCGATCGCTGTCCTGGTCTGAAATAGGCTGCTCTAGGGGATCCGTCTCTGTTTTGGCACAAGCAGGAGGCTCATGCTCTGAGTTTGTGTTTATGTTTAACCCCCCAGTTGCCGTGAAAGAGGTTCTTTTACCATCGTTTCCAGAGAGAGGCACCAAGCAGATTATATAACTTGACTGGGGTTGTAGTTGCGTAAGTAAATACTCACGGCGATCCCCTGGCACAAGTGTTTCTGTGATTGACCCCATTGCAGGACTGTTGCCTAGTCGCAACCAGGAAAGTCTGAAGGAGGGAACTGGCTGTGCAGCCTGCCAAGTAATGTGGACTGTCTCTGGTGTGAGAGGTTTTACACTGATTAGTAACGATTTACCAGTAACCCCATTTCCGCCTCCAAGACTGTCCTGGCCCATATCAGAATACTTGTGTCCTGGTCGTCTGGATCTGAGGGTAAAGAGGGAACCTTGTGGAAGTGGAGGGGTTGTTGTAACTGGGGGCTGTGTTGGAAAATAACCTTTCTCTTTTTTTGCTCCTTCATTTCCAACCATTCCTCCTGCAGTATCTACACTGATCTCACAGTCTTCTAATTGACTGGTAAGGTCCCTTAGTACCATGCCTCTTAGTCTCTCTGGTCCATGGCAAGTTAAACCTCTCACAGTCACTGATGAACCTCGCTCATGCAACCAGTCATGAAGCCAGCGGAGGTTACAGCCACAGTACCAGGGATTTCCTCGGACGAGTAATTGTGAAAGGCTGTCTAGATCCTTGAATAAACCCCTCGGAAGAGTTGTTAAGTTGTTACCTGATAGGTCCAGTTTCTGTAGTCTTCGCATGCCGTCCAGGGAGCCCCGTGGCATGTGGGCTATTGCATTGTCCTGTAGATAGAGCCGAAGAAGATGCATACTAGGAAGGTTTAATGGTGGTGCCTGGAGCGAGTTACGAACCAGAGAAAGCTCTGTAAGATTAGACAGCCGTGAAAATGTGTCATCTGCGATTCGTTGATTTGCCAGCAGATTTCCATCGAGGAAGAGACGTCTTAGAGAGGAGAGACCTCGAAATGCATGCGTTGGAATAGTTGAAATCCGATTGTCGTCTAGTCGGAGTTCCTCAAGTGATGCAGGCAGTCCTGATGGTATACTTGAGAGGTGGTTGCGTGACAAAAAAAGAAGACGCAACCTCGGATTGTTGGCGAATGCTTTGTCTTCTATACTTACGGTTGAAACTGAATTGTCATCCATGTGAAGCTTCTCCAGCAAGGGGAGCCGTGCAAGAGCGGAACGCGGTAAAGTTCGTATATTATTGTCCTGTAGGTGAAGTTCCCGTAGTGACGGAGGCAGATGTGTTGGAAAATCATCAAGTTCATTATCATAAAGGTAAACTACTCTCACAGTCAGTCGTCGCTCTAAAGATGTTGGTAGCCCAGCATTGTCTATCCGGTTGTTTTGCAGATAGAGCACAGCTGCCGTTAATGGTAATGGAGGAATGATGCTCAAGCCACGGTCATTGCAGTAAATGAAGCCATCATCACACCTGCAAGCTGAGGGGCATGGCACGTCTCCCTGAAGCTCCGCCTCACCGAGAGCTGCCTCTGCGGCGGCAGCAGTTGCTGCTGCAAACTCGAGAACTTCAACCAATAATGTCAGGCATAGAAGAAGTAGGAACAACCAATCGCGGAGTTCAACAAGGCTCTCTGTGGCCATAATTCCAGGCAATGTACCCCACTCTCTCTGCAGACTTAGTTTAACCCAATGTCTCAAGTCAATATTTTTGGTCAGTCACTGTAGTTGGGTAAGCGCAGGTCTTTCTTGTCCTTTTTTGCTTCCAATCACAAGCCCTGTGGGAAATATTGAAAAGTAAAAACAAAACAAAAACAGTTTACATTTGGTTTAGAGTTCAATGCAATTATAAGTCCACTTGTGTTATATAGTATGCTGTCTGACTTTTACAGGACTTTTGCTTAAATGTGAAAAACATTGCAAGGTGGTAAGAGGTTAGTAAGCAAGTGCAAAGAAAATCAGTCAAGCTGAAACGCTTTTTAGATAACCTTAGCAGAGCGACTGACAGATAGGAAGCATTAGACAGAAACATTTGAATAAAAAAGGACTGCAAGAAAAAGGTAAATGGATCGAGGTTGAGCAAATAAATGAGTGTGGAAAGAGTTGAATGTAACTTTTACATTACCACATTATACACTGAAAATTCTAGGTGTGAGGTGGTCGTTCTGAACTTGTATTAAAATGTGATTGACATTTGAATTCCTGGAAAAACAATTACAGGTTTATTCCTGGATTGACCTTAAGTCATATTTAAATTCAAATGTTACAGGGAACAGTGTTTGAATAAATCGCTAGTTTAATTTTAGCTCAAATGTTTTGAAAGTTCGCGGAAGGGTCAGATAGAGCTCTCATTTTCAGTCTGATTTGCAATTGAGATTTAGATGAAAACCACAGACGTTTACAACAAATTGACATGCATAATGGATGCTGTTTCTTGGTTGTTATTGTTTTCAAAATAGCATGAATTATTCAGAGAGACTACATGGAATACCCAACAGAGATTTCACTCTGTTTAACCAGTCATTGACTAGATGGCCAGGGATTGTGAATTTCCTGTGTATGTATTCTCTGCAAGCCTGGTCTGTGACTCTTATCAATGTTAAATAGAGGAAGGAAGGCAAAGAATATTTGCAATTTAGCTGGAAATATATATTTTTAATAATAATACTGTCCCTTTAGGTCTAAAATGTATCAAAGTGAAAAAGTATACATTCAGCATTATTGTGACAAAAAAACAGCCAGATATATTTTTTAAATCGTCAATATGTTTTTGCTTCAGGGTTCATCAATAAGAATGGCCCCTGGGCCTGCACAGTAAAATTTCGGGCCAGTGCTGCGTTTACACTAAATATATTTACATTCATTGATCTTGTACATCCAATTTTTTGGCAATGTGTTCTACATTATTGTGTTGAATTTTGATTATGTGCCACCAAAATAATGTTATCTGTCTGGACAGCAAGGATGATGTTTTATCAAAATTGCAAGAGATGATTAGTGATTAGTCTTGAAAGCATCATGAGAATTTCCAACTTGTTACATTTTCTGTTTGTAAAGGAATTTAAGAAATATTCTTTCTTCACTAAAATGTGCATTTGTACACAATTTTGAGACATTAACATACTCCAAAATCCAAAATGCACTTTTTTTTTTTTTTTACTTGAGTATTGTGTGTGAAGGTTTGGTGTGCATCACTCTCTGCTGGGGCCTCATTCTTTTTGCTGTCTTCCATCCTATGGGATTGGACTCAAGGTTGTTTTTGTTGCAGGCCAGGCCAGATGGGAAATGGTTGGCTGTCTCTTGGTTACAAACGTTGTTACCTTAAGCAGCAACTACATGCAAAACAAACCCTTAAACTGTGCTAGTACCCATGCTAAACTGATCAATAGAGCTTAGCTATTGGAAGCTAGTTTGTCTTGGAAATGTTTCCACTTGTTTATGATTACAGACAACATTTATAACATTCTAAGGAAACAATTAGCAAAAAATATGTTTTTTTTTATAGTCAGATATCATTGTTGTCACTTTGACTGTCTCCTTTTCAAGTCTGTCTCTCTTTTTAAATGAGGCGGGCTACATGAAAATGGGAGCAATTTAAATGTCATATTTAATGGCTCTCCCAGTGTGTGTACATTTGGGTATTTTTAGAAATAAAAAATCAGCTGTCTCTCAGCCCTGACAGTGTATTCTCACAAAGAGGAGTGGAAGCTTGAGGACACA
Organism: Abramis brama; assembly: GCF_963993115.1. Classification (NCBI taxonomy): domain Eukaryota; kingdom Metazoa; phylum Chordata; class Actinopteri; order Cypriniformes; family Leuciscidae; genus Abramis; species Abramis brama. Next base: position 11,440,942 of record NC_139975.1, read on the forward strand.
GAGAAAGAAACGCTTTGAAATTGAGATTAACCGGTTAATAGAATGGTGCAAGTATGACGTCAGAACCCGGAAGACAAATTCGCTGCTGGTTTCTTCGAGATTTTCCTATGGGGTTTTATAATGGGGTAAAGCCTTTGGTAAGCATAACTTGACTGTACTTTTACGTTTTGTTCTATGATGTAAATTACAATGCAAATTTTAAAGCAGTTATGTTTATTTTTTATTTTTGCAGTGTACGAATTAGACTTCTGGGTTCTTATGTCATAACTTAACCACTCTGTTATTTTATCATTTAATATTTAAATTTAGTAGTCAACCAATCATGAATTAAAATAGTACGGCCTATGCAAATGTGACATTGATGTATCCAACGTCAGTGAAATGTCCGTGCTCACCGCTTAGGTAAGTCGCAATGGCAATGCACTGGCATTAGAGGTAATATGCAGCGTGGTGTGTTTTTGAAACCAGCGAAAATTGCAGGATAGCGTAGAACCTAGGGATGTTAAAGGTCCCGTATTATGCCCCTTTTCACAAGATGTAAAATAAGTCTCTGATGTCCCCAGAGTGTGTATGTGAAGTTTCAGCTCAAAATACCCAACAGATCATTTTTTACAGCATGTTTAAATTGTCATTTTTTGGGGCACAGAAAAACGCGCTGTTTTAGTGTGTGCCCTTTAAATGCAAATAAGCTGCTGCTGGACGACCCAGGGGGCGGAGCTTCATGAGCTCGCGCTCAGTCTGTCAGGACAATTTCATCTCACGGAATGATGATAATATCAGAAACTCTCAGTAACGGTGTTCATTTCGAGTCGGACAATAATGCCTACAGAGTCAGAGTGCTGTATAGAGATGAAACAGGTATAGTTTAGTAGTTTAATTACGGTTATTATAACGTATTTGTCATCTGCTTGTATGTATCCATTATTTATTAATAGCCTACAAGTCTGCTGTCTGAATGATGATCAAACATATACTGATGAGTTTAATAAAGTTTATTGTACATCACACAAAAGATGAAGCGTCAGTTTTACTTCAGAAAATCACCGTAAGAGCTGAGTAAACACAGTAAGTTATAAGAAGTGCGCAAGTAATAAACGAATTTCGGTAGAGTTGAGGGAGCATTCCTGTGGGCGGAGGTTAGTCAAAAAACTGTTCTAGTGACGTCATTAAAGAAGGAAGTAGAGGGATGTAGTCCAAACGGGCCGTTCGATGTAGGCGACTTCTGTTAAATAAAATATCTCGCTTGGCATTGAACTTTGAGCTTTATAATTTTACAGATATTATTTATGCTCTAACAGCAACATTACACACTAACTAAAGTTTGAAACATGGGATCACGAAGAACGGGACCTTTAATTTCAGGTTTTTTTCCCCTGACCAACAATTGATGCCAGCTAACCGATCATTAACCATTAACCAAAAAGATTGTTAAATTAAATTAGAATGGTCTGTGACCCATTACAAATATAGAAATTTGTTTCCCAGGGGTTTAGTTTTGCATGCGCAAATAGCAGCATAAACAACAGTACATGGATTCAAATATCCTTACATCACAGACCAGCAGCGCTTCTGTGAACGGAATAAAACAGAATAAATAAAAATATATATATAAAAGGAATAAATTGGCCTATACACAAAAAAATGCTTCACTTAAATAATTAACAGAAAGAAAAGACTGATTTTTGGTCAATTTTTTTGACGTGCTCCACAAACAAGTTCACGGAAAGAAAACCGTACTTAGGTACATCTTGTTGTCACCAAACAAGTGTGAGCACCGCTCCAGTGTGCTGTTGTTATGCCAAGCACATTTTTGCACATTCAGGATAATGTTTAACGTTGATATTGGAAAGTGAGTGAAGTACAAAGTCTATAGTTTACATAATAAATAATAGTTTAGCATCCAAATACATTGCAAAAATGGAAACATTTGGATTTGTGCCGAATGAGAGAGGTAGGCATGAGCCCAAAATTTCGGGTTTCGCTCAGTTGTTTTAAATTAGTTTGTTTTAGTTTGACATTTATATAGCTACTTATATTTTTCATTTTTGTTCTGTTCTGAATACCGGATTTGTTGTGGAGTGAGGGGAATAGCCTATAGCTATGTTTGTATGTTTGTAAACATTTCGCTTTTATTTGCATGTATTTTACATTATTTCTGAATGTAATAATAAAATGCAACTTATACGTGACTTATCTTTTTTTACTCTCAAAAACACAATTTTGTATGTGTTTTTAACCATGCAGACTTTAATTGTATTACACCGTTTAACTGACAGTTTTTCCTGTCGTTTACATTTGGTCAAAATGTATAAATGTTATAAACGATGCTGTATTAGCTATGACTAGAAGGCAAATACCAGACTAAGGCTCGCTTTGTGTTTTTTGAGTAAAGAAAACGGTGTACTTATTATTATTACATTTACATTTATTCATTTAGCAGACACTTTTATCCACAGCGACTTACAAATGAGAACAATAGAAGCAGATAAACTAACAATAGGACAACAATATGCAAGTGCTATGACCCTTACCAGTTTAATCTAACGCAATGTGTGTACTTTTTTTTTTTTTTTAAGATAATAGATATAGAATAGAAGATAAAGTGTTAGCATTAATGGATCAAGCGTTGCCGAAAGTATAGGCTTTTTTGATTTTTCTAATTAAATTGTTTTCGGAACATTAATGTTGCAGAGGGAACGCGTGAACAAAAACGTTAAAATACTGATAAACCAATTTATTTCTTTTCTTTTCATTTTTAAGCCCTGAGAAGTTGTGTGTAAAACAACTTGTAAGTTTGCCTTTAGATGGCAGAGTGACCGCGAGAAGCTCTGTCTCCAACTTGCTGCACAGTTTGAAACATTTGTATGTAGACAGGTTACCTTTACCTTCCCTCTGTTCTGCATCTCTCGTCTGTTTCTCTATCCTTCAATCAAACGTTTCTCTGCTCTGAAGAAGGTTTTCATCTCTGCCATCTCTGTATCCGCCCACTGTGCATCTCTAATCTCTCATAATCTCTTCTTATACACTTCTTTAATCGTAGTGTTTTTTTTCTTTCTTTTTTTTTCTGTATATCCTGCTGATCCTCCTGTGTCAATCCTGCATTTTCATTCTGCCTAAATCTGCTTTTTTGATCCTTCTCTTGAGTCTTTATTTCCTTTCTTTTTAGTTTCTACTTCAATTCTGTTGACAATACAGAAAGATATATTTGTGCTGCACACATTTTTTTTTTAATCCAGCCACACAGCTCTTTACACATTTCATATTGTATTAGGACAGGATGTAGGCATTCAAGAATTCCTAAAATCTAATAATTTTTAAGTTGGCTATTTTTTTTACAAAAACAACTGTTCTTACCATCTAGCGGGTATCCGACATTGTCCTTTGGCTGGTAGGTCTGAGCAGTCAGTGTTTGAGCGGTGTCACTCGTCCTCTTGATTCAAGATAGGAAATTGATAGAGCTCAAGGTCTTTCTTCTTGATCCTCTATGTCCTTTGACTTCAGTGACCAATGAAAATTGCAGCCCTTTATTGTTGGATTCCTATAAATTGTAGGCACTGAAATAAGCATAACGTCAACCAGAAAAACCCTGGGAATTTTTTCCAGTGTCAATCAATAGAAGCAGCCAAAATCTTCACTTCCGTACAGCGAGAGAATATCCGAGCAGATGATGTGTATTCAAGTTGCAGTGTGTCCATCAAAGTTGACATCATGTTGATTGTGTTTTCTTGAATGAGAATAGATGGATGACTGGGATGTTGTAACCCCTCATCTTTGACACCGTGCTACCTGTGAAGAAAACATTTTCAGTGAATTAGAGTGCCAGGACAGGAAAGACTTTAATATTCACAGTAGGTCATTTTCTCTTTAAACTTGGCTTGACCTAAAAAGAACTATTTCAAAGAATATCAACTCTGAATATTGGTGAAGTTAAGTTCAGTGTGCAGAATTAAGTGGAAAATCTCTTTTACAGGCTGCTCTAAGCCATAGCCAGGACCAAAAAAACGCAAAAATCAAGGCACACACGTATTGTTGCAAACTGGGTCACACTGTTGACAAGACTGAGGAAGGGCAACAAATGATGGGTGTCTTTTTCGAAGCAATCTTCTGTATTAGGTAAAGGGAGGGATTTCTGAGACTAATTATTTTTTTTTAGATGACTCTAGATTATGCATAATGTATTTTCATATGTTTAGATTTCCGCTGTGAGTGTTTGTTGTTTATGTTTACAAGAACTGCTGCTTTGGGACTGAGCCCTTTGAACCAGCAACTGTTAACTCTCTTTGTATCGTGGTGTGCTGAATCTGTTTAAATTCCCAGGCCTGACGTGGTTGATTTGTGGTTGTGATGTTTAAAGTCTCCCCTGGGTCCCACTGACTCCCAGTCTAATTGCTTTTTCATGGTCCAGTCAGATATTGGGAGTTATCAAAAACATTATTGCAGAAATATAATGCACCATGCGGACGTAGCAGCCCGGTGAAGATGGATCAGCGGAGGCCCATAGTACCACGCGTGAGAGGAGACAGGGAGCATTTCCAAGGCACACAGCTAACGTAAAGGGAATTGAGCAGAGGAGGAGTAATAAGGACAAAGATGGCTAATTAAAATCAATAAACGTACTGGGGAATTTCCGCCAATCAATGCTCGTAGATGGTGAAAAAAAATAAGGTCTATTCAGGCAGATGTCTGAAAATGTCTAGCGGGTATAAAACCAGACAAATACACAGCCCGCTGCCCTTCTCTCTTCACCTTTCTCACTCTGCCACTCTGTCTCTCGTACGGTATAATGGGGCAGTCACATTAGGAAAGAGATTATGATGGGAGATGATAAGAGGTTATATCAGTGCTGCTGTCATGCTCGCACTGACCTCCATCCCCAGACGTACTTGAGTAAATGCTGAAAATGGACAGTAATAATGTTCAGCTGGAGTAGGGTGGTGCAGTTCCAATGCTCCGGGGCTGTTAATATTGCTGATGGTACCGATGTCCTCCATTCTTAAAGTTATTAGAATGGTGGAGATACATCTGTGCTTTGATTTGTATGTCCTTGCATGTTTGAGGGTGAGTGTGTCTGTGTATATGTGTTTGTGTGCATGCTTATGTGTATGAGCCCATGTCAAACATTTTTTGCAATCCTGTGCACGTAACCTACCCATCTCTGCCTTTCAATTTCTCATTTGCTGAGCGAGGGAGAGAGAATGGAAAAGAGAGAGAGGGGCAGATGGAGGAGTAAAGGAAAAAAGGAAGATTGATGAACCTATTGGAATCAAATTTGGTGGCAGAAATGACTGTCAGGCCTAGTATCCACAACAACACATATTCACAGCACTGGCACAAAGACAGACACACTGAGACTCACTGGGCTTTGTCTTAGGATCATGAAGGAGCATGAAATCTTAATGGTCTATCTCATTCCTCACACAGCTTTGTCATAAAATATTACTCAAGTACATCATGAAATAATTACTCCCCAGCAAATACAGTTCATTATTAATTCACAACAAGCACTGATGAACAACGTTGTTGTATTGGCTGGCTAACAATGTAAACAACTGGAGAGCTTTGTGTTACTGTCTGGTCCCTTGCACATAAGAGCAGTAAACTCAGTTAATATGACATGATTGGTACACAGTAGGGCCCTCAGGAATTGTGGTATTTTACTGAACAGTGAGTGTCTGTATGTGTGCATGTGGCTTACATTGGGGATACGAAGATAGACACCATAATAGCAGAGCATTGGCCGGAGGGCATACTTGTGTGTCAGGATATTTTTCAGTTCCCATATCAGCACATGCCTCTGAAACTAGTTCTCTAGGCCTACAGGCTAGTGTTGTAGTGATAGTCCACAGCGTAGTTTTGTTTTAAAATGGTTTCGTCAATGCGATTCGGAGTTCTAGAATTGTAAGTGCTCTCTGGAATATTCTACAATTGTCACATTCATGAAACGGCAGATCTGTCTTCGGCTAATGACGCTTTTAAAACTTCTTTTCAGAAAGCGGACTAATTCATTGCTCGTACTCGTTGTAATTACCTACTATTCAGTGAAGAAAGGAAAAAAATATATAATTGCTACACAGAGATGTTTTGACAGTGGAGTACAAACACCTTGATGAGATGTGCCTAGGTACCGTTCTCTCTCTTTCTTTTTTTTTTTTTTTGCAGTCCAGTGATGTCTCAGATCTTTAACTGCCAGTGGCTCTGCAGAGCTGAATAGTAATATGTGTGTGCGTGTGCATGTGTGTATTTCACTCTCGAAGATCTAATGATAATTAGCTAAAGGTAATCAGGGGTAATTCAGCAACGGGAGTGAAAATGGCAGGAGACGCAGGGATGTGACCAGCCTCTCAACACACACCCACACACTGCAGCCTTTTAGCATGAACAACCAGGAGCAAAGAGAGGGAGAAGCAGAGATGAGGGGTAAGTGTGACAGGGATGCGTGGATGAGCAGAGAGGGGAACGCACCTTGTTTTACCCTTATCCCCATTTTCCTGTATTATTCCTGTGCGCTTCCTCTCTTCTCTCTTTTGGCTCCCATCCTCTTGGATGTTCACCAGTGCATTTACTGTAATCTGTGAACCATTAATGCATAAATGCCTATACTGATTTATGTCCTTATTATATTCAGTGTTTGTGCACTGAACAGAGCCAGTGGCTTGTGAATGTGATAAAGATGCACTAAAGTGGCACAGGGTGAGAGAGAGAGAGAGAGAGAGAGAGAGGCCTAATGCATTGAAGTAACACAGAACTCTTGAATGTATATGCAATACAAAAAAAAAACATCAAAGCTTACTGGTATTTATAAACGCATACAAGCATAATTTAGTCTTAAGGCTGATTGCATTATAGACAAAGTATGACTGGGATGCAAGGACAAGAGGAAATAGTGGAAGTCTGACTAAGGCATTCATCCTTATAATTATGGGGTTTTCTATGTGACATAAAAAATCTCTGATCATCTTATTTTGGTGTATTTTGAGTGACATGCCACAATATTCAATATCCTTTGCCTTTCTTTGTGTCTGATGCCATGAATGACGGTACTGTAATTCATAAGTTGCAAAGAAGATGGATGAATTGACTTGAATGCCTACAGAAAGTGGAGAATGAATTAGCTTTATTTACCTTTTGTTAATCATGAAAGATGGAGTCAAATGCAGCAGCAGGATGGTGGTGCGTTTGGAGTTACATCTGCACCTGCAACATGCGAATGAAACCCTACTACCCCTCATAACTCTGGCAGTGCTAGCTGCACATCTCATCTGTCTATAAAATTGTGTACTAAGCAGTCATCTCCAATAAAATCATTTTAATGGACAAGAATTAATGTTCTCGACCCTGAGATTTAACAGAGCGTTGGTGTTTGGTTTGATGAGAAATATACTCTTGTAATGAGTGTGTTTTTCATTGTTGTCTGAATAAAGAAAATTAAATGTTATGCGTCACCTCGTTGATAAAATGCATTTAGACATTTCCAGGGAGGGATAACATGACTGTCTGTGGTTCAAATTCTCTCTCTTTTAATGGTCTAAATACAGACCATTAAATTTTATGCAGTATTTTGCTTCTGAAATAATTTATTCTTCTTCATCCTCTCTCTAAATTCCACATCTCATATTTTTCCTCTCTCTCATGGTCCCTAATGAACAGGTAAATGCTAAACCACATTTTTACTCCACCAATCTTTGTGTATTTTTCCTCTTTCAAATTCATCCTCCTATTATTCTTTGAAGGCAAAATGCTGTTATTGCTATCACATTTCTAATATTGTCTTATATTATGTTTACTTTTCTTGAGGTGAGTATCTCATCAATGTTGTAAATATATGACAGACATTTATCACTGTCACCACTTCGTCATTTTCCTTTCTTCACTTGTCTTCTAATTTGTTTACATTTATTCATTTATTTTGTCTTCCCATTTCCCTTTCCATTTGTGATCCCAATATGTTTGTGCCAATATACCATATACCCTTCCAGCTGGATAAGATGGGCTTTTATTAGAATTATACATGAACACTGACATATACGTAAATCACTTTCTGGTGATGCATTTCAACTAGCTCCTTGTCTCTTTCAAATAACATTCCTCCCTTGGATTACCATTTCAGCCATATTTCTCTTTTGCCCTTTTCTTCTCTTTCTTATGCTCCCAGTTACTTTGTAAATGATGCAGTCACTGGAAATAAGCAGACAATTTAAGTGCTGAATTCTTCAGTGCTCACTTTCTCTCTGTTTTCAAGCACAACACACACACACACACACACAATTACATATACAAAAACAACCAATCATCTCTTGCTGTCCCTCAGCCAGTGCTTATGAACATCAAACACAAACACTCAAAATCAAAGCGTGCACACAGGAAGAAAAATAATTAGGTTTGTCTGAATTTGACTTAATGTGGGTAAATTTCTCTTATCAGCATTTCACATAACAAGAACGAGCAAAATGTCATAATAAACAGCCCCCTGTCTGGGTTATGTTTGTTTTTGATCAATTTCCCTGTTTTGTTCATGTCTGAGTTTCCATGGTTACCATCATTAGTTCATTGGTTTCAGCTGTGTGTCATTTATTAGCTTGTTTCAGTTTGTTATTTAAGCCTCACCTTTGCCTTCACTCTTTGTCCAGTCTGTTCTGTTGAGATGTGTTTGCACTGCTTGTTTGCTTGCTTTTTTGAGTAAGAATTAAACTTATTAGTGTTTTCTGAGAACCTGAGTCTTCTGTCTTCAGCTGCCCTGCATGCATTGTTACACCCCCACTGTGGGGTGAATAAAAAGTGGCATTTTTTTTATATAAAGAGAATTCATGCATTTAGGTCAGTGAACAAAGTTGCCCACATGTTCAACAAACCCCACTCACAGAGCAGAGAGTGAAACGAACCATGTTCAGAAGCAATTCTCTACTAAGCTGAGCGGTGTTTGGCTTCCTATGGGAGGCCTGTGCATTTGTTTGTTTTTTTTATAGCTCATTTAGAGCCGAACTGCAAGGCACCATGCTGTGCACGAACACGTACATGCGTTTTGCGTTCTTCCCACACTACACAGTATCACTTTAAGTAACTGAGCACAAATATAAAAAGTTGTAGCTCTGCTTGAATGGGTCTCTCTGCATGTAAATTATAAATGAGCTGTAATGATTTAACAAGCATGTGTTTGATAAGCTATGTAATTTCAATTAAGGCTGAAAAAAAGGATGTGCTTTCAGCCTAAATGCATGCTTTATTTCAGTTTTGACATAAAATGCAAGTTATTTTGTATGTTCGTACTCGCTCTATTAACCTGCCACATGTTAAAAAAATCAACAGCACTTCAAAACTAGTTGCATTATCAAAGCCTAGTTCAAGGCTTGCAGCTGGTTTTTGCATGGAAAAATAAAATCCATCTATTCAGACTGTTCCGGGCCCCTTTCAGTCCTTGTCCAATTATCTAGAGCCACATTCACTTTATTCATATCGCCTCCATTTAATCGATTCTAGAGCTATACAGGCAATTCTTTGAGACCCATTTTACCTATAAACTCTGCCTGCCCCTGACACAATCTCCTCTATCATACTTTCTTTCAGACAACGCTGTCTTTTCTTGACTGGTTCACGGCAGGCGAGGCACATCTAGAGATCTATGTCTAACAGAAGAGCGTTTGATTCAGATGAAATAAAAAATTACTTTGTGTCAATGACCAAAACGGCCACATTGATTAATAAATGACTCTGACGTAGGTCCTGTGTCTATGACAACCCTGGCCTGGCAGAGGATAAGACAAAACACTCATTGTTGTGTGGGTGCTGTTCCCCCTCCAAGAGAGCAAGACAAGTCTGTCTGCATTTCCGCCCTTAAAAAGGACATTACTAAGAGCTCAGAGCTATCTGAAGCTGTGAATCAATCTCCGTACTGTAATACACAATGAATCAATAACTTACAAATTTTGATTCAGTTGGAGTATTTTATAAGATTAGAGTAAGTGGTTTAAAAGAAGAGTTGGTGTCATAACCTTGTTCAGCTTTCTCAGATTTTCCAGAAGTGGTTTGATTGTGGTCAGTGATGTTGTGTATACACTCACTTTCTAGGAGTACGAAATAAAAGTACTCAATAAATAAAAGAAAAAATGAATTGATGTAGTGCTATGTGATTGCCATGTTTTGTTCATGTTGTTCAACTGAGGTGGAAGATTGGCTTGTATCTAAATTGGTATAAAGAATTGTGGAATTTCACTGGTATGTGAAATGTTAGTATTGTGACAACTTTTATTTCCAGCAATATATGTATATATACATGCATATCTGCTCAGGGGTAATTAAGTCTAAAAAATAATACAAAAATGGATCCTCTTTTATTGGAAAAACAACATTTTATCAAACTTTGATAATTGTCTTAATGATTTAAACAACTGAGAAGATAGTAATCAAACTACATTTTATAAAAAAAACCCTGTCAAGTTTATAGTATATATTGCATCATATACACCCATCACAGAATTACAGTATTTCAAAATATCTGTCTTGGCGAGTATTCAGGCAAACTTAGTATTCTTATGTGAACATTTGGTTAACTGTTGGGGAAAAACATCTGATGTGTATGACATTATTTTAGATCCGTGCGGTACACTAGGTCTTAATAAATAGGCTGTCTGTTTAATTAATGTTAAACAATTGTGGGTATCATGGAAGAAAAAGTTGAATATATATTTTTCCTAGATATAGGCTATAGAACATATTTGGTTTTGACTTGGTGTGTGCCAAATTTGGTGTTATTACCAGGGATTTTAAGGTATGGTTGCTAGGTGATTTTGTTTTGGAACCTTCAGAAAACTTTATTTTGATTTTTCTCAAAATTGACTTTGCTGACTCTATCGACTTTAAACAGGTGCAGCTCATTAATTTTTTGGTCAGAATCAAACAAATCATACATCATTTAGAATTTTTTAACAGAGAATGTGAAAACTAGTTTTTGAAAATTTGTTCATTGCGACTCATATTGCCAGCACGGGTCATATATATATATATATATATATATATGTGTGTGTGTGTTGTGTGTGTGTGTGTATGTTTCCAGCAAAGTATGAAATCCCGGTATTGTATAGAATGCCTAGGCAATGTATAGAATTCCTGATGTTTTTTGCAAAAAATACATTACCTAATTCTATACATTACCTAGGCATTCTATAGAATGCCGGATTACACACTTTGCAGTAACATATGTATATACAGTGCAATGCATAAGTGAATACACCCATGCTAAAGTTGACTAAAAAGAGGAATAAAAAATCATATTTTGGAAATTGAACTTAATGCCTTAATTTAAAAAATTAGGAAAAATCCAACCTTTAAGGACACCAATTTTCTTTGTGAATGAATAATGTATCGTAAATAATCCTGATAAAGTTCCCTTGGCCTTTGGAATTAAAATAGCCCCACATCATCACATAGCCTTCACCATACCTAGAGATTGGCATGGGGTACTTTCCATAAGATCATCTCTCAATGCAAATCAAACTAGCTTTTAGGCTAACTGGAATAAAACCATGCCAATCTCTAGGTATGGTGAAGGCTATGTGATGATGTGGGGCTATTTTAATTCCAAAGGCCAAGGGAACTTTATCAGGATGCATAGTATCCTAAAAAAAAATTAAAAAAAATACTTAAAAATAAAAATCTGCCTGCCTCTATGGGAATTTAACATAGGGGTGTACTCACTTATGCACCATGTATTTTAAGGAAGAACATTTATTTATTTACGATACATTATTCATTCACAAAGAAAATTGGTGTCCTTAAAGGTTGGATTTTTCCTAATTTTTTAAATTAAGGCATTAAGTTCAATTTCCAAAATATGATTTTTTATTCCTCTTTTTAGTCAACTTTAGCATGGGTGTATTCACTTATGCATTGCACTGTATATATATATATATATATATAGCATGAACTAAAATGACTCATCATTAATTTATCATAATTTAATATCATATTTTATCATACCCACCGCTAAATGCAATTAAGATTAAGTTAAAGGGTTATTGAACAGAACCATTCTTACCAGAAAATGTAGAGAGATCCTGTTCAACTGAGTCCAATCACCACCATGGATGTATTTACGCATTGCAAGCAGCAATCATTTTCAAAAACGTCAATGTACATTTTGTAACCGCGTTGTTGAGAGCACTGAGGTAAAAGCTCCAGATTACTGTGTTTGGTAATGCTAGGGAGTCTGGGAAATCAAGTGTGAGATTATTCCAGCTGCCAGCATAGAAAACATGAGCTAACACTGTATTATTGTAGTTTTAGAAGTACTTTCATATTGATTGGACACTTAAATGCCATACCAAAAAACTGAGTGAATGAATATTTCATTTTTTAATGTAGTGCCAGGGTAAGAAGAATATGGCAAGGTGTTATTTGTTTGCCATTTCATCAACAACAAAAAACCTTTCTGTTACCCAATATCGAATAAAATATTTGAGTCGAGTTGATCTAGCAACAGTAGTGATAGTTAGATCATGAAATGCTCAGTCTGTCTGCCAGCCTCAAACCACTCAACTATCTCACTTTGTCTATTCTATTTTGTGTGCAAAGTACATTAGATGCTTTGATACAAACCAGTGGCTTAGACAAAACAATTAATTAGAAACAAAGGCAATAGTCAGTCATTTATAGTGAACTAGCTGTAATAATAGTGAGTGTGTAGAAGGCTCATTGTGTGTGTATGTCTATTTGTCTGTTTGTGCACTAGGTTTTCTGCTACTGCTTTTTACTGTAGGTGCTGACAGTAATGACTTAAACATATTAGCCATCTGTTAGCATTTTTTCTCTGATATATGTAAAGATGTATAGAAAAGTAGTCATGTGTGAAGTAGCTTTATTCTCTATTGTTATCTGAAGAGCTGTGTTTTTATAATACAACCCACTGCAGAGTGACCCCACTGACACACACGCCACTCTCACAGGCCCAACTGTGAATTATAAAACTAAAGCTGCTGTCTAGAGATCTGCCAATGCAGATACCGCTTGAAATAAAATCAGTGAAAACAAAAACAAATCACTACACCTTCAAATATATAGAATTTCTATATTGTAAACTTGCGTTTGGTTTCTTAAAGAGTTCTTAAGAGTTAGTTTATTCTAAAAAAAAAAATTATGTCATCAATTACTCACCCTCGAGTCGTTTTAAACCCGTAAGATTTTCGTTCATCTTCAGAACACAAATGACACAAATTTCATATTTTTAATGAAATCTGAGAGCTTTCTGTCGCTCCATTGACAGCCTACGCAACTACCACTTTCAAGCCCCAGAAAGGTAATAAACACATCATTAAACTAATCCATGTGACTCCAGTGGTTTAACTTCAATTTTATGAAGCGACGCGAGTGCTTAGTTTGCACAAAAAAAACATTATTTACATCTTTATTTACAAAATATTAATCTCCAACATGCATTCACGATAGCACCATGCGTGTTGTGTTGACGCGAGAGCAGTGTTGGTTAGGGTCAAAATTAGGGGCAGTCATGACCTAATGGTTAGAGAGTCAGACTTGTAAACCGAAGGTTATGGATTGATTCTTAATACCAGTGAATGAACGGCGATCTCTTACTCTCTCAATACCAACGACCCTGAGCAAGGCATGCCCCAATCGCTCCCTGGGCATTTGCAGCAAATGTCTGCCAGCTGCTCCGGGTGTGTGTGTCCACAGTTTGCAGTTTGTGTGTGTGTTCACTACTGACTAGTTCTAATGTGTGTGCACTAACTTGGATGGGTTAAAAGCAGAGGACAAATTCCGACTATGGGTGTACCATACCATACCATACGTCTGTCACAGTCACAAACCATTTGGACTTTGTTTTTCAGTTTGCACCATTTTCCTGAGTTGAATTGGTTGTCATGGTTATTGGTTTGATTTCGTCATTTAGTTTAGTTGTGTGTCGTTAATTATCCTTGTTTGCATGTATACTTAAGTTCCTGTTTCTGTTCATGTGTACCTGTGTTGAAAGCCGTTCTCTCTGTTTGGATTTACCTGCCTTGTAGATTTATTAAAGATTACCTTTGCCTTCATCATCGTGTTCATGCACTATATGCTCTTATAACACAGTCCTTATGACAATGTCACAAATTATTTTATATTTTTGTGCAAACAGAAAATTGAGATTAATCCACTGGAGTCACATGGATTATTTTAATGATGTTGTAATGTAATGTTACATTATTATTGTAGTAAAATGTTTGTAATGTAATATTTTTCTCAAAACTTAATAAAATCTTGAGCTCATAATGTAATAATTTTTACATTTTGAGAAATGTATTGCATTGTCATATTGTCATAATTGTAATAGCTTTTAAAAAAAATAAAAAATATTAGTATACATTTTTAAAAATCTAAATCCAGTCTTAAACTTCCAGCAAAATGCAACAGATTTAAATATTGCATGCAATTATTATTATTATTATTATTATTATTATTATAATATTTTTATTACATTCAGGTTCAGTTTACAAGATTCTCAATACCGGCAAGGCACCTAACCCCCAATCGGTCCCCGGGCGAAAAAAGCAAAAATGTCTGCCCACTGCTCCGGGGGTGAGTGTCCACTGTGTGTGTGTGTTCACTACTCCATACTCCTAATGTGTGTGTGCACTAACTTGAATGGGTTAAATATAGAGGACATATCCCAAGTATGGCCTTCACATGTCACTTCACGTCACTTAAATACCGCTGATTAAAAAAAGGACTGAAATGGGCAGATTACATTATAAGTTGCTACAGTGTTTTCATAATATAATAAATTTCTCATTCAATAATCTATTACATTATGTGAAAAATCGTTATTACGTTGGAAAATCATTATTACATTATGAGCTCAAGATTTTATTACATTTTAACAAAATTCTTACATTATAAACATTTTTATTACATAAATAATGAAATACCTATTACAGTATGTGCAGTTAGTACATTATGTGATTACATTAGGAGTTGCTGTCTTTATTACCTTTCTGGGGCTTGAAAAGTGGTAGTTGCGTAGGCTGTCAATGGAGGGACAGAAAGCTCTCAGATTTCATTAAAAAGATCTTCATTTGTGTTCTGAAGATGAACAAATGTCTTGCGGGTTTGTCTTTAAATGGAATGAACAATGATTATCCCATTTTTGTTTGTTTTGTTTATTTTAAGATTTAATTTTCTCTTTCTGAGCTGTATTGCTCTCAGCCCTTTGCTCTCTTTCTCATCGCTCATCTGCATTTGACCACCATCTTAATCTGTGTTAGAGTTGATGTACTCTAAATCTGTGTAATCTGCTGTGTGAGAGTTGAGTTGGGTCTGAAGTACTGTGCTAATCCTAAATGTCTCACTCTTGATGTAGTTCATATAGAGTTTTTGTGACCACAAGAGTTTTTTATTATTATTTTTTTATAGAATATTTTTAATAATGCATAGCTCAAAGCTGCTTATGTACAATAAAACATGTAAGAGTAGTTGTTGGTAATCATAGTTAAAATGAGTTTGGGGTAGCTGGGCCTGTGTTTGAAGGTGTGTGTGTGTGTGTGTGTGTGCATGATGCAGGCCTTGCTGTACTTCTTTCATGCAGTGTAAAGTGTGTTTGTTACATACTGGCCCCACTGTTTTGGCATGGATATGAACACAGGCTGGTGTCTCTACAAAACCCCCACTCTTTCCTGGCTGTTACCAACAGGGCAAGAAAAAAAGATGAGAAATAAGGAAATATGATAAAAATATAGAAGGGTCACCACCATGTTAACACACACACACACACACACACATATGCGCTCCCTCTCGCTCTTCACTTACTGCACCTTCAGAAAGCAAGATGATTTCCCTGAAGACTTATAGAGGAGTGCCTTTGGCTTTCATAAATAAGATGCAACCCAAAACTGCAATTCTTTCTTTCCTTACAAAGATGTATCTAATTGCAAAGCTAAATAGAGGTAAAAAAGAGAACTTTACTGTGAACATTAATTTAAACAACGGGATATATCCATAGAAAAAAATATTGTTAAATATAAAAGTCATAACTCAAGCAGCATGTTCTCATTTACAACCACTATAAAAATACGAATTGTGTGCTTCAGTTTATGTTAAATCACATTACAGTGTAGGACATGTCTGTAATCGCCATAAGTGTCATTTAATATCAAATGATAGGCTATTATTAGATGTTCTATCTACTGTATATTGTCAATTTGCATTGTACACTCTCTCATGATCGCTAGATAATGAGACGGAGTAGGCTAAGTTACATGGCAAAAACACATGCACTCCTGTCTGCACCAGGTTTGAAAGTACAAAAACAAATGCAAATTTTCACCAAATTGCTGAGCTACCAGTATTTAAATACCCATCATGAGCAAACAAGCGCATTTAGGCACTATACACAGTCACACGCCTTTAATAACAGGTCATTAAAATAAATGAGTTGGAGTCGCAATCCTGGATCTTAATTCTAAGCGCCTGCATTTAAATCCTATGTGACTGCCGCCTCAGACTGATTAAACAGGCGCTTAAGAGCAAACAAATGAAAGAGCTACGCATTCAGCCAGAATATATCAGTTTTCTCAAAACAGCGCTTAAAAAACATATTTATACCTCCTTTCAGTTGAAGGGAAAGTTTAGCCGACCAGAGAATAAATACCTCAGCCTTCTCAGACTGACCGTTGGTAACAAGTAGCTAATATGAAGAAGTGTTTAGAGCAACATACCTCAGTCTGGGTAAACGGCATCTTTCCATCGATTTCATTCAGATAAATGTTTATTTTCTTCTTTTCTATATCGTGTTTTTTTAAATGGGTTTGGATTTCCCCGTTCTCTATGTTTTAGCCGTCTCAATCTTCAGTCAGTGAGACTCGCTGTGACCGTCGCGCGCGCTCAGAATCTCTCTCTCTCTCTCTCTCTCTCTCTCTCTCTCTCTCTCTCTTGTCACTCAGAGCGATGCGCCTCGCGCTTTCTCTCTTTCGCGCCACTCCACCCCTTCATCTCCTTAGCGGAGTAACAGATTTTAACATGGATCACTTTACGAAAAAAACATCTATCTTTGACGTTAATATACAAATAATATATACATTTTAGGTCAATTTAATAAATGCTATATATATATATATATATATATATATATATATATATATATATATATATATATATATATATATATTAAATATTATATATTAAATTACCCTAAAGTGTCAATATATATCATGCATTTAAGTTTGTTTTTTATGTTTTTTATTATATCATTTAGACAACAGTATATATAGGTTACGTGTGCATATAAATATATAATTATATATATATATATGAACATTCATATTCATAAAATAGCCCTATCAGCAAGGTTCACACTTAAATTTTCACCACATCTGCCATAGATACATTTGATGATACATTTTCCAGGTTAAACATTAGCCTATTCCACTCCCAGCATTTTCCAAGCAGGCGTCTTGGTGTTTGATCACTTCCATACATAAACCACGTGCATTTTTAAGTAAAATTACCATCTGACTGTTTTCTCAAAGGATTTTATTTACTCAATGAAGATTATATGGAATGTTTACCTTTTCATTGAGACTTGATTCGCCTTTTGAATAATGTGATTGTGTACAGCCTTATCAGCGTTGTTTTTTGTGGTTGTGTCATATTAAATTTGAATGCATGGCATGCAGTTTGCTGTTAGGGCCTCCCTCTCGGACTGCATGTGACTGTGAGGCTGTGTGCATGTCCTGAGCTATCAGCGCACTGAACTGTGAGTAGGATTGACTTTGACTTGCATTTTATTGTAGCCCTGCACATATAGTGAAGTAAATGTTTATGGAGATATTTTGAGAGGAGGTGTGTATAATGTACAGTGCATGTGTATTTGCGTGTTTACGAATGTGATTGTGGACACAAGCCAAGGTGTCTGCAGGGTTCTGGAGTGTCAGACATTAAGGACATCTGTTCAGACATACACACAATGTCTCTCTCTCACTGGTTTCACCCTCTCTCCCTGGTGGCAGGCTATTTCAGAAACACACACTTCCGTTCCAAACACTTGACCATTACGTTTTCTGTACAACCACACTTGATTGTGTTGTGTTTGTATGACTCCTTTACCATAAGCTATGTGTATATTTCAGGGGCGTTTTCTCCAAGGAGGCAAGGGAGGCATTGCCTCCTCAAAAAATAGGATGAGAAAATAATCCATATTACAAAAATTAAACAACACAAATATTACAAAATGTGTCATTAAAAAGTGTATAAATCACTAGTTTTTCTAAAGTAACACTGTCCAAAAATGACACCAGCAGGTAACGTTACAGCGGGACGCAGCATCTCTCTTGCCTCCCCTGAGCCCTTTGAGTTTTAACAGACCCCCTAAAGAATTCGGTGGATTGGTGGGGGGTAATTGAGAATGAATGGGGGAAAGTCACGTGAGAGGAGGCAATGCCTCCATCATGCTATAATTTGATGTGGTTTGTTATGATTGGCTATGAGTGGTTCACGTGATAAATCCCGTCTCTTGTTTTCGTGCATGTTCCGCGTTCGCAAAACAGTCTGAATGAACAAAATGATTGGGTCAATGGGAAGACTAATTAAAAAGTAAGTAAACAGCTCAGCCATTTAGATATCACCACCTTGCCAAGTCAAAATCAAACTTGAAATGGCCTAAAAACATGATGACTGTGTTTTTTTTTTTTTGTGTGTGCAATCAGCTTGGGGAAATTAAAGTATATACAATGGGGCTAAAGGCACACTGGGGTAAAAGGTGCATTTGATTTGATTTTTCTCTAAACTAGATGGTACAACTTGCCACAGCACTTTCCAAAACATCCGTTTTTCGAGATGCACGTGGAAATTTGTCTGATCCTTGACGTGATCGCAGGCTGCAACGCAAAATTGATTCTGTGCTGATTTGATCTAATATTTGATGTTTTTTTTTAAATGTTGCTAAGTAGAAAATGAGAATTGCTAAAATTATTAATATATTTTGAGACAAAGGTCTTCTTAATGATTTTCAGTATGGTATTTGGGGTAAAATGCGCCCCTGCTGTTGGGACAAAAGGCACAATAATTAACATGATAATAAAAAGCTGGCTGACTTTTCAGTTTGTTGACATGACATGGTTAGATTCAGATGGTAAATATCATATATTAAGTTGGGTGTCCACCTTCATAATCCCCATATTTATAATGAAACCATTTTTTTAAAATTATAATATTAATCATATAATATAATAGATTATAATTTATTGTTACTACTGTAAATCTTTATTAAATTATCTTCAATGCTTTCAAAATCTTTATTTTTTCTAATAATTTTGTTTTTGTATTTTTAAAATATATTTGTATTAATATTTTAATGATAGTATATTTATTGAATAAAAATAAATTATTTTTAAATAGAAAACAGTACAAACTTTTCTGAAGTGATTGTTTTGAAGTATTAACTTAGACATTATTAAAAACATATTTTAGCTTAAGTATTTGTATTAATACTTTGTGCCTTTTGCCCCCACGCTGGTGAGCCTTTTACACTGTGTGGTTAAAAAAAAAAAAAAAAAAAAAAAAAAACTGTTTGTGCCTTGCCCACCTTGCCACCGACCTCATACAAGATTTTTAAACAAAATAACCCTTTAATGATTTATTTTCACACAAAATCTGTTGCTCCATCAATGTTCCATACAAACATATATATTTTTCCTGCAATCATGGGAGTAGTGAAAAGCACATTTTTCTTTAGCTCCATTGTACCCTATCTTCATGTCTGTGACCAGTGTTTACTGAGCTTGATGACTAATGTTCCGAAAATTAGTTGACTATTAAAAAGAACAGCTGAACATTAGTTAAAAAAAAATGTATTGTTTAAATTGTTACTGCCTTTAGTTATTATTTTGGAATAAATGCAAAAATGCTTAACTCTAACTTGATGAGATTTATACTTGGTTTTAATAAATGGAAAAAAACAGAATTGTATTTGGTTTCCTTTTTTCTATTTTTTTGTTTTTTAATGTAATGTAATGTTTATTTAACCAGAAAAGTGTAACGTTTAAATTTGATTTATTAAAAAAAGAAGAACACACACAAAACTTTTTTTATTTAATTTTTTTTTTTAAACTGTGAGGTCTTTGCCTCATTTCAAAACACCACTGCATGCCTCTGATATAAATGAAAAATATGAGCTGGAACTTTTCTGTCAGCTCTTCTTATTAATGCGTTTATTATAAAATACAAAAAAAGAAATGTAAATGATGCAAACTCATGCTGTGCTGTTTTTGAAGAAAAATACCTTTTCTCTTTTGTTCTTTTCATCTTTTCAATTATGGAGTTTTTGTACCTATGTTGTTGCACATTCTTGATCAATGTACCACTCAGCTTTTATCTTTGTCTCTCTCTGCCTCTCGTCCACGTCCGTCCCTCCTCTCACCCCCAACCTTCTGTTGAACTTTTTTTATTCTCAACTATTCATCCTTTTGTTTTGTTTTTTTCTAATCCCTCTCTCCGTGATCCTAATCTGCCCGTAAACTCGTCATTGGTGTATATTGCCTCTTGCTGTGTGCTTTGCTGTGCAGAGTCGAATTGACACTAAGAATCAGCGCAGTATTTTTGTTTACAGTCCCGACCTCGGTATTGATGTTCATGCACATTGTTTTCATCGCAGATCCATTTCATCCTGCCTGAAAGGAATTGTTACAGTTCTGAATAAGAAGATTGCATTTTGTGAACACATTCCCGCATACAATCTCATCATGTCAATATGCCTCACAGAGCTGTGTGAGTGTGTGTGAGTGTGTGTGTGGTGTGTGCGAACATCATCATCTCTACGGTACTACTGTCACCCTTCCCCTGGGTAAGACACCGCACACAGGGTTTAAGCAGATGGTAAATCTTTCTCCCTGGGGTATCATCAACTTACAGCCTTCGCTCATTCTCTCTCCCACTGTTTTGCTCTGTCCTTCCTCGTGTATATCTGATCCCTTTTTCCTTCTCACTTGTAGTTTTTTTTCCCTCTGACAGACAGGAAAGAAAGGGGCCTCCACTTGCAAATTACATCTTTCCTGCTCCTTCTCTCCTGTCTCTCTCATCTCGTCTGTCTCCATCTCTCCTCCTTTGCCCTCCCTGTGTAATTAACTAGGTTTCAGTAACAAACCTTTGGGCTTTGGGGTTGCTATGGTTACCTCTCTCTCCATACTGTTTTCTGTTTGTCAGTCTATCTAAATTGTGCATGTGTGTATGTGTTTGTGCT
Source organism: Abramis brama (assembly GCF_963993115.1). Lineage (NCBI taxonomy): Eukaryota > Metazoa > Chordata > Actinopteri > Cypriniformes > Leuciscidae > Abramis > Abramis brama. The sequence continues at coordinate 11,462,156 of NC_139975.1, forward strand.
TTTTTCTGTGGCTGTGTGTCTATTCATTTGAAAAAATGTGTTTGTCTGGGCTTACATTAACTCCATCTGGTAAATTATTTGTTGGCTCATAAGATCGTCACTTATCATGCAGTTTAATGTCCATGTGCAGAGGTGTAATGAATTTTAAATGGGAAAAAATAACCCGCTATCTTATTGCTCATTTGTGTTTTAGCTTCACTGTCGATCATGAAACAGTGTTGTTTCACTTCTGGTTTGTTTTGCGACAGCCTCGTACTTGAACTCAAATCTGTGCAACATGGTTCGATGTGCACAGAGGCAATTTTTCCTTTTTGTGGAGATTGATAGACAAAAATATTTTGCAGTATATTTCATTCACATCTTATAATGGAAAAAGCAGCTCTTTATCTACAAGTTTAATTTACAAAATTGGCTTTCGTTTCACCTATGACACATGGTTCAGGACCCTGCTTTTTACTGTATTGATGCAAATGTCAATTAGCACATTGGATGACCAGGCTCAGGCACATCTGTACAGTCTGACAAAATAAAAGTAGATATTATATTATATTGTATTATATTATATTAAATGATATTATTTTTAAAGAAATTGTTTTATTCAGCAACGGCGCATTAAGAAATTTCTATATTATATAAATGCTTTTTCTATTGATCAAAAAAAGTATAACGCTATTAAAAAAAATTAAGCAGCAAAACTGTTTTTAACATTGATAATAATAATAATAATAATAATAAAGGTCAAATCAGCATATTATAATGATTTCTGAAGAATAATGTGACACTGAAGACTGCATCACAGGAATAAATTACTTTTTAAAAATATATTCAAATATATTTTAAATTGTAATATGTCACATTAGTACTTATACCAGATAAAGATGATCGTAATAAAAGTCTATTCAAAAACAATAAAAAAATCTTCCCGGTCCCAAACCTTTGAACGGTAGTGTAAATTGAGTTGAGGTTCTTTAATTCTTGTCCTTGAACTTTTCCCCTCTGATTAAATTTGTATTGTCAGTCACCAGTAAGGTATTACTTCCTTTTAAGTCACTGTTTGCTGTAATGTCTCTTGACATCTTCCCTGAAGAGTCCCCTGTTTTCTTTTTGTCGTTTCAGCTAACAAGACACTTCTGGGTGGAGGAGGAGGTGAGTCAATTCTTTTTTCTCCCCTCTTTTTCAGAGGCTGAATGAGACAAATGTAGAGACAGCTCAAGTGGGAAAAGACATTAAAGGAGAGAAGCATCGGCGAGGTGAGAGGAATTAGAAGGTGAAAGAGAGCAAGTGAGAATCAGCAGGTGGAAACAAAGGTGAGAGAGTGAGAACGTATGTGTGTGATGGGAGCTGTTGTCAGCCTGAGGCTTTGCACTTTTCTGAATTTGAACAGACAATCTCTGAAAGCCCCGTGAGTGAGAACAGAGATGCTATTTGAGGAGCAAAAGAGTGATTAGAGACCCAGTGAGAAGAAATGAGCGCTAAACTCTTAAACCATCTCTGATAGAGCTGCCCTGATAGAACACACACACATGCGCCCACAAACATCGACAAGAGAAAAACAATTCATCAGCAGATTCTGAATATAATGGAGAAATTAAAGAGCTTTTTCAAAACTGTTTGCTCACTGTGATGTATTAAAAAGTACTTGGATCTGACAAGACGGTAGATTTTCTCAGAAATACAGTAAAGCCTTCAGATTCCTGCCTTCTATCTGTACGTTCAAATATTCATCAAACAATGAGCTCTTTGGCATTCCAGCTGCACAAACAGTTAAGTCTTAACTCACATTTAAGGGGACTATAACAAAAAGTACCAAGCTGCAAAGGTATCTGGATATGGTCCCATGGTAATTCTATGTATTTTTGAACATGTTCCATGTTGTAATATTGACATTGTTTAACATCCAACATAAACTACAGCCCATCACATAAGTAGGTTTCTCCTGAGGATCAGTAACTACATCTGCAATTATCTCAGAGTTGCACTTTTAGTCATTAGTTACGGGCCTGTAATGTTCCTGCTCCCGGGAGGTTCTAAATAATGAGTGTGTAACATGTAACAATTGTTTTTTTCCAATAGACTGTGCACTGTGTGAAATCACCTCTAACCTGAAATAGCAACAGTAGCTATATAATATCAGCACACACGTTTCCACCAGACTGGCTGCTAAACCATCGTGACAGAATTAAAGAGAGAGTTCATCCAAATTACAATTCTCTCATCATTTACTCATCCTCATGTTGTTCCAAACTTGTATTTATTAATTTATTTCTTCTGTGAAACACAAAAGAAGATGTGTTCTTTTTCCATTCCAAGAAAAATTTATTTTTTTCCATTCAGTTCAATAAATAAAAAATCAATGGGACCCAGTGATGTTCAGACCCCAGCGCTCTAGAATATCTTCTTTTGTGCTCCTCAGAAGAAAAAAAGTCATACAGGTTCGGAAAGATATGAGGGTGAGTGAAGGTCATCTTTGGGTTAACAATCTCAGAACCGTATTCAAAAGTAAAAGACACACTTCTCTGGAATACTTGTTTCTAATTGGTAAATCATGGCATTCTTTGGTTAAGTAATTTTATATAGTGACTGTTAAACCGTATATTTGACAGTAGTTTTTGGCAAACAGTTTCCTACACTGTAAAAAAAAAAAAAAAAGTTAAGGCCTTAAATTTTTAACATCAACTTGGATGTTTAAGTCAGTTCAACTTAAATTACATTAGACTGACATAAAAAAAAAAAAGTTGAATCTTGTATAACATAAGAAGGTTGAAAATTGCTTTACTTATTTTGATGAGTTAAAGCAATGCAAAAATATATGTTGCCAACGTATTGATCATATATATTTTTTTACAGTGCAGTGCTATTTTCATGTCTCCCTGATCACTTTGTGATCTTTTTCTACTCGAATAAATAAAATAGGCTATTATGTCATAAATAAATGAACATAAGATGTTACTTTGAATTTCAATTTTTGCATTTATTTATTCGTTTATTTTGTTGCCAGATTATATACACTCATTATGACAAAGGAAATCACCTTTTTTAAATGTAATTAAACTAAATTAACCATTAAAAGAAAAAAATATTTCACACAACAAACAAACTATTGCCATGTGTGACTCTATTAATGAGCATTGTTTTGGAAATGCAACAACTGTCAATGGCTGTGATAACAACTATACATATCTTATTTTTTGCTTGCAAATCCTAAAACTAACTACAAACTTCAAATGGTTTATGTTAACTCTGATCTACACTACCGTTCAAAAGTTTGGGGTCAGTAAGATTTATTTTTTAATTTTTTTTAAAGAATCAAGAAAAGTGACAGTAAAGACATTTTATAATGTTAAAAGATCTTTAACTGAACATTCTATTTATCAAAGAATCCTGGGGGGAAAATGGATCACAGTTTCCACAAAAATATTAAGCAGCACAACCGTTTTCAACATTGATCAAATGTTTCTTGAGCACCAAATCAGCATATTAGAATGATTTCTGAAGGATCATGTGACACTGAAGACATGTTTAGTAACTAACATTAACAAAGGTTAATCAATGCTGTACAAATATATTGCTCATGTTTAGTTTATGTAAGTTAATGCACTAATTAATGTTTTCAAATGAGACCTTATTGTAAAGTGTTACCAAAAAATCTTATCAACCCCAAACTTTTGAATGGTGGTTTACAAATCGGTTGTATACGGTCTTTGTAAGAGGTACGTGTGCATTTTGAAAGTGAATTGCAAGATCTTAGGTATATAATTTACGATAGTATAGTGCTATGCAAATTAACAGAAATGTCCAACTGTTGACTCAGTATTTACGCATATGCATGTGTGTCGATTGTAAGCGTGCGCAGTTCTTGCTCTCTGCCCGTGTTAAGTGCCTGCCCGTTAGCTAATCAATACTAGTGATAAATCTGCACTTGAGAATCCTACTCATCAGAACCACGTCTCACACACACAAACACAAATTCAGAAGTGCGCACTGCTGTATATTGACCTGTTTTTTTTCTGTAGTTACTCAAACACAAATGGCAAAAGCGATTGATTTAGGCCCGACCTTCACCTCCCTCAATTTAAACCTCCCTGTCAGTTCGTGCCTCTGCATGTCTTCCATGTCCCTATCTTTCTCTCTGTTTTACTCCGAACTCATCTTTCTGTCTCACTGCCCTACCCCATCACCTCTTCTCCTCACTCCATAACACTCCAACACCTCTTTTCTCTCTATTTCTGTCGGCAGTACGCAAACACATCAGCTTTCTCAGTCTCGCACTCTCTCCCTGTCTTTTTGTTGGCTCCACTCCTGAGGTTTGTTAAGGCAAACCTGGGTGATAATTAGGCAGGGACAAACTATACATCAGGGAGGACACAGCCTCAGAGCATTGCATGCAGAGAGAGAGATGAGGGGTGAGTCTCTGCCTGTTGGTGTTTAAAGCAGGAAAAGCACTAAAGCTGAGAGGGCAAAAACAAGAGGATGTGTTTAAAACAACAGAAGAGAGAATAAAGAAAAGCATGGATGAGTTAGGATGTGTCGTATAGTGGTATATAGTTTGTTTCGGATACTGTTTTTCAAACTCTAGCACCATTTATTCTCGGTCAGCATTTCAGATGCACTGTAAAAGTCTATTAAGTATTCTGGGCTTTTCTTTTTTCAGTAATAAAATAAACATCCTTAAAACAAACATTTTTAGACTAGAATAGAATGTTTTTGAAGGAAGTTCATTTTATTACAAGAAGAAAAAAATTGCCAGTAAAGTTAAATAAGCCTAAATTCAAGATATAGTCTCTGAAATCTAGTTTTAAGAAGCAAAATGATAACGATATAATACGATAATGTGTATAAGGCTGGTTTTCAGAGAATGTCTTGAATTAGGCTTGTTTTTCTTGCCGCGTTGGTATTTAGTTTAGTCTTTTATTCTTTATGACTTTTAATCATTAAATATTGTTAAAATAAAATAATTGTGGTAAAAAAATTAACTCTATAAACAAGTCTTATTATCTTACACAGTGTATGTTTAAAGGATGTTTTGATATTTTTACTGGAAAACAAGAAAAAATACTGATTAATAAAATTGTTTCTTTGCTGTGTGCTAGACAGGAAGTCAAAGGAAGACACATGGAAAAATAAATAAGGAAGAGAGTCTGCGAGTGAGTGATGAAAATAATTCATGCTGGATTTCCTAGTTTCACGGTCAGATGGATCATAGTTGTAAATGGCACATATAACTATAGGCAATCAAAATGTTCTTTCATTAAATTAGGAGACATCAGTCCTGAAGCTCAGAGCTGAGAAAGCTCCAGATTGTACAAAAGGACACAGTGACATTAGAGTATCTTTGGGTTTTGTTGTGTTTGTGGTGTAATGTTGAATTTTGGCATATGTTTGTCTGTTTTTTAGCAACCTGGAAAGCTGCACATGGATAAGTATTGATTGATTGTTTTATTTTTTGAGTGAAAATGTGTGTTATGTTCTCCACTTGGCACTGAGTGTATGTTGGTATTCTGGTTTAAAACCCAGAACGGCAGGCATATGTTTAGAGAGAGATTGTGCTTTGGTGTCGAGGGATTTGTGACATGGGCAAGCAGATGTGCCAGATCCAATCTAATGGCTCCTACTAATGGCTACCATGGTGACCATCTCAGCCAATAACACCGTGTCCTAACCAGACGCGATAAAATAAGATTCCAGCGACAAATAATTTGTCTGTCCACACTAGCCTGCAGTGTGCACTTGCAGCGAGACTTCGCCCACACGCTGTTCTGATTGGCTGTGGGTTTTGATTGATTTTTTGACGCATCTTGTAGTCACGTCGCTTTCTAGTGTGGACAGACAAATTATTTGTCGCTGGAATCTTATCGCATCGCGTCTGGTTAGGAGGACACGGTGTAAAATTAAATAAGAAACATAAGGGACGTTCTACCAGAAACGTACATTTCCAGAAAAAAAAATCTTGGGGGAAAAAATATATTTTTCTTAAATCTGAACGTTGAGACATATGGAGGACATGTTAAACTATGAGAAACACATATCATGCCATCTCAGCATGTTTTTATGATTAAATAAAATACATTTTTATACGCATTTCACCCCTAAAATGTCAGGCCCTGTCACAGACAAATTTGTATATGTCAGAATGGTTTCCTAATGAATTTCTTTGATACAAATAGCATTTTCTTATTGATCACATGTCCCTGATTGTATCTAACATGGTTTTATAATTCATTTAAGAAATATAAGTAACTTTTCGGTCAACTGTAGTACACAAAATCACAGAATACCCACCAGGCACTCATATAGTTGTAAAATAACTAACTTTACATAGGAGATTTTTATAAAAACATAGTAGTGGATATATACCCCCACCTTCATCTACACAGTTAAAGAGATTAATTAATTAATATTTCCTCAAATAGTACACTTTTGTCATATTTCCTGTGTGACAGGACTGACCATGGCGTGACAGGACTGACTTTATGGATTTTGATGATGCAGAAAAAGTTATGTTTTGTGTTCTTTATTTAAGTTTTGATTGGCATTTCTTTTTTAAATTATTATTATAATTTTAATGTTAATGTAATATTAGACTATGGTTAAATTCAGCCAAGGACATACATAATATTGCCAAAAGTATTGGGACAGCCCTCCAAATAATTGAATTCAGGTGTTTAAATCACTTCCATGGCCACAGTTGTATAAAAATCAAGCACCTTGGACTTAATTTTACTATTGCATGCATTAAATACATAAAATATGCAATAAATGTAATAAAAAAAGAACAATAACATTAATTTGTAAGGCTGTGTCACACGGGAATGTGACAGGGCCTGACGGTTGGCCATTTTAAACTGCCATTACTCAGCCTGCTAGCATGCTAGCATAAAAACTGTTAACATGCAAGCAAGGAATTTCAATAACCTTTTTAGACATGTTTTGGATTTAAAACATTTTCATTATTTTCTGGAATGTTTTACCGTGACAGGGCCTGACCCTTTAGCTCGTCTTCCTAAAAAAAATATACAAAAACAAGCTTAAAATCATACAATTCAATGACAGAATTCAGCCTTAATCAATGTAAGCTTCACCTGGGTCAAATGATGTCACTTCCTCTGAGTGATACCCTTAAAGGCATATTTCACACATTTTATGTCGAGTTTTATGTAAACGTGACAGGACTGACCAAAACATGGGGGCAGTTGTAAAATAGAATTTATTTGTAGAATGTATATATAATTTCATGTTTTTGATCAGTTGATGTGAATGATAACAGCTTAAACTTGTTATTGATGAGGTTTTTTTTATAAATAACAGTTTGTAGCATAACAAAACTATGAAAGCTGTAGCTCCAATTTGGCTGGGGACAAGGGCATTGACAGGATTTGTAGTTTTCAAAAGTGTTTTTAATAAAGAAAAAAATATCTGAGAACCTAATGAATGTCATATTCCTTTACAGAACAACTCACAGAAATCAACTATGAGCCAGTTTTAGAAATTTTTGGATGAAATACTTTTTTATTCACTGTAACAATTCAAGGACAGATAATGTACGTTTCTGGTAGAATGTCCCATAAACAGTACCTGAAATTATCATTGCCACACTTTGTGTTTATTGTTCCAGCCGCGACGTCGCAGAAAAATAGAAACCGTTTCTAAAATAGAATCGTCGCGTGTCGCCGTCGCGGCTGGTTAGGACGAAAACTCTTATTAACATGGAAAAGATACCTTTTATCGCGCGTCCCGTCGCGTGTAGTTAGGACACGGTGTAAGAGCATTGGCGTAGGAACCGGGGGGGACGTGTCCCCCTCAATATTGGAAAATGCTGCATGTGTCCCACCCAAAAATTAGCCTATACCGCAGGGACAAAAACTGTACATTTGGAACTTTTATTTTGAAAGCGCGACAAAGAGGGTTTTTCCTGCATAGAGAATTATGAGGCGGCCGTTTTTCCACGGTTCTGTTGCGGGTTCCCGGCCCGTGTCCATTCGTTCTCAAGCCGTATAGTTTGCCGATTGTGCTGCGCGGATCGCGGATAATCCGCGGGTCGGGCGGGCCAAGTAATAAAAACATAACATTCCAATTAATCGAGGGTGTATGACAGATTAATCATTATAATGTGTTGATTTTAAATAAAGACACGGCACTCTCATCACGGTAAAACGCAATGAACGAGCGTCACTATTTTACTTTCGTTTTCAACGTAACTCTTCAGGGAAAACCAATCAATGAAAACATATCAGGGCTTGTCCGGGACACGTGTGTGTGTGTGTGTTTTTTTTTTTTTTTTTTTTTTTTTTTTTTTGAAGGGACAAGTGATTTCAATTAATAATCTAATTTAATACAGATGTATTTTTTCAATGTAATTTTAATTTGATTGGTAACAGCCTAGTGTCTTATTATTCTAACTGAATATGTATTGATCAAATTTAAGGATTTGAAATTAAAGATGGAGCCCTTTATAAAGGTAAAAAATAAAAAAAATATTCCGATAGTGTTTTCCAACAGTGAAACGTTGACAATTTAAGTTTGAAGTTTAGACTATTAAGGAAATGTATTTTTCCAAAAGAAGAACTTTTATTTTAAATAAATGTTATTTTTAAATCAGCCTACTTCAGTGTGATATTTTACCATATTATCATGCTTAACACTGAGAATTTGAATAATTGTGATGATCAGATGCAGATATCAAAGAATATCATAGGTTCGGGCGGTTGGATTATTTTTTTTTTTAACAGCGGATTCGGGTGACTCAAAATGCACCAGATTAATGAATTTATCTTTAAATTGTTCAACATTTTCTTTCGGGGGGGCATGCCCCCGGACCCCCCTAGAGGTAACAAGTTTTTTACATAGCTGGCAATTGATTTATCTGTGTTACATATCAAATATTTGCCTTGTAAAGTGCCACTCTCCTTTCTGCCCATGGGGCTTGTACACTTTTATGTTTTCCAACTCAAATATTTGTCTAATAATAAACAGATTGGATGATTTTGTTTATTTATTTGCTGTTTGTGATTCCATACATGTTGTACCACGTCACCATACTGTATGTTGCTATTATGGTGGTGGGATGGACATTGATTCATAGTGGCCAATATGTCCCCCCAATGTCAAAGTCATTCCTACACCCCTGTGTAAGAGGCTGCGTTTCGATAACACTTGCTGACCAGTTCAGACCAAATTTGATGGGAAATTGAGAACAACTGTTAATTAATACTTTTGTACGCAGAAATGTTGTGTGTGTGGAGCCCATGCATGCATGTTTGCGTGCACGTAGGTGTTGCGTGGGATTAAATGATAGGATCACATATGACAGAGAGCTGAAAAAAAACTGTATGAAATATAGGAAAATATCCTATATATATGTTTTTTTCCGTGTCACAAACCCCGTCAGGTGAGCAAAAAGCCAATTAGTACCTGCTAAAAAGATGTTTGTGTAATATAAAAAGTGTGTGTGCATGCATGTTGCAATTACACAGGAAAGCAAGCTATTCCCAACAGACGTACCTCGTCACCACATTCACATCTTTTCCCCTATTGCTTCCTCTCATCCTCCTTTCCTCCACTCCAAAGCCCTGAGTACAACTTCCCTCCATCTGTCCCTCCGTCTCTCTCCGTTTTTTCCTCATCTTTCTCTCCACTTCACTTTCTGGTATTTCTCGGTATATATTCCCTATCTTTCTATCTTTTTATCACTCTATCTCTCGCTCCTGCAGATTCTGAGCACATATCAGCAAAAGTGCCAGGGCGCTGAAAACCCTTGAGTAAAACTGTTATGACCCTCAAATTGCTGCCCTTAGTGCTATGAGAAATCTGTGTCCTCAAATGATAAATGGGGGTTGGGTTTATCAGCATTAAAGTGGGGTAAACAAGCTGTGTCGATCCCAAACTGCACAATATTTGTCATGGGACGACATTTTTAGAAAGGGCCCATCATATACAGCTGCCTGAGATTGAGAGGTGGCAGGTGATTTGGTAACACTTTACAATAAGTTCTCATTTGTTAACATTAGTTTATTCATTAACTAACATGAACTAACAATGAGCAATGTGTTTTTACAGCATTTATTAACCTTTGTTAATTTTTAGTTAATAAAAATGTTCATGTTAGTTCACAGTGCATTAAGTAATGTTAACAGATACAACTTTTGATCTTAAAAATGTAGTAAATGTTGAAATTAACATTTAACTATGATAAATAAATACTGTAAAAGTAGTGTTCATTCTTAGTTCATGTTAACTAATGTGGTTAATTAATGTAAAATGTTACCGGTGTTTTTATGCTTAAAATGTCTTAAAAAGTAAATTAAAGTAAATAAAAAAAGAACATATATCATAAATGTTGGTAAATTGCCATCTGAATTATCTGGCTAAATATTGCATATGTGCATTTATAATATGTTTTATGTCTTACTATGTATTTATATTTATTGTGTGTATATATAGTGAGGAAAATAAGTATTATAAAAAATGACAATTTAAACATGCTGTAAAAAATGATCTGTTGGGTATTTTGAGCTGAAACTTCACATACACACTCTGGGGACATCAGAGACTTATTTTACATCTTGTGAAAAGGGGCATAATACGGGACCTTTAAGTAAAGATCATGTTCCATGAAGATATTTTGTAAATATCCTACCATAAATATATAAAACATTTATTTTTGTGAGTGAATGCACCACAATCGCGAACATAAATGGACAACTTTAAAGGCGATTTTCTCAATGTTTTGATTTCTTTGCACTCCCAGATTCCAGATTTTCAATAGTTGTATCTCGGCCAAATATTGTCCTATCCTAACAAACCATACACCAATGGAAAGCTCATTTATTCAGCTTTCTGGTGATGTATAAATCTCAATTTAAAAAAACTGACCCATGTGACTGGTTTTGTGGTCCAGGGTCACATATATGAATATTTATGTGTGTATATATATTCCCCCTTCAGTGGATGGTGCCATTCATCGTGGAGCTGGTCCTCTGTTGAAGAAGGAATGTGCCACTCTGAACGGCTGCGAAACGGGGGAGGCCAAGATCACCGGAGCCTACGGCCTGCCTGCAAAATGTGAGTTGCTCATGAAACAAACTGATCATCACACTAATGCCATATAAACATCTGTCTGAAATGGTTTGAGCTCTTTGGAATATGATGATGAATTCAGAATCATTTGTTAGAATTAAACATTTCTTCCAGTATGCTAAATGGATAAGGAAAAGAGCAAACCTTGCTCATGTTTACGCTTGATTGCATCAAAGTCAGCACAGTACTTTTGTAGAAACTAAATTACTCTTGATTTTGACTTTTGCAAGGTTTTATATTTCCCATCTTAGGATAGTAAGCAGGTGTTTGCAACCTCTCTAGCGAAATGTCAAACGGTTGCGTACATGTTGCACGCTGCCGAATGAATAAATGAATAAACCATCAACGCAAACCTTTTTCCCTATCGCTCTCCCTCCCTCCCCCCATCCATCTCCCTCCCTCTCTTTCACTCTTCCAGAGAGTGTTCAGTAATTATGTAGTCAGACAGTGTTTACAGAAGCAAGCGCACTTTAATTTATTCGCACACTTAGCAGTAATTTCCTTGTCTAATTTATGATCCCCCCCCACTGTACCTTGCTGTTCAGAGACAGAGATGCACACGCTGCTGATTCTCAAGCCACCCCCAACACACACACACACACACACACACACACATACACATACACACCAGTGATTTGCCTTACACTCCAGGCTATGCTTTCTGTTAGTTTTTACGTAGTCTTTAGTTGATTTTTCTCTCCAACTTTGTGTTTTTCCTTCTCATCTCTCTCTCTCTTTCTGTACTGTACCGAACTGCGGGGAGTAGAACAGTAAATATCAGCAGTAATTGTAGGACTGAAATTAGTGTCTGTGTCTGGCTGCGTGCACCGCACACTGATCGGATTATAAGTTATGTATGAACAGGTGTTTGGACTATTTGTGATTTGTGAGCTGTTAAAATGTAACATTTCTAAATGAAAATGTTCAGGTTTCTGTCTGTGGGTAGAGAGCATCATGGCGGTGCAAGTTCAAATTTGTCAATGCAAAACTGGCTGCCACAAATGCTTGGATGTTCAGCCAATCCCCAAGTGTCAGGTCACACCTTCAGTGTAAATCTACGGGATTTTTATATATTGTATCATCCACTAGATTCTAGGTTCTGATCGTTTGAAAAAGTAATAGCAAAGCTCTCCTCAACATGCTGGAAGATTTAAGATGTCAGTCATGTCCATAGCAAAACGAGTAATGTGCAAACGTTTAATGCTTAGAATTCATTTATTTTAAACCCTTAAAGCTGAAGTACATTTTTTGGTTTTTAAATATTTTGTTTATCCTATCTTAATATGCAGAGACAGCTATAAATAAGCTATTCATAGGTTATTTATTTTGTCTCTGTAGCCCAGTTGTTTTGAGCTACCCGTCTAGTCGTACACAAAAAAATACTCTACCAATGGCGCGAGTTGGGGCGGGGCTGTCAGTTTGTTCAATCAAGGACTGATGTGGGCATATTTGAAAACCTTTTTTGAAAACAATATTTGTTTTTGCAGTTCAGTTCGGTGGTGGTGAAATTACATACTTCAGCTTTAACCTCAATTGCGTGATAGTAATAGAAACCATCTATAATCACAGACTAAAGTCCCCAAATAAAATCTGAGATTTGTGTGTTTGTATAGAGTATTGTCATGTTTTGACTGGCTGAGCTGCAGTTTGCACATGTGCTCACACATCTGTTGCTTTTTGGATGAGGATAGGGGAGTGTATGTTTGTGTCTTCTAGTAAAACAGAAGTATGGTAATAATACATACTCTGCCTGGGTTGAGGGGGTGAACTATAAACCCAGTGGATCTCATTGGTGAATGAAAGGCAGAATGTGCAAATCCTGTCAGTCCCCAAGTCCACCTGTGTACCAATACAGCCTTGACTAGGGACCCAACCATACAAAACAACCATTGCTACGGGGGAGAAAGAGAAGAGAGTAGCATATTTATCAACACACACACATACACACACTCTCTCTGAGCCTTCATTTCCCTCTGTGGCCAATTAACACTAATTAAAATCCACACAGGCCAGTCGAACACCCACCCTTCTCTCCTGTTATTTAACTAATCCCTTTTTCTCTCTCCCCTCATTGCTCATAGACTGGATGAATAACAAGGTTTGATTATTTAATTATGTTTATTAAACAATCCAATGAAATACACTGTACTTTTACAATTACCTAAAATTAAGGCTGTTATCTCAAATCAATTTTGAGCTGCAACTTTCTTTAAAATCACAGCTTTTTCTTGTCAAAACCAGTCGCATGAAAGCCAAGGTGAAAGAAGAGGGATCTATTGTGCGGGCCGTCGTGCTTGATCGGCTGGTGACTACGGGTATATTGTAACTTAGCTTGCCAAGCTGATTTGAATTTGAGAAAAAGGGGTGAAACACAAAAAGTGAGTCGAACACCTTCGGACCATTCAGATGATAAGCAGATCTCTTGTCTTTTTTTAAGTCAGCGCACCTGCTCCCCTGCTGCAGAATGGGAATATAGCTGTGCACACTGACTTTTTCTCCAGGGGGTTTGGTGGGAGAGACCAGGGCCTCCCTTTGTGCACGAGACAGGAGACTTGGGTTTGGTCTGGATGAGTGAACAGTTAGACTTGGTAGCAGAAAGACAGAAAATCTTTCACTGAGAGGGAGGGAGAAGAGGAAAGAGAAAAGCGAGCAGGCAGGATGAAGGCGGGAAGGAGGGGGAACAAACAGGGGAGTGATTTAGAGCCTGATAATAGCAAGTTTGGAGTAGATTCATCGATACGTTATGGGTGTTGTCAGGTTTTGGTTTGGGAGCTGCGTGGGGAGAAAGAGAATGGTATGTTTTCTCATGAGCAGATCAGGAAGTTATGGTGAAATAAAATGGTTTAGAAGACAAGCTGTACGACCACACTGTGACCCAGCATATATTAAAGCAAAAAGTATTGAAATACGGTACATAAATAATCTGGAAATTATCTATCTAAACTTTTTGGTTAAATAAATTATTATTTATATACAATATTGTGTCTATTCATATGCATGTCAGGTTTCAACACAAAATTAAAGTATATATATAAATAAATAAATGACATGATTATATGACAAATATTTATTAGATTAGGTCAACAGCTTAAATGATATATTTCAGAAACTATCTTTTAGCTACAAGGTCCCGAATCTACATTATGCTCCATCGTAAACATCTGAAATCTGTAGAAAATGTTCATTTCTTCCCCGCTCACTCTGTTGTAAGCGCGCTTGTGTGTGTTTGTTTTAGAGAGCAAACAGGAGCGACAGAGGGAGTTGAGCAGTGCGATATCTAAACCTCCCGGCAGTTTTCTGTAGTTTGCTTTAACCTCCAGCTGCACCTGTGTCTGCGGTGATTATGTCATCCTGTCTCTCTTTCTTCCACACCCGCTTTAGCAGTTCATGCTGTGCCACAAACATGACAACACTTCGTGACACTGTACTTCCAGTCAAACATATGCCCTCTGTTCTCAGTTTTTTTTTTTTTTTTTCTGTCCATTGTTTCCCTTTGCATATCATATGTGAGCGTCTAGGTGTGTGTGTGTGTGTGTGTGTGTGTGTGTGTGTGTGTGTGACTAATGTCTCTGCCTGACTTGATGTATGATGGTGCTGCTGGACTAAACAAACAGAGGTGGATCGATGCTGTAAACACTGCAGAGTGCAGCGGTAAATAAACGCAGCCGGACAGCACGCAGCGCAGAGAGGTGTCGGGGGGCGGATGGATGAGGGAAAGAGGAGTGGGAGTGGAACTGACGGAGGGAGGCTGGACGTCCAAAAGACAAGCGGGGCAAAGGGGAAGGATTGAGGACATGCCACAGATGAGACACACAAGGACATAAGACATTGAGAGGACAGATGGATGAATGTTTTAGACAGAAGGTAGACGCAGACGGAAAAGGAGGACAAGGGAAACGGACCTACCGTCTGGTTAAGCTGAGTGTCAATGGGAGGAGGAAACAGGAAATTGAGATGAGAGGGTGCAGGATGGAGACAAGTGGGTCTTTAGTAATCGAGAAACAGACAGATGGCAGAAATGCTGGTAACCACAAACAGAAAGTGTAGTTGGTATAAGTGAATAAGTCTAATCAAAAGTCTAGAAATAATTAATAACACATCAGGGGTTAATCACTTTCTCTTACAAAAAAGACCTTACAAAAGCATGTAAAGTATCGCACTTGCTGTATTGAAAATTGCCATAGAGACCATTTTTATATTATTATATGTATAACAATCATTATTCTTTTGCAGACTAAGGAAATTTTCAATTAAACATTTGAACATGCACACTCTAAATTTTACTTTAGAACAAATAAAAGTAATCAAACATCTTTTATTTTGATGATTTCAGTTGTTTCCTGTTACGCTTATGAACATGTACCCTGGAAACCACAGAATCTGCCAACAATTACTATAGTAATTACAGTAATCAATTCTAGTAAAAGGATTGCTAAATCCTGCGGATTCCATATGAATTTGTTTATTTATTTATCTCACTGTATTATTTATTTATAACAAATGCCGCCACTTGGGTATTTTGGTAGAAACTGCGGTTTCCATGGTAAATGTGGGGTGTAGAAAGGACTAAACACTATCAGTGCTCATCAACTCAGCTGTTGACAGCGCCTATCGGTGCAGCAGTTTCTGTGAAGAGATTTTTCGATGTTGTATCATCATGTCATAAGAAGAAACGAGCCAAAAGACCCATCCAACAGCCATCAGTTATTTCTATAAGTCAGCCAGACTGTGTTACAAAGGCCTAGTTCTGCCAAGGCCAATATCACTGATACTGATATACCGGTACCACTAATTAATGGAACATTTTAAAATGCGTAATTTATAGCCCTTTAATATATTTGAATGACATTTGTTTGAACTTTTAATAGGACTAAGAGAAATTATTGATTTTTGTTTACTATACCATGTTATTCATGTTTTTATGTTATACCATCTTTTAATGCACTGTAAACCTTTTTTTAATCACTTAAAAATGTAGATCCATATATTTAGGTGAATTAATTGTTTTAATATAACATCAGTATCAACAATATCATTACATCATACTGCACAGATGTGTGGACTAAACAAAGTGCATTTGCTCTTGTCATTTTTAGTTACTCTAAGAAAATAATTGTATAGTTAAAATATATGCTACTGTTCAAAAATTTGGGATCAGTACCATGTTTGAAAGAAGTCTTTTATGCTCACCAAGGCAGCATTTATTTGATCGAAAATACAATAAAAACATTAATATTGTGAAGTATTATTACAATTTAAAGGTAGGGTAGGCAGTTTTCGGAGAGACTAGCAATAGCGAGCTAGCTTTGAAAGCATAAGATCCCACCCTCCCTTCAGAGCGTCTCCAAAGCCACGACTCCTTCAAAACACATGAAAGCACATAACATTACAATAATAATGAACATAGAAAAACTTAAAGAGCACTGACCTGTACCACCTGACAGCTGCAGATTCATTTCAGCATTAATATCGTTGCCATTGAAACGCATAAATTCGAGTCACAAACCGCTCCGAGTATAACGTCACTGGTTTCCGTCTTCTGTGTAACTCTGCATAGCATGAAACGAGGTGATGACGTGTGATGTCTATGCGAGTAGGGTGCACGGAGGTATGGAAATACATATGTTGACAGTCAGGTAGGACATCGTATTGTTGCATTCGGACCAATTTCAATGATTGGACGAACATTTTATGGTCCTATGCGTTCCACAGACGATAAATATACATATACATACATTTAGACCACTTAACTTAGTGATTGCTATCAGGATGTGAAGAGACTTTCAATCAGCATAACAAAACATGTTTCTGGAACTCACCTACCGTGCCTTTAAAATAACTGTTTCCTTTTATAATATATTTTAAAATGTAATTTATTCCTGTAATGGCATTATAAATGTATTAACGGACACTTCTGGTCATTGCTGAACGAAAGTGTAAATTTTTTGGAGAAAAAAAATCGTACTGATCCCAAACTTTTGAATGATAGAGTAACATAAACATATTTGTGTTTTAGGGACATGGATAGATGAACGGGAGGGATGCAGACAGAAAGTTGAAGTTATTAAACACACATTCACATATTTTCTGATATTTTTGTACGACTTCTCTCTGTTTTTGGCTGTATCTCTCTGTTTCACAGATGTTATTCACACCGTGGGGCCGATAGTGCACGATTCAGTGGGGGAGAGAGAGGAACAAGCGCTGAGAAACTGTTATTATAACTGTCTGCACACAGCAACTAAGAACCACCTGCGGACTGTGGTGAGGGTCTCACACACACACACTCATAACAAATTCAGACTTCATGTCTTGGCAGTGATACAACTACTTGTATGCAATTTTAACAGCCTACCGCAGTCTCGATCCTAACGCTGCATGCACATAAACTCAGGTACATACTGTTAACATGTTAAACTCTCACCCTGTATCACTCACACCTCACGGCTGCTTCACGGTACAAGAATCATAATGCCAGCAGTCTAGTCATAACACAGCAGATAACTCGCACTCCACCGGTGCCCTAACAATTTTTATATGAATCTACTAAAACAGTTGAGAGCCGCTTCAGCTTTATTTCTTTCGGGGAATGATTTATTGAAGACAGGTTACTGTATATATAAAAGATTTTAACAGTGCACCAGCAAGGATAAAAATACACACAGGCACAGCTAAGATCTATTGTTAAGGTTCTCAAAAAAGAGCAAGCGATTGTTGCAGCATCATAATGTCTTATGAGGACTTCCTGTTTATCTTTATGAAACTGGTTTTTGCTGTGAAAAAAGACCTTTAAGTGTAGTATTATTCAGAGTACTTCATCTAAAAAATAAAAGTTCACTCATCATTAACATTTCCCAGTGTTATTAATACTTGTATTATTTTTATATTTATATCAAAGTATTTATTAATATTTTTTTATCTAACTTTTATTTTATATTTTTTATATATCTTTTGGTCATTTATTTTTAATTTTAGTAATTTTCTAGTTAGTTGCCAAGCCAACATTTCTGATTTTTGTTTCATTTTTTACATCCATATTTATATTTTATTTCAGCTTTATTTCAATTACCGAAAAACTTTATTTACGCAGTGACAACAATAGTAATTTTAACACATAATTTTTCTATGGAACATAAAAATTGTTGTGCTAAAAAAAAAAAAATCATTACAATTTTTACCGAGACACATAATAATTAAGCTAAAAAAAATTACCGTTAAAGTGTCATTAAAAGTTATCCATTATATCATTACAAGTCTTCTGATAGCTTTGAAACAGAATGAAACGAATACAAAGGTCTTATTTTATTATATTTTGCTCAACATCCCCCATATCCATTCACTTATTTTGTGTGGAAAAGTGGAAGCTTGGACGTTCAGCAGTGTACAGTAGCTCCTTTTGTGTGCCATGAAAGAAATAAAGTAATCCAAAGTTTTGAAGAACATGAGGGTGAATAAATGACAGAATTTTCATTCCCTTAATTGATTTCAAAGTACTATATCAATACGTGCTGGGGTTCCCAAGACATTCCTTAGCAGAATATGCCTTTAAAAGCAGCAACAGTTTACTGTGACTCGGTCCATTTGCTTTAAATTAAAGCTTTTGTTTCTAAGGTCCTTAATTCTGGGACACAAGTGGCTCGTTTGTCATTAGTAAAGGATTGTATCTTTAATGGGTTGTAATTAATCAGTTTACATTCAACCTCCCTTGTAAAAGCTGTTTTTGTTGTGGTTTTGTACTAATAGGTCCAAAAGTAAGTGCTTTGTAAACCTTAATTTCTTAATACAACACATTTATTTAGAGAAACATTTACTAGTTTGTAGATAAGAAAACTAATTTTGCACACTTTTAATTGTATAAAATTCAAGTCGTTATTTCTTATTATGTCTCTTTGATGTTGATGTCTAGGCTTTCCCCTGCATCTCTACTGGAGTATACGGTAAGCGCAAATTACAGCTTCTCTTAATCAATGTTTACTTTTCATCTTTAATTGTTTTGTCTCACATCAATTATTTATATGTCCTTTATATTCATAGTCTATAAATGACTGTGTGTAATTGATTACAGGTTGGTTGATTTAGAGTCTTCAATAGACTCATTTATTATTAAAACCTATAATCGTCCATTAACCGCATATATGAGCTAACATCAATGAATAACATTTATGAATAACATCAACTTCATTCCCTGTGTTTATGACGCTCTATCTAACCAAATAAATGGTACGTTTATGAACCTCGGCTATGTTGTGACCTCTGTGCTGCTCATGCATGTGTTTTTAATTGTGGTTGTTTATTTAGTAGGAAACTCATTTTAGGAATCCCGGGAGTGGATATCACTTGCAGTAGTATGAGGGATTTCCAGATTAAGGCTGGGATTAGACGGTCAGATTAGGAGAGATTAGGTGCGGGAGCATGTCACTGATTATAATCCCCCTTCTTAGCTATACGTGTTGAGATTAAACTCAAAAATGAACCCAGCGAACAGCTTCAGTTTGAAAACAACCACCATAAGTAAATCGTTTTCAGTAAAAAGTCTTCATGCAGAAAATATGGTGATTCAAAGTAATGTGTGTATCCGTAATAATATAAGGTTGTGTTGCTCTGTTGGATTTACTGGGCTGTCAGTTTAATGCATCAATTGAGTGTGATTCATTATATAGAAAATAACTTTTCCTGGGTGTACGCCCAACATTTAAAATATATAAAGCAAAAAAAATATTTTCACCCTTTTGTACTGTTTCAGTGCTTTCCTCTGCCACATTAATGTAATGTCTTTGAATGATCTTATTTGGATATAGTTGTGATTATTGTAATCAGTCAATCAGTATATTGCAATTTAAACCCCTTTTTTATGTTGTGATTTAACTTTTAGATTGATTGAAAGCCCTAGTGTAAATCTGATGTGTATTGTGTTGGATGATGTGTGTGGTGCAGGATACCCGCCTGAACAAGCAGTCGAAGTTGCCCTGAGAACAGTGAGAGAATACCTGGAGCAAAACCACGAGAAGGTGTGTATGTGTGTGTCATTTCCCTGTTGGTGTTCTTTTCTTGCCATTGTTGTTATTGTTCGATAAGGAGCACGCCGTGGCAAACAGATGGTGGCTGCACAGGGACTTACTTTTCTGAGTCAGCATGCACCACACACACACACACACATACACATATAACCTCAGTTTTAATTGGTTCCTAACGGAGCTTGTATAAGCTTTGCAGAACAGTACAAATACAAAAAATTCACAAATGAATTGACACAATCTCTGGCCCCTGTGAGTAAATGTGAGTCCAGAGTAAATTTAACAGGAAATGAGCCATCAGGATATCTTTGACAAAACTTCTGCACATCCCAAACTGCGGCGCCTCTCTGTCTCTCTGTCTCTCTGTCTCTGTCTCTGTCTCTGTCTCTCTCTCTCTCTCTCTCTCTCTCTCTCTCTCTCTCTCTCTTGCTTTATCCTGGTCACATCTGTCTTTTTCCCCCTCTCTCATCTCTCACTGATGTGTCTCTCCTGTCCTGAGCTTTCATCTCACTCTGCACCGCGTTTAGTCGCTCTCGCCTTCTTTTACGCTACAGATATACAAAATGACAGAGACACTCTAATTACAGCACACTAATTAACCAGTGCTTTGGTGCTTGCTAACCCCTCCACTTTCCATACGCACCGAGAGAATAGTAGAGAATGAAAGAGAGAGGTACTTTTATTGGTTTGAATTTTTTATTATCTATTTTTTTATTATATTTATATTTTCATTATTTTTAAATATTCATAATTGCATTATGTGGATCAAATCATTTTCTTTGAGGAGGTAATAAATATTTGGATACCAGTCAAAATCTGTGAATAAATGAACATTATTTATCAGTTATATGGAATATTCAGAGCCGATCAGCCCTATACGCACACTACGCAAGTTGCGTAGGGCCCCGCAAATTACTCAAGGCCCCGCCTCCACCTCGTGTCAAAGCGCGTCAATCAAAGTTTACAATATCGATGAGAAAATGAAGTGGAACTATCCTTCTGGTCACGAAAAGAGAGAAAAAAAACACCATGAGAGTGAATTGCGGGAACAGCAATCAGGTCGACTTGTGTTCTCTCCTCTCCAAGTTCGATGTCAGCAAAGAACAGTAAAGTTAAGTTGATGTGCATCTACCTCTAGTAACCCAGCTGGGCAGTGCAAATTTTAGTCTTTCTGTGTCTTGCTTACAACACCGGCCACTTCCAGGGCTGTGTTCTGTGACCTTGTGCCTGACAGAAAAAAATGAGTGAAATACAACTATTATGTTTGATAAACGACAAAGGGCAATGGTGTTTGTTTACAAACTGCAGCTCGGAAAAGATCCATCCATTGAATTATCCTCTATCCCTCTCTCTCCTCTCCACCTGTAGCTGGTGTGTGGTGAGCGCACTGGCGCCGTTGTACTGTGGCTGCCGTCGCATCATCCAAGTGGATGCTGCACACTGGTGGTGGTTGAGGAGAGACCCCGACATGATTGTAAAGCGCTTTGGGTGTACAGTATTACATATGAAAAGCGCTATATAAATGCCTCATTCATTCATTCAAAGATAACCGCATTGCACAAAACATCTGTGGGGACCAGTACAATATGGGTGTGATGGCACTCCTCATTATATGCACACATACTAGTACAACATTCATTAAAACAAGACAATGATTATCTAGTCTCCAAGTCAGTTTAGTTACAACTCTGCAATAAAGCAAGATAGAAAGCAATGTATTGACATTAACTTGATTTATAGGTTATATTGCATTTAAAATTTTGATTGGCTGGACATACTGGTCAATATGGATGCACATCGCTCAGTAAATAATAACCATCAAGTATCAAGTATTCCTTTTATCATTTAAAACACAGTGACATGCTATGATAAGCCATTTTAGCTTTTATTCATTCACAGGATTCATTTTTGATATCAATAATTCAATTTGTACTATTTAAAATGTGAATTCTTGATATTAAGAATGTACTTTTTCTAGTAACAATGTCTATTTCTGATATCAGGAATTACATTTTCATTAGTACTAGTTAAAAGGAGCGGGAGCACTGGGGTGTCAGGTGTGACTGTGTGGCAATGGCAAATGGTTTACATGGCTCATGGATCAGGTAGGAGGGCCCCTTAACAGAATTT
The DNA here is from genome assembly GCF_963993115.1 of Abramis brama. Classification (NCBI taxonomy): domain Eukaryota; kingdom Metazoa; phylum Chordata; class Actinopteri; order Cypriniformes; family Leuciscidae; genus Abramis; species Abramis brama. The sequence goes on from NC_139975.1 coordinate 11,484,373, forward strand.
TGCTTAGGGCCCCAGGGAGGTCAGGATCGGCTCTGGGAATATTCAAAGTTAAATTCATACCACAGAAAATCATTTTGATGCATAAGGCCATGGTTTTTAACAGTGAATGTTAGGGGTAACTGAAAGAATAAGAAGGTGGTGCCTCCACGTCGCTGTGATTGGCTGATTACTCTGTCAGTATGATAACACCCAACTATTATGATCGCAGCCGGTCTGAAAATCGACCTGAATGCGTCAGGCCGGTGGAAATGGGCGGACTAATTAATTACAGACTGAAAAGCTCGCCCACTTGGACAAAACCACTCATGTCTGAATCAACTTTAACTTGAAAGGATGAAATGTGCATTTTGCATCTGAAACATTTTTAAAAACTTATAAAATTGGTAAGACTTTAATATGATTTGGTTTAACATGAATAGTATGTTAATATAAGCAAACATTATGGTAATATTTTCTTGTTGATAGTGTATGGTAAATGGTTTGCCATATGCTTTTAACCCAGAAATCATGTAAACATCGAATGGAAAACTTAACCTAGTTCACTACACATGTGCATGCTCATAATGTTACAAATGCTTTGGCAATATAAAGCTTCATTTTGAATCTTAATCAGACAGACAAAGCGACCCAGCATGAGTGAGCCAGAGAGAGAGAGTGACATTTGGCAAAGTGGAATGGAAAAAAGACAATGCTAGACACCAAAGAGAGAAAAATGAGAGTGAGAGAGATTTCAGTGGCAGAGTAGGAGTGCTTGCTGGATGCAATGATGTGTTACAGGAACATGATTAGAAGCAGGAACAGCCCACCTGCCCTCACCACTGTTGTCATGGAAATGGAGGTTCTAGGATGCTGGCACGGATCTCAATGTGTTCTTTTTATGTTGTTGCTTGCCATGAAGCATTTGGGACTGGTGCTGGTGTTTCTGTCAAGGACAGTTAGGTCATTGGCACGGCGCCTCTCTGGCTAGAAAGACTCAGACATTAAAAGTATGCTAACCGATTGCACACAAGTGCTCTTTTTCAGCAGAGCCTCTCTTCACACAAGACTGAGAAGCTAAAGGTCAAAATCTGTGAATAGGATAAATGAACATTATTTATCAGTTATGGAATATTCAAAGTTAAATTCATACCACAGAAGAAGAAAAAAATTACGCATACCTCAGGTTGTAACAACAAACTAAAACTCTTTCACAGAACACTTTCACAGAGATGCACTTGCAGGGGAAGATGTGCTGGTTTATTTTTTCTTCTCTGGAAATCAGCCACTTTTATTCCATTCTTTAACTCTGTTCTCAAGAATTCCTGCTATAGCTTTAGAGTGTGTGGTAAAGATAAAAGAGTATAGTTTCATTCGGGTGAAGATATATTATTACGGCTACGATTTTCTGATTTGTGTCTGTGTAGTACTGTATGCTTCTGCTGTGCAGTAGCAAAAGCAGCTCAAAAGTGATATTCTCTATGGTCATTTATTTTTTATTTCTTGTCTCTTTTTCTGTTGTTTTTATCTGCTGTCAGCTGGACCGGGTCATCTTCTGTGTGTTTCTGAAGTCTGACAAAGAGCTCTATGAAACAATGTTGTCTGCATACTTCCCACGAGGTCTGTCACACACACACACACACACACACACACACACACACACACACACACACACACAATGTTGGGTTTCCATGTTTTATTTGGACATAATGATTTTTTACTGTACAAACTGTATAGTCTATCTCATAACCATAAACATACCATCACAGAAAACATTCTTTATGATTTATAAGCTCTTTTCCTCATGGGGACCAAAAAATGTCTCTACATATCCACACACACACACACACCTATGCTTAAGGGCTTTTAAAGTGAATTCACCCAAACATTATTCTTTACTGTGCCATTTTCACTTTGTTTTTTCTTAAGAGTTAGCTGACATTTACAATTATTACATTTCATAATGACCCTTGATTATGTTAATTCTTTCTAAAGAACGTTTTCCCAGTTTACATATATATTTCAAAAATCAAAAGAATCAAAAGTGTTTTTCACCATCAAATCCATCTCCCTCAGTGAGATTACCAGACAGGTAATTGTTATTCCTGACAGTGACGCCAATGTGTTTGTTTTTTCCTGTGTTCTGGGACACAGAGTACAAACTAGTGCAGTTTAAAGTTATTATTATGTGATAGCTCTACGTGTGTAGCCTGCACTGATAACAAACTAACACTGACTACATTAGCATTTTTAAAGGATGCAGTGTTTACATTGTTAAAAGAAATTAATTCAAAATCCGCACACTGACTAATTTAGTATTTCATATTACTCAATTTTAACATCCCCAAACATATTTACTTATTTGCACCTTTTTTTTTATTTGCATGACGAACCTTGCTCTAATAATCACAGTTATGATATGGGGCCCTATTTTAACGATCTGAAACGCAAGTGTCAAAGCGCAAGTAACTTTGTAGGCGGGTCTCGGCGCTGTTGCTATTTTCCCGGCGGGATAAATGACTTTTGCGCCCGGCGCAAATCTAAAATGGGTTGGTCTGAAGTAGCTTCATTATTCATAGGTGTGGTTTGGGCGTAACGTGAAATAAACCAATCAGAGCATCATCTCACATTCCCTTTAAGAGCAGACGCGCTTTTTCCTTGGCGGATTGCTATTATAACGGCAGATTTGCCAGACGCTCGCCAGGAGCGGTTCACAGCCGAGGAGAGCAACGCTCTCGTCACGGCCGTAAAAGAGAGAGAAGTGACATTGGGGATGGAGAAACACACCCAAATTAGCTTTGGTTAAACAGGTATAATAATGTGGGTAAATGTGTAAGCTAGATGTATGCTTTTATAATAAATCTATCTATCTATCTATCTATCTATCTATCTATCTATCTATCTATCTATCTATCTATCTGTCGTTTGTAATAATATGATTTGCAAAAATGAAAACTGCTGCTTCTGTGTAGATTAGAGAATCAAAGTGTATGCGCATTGTGCACGCTATACATTATGGTCAAGCATGCGCCCTTAAAATAGCATAATGAACAACGCGCAACGCGCCACTGACTTTAGACTAGTTTTTTTCTGGCCAGTGGCGGAATTGTTTTCTAAACCTGTAAAATAGCACCAGGGATTGTTTGCGCCGGGACACGCCTCCTTTTTTGCGCTGAACCGCCCAGGGAGCGCAAGTTCATTCCCTAGTTTAGCGATGTGCTTCTGTGGAGGGAAAAGCGCGCTTTGCGCGGGTGCAAAATAGGAATGAAACATGCGTTGTGTACAAAGTCAATTGCGCTGGGTGCAAGATAGGGCCCATGGTGTTATTGAGATCTCACACAGTGGCTGAACTCTCCAAGCATTAGTGTTCTTGTAGACGTCTGATGCTGTGTGAATGTGTGCTCTATTAGACCCTGTTTTTCACCTCCAGGTTCACCGCCAAAGAGCAAATTATGAGAGGATGTCACTGTTGCTGTGGAAACGCCACAACACCGGCTTCTCCGCCACATCACTGTCTCGCTTTTACCTGATGCATCCCCTACAAGCAACATCAACAGCTGCCTGACACCACCTGATTTATTCATATCACCAAACCAGTGCTACTTGGATTTCTGTTATTGGTATCTGCTTTAAGTTGGGAGTTATACTGCTATTGGATTTGTGTTAATTTTGATAACAATGTATGCTTATAAGTGGTAGTTCACACAAAATTTTTAATTCTGTCGTTTGCTCACCCTCATGTATCCATTTCTTCCTTGTTTTTTTGTTTTGTTTTTTTTGTCCATACAATATAAGTCAGTGGGGTCCAATGCTGTTTGTTCTTCAAAATATCTTCATTTGTGTTCAGCAGAAGAAAAAAATTTATGCATGTTTGGAACGACATGAGGATGAGTAAATGATTACTGAATTGTCATTTTTAGGTGAAACACAAAAAAACAGCTTTATATATAATATTCGATTTTTAATTCGTTAATTTCAGAAAACCTGTGCATGTCTCAAATATGGCATTTTCTCATTATTAATCCTTCCAGGAACAATTTCCTGTAATTATATGATTTGCATTGCATTAACGTTTAAATGATAGAAGATATCCTACTTGAATATTGTTCATTGAGTTAAATAAAAATTGAATTAAGGCAATCAAAAAAAACCAAAAGAGTATGTCAATGGTTGTAACACTTAACCTATAATGAAAGTGCACTATTTGTACTTCTTCAATGTACTTTCTGTCTTCCTCTATGATAAAAGACCCTCATTAAAGTCAACTCCTCTCTCTGAACTAATGGCTGGGGCCGCTCTTAATGCAACTTTCATTAATTACACCGTAAGCCTTCAAGTTAATAGTATAATGTCAGCAAATGGATTTTGAACAAATGAAATATTTTGAAATATTAATGCAGATTGATTTTGCCAAATTTCTCGTTAAAGGAGAACTCTTAATTGTTATGAGACATTTTTTTCCACACTCGTATCGTACGATTCGAGCATCTTTCATAGCCCTTTCCAAAAAAAGATGAGTATCCTTTCATCTCAACATGCTGCTGTATCTGTGAAAGAAAAGAGAGAGTGAGGGAGGCAGATGAAAAAGAGAGAGAGAGGGAGAGACGAGTTTAATAAACTCATCTGAAGCAATTTTCATTTTTTAATAAGCGACAGGCAGCTCAGATACTGTCATCAGGCAAGCTTCTCCAAATAATGAGAGCGGCGGAGAAAAAGGGAGCGCAAGAGAGGGAGGAAGAGCTCAGCAGAGTAATTATCCTAAATCCAGACTTCATCACCGTCCCATCAGCACTTCTCTCTTCCTTTCCTCCCTGTTGCAATCCAGCTCTGTCCCTCTCTCTAGCCCTCTTAGTAAAGTGTTATTTAATTAGCTGTACTGGCACAGTGAAAGCAGCCAGTGTGGGGTCGCTGCTGAAATAGTAACTCTTCAGTGACGATTACACTGGAGTGCATCTTAGACGCCAGCAGCAGAACCACAGTAGATGAGAGCTCCTCTTCTCTTTTTTTGCTGCTCTCTCCCCTTATCTCTCTTTCCCATGCCCTCGTGTGCTCGTTTTCAATGATCCTATCGTGTCTCTCTCTCTCTCTCGTTCCCTCCAGCTGCGTTCTGTGTGTATCGTCAGGCTCATAACCCCAGATTCTGCCAGTCAAACGGAGCTCGCTATCACTGGCGGCCATGCCATTTCGTCACAGTTTGTAATCACTTCAATCTGGTTTAATCTTGAAACCAGGAGTGTCATTTTTAGAGCCAAGTGGAATTTGATTGCGACTTCCCAATTTTTTTTGTTGAGATTTTTAAGTTGCATTATTATTGTAGGTTTAACGGTGTTTGTCTTAGAATGTAAATTTGCTCAGTAGGTAATATATAAATTGCATTTGCGTAATTTTTTTCCCCCACCCTCATGTCACTCAAAACTCTCAGGACTTCTACTTTCCTCATTGATCACAAAAGGTGATCATCGAAATGTCAACGCTAATGATTTCCAGACAATGGAAAAGTTGCACTTTTGTTCAATTTATTTCAAAATGCTGCATAAATGCATGTGTGAACAAGCAGCGTGCTCCATCCTCGCTCGCTTTGTCGTCAGCAACTGGCCTGACATTTACTTTTTTTTAAACATGCTCTTAAAATAAAAATGTCCTTGTTTGGCTTCTATTTGGGGGTTCGAGAAAGTAGGGAAAGTTTTATACTTGGTTCAGCACCTTTTGTCCTGACGGCTCCCTGCTTAGGCCTAAGTTCTAGGCCTACTTAATAGAGCTGTTCGTCATGACGTCAACTTGTAGGTCAAACCGGAAGGCTAAATCACCATGAGTTCCCTCGGGAATTTCTTAAAGGTTTTTAAGAATCCCAGTAAAATAAGGTCTGTGGGTTAGCATTACTTAAAGAGACTTTCACATTTTGTTCTACGACCTAATTTACACAGTTGCTAGATAAGGATTGAAAGTGATTCGAAAAGGTTAATTTTCTTCTGGCATTTAGGACTACAAACTGTACAGCTCTATAACAAACATGCTGTTTTGGGACACAGGCTCCAGCAAAATAAGATAAGAAGGAAATTAAAATCAGATTTTTTTTTTTTTTTTTTGCAGGTGTTTACATAACAGGATTTAAATATTTTTCCAATTTAAAGCCACCATATTTCTTTATGTAATATTTCAGTTTATAATGCATGCTTTATCGGTGCACATCATTTTTTTTTTATTATTCATGTATCCTGCCCTACATCTTTTCTTGTTCAAAAAGCCATTTTGCTCATACATCACAAAAAGGAAGAAAAGACTATCTCAGCTTCCATTTCATGCTGACTTTAAGATGTAATGTAGGCTAAAAACCCCAGCAAAAAGTGAAGATGAAATGGTCTAGAACCACCCTTAACCATTTGTGCATATTATATACTACATTTCAGTATTATATACTACATTTCAGTATATGTACAGGCTCTTATTATTCTATTGCATTTGTTCACACATAAATAGAAAGATTGGCTCCTTAGTGTAAAATAAAGTGTGATTGTGTCGCTATAGGCCCCACAAGTCCCAAGGCATCCGTTAGTCTGTAAGATAACTAACTACTCATGTATGAACTCCCCCATAGGAATCCAAAGTGAGGCAGGACTGCGGGATATCGAGAGCGGGTGAGCCGGTAAATGAGTGTCATTGTTGGAGTCGGATGGGCTTAGCAGGAGTTGGTTGCTGATGTTTATGGATGCTGGAGGAGATGCTGGCGTGGGGGGCTGCTTGTGAAATGAAAATGGATCTTTAGCAGAACCCAGGACACTCTGATGCCCCTCAAGATCAATTCACTGATTTACTAGCTGAAAGCCTGTCAGAGCCAGAAACACCAGCGTTAAGGGGAGTAGATGATAAACTCGGGTGGAGGAGAGAAGGTAGGGGGAAGGAGACCTCAGGACTTTTAGAGTAGAGTTACACATGAGGAGAATGTTCATCAAAGAATATAGTCTGACTTTTAAAATGTACCAGAATTTGCTCTTCTTCTCGGAGGCGCAGAGTGAAGGTGGATTTAGGTAACAGCCTTTCTGTGCATCAATAACATTCCTTTAATTAAATACACTGTTTACTTTTGTTCTTCGCCAGTAAACACTGCAGCTGACACATTGTGAGAGAATTATTTTTAGTAAAGCATCGGTGAAGACGAGTTAAGCTGCATCTCCTGCAAAGCATACCTACAGCCAGTGTGTCTCTTTGTTGGTGTCTACTGAAATATTAAAGATGTTTACTGTATTGTGAGAGAGGTGATATTATCTCTTTCTGTCAGACAAATGTGTAGCGTAGCCTATATCTAATTTAATTTCAATCCCAGGACACATGGAGGCAGTTAAAATAAGAAAATAGGTTTGTTTACCACATTACTTTGCAGCAACATGGTGCTGAACATTACTATCTCCATATCTTCTGCGTTTAAAAAGTCGAGATGCAGCAGCTGGATAAAAAAAGTGTGTCTATGTTTTGTTTGTTTTTTTACACCGAAAATAGGGCCTAATAGTGACACTTGGCTATATTTGCCTAACAGACAAAAAAGTTTTGTGTATTATACGCGTGGGCTTATGTCGTTATTATGCTCGAGCTCTTTGACGTCGTGAATAGCCAAGTAGTACGGAGCCCGGGAAGTCACCTGTGGGAGAAAAAAAAAAAAATCCGTGGTGGCGACGGTTTTGAAATCGGTCCGCTCAGTTTATAAACCGTAGGCTACTCACGAACTGTCCAAAACTTACAAAAAAGGAACAAAGCAATTCGTCAAATATCAGTCATAATATAGGTTAGAAAATAATAATAAAGTGCTAAGATTATCACAAATAAACAAAAGATTTTGATGCACGTCATTCATATTAAATCGTATATTCCACCCATACCCGCTACAATTGAGAATCACTTTAAACATGCAGATGCAGTTAAGACAATTTGATGTATTCCACTTATTACAGAATAAAACAATATACAATAAGATTAGTTAACAACGTGTTCTTTTAAAATGAGAGTGAGCCACAAATCCGTGAGTACAGATTATAAACCCGTGGGAACGGATTGTGAAAGCGTGGGCACGGTTTATGAATTCGTGGGTACAGATTGCAAAAACTGAAGGCGCGGTTTACAAATCTGAGAGCGCGGATTAGAAACTCGTGGGTACGGTTTATAAATCAGTGGGCACGATTTGTTAAACCGAGGGAACAGTTTGAGAATTCGTGAGTAGGCTACGGTTTATAAACTGAGCGGACGGATTTCAAAACCGTCGCCACGGATTGTTGTTTTTTTTCCCCACCGGTGACTTCCCGGGCTCAGTACTACAGCCTACTGATTGGAGTAAAAAAAAAAAATCAGTTAGACCTATCGGCTGGGGGGGGGGGGGGGGGAAATCCTACTTAAGTGATTCCAATGACACTGTTCCATGTTGTTATTGTTATAGATGTGTACACTGTTGCCTTTGGCTTGCTCAGTTGGGGATATTTTGGGGATATTTAATTTTATTCTATCAATCAATAAATTCCACTAGAAACAAACTTTGTTGTATTATTTTATTTTAATACTGTGAAGCTGCTTTGATACAATCTGTATTGTGAAAAGCGCTATACTTGATTTGATACTTGATTTGATGTGGAGTGGAATTTCCATATTCTTGTAGAATTAGAACAATTATTAAAACTTTAACTTCTTAAAAACACAGCGCCTCGTGCGCGATGCAGAAAAATAAGTGATCAACGTCAGCGCATTTTTATGTAACGGCAATTAAAAAGCAGCTCATTGTATAAACATTCTGTGTTAAGGCCCGCCCATTCACACCAATAACGATAACTGTAAAGATATTAGCATAACGTCCACACCAGCGGACCATATCGTTCTGTTCATTCTAAGCGCATGCTGGAATTTTGTCGTCTGCCACTTTAAATGCTCGTGCTCTTTAAAGCAGGATTGATCTGATTGTCTTTTATCGTTCATCATCTGGAAAACAATATATCTGAAAGTGATTCCAACGATATTGTTTCTCTGTGCCTTTATCTTTATAGTTGTGGTGTGAACTCTGCTTTTCTTTTATAATTAGAATGATTTTTAGAACTTTGTCTTTGTCGTTACTGTTATAGTTATAGTCCTTGGTGATGTGAACCAGACCTTAATTTTGTACTAAAACTAGTTAACCAAAAAACGAAGTGAACATAGATAGCTAGCTACTGTTTTGATGTACGTCAATAAAAAGTATTGTGTCAGTTGCTATGTTCTAGCCATAAATGCAGCATTTGTGATGATAATAATAATAATAATAATAAATAAATAAAAAATACTTGATGGAGGATAGAGTGCTTAGTGTTATAGTTATAATGGAACAGTGGGTCATTTGTGGGCATTGCAATTGTGGGCAATGTATGATTGCCTATTCACTCCATTATAAAATGATCCATTTTATCTCCATCCTCTTTGGTTCTATTTTTGTAATAAATCTTGTATTTGTACAATGCTCTGCCCACACTGAATGGACTATAGCAGTGCCTTTGATGGATCTTTTCATGCATTCGCAATTATTTCGCCTGCCTTGCATTGTTTCCGTGGCATTTTCCTCTGGTTTTGAGGCCTAGCCTGTTTTGTGTATCAGCCATCTTCCCCATTTTCATGAAATGCGCTTTAAGTGTCTGGAACTGTTTTAGAAAAATGTGTTGGTGCTAGCTTGCCCATGCAAAACCTGCCCTTATGTTTGGCCTGAAAGAGTTTACTTTTACATTTACTAATTTACCAAGTGTTTTGAGTGGTTGATCACTGCCCAAACTGATTTAAAGGGATAGTTCACCCAAAAATAAAAAAGTCTGACATCATTTACTCAATCTCAAGTTGATGGTTGGTAACCAAACAGTTGATGGACCCATAGTATTTTTTTTTATTATTATTTTTATTATGGAAGCCTATGGGTACTGTCAACTGTTAGGTTACTTCTATATATATATATATATATATATATATATATATATATATATATACATACATACATACATACATACATACATACATATATAAATATATATATATATATATATATATATATATACATACATACATACACACACACACACACACACACACACACACACACATATATATATACATATATATAATATACGTACATAAATGGTGGCTGGATTTTCTAAGTGTTTATCTGTGATTGAAATGGAGAGCGTGTGTGCATGTGTGAGTGGACAGTGTCTGAGTGCTCTCCTCTCACCTACCTCGATTTTATTTTATTTTTATTTTGAATGTTTAATGTATTAAAAGGGCTGCGGTAATGAATTATAATCTTTAATGCAGAGAGCGATCGATACCTCCACAAAATAAATCAGCTTTTTACTGAGAGCGTCAAAGCCTTTAATACACTGGGGGAGAAACAAGTGAGGGAGGGAAGGAGAGGAGGAGAGCGCGCAGGGAGGGGAAAGGACCATGACAGGAGCCGTTGATGGAAGGAGAAAGCGGGAACGAATGGGGTTAGATGAGAGTGCTTCGGAAAGATGCTATCACCGGTGACCACATTTCAGATGATCCCAACAAAGTCTTGATATCTTCAACAAACCCCAGGGAGTCAGGAGGTCACACCTCTCATCTCACAATAGCTGCATACGATTTGTTACGTATAAAAATCTGGTTGCTTTGTTTTAAGCACCTATTGGAGAGGCAATCAGACCCTGAGATCTCATAATAATCATTCACTTCTCAACTTAATGAAGGCTACCCTCAGGGGATCCTCTAATTTTAGCCGAAATTCGGACAACTTCAAAATTCATTTTCTTTGTTTGCCATTGCAAGGCTGGAAAAATAGTGTTTTTGGCATCTTCATGACAATAAATTGATTTTAAAGTGCTTGGTCTAAACATTTTGAATGCTGCATCTTTAAGACATTGCATAAAATGTGGTCTACTGGATGAGTCTCTGAACTCTGTGCATCGTCGTGCTCAGTATATCATCAATTCATCGACAAAAAGGTCTGCGGACTGACGCATTTTGATTAATGTTGCCATGACAACTGCATAATTCATGAATTGTATTAGCGTTCCATTTGTCGTTTTTGAGTTATGATTAACCCCAGCCAAGGATTGTCAAAAAAATATATATCTTTGCCCGCACCCACGTTGTTTTAAGACCCCCATCATCTTCTGCCTCCTTCCTAAATGTCAAAGTCTCCAAAGTGTCAGCTTCTTTCCAACGAGACAGAATGAATTAATCTGCTCTCATAAATATCTTGTAAGCATCAGTTTGTATAAGACACTCTCATAATTATACAGATCCAAAGGCAATAGCACCCCAACCACTGGGCATTATAGTGCCACATAGCGGTGAGATATTGGAACTGCAACCTTATACACTATATATTTTAGTATAATAAATATTTCAGTGAACTCATGGCAGTTGCACGCCTATAAATATGATGGCTGTATCATACATATGTGCTTTAAATCCATTTATTTGTTTTCCCACAATAAATGTACTGCTGTGCTGTTTAACCATTACGTATTGTAAGCGTTTGCTATACAGATGTAAAAAAAATTCAAAACCAATGGATACAAGTAGTTAAATGAGTATTGACAAAATATGAATGCTTTAAGCTTGTTTGTTGTCGGAGTCCTGTGGCTTGTCAAAACTGGAGTGAAAATCTACAGGAAAGAAAGAAAAGATTTTGTTAATGAAATCAAGGCATGTTCAATAAATAAAAGGAATTTCTTATTTTACTGATTAAGTGGCTATTCACAATACCTCATTTAAAGCAAACTAAATTCGTGAGCTTAAATTTATATTTTTGTATATGTTAAATGTATATATTCATTGACAATATAAATAAGCCCAACATTATTTTCAAATAATATGACAATGACATGAATAGAAGATAATAGACTTCTTGTTTTTAATAGACTGCTTGTTTGCTTGTGAGACAATCTGTTTATCCTCATTGCAAGTGAACCCATATTTAATGTCTGTATTGTATTTTATTCTATTGTTTTACCTTTACCTAGTTTTGATGAGGAGATCATGTCACTATGTCGGCATCCACCTAATTTGTCAAGCTTCTACCATCTGACAGATTAAATTTGTTCCAAAATATCATGAAGTTTTATAAGGTGTCAAAAATAAAAGATACGGGAAGTGTTTTGTCCTGTTTTAAAAGATAAGCCTATTAATCTTGCTATACTATATATACAATTAAAATTCTCACTATTATTTGCATCAGACTGTTCTGACCCCCTAGTTGAAAACCGCTGCTGTAGACTGACCTTCAGTTCCAGATGATACACGGCTGACATCTGAGTGTGTAGGTGAGATGTTCTCCTCACTATCAACTAAAACACACATACACATATTATTCTCAACACAGAATAAAAACAAATCCATATTATTTTACAACCTTCAGCAAATGGATTATCTTTACTCACCTCTCCCCTCCTCACTTGGGCTGTCCTGGCTGGGTGTAGGACTGCCGTCATATTCCCAGAGGGCCGTGGCGCCTGCTTGGGAAGAGCGCAGGCGGGTGCGAGGTTGTACGCGCTGATCTCCTGGACTGAAAGACTGGGAAATTCCTCCCTTGCCCCTGCCGAGAGCCCAGCCGTGCCGGGAGCCCAGCTTGCGCCGACCGGTCCGCAGATTAGCCTTGGGTTGCTCATCTTCAGCCTGAGATGCAACTCTCCTTAGTAGACTCGGGGAGACTGGAGCACTGATGGGATCCTCATGAACTGAGGGGAGAAATATTGAAGAGTGTTATTTTGTAAAACAAAAATATTTTTATTCTTTTGCTCTTATGGATGAATCTCACAAACCTGAAAATTAACTTCTTTTTTTTTTTTGTAACAATTTTATAAATTATTAAGCATATTATCAAATTCTCATTATTCTAATGCTAAAAAAAATGATATTTTTATATATAAAAATGATATATATATTATTTGAATTTATACACTATTATTAATATTTGTGCTACTTTTAATTTGTTGATAATATATGGCGATTCAAAAAGGCAATCAGAACTTAATCAGAATCGTCAATAAAAATAAACGAGAATAAAAAATAAAAAAAAGTGCATCCAGATACATTACAGTAAAATGAGAATTTGGAGAGAAAAGTGCTAAATTGTACTGTAAAAAGTTACATTTATATATTTGTGAAAACACAGGACTCTTTATGAGAATGACAAAAAAAAAACGGTAACACTTTACAATAAGGTTCATTAGTTAACAACCTTAGTTAACATGAACTAAGAATGAACCGTACTTCTACAGCATTAATTAATCTTAGTTAATATTAATTTCAGCATTTACTAATACATTATTAAAATCAGAAGTTGTATTTGTTAACATTAGTTAATGCACTGTGAACTAACATGAACAAACAATTAACAGCTGTATTTTTATTAACTAATATTAACAAAGATTAATAAATACTGTAACAAATGTATTGCTCATTGTTAGTTAATACATTAACTACTATTAAATAATGAACTTTATTGTAAAGTGTTACCAGAAAAACTATGATTAAAATAGAGGCAAATTTGAAATATTAAAAAAATTACAATTCCCCTTATTTGCTCAAAATCTTGATGAAGTTAATGCCATGTTAAATATTATATAACATCTAGACATAGAAAATATAATATATAAGTACTGTTAAGCTATTTAGTATTTATATTACCATGAATCTAAATGCTGTATACACTCAATATGCATTATTCATTTGATCTGCAAATTCCATTCCATTGTTCCTTCACATAAACACAGAATTACTGTTCTGTTTGTGATCCAAGGGAATAGCATAATTCATTGTTATGGACCTTTTTTTCTGTTTTACAGAGTCCAGGGGACTCTGCAGTCTTAACTTATTGGCACTCTCTTACGCTCTGTACAATATATCTAATGTTATTACACCGGTCATACAGCTCTGCAGTCTCACCAGGCACTGGGGCTGGAGAGATGGGCGCACCGTCTACAGCATCCGCAAGGTTCTCGATACTGCCAGCAGCAACAAACTGAGCACGGCCTTCTTTGCTTCCACCTTTAGGTTTTATCAGCTTCTTCATGCGGTCCGCGATCCAGTTTGACTTCCTGGAGCCACAAGAGAGTGAAATAGAGCATACAATGAGTTAAGCAATGAGTCTGTGGTGACAGGTCTGCTAGAGACAGATGTTAAAGCCTGACTAACTTTGGTTGTTTAGGTGGACACATGCCGGGCAGACCCGGCTCCAGAACCCGATATTGATCCATTATCTTCTCCACCAGCTTCTGCTTCTCCCTGCGCAGCTCGTTGAACTTGTCACTGAGTGTGGAGTGAGATGGACAGATGGGAGAGAAAAAGAGAGTTATTTACTGATGCAGGTGGTCTACTGCTGGACGCTCCACATGGTGCACGTGGAAGTAGTGGACAAATATGAGCTACACATTTTGTTTGTGTGTGTTCGTACAGATACTCTCTCTGCTGGTTGTGGTGCTGGTCTCGGCTCTCCAGGCTGCTCTCCATTAGGGCTTTGTTTTCTTTAGCCAGATTCTGGTTCTGCTCAACTAGATGTCGGTTCTCCTCCTCCATGTTTGCCTTCAACTGGGTAAGGAGCTATAACACACATAAATATTAGGGCAATAAAGTTTTTTTTTTAGTTTTTTTTGTTTTTGTAGTTAATGTGATTAATCTCAGATACAATGAAATTTGCATCCAAAAGTCTGAGAACACAAAATATAAACCTGCAAATAATCCTAAAATAAAATTCTGTTTCTAAATTTAAAACGTAAAAAAGTATGGCATAAAATGAATGATACAACATAAAATTAATAATAATTTAATCTCCAATCATTTTTATTGGAGTCTCTAGCTTAAATAATTTATAGTTGTTTTTTGTTTGATTTTTAAATGATCATTTTTGCATGAAAATATTTAGTACAAATCACAAAATCACACACACACACACACATATATATATATATATTCTCTCTCCAAGGCTACACTTATTTTATCAATATACATTAAGAACAGTAAAATTGTAAATCTATTATAATCTATAAAATAATCTAATCTTTCCTATTTATTATACGTGTTGAAAACAGTTGCTGCTTAATATTTTTGTGGAAACTGGGATTCATTTTTGCATGATAATATGATGAATAGAGAGTTTAAAAAAACAGCATTTATTTGAAATCAAAATCTTTTCTAGACATTATAAATTATAAATGTCTTTACTGACAATTTAATGTGTCCTTGCTAAATAAAACTACTGATTATTTAAAAAATCAATCAATGTTGAAATCAATGTTGTTTTTGCTGCTTAACATTTTTGTGTAAACAACGATACCATTCAAACATTTGTGGTAAGATTGAAAGAAGAGAGAAATTAATTTTTTTTTTTCTCATCAAGGATGCATTAAATTGATCAAAAGTAACAGTAAAGACATTTATAATGTTGCAAAAGATTTCTATTTAATACATGCTTTAATAAATGTAATAAATAAATGTAATAAATACAAATAGATGCTGTTCATTAAACTATTCATTAAAGAATCCTGAAAAAAGTATCACCTTTCCACAACAGTGTTAAACAACACAGCTGTTTCCAACATTGATAATAACTTTATTCAAAGTTTCAAATCAGCATATTAGAATGATTTCTGAAGGATTATGTGACACTGAAGACTGGAGTAATGATTCTGAAAATTCAGCTTTGCCAACATAAGAATAAATTACATTTAAATATATTCAAAAGAAAACTTCTTTCTTTTTTTTAAAATAATATTTCGCAATATTACTGTTTTTACTGTATTTTTGATTAAATAAATGCAGCCTTGGTGAAGATAAAGAGACTTCTTTCAAAAACATTAGAAAATTGTAATGTTTTCCAAACTTTTGACAGGTACTGTATATAAATTCCACTCAGAACTGTCATAATGTGCATTGTGCTCAGACCTGGTTCTGGCTGCTGAGACGGACGTTATTGAGATCCAGCTGTTGGTTCTGCTCTTTAAGAGTGTTGAGCTTTCCCTCTAGCCTGGTCCGTTCAAGCTGAGCCGTACTCAACTCTGCCCGCAGAACTGAACTCTGAGCCAGCAGCTCGGACTGGACCTGAACCCACTCCTTCTGCATGTTCTGATACCTACACATAATAAATACATTAAACAGGTGACTCTCACGAAGGTCAAAGTCTTATTTTACACCCAAAATTTTCATTTCTCTTTATTCTGAGGTGAAGCCCATACATATTTTTGTGTGTCTGTCTCTACAACTGTCTGTCTATTCATCTAGACTAGTAATCAAAGCCTCAATCTAAACAGAGTTATCCAGCTAACTAAACATACTGAATAAAAGCAAACCGTCTCCTCTCAGATAATGTACTTTTTTTATTTCTATCATCCTGTTCACCAAAGCAACAAGCTTTACATATTTTTTCCATAGGCTTTCACACCATGGCAACAACTGTTTGAAACTGGGCTTTGAAATGACTCATGCTCTGGTGAAATTTTTCACAGTGGGTGAAATGCAGTTTGTGGTGGGTGTTAGCATCACTTCCTCTCTCTTTCTTATGAATGTGTGCTCAACTGTTACTTTAACCCAGTGTTGTGGTCACTGCAATTATGACTTCCTCTCACCTTTCACTGTCCATTTTCAATCTCTCCAGCTCCTTCTCGCTCTCCACCTGCCCTTGTGTCACTTTCTCCATTTTCTGTCTCTCCATGCGTATCGATTCCTCTGCCTCCTCCAACTGTGCTTTTTGCTCCAACAGCTCCTTATATCTAGACAAGTATGGTATTTTAGAACATTTCTATAATAACAATTCTATAATATATAATTTTTGTAATATTATGTTGTTATATTACACACTGCCCGGTCAAAAAAAAAAAAAAGATTTGATGCACCTCTTGATGGAAATAAATGTTGTGATGTTATTTCAATCAAGAGGTGCATACATTTTTGGTCAAGATCTTGTATTGACACTCTGTAAAGTCTACTCCAGCACATCCCAAAGACATTCAATGAATGTACGGTCTGGACTCAGAGGTGCCAATTCATGTGTGAAAATGATTCTTCATGCTCCCTGCCAACCATTCTTTCACAATTTGAGCCTGTACATCTTGACATTGTAATCCTGAAATGTGTCTATGATGTGTATTTCTACATGGCTGAAAAGCTACACACTCCATCAATTAGGATTAAAAAGAACTGTTGCCAAACATATAACATGATAGAAACATAATAATCACTGCAATAATGATTCAATCATAGACTCTTAAGCATTTGCCTATTTAAATGCAAACAGTGACTTTTCTTTTTTTCTTTTTTTTTTGTGGCTAGGCAGTGTATATTACGTTGTTTAACATATTTTTTTTTGGAATCTACACTTCAATTATTTCACTCATTTTTGAAGTTGTATGTTATATTTATCGGTTTGTAGCCATGTGTATTCATATTTCGATTTGACACAGATGGACTTTAGACAAATTATGATAATTTAATAATTAAATTATCATTTTTAATTAATTAATTAAATTTAATTCATTTAGGCCTCTTATGTGAACAAGCTAAAAATCATCATTATTATTAATTAAATACATTATTATAAATTCCTTTATTTTTAAATAAATAATTATTCTAAATTAAATTAAATTAAATGTCTGAGGCACTGTACCTGGCCTCAGTGTCTTTATATTGAGCTTCTAGACTGCGACTGCTGCTTTTCAGTTGACTGTGTTTGACCAACAACTCTTCTAACTCCGCCTCCTGTCTTTGTTGCAGAGCTGTCAATCTATCATGATCCCGCCTTACAGCCTCCAGGCGCATCACTGACTCCTCCTTCTCCTTCAGCCACACCCTCGATTCGGCCTCCAGAGCCGCACACCGCAGTTCACTCTCATTGCAACGTGCCAACGCAGACGCATGTTCAGAGCTCAGAGACGCCTGTTCCACCTGAGGGAGAGAAAGAGGGTGAAATAAGGCAGATATAATGAGAGTGCGGTCATTCGGGTGAAAATAACACGTTTATTAAAAGCCTGTATAAATTAAAGTGCTGTATATTTATGATCCGTCAACAGTATGATTGAAACTTGTGAGTGTCCGCCTACTACTAAACTAATATGGATTTAAACAAATGTCAGTTTCTAAAACACCATCAGCCTTTATTTCAGCGTCAAAGGTCCATTTTGAGACCAGCAACCCACAATCGATCAAGCACTCACCTGTAGTTTGGTGTTGAGGGCCTGTAATTTAGCACAGTTCTCTTGCAGCGAGATGGAGTGGCGCTGCAGGGTGTCCAACTGCTCTCTGAGCTGAGCACAGGCTGACTGAGACTGAGTCAGCTGAGACAGCAACACCTCCCGCTCTCGCTGCAGCATTGCATTCTGGGATACAACCATAGGTACAGAATTCAGCATACAGAGCCGGCAAGTTATTATCAGTTAATTTAAAATGTAATCAGAATGTAATCGTTAATGACGTTTAAATAAAGACATACGTAAAATGGCCCTAGGGGCCCAAAACTTAATGACATTTCAGTAGGCTTTTGGAATTTTATCTCACCTCCCTCTCCGTATTTATCAGTCTTTGACTCAATGCCTCCTGGCTTCCAATGCCAGTCTCTGCCATTGTGTGCGGTTGTTTGTTCAGTGCATTTTCAGTGTCTTGTGCAGCATAGATAGAGTCTGTGGGCCCTGAGTTCTGGTTGTGGTTATCCTTATCTACAATACTGACAGTGGGCTCCTGGGGGCCTTCTGCCAGCGTTGGAGACTGTCTGTTTGATTCACAACCCTCGATCCTCTGTGCGTGCGAGTCAGGGGGTGAAAAGGCAACCTCTGAGACAGATTGTTGCTGTTGTGTAGCTGCCATTTCAAGCTTGCTCTGCAGCTCTTCAAGTGTTCGGTTCAGCTGTGCGACCTGATTGGATAACTCTTGGGACTGGGCGCTCTCATTAGCCAGATCCTGGTTGTGAGTGGGATATTAAAGTTAGACAAGTGCTGCATCTAGCCAGCTTCATCCAGAACCAACCAAGTGCCTCTTTAGGAAAACCTGAGCTATAAGAGCTTTCATTAATCTCACAAAGATGCATTTTCAGCACAGTTGTCCAAGGAGGGGAAATCTAATTGCACTGAGGATTTTCAGATAAGAAAGCAACTTGAAAACAATTACCTGGTTGAAAGGAAATATTCAAAGCGGCCCATTTTGCAATATCTCAGCTCAGTGGGACCTCCAGGCAAACATAATTGCAGAAATATGGTGTACCAAGGCACTATACTAATTGCTTTTATCATTTAGATATCGCATACAAAGACTTTGAATACTGCACAGACCTTTGTTAGAGAGTCAATTTGGGCCTTGCTCTCAGCGTTGAGTGTACCGAGCTGCAGATTCTCCCTCTGCAGCTCCTCGAACTGTGCGCATGCCTCTTTAAGCTGAGAAACCTCCTGACACATGCGTCTGTGGGCAGATGACAGAGGTAGTGAGTGATACACGTATTATTCTTATGCCATGCTATTTGTTTCATAAGATCAGATATAAAGACTCGGGTTCGGTGTGAAAGGAATAGTTCACCCAAAAATGAAAATGTATACTCATCCTTGTGTTTTAAAAATTTTGCAAAACAAACAAACTCCAAAAGGCAACTTAAAAGTATCATAAAGATAGTCCGTACAACTTGTGCAGTATATTCCATGTTTTCTGAAGTAATATGATTTGTGTGAGATTTGTGTTAAACAAGTTCACATGACATGACAATGGAAAAAAGCATAAAGTTCCAACAATATTTGGTTTAGAACAACATGAGAATGAGTAAATAATGACCCATTTTGAATTTTTGGTGATATTTTTAAATGCAAAGGTCTTATTGCATGTACGTATGTCTGTACCTGTTTTGCGCCTCTAGACTGCAGGCTCGCTTGTTGCCATGCTCTAGGGCAGATGTTGTGCTTTCCAGCTGCTGTCTAAGTCTGGCCATCTCTCTTTCTCTTTGTCGTTGCTCACGCTGTTGACTGTCCAGCTCTGCCTGACACGCTTCCTTCTCCTGCTCCAGTCGCGTGACTTCAAGCAGAGCTTCTTCCCGTCCTCTAGTCAAAGACTCCACCTCCACTCCAGATTCTCGTAGTTCAGCTTGTAGCTCTTCTTCATGCCGTCTGGCAGACTCCAAGGTCCGCCCCAATCTTTCAAAGTCTGCCTTAAGGTTTTGGTTGGTCAGCTCTAACTGATCACCCTATGAGAAAATAATCAGCAAACACAGACTCACTTTTCTTCAGATTTAATGAAATAGTTCACCCAAAAATGATTTTTTGTCATAATTTACTTATGCTCATATCTCTATAAACTTGTATGCTGGTAATGTTCCCTGAAGTACAAAATAAGATTTTTACATAGCTCTTTTCCACACAATGGAAGTGAATGGTGAATGAGCATTCTGTGCCATTTTAATATGCATTTTAAAATGTAATTTATTCCTGGGATGGCAAAGCTTTATTGTCACATGATCCTTCAGAAATCAGTCTAATATGCTGATTTGGTGTTCAAGAGACATTTCTTTTTATTATCAGTGTTGAAAAAAATTGTAATTGTAAAATCCAATTGAAAAATTGGAAACCCTGATAATAATAAAAAAATCAGTATTCCTTGATGAATAGAAAGTTGAAAAGAACAGCATTTTTTTTAAACAATTTACACATTTACTATATATTTGCTGAATAAAAGTATGAATTTCTTTCAAAACAAAAATCTTACTGACATAAACGTAATCTACATGACTTGTATGCTAAATTAAACATCTTTTGAAGCTATATGATAGCTTTGTATATGGATTTAAATTCAAATTCAAATGTTTTTTCACAGAAAATCTCACGTTTCAGAGCAGCTCTCAAATCTACATAGTTAAAGTTGGCATATCACGTTCAGTCATGAGACACGCAAGAACCAATGGCATTACTGACATTAAACATACAAAATAAGAGAATTATGAGATGAAAATTTGTGAGAAGCATATAGTTTGGTTTGTTTCTCACACAAATCCATATAATGCAGCATATATGGACTAATATATTCATATGAACTACTTTTATGGTTCTTTCTGTCCTTTTTTGGAGATTGACAGATTGGAGATTCTTATTTACTTTAATTGTATGTATCTTATTTTGCTTTCCACAGAAGAAACCAAGTAGGTTTGGAGTCTGGACAACATGAGGGTGAGTAAATGATGACAGAACTTTTCCTTTTTTTTGTGAACTACCACTTTAAAGACCAATTACCGACAACTATTGACATCTCATTACTGTTACCCACACTGATGCTCTGCCCACTGTGTAATTTGATATTGTTTATATAATTTTAATGTAGGCACCATTAATCTCAATGTAACCCCAGTCATGCAATCCATATTTTGTAGTACAGCAAAAGGCTGAACAAATAACCTGCCTCACCTTGCGTACCGCAGCCCTGAGTGAGTCTATGGTGCCTCTGAGAGTCTCTCTCTCCCTCTCCAAGGCTGCTCTCTCTCCCTCTAACTGAGCAATCACTGTAGCTTCCATCTTCTGAAACTCCACCTGACTGCGCAGATGCATCAGCTCCTCCTCCTGCTGCATAGATTCACCCTGTAGCACCTGGCAAATAAACACATTAAGTGGTTATTTAGTAGACACTTTTATCCAAAGCAAATCAAAGCGAAATGCCGTGCTTGAAGGCACAATGGTGATGATTCATGGATCGGTCCTTGAGGAAATCAAACCGGCATCTTTTAGAATTACAATGCCAGCTCATTATGCCATATGAAACAATGGCTAGAAGTGGAAAAAGTAATTATTGTGAGAAATAGTCTTTGTTTTACACAGGTCTATTTACCATATTGTATGTCTTTCTTAATTGCTAGTGGCGTTTATACTTGGTGAGTCATCGCCTTTATCGACTGGACTGTTATCTTTGAGTGGATTGTTAACTTTTGCAGTGATGTATTAATTAGTTTTTGTGTGTTTGTTTGTCAACTTGATGGTTCATTACCTCTATCTGTTTCCTAGCCGACATAAGGCTCTCTGCTGCCTTCTTCAACCGCTGGTTCTCAGCCTCCAGGAAAACCAGCTTATGATCTGCCTCCAAGACCTTCTTAGTCTGCTCTGCCAGTTTGGAGCGCAAATCCTGGGCTAAAGTGGTTTGTCTGTCAGCCTCTTCCAGGGCCTGCTGAAGCTGGTTATGCAGGGCAAGAGTGTCTTGGGAGAATTTATCTTCTTCTGTCTTCTGGGCTTCAGTGCTGAATGTCTGAGATGTCTCTTCTGTGATGTCTTTCTTCCTTTCAATTTCTTTCTCACCCTCTGCCTCTCCTCTCTCTTTGCTGTTCATTTCATCTATAACCTTCTTTTCTCTCTCGCTGAGGATTACGTTGCCCCCCTCTCCCCCCTCTCCATCTTCTCTCTGGGCTTTTATTACGCCTTCTTTTCCATCATGTTTCTCTCTTCTGGTGTAATTTCCCTCGCATTCCCCTCTTCGGATTATTGTCTTTTCCCCATCTTTTCCCTCCGAGGCTGTTCTCTCTTCCTCTAGGTCTTTCTGTTTTGTCCTCAGCTCTTCGAGATTTATCTTCAAGCTGCTATTTTCATTCTTTAGACACTCCAGCTAACAGTTGAAAGAGAAATGACAGGGCCTGATTCATAGAGTTGAGATGAGGACAAAATGACAGTAGACAAAATTCTTGGAATAAATGTCTTTAAATCCATCTAAAGGGCCTCACCTCCTTGAGGGTGTTTTGAAGCTTTTGTGAGAGTTGGTCCATGTGTCTTTGGAGCTCTTCAGTCATCTCAGGGGAGTTGGCCTGCTGAGCCTACATGAGAGATGGGAACATGGGAAACCTGAGAATTGACATGAATCAGTTTGTTGCCAGAGGATAAAACTGGCTAAAGATCCACTGACCTCTTGTTCAGCCTGCAGAAGCTCTAGTCGTCTCTTCAATTCAGCGTTCTCGTTTTCAGCTCCCAGGAGCCTCAGAGAGGAAGCCTCATTTACCTCCTCACTTAGAGGCTTCAGATCTAAATGACAGTAAGAGAGACAGACACGTAGACAGGTTATTAAAGGGATAGATCACCCAAAAATAAAAAATTCTATCATAATTTACTCACTCTCACGTTGTTCCAAACCCATAAGACTTTGGTTAATATTCAAAATTCAAATTAAGACATTTTTAATGAAAGAAGGTTTCTGTTACTTTCTGTTACCAAAACATAGAAGATCCAAAAAAGTCATAAAGGCATCATAGAATGAATCCATATCAACTGAGTGGTTTAATCCTTTAAGTCTTGTGAAGAGATACAATCGCTTTATATGATGAACAGATTTAATTTAGGCTTTTATTTTGTGCTTTTAAGATTAACCAAAGTCTTATGGGTTTAGAACAATGTGAGGGTGAGTAAATGATGACAGAATTTTTATTTTTGTGAGAACTATCCATTTAATAGCCTGTCTTTTTAAGAACTATCCCTCAACTCAAAAATGAAATTTCAATCGCCAACTCATAAGAAATAAGGCAAGATGTTTACACTTTTCTTTTCCACACATTGGAAATGGATGAACACTGTCAAGCTTCAAAACAAGATAAAAAATCAACATGAAAGTATTATTTGTCATCATTTTTGGAGCTCAGCACTGTCTGTTCCCATTCATGTTCATTATATGGAAAAGAACATCCAGAACAATGCTAATCTTTTCCTTTTGTGTTTTACAGACAAAAGAACAACATA
Organism: Abramis brama; assembly: GCF_963993115.1. Classification (NCBI taxonomy): domain Eukaryota; kingdom Metazoa; phylum Chordata; class Actinopteri; order Cypriniformes; family Leuciscidae; genus Abramis; species Abramis brama. The sequence goes on from NC_139975.1 coordinate 11,508,045, forward strand.
CAGGTTTGGAACGAGATGAGGGCGAGTAAATGATGACAATTAAGATTTCTGAGAGAACTATCCCTTTAACATTGAGTGGGCGTGATAGGATGGGATGTAAATGTATTCATAAATGTCTGTTTCTAAACATGACAGCTTGATTTGCATATATATGATTGATATACATACACATGTCAGCTGTGACAGTTGAGTCATAATATCAAATCATGCATAATTAAACCTACCAATCTCAGGCATTATTTCTTGAACATCCTCGTCGGACTCTAGGTCTGATTGGAGGAATTGCTGATGAGTCTCTCTTTGACTGACACCCACAGAATGAACTTGATGCGTGAGATCCACCTGCAGACTCATATTCATCTCCAACAGCTCGTCTACCCTCTGTCTCTCAATATCCCGCTCCTACACAAATCCAATTATGTACCCATATAGCATAATGAATGTACATCATACATTTTAGAAGAATGCAATTCTTTCATTTAACTTCATACATTCCAAAGTAAGTTTTAGAAGTTTTCTTCTAGCTCAACATAATCAATCAAAATGAGTACATGGCAATAAAGCTCTATAAGTTCATAAAGTCAGTCATACACCCTCCATATTCACAAGCTTCTGCCTGAGAAGAAGATTTTCCTTCTCCAGTTCCCGCAGAGCAGTGCAGCGCGCCCGAGCGTCAGCCAGCTGCTCATCCAGAAGAGCCTTGTTCTCTTGCAGCGAGGCACAGTACTGCTGCTGCTCCTGTGGGCCCACAGAAAAAGGTTTACCAGTCTTCATGCTGTTCTAAACCCGTCTGACTTATTTTATTCTGTGATATTTTTGCAGAATGTTCACTCTGCTGACCAGGGACTGTCTTGTCTATTTATTTATGATTATGTTCTATGACTGATCACAACTTTTTTTTTAAGCTTTTGTTCCACAAAGCTGATTATTTGCCTGTACGCATGTTATAACTAATTATCCAATAACTAAGCTAATGTTATTTCCAGATTAAAGCTCTCCACTTGGTTAATCTGAATTCCAAAAGTTTGCGGTTAGTAAGATATATCACGGGGAAAACAAATTATCACAGTTTCCACAAAAATATTAGTCAAGTGTTTCATTAGGCACCGTTTTCAACATTGATAATAATAAATGTTTCTTGAGCATCAAATCAGCATATTAGAATGATTTCTGAAGAATCATGTGACACTGAAGACTGGAGTAATTGCCATTACTCTATGTTAATATATTTTTAAAATATAATTAGAAACATTTTAAATTGTAACAGTATTTCACAATATTGAAGTATCTTGGAATACCATGTAAATACATGCATGGTATTTTAAACTGTATAGTATTTGCTCTTTCAACCTAATGTATTTTTGTTCAGGAGAAGAAAGAAAGTCTTATGCGTTTAGAACGCCATGAAGGCTGAGTAAATGACATAAATTTCATTTTTGGGTGAACTATTCATTTAAACGTAACTTCATACAATTCAATGTACCTTTAGGTTTGCTTTTCTACAACTTTCATTTCATTAAACTAATCATTTGCCAGAATACATGTCATAAGTAACACAAATAATCCTATTATAATAAAATTTCCAGATTATAGCACTCCACTTCTTCATTCCAAAGCATGGTGTTTCAGCCTGATGTATATCTCCTCCTCTACCTTCAACTGCGTGCGGTACAGCTCCATGCTGCGGAGCCGATGTGTGCTGCTTTTCAGCTCCGCCTGCAGTTGCTCTACTCTGGCTGCACGCTCACGCAGATAGTCCAGCTCATCTTTCACACCCCGGCTCACACGCACTTCCACCTGCAACGATCGGTTCTGAGCCAACCAAACATAGCAGGGTATGTCAGTGAAATGAGGATCTATCCAGTGTCCATACACAAGTTTTAATGATCATTGTACAGTGTTTATTATCAGTGTATTATGCTCACTTCCTTCTGTAGTTTCTTTATTTCTTCCTCCATGGTTTGCATTTCTTGCTTGTAATCCATTAGTTGATCACCTGTGTCCTCCCTGTAAAGCATTTTGATTTTTAAATATCTTTAAAGGTGAAGCGTAATTTCTATGCCACTAGAATAGTGTAACTGAACTAAATTTGTAAAAAATAATGACTGTTTGTCGTTGGTTAGAGAAGCAGAAATCCCGCCTGAAATTCACAAACCAGTGTAATTATGTTGGGAAGTTCAAACAAAAAAGATGCATCTAACTCAAATCACACACATTGCTTTTAATTATAATAATAAAAGGGACTTGACTTGAATTGAATAAAATTAAAATACATATGAAAATACCGTTCAAAGGTTTGGGGTCAATATGATTTTTTAATGTTCTTATGTTCACCAAGGCTGCAATTATTTGATCAAAAATACAGTAAAAACAGTAACATTGTGAAATATTATTACAAATTGAAATATTATTCCTGTGATGAAGAAACTGAATTTTCAGCATCATTACTCCAGTCTTCAGTTCAGAAGTTTTGTAACATTATAAAAGTCTTTAATGTCACTTTTGATCAATTTAATGTGCTCTTGCTGCTTAAAAAAATTCTGACCCCAATTTTTTTAACAGTAGTGTATATTGTCCATCCACGTATTAAACATCACAAACGCGTTAGCAAAACAACTCACAGTTCCTGTTTGAGTCGGCGAAGTTTAGCTTTGCCTTCTGCTAGCTGCACAGCCAGTCCTTCAGGCGGTCCATCACCAAACCCACTCGACGTGGTTATATGGGCTGTAGATGATTCCCGTTCCTGAATAAGTTCTGCTATCCTCTAAATATCAAGAGATAACAGAGACGTCCAAAGCTAAAGAACACCCTTTCTGAGCACTACTTCAAATCTAGCCTCACCTACTAGCACAAGAAAATGCCAACATAAGTTCTTCTCTCACCTCCAAGTGTGTGTCTCGTTGGCCTAGCAGGTTCTGGATCTGTTTGGCCATGGAGCAGAAGAGAGTCTGCAGCTCGGCTCCATTCAGCCGACACATGTCTCCAAACTCCAAAGGAAGCACTGCGCTCGGGTCCTGGGTCACCTGGAACATGATGGATCAAGGGTTAGTACACGCTTTAGTTTGAGATTATGCTCAGGTTATGTTCAAAATTCACTGACCTCTTGTATGCAAAGTGCAATCTCTGCTTGTGTATCAATGTCCAAGCACTGAATTTGCTGAATAAACGTTTCTTTCCTTTCACACTGGGTGAAAATGAGTCATAGGAACAGAGAAATTAATCACACACAGTAAACATCAATATGTTTTTCAACATTATACTCTAATCCATTTAACAGTGCTGAAACTCTCCATTAAAGATATTAAATGTGTTACAGTGCTTTGTTACCTGTACTGCACAACCCAGCAATAACAGTAGCAGTCTTCTGAGCTCTGCAACAGCGCCCTCTATTGAAAGGGAAACCGACATGACACCCAACAAAGGATATTTACTTAAAAATTTGCACTTTTTTGTTCGTTCATGTTTATGTTATAAACAGAACCACACCTGTCAGGGGATCTCGACCTAAAACAGCAACATTTGGTAGCGGCATCAGCACCAGCTGCTGTAGATTCTCCTGAAAGAGAAACACGCATTAGAGAAACGACAACCATTGGTGCTTTGCTGTCATCCCAGACAATGCACAAGTAAGAGGTTTAAGTATGACACACATTGGCGCACAGAAGAAAGTTATTCATAAGCAATCATGGCCAAAAGGAAACAAGCAAGATTGTGGAAAATAGGCTCATTTAATCTGCGGCAACTGACATCTCATTTAGTATGATTAATGATCCTGTTATTACAGTAGGTAATTTTCTAATGCCTTTAAAAAATACCCTTACAAAAAGTACTGTAGCAACACCATGATACAGAGTGATTTTTAGGATGGCACTGAATGATTACCAAATTCATATACAGTGGTATTTACAAATTATTACAAGGTACTTTAAAGAACACTATAAAAACAAAATTCAAAACCATGCAATTACCATGGTACTTTTTTTGTAAGTGTATGTAGGATAGTTTAGCCAACACTGTAAAATGCTACATCCTCTGTACATGTTCTTTTATCACGCACTTAAGTTTAAAATACGGTTTCACTTTATTTTACAGAACATGTACTTGCAGTGTAGTTCAGTGTTAGTACCTAGTTATTACCCAGTTATTGTAACTACTATAATAAGTAAATAGTATGTTCATTAGGGAACAGGACTGTGAAATAAAGTGCAACTAAAAATAGACATGTGGGTACTTAAGGGGAGACACTACAGGCAAAAACATCTTTTTAATGCATCTGTCAATTTTTAGATTTTGGGCTTTTTGGCTTTTCATAAAGTGTTTTTTTAGACTAGTGGACAGAAAACATCCAAAATACACTTTTAACTGTATCTTTTAGAGCACTTTATCTATTTTCATCTGTAGATTTCAATTACAGTATATATCTTTAAAGGCCGTTTTCTCAAAAAGAGTTTTTCCTCCTACATTGAGCCAGAAATCTCCACTTACCAAACTTTACAGTTTTATTCTTATCTATATTATGAAGGTTTTTACAAAGGGGTTTGTTCATATATCATTTTCCTGATTTTATACAACATTTTATTAACATTATCGAAAATTTAATTATTTTTGGCTGTTGACAGTATTTTTTTTATTTTGATTTGTGGAGTGATAAATAAAGATATCCAATATCCCCTCTGTAAAAACCTTTGGCTCTAATATATCAAATAAATGAAACAATTTTAAACCTGACTTCATCCAATAATCAGATTTTTGTTCTAGAAATGTATGCAAATTAGTGCATATTTAATTAGACAATGCCTCATTTGCATATTTAAACATAAAATTTCAGAAAACTTGTAATACAAAAAATGTTTGCTATTATTAATGTAATCAATCAACTGGTGAAGTATGGTTATATTTATTAGTTTTTTTTTTTACCCTATTCACCTGGGGTGTCTCGCCTTAATGTGGTGTGGTGTGCTGTTTTAATTTAATAATTCTATAAATTATTTATGCAAATTTTATAAAGTAGTGAAGGCAAAGAGTTGCGCAAAATGGTGAAATTGTTTTAAGAAATGGTCGCAAGTTACATCCAGTATTATTTTAGTATTATTTATATAGGCCTACCATTGTGGTCTTTATTAATATTTTGAATTAGCTGTTATTTTTATTTTTCAAGTTTTAGTAATTATATGCTTGTTGCACAGTAGGCTACAAACTATATTTTTTGTATTTTTATATATTTCTATTCAGCTTTATTTTTAGCTATTGTTTTAGTAATTTTAGTGCTTCGACTTCAGTTTTTAAATGTTTTTCATCTAATATTTATATTTTATTTTAGCTTTATTTAAATTAACGAAAATTATTTTTAAATGCTTTACTTTCAGTTAACAATAACAACACTGGTTACATCAAATCAGATTTCCCTTACACTTTTACATAAATGTATGCATCACCTGCCTGTATTCAGTGTAATTAATAATTATTAATTAATAATAGTTAATTAATTAATAGTAATTAATCAGCTAGTTTCCTCATAGATAAACCAACTACTGTGGAGTTGGAAAGCACACTTCAATTGAACTTTTAAAAGAGTAATGTCAAAAATCCAGATAATGCAGGTCAATAAATTATAAGTAAAAAAAAAAGAAAAAAAAAAGATTTTTTAGATTTTTTTGCTACAGTTATTTAACGACTATTGCTTTTTGTCTCTCATTTTCATTTGAAAATTTCCAAAACATGCTATGAGTGAAAATAAAGAGTGCAAAAAACATGTCCACTGCTAGGACATTTAAAACAAGAAGTGAAACCACAGAAACCAAAAAAAACAAACATTGCTAACTTGTTCCACAGCAACAGGCGCAGTACATGCTGTTTAGTGAGCTATAGCGAACTGTCCATTCATACGCTATTTACCCTACACTATTTACTTTACCAACAGGTGCTGGCAGCATTTTGATTCTAGTTGATTTTGCAGTTAATCAAGCAATATAATGTATTTGTGGAATGTCCTTGTAAAGACATTTCTCATGTTTTCATATAGTAAATTGATTGATTCTTTAATTCAGTACCTGATAGTATGATCTCAGGTGTCGATTGAGGATGGAAAAGTTCTGCACTCTGAGAATCTTGTCATCACCCACATTGTGGTAGATTTGCTCTACCTTTGGATTGGGATCACTGGTTAAAGAAACCAAACAAACAACAAAAACGTTGCCATTAGCTGAGTCACTGTTGAAACTAGGCCATCATCAATGAAATGTTAATCCGCTTTTTTAAAAATCAAACTACATTATTCAAAACAGTTTTTATAAACAGCAATATTTTTACACTTTTGAGTCTTTCTTACATGATCCTCATGACCTCATTGAGGTAGACTCCATTTGTAAGATTCAGGTACTGCCTCACTGCATTCTGGGAGTTGAAGTTTACTTCCATGTATTCCTGAGAGAGTGATCCAGTCTCCTCCTCATCGACAATACCCTCAAATAGATGCACCTTACAGACAATGAAAACAATGCCCTGTTCATATCAAGGTGCATATGAAGAAGGACTGACTAAGATCTGAGTATAAATGATCTTTGTTCTCTGTTGTGAATGCTTGGTTTTTCCTGTGCCTGAAGTTTGTCAGAATCTTAAGTAAATTCAACGTTTCATTATGACTTCTAAATACTAAAGATATTTTAAGATGTCTCTCGCTGTTGAAAGCTGTGTTTTTTAACATGTTAGCTTGTGTTTAGCTGGTCAAAAAAAAACAAAAAAACTATAGTTGTGGCCAGCTAGTAGCCAGTTTTTGCTAGTCCAAGATGGTCTATCAACTTGGACCAGAAACCAACTACAATATTACAAAACACGGTTAACTGTGTGATATTACATTTTCAGCTGGAAACAGCATACATGTTGATCAGTTGTTTATTTGTTAATGATCAGATTTACAAAAAAAAAATAACATTAACTGATTTCTGAACATCAATTATACTTCTAGAATATTTCTGAACTGGTTTGAAAAGTTTACAAAACATTTTACCGAACAAAATGAAGACTATCAAATAACTTTAATTGTTTTTGCGTACCACCTACCCATGTAACAAGTGCACTTCCCATAAATTCTTCTAACATTTCCGTAACGTTTACGTCCATCTTCTTTTGTACCGTACCTGATCAGTTTTATTCCATAAAACACAATGGATTATTTAAATAACAGACTTTGAAGAGTACATTCATGGTTATCGTAATTCTCTTGACAATAGACTGTCAAGATAGACATGTTTAACTGTTAACATCTTTGCTTTCTGTGCCTTTCCCTTCCCTCATTAGTCACACTTCGAAACCACACCGGAATCTAGAGTTGCATTGCACTGGGTCTGTTCCCCTCTGCGCGTCCTCGTGTCAGCTTGACGCCCGTGACGCGCGTTTCCACATACAACACAGCAAAAACCACAACTGAAGGATGTTTCTCAAAACCTAGTAGGCTGCCTATCTAGAGTGCATTTTTGTGATGCACTTTGAGAATCTTTTCGCAGCCACTCTCCATGACCAAAAATGCAGTATGTTGCCCCCAACTGCTATCTAAAAAGGCTGATCATTCTGCTTTGAGACACAACCTAGGTGTGTGGGCAACACAGGAAATAAAATCTATTCGTGTCAGTGGAAGTCATACAACGTACTTAAAATAATTAATACAAACTACATGCAAATACAGCAATGCATGATTTGCAAGGTGACTTGAGGGAGATATTTTTTCGAGATTGGGAGTGACAGAAGAGCAAAATTGAGTTTTTGCTGCTTTCTAGTGGTGGAAGGGTGTAATGCGCTAGCAGATCATCGGGTCTTTTGTGACATCAGTGTCACTTTGACTTTAGATGCGTTTTTGTTTTATATATGTGACCTTTTCAAAATGAAATAAGAAGCTTTTTCCTGCAATGACCAATCCACTGAAACGGCATTACTTGAACCTAATGTGATTACTAGTGCAAAACTAATTGCTTCTAATAAATAACCAGATCCACGACACAGTTGCATTTCTTGTGTTGGCCTAGTGTTGTTTTTTTGTGAGTGCTTTGGCAGCAGTCATAGTATTAACCATCATCAAAGGGATAAAGAGATTTCATGTGTCAGAATAGGGCACCTAACAAGATGGCCTGCCGCACTCAGTCAGCTTAATCCTATTCATCTCTCTCTCTCTCTCTCTCTCTCTCTCTCTCTCTCTCTCTCTCTCTCTCTCTCTGCATAGGCAGAAGAAGAGGAAATTGATTTGACACTACACCATTTCACAAGAGAAGTTAAGTTAAGGCTAGTGCGAGGGAAGAAGTGTCCAAACTGAAAAACACATTTCAACACATAAAAAAACAAAAAATTAGCACAAGCTCATGAGACACAATGACCACGTGACTTCACAGATCAGTTAAAAACTCTTTATTTGTCGCATACAGCTTCTGCAATTTCAGCTCTCTTTTGTCTATTTAAGCAAATCATGAAGCAGCAAAACATCTACAGACCTCATGTGATGAAATGTACTATTTCATTGCCGTCATTTCCTTGGAATTTTCTTCTTTAACTCTTCTTCAGACATCTTCACTTTATATATAATTGTCATGGGAGAAAAAGGTATTTTGGTACCATCAGATTTTTCAGATTTCCAGCATTTTGAGAGGTTACTGGTTTTTACCTCAAATATTTGGGTAACTTGATGACTTCATTTAACAATGAAGTAGCAACGTTACATTATAATTATGATGACTTTATTTCCCTTGGATGATGATAATCAAGGACAGTTAGCACTCGTGTGTACATGAGCACTCATTATAAACAATTACACTTGGTCTTTTAGGCTGTGGCTGGCTTTTCTTCCTCTGGCTCGGTGCCCTGGGTCGCAGCGGATGCGTCGCCCACCTGAGCGAACTGGAGGAGTTTCATCATCTTTTCTTTAGTCTCCAACAATGTCTCCTTCACTCCCTTCTCCAGGATGTATCCCTCTGTCTCGATCTCCACATTCTCCTCTCCCAGCACACCCTCCATTGCAGTCTGCAGATAGCGCAGACTCACTAGAATGAACATCTGAGGACCAAGGAGACAGAGAGGTCAGAGTTCAAATGACATTAGGACAATTTCTTTAGGTTTTTTTCTCAAATTACTTTTCTTAAGGACACTTCGTCAAGTCATAGTTTCGCCATAAATGAAAATTCTGTCATTTGCTCACCCTCATTGTTGTTGCAAACCTGTCAACAAAAGATTATATTTTGAAGAGCATCGGGGTCCAAAACAACATCAGACCCATTTGACTTTCATTGTATGGACAAATAAACATTTTTTTTAAAATATCTTCTTTTGTGATCTACAGAAGCAAGAATGTCATACATGTTTATAAGGACATAAGGGTAACATCATTTTATTAGTTTTTCTCTCTCTCTCTTTTAAACAAAATTTTATTCCACTGTATACTAATATGTGGCTGGAACAACAACAAACCACACCTGAATTAATAATATGCAACATTAAATATCATACTATTTCAATCTATTTTATCAAAGCAAATTAGTTTTATTGTTGCTGGCAGCTGAAATCAAGTTGATTTACTGATTATAGAATTATTGACGTGATGATTCAAATAGTGTTACAGAAGCTGTGACTGTTATAAAAGCTGAGATACTTATGTGGTTTTGGGTGCAAGTTATTTTAATGCTTAAATAATGAATATTGACACCTCTGAGTTCATAACTGTACTGCCAGCCTTTCCGGAAGAGTGTCAATATTAACTGAGTGATGAGTGTGTGAACGGTTCGATGTGTTGCGCACATTAGATTATACAATGTGTTGTTCACGGCTGACACTTAAAATCATGTGGTTATTTGGGGGATCCACACAAAACAGTCCTCTGATGCAAATGGCACATATTATCACATGCTTTTTTAGGTGCATTTTTTTTTAAATGTTGGTGTGTTCAGCAACTCTAATGTTTAGTACTTCAATCTTAAAGGTTATGCATGTCTGTAAACATTGTTCTGTTAAAAACATAATTTTGTGGGACTGTTATAGGTGACTTAACGGTGTTCTGTGGTTAGCATTACTTAAAGAGCCTTTCATGTTTTTTTCTTCAACATGCATTACAGTATATCATGAATTCTGAAGGTGTTGTGTTTCTTGTTTAATGTTTTTGAAAGCAGTCTCTTATGCTCACCAAGGATGCATTTATTTGATCAAAAATATAGTAAAATATAAATATTGTGGAATATTTAAAATAATTGTTTTCTAATTTAATATATTTAGAAATATTATTTTTTCCTGTGATGGAATACATTTTCAGCACCATTACCACAGTCTTCAGTGTCACATGATCCTTCAGCAATCATTCTAATTAAAGCTGAAGAATAATTTCTTATTATTATCAATGTTGTGCTGCTTAATAATTTTGTGGAAAATATTCAAGAAAACTACATTTATTTGATATAGAAACATTTTGTAACATTATAAATATCTTCCGTGTAACTTTTGAAGAATTTAATCAATTATTGCTGAATAAAAGTATTCACTGAAAAGAAAAAAACTTCCATTAAAAATTCCCACAGGAGATTCCTGAGAGAACATGGCTCCGAAACGCAAATTATTTTCTTTTTTGGAAAATGAGGATCAGTGGTCTCTAATTACTTATTCAACCCATTAATCAGCCCATACCTGGAGAAGGAAAACAAGCAGAACATAAGGGCCGATGGTGTTCATTAAACCCATGTAGTAGTTGACAAGGGCCTGGCGGCAACCTCGGTTGTACAGGTTCAGATCTTCAGTCTGATACTCATAGTTGTAATGGGCAGCATTGTCCAGGAGACTCTTCTGGATGCAGGGCCGGGGGGAGGAGGGGTTACAGCAGCTGAATGGGACCCCATCCATCAGATAACGCCCATCTACGTTACTCTTCACTCGACTGTCGGCAAAACGTAACAGACAGAAACATAAGACTATATAATGCAATTATAGTTATACATATCCTAGTTTTGTTACATCATTAATTCTGCAACTGTCTTTATTGACTTTCTGATCAATGCGCCAGGCTCATGCACACATGCATAATTGATTTGCGAGTACTATGGCCTTTGTTCATCCTGTTTCAGAACATGACATTCTAAATTCTAAATTAACCTTGGAAGCTAAAAAGGGGGGTATCTTTGATTTTTGGACTCACTCTTTCACTTCTTTGCTTGTGAAGTCCAGGTAGCGGTTGCTGATCCACTGCACCTCAAACCAGTCCCTGTAGTTAGTATTACCACAGCACTGGAACTCAATCTGTAAACGGTCAATAGTTTCCTTCTGGAAACAACGGCCTGGTGTGTCTGTGTCCTATAGAGATATTTAACATCGCAGTTCATTAAAAGAAATATATGTATGACTTGTAATTGAAATCCCTCTATTCAATTCAATATCAAATTCTTTAAAATTCTTTTGATTTTAAACATGTATTAAGTTGTCCTGCCTTTGGAAACATTTCTTTGAATCAAGTGTCGTCTAGACTCTATATACAAATGTCATACTCAAAAAATGCCAAGAGGCTGGCTTTCTTTCTTTATTATTTTTAATTAAAAACATATAGGCCTATATTTGTTTGTTTGTTTAATATTTAGTGGTATTTTAATGGTCTTAACCATTTTTATCAAATAAAGTAACTTAGCACGGAATAGCCTTCCCGAACTTGCAGAGAGCTTTTTACAGAAAGAAGAGTCGTTGTTCCACTCAAAGTTAATGGCTTCAAACAGTTCATTAGTAGTTGAAAAATGTCTAAGTTTAATGTGAGACCAAATATTCACTATAGGGTTCAAATCTGGACTCTGACCTAGCCAAAACATGAGCCTGATGGACAATTCTTGGTTGTCTTTGCAATTTGGGTAGGAGAAAAATAACATCTGATCATTCCTCTTTTGATAACAACCTTTCAATTGTGGGAAGCAAGCCATTTTGCAATATTCTTCTGTACTCCAAAGCATTAAATGACATCTCACCAATACCAGCAGCTAAAAAGACTCCCTACTCAATGACACCTCTTCATCTATGCTTCACAGTGAGATGCATTTACTATTATATTTCTCAGCAGACTTTTCAATACACCGCTCAGGAGTATTATCATGCAACTCGTGTTTCATTCTGATTCATCAATCCACACACAACTTCCCATATTCTTCCAAAAACTTTATTCTGTCTTTGATATTTTTTTCTGAGAAATTTTGCTAATTTCCTGACCAATAATTTGTGGTTAAGACAATTAATAGCTTAGTGTTTTGCCATTTGGGGCTTGGACCTTTTTTCTCTTTTTTTGTGTATAATATTCCGAAATGCCATATTTATTTATTTAATTATTGGACTTATGAATGCTTGATTTATTTTTTTAAATATCTATAGTACTCTTAAATGCCATATTTATTCATTAATACACTGAGAATGAATTTATATATATATATGACAACTGATTGCTGTTAAATGATTTTGTTAATCGTCTTCCTCTCACCAACCTTGTAGAAACGAATACCGTTCTTCAACCCAATCTTCAGAGACTCCTCCAGGCTGGGCTGCAGGGCGAAGCTCAGAATCATGGCAACCAGCAGCAAGGAGGTGAAGAAGATAGAGAAGAAGAAGAACAGAGGAAGAATCGTCTTCCAGCGTGGGAAACGCGAGGGGTCCAGTGAGTCCTGGCAGACTTTGCTAGCACAGATGTTGATGCCCACTGATGCTAACCCCACTGCCATCAGCAGATTTGGCACAATGTGGATGTCCATATTGTGCATCACCTGTATAGAGTGAGAAGAATTACATTTTTGCAATCTCCCCTCTATCCTGTTTTTAGCAGCATTTGATCATGAAAGCCCAGAACAATGTTCACTTTAGATTCTGTATTCAAGGCTGATGTTTCAACTGAAAACTTGAACCCTAAATGAATCCAGTATAAGAAAAAGGTTAACCTACTTTAAGCAACTGCATTTTCATATAGCCTACAGACGTTTTAACTAACTGTTTTGTTTAACTGTTCAACAGGTGTGGGATAATAATAGTTTTCACCACAATGCTTTTCACTTATTTTCAGCTTTAATTGTGAGGTTTATTAACTTCATATAGGCGCAAGCTGAGTTATTAGTGCACACTATTGAGACCTTATCTAAGGGCCAATCCTCAGATTATGTGAGATTATTCCTCTCAACAAGACAAAGCTTAGGCCTGTTACACTTGTGTTGACTATATAAAGGGTAAATGAAAGTAGTAATTATAGTAGTAGTATTGTAAAATAATAATGAAAGTAGTAATTATAGTAGTAGTATTGTAAAAAAAATAATAAATAATATCTGCAAAAATACCAAACTTATATTAAAGAAAAATGGCATTTGCTTAGTGTAAAAACAGCATTTCGAAATTGTTAAGCATGTTTTGAAGCACTGATTTGTCACCATCCTTTCAAACACTTTCTAGTTCCTAATGGACTGTAATGGCAGGCAAACTACACACTGCAATACGTTATGTTTCCATTTATGTTCTTGGCAAACATGCATGTATCTAGGGATACATTAGTACATCTCATTCTTCATTTGTAGGTTATCTTTCTGTTTATTAATTAAGAAAATGTTTCATTACCTCTGATCTGCGATGTAGCTCAGTTTTAAGGAAGGCTCCCATAGCAAAGGTGATGGCTCCAGAGAACATAGCCACCCATGAAAGCAGCCAGAGACCCTGGGCCAGACGCACCCTCTTTTGGAAGGGGAACTTTAGTTTTAACAACACCATGCTGCTTAGGAAGAGGCTTAGGATAGGGAGAGAGGGAAGTTTAGATTGCAGAAGAGGATTTTAATAGATGCCGTGCAGTATCAGTATCCAGCTCAGCAAATAATCTGTCATTCGCAGGTAAATTCCCATCGTTTTATCAGGTTTTGTTAAACCTAAAAATTAGCAACAGGACTGTGCAATCCAGTATCATTAGATCACTCAGAAATCATCTCCAAAATACTTCAGATATAACTAATACAAGGGTGTGAGCCAAAATAAATTTGGTGAAGTTGTGTCTAAGATTATCCGATATTAATCTGTGTAAAAGAAAATATATGAATTACCTTCAAGAATGTTTGAGTGCCCTTTTCTTCAGACCCTGAGCCTTCAATATGCCTCCTACAGTTTGGCAGCCATTTTGACTATAGGGCTTAAAAATATGATATTGAGTATTATGGCCTGAGTGTCATAATCTCCTGTCATCATGTCTGATCCTATTAGACCAACTCCACCAATGAGAATCCAGGCCAGTGTCCTCTAAACAAACCTGCCCTTGGTCAACAGGTCCAGAAAGAGAGCCAGAGGGCGGGGTTTGATGCAAGGTGTGCCATGTAATGGACTGAGAAACCGTGAAACCGAAATAAACAGCCAAGAATACAGGCATGAAAGAATGTGACACACATTTTAACCCTGTGAGCATCAATAAATGGCAGGGTCAGAAATAAATCAGGGCTTAGGGCAAAACTGTCACCAAAAGTGACAAAAACGGCCCAGATATTAAAAACATAATAGCAAAAATTGCAAACTTGTAACATTTTATGATATGACATATTTAACATATTTCATAGACCAATCTTGGGATGGGTTACTGCCTTTTGCAGACAACATATGGTTTGTCAGTGCTATCTCTATTTGCTGGCTCAGAGGTGAATGTTAGTGTGTGTCTAATGTTGGTTTCTCATGGAAACAGTGTGTAGATCTAAATCTACTCTGTGACTATACATAATATAAATACTCTATATTATAACACCAAGAACGGATCATTTGAAATATAACAAAGCAATGTACTAACTGTTGTGGTGTATTGATCATGTGATTTTAACATTAAATTTTTATTTTTTAGGTGCATTGTGTAATATTTGGGAGGATCTGTTGACAGAAATGCAATATCATATACATAACTATGTTTCCAGTGGTGTATAAAGACCTTACATAATGAACCGTTATGTTTTTATTACCTTAGAACGAGCCGTTTCTATCTACATACACCGTGCGTCCCCTAGGTAGTTACCTCTAGCCATTTTGCACCGACATGTTTCTAGCAGCCCTAAACTGACAAACTATTACAGAGTGCGTTTCGTTACTATGTTGTCCTTCGTACAAAGAAGCTAGATAAAGTCAGCGAATAAAACACTGACACAATGATGAACAAGTAACAATAATATTCGCAATAATATATCATTTTTTTACTGAATAATTAAGTAAACATCATTTCTTAATTTATCTTTGTAAAGAAACTTCATTGCTACTCTCTGATGTCTCAGACGACGACATATTTTCCTGTCGGCCACCGTAACTTCTGTTGGTTGCAATTTGTAACCTCACCACTAGATGCCGCTAAAAATCACACACTGCACCTTTAAAATCACTTGAAGAAACTGATGACACACTGTTTTATGGATATAAAGACACCAAATTTTCAAACAATATAATATAGACAAATATAAAGAATTCTCAAATGTACAGCAAAGACTTTATTAATTTCAGGATATTATATAATAAAATAATATGGCTAATTGCAGAAATTATAACTTGCATTCTATCAGTTACACTTAGATTTCAGAATCACAACCACAAAAACTTTGCTAAATGTTAATCTATACAATAAATAGACACATGAACATTAATGGTCTCAGCCGTTAATGTACATATTTCACAGAAGCTCTAGTCACTCTCCAATTAATTTTTTTTACAGTCAAACATTAAGCAGTCAAAAATAATTGTATAAGCAGCTCTCTGAAAATAAATTTGGTTATCAATAAAATGATATGATTGGAACGCATTGTTCTAACCATATTATTTTATTGATTACCAGTTTTGAGCATTTCAGAATATACAAGGGCAAAAAGTGCAAAAAACACAAACACAGAGAATGCCTTTCACATATGTATTTAACCACAAATCAAAGCAGGAAACGTGACAACTAAATGATTTTAATTTATATAGCACAAAACCAGATGGTATACATAGGCCTACTTATTTGCACACAACAATTGTACTTGTGAACTAGAAGTGAAGTGTATTTCATAATTACCAACATGGTAATGGATGTTATTGCGATTTTTATCCAGTTCTTATATCATTTACCATATAAACTTCAGATTGAATGTTACTGTTTTCCTTCTGTTAGTTCTCTGGCCCCCATCACTGCTTCTAAACTATCCTTCCCTTTACTATCATGCACTGGAGGAGGAATCTGGTTCAAAAACTCATTCAGCATCCTCTGAGCTGTGAGAGACCTGAAATCAGGGTCTTTCCCCACCGTGACGGTTCCTTCTCCACCTGTCTGTCTGCTGAGCCTCATCTCATCTAGGTTATATGGGTTTGGGGGAACAATGTGGATCTCTGTGTTCACGGCTAACTGATGCATTTGATGACTTGGGGCCTTTGCATCTGCCATCGTTTTGTGGATTGGCACATCATCAACGAAAAGAAAAGGAAGTTGTGAGTCACTTCCTTTAACCACCAGTTGCTCTGACCCTGCCCATGGATCATGATCATGTTTCCATGGCAGAAAGGCTGTGGCAGGCTGTTGTCTGGCACCTGAGCATGTCTGTCCAGTCTGTGGCCATTCGAAAACTTCCCTTTTTTCTCCAGATGGTGGCTTGTTTCTGAGCTCTTGCACACTGTCTAATTGGTCACTATCAGGTTGGCCTGGAGATTTTCGAGGATATAAGATGTGTTCCAGTCCTTTCTGAGAGTCAACGTGATTTTTCAACAGCTCACTAATCAATGAGTGAACCTGAGGAGAGAAAGATGTTAACCCATAAAGTCACCATGAAATAACCTGTCACTCACATGTGATCACAGCCTCAGTGCCCGCCCATTTTTTCAGCAAAGTTGGTTTCGGAAGTACTTTTGCCATACATTTTTAAAAGTTTTGTTAAAGCGTTGTAAGCTATAAAGCAAACCAATCAGCTACGAGGTGAATCACAACATTACAGACATTTATTTAAAGCAAAAACCTATTTCAAAACCAAATACATACAAGACTGTAATGGCTTTAATGAGGGAAAGAACAACAATCCCATGAAGCATTGCGAACAGAAAAATCGATTTTATATATATATATATATATATATATTATTCGCGACATTCGTAGGCTTCGTTGCACAGAATATGCGCTGTGAGGAACGGGCGCTTTGCTTGATGTTACGCTTGCAGTGCGCGGTCTCGCCCACCTCTTACAAATGCTCTACGAAGGCATCATGTACGTTATTTGGAATGCTGTGGGCTTATATATTAAAAATATTAAACTCACTGACAGAAGGCTGTTTTCAATTTCAAATCCTCACGCACGCTTTGTGAAAACATCTTGTGCTTTTATGACGCAAAATTAATGTAAGCACAGTCAGTTATGTCATAGGCCTAATGTTTCGTTGTTCCTCTTTATTACTTACAAGGCTACTTGCTTTTATGTTTAGAAGCTATATCAGTTTTTATATTTACAAATCTTTACATAGGCTACAATTGTATTAACAATTTTTTTCTTTTAATTATTTAAAAAGTAGGCTACAATAAAAAAAGAAACTAATTAATTAATGAGAAAAAAAAGTAGATCAAGAATCGTTTTGGAATCGGATCGTGACTCCCAGAATCGGAATCAGATTGAATTTTAAGGTGCCTAAAGATTCCCACCCCTAAAAACAAAACTTTCAGTTTATTGCAAAATGCATATAAAGATCTTTGGCGTGTTTTGCTTGTCGTAGCTCTCTGATTGGTGGAATTTTCTGTACAGCATCATGGGTGATGTAGTTTTTCCCCACAAATTCCAATGTAAAACATGATTGTTTTTTCAAATGAATTGAAATAATGCAAACAAAAGCAACTGCACCATCGATTATCAACCTCGTAGCTTACAGTTGGGCTGTCTTTAAAGATTTAGACATTTTTGCTAAAAAATCTATTTCCATATGGAGATAATGAATAGAGTTTTTACTTCCAGAACCCAACTGTTGTACTCTAGCAAACCACAGCAGTACCCTAATTTGTTTCTTGTTCAAGAAGCTGTTTCACTCAGATATACGTCACAATAAGGAAGAAAAGACTTGTATCTTCCATTTCATGCAGACTTTAACATTCAACATGTGGCTTGTGACGTGTAATTCTTTGGTTTGCTTGAATATGTATAGAATTTTAGGTTTTATTTTAATTTTAGAATTGACTAGTTGTCCAAAAACTGGAAGACGTGTAGCATATGTTTGTTGTATCTGTCTGTGTGTTGCACCTACATTGATGTTTTCCAGAGAGTTGATGGTTTTCTGAGCGGTATCCAGCTGTTTAGTCAGATCCACAACTCTCTGCATGAGGTACTTCCTCTCTGAGTCCAAGCTGTCTACCTGTCAAAGTACGGTAAAAAAAAAAATACTGCTTAAATGTAACACAGGTGACGGTATGTCTGTAGACACCAGAGACATTTCAGCAGATGTGAATTAAAAACAGCACTATCATACAAGAAAAAAAATCTAAAAAAGAAATTCACAACAGAGAGCTTATTTGTATGCTCAGACTGTATATCTTTTGCAGCAACCAGTCTTTTCTTGTTGTTAAAATTTTCTAAATCTGTCTAGTATTTTCCACAGATGTGGTCAATTTTGATGTTAAGCACAAATCTCATATCTACGCTAAAAATGATGATTTGGTCCTACCTTGGAAGTCTTGACCTTCTCAGCTGTATCCAACATGTAAAATTGTAAAATGTCATAATAGTTCTATTGAACTGATTTACAATTAATTGCAATTTTAAAAACACAATTTAATTATTAGTTCATTTTAACAATTTAGGTTCAATTTTATTTTTAACTGTAATATTTAATGTTGACATTGACACATTTACAAAAAAAGGTCTAAACTGTAATTAGTCATACATTTTAACAAGGTTGAAAAAACTAAAAAGTGAATTAAATAAAATGAGAATAGAACCGCTCATATATTATGTAGCTAACATTGTATAGTTGACAATAAACATTTTCTTTCACAGACCTTTTATTTAAAACAAATAAAAAAAAAATTCTGATCCTATTTTGTACTGATTTTGTGGAAAGTGCCTCCTAAAACTCATGTTAATCTTACCGCAGAATTGAGTTTCTGATCCAAGATGCTGTTTGACTGCTGAGAAACAGAATAGCTCTCCTGGAGCCTGTAAATGAGGCATTAGACAAAGAGAGAGAGTGGGGTGGTGTCATTTTTAAGAACTGTCGCAAAAATGTTTGTTTTTCATGGTAGGTATAGCATGTTAAGCTTAAATGCTGACCTTCGGTATTTCTCTTTGCAGCTGACTAACTCTGTCTTGGTACATTGCAATTCTGTCTCCATGTTCTCAATGCATGCCACCATCTGCAACAGGTTCTCGTGCAGCTCTTTGTTGTACTCCTCCAGCATCCTGCAATATATTACAGATCGATGTGTTTATCTGTCAGGAGGTAAACTGCTGATTTTCTGTACAGACTCTGTATCATAAATCACTCGCAAAAAAATATCATGACTGTGTACAGAACAGATAAACAGAGAGATGAAAATAGCAGCAATCGATATGGCTCAGGCTGGATGACAGAGTTTTAGGAAACTGAGCAGAGTAAAATGCATGGGGGAAAGCTCTGGAATAAGAGCAAAATCAATAGTCTGAAATAACCAATCAGAAAAAAAGGGGGAAGCACTTACTGAACTCTGTCCATGGAACTGACCGAATCCTGGGGGCAAGAGAAAGAAATGAGGGGGTGAAACAGTAATCGGAGAACCAGTGCAGAATAGAAAATAGAAAATTGATTTTGAAGTGATTCGCTCCAGGAAAGACCATTGATTGATGACTCGTCTGGTTCAATTGTGTTAATCAACAGATATGGACACAGTGAAGGGTATCCCTCATGCTTCCGGCTTTAGAGGTTAACCCAATGCCATAATTTTAAAAACCTTAAACAAGCTGTGCTTGTTATGATGGCATATTATGACTATTCTTCAAGATCAAATATTAAGTGTTTGTAAAGGGAAAAAAAGGTTAAATGTTTCTTTAATTTATGGAATACAGTATATACTGATACTGATCAAAAGTTTAGCGTTGGTAAGATTGTTTTCAAATGTGTTTTTGAAAGAAGTGTCTTGTGCTTACGTAGGCTGCATTTATTTGATTATTTTTTAATAATTTTTAAAATAACTTTTCTATTTGAATAGATTTTAAAATGTTATTTGATGACAGAGTCACATGATCCTTTAGAAATCATTCTAATATGCTGATTTGGGGCTCAAAAACATTTATTAATATGTTGAAAACATGTTGTGCTGCTTAATATTTTTGTGAAAACTGTGTTTTTTGTTTTTCATTTTTTGTCTTTTTTTAGGATTCTTTGATGAATAGAATAGGGTTCAAAAGAACAACATTTATTTGAAGTAGAATTTTTTTTGTCTTTACGGTCACTTTAAAAAACCTCTTACTGTCACTTTTTTTGTTCAGGTTTTGATGAACTCACCCTGTGAGGCTTAGACTGCCTCCTGTGTCCCATGTGTTTGGGTCTGTCACTTTTGTCTGAACTAGTACTGGTGGATGATTTACTTGACTGAGACTCTGACTCCTGCCCTGGGGCTCGCAGAGGAGGCGGTGATCCCTTCTCCTGCTTAGGAACTAAGTGCCTGGATGGGCCGTGACTACTTTGATGTCGCACTTTGTGTTTAGAGAGGTGGCTGCGGATAGTTTCAGGGCTGGTGCTGGTACCGTCAGTGAGCATCTGAGAATATTGCCATTGGTGCTGTTTACCTGAGGAAGCCCCCTGTCTTTCAGCTTTAGAAGGATGGCGGGGTGGTGGTGGTGGTGGTGTTGGACTGGTCAGGTTTCGGTTGGGGTAGTGATCCTGATGCTGTTTGCTTGGTCTCTTATGTGATTGAGAGAGTGAGCTTGAATCCATACTGGTTTTTCTTGAATCGGGTCTCTCTGCTCTGATGGGCTGCTGTTTTGGTGACGGCACAACGCTCTCCTGCTTGCTTCTGCGGTTTATGCGTTCTTCATTAGGAGATACCAGGGGCGTTGGTGTGTTTAAGCCAAAAGAGCTAAGTGCACCGGGACTGATTACCTGTTTGGTGATCTCATCAAGAAATGCAGAGAACTGCAGCTTCCCTTTCACAAAGTTATCCCTCGCAGATTCCATAGTGATCTGCTTGGATGTTTCTGTGACGTGCACCCTGGTGGAGAGCACCTCCATAGACTTGGCTTTCCTGAAGTTGCCTCCTTTCTGTCCCTCATCTTTGTTTTTCAGAATACCTTTGCTGGGCAGCTGAATTGTTGAAACCGCCTTCTTGGGAACTGCCCTGCCACTAAAGGCAAGGCTTTGTCCCAGGCTCGCAGTTTTGTAAAGTGGCCCATGATCTATGAGGTGAGATCCTGCTGAGAAACAATCTTTATTTTGCAGAAGGGCCTCCTCGCTTTTGCTATGGCCCCTGGAGAGTTTTGCCATCCGATTATCATGCTGAGAAGCAGGGAGCAGTTCGACAGAGGTCACCAGGCTGTGGCGGTGATCGCCGTGATCAAAAAAGTCTTCAGATTCTCTGCCGTGGCTCTTCTTTTGAACCTCGGGGATGTTGGAGCAGGACAGGGAATGCTGGGGTTTGTGCATGAGATACGTCTCATCATCCAAGCTGGGATCTGAGGTCCAAGACGCAGTTGAAGAATTGGAGGAGGAGGAGGACAGGCTGGAGGAAGACCTTTTATTGAATCTGGGGTGCTCTCCAGACACTTTAGGGTGTGCAGGGTAAGCATGATGCTGGTTATCTTGGTCATGGTGAGCATGTCTATCACTGTGTTTTCCATGATTGCTTGAAGAGCTGTGACTGATTTAAGAGGGGTAAATAAGAAAATGAAATTAATAATAATGAAAATACTGGCCCTATGCGATCTGTTCTTGTCATTTATATGACAAGAACAGATCACATTGTGCCAGTATTTTCATTTTGTCAGTATTCTGTTACAGGCCACAATATACATTTGGTAATGCTTTATTTCAATGGTCCACTTTAGACATTTTACTGATTATAAGTAACTTTGCAACATGTCAACTTATTTATACTAACCCGAACCCAAACCTAACAGTCTACTAATACTCTAATGAGAGTTAGTTGACATGAAGTTGCAAAGTTAGTATAGAATGTCTAAAGTCAATCCTCAAAATAAAGTATAACCATACATTTTTCCTATTAATGACATTTTGTTTCAATTCAAAATATTTGCAACAGGAGGTACAAAACTAGGAGGAAAGAAAATTAAAGGTTATCTCTATTGAAAAAATTTAAACAAATGCACACAATGGATTTGCTGCATTCATATCCTACAATATATCTTCACATTCAAATATAGTTAAATTACATGATCTCTGATCATTGAAAAATGTGCCACGTGACCAAAGAAAAAGTATGGAAAGATGGCATTAGCCTCCGCTGCCCATTCGTCTTGAAACATACCTCAAAAACTCTAAAATTAAAGTTAAAAGCACAAAAACGTTTTTAAACTGACATTTTGGACAGTGTCTGCTGTGTAGTTTGTGTGACTTTTGTTTTATTTTATGCTGCTGTTTTGAAGGTTTGAAAAATATTTTAACCTCAAGGGACAAACTTTATAATAAAGTTTTAATGATAAAAAGAGTAAGATTGAATTTCACTTGAACGTTATTTTAGTATTTTGTAGTATTATAGTATTTAAACATTTTTTGAATTAGCTTTTATTTTTAGTCTATGTTTTCATTTTAATTGAAGTAGTTTTATTGTGGATTTGTCAATTTTAGTATTTTTTTCTGTTTGTTTATTTCAGTTCAATTTTAGTAATTGAATTACAATTGAAGTAATACTTTAACTTATTTTATTTCAATTAGCTAGCTGCCAAGACAGCATTTCTAATTTTTGTTTTTATTATAAGTTGTTCCTCTATTATTAATATTATATTTTATTTCAGTTAACAAAAATGGTTGGTTAATTAGTTTTAGTTAACAGTAACAACACTGACACATGTCACAAAGTTTAAGCACATACCTGTGTGATCCATGCTGGTAATGATGGTTGAGAGGATGCTGATGAGGATGCTGATGAGGATGTTGATGAGGTAAGTGATGGGAATTTTTGTACATTTTGACCTCATCCTCTGAGGAGCCACGCACAGGTGTGAAGTATCTTTCCATGTCTTTCCTGCTACACTATCAGTATTTACCAGTGTTACTCTGCTGATGCCTCCCTTGTACTTTCTGGAGAAAAAGAAAACGAATATGTTATCCTTGTAGCTTTTTGGAGTCTGTTTAAAATGTAAAGTTCCAGAAGTTTGAAGAAATAATTATCTTCTAAAGAAATACATTCAAATGTGCATCCGTTAACAAGCAGAATATTCTTCACCAGGCAAGCAGCAGGAGTGAAACAAGTCTAATGCTGCAAAGGCATTCTATCACCCAATATCTATCTGATCCTGATGTAATGACTCCACATTGACCTCAATAAAAACCCGCCCTCATGGGGAGAACACAGTTGGAACACAATCGATCTGGTTTGGGCGATCGATTTGGTGAAAGGACATTGCATTACTTGTTATTTGGGTTACATACACAGAATGGTGTAAGTGAAATTCATAAGGGTACTCTGTTACATCACAATAGATTTATTGGAAGACATTTGTATATGCAGACATATAAATAGTTTTCTTTCTTGTACTTATACAACATTCATATCACATCCCATTCCAGAGGTTTAAACAACAGCTATATTTTGTTTATAAAGCATAACAGTTAACATGAGCATTTTGTTAATTCTTTTATCATTCTTTTTTAGACCTGATCATTTAATCTGATCATTAAAAATAATAGTGAAGGCAGAAAATCTAGTAAAAACTGTGTCAAAGTTAAAGTTAAAATTTTACATGAACTACAATACTTCTAGCATTTATTAACAATATTTCTACAGCATTTATTAATCTTAATTAATGATCATTTCAACATTTAGTAATACGTTATGGAAATCAAATGTTGTACTTTTTAACATTTAATGTACTGTGAAGTGAACTAACATGAACAAACAATGACCAACTGTATTTTTTATTATTATTTGGTATTAACATTACCAAAGATGAATACTGTAACACATGTATTGCTCGTTAGTTCATGTTAGTTAATAAATTAAGTAATAATAAATGAGACCTTATTGTAAAGTGTTACCAAATTATTACTATTTACAGTCAGATGTTAAACTAAAATATTGATGCTGAAAAAAAAAAACAGGACATGTGGGTTTACCCAAAATAAAATATTAAATGTCAATCACCTTTGATTTGTCATGCTTTAAATGTTCAAAATGCATGTAATCTGATATTTAAAGACTACAATACAATATAATTTCTGTTTCTTTTTAATAAACCTTTGTATGAGTTATCTCCAAATTTCCTTAAATCAGCCATCAGCTGCTTCATTAGCATTCGGTAACATGCACATATTTGTTTATACTTTCTAGTTGGATAAGGCTCTGTAGATAAATTATTAAAGATTATATTTCATCATATGGAAAATAGTTGTTGTGAAACTACAACAAATATATTTCTTAAATCCCATTTGTCTGACACATTGGGTCTTTAGGACTGACTGTTGAAATGGGCAACCATTCATTCCACTGAAACGGCCTTTTGTGTGATAATGCTGATGAAGAGGAAAAGTCTGATTAACTCATTGGCTGAAGGTTTTCATTCAGGTCATTCATAATTGGAATGACTGTTAGGGTAGGGTTTATTCAACTGGGCTTTCCTTTATGAATGTTCTGTGATTAGTGTAAGATTGGTGCCACCTTGTGGTTAACTTGCAAATGAAATCCATGCGCGCAAACATCTAGCTCTTTCCACACTTTGCCACATTCGTCACCTTTGGATTTCATTTTAATTCAACACATCATGTTATGGCGGCAAAACTAACCGATGAGGTACATAAAACAATGTTTTCATTAGCAGTGTATTGGAAAGTTATTGTTTGATGATGACGAATCTGCAATTCATTCAAAATGCTGACACGCAAACAACGTGACGTCAGCTGCTAAGAATAATACATCTTTAGGAATGTAGATTTAATTTGTAGATTAAATACTGTCATTTAATTTTCACTGTCCCTGAAACTTAATCCCACAAACAACGTGTTTACTTAGCGCAGTGTAATATAAAACCATTTAACAGATGAATTGAACACTGAAATCAATAAATAGGTTTCTACCGACCCATTGCATGTTGCATGTTTAGAACCAAACAGGCAATCCACAGGTATTTCGTGTTTTTGAGTGTATTTGTGTTGCCCATCCCCCTTCTCACTTACAGCAGTCTTCTTGTCCCGTTGTGAACGTCAGCACAAATACCAGAGAGGAGACGTGCTGGAGGTCTCGTTTGCCCCGCACCCACCCTTTCAATGTGACAAAGAAACGCATTCCCTTTAACGTATCCACTAAATTGTCAAATTCCGTTTAAATATACGTTTATTAACCTTTTTTTTAAAAATCGGAATCGATTCACAGGAGTGTAAAAGTACAGAAAAGATGTATATCAAATCAAAAACATTTGACATTGGCTCTAATTTGTCACGATGGGCCATTGTTTTAACCTTGTAAAATACTTATTGACCTCCGAAAACATGGATTGTTTTCGTATTAACTTTCAATCCGGGTTAAACCAGAACATTCTGGTAATTCTTCGAGGTGGATCTATCATATTTTTAAACCAAGAAATGTAACACGCATGCGCATTATGGCACTGCAGTAAAAAAGAAAAGAAGATCCGTGTACCGAAACCGGTTTGAGCCGGATAGAAAACAGAGGGGGTTTTAGATCCATGTTGTATTCCTCCGCACTGCGCTTCTGACGTAACTGTTGCTGTTTGAAAAGTGCTTTTGTGATGAATCACGCTGCGTTTCTGGGCAGCTGTGACCGACCGTTGGTATACTATAGAAACGGAAAGAACATTTTGTGGGGGAATTCCTTTTATATAATTCCCCAAAATTCCCATATAATCTACTTGTAATTTTGGGGAATGTTTGCGCTCTAATTCGACTTTCTGTTCTACATGATTTGGCTTTTAAACAGGCATTTAATATACAATACATCATAAAATCATAACATGTTGTTTTTGATTACACACATTTTTTTAATGAAATAATAATAATAAATAGTCTAAATAGTCATATTCATATATCTTGTATATCTTATATCTCTCTTTGTGAGAGGAACTATTTTTTGATCACACGGCGGAAGGAGCTGACAACGACCGCGTCACTGAGGTCTATAAAAACCATGCCAACAACAAAGCTCGTCACGACGGGGTGAGACGCTCAGGAAGGCAGGGAGGTTTCGTTGATCTGGTGATGTGACTTTGTATTATTCTGTTTGACTTTTTCGACGATAATTTAGAGGAACAGTTCTTTGTTAACTTTTTGCGACTTTAAGTTTATACGTTGTTATTACAGTTGACTATGTCAAGGCTTTCTTCTAATAAGTTTACCTTCAGCGTAGCAGCTACAGAAGTTACATTGAAAGAAGTGGTTTTTGTAAAGAAATTTTCGACCTTATATTGGTCCCAACAAGACGATAGACTATAAAATATATACAGTTTAGTATAACAGAATTTATAGTGCTTCGTTTACAACTAGCAAAGGTTTAACCAGTTGATCAAGAGCCTGAACAAAGGTCAATGAACATGTTATCTTATTCTATTAGGCTAGTTTTAAATCTATTTTTGTTTCTACGAGATTTTTCTGAAGTAACTTAGCTTAAAATATATACAGTTTTATATAATCCAGTATATATTGATTATTTTACTAAGTTTACTAGCTTAATGTTTTACCATCTGACCAAGAGTTTAAGCAAAGCGCAGCTAGTATAAATGACCATGTTATTCTATTAAGCTAGTTAAAAATATATTTTGTTTCAACGTCTTTTTCTGAAGAGATATGACTTAAAATAGTTTTTATTTTCATTCTCGACTTTATAACGCCTTTACAAAATGGCGGTCGCGACAACGATCAAGTTATGATGGTGACTGAGGGCTAGCATATCTACAAGACTACAGTACATTTCTTATAAAAAAAAAAGAAGAAGCTTATTTAAACTCTGCAAACCATAACAAAATAAAACACACACCAGACAATCGGACATTTTTTCGGTTTTTATTTCTTTTTTAAGCCTTTAAAAATAGAGAAGCCCGCTCTTGTTGCCTTTTTAGGAAGAAATAACCGAACGTTGAGTTCATAGTTTGAAAGACATCAATAACGATTGTAGACGCAGCCTTTTTTTTTTTTTTCTGAAGAATTCTACATGAGTATTTCGACCATCAATTCATAAGCCTAGAGCATTTTTTTAATCAGCTACGATGACGCACATTTGAATGTTTGAACGCCTAATGGACTGAGTCACGTGTTGCGTAACAGCTGTGAAATTGGAGCTTAGTGTGTTTTTCATGATCCAAAAAAATATCAGCAGAAGACCGAAGTACAGAGGGAAGGAGAAATGGACTGAGTTTAATTTATCCAGTAACGACCTAGCTCTTAGATGACTACGGATGGAAGAAAAGATCTACAGCAGAGGCCAGGACCAGGGAGAATCAGGACCAGATGTCGAGCCAGGCAGGACACAGGAGAGAATCAGAGGGCACAGAGCAGGGAGAAGAGCAGCAACAGCAGTATCCAGAAGGGGGAGCCAGATCTACAAGGCAGAATAGCGTACCACGTTGGCCACCAGGGGGAGCTCAGCTGGTCTAGATCAGAGCAAGCCAAAGATGGGTGTCCCAACAGCAGCAGATAAAGAAAGAGGGCTCACAAGCAGAGAGTATCAGGGGTCGTCTCCATAGAAAAATCATGAGGAGGGCATTTGGTTTGTATGGGTAGAGGTATCCTGTGTAATTATGAAAAGTCATAATTTCAGTAGTTTGCATTCCAGAACACTTTTGCTCGCGAAGTTCTGTTCTTTCCTTTTCAGGCGTGGTGAGTGACTGTTTGAAATTCCGATGTTTCATCTTTCCTGTTGTTGGCCAAGTCTGATGAATGCTGTTAGTGTGCTGTGGAGATGACCGTCCTTAATCGACCACGCCTCCGCTGCGTTTCGGCTGTAGGCCTGTGGAAAAGTCGTCTCCATATCCGCTTAAATCCATTAGGTCTGTCATGAGAAGCAATCCACGTATGAAGGGCTTTTCGGAGTTGAAGTTACCCTGCGTCCTTAAACGACACAACTACCTCTACTGCCACACCCGCTGCGTCAGTCCGACATATGATGCCAGGGCAGCTGCGTTTTGCCTGCCGGTAAAATTTTTGACGAGTTCATGCATGAATTTTAATGATAAATTGGAGCAACAGTTCCTAATTTATAAAAAAAAAAAAAAAACGTTTTTGTAACATTAAATGCGCTATTGTAAAAGTATTGAGTAAAAATATTGACATATAGATTTTGCAAATGCAGTTTCTGAATAGTTATGTGATGTTATTGCACAGTGTTCTTGGGGTTGGGGAGGGGCAATGCGTTTCTCGAGTTCTCTCTCCCACAGGCCCTGGTCACATTAGAGGCGATAGAACCAAAAGGGATTCCAGGATGTTGTGTGGACCCTTTTAGAGTCAAATTGTTGACTGCTCTGTAACGATTCTTATAAAGCTTCAAGGAAAGCCTCTGCTTTGATGGGATTTAGGAAGGTACCTCATTGGATTTGTATTAAATCTTGTTTGGATATATGAACCATACACTCATCAGTTTTTCCAGTATTGAATGTCGGGGATTGTCACGGGGCGGGAGGGGTGTGGGCCGTTAACCCAAATCTTTTCCTAGACTTTGCAGCTTGTGAAAGCGGCTTTATTAAGGTTGGCTTGAAATAGCGCTGTATGGGGGAAGGAACCACCAGTGTGTCTGCCAGGGGATGAGTGGCCCAGTTACAAGCCTTCCATGGCAGCTATACCAACGTTTACATCTTGGGTAACGCGGCATGGGATCAAACGCTTTCATTTATTTAACACACATCATGGCACTCTTTTGTCTCTTTATTGAATGGTATATCGATATTGGTTGTATGTATGAATATTGTCTATGGGGTTTGGATCTGGGGGGATTGCTTAATTTTGACTCTTACAGATTGAAACAAACCCTCAAAGAACAAAGCTGGTGGTCCAACCAATATCTGCTCCCCTCCCCCACTTAAGGAGCAAAGCTACTTCAATAGAGGCCAAGGCGCTTTTAACGTTTTCTAATGGCAAGTAATTAGATATTCATGTAAATGGCATTCATTTGCTTTTGTCTGTCATTGTATTGTACTTGAATACAATTTGATGGCTAAGTGTCTAAGCAGTAATTGTATTAGTTGCTTATTGTTTGGTTAATTTTTGTATTTTGAAGAGTGGGGATGTGTGTAGGCTTTCTTTTCCTCCCCCCTTTGCATTTTTCAGTGTGCAGTGTCCCTGAATGCTTTCCACTGAAGATGTCATCCTAACATTGTATGTAAAGATTTGCTTTCGCATCAATCAACTTCAGCCTCTTTTGGTCACGTAAGGTCACTAAGCAAGCCCATTTGTTCCTAACCTTTTTCCATTAATAGTGTGTTACAATTGTAAGATCTGTGGTCGAGCACATTTGACAAATTAGCCTTGTAATTTGTATGTAAGTGTACATTCTGTACTGTTCCCATTTTCAGTTAATAAATGCATAGCCTGTTGTGATTGAAATTTTGGTATGCATTTTGTTTCTTGGGGTATGTGTGGGGCTTTCTTGGGTATTTCTTTATGCTTTTCCAGGTATGAGTGTAAAGCTTGGCGCTTTTTGTAGAGCTTGGATGCCAGGGCTTGAAGTCAACTCTGTTCAAGGTGGAGAGGCAGATCAGTCCAGTCCTACAGCTTGATCAGGCCAAAGGAGGAAAGGCAAATTTTACAAATTTAACTTAAGGAGATATGCTTTATGCATTAAATTGTAGTCTCTTTGGCTATAAGCCTACACTTTTGATATATGAATCTTGCAGACTTTATGGTTTATTTTGGACATTGGGCTGTTTTGTGAAGGGTGGGCGTAGGGGTCTTTGTTTTTGCCATTTTTGGTCTTGCAGAATCTAACAAAGCCTCGTGAAGAATGCCACCTATCAGAAGAAGTTATGACCCGAAATCGCCCGGTTCCACTGAACGCTTCGACAGGCAGGACAGTTCGTTGTGCTACAATAGATTTTAAACTACTTTTTAAATGTTTTATTACCTAGCCACCACTACTCTGTGCAACTGTGCAGGGTGAAAAAGTTGCTTTACAAATGTATAGCAATAGTCTTCTTTCCAACTGTTGCACAACTGTGCTCCAGACTCCAAATTTAGAGTGGCTAGGAATAGCTGCGCAACTGTGCAGCTTTATTTGGCATTTCCTGTACAGCCGTAAATTACCTGGAAAAGATGTGTTTGGGGCGGGGAGGGCTATGCACTTTGTCTCTCTCTTCTGCAGAAATTACTTCAGCCAGCTGTGTGGTGAAAGTTACATGATGTCGCCCTGTGGAATCTAGTTACCAGGTGTCTGAATCATAAATCTTGATTGTAGAAACCTCATGCAACAACTTTTTGTAAACTCCGTAACCTCAATCACCAATGCTTAAGAAGCTACACTCCTTTTTTTTTATTTTTTTTATGCTTCATGCACTTTAAGTTTCTTTTACATCTCTTAACTCCTTAGTTGAGTCATACAGTTAGTATTGCAATTGGTGTGGTGGAAGTGTTTGTGTGTAGAAGCTCTTTGTTTCAGATTACCCGTTTGTCCCCCTGCCTTCTCGACTGCATCTGAATGCAAGGCTGTCTGTGAGAGCAGTAACCCCGGTGAATGTCTTCACTTGAGTGAATGGCGATCCGAATCCCCCTTCTGTGCGCTTGAGAGCTTTGTCCAAACCTCGGAAGCCCTTCGTCGAAGTCCTTCTGTGTGCCTGCGCGTCTTTCCTGTTTTTTTTTCCCCCCCTCCAATTCTTCATTTTCTTAGGTCAATTTCACTTAGGGAGCAAAATTGTCTTGTCGTCTGGGAGAACCCTAACCGCCTGATGAAACACTGGGACATCCAGTCGCTCTGATCAACCTCATATTCGTCATTTTTTGCTGCTAATTGCGCATCCCTCTGCTGCTATCTGCTGAGTTAAGTACACGTAGTTGATCTTAATCCTGTGTATGGGCAGAACAAGCACTCATCTTTTTAAAATATGCATGCACTTAACACTTGCACTAAAATTTCAATCAAATCCAATGTCAGTGTTTGGAGTTTGGTAGCTTTGGGGGAAGGGGTGGGGCAACACTTTCTCTCTTTTCAGGTATGCTGTTGTGATTCTTCTCAAATTGAGACTGAGCCGTAACATGGGAGTGGATGGATGTGCTTGCGACAAAGCAATTGAGTAACCAGTTTTTGCATTGGTTAAAACATTTATTTAAATTGTTTTGGGAAAGGGAGGGAGGGGGATGTGGGCTTGTAAACTTTTTGCTCTTTTTCATTGCAGCTGTAGACTTGCTAATTCTTTGCTCTGAAGAATTGGGTGTAAAGCGTCGCTGGCTGGAGATGTTTATACGTGCACTTTTGCCTTGAAAGATATAAAAATAGTTCGGGGAGTCTTGGGGGGGGAACGGAAAACCGAGCATCTGTCTAGTTACAGGAATGGTGATTTTTAAAAAGGCACCGATTCGTTCTGGCCGTGTTGGTGGGATTTCGAGACCTGGACCATTGTTTGGTGGTAAATGACATTTGTATTACATTAGTTATGACACTGGGTTGGGTGGGGTGGGGGGCTCTAACTCTTCTCTTTGTGTTTCAGCTTTTAAATAGGAACGAGTCACACCTGAATGCAAGTGCAGCCTTGTTCAAGACCTCGCTGGTCAGATTTGATCTTCCATGTAGAAGCATATTAAAATTTCGATTTTTGTATTGAGGACAAAATGACTACAGTAATATCAATGGCATTTTGGATGTTTTGAAGAGTTTATCTGGGGATTTGGGAGGGAAACCTGCAGTCTTTTGTGTAGTTTCAGGCTAAAGAAGAAGATCCGTTCAAGACCAGAGTATTGTAGAGCAGCAGGTTTGAGGTTTTTCTTTTCCTGAGGAACAATCTTAGGATTGTTCCTTCAGGTTTTGCTTTTTTAACCTCATAAGAAAAAAAGCAAAAGACTCCGGTGGAGGCACTCCTGATTCTCAGGACGGGGTTCAATTCCCTGCGGCGTCTTTGCTTTCTAACCTCTGCTCAAACGATACTTTTTAGTGTATATAACGTGTAGTTTTAGTTCATTTAAGTTTGGTTTTCTTGTGTTGGTTTTGCTACTAAAATCTAAATATTTAAGTGTAAAATTGTTGTAACCCTTGTTTATGCTTGTGAAATAAAGAATATTGCTAATGGCCTAATGTTTTGTCACCTTCAATTTTGTTCATGATCAGTACTCCAATCAATGCTTCCTAATGTTTAATTTATGCTGTAGGTAACTAAGTGTTGCAATATGATATTTCTGAAATGCTGTATTAATACAATGTTGACCAACAACTACTAGAATAGCTCTGAATCAACATGTACCAATGTTACAATTTTCTGTCATAATCATTTAACAAACAAGTATTCATGACTTCAATGAGCTCATTGATTCTGCCTTGAATTATTACATTGTTTTGATAATACATTTTTAGTTAACTGATTTGTACATGTACATTTCTGAAATGCATATCTTGGGACAGTTACTTCTGATAACGGATCACTCTAAATTGTAACGTGGACTCATTTTCAAAGCAGCTTTACAGAAAATGCATGTGTGAATTGAATACTATGTAAATGTACCTCTTTACAGCCTAAGGATGTCACTGAAAGGGTTTTTCTCCCAGCAGTTCACAACACAATTTTTACAGTGTCCATACACGTTAAATTAGTGTAGTAATAACTAAATTATGCATAATTACATGCAACTAATCCTAAACTAACCCGTTTAGCTTAACCCTATAGTAAGTACATTATTACTCGGTACTTAATTGCATAATTACTGGTACACTAACATGTACACCTGAAAATAAAGTGTAACCTAGTTCACCACAATTAATTTATCATTTTGACCTGATTATTACGGTCCACTGCATTGATAAATATCACATTGCAACAAATACATAGTGTGACTTTTGTATTTTTTTTATGATGCCACATTTTCTTTATCCTCCATTATCTGACAGCGAAATTTGTTCTATTTTGTAAAAGTTTTAATGTAAAAGGTAATGCGTAACAGTATTAAGTCAAACATTGTACACAATTATATTAAAAATACAGATTTCGATTTCATGGGAATACATTTAAACTTGATTACATAGTTCTTGTCTTGTCTGAATGTTCCAGTGTGGTTTTATTGTGTTCAGTCTTACCCAATAGCTGGGTAATTCTTCAACTATGGTACTCTTTGAGCTAGACAGTTTCAGAAAATAAAAACATTTCTACAAAAAGTTTTTTAGTATCAGTTGGTTTCTCAATCTGTCTAGAAACCTTCCCTTAAGTTGGCTGTGATGATTTGTATTGAATAATATATATATATTGCCATTTTTATCTGACAGTCCAAGAAAACGGTCATTTCCATCACATAGCAAAACGTGTTTTGAAGAGAAAATAATTAAATATATTCTGTTATAAATATATTTGATTAAATAGCACACAAATCTCTGATCAAATTTGTAATTTAA
The DNA here is from genome assembly GCF_963993115.1 of Abramis brama. NCBI lineage: Eukaryota > Metazoa > Chordata > Actinopteri > Cypriniformes > Leuciscidae > Abramis > Abramis brama. The sequence goes on from NC_139975.1 coordinate 11,541,693, forward strand.
CACTAAAAACCACCTAAAACTAGATCACTGGAACATTTCATTTACTTATCATAGCTCAAAATCATGTATTTCTCAAAGTGTATACACATACCTTACCCCTAACTGCACAATTATCAACACCACTGAATATAGTTGTTTTGATTGTATGTTTTTTATATGTTTTACTTTGACATGGCGTGGCGGAAGAGACAGTGTGTGGCGGAAATGACATAGATAGGCAACTTCCAATTAAAAACTATTTTTCTACTGCTCTATGTGGTGAACCAGAGCAAATCAGTAAGCAACAACATTAGTGAACAAAAAAATATAATCAATATTTTTAAATGAAAAACAATCCAAAAAATGAAAAAAAAACAAAAAACATAAATATGTGTTAAAAATCAGCAAATAATTTCTTCACTGCTTACATGCTGAACTAGGACAAACTAGAGCAAACTAGAGCAAACCCTTTATGTCATCATTGCCTTAATATAACCTTAATATAACCAGTTTAATATAATGTTGAATAACAGATAAAATAGGCAATATTTTGAAATTAACACCTTGTTGCTTTTTCTTCAGGTATCTTTCTCTGTCCTTCTTGAGGGACTCTGCATATTTAAGTGGATCTGATTTTATTCTTTCTCTATATGATCTTGACCTCTGTGCTGTGGTATTGCTTGCCATCTTAAAGAAAGAGCCAAGACATCATGTCAAACGTATCTATTGTTCTCTTATTTACCAACAATATTGTAACAATAATAAATAATAAAATATTTCCTTACTACCTTAACTTAACCTTTTCATGCATGAATTATGATAACCTCAGTCAGGATTTTTTTTCTCCTGTGTGTTGTTATTGCTCTTAGGGCATGAAAAACAAGATTTGAATTGTTTTTTGTTTTGTTTTTTTTACACATTTTTCAAAGAGATTTTCAGATGTCCACTTGAGTGTACAGCAATCTGTTTATAGTTTAAACTGAAGAGATACTGTATTAAACATACTGTAATACAATAATCAAACAGATAAAGTATGTGTATTTAACAAACTAATCAAAATTATATCAAATCATGTGAAAACTATAAAATATATACCAAAAATATAAATGTGAAATATTGCAAAGGCAATTGAACTTCATACAAGTTGCACTTCGCGTGTCTTTTTGCAAAATCGTACATATTTTACGAATTGAATTATACAAATTCATACGAATGACCTACCCCTGACCCCGCCCCTAAACCTACCCATCATGTGGGTTTAGACAAATTAGCCACCTTTTTATCATTTGTACGAATTCGTACGAATTGGTCCTGAGATAGTGTTAGATGGACACATTTCTAGCATAGCCCTCCTCTGAGAAAACCTAGCGATACGTTTTTATCAATCTCATCTGAAATGAGCAGTGTTGGGGGTAACATATTACAAGTAACATGCATAATGCATTCAGATTACTTTTTGATGTTACAAGTAAAGTAATGTATTACAAGTAACATGCATTACATAATCAGATTACTTTTTGATGTTACGAGTAAAGAAAAGCATTACAATAACGTGCATTACGTAATCAGATTACTTTTTGATCTAACAAGTAATGCATTACAAGTCACATACATTATGTAATCACATAACTTTTTTGATATCAATGAAAATTACATTCTAATAATACAAATACATTTATTTACAGTCAAAAAAGTCACTGCAGATTAAGTATTTAATTTTCATAATTTGCTGTTTAGTACGAACAATGTCATTTCCACCACAAACTGTCTTTACCACCACAATGAACACCGTGGTGGAAATGACTGTGGTGGAAATGACATTTTCCCGCTTTTCTCTCTAAAATATCTCTCTAAAATATGCTAATAATAGTTTTAGAGTTAGCATTAAATATACACAAATTACACATTATTAAATTATATTTATCCAGTTATTTGTACGTCCATATGAAATATGAGCCGTTTGGAAATGACGACTAATAAACATACTCTCAGTTTTAGTCATATTTACCTTGATTTTTCTTCTTTTCATTACCCCCTAAAGAGGTCACCCTTTCACCCAGCCTTGTGTTCCACTGTGGAGTTTCTGTTGCTATGATTACTAAGTATACAACCCTAAAACAATGATCCCAGGATTCTATTTTGTACAGTGTGGTGGAAATGACAGTGAACCCAAGGGACAAGGGTTCTACTTATGAAAAATATAGGAAAATGTGAATAAATATTGCAATATATAATATGTATAATTGAATTAGACATTATTTTATCATTTTTACTTGAAATCTACATTATTTAAATATTTAATTTAGAATTAAGTGAGGTTGAAGGTACAAAGTCTGGCTTAGGGACAGAGGGAAAACAGTAAAAACCATGCATAAAAGGACTCATATTATATAATAAAAAGAATGATTGAGCCATGATACATTTTTTATAAGTTCCCCTTGGGGTGAAGTAAGTGTGGCAAAAACAAAAAAGAAGAAATGTTTTTTAGTTTTTATTATTTCATCCAGGGACAAGAAAAGTACCATAGTTAAAGAATCACCCAGCTATCGCAAAAATATGATGTATGAATTTTAGTTTGGAGGACATAATTAACAAATATTATTCGAAAGAAAATGATTCGGTTACACTTTATTTTAAGGTGTCGTTGTTACAATGCAATTAGACATTTAAGTACTGAGTAATATTAACCAACTACATGTACTAAGGCCGTGTTCCAGGCAACCTGTAACCCGTGTTTTTCCAACCTTATACCCGTGAAAGTGCACTGGAACGGCAGTCAAACCCGTGAACTCGTACTAGATCGATGTACTCCCAGTTACGAGTTAGAAAAACACGGGTTACAGGTTGCCTGGAACGCGGCATTACTATAGGGATAGGGTAGGATTAGGTTTTGGTTGAGTTGCATGTAAATATGCATAATTTATAGTTATTACTATAGTAACTACATGTAACATGTAACAATGACACGGTAAAATAAAGACAATGAGGTAAAATAAAGTGTTACCAAATATTCTAATTTAATAGAAAACAACAAAAATAAGTGCTAGAGAAAACACTTAGTTGGAATTAGACTCTTGGCTCAAATAACATTATACATTTTAATGGAATCCATGCCAACATTAGTATTTATAATAACTAGAACAAGATAATAAGGATGCACGTACAAAATAAACTAGTGCTGAATTCAGGACCGCATACTAGTATACTGCTCTTACTAGTATGCTAGCATGCGGTTCCGAACTCAGCATAGCACACAAAGGGCTCAGGAGGATTCAGGGTCATGTGACATTTGTTTGACGGATTCTCTCGATTCTCTCGGTTGTCGGAACAGTTGCGCCCTCTATTGGTTCGCTGTCCGTCCTACAGCAACACCGTGTGCTGGGCTGACGGGGAAGGATGTGGTCCTTTTTCGCACGGGATCCTATCAAAGACTTCAACTATGAAATTTTACCAGAAAGCCAAGAAAAGTCAGGCATATGGACCCTTAGTCGGGGAAAGCGCAAGGTAAAATGACTTGACACATTAATATAAAGCATATAGTGTCGCAGTAGGCCGCGGAATCCTCGGTCTAAAGTTTAGCTACATCCCGCTCAGCATTGCGCATGAGCGAATAAAACAGCAAAGGCGAAGTAGCTACTCAAAAACACATTTAACTTCTTCGTAAGCTTGTATGTTTTCATGTTCGTGGTTCAGTATCCTTTGGTGCATATGGATTAGATAATAAGACTATTAAATACAGAAAAATTTTTTTTTTGAGTCATCCTTTCAACAGAGTACGTAACATTGCTGTGGCCACGTCAACAGAAAACTGCTGTCACATTAAATAACTGAAATATGATTGTGGTACTAAGCTCAATGGTGTGCATTGATTTATTTATGTGATACTTTTTAGTATCGACAATTACACTGCCATCACTCGTATAATGATGTATGATAGCAAAAAAAGAAGCTGCAGTGTTAGTGTTTACTGTACACGTGTCCTGACATGCCATATTAATAACTTTAATCACCATTTAACAGAATTACTGGCATATTATATCAATACATGTGTTAGATTTTTATTTACTAAAATTACTTATGCATAAATAACTATTGATCATATTCTGTTAAACATTATAATGACAGATCAGTCATCAGGGTGGCATACAATATTGTTGATTAAAGGCTGTATTAGTGGCTTGGTTTATTTAAAAACTAGTCAATCTGGACATTCTGGTTGTGCAAATTTTCCTTAATTGCACTGTTCTTCTCTGCAGTATACAGATGAGTTGTAACTTAACCTAACTTGTACCCCCTTCTTTATTCCAGACCACTGGTGAGCTGGTGTCAGTCTTTGTGTATGAGGTTTCACAGGGAACGGAGGAGCAGACACAGCTTGCCAAAGCGGCTTTCAAACGCACAAAAACTCTCAGACATCCCAATATCTTGTCCTACGTAGATGGGTTGGAGGTAAGGACCTTGTATGGATGAACTTAAGTTTATCAGTGTGATTGTGAATCATAGGAAGGTTGCTCTCTTCAAACAATGCCTCATCTTTTCTTGTGCTCTCATTTCATCTTGATTATTCAGGTTGAGGTGAGCTTTTTGTGAATGTAACCCCTTATCAATAATAGACTCTTATTATAAGAAATAATCCTGAATAAAATATTTAGAATAATTTTAGACACTTTAGAGATTTTACACAAACCTTTTACGTTCTAGATTTATCCTTATTGTAATTATTGAAAAGGCATTTTTATTACAACTCTTTATTAAAACTGTTTTTTTCTGTTGGACGTCAGACTGAGAAAAGCTTGTACATCGTCACAGAGCCAGTGACCCCTCTGGCTGCACACCTGAAGGTCCAGGCGGAGAAGACTGGTGCGAGTGATTTAGAGGTGTCATGGGGCCTTCATCAAATTGTGGTTAGTTTTGAAGGAAATACATTGACTAAAAATCTTTCATTTATTAGTTCAGTTGTACAGTTTGCTGTCACTCCTTTCCCATCAGAAAGCGCTGAGCTTCTTGGTGAACGACTGCCATCTCAACCATAATAACTTGGGCATGTGGGCCGTCTTTGTGGACCGTGCTGGTGAATGGAAGCTTGGAGGGTTGGATCATGTGAGCTCTGACCAGGGAGACTCCATCACCTTGCCGCCACCTAAAGTGATCAACCCTGACATGGAGAGATATGATCCCCCAGAGAGCCCCGGCAGTGGCGGAGAAAAATGGTAACTTGTACAAGGAGAAAACTCTTGTTTTCTAGTTCTCTTTATTCATTTTCAGCCCCACTATTCCCTGTAGGCTTTTTACATTTTCTGAATGCAGAGCATTTTCTGACTTGACTTCAAAGACTTTAGATACATAAAGACAGTGCACTCATATTACTATGAATGGGAGAAAGTGCAGCACGCGATGTGAGACACGTGCTTATGTCTGCACATGCATTGGTTGGTCCAGTGTGAAAATGTTATTTTTTTGTCATGATTCGAGCTTTTAGAAACAAAATTTATGAGGCAGTAGTTGTGAGATTTCATTGGTGAATGCAAGTCCTGTTCATTGTACTTGAAAACAGGCTCCATTTTGCGCAAGTTGGCAGAGTACAAATGGAAATGTTTAATTGATGTGTATATAAAATTTACATTCTGGTATTTGTTTTATGAGCCGTCACATTTATCATATTCACATTGTTGCACATGGGGATTCAAAAGAGAACACATTTTCCCCTTTGTAATGAGTTTAATTTTGATTGAATTGTTGCAGTTAATTTATTTTGGTGACCAATTGAGTGTTAATAATTCAGTGTTTAATTCTTCAGTTGCAAGTTTTTGAAACGGATCTTCTAGTCAAAAACAAAAGTCAAATTCACTCAGTATTTCTTGATGTATTCTACCACTACCTCAATATCAGTTGAGTACAATTAATTGTCCAGTACTTTATAGTCAAACTAATTTTTTATGTTTGAATAATGAAGATTTCTGTGCCACCCTAGACTGGTACTGGACCACTGGACCTAAAATGTTCAGGAAAAAAATGCATTTTTAATCAGCCATAGCTCATTGTTGTGCATTTCTTTATGATCTCAGGACAGGGGATGTGTGGCGTCTCGGTTGTCTCATTTGGGAAGTATTTAATGGAACTTTACCACGTGCCTCCTCGTTACGATCTCTGGGCAAGGTACCAGATCAATTTTGATCAGTGTTAACTGCAATATAGCTTTGTTCAGTAGTTTGTATTATGACAAACAGATTAAAAGCTACGTATCCTCAGAGTCTTTTAAACCGCCTTGTTTACCTCTCACAGATTCCAAAGCAGTTAGTGCCGCATTACTGTGAGTTAGTGGGAGCAAACCCAAAGATTCGTCCCAACCCTGCTCGGTTCCTACTGAACTGTAGATCTCCTGGAGGCTTTATGAACAACAGCTTTGTGGAGAGCTGTCTGTTTCTGGAAGAGATACAGGTATTTAAATCTGTTGTGTATTCAGCTTACTCTGTGATCCTGTATTGTGTTGCATTGCACTGTCGTTCAGAAGTTTTGGGTAGGTCATATTTTTTATGTTTTTGAAAGAAGTCTCTTGTGATCACCAAAGCTGAAAATACATTAGTATTGTGAAATCAGTTAAAAAGTAAATTTTATTAAAATGTAATTTATTTCTGTGATGGCAAAGCTGAATTTTCAGCATCATTACTTCCTTCAAAAATCATTCTAATATGCTCATTTGGTGCTCAAGAAACATTCTATTATTATTATTATAATTATTATCAATGTTGAAATTGCCTGTACTGCTTCATATTTTTGTGGAAACTGATACATTTTTAGGATTCTTTGATGGAATAGAAAGTTCAAAAGAACAGCATTTATTTGAAATCGAAATCTTTTGCAACATTATAAATGTTTACTGACACTTTTGATCAATTTAATGCATTCTTGCTGAATAAACAATTTAAGCTTTTTAAGAAAATCTTACTGACCCCAGACTTTGTTTGGTGATCTTTTAGTCTTTGTAAAAGGAATAATTCAGATATTCTCTTATTGCGTGTTACAAGTGTAAAGGTTTTGTAAAGGTTGCAAATTATGTATTGAATGATCGGACTACTTTGCTGTTTTTCTGTGTGTTGCTTTGCATTGTTTTATGTATTTTCATTAATACTTTTATTATTATAATATATTTAAAATTGTAAATATATATTTAGATCAGATAAGTCACCTAAATGCTTGTTTGTTTGTGTGTGTGTGTGTGTGTGTGTTCATGTAGATTAAAGAACCTGCAGAGAAGCAGCAGTTTTTCCAGGACCTGAGTGAGAATCTCGATTCTTTCCCTGAAGATTTCTGTAAACATAAAGTGCTGCCTCAACTCCTTACAGCCTTTGAGTTTGGCAATGCTGGCGCTGTCGTTCTTACACCACTATTTAAGGTGATAAACATTTTTGGTATTTCATTGACTCTTACCCATGTTGTACATTATGTAACGGGAAGGTTGGCATCCCTACGGGCGATAAGCAGCAAGTTCTTTTAATACCGTTAAAGCGATATTTTGTTTGTGGTAGGTAGGAAAGTATTTGTCAGCTGAGGAGTACCAGCAGAAAATCATCCCAGTCATAGTGAAGATGTTCTCTTCTACTGACCGTGCCATGAGGATACGATTGCTACAGCAGGTATACACGACTTCAATGCTTTTTGTAGATTTTGTAAGAGTTTCTGCATTACAGTTTAGTCATCCCAGAGTCTAATCCCGACTCTTTCATACACTCTTTCACAATTCTAAATTAATTCTTTTTTTGTCTTTTTTTTGTCTCTCCTTTTATCAGATGGAGCAGTTTATTCAGTATTTGAATGAAGCAGCAGTTAACTCGCAGATTTTTCCACATGTGGTTCATGGTTTCACAGACACAAACCCTGCCATTCGAGAGCAGACTGTAAAGGTATTTGTATGCTCTGTCTTCTCTCCAGTGTTTTGACACTCAGTCAGTGTAATTGATAGTGGCATACATTTACATTTATGCATTTAAATGGATCTATCCAAAGCAACTTACTTTTCATTCATAGCGCCATGCTTATTAGTCTTTAATATGTTTTTTAATGACTTTACTTTTTAATTTCTCTCTTTCCTGTAGTCCATGCTTCTGTTGGCCCCTAAACTGAACGAGACCAATTTAAATCAAGAGTTGATGCGTCACTTTGCACGACTGCAGGCCCGGGACGATCAGGGCCCCATCCGCTGCAACACCACTGTTTGCCTGGGCAAAATTGCCCCCTACCTCAATGCTGGGGTAACTTCAACTAACAACCCATAATCTTCTATTTGTTCAGGCATATTTTTTTCTCTAAATGACAATCTTGCGTTGTTTTTCCTTTGTGTTTTTTTTTTTCTCAGATGCGCCAGCGTGTATTAATCTCTGCGTTCTCACGGGCAACTAAAGATCCGTTTCCTGCCTCGCGTGCAGCAGGCGTGCTAGGATTCGCTGCCACCCATCAGTACTATAGTGTGGCTGAAAGCTCCAATCGTGTCCTGCCCACACTGTGCACACTGACTGTGGATCCAGACAAAAACGTCAGAGATCAGGTAAAGAAAAATTCACGGCAGGAGTTGAGGTACACAATGACACAGTATCTATTTATATGTTCTGTGGTTTAGGTGTATAATCCATCATTTTTGAAAATTACAGTTTATAAAGTGTTTTTTGTCCTGTAGGCATTCAAAGCCATAAAAAGTTTCCTCAGTAAGCTGGAGACCGTTTCTGAAGACCCTTCTAAACTAACTGAAATAGGTATAGCATGTGTTGTCCCTTATCTTAAAGGGATTGTTCACTAAAATGCTAATTTTCAGTTATCTCAAATGATGTAATGTTAATGTAATTAAATGGTTCAATTGCAGAGAAGGATGTGTCTGCGTCAGCGCAGACAGGAGCCTCAGCTGCTACATGGGCAGGATGGGCGGTAACAGGTGTCTCATCTCTCACCTCCAAACTCATCCGAAATGCTCCGGCTGGTTCGGAAGCACCGCCTGCTGAAATCAGTACCCCATCTCTACCTACTGCTGGACCAGTAACCACAAATAATGAAAGCAAAGGTGTGCAACAAGAAAAAAAAGCTTTGTCTCATTTCGAAGACTGTTGCCTCTGAAGGTCGCATTTTTTGGCTGCATAGGTCATCAAGGATGTCTCAATTCAGAAAAGCGTGACCTCTGGAGGACGCAGCCTTCAAAATGAGACACAGCTAGTGTGATAAAGAAAGTGGAATGAAGTTTATCAAGAAAGTAAATATTGAATAAGAAGAAAGTAAGTTATATAACCAATTGCCACAAAACATTTTAACAAATTTACATTTACAAAAAAAATAAAAATCTTTCTGAGATTTTAAAATAAGGTTTGCACATATTAATGTATGCAAAAAGCACTATGATTTGGATTTTTACAAATGAAAAAAAAAATTTTTCTTTATGCTGAGATATTTAAGTGTATTACAATATTCAGTAATCACTTTTTTAAAGAAGAGATTTTAAAGTACAATTTCAGATTTATAGATATTTTATAACCTAGTTTTCAGCCTACCAAACAGCTTTATTCTTTTTTTTACAAATCAGCCAAATATTCATTTAAAAAAAGTTTGAGCAGAAATAAACATTGAAATGAGATTTGCCGAGTTATCATCTCATCAACTCCTTTTAGGCCCAGAAATGAGAGCACAGACTTCCAATGCATGTAGGATCCAATCAGAGACATCAAATGAGGAAACAGTGGAGCCAGTTGGAGATCGGTGGGATGATGAAGATTGGGGAAGCCTTGAGGTGACTGATGGTTATTCAAATTATGCCAAGTCTAGTGTTTTTTCATTACTTGACCTTTTATACTATGAAAAGTTAGAAATTTGAATAATTCCTTATCTGTGTGCCTACAGGATCCTGAGAAAGTACAAACAGATCCAGACGATTTGCATTCTGATTGGTCGGCAATGTCCTCAACACAGAAGAAAAGCAATGTAGGTGATTTCACATGCATATCTAGTATTTACTGACATTGAAAAATAGGGATGTCCCGATCAGGTTTTTTTGCCCTCGAGTCCGAGTCCGAGTCATTTGATTTTGAGTATCTGCCGATACCGAGTCCCGATCCGATACTTCTATAACACATAAAAAAAGAATAAAGAAGAGCGAAAAAACAGATCCAGGATGTTCCTTATTTTTTATTTAATTCACCTTATTTTAACATTCAACAACTCTGTTAACAAACAGAGCACTTCTGTGAGGTAGCTTGAACAATCAAGTAATAAATAAATTCTTCACTTTTGGACTTTAGTGCAACAGTAAATATAAAAAAAGTCTAATAGCCTATATAAACAAATAGCACCTCAACTTAAAATACCCGGCAGGCATGTAAACAAATAAAAAATAAAAGTGCCACAGTGTTTGCAAAGCCAGTAATGTGCTTTTAGGAACTGCACTCCTAACTCTTACGCCGGTTTCACACTGCACTGTTAGCAGAGCGTGCAGCATGTATTTTTTTCGCCGACCATGTTAGCAGATTAGAGCATTCACACCGCACGCAGAGGCGGTGCAGCAGCGCGTAGCAGGAGCAGAGCAGAGCAGCTGTGCCGCGATCGTTTCGGCGCCGAGTCTATTTTTGCTGCGCCGCTTTTGCTGAATTAAAGTGACAATACATTGATCATGGCCAAAATACACTGCAGTTTTATCCAAAAAGTGCACTGATGATATCTATTGTGTTTTAAACAGTCAATCAAATGACCAACAGCAATTTAAAAAGAAAACAAATGTCCAAAAACAAACTTGTTGCCATAACAATAAAAACAAAGATGAACCAAAAGTTATATAAATGAAATTATTAATAAAATAAGCTTCTTGACAAGTCTTTTCTCTTAAATGTATTTGAAAACGAAAAAAAGCAATGCCAACTTATCCAAGACTCTGTCTGTACACAACCCGCGGTTCAGCCGCGCGTGACAAACCAGTGTCAGTGTGTCCTGCTCCTGATCACCATACGCACTGCTCCTGCGCTGCTTACGCTCTGCTAACGCGTGCAGTGTGAAACCGGCGTCACTCTGTGCCACCGCATAACTAGATGTGTTAAAAAATAATGAGAATATATATACATATATATCCGAGTCCTGATCGGGAGGTAACGTCCGATTCCGATCGAGTCTGAAAACACGTGATCGGGCCCGATTTCCGATCACGTGATCGGATCGGGACATCCCTATTGAAAAACGTATGTTTATTAGGGGTCTAACGGTTCACAAAATTCACGGTTCGGTTCGATACGACACAGTGGTGTCACAGTTCGGTACGTTTTCGATACAGCAAAAAGAAAGAAATGCCAGAGAAATTTCCTTGATTTTTAAAATGTTTTTATTTATTAAAACTAACATCATAAAGTATGATCTTTTTTTACTTTGAACAGTGATGGAGCTATACTTGACCCATCTTCTGGGGTGTCTTCTTAGCAGCATATAAAACAAAAACAGCTCCTTATAAAAAAATGAAATGTAATATTGTAGTAGTAGTTATAAATAAATACAAAGAAAAGAAACAATTTTTTTATATGGAACTCAGTGTGCTTGTACTAAAAGTTTTTTTTCCAGCATTTTCATTCATAATGTCGAAATAATAATTCAAAAGCAAAACGATTAAAAAATAAATATTTGGGAGTGGAAATGGCAGCCACATATTGGTTACAATGGTAATTTAATGTCTTTTTTATTTGTAAATAAGTGTGAGTTTTCCTACATTTTCCTACATAAATGGGGGTAATCTATCTTTTGAAGGATAAATAAATAAGGTTTTGGTCATCACATTAAAAATAATATTTAAATTTGATAATATTTGAGTTTTGAAGTGCAGGAAAAAGATGTGACATACTTGAACGCATTTTACTATTCATGCCAAACTTCCATGGTTACAGTTAGTGTAACTACTGGTACATCAAGTCCATGGTGAATGTTGCTGATCTGTGGACTTAAAGCCTATAACTAGTTAATTCATGGCACAATGTTTCTCCTGGTTTCCACGTCAGCGCTGTTTGATCTAATAGAGGTCTACGGTTAATAATGGAGAAATTTGAATGCTTCTCACTAGATCTCGCAGCGATGTTATTGTACTTCTGTGGCAAATTCAAATGCTTTATTTACTAGATCTCTTAGCGCTGTGTAGTAACAGTGTCCCTTGATCAAGATCGGCTTGCGTTGCACAGACATTGGTCCAAACTGATAAACGGTCCGTGAAGCGCAGTTTCGTTCCGCTTTCATTACGTTTGCCATTTGATGTTGGGCAATGTTGTGGTGTTTGCGCCAGCGCGACTGCTTACAAACTTTTGGTCGCACCGTTCGGTTTGTTACGAATACGTGTATCATTACACCCCTAATGTTTATATGTGTTTGTGCATTGCAATATAATGCTGACAATTAACATTAAAAAAATACTATTCATTCAAATTTTATAATAATGTATTTTGTTATTATCTGTTATACACTTGTTATCTTTCCATAGGTGGGCCGGAAGTCCACTGAGGCAGTGAAGAAGCAGAGTTCTGATTGGAGCTCAGGCTGGGATGCTGACGACAGCTGGTCTAACGAGAAAGACACAGATGGTCAGGGTCAAAGTTCACCTGCTGATGAGGGCTGGGGAAACGACTGGGATGATGAAGGGGGTCTAGCTGAGAGTTTCAGCCCAACACCTCAAAAGAAATCCTCAACTGGGGCTCCAAAGAGTGCCAGCTTAAGCTCTGCGCAAGAAGGGGTACGATTGGCCAGCGATTATAACTGGGATGGAGCAGGAGGAAAATCAGCAACATCCGATCTGTTCTCCAGTGTGTCACAACGAAGTACTATGGTAAGGCTCTGGTGGAGGAGATATAGGTCATATTTTCATTAATTGTGAATTGCTAAAGGTGGTGGAACTCCAGATTATAGTTCCAGCCCAGTTTTATCCCTGCAGGTCACTGAAATAAGATGTGTTTTTGGTCCACAGAAGTCTGATGGCTGGGACGCAGACAGTGCAGGAGACTGGGGAACAGAAGAAAACTGGGAGTCACTGGATGGAGATCAGGGTCAGAGTAATTTTGTTTCGCCAGGTTACACATTGAAGTGCATTTTAAAACTTCAGATTCATTCTTCTTGTCAGTTAGAGAAAATTGAAAGTAAAACCCAAATAACCACACTTTCTCTTGCTCCCTCAGGTTTAAGTAAAGCAGAGTTGGCAAAGAAGAAACGAGAAGAAAGGCGAAAGGAGCTGGAGGCCAAACGGGCAGAGCGCAAGGCAGCAAAGGGTCCTCTCAAACTGGGCGCACGCAAACTGGACTGAGCACTCGAGGTACAGCAGAACATTGACTATTGAAGATGAAAGGACTGCGAGATTTTAAAGAAACATTCCGTGATGTCAGAGAGGAGGAGGAGCCTCACAGCTGTCTGTATGTTGGGCAACTTTGAAGAACTGAAATTCTTTCTGGGGAACAGCTGACACCATAAACTATGATATTCCTTTACTCTCCTCACAGTACTATGATTTTTATATTACACAATATCATAGTTTACTGAGTGTGCATGAACTCACTGCTTTGAGAAGTATTGGGAGTCGAGGGAAATTTGAACAATATAATCCTAGATATCTTTGTATGTATATACACTGATTATTACACATTAAATATGGACCGCTTTGCCCTGAATGTGGACTTTTGAAAATGGATGATGCAGAGAAACTTAAAGATGCTGTTAACTTAATCATGATCCTAGGTGGAACAATGTCAGTACTAGCGCATGTATAAACAGATGAATATTTTCAAAACATAGAAAGAATTCACTGGAAGAATACACTGCAACTCATGATAGGCATTTTGTTTTTTTCTTTATTTGCCATACGACAGGGTGAGGTGGATGTTCCTGTTATTTTTGGTTTGTGCCTTTTTCATTCCTAGTAGGTGATACTTTTTATGTTGTAAAAATAAACTAATCAGCAGTGATTTTGTTTTTAGTAAATGAGACAGTCTGTGAGATCTGGTGCAATATTTTCAGAAGGGGTAATTCATGTACTGTATAAACACACCTGTAAAATTCAGCTTCATATTTATGATGATAAAGAGGAACAGTCTGTCTTTGGAGATGTGCTGTACACAATCTTTTTGCTTAGTTGCAATGTTTCACAGAATTTAGTCCAGCAAATAATAACAAACTGAACTGATGTTGCCTTTCAAAATACATTATGGAAGATGACAGCACCTCCTTGATTTTTTTTGTTTGTAAGTGGTGATATGGCACGCTGAAAGTGCAGATTTAATATAGAACAAGCTTAAGATTTTGCAGTGACTAAATGGTGGGGGGAAAGTGTTAGATTACATATTTGGTTCAATTCATATTTTCTAGTCATGTCAAATCTGGAAATAAAGGAATTTTAATAATAATTCCTAGAGTTAGAAAAGAAATGTTGTCCTTAGCTTCAACCGATATTTAATTGGCTTAAATTTTGTATAAATCTTTTCTATCTTTAAAATTATTCCTAAAAATCCTTATGCAGGAATGAACAACTGGGATTTATTTGTATTTATTTATTTATTATCATAACCCTGTGATTAAAATTTGGGGGTGGAAAAAAAAAAGATTATAGAAATATATGGTATGAAAATAAAATAAAACGAGGGACTTTTAGTCATTAATGGATTAGTTCACCCAAAAGTTTTTCTTTCAAGATAAAAAAGATAGAAAATAAGATATTTTGAAGTATGTCAATGGGGCCCATCAACTGGTAACCCATTATTCTTCAAAACATCATCTTTTATGTTTAGCAGAAGAAATAATTTCATACAGGTTGAAACATCTCGAGGGCGAGTAAATGATGACAGAATTTTCGTGAACTATCCCTTTAATTTGTTCCACTGGACTGAGATATTTAACAAATAATGATGTCACTGATGTGAGTTGTTCAATTGCCTCCCACTGCTGAGTTGTTGCAAGAATTTGGTATTTGCCAGGAAATGGTAACAAAGGTCTCACTGAGCGGATGAAATTCAGGCCAGCAACACAGAAACCTCCAATGTAAATTGTGATTTGCACCATGAAAGTACAGAAATGATTTGATTAATAGCATATTTTTCACTCAGATATGCTGGTATAGAACACCACAAAATGTAAAAATAAACAAACACACAAACACCTAGTATATAGAGTCAAATATTTAATGGCACAAAAATATAAATATGGCTGTTTGTTTTAGGATAGATTTATTCAAATAGTTAGCTTGCCATTTTGAATATACAGATAAAGTGCTGGAAATGTCATTAGGAAACCAGTAGAAAAAATAATCAATTATTATAATTTACGTTATTTTAGATTTATCAGTTGGGAAATACACTATTGTTATCAAACAGAACAGGTGGAATTTTGTTTAGTTGTCTCATGTTTGGTTTGTGAATATTTGAAGTTGTGCTCACAAAACTAAGCCTGCCAAGTTATTACATTAAATGTTTTCATTATTTACATCAAATGCAACAGACATTTACTGACTTGAAATATCAAAGGCCTATCAAAGACAATTGCACTTTTCATTTCTGCATTTCTCAGTCCTTACTGTTTCTCCTTCTTTTTGTCTTTTGAACCAAGAAAGGCTGAAGCAACAGCAAGAACACCAAAGCTGAGCGCTGCAACAAGTCCAACTCCAACACCCATCTCCACCGCTTTACGCACCTATTAAAATGGACAAAGCATTTATATTAATTCATGGTATGATAAGCGCCCATCACTGTTGCCTAAATCAACATTAAATATTTTACCATAAAACAGCCCTGTAATCATGGCGTAGTATGCGGGGCTCAACTCAAAAGTAAATATGCATATAATGTAGGTATTTTAATAAATTTAGAATTTTTATTAAATACATAAATACAATCAGACTTACTAACTCCCCCAGTCTTATTTGCGTAAGAAGTTGTCACGTGCTGAATGTGCATTTTTACAGATAACAGCCCAACAGATATCTGTTTCAAAGCAGAGGGCGAGTAATTTTTCACTCCTTTATTTGTTTAATGAAATCCTTCTTTAAAATATTGTGTTTATAGTGCAATTTCAACTATGTTTATTGCTAAGTTTAACGCAACAAAACAGACTTGATGAAAAGCTGTTTAGTAATTAAATCATACCAATTTTAAATTAAAATAAATAAAACACTAAAATAAATCAAATAAAACAATGCGAATTTGTACATTTTAATGTGTTTGAAAGACAAAAGCCTTCCAAAGACAGTAATGCATGGTTAAATGACTCAGATAATAATTGTGTTCTTCAGGAGTTTATTAGATATGCAATGTCGCAATGCTGAGAAACGCTTCTTAAAATGGAAATGATTTCAGTGATCAAATGCTGTGTGTCTCAGTAGTCACATGACTAGTGGCTGGTCTGTGTGTGCGATTCCACAAACCTGGAAGAACTTCTGAATGTATAGAAGCAGTAGACTTTTTTAGAAAGGAATATGTAGAAGATAAAAAAGTAGTAGTTGGGAGAGAATCAATGAATCATGAATAACTGACTGCCATTGCGTGAATAACATGTAATCAATAAAAAAGTAACTGTATTCTGATTACGGGCATTTTAAAACGTAATATAATCTAATTACATGTACTTAATTTTTGAAACCTGATTACATAATCCAGATTACATGTAATCAGTTACTAGCTAGCACTGTCGCGTGCTTGCTTCTCTCTATAATCATAGTAAAATCACTTCAGTATTATGGAGTTACACTGAGTGTGACTATGTAGGTTTACTATAGAAAAGCTAAAATGTGAATAAAATGGTAACTGACCAAAGCAACGGCCTCAGTCTGCAAATTTTAGAGAACTTAACGAGGCACTACAATTCATACATCTATGAATTATCTGAATGTTCAAACTGTACCTGGCGGGAATGTGGCTTTCCGTATCTCAACTCCGTAACAAAGTGCTCACAGTTCCCTCTAAAGACACAATATGGAAGTTCTTGACCCAAAAAAGCTTCTGCGTCCCGTAGAATAGCACAAATGGGATGTGGCTCGTATTTTTCATCCAGAAGGTTGTTGATACAGTATTCGTCATTGCCAACTACTTCATACAGTTCTTCTTTCTTCACTTTGGCTTTGTCACACAGTACTGACATCATACTGTAGGCCCCAGCTTGAGCATGCTCAGCTATAGAGAAAGAACAAAATATAAAATGTGCAACCTTTACATGTTTAAAAAGTTGTCACTTAAATGGAATGTTTTAGATTCAATTCAAGATCAACTCAATAGGCGGCATGTAAAGCATGTAAATAACCCACAGGGTGGTGCCAGGTGGATCACAAAACCATCGCCAACATAAATAGCCCAGTGCTGATATGTGCCTCTGAAGATTTCAATGAGGTCTCCAGGCTCCGGCTTCTTATCATACTAAGAGAAAACATCAGGTGTAATATTGTGTTACATTTGAATAGAACCATTTATCTTGTCAATAATATATTATATTGTTTTTAAACTCAAATAACCAGATATTGCACTTGTGGGTTTCACTTTATTTTGATGGTCCCTTTAACGCATTATGTTGACTATAAGTAACGTTATGATGACTACATGTCTACTAACTCTCATTAGTATTAGGGTGCTTTCACACTGGGCTCGTTTGCTGCGGTCCGAGCGGGTTAGGGTTAGAATAAGGGCGTTTTTACACTGGCAGTTTAGTTCGGAAAGGGCGTGCACGGTTCGCATGAAATATTACTAATGTGACAGCTGTCCGAGGTGCCGAACCCGAAATTACGTGTATATATATAAGATAAGATAAGATAAGAAAAACCTTTATTTGTCCCACAATGGGGAAATTACGGTTTGCAACAATAAGACAGGACAGAATAGATAAATGTACAGTTAGAAGAAGATAAGTGCACATAAGTCAGGTATAGCACACTTTATGGGACATGTGATGTAAATATATATATATATATATATATATATATATATATATATATATATATATATATATATATCAACCTATTTTTTTACAGTCTATTCGACAGTCAAGTTTTATAAAAAATTTTTTTTTATTATTATCATGCTTCCACAACACAAACAAACAAGGTACATAACCAAATCACTAAATATAACAGAAATTGTTCGGCCTTACGTTGACCATAACCAGTAACAAAAGTAGGTTTAATGGACTTCAATGAAGTTGAGTGTGAAACCAGACGCTCGGACCGCAGCGTAAAACCCCCTTGCAAAGTTATAGTCAACAAAATGTTTTAAAAGGGACCATTAAAATAAAGTGTTTCCCACTTGTGATTGAAGAGATAAAAAAAGAAAAGAAAGTGAAAGTGTGCTTGCTGCGGTTTTGTTAACTTCTCCTAAATGTGTCTATACCCACTTCTTGTTTCAGAAATGTATCTAGCTCTTAATTCTGTTGCTTTAGAAAACAAAATCCTATCTCTATTGCATTAATCCAATTCCACTGTAACAGACCTTAAGCAATAAGCAAACATAATTACCAAACTGTGCAATAGTATCAAACTACGTCATCATCAATAACAGCGCTAATATGATGTATTTGCTTTTTAATGTTACATTTCATTCCTTCCGTTTGTTTTGGATAATTGAAAAAAAAAAAGAAGAAGATTTTTACCTTTGTCGGAGCCATGGCAACCTATACTCTAATCCTAGGAGAAACACACAACAAATAACGTTACATTTTAAATCCTGTTTCCATCAGGTGCTAATATCAGTGTTTGGTGATCCAATAACAAGAACACTTTACCGTTGAATTTATGCACTTTGTTTATTTGCCCATACAATTGCTTGAGAGGGCAGCAAATTTGCGATTTTTAACCCGCTAACGTTAACAGTTACGTAAAAGAACGTTCTGGGGATATATCCATATTATAGCCAATGTAGCCTACGTGAATATGAAGGCGATCATACACAAAAATAAAAGAAATAAAAAGTTGGAACATCGGGAATAAAACATAACATTGTATGAACAACTCGACTCGACAAGTAAATAACGTTACCAAACAAACAATAAACAAACATCTTGCTCTCTACGATCCATGCTTTGAACACGATCTTCATTCCGTACTCGAGTGCGTAAGAAACACTTAAATAATTAAGAAATCATACTTACAATTATGTATGTTTCAATGAGCCGCAATCCGTGTATTTGTGTCTGAAGTAAAAATAACATCAGAGACTAGGCTATTCATCAGCTGATGATGTGATTGTTGACAGAGCGAATTCGACCAATCAGCGTAAGGGTCATTCAGCGTAGGCATCATGACGCCCTTAAAGGAGAAAAGGGATCTTTATTGTTAATGGCTATCTACAATTTTACTGATTTTTTTTTTTTTTTTTATCAGGAAAACTGTTTTTGTACGTTTTAGGAGACACATATTTATAATACTGCACCAATGGTCAATGTTATTGACTTATTAAATAAAATGTATTAAATAAATAATAGGCCTATAAAAAATGTACAGTCAGCTGTCATAACATCTAACAAACGTCTAACACCATGTTGGATATTTTGACAATAACAACTCTCCTAAACCGCAGAGGGCGATATGTGTATCCAAAATGACGTTTTCCTTGTAGCTGACAGATATTGTCTTATTAGTATAAATATCCTTTGTTTTCCTGTATTAAACTGAGAATCAACTGAGCAGCATTCTGGTCCCAGTGCACTGTAGGGCTTCATGAGATCTGGATAGCATTGCAGAGGACTGTAAATAATTGAATAAAAATGATCTACCAAGTTACCAAATGTTTTGAGAATCACAAAATCACAATACTTTTTGGTAGTATTTTAAAATGCATATTTATTCTTGTGTTTTCAGTTAGAGAAAATATAAAGTATAGGCTACATCCCAAATAACCACACTTTCTCTGGCTCCCTCGGGTTTAAGTAAAGCAGAAACGAGAAGAAAGTTTGTTTTTATCCAATAAAACATTTATTCAGTTGTCATAATTTCTAAATATCAAGGAGTTTGTTACTAATTATAAGGCATGATAAGTCATGGAAATGAACAAAATCTTAAAAAGTCTGTAAACTTCAAATTTCTATGCTCAGCTGAAAAGTACAATGGCTTGACATATCATCTACACAGTAATCTCTGGATGACAAGTCCAACAATTTGCTGCCTTTTGTGATGCCTTTCTCTTTTCTTGAACAATGCTGCTTTCATAGTCCAAGAGTCATTTAAAAAAGTACTACTAAGAATGAATCCAATAACTGCTTTTAGCGCTTATGCAAAGGGAGAGAAAATAATGCCAAATAATTTACCATAATACAGCTCTGTATTCCTGTGGTTTCGAAATAACTCGAAATTAACATTACTCCTGATTAACATGGAGTAAACCTAATACATTACTAATACAAAACACATGTATATCTGAGTTATATCTAAGTTACACATTCTATGTTAACAACTGATATGGACTTTGCTATTCCACATGGTTTAATGCTTCATTTATGATTCCATTGAGAAGGTGAGGTTTATACGTGCAATCTAAATAGTTATGAACTTTGAGCCATGAACACCGGCTACATCCAAGTTTCTCTTTTCACTATGGCTTGACCAGTTGCAGCTATGGGGACATAGAAAAGCAGAGAACATTTTCTTACTCTATATGTAAAATGCTCAATCTTTTTGTATAATAATAAAACCATAGGCGAAAAGCTTGCATTTTATTGCCAGAAATTAACTGTAAAGCATGTGGCCTTTCCACAAAAACAATGATTATAAACAGACAGTATACAGTGAAAGACAAAACATCACACAAAACTGAAATAACAACTTAAACATTAGCTTAACATAACATACAAAACTATGAGTTTTTTACTGCACTATAAAATCATTCTTAAAATGCAAATATATACATACACACACACACACACACACACACACACACACACACACACACACATATATATATATATATATATATATATATATATATATATATATATATAAAAGTTTATAACCAAATGTGTATAACCAAAGTTGCATGATATATATATCATGCAACTTTGGTTATTTAATCACCTTTGTATAATGTATTATGTTTGTAATGAACTCATGTTGTACTATGTGAACCACATCACCATTACCAACATATACTGTATGTAAAGCCCATTGCTTACTCAGGAGATCTCCACATTCCAGCTTCTCATCAAAAAAGGGAAAGTAATATTAGATCATTAGATAATATTTAAAACTATTTCCATAGAGAATTAGTCAAGCCAGACATTGGCCTTGTCAGTACTTTAAGGTAACAAAAAAACATGCAGAATTGAAAAGTAAAATAAAAATAGGCTATTTCAAAACCCATCATCAGTATAACAGCATAAAATTCTTATTTTTACCCATTTACTATTTAATGGTACATTTCAGTGTATTGTTTTCAAATCTGTCTAAAAATGTTTACCTTGATTGATGCCATGGTGACAATAGCAAGTTCTGCTGGTTTTAAAACTAATATGTCAAAACCGAAAAACAGCCTTTTGTGTCCTTGTCAGCTTGACCCAGTTGATTGTTGTCAGGCAAGTCAAGTCACCTTTATTTATAGGGGTGGATTCTGGAATCCACTGCTGCTTCAATGTATTATGTAATGAGTATTCATTACATAATACACATAATAAACATTACATCAATGTTTATGTAATGAGTGATTATAATCAAGGTATTAATCAATATTTTCCTTCTAAATATCAAATGAGTTGAATGACTTCTCTAAAGGCTTATGAGATTTTACTTTGTTATAGAAGTTGCAGTGAGATTACTGAAATGTTCTTTTCGTGTATTCTCTAATGTCTGTATGTGATATCTGAGAGGTGACTGAGGGTCTGGCTCAAATGCCCAGCTTCCAGAAATGAAGTATGGACTTCTTTAACATGTGTCAATACATACATCTGTTTTTCTGGGATACCCTGACAAGTAGGTCACATGGGCGACACATTGGAACCAATAGTTTGAGTGACCATTTCTTTGTTAAAGCCTTATTTTCTCAAACTCGGTCCTGGAGGGCCACTGTCCTGCACAGTTTAGCTCCAACCCTGATCAAACACACCTAGCTGTGAGTTTCTAGTGATCCTGAAGACATTGATTAGCTTGCTCAGGTGTGTTTGATCAGGGTTGGAGCTAAACTGTGCAGGACAGTGGCCCTCCAGGACCAGAAACCCTGGATTAAAGTGTCCTCTCCTCGAGAGAAATAAAGTATTATCTTGATGTTTTGAGAAGACTCCTGTTTATAGTCAGAACCTGGCCAAATCCAAGCTTGGTGTTCAAACACACCAGCTTATTGGTGGAGAGGAGATGAAGCCAATCAGTATACAGAGGCCAATGGGCAAATTTGGCCAGGATGCCGGGGTTAAACCCCTACTTTTTCCGAAGGACATCCTGGGATTTTTAATGACCACGGAGAGTCAGTACTTCGGTTTAATGTCTCATTCGACGGACGGTAGTCTTTGACAGTATAATGTCCCTGTCACTATACCAGGGCATTAGGACCCAGACAGACCACAGGGTGAGCACCCCCTGCTGGCCTTCCAACAGCAACAGTTTTCCCAGAAGGTCTCCCATTCAGGTACTGACCACGCTAAACCCTGCTTAGCTTCAGGAACCAGTCTTGGGCTACAGGGTGATATGGCTGCTGGCAAGACATTACATGGACTTGACACACACACACACACACACACACACACACCATCTTATAAATCAGCATAATGTTGTGTAATCGTTTTGCCCATTTCAAAGGAGTATAATACTATGTTTTTTTTGTTTTTTGTTTTTAGTTTTAAAAAAAATGTCACAACCCAGTTTGTATTTTGTAAAGTTATCTTTATCACGTTTATCAAGTTTATTTTTGCATTGCTTCAGATTTCTATTGTAAGCGCATTCCTGTAAAGTAAACAATGCACATTCATACCGCCACACCTCAAAACATATTGTAGCAATGTGGGGAAGGAAGAGGACGGGTCGGCTTGCGGAGAGTGTGGGTGTTTGGTGTTTATTGAATAATAACAAGAAACAAAGTCGCGCACTCGGCGCCTACACCCATGACGCTTTGCACGAATTATGGGTGTAATTTCCGTTAAGCTGTAAACCAGAGGTCTTCAATCCTGCTCCTGGAGGGCCACTGTCCTGCAGAGTTTAGTTCCAACCTGCTTCAGCACAACTGCCTTTGAATATTCAAGCGATTCTGAAGAGCTTGATGAGCTGATTCAGGTGTGTTTGATTAGGGTTGGAACTTAACTTTGCAGGACAGTGGCCCTCCAGGAGCAGGATTGAAGACCTCTGCTGTAAACAATCAGTGAAAAGGCTCGTTCTATGAACGCAATACGTTAAAAAAGTGTCACAATAAGATGACATCCCAGACAGCAACATAGTGTTGGGCCAGATCCGGCCTACATCTGGTACAAGTGGATTCCACACGATCCAGATGTGGGCTGGATCTGGGTCGACACTATGTTGCTGTCTGGGATTAATCTACTCACCCTTCAACCATTAAAAGGAAATTTAAAAAGCATCAACAAGGTACTTCAGTTTCAACAGACCAAATAACCCCAAAAGCGCGAATCTTTCCACAGCAATAACGGACGGGTTAAATATCACTGTAGTAATATATATCTGTATTATGTAACTTATGTTGCCTTAATCAAACATTTGAATTAACTTCAGCATTACGTGATACTATTTCAAAGTGTTTTCCGTCATTTTGACAGATTATAAATTGCATTTACCTGTGAAAACAAACCTGGAAAGAGGTAACGAGATTCTTCGTGCATTCCAGTGAATTATTAATTAAATATATCGTAAATTAAATTTGGGAGAACAGACCACAAATGTGCAGTATATGTTGTCCTTTTCATACTTTTACAGTGCTGTAAAAAATCCAACTTGCAAATTGTTAACTCAGTTTAAAATTTTAAGTTGAGTGGACAAATTTTTGACTGCAATGTTGAGTTTACTTATAAAAACTATTTAACTGCAAGTGTACTACTATTTTGTCCAATGAACACAAACAATTAAGTTGAGAAAACTTAATATTTTGATTTCATAGTTCGAACGTTTAACTTCCCATCATCGCGCATGCGCAGTCTGTCTCGCTGTACGTTACTCGGGGTTTCCCTCCTTCAACCATGCTATCAAAGGGACTGGATTTTATCTGATTGCGGTAAGTTTTCTTTAAGCTTTATGAATGAAAATAGGCTATAAATTGCACACATATGTTGATAAAATATAGTATTATGTTAAAAGATATATTTCGTGGTGACGATAAGTTTCTATTGTTAGAGATTATCCACGTAGCACATTGCTACTTAACGTTATTGCTACCCAGACTAACGTTAGAGTGAGGAAACATGCTTGAGTGAGAAAAGAAGGACAAGGACGTGCATGGTGTTTAAAAGATGTTAAAATTGTTAAGCTCAGTAAGTCGTGAATAAAGAATATAAATAAATTGCTTGCGCTGATTGAGAGACAGAAAGCTGCTTCTCTCGGACTCGGACAGAATCTGAGTGCGATTTCAGCTATCTTTTGTGGCGTATTGCGATTTAATAGTGAAATACACATACAATTAGGTCAATAACAAAAAACAAAACAAAGAAAGTATTCAAGTAAACACAGTCGGCAATGTCTTAAGTGAACATAACCAATTTGTTGAAACCTAGATGTTTCAGTATTAGATCCATGAGCTCTTAAAGTGACCGCAGTCCGTTCAATTTAATTTCAAGTTTATTTGTCACGTAGGCTATACAAATTATAGTTACAATTTGTACATGCTTAAGTTGAGGCTCAGGCATTCTACAGTAGTGCAATATAATTAAATACAATACAATTTAGAGGAAAAAAATAATAATATAGGCCTATATGCAAAACTAGTGTGTTATGTTAAAAATATGTATGTTAGTTTTGCATATTAAATAATAGAATGGGTAGTATGTGTGCGGTATGTTTTAAAGTGAATAGGATAAAAATATTGTGTATCCTAAACAAATATTAGGCTAAATCCTTAATGTTAATCAATTAACAAAAGACAACATCGCTCACTGCTCTTATAATAACTTTTGTATCTTTAATATCTGTAATATTAATAACATTCAATTTCTGTATTATTTTTACTACATGTTAAATTAACCTACTGTAACTGATTTTTTTGTTGTTGTTTTGTTTAATACAATTATGTATCTTTGTTCTGTTGTATTTGTCATTTTTAGACTAAAGAACATCAGTACAGTGACAAGATCCTTGTATGTGCTAAAACAGTGGCCTTTATTTTTTAAAAGATCAGGTGAGTTTAACTGAATTTACTTGTGTTGTTCTACACTTAATTCTTACTGTTTCAACAATGTTTTTTTGTTTTTCAGGGTCTCTGCTGAGTATTACAGAATCACACAAACTGATCCGAAGAGCACCTTTTTCTCTTAGTTAGATGAATACACATCTAGTTGTACAGAGCAAGTGGTGGAGCGTATGGAGATGAGATGAAGATCCTCCTAGACCAACTTGATCATCAAGTAATTATTTTGCATGTGATCATATCTCTCTGGTTAAAGGCTGAATGGTGCCATCTCTTTTTCAAGGTAAAAAAACCTTGAAAAAGTTTCTCTTCTCTTCTCTTTGTATATAACTTGTTCCGTATTTGTTTTTCTGTCTTTCAGACACAGACACTCCAATGTGCTTCCTCAAAAAAAGTCAACAATTCATAAAGGTCTGCCTTTGTTTATGAGGGAAAAGTCTGGAAACATCCTGAAGACTTGCCTGGTAAGATGATCATCAGCATATACACTCACACCTGATATACAGTGCTATTATATACAGTGGAATTAAAATAGCCCCACATCATCACATAGCCTTCACCACACCTAGAGATTGGCATGGTTTTATTTCAGTTAGCCTAATAGCTGGTTTGATTTGCATTGAGAGATGATCTTATGGAAATTACTCCATGCCAATCTCTAGGTATGGTGAAGGCTATGTGATGATGTGGGGCTATTTTAATTCCAAAGGCCAAGGGAACTTAATCAGGATGCATAGTATCCTGGATCCATGAAGTAACTGGCCTTTAAAAATAAAAATCTGCCTGCCTCTATGGGAATTTAACATAGGGGTGTCCAGACTTATGCACCCTGTATTTTAAGGAAGAACATTTATTTATTTACGATACATTATTCATTCACAAAGAAAACTGGTGTCCTTAAAGGTTGGATTTTTCCTAATTTTTTAATTAAGGCATTAAGTTCAATTTCCAAAAGATGATTTTTTTATTCCTCTTTTTAGTCAACTTTAGCATGGGTGTCTAAACTTATGCATAGCACTGTATTTCACCTATTTACCAGATGCTGTTAAGAGATGCTGTTTTGTGTGATATACAAAACTTATCATCAACAGACAAAGTCATGGTAAAAATTACTTTATTAAATAATCGTAGTTGAAACTTTCTCAGTGATTAGTTTGACTTCACCTGATGGCACAAATTCAACAAGTTGTTATTTTACCAAAGCAAAGACAATGTAAAATTACTGCTTCACAACACTGTCCGGAGACATTCCCTCTGATATCTAACCTGTTAAAACAATACAGTGCACAATCATAAGGTTAAACAGTAATGTAGCAATAGCAGAGTAAATAAAATTTATATAATATAAAAGAATATGAATATAGGAGATATAAACAAGAAAAGGCAGCATGAAAGTAATCCATGTGACTCTAGTGATTTAAACCAATCTTCACTGATGCAATATGACCAGTTTTGGGTGATAAACAGAATGTGTGCCTTAAAACATGTACGATTTGGGTTACCTAAAATAAAAAGCATTAAATCAGAATGGCCGTGGATTCTGCTGTGGACGAGTGCCACAGGCAATCACATCAATGCTGATATGGCATTGTTTGGAGTTGGGAAATGTTTTCCGTTTATCAGTTTTATATGGCTGAATTTGAACATGCTTAAAAACATGACCACCTTTACTTTTCAAGTGAAGTTACATGAGCAGACCTTAAGGAACACTCTGTGGTCTAACATAATGCAATAAAAAAAAAATGACCCTAATTTTATGCTGTTTTTTACTGCAGGACACAGAGCCAGAAGACATTCACAAGGGGAGAAGATGAGGATCTTAACTATCGTTGAAGATGATGTTGCCACTATCCACTCAAACCCAAATATAAGGTGCCTCTCTGTAGTACTATAAGAGCTGATTGGGCACCATAATGTGCAAAACCTTTGCCACAGATGTTACTCTCCTCTTTGGCTTGATTTATGCCCCCAATGTGAACTATCCTAAAGTATTAAAATACACCAGTAGTAACTGGTTAAGAAAAAAAATTGCTTAGTTTGTTTAGAAAAAAATAGTCCTTCAAAAGATTGTCCAAGTAGCTGCAATCCATATGGATAATTGTAAGGTTGAGCATCTATTTATTCCAGTTTGTACTCTAATTTTGTGCATAGTCTATTTTTAGTTTTTTAAATAAATCTTGAAGAGTGGAATAGAACTTCATCACCTTATAATATGTGTACCTAATGCAAATATAAAATGTGCTGTTTTGCAGAATGCAGAATATTTGTCAATAAATAAGTTCTGTAATGATAGCAATGTCTTTTGTATTGTGTTGTATTTACAGTATGGTTTACTCCCTGCATTTGGATTCTTAATGTGAAGGCTATACAAGTATCTGGGTGAGATATTTGAAAAAGTTGAATCAACTTAAAAAAGTAAAAAGGTTGAATCAACGTAAAAAAGTAAAAAATTGAATCAACTTAAAAAAGTAAAGCAACCAGCTGCAAAGCTTTTTTGAGTTTACTGAACTTCAGGACCTCTGTAGTTGTGCTTACTCGTTTCTTTGAGTTGGACTGGTAGTTGGATGAACTTCGACCACTGAAGTTGAGTAAACTCAAAAATGCTTTGCAGCTGGTTGCTTTACTTTTTTATGTTTACTCAACTTTTTATTTTTTACAGTGTGGATTGCAAAGGGAAAAAAGAAAATAATCACGAGGAAAAGAAAACAGATATCATGTCACGTTAAAATACCAAGTATAACGTTATTCTCATTATGTCTGAAAATAAATCATGAAGGAAAAGCTAGTTTGACAGCTAGTTTGCAGTTTTTCTGGTTAATCAGTGATTGTTTTTGAGAGCTGGTGCAAAATTTTCAGTGGGGGTTGGTTTCTGTAATTTCTGTATACACTCACATGCACAAAAAAACTACCTTGATATGAACAATAATAAAATAAGAGTCTTATGAAACCACACAACTTGAAAAAGAATTAGCCTACACAATGAAAAATGTTTGGTCAAATATTTATTGGCACAAAAATAGCAACACAGCAGTTTGTTGGAAGATTAATTTGGTCAAATATTTTGTATTTGGATTATATTATAAAAGTGCTTTAAAGTTCATTAGGAAACTAAATTATCAAAAACAAAATGCACTATTATTGAGTTACCAAACAACATCACAGATTGTGCATTCTTTACATTGTGCTCATACAACTATGCCTGCCAAGTTATTACGCATCATTATTATGCATCAAATAATTTACTGACTTCCAAAAGACCTCCGCAATTGTGCTTTCAGGGGCCGGTTTCACAAAGATAGACTTTGACTATGGCTTAGATATAGTAGATAGTCAGACTTCAGATAGACATCTAAATAAGACCGTTGCACAAAGCACTTAAGACTCTGACTATCTTAAAGGCTGATTTATACTTCTGCGTCGGACCTACGCCGGAGCCTCTACGCTGTAGGCAACGCGTTGGTTTTCATTTATACTTCTGCGTCGTTGTCCGCGTTCACGCGCGCAGAGGGAGCATGTGAAACCCGAGGGAGCGGTCCTAGCAGACCAATCACAGCGCTTGCGTCCGCGTAGAGTTGACGCGTTGTTACATTTTTGGAGAGGTGCACGTCAGGGTACGCCGAAGGGTACGCGCGCTACACACAGCCTACGACGTAGCTACGGCGTGAGTTCGACGCAAAAGTATAAATTGGGCTTAAGTAGGACTACACTGCAATGCATTCTGGGTAAAATAAGACTTTTCAAAACAAAAAACATGGCGGATCGAGTAAGCGCATTCAACCGCTCAGTGCAGTTTACCCCAGCGGAAAATGTGTGTTTGTTGGAGGAGTATAAATGACGGCGTATGTTTTTATGTTTCCACTGTTCGATCGCGCCCGTGCCTCTCTCTCTCTCTGACACACACACACACACTTCAGCATTGCAATCTTGACATCGTAGCCTGTTGCAGCATTCACACCAAACGCGAATAGAGCGTCAAATTCGCGTCTATCGCGTCTAGTTCGACGCTTGAACATTTTGAATCCATTTGCGCGTCCAAGGCGAATAGGACGCGCGTATAAAGCGAGCGTTTGAAGCGAAATAGACGGGCGTTCAGAGCTATGACTCCACTATGACTACTAGCTCATGCCGTGCCGCTTGCGTCCACTGCTCAGACTATGAAAGGGAGCGCGTCGATCGTTGCTCGCGTTGACTATGTAACGGCCCTAACAGTTACAAGGACATTTTACTTGGGAATGTAATAACTGGAAGAAATGTTTAAATTATGAGCCATTTTCCCTTTTCTTTTGGCAGTTTGTAACTGATTGTTACTGCTGGTTGCCAAGGTAACAGAGTCTTAGACCTAAGTTAGCCTGGGGGTAAGGTGTCTAATTTTTTTGGTCTAAATTAAGTCAGTCTTTATTTTTGTGAAACAGTCTAACTTGCATTAGACTAGTCTATGAGCAAATTTTAGACTTGTCTAACACTATAGACCGGTCTAAAATAGCTTTGTGAAACCGGCCCCAGTTCTTCATTTCCCAAGACTTAGTGTTCCTGCTTTTCTTTGTTTTTTGAACCAAAATAAGCAAAAGCAGCAACAGCAGCAATAAGTGCAGCACCACCAGCCACTGCAGCACCACCAATCTGCACCGCTTGTCGCACCTATACGAATAAACAGAAAGTATCTATATTAATTTAATGTGAGATAAATTCCTGAAAACTGCAGACAGAGCTTGTGTGACCATAATCCAAATCATATTTAATGTATTTTAATAATAAATCTTTAAATAAATCTTTTACCATAATGCAGTCCTGTAATCCTGTGATTTTTTTAAAAATTTGACACGTTCAGTGGTGCTTAAAAGTTTGTGAACCTTTTAGAATTTTCTTTATTTCTGCATAAATATGACCCCCAACATCATCAGAGTCCTAAAAGTAGACATAGAGAACCCAATCAAACAAATGAGATGAAAATATGTAGTTATTTATTTATTGAGAAAAAATGATTCAGTATTAAATATCTGTGAGTGCGTTTAGTATATCTGGTGTGACCCTGTGGATTGTGGAGTCCAAACTCTTTAGAGACGATTTTCTAACCTCAGCTTGATGAGCAACAGGAAATCTTTTTCTGAGGTCCTCCGTAATCTCCTTTGTTTGTGCCATGATACACTTCCACAAACACGTGTTGTGAAGATCAGACTTTGTTCTTTAAATAAAACAGGACACTCACTAACACCTGATTGTCATCCCATCGAGTGAAAAATTAACTGCTATTCCTAGATAACTTTTGCCACTCACGGATAAGTAATATTTGATCATTTTCCTGAATACATAAATGACCAAGTATAATATTTTTGTCTCATTTGTTTGATTGGTTCTCTTTGTCTACCTTCAGTGTGAAAATCTGATGATTTGTGGGTCATAATTATGCAGAAATATAGAAAATTCTAAATGCTTCACAAACTTTCAAGCACCACTGAGTACATTATAATTCACTAACATACAGTTACACTATTATTTGTGTGAATTATCTCAACGTCAACTAATCGTACCTGACGGGACTGTGCCTTTCCGTATCTTAGCTCCGTAACAAAGTGCTCACAGTTCCAGGTAAAAACACTATATGGAAGTTCTCGACCCAAAAGACCGTAAGCATCCCGTAGAATAGCATGAATGGGACGTGGCTCACATTCCTTATCCAGAAGGTTGTTGATACGGTATTCATCATTGCCAACTACTTTATAAAGTTCTTCTTTCTTCACTGTGGCTTTCTCATGTAGTACTGACATCATACTGTAGGCACCAGCTTGAGCATGCTCAGCTATAGAGAAAGAAATGGAAAAGCAAGCAAAAAAAAAATTCAATTCAAGATCAACTCAATAGGCGGCATGTAAAGCATGTAAATAACCCACAGGGTGGTGCCAGGTGGATCACAAAACCATCGCCAACATAAATAGCCCAGTGCTGATATGTGCCTCTGAAGATTTCAATGAGGTCTCCAGGCTCCGGCTTCTTATCATACTGAGAGAAAACATCAGGCGTAATATTGTGTTACATTTTAATAGAACCACTTAACTTGTCAAAACTATCTCATACTCTATAACTAAAATAACTCAATACCACTGCACTTGTGAATAGATAAAAAGAAGGTTTTGTTAACTTTGTAGGCTATCTGCACAAATACTTGCTTGTTTCAGAGAGATAGCACTTTCACTTTCATTTTATTATACAGTTTTTAATACTCTCTGTTGCTTTAATACAATTCCTCTGTAACACACCTTGAGAAATAAGCATACATTTAGAAGCATTTCATCAATAAAAAAGCACCAAAATAATCCATTTGCTATTTAATTTTACATTTAATTCATGTTAAGGTTGATTCACTTAAAAGACCACTTTAGCCGATGTGTTTGACATATACCTTTGTCGATTCCATGGCAACCTCAACAAACTTGTTGTTTTTACTCCTATGGGAAAAATATTTGGTCAACAAACTAGTAACTGACTAACAAGTCTTCATTTCGTAACATTAATTAAATAATAGCATTAACATTCTTAAATAATTAAGGAATTCAATTTATACGTTAACAGTTAGGCTACTTACAATGATGTAACTTATGTTTCAGTGTGTTCCCCTGAGGTAAAAAATAACGGATCTAACTTATATATAGTCACGCGGCGTGACTGGGAGCGAATCAGCGTGCTGGAGTCATTCAGTGGACGCCCTTATTTTTTTTTATTCTAGACTGTTTTTATATTTTACGATAATAATAAAAAACACCCAATAATAATAAAAAAGCAAGAGTGGGTTTTGATGGCGACTTGTCCGTCATCCGTTGTGATAACGGCACAAATGGTCAATGTTGCTGTCCTTATAAATCAACTTTAACCTCGTAAATAATAGCTACACCATGTGTATAGTCTTAAATTCATGTAGGATAAAGTTCTAACAGCGTTGAACATCCAACAAAATAACCCAGGATTATACAGTTAGTTAGCCCGTTTCTAATGTTAACAATTTCGTAATCGTAACATAGTCAAACATAACATAGTAAAACACACTTTTACTCGTTGTTGAGCCCAATATATTCCTGCAATATCGGAGGCTGCAGTTTCAGACAAAAGAGCTCTCCTAAACGACAGAGGGCGATATGTGTAACCAAAACGTAATTTTCCATGTGGCGAAAGAATGTGAGTGAGTTTACACCAGTTTTAACGTTACACACTGTTTGGTACATCATTTATTGAAACGGTGTTGATTATAAGTGGCAACGGCTGCACTTTTCACTCACAATTTGCCATTGTAGTTGTTATTTTTCATGTAAATAAAATATTTTCATGGTGTATTTTGCTTAAGAATATAAAACGATGTCCGCGATATTCGAGGGGGATGCCATGTCAGCCATGCAGAAGTCTCACTGCCACACTTCTCTAAACAATTACAGGTGAGCAATAATATAATAGTCATACAGGTTACCACTAACTCATACATTAATGCTTCAGTTTATGGAAGGAACTCCAGTCTGCATTTAACTGCGTTATCTGTATTTGGAACAACGTATCGTTCTCGTTTTACTGTCATTAAGGTAATTTGTTCATTCTTATTCTCGTCTTTAAGTATAAATAGTAAATTATACAGCCTGCAGGCGTTTTTGCAGTTTCACTCTAATAGGTCAGTACAGGTTTAGGCATACCTACTCGAAAATGCTTATGGTAATTGCATGTCCATTTTGGATGTAGTGCCATTCATTGCCTTCTGTCATTGCATTTCTGTTATTTCTGATTTAATATTGTAAACTGTTTACATTGCTAAAGCATTAATTAACATGTATATTTATTAGTATATTTATAAATAAACATTTCCACAGTTATTGCCCAGAAAAAAAAGATACAGTTTATTAAACATTTTGTGTCAATAATATGCCTCAACCATGGCCTGTTGTCATACTGTATATGATTTGTTGGAAAGGAAACGAAAATAGCCTATTATAGGCTTTTAAGGCTTTTAAAATGTAAAACTGTTATGAAACAATTCATTAAACAGCACAAATGTAAAACATTTCAAACCATTGTTTTGGCTATAGGATATTAAAATATTTAAATTAATACATTTTATATAATTAGAACATTTAAAATATGTTATGAATACATTTTTGAAAGTACAAATATTCATGTTTCTCAATTAGTACATGGTCATAAAACGGCACGATTTTAAAGTAGTATTGGATAAAATATAGCCTAGCATGTCTTATTGCTGTTACTGCTTGACATGAATATAAGCTGTATAAAGAAATTTGGGTTATGTTAAGATATGTGCATAAGTGTTTAAAAAATGTAATTTGTTGCAAAAAATTCTGTACCAACTGTCCTTTTTTTTCCCTTTTCCATCAGTCCTCAAGAGCTGGCTTTAGAAATTAAAGCTTTCATCAGCGGCGTCGACCAGACACAGGGACGGAAACTCAGTGTTCGGGATCATGCCCGCTGTGCAGTACGGCTCCTTCGAACTGTGCCAGCCTGCCGTGGAGCTGTCTTGGAGCACCTAAGGGGAGTTTATGATGAATATGTTGCATCATTTCTTCAAGATTTGGAGGCGGAGGGTGAAAATGGAGGTACCAGTACAAGTGGAGGAGGCAGCACCAGTGTATCCAATTTGGAGGATGTTATTAAAGAAGTTCATGCAGTCCTCTCAGAATTTATCAAGCTTAGTCCTAAAGCTTGGGCTCCCCTTGTGTCCACATGGGCCGTAGACCTTCTTGGCCAGCTTAGCAGCAAGCATGCAGGACGACGGGCAGCTCCTCACTCATCCAGCCTGAATGAGCTGTTGCAGCTTTGGATGTCGTGTGCAGCCACTCGCTCACTTATGGAGTGCTACTCTCAGTGTCTAGCAGCCATGTTGGCCTGGTGCCCCGATGCCTGTGTGGATGCCTTGCTGGATACCTCTGTCCAACACTCCCCTCATTTTGACTGGGTTGTCGCTCACATTGGTTCAGCCTTTCCTGGCACTATTATCAGCAGGGTGCTGGCTTGTGGTCTCAAAGACTTTTATGCACATGGGTATTCCTCTGCTGAGAAGGTCAACCAACAGCAGGCAATAGACAAGAGCTGTAGAGTCCCCAAAATAGGCTCAGTGGTTGGTATCCTTGGGCACTTGGCCTCCAGACATTCTGATAGCATCAAGAAAGAGCTTCTCAGGATGTTTCAGGATAGTCTGTCTCCACCCCCTCAAACTGTACCTCTGCATTCATCCGGGGCAGGCGGGTGGGAGAACTCCCCTCATCTCCGTAGGGCCACTGTACCTTTCTTGCTTCAACTGGCTGCCCTTTCCCCTACTCTCCTGGGTGCCGTTTCTGCAGAGCTGGTGGAGTTTCTCAGACCGCCTGTCCTAGTTCAACTCCAGGCTCAGTTCCAGGCCTTGCCCCGGGAGGAAGTCGAGAATATGTTGGGTCTAGCGGTGCATCTCATAAGCCAAAGCCCTTCAGGTGGAGCAAGGGTACTAAAGTTTCTTACGGACACTGCCACACCATCTTCAGTGATTATATCAGGCCCTACACCCTCTCCCCATGATAGTATTCGAGAAGCCTGTGACCGCTTACTGCAAATGCTTCTGCTACATCTTCACAAGCTGGTGCACAACCGTCCAGAGGGTGATGAACCCTTCCCACAGTCCTCTGCTGCCTCAGCAATGCCACAAGTGATCCCATTTCTAGAGGAGCTCCAGGGACACATAGGTGATCTGTGTGCTGAAACTCTCCGGCTTGAGCGGAAGAGGCACCTATGGTTGCATCAGCTCCTGTGTCTGCTATCGGTGTATGGCGGCCCGAGCGTGGCCACTGAAGCTTTGTGTCAGCTCTTCACTCAAGCCCGAAACCCAGAGGAGCTCGCTCTAGCCTCACAATTGTACACTCCACTTTCCACTTCACTTTCTGGGTTGCTTCCCTCAACAGTAGCCCGCTGTGTTGCCCAGATCCACACTCAAACCCTTGACAACAAA
This sequence comes from Abramis brama, assembly GCF_963993115.1. Lineage (NCBI taxonomy): Eukaryota > Metazoa > Chordata > Actinopteri > Cypriniformes > Leuciscidae > Abramis > Abramis brama. Next base: position 11,576,910 of record NC_139975.1, read on the forward strand.
GAGTTGGCTCAACTCCTGAACAACTTGGCTACTGCAGTACAGAGTCAAGAGGAGGATCGTAAAAATGGAGGGGCTACAACGGGGAGTTCAGCTCAGTCATCGATGGCTGCACAAGTCAGAGTCGCCGTTTCCAGCCACCTTCAGGATTTCTGCCCATTGCTTCTTCATGGCGACAACATGGTTTCCAAGGCAGCTGTCCGTCTGCTCTCGTGCAGCCAGCTTCCCAGAGCTTGCTCTCCAGCTCATCTGTTGCTGATATGTAGAGCAGCAGTGTCACATTTCTTTGTGTGTTTACGACTGCAAGGTGAGAGCCTTAAGTTTGGGGAAGAGGAAGTGGGCTACTCCATGAGACTGTTGTCACGTCTTGCGGCCTACTCTCCTTTGACACTAAAAGCTGTGCTGCAACAACTGGTGGAGGGAGCCCTGCACAAAGGCAACCGAGATTTGTTTGGAGGTCTGCAGGAAAACCCAGGTGATGACACCACACAGTCACCCAACCTTGTCCCAGACTTGGGCATATCCCTATTGGACGTCAACTGCAAATTTGGCACTTCTGTTAACTTCTCTGGTAATGTGTGGTCCGTTTTCCACGCTGGAGTCATTGGAAAGGGTTTGAAACCTCCGTATACTCCCTCACAACCAGACCCAGATAGAATCAATCAGAATATGCAGACTTTGATTGCAGTCATGGTTCAGTGCTGTAGTTCAGGTGGAGGAAGCCCTACTGTCAATGCTAGAAATGGCTCTGCTGTAGGTACCAGTAATGGCTGCTTCCCTTCCAGTGAACCTCTCATTTCTGATGGACTTCCCCCAATTAATGCTGAAGCTGCAAAGGTAATTGCCGTAACCCTGGTAGAGAACATCTGCCCAGATGTAGCAAATGGAGAACTGTCCTGGCCTCCAGAAGAACATGCAAAAACAACAGTTGAGCGAGACATACACATTCGTCGCTGCTTTGAAAATAACCCTGTGCTGTTCCACCTCCTCCGGGTGGTCGCAGCTGGACGTCCAGCTCTGTGCTACTGCTCTGTCATTTTAAGGGCTCTACTTTCCACCTTACTGGCTCACTGGGAAGCATCAAGGGAACCAGCAGTGTCAGACTCCCCCTGGCCCCTTCAGACCTCATGTTTGCTTGTATCATGTATGGGTGAAGGCCAGCTACTACCACCAGTGTTGAGTAACATCCATGAGGTCTTCCCTCTCCTCTCACCCTTTGAAGTTAGGCTACTGCTGTTGGGCGTATGGGAGTACATGCGGGGTAACAGCCCAATGCCGCAGAAATTTACCTTCTGTGCTGACCAAGGACTTTTTTTTCGTGACTTTTCACGGGATGGTGATGTTGCACGCTATATTGCACCCATCCACAGTGTTCTGCATAAGAACATTGACCGACTAGGACACCTTTGCTGGAGGTTTCAAGTTTGATGACTGTCAAATTATGAGAAATGGTGTTAAAATCCCAGGTTCCAAGAGTCACAGACTTTTTTTTGTATCCAGATATTTTTCTACATAGTGTTAACTTAGGTGTGAAGTTGATATTTCTACATTTTAAGAGCTAACCAGATCAGATTTTTTCCCTTGCCTAGCTTTATATTCTTTTTGTATCCTGTCTAGCTTTCTGTAGAGTTTTTTTTTTTTTTTTTTAATTAAGCACTGAAAAAAAGATTTATGCTTACATCAGTGTAAGACACTTCAAAAAATCTGTTTTTGCAATTCCCTATTTTCTTTTTGTTGCCGTGTGGAAACCAGTAAAAATAAAAAAAATGAAACCCCATAAAAATGCCTCTTCTGTTTGTTTTTGTTTTTACAGAAATACCAAAATAGGTATAAAATAAAAAGTAAAAGCCACATAAAACAAACAAATCTGTCTAGTATTAAAGGGATAGTTAACCCAAAAATGAAAATTCTGTTATTACTCACCCTCATGTCGTTCCAAACCTGTAAGACTTTCATTCATCTTCAAAAAACACAAATGAAGATGAACGAAAGATGAAGATGAATCTGAGAGCTTTCTGTCGCTCCATTTTTAGATATACATCTGACACTTTGACGCTCAAAAAGAATTCATGAAGAGTAAACAATCCATATGAATTGAGCGGCTTAGTCAAAATTATATTATGAACAGATTGAATATAAGGCTTTTATCTGCTTATAAATATTAATAAACTCACCCAGCAGTTGTGGTAAATAGAAGCTCAAGCATGTTAGATTGACGTCCAAGAACCAATGAGGTTCATTCTCGTTTTACGCAGCATGTTTGAGCTTCCGCAAGAGGTTTGTTCTCGCACGTCAAACAGTTTTTTTTGTGTTTCTTTTTCTGTTCGCTGATTAATGTTTATGTAAAAGCCTAAATTCAATCTGTTCATAATTTAAAGCATTTTTGTCTCTTAAGAAAATCTGGACTAAATCACTGGATTCATATGGATTAGTTTTACGATCTCTTTATGAACTTTTTGGTGTCAAAGTGGTAGTTGCGTAGCTATCAACGGAGGGACAGAAAGCTCTCAGATTTCATCAAAAAGATCTTCATTTGTGTTCCAAAGATGAACGAAAGTCTTACAGGTTTGGAAGGACATGATGAGGGTGACTAATTAATGACAGAACTATCCCTTTAACCAGTGGCATACCGGTTTTGTGCTGTTAATGTAGGTCTTGTCTTAATCATTAGAAACTGGCCAGTTAATACATAACAACAACTAGAAATTGACATGATGAAATAGAGAACTGCAATTGTGAATGCCTAACAGTAATATGTAGTTTCATCACACAATTATCTGGTGTACACAAGCATACATATCAGATGGATTCGTTTCCATGGTAAGAGGGGTCTAAAGGGACTCGGTTGTCACCCAATAGTGTTCTTGCAAACACGCTAACTAACCAACCTCCGGGAGGCTGGGCTTAACTCTGTGTGTCAGTCCAAGATGGCGGTTATCTCCATTGAAAGGTAAAACAAAGACTTTTGGCTATCATATCTGTTCGTCTTCATGCCTTTTTTGACTTTTATCTGTCTTCATTTCAAGCTAATCGTTGAGCAGTTCGTGTGGGCGCTGGGCTGTAAATCTGCTGCAGGTGTTGAACGAGGAAGCGAAAAGTAGATGTGAATGCGTGGCTGAGCTATCGCTGGCATTATGACGAGTCATGTTTTAATTTATTATAGGACATTGATATCTTTATACTCTACACCTTTAGGGTTTATGTAATTTAGTCCATACGGATATCTTATTGCATTGATTATTTACATCTCATCCTGGCGTTGATTTTTTATTTTTTTTTATTAGATAAATGCAATAGGGGGGTCGAGATAGTGGTTTGATCTGTGTAAATAACAATGCTAGATAAAATCCAAATAGTTTGCAGATTATTATATCCAGCTCTAGTTGAGTCTAAAACCTACCCGTCATTTATTTATTTATTTTTTATTAAAAAGGGTTAAGATTTAGGGAGCGATTTGAGTATTTAGTTTACATTTTTACTACATTTAGTAACATCTTTTGAAATGTATGAAATTATGTAACTATACAAAAGATGTTACATCATGACAGCTGTTATCCTTTTTTCCCCCGTCACTCTGCCAGGTTCTGTAAGTGGACTTTGATCTATTTTTTTTTTATATTGGGAACAGCTTTTTCTTTAAAAAAAAAAAAAAAAAAATTCTCATTCAGAAAATGAATGAGACTGTTGCCTGAGTACACACTCAAATAGAAAAGTTTGCACTTTGTTTATCTCTGATGCTTCACTGACTGATAATGATACCCCAGTACTAAAAGGGCCAAAAATATTTCAAATTGCACACATGTCATCATGAAGTGAATCCAGAGTGCCTTTTTATTCTTGGTGCCATTTTAAGTAACTGATCTGTGGCACAAACTTGAGATTGTCTGGTGTTTGTTAGAGGAGGTCGATTGTCATTTGCATAAAGCAAAATTACCAGCCACAGTTTTTACACCCTGGTCATCTGTCTAATTACAGACAAGGAAATGATCCTCAAGGGTGGCAAAAAAGGAAGGGAACATAGCACTGACTCTTTTATTGTTACTCCACCCTGCTCATTCATTACTCAAACCAGATCCATAGCAGTAACCTACTCCTAATTTAAATTCTCTCTTTTTTTTCTTCTTTTTTTTTAAAGGATGGGGCTGCTGTCTGTGGTCTGTGCGTGTCTGTTGTTCAGCAGCGCCTTTGCTGTGGATCGGGGAAACTTTAAAACCTGCGATCAGAGTGCCTTCTGCAAGTATGTCAGTTATACTGTAATCCAGTACTGTATAGATGACCTCTACAGTATACAACTAGCATTGCATTTTAAAAATTCTGTCAAGGATCAACAATACTCATTATTGTAGTATTCCGACATACTTAAAATTAAGGTTATTCACCCTGTACTCTGCTGTGGTAGTTTAGAGAGTGCTTTACTTGCATCTGCATATACATATACATAGATTTTTGTATCTGATTGTCCATAGACGTCAACGGGCGCTCAAACCGGGTCAGTCCCCATACCGTGCTCTTCTGGACACTTTGGAGCTCAGTGACTCCCGACTGACCCTCCAGCTTATCAATGACAACAACAAGGTTTGCTCTCCTTTAAGAGATACCTTTCAGAACAGGAATTTTGTGTTGTTTTATTTTATTAAAAGAACTGCAGCATTTCTTGCTATTCAGTGGTTTATTCACTCAGGGTCGTTTTTTATTTAATGGTCAAACCATAGAAGACTTTAGTGTGCCCCTCTTGTTACAATATTTTGTTACAAAAGTCAAGATTTGGTCTGCTCTCTTGCTGTTTGCAGGTGCATTTGCTATTGGAGCTCTACAGACTGCAGGGGAATATGACGCGGGTGAAGATAAATGAGTTGAAACCTCTGAAGCCTCGCTTTGAGGTGCCAGACGTACTCATAGCAGAGCCCCCTACCGAGCCGTGAGTGCACAATGAAATTCAGAGAACAGTCAAACACATGCATGATTTATTGTGTTCCTCTGAGTAACCTCGGCTCGTCTCCGCTTCTTTCCTTTTTCTCTGATTCCCGTCTACCTCATTTTTTTTCTCTCTCTGTATCTCTTTCCTCAGCCTCTCATTTTTGTCTAAGGATGAAAATGGCGTTGTGTTGTCTCTGGGAGCAGAGAGCCAGAGGTTGATTGTTAGTGCCCGTCCATTTAGGCTGGACATCATGGAGGGGCCAGAGGTGCTGCTATCCCTCAACTCTCGCGGCCTGCTGGCATTTGAGCACCTGCGCCTTCGCAAGGACACGTGAGTATTGAGTTTTTCTCTCCTATTTGGAAGCTGGGAAGCATACATGTACATTACCGATCAAACGTTTTGGGTTGGTGAGGTTTTTAATGTTTTTGAGCATAAGTATATTATGCTCACCAAGGCTACATTAATTTGATCAAAAACACAGTATTACTGAAAATAGTAATATTGTAAAATATAATTACAATTTAATATTTTTTTCCTATCTTTTTTTTATTTATTTTTTACATATTTTAAAATGTAATTTATTACTGTGATGCCAAATCTGAATTTACTCCAGTCTTCAGTGTCACATGATCCTTCAGAAATCATTCTAATATGCTGATTTACTGTTCAAGAATCATTTTCAATTATTATCAATGTTGAAAACAGTTGTGCTGCTTAATATTTTCATGGAAACTGTGATGGGTTTCAGGATTCAGAAAATATAGGAAAGTTTGCTGCAGAGCAAATGAGATTTTGTTAATGGATATAAATCATGTACCCAAGCCTGACTATTAATCTCTTTTGTGTGTATGCGTGTGTTTTATCAAAGGCAAGCACAACCAGATGGTGCTGAGGTTAAAGAGAGTGCCGATGGAGATCAACAGCAAGATGAAGGCGAGAAGGTCAGTAGCTGTATGCGTGTGTATGTGGGTGTGCCCAGGTAAATGATTCATTGTCATCTTTCCACGTCTTCAGTTAAAACCAACATGTCCGGTTTCTGCACCTGATCTGGTTTAGCAGCTAAATGTAGCCGTTATGCAACAATGACGTGTGTGAAATTACCACAGTAGCTAAAGAAGTATTACTTGATGAACATCACATTGCAACTTTATGCATTTGAGAACTGAAACCAGGTTCTTTTTTGTTAATTTTTTTTGTTATATTTTCCCACACAATAGGATGAAGATGGAGAGAGTGATAAAGAGGAAGATGGTCTGTGGGAAGAGACATTTAAATCTCATACAGATACCAAACCAAATGGTATGTTTCTATGTCAGTTAAAAGACCCATGAAACTGCTTGACTAATGCAGTTTTCTTATCAGTATTTAAGTGTTTCCCAAGTTTTGGTGAAACATCTCAAAGGGTTTATTCCTTTTTCTTCTTTTTTAAAGCAGCCAATTGACTTTAGTTTATATGAATCATCAATATTTTGGTCTGATTTCCTAGAAGAGAAAATGTAAATTTTAAAAGTGCACACTAGCATGTAAAAGTTTGGGGTTGGTAACTTTTTTTTAAAATGTTTTTGAAAGAAGTCTCATGCTCACTAAGGCTGCATTTATTTGATAAAAAATTCAGTAAATATAGTAATATTGAGAGTTATTTTAAAATGTAATTTATTCTGAAAGCTGAATTTCATTCTAATATGCATTCTAATATTTGTTGCTTACAAAACATTTCTTATTATTGTAAATGTTGAAAACATTTGTGCTGCTTAATATTTTTGTGGAAACTGGGATCTTTTTTTCAGAACTATTTGATGAATAAAAAGTTCAAAATAGCAGCACTTATTTAAAATATAACAACATAAATGTATTCACTGTCAATTTTGGTCCGTTTAATGCATCCTTGCGGAATAAAATAATTAATTTCTTTTAAAAAAAAAATCTTACTGACCCCAAAATTTTGAATGGTGTGTTGTTAACTTTTTGGAGTACATTATAACATATTGGAGCATATAGATGGCTTCAAAGCTAACAGACATGGACTTACATTTTGATTACTTGATTGATTACTTTCACACAGTAATTAAATGTTAATAATTATATTTAAAAGTTCATTTGAACATTTTTATCTCTGATAAGACTACATACTAATGATTATCATTTGTCTTGATTTTGTTTAAAATCTTTCCTTAGGCCCCACATCAATAAGTTTAGACTTCTCCTTGCCGGGTGTAGAACATGTATACGGTATTCCAGAGCATGCTGACAACCTAAAACTCAAAACTACAGAGTGAGTAGATGTCTTAGCACACAATCAAAATATACCTCCTATAAAAACGGTAAACGCAAAATGGTTTTTTTTTCCTTTTCTTTTTCTAGTGGTGGCGATCCATACAGACTGTATAACCTAGATGTGTTTCAGTATGAGCTCTATAACCCTATGGCCTTGTATGGATCTGTACCTGTCATGCTAGCCCATAACACGCAGAGAACCATGGGTATTTTCTGGCTTAATGCAGCCGAGACCTGGGTTGACATCAGTTCTAATACAGCAGGAAAGGTAAGAGGTCACTAGGGCTTTCTATGTTGTCTCTTATTATAGTGTATTTAAAACTCTTCAATGGTTAATTTTGTCATTCCTTTCAGACTGTCTTTGGTAAGATGCTAGACTTTGTTCAAGGCTCCAGTGAGACTCCTCAGACGGACATCCGTTGGTTCTCTGAGAGTGGTATCATTGATGTCTTCATCATGCTTGGGCCCAAACCATCAGATGTCTTCTTACAGTATGCCTCTCTCACAGGTAAATGCCAGCTATGAGCTCTAAACTACACCAACAAAACCCTGTACAGACCTGAATCAAGTATATTTTGTTTGTTTGGCATATCTAGGCACCCAGTCTTTCCCTCCTCTGGCTAGTCTGGGCTATCACCAGTGTCGCTGGAACTATAACGACCAGGAGGATGTGAAGTCAGTGGACCAAGGCTTTGACCAATATGACATTCCTTATGACTTCATATGGCTTGACATCGAGCATGCCGATGGCAAGCGCTACTTCACCTGGGATCCACACAAGTTCTCTCAGCCTAAAGAGATGCTTCAGGGCCTAATGGACAAGAGGCGCAAGGTCAGCCACGTCACAGTTGTTTGTATAACTGTAGTATGGTATGATTTTCTTCTAAACGTTCACAAGTATGAAGAAGAGTCTGATTGAAAGATTTTGTGATGACAATTTTGTTTTAGATGGTGGCTATAGTAGATCCTCACATCAAGGTTGATAGTGGCTACAAGATCCACAACGAGATTACTTCTAAGGACTTCTACATTAAGAACAAAGATGGTGGAAATTATGAAGGCTGGTGCTGGCCAGGTGAGAAGTTTGTTTTTAAATGTAATTTCCTTATAGTCCTTGAAAGTTTGAGGTTGTTATTGTTTTATGTTTTTGAATTAAGTCTCTTATGCTCACCAAGGCTGTGTTTATTTGATCAAAAATACATTAAAAACAGTAATATTGTGAACTATAGCAATTTAAGAAAACTGTATTTCTATTTTAATATATTTGAAAAAGTAATTTATTCTTGTGATGGCAAAGCTGATTTTCAGCAGCATCACTTCATCTTTTTACTGCCACTTTTGATCAATTTAATGCATCCTTGCTGAATAAAGGTATTCATTTCTTTAAAAAGAAAATCTTACTGACCCCAAACTCTTAAATGGTAGTTTAAGTAATTTCACTATGACCTAAAAACATATGTGGTATTTGTGATAAGATGCTTAATATAACATTTATTGTAGTTGAAATGCATCTCTCATTGCTTTGGCATGGTCTTATCACAGGAAACTCTGGTTACCCAGACTTTACAAATCCAGAAATGCGGGCATGGTGGGCCAGCATGTTCTCCTATGATCAGTATGAGGTGAGACTTTTCTGTTGTGTCAGTCTCAAAAGTAAAATCCCTGATTTAAAAAAAAAAGGATCTGAAACTGTTGTATCATAACAGTCTAGGCCAAAAAGAGTGTTAGATCGAATGATTTCCTTATTCTAATGTTCTAATGGTTGCAGAAAAATTATTCAAGCAGATGTTGTAGCTCTACCTGTTTCTCCCCTCATCTCACCCAGACAGGATGTGGTGATGATTTTGTCTTATGCTCCATTTCCTCTCTACATTGTTTCTGTTCAAGAAGAGTGTGAAGTGCTTATGCTCACAAAATCAGAGCGCAAGAATAAGTTCAAAGCGGAATACACAAACAGATTTTGCATATAGACGTCTTTATATCAAGGCAGTTCACCAAACTGTGAAGGACATCAATCACTGGCTTCTGTTAGGTGGTCTTTCTCACTGTGAAATCTCAATAGTCTAATGTCTCCCATTCCTAATAATTATACATTAATATAGTATATCTTCCTAGTGGTTTTGTGCAGTTTTGCATTCAGCGTGAAGAGACAAATTTCTTTTTCATTGGAAGTTGTTGCCTCACATCTGGTTAGGACACGAAGTTAAAAGTGAAAATGACAAAACAAATCGCATTGTCACAACTCTACATGTTGCTTTTCAGGGCTCAATGGAGAACCTCTTTACTTGGAATGACATGAACGAACCGTCCGTGTTCAATGGCCCAGAGGTCACTATGCACAAAGATGCGCTACATGGAAACTGGGAGCACAGAGACATACACAATATCTATGGACTTTATGTGGTGAGGAACTCTGCAAGATGTATGAGAACCAACATGTAGAGTATTTTGTATCTTATAATAAATTATAACTTCTAATATAAGGAGAAACATAAATAAAGTTACAGTTATTTTATACTCTACCACCTGCATTAAATGTTCTTCAAAAATATATACTTATTTTCTTCTTCTCCTTAATTTCCTCTTTGTATTATTTTGCAGCAAAGGGCCACTGCCGAAGGTCAAGTTCAACGATCTGGTGGAGTTGAAAGGCCTTTTGTGCTGACCAGAGCCTTTTTTGCCGGCTCTCAGAGATATGGTGAATTCATGTGGTTGTTTGTGCACACTAAACTTAAAGCCTGAAACGCCATCATCATTTTATTGTACATGATGTGTGCAAGAGACATTTAGGTTTGTGTATTTTCATCAGGTGCTGTCTGGACTGGCGATAATGCAGCTGAGTGGGACCATCTGAAGATTTCTATTCCCATGTGTCTCAGTCTTGGGCTTGTGGGCATCTCGTTTTGTGGAGGTCAGTAATTAACTTTGTAGTGGTGATGATAACTAGGCCCAGATGAAATTTCATTTTCTGTGCTGATTTTGGGGAGAAATGGATTTTAACATGCTAAAATAAGTATTAGAGTTTCACTAATAGCTGAAAGCACAATCAAATCAGGCAAAATATTTAAAAACAAACACATAATTAGCGGGAGTATGTGTATATTTCGATTAAGAGAGGTTTCCATTCTACAGTCTGCAGACAGATTCCATGTGTAATGCAAAGTACATGCGTGTAACTTTATCTTTCTGCATTTTGTAGTCTAATAATTGATCTCTCTTCTTGCACACAGCTGATGTAGGTGGCTTTTTTAAGAATCCCAGCACTGAGCTTCTGGTTCGCTGGTACCAAACGGGTGCATATCAGCCGTTCTTCCGTGCTCATGCCCATCTAGACACCACGCGCAGGGAACCCTGGCTGTTTGGTCCAGAGAACACGGCACTCGTTCGTGAGGTAATCCGCCAGCGTTACGCTCTTCTGCCATACTGGTACCAGCTGTTCTACCATGCGCACAAAACTGGAATGCCAGTCATGAGGTGAGTGCAGTCCCTGTGAATGCTTGTTTAGAATATTGTTCATTATTTCAAGTAGACTGGATTGTTTGTCTAGTCAAAAATACTGTTCCATTTTACGTTGGTGCTCTTTCTTTTCTGTCATGCCTCAGACCTCTTTGGGTTGATTATCCAAAGGATACAGCAACTTTCACCATTGATGACGAATACCTAATTGGTGAGATTGTTTTTTTTTAAAATTGTTTTTAGTTAAAGTCTAATATGAGTCGGTCTATAATTTATAAAGGAGTATTTGATGAAGTCTGTTTCTATTTTTTGTTGTTTAGGAAGGGATTTGTTGGTTCACCCAGTCACAGAGGAAGGCTCTCGTGGAGTCACTGCTTATCTTCCTGGAGCCGAAGAGGTAATACTGTTGACTTAAAGACAGAATGAGATCAAAAATATTGATGAGTATTGCAGTCTGGGTGATTATGTAAATTTTGTGCAACAAAATGTCTTAGTAATCTTAGTAATCAGCTTATTTGTTTGTTTTTACATAAAAAGTGACAAATCCATCAATGTGTCTAGGTCAAAACTGTGCTCATCATGAGAGCTTTAATGTTAGAATGAATGGAAATTGATATAAAAACGTATGTTATATGAGATTAACTCTAGTTCGCTTACTTGCATCATACTTTCACCATGTTGATGCGGCTTGTTTTTCTTGTCCACATCTAGGTTTGGTATGATGTCCACACCTTTCAAAAACACAATGGCGTGCAGAATCTTTACATCCCGGTCACTCTTAGCTCTGTAAGAGGCTTTCCTTGTTAAAAAAAAAAGAAAAAAAAAGATTGTTTATTTGAGTTTTATATCAACTATAATTGCTTTTCTTTTCTTTTCTAGATCCCAGTGTTCCAGCGTGGTGGTTCTATCATCCCTCGGAAGGACAGAGTTCGAAGGTCATCTGCTTGCATGGAAAATGACCCATACACCTTGTATGTGGCCCTTAGCCCTAAGGTAAAGAGCTAGTTCTTTCTGTTGACTAATTAAACAAATTGTGTAACAGAATAAAATCCATTTGTCGGATTAATTTAACTTCTTTTTTTCTCCCTCTCTCTCTCTCTTTAGAAATTTGCAGAAGGTGAGCTCTACATTGATGATGGCCATAGTTTTAACTATGAAACAAAGACCGAATTAATTCACCGGAGACTCACCTTTGCCAAAAATGCTCTCACCTCCAGGTATTTATGTTAATCTGTCATTGTCCAAACTTTTTTGGATAAATTTCTGTATAACTTACTGCAGAAAGTTTTAACTAAAAAAATCATTTATAATCTCAGCAACCTGTGCCCAGACTGTAAGTTCTTAACTTCATCATGGATTGAAAAAGTTCTCATTTTGGGTGCCAGCAAGCCCAGAAAGGTTCTTCTTAAAATGGATGGTAAGATATTTATTCAGGTCTGCTCAACATTGTAATATCAGAAACTAATTTAATACTGTATTTTCTGATGGAAATTACCTCTATATTTGAGATATGGCATTGTAATCTTCCCACACTCTCGCAAACAGGTAAAGAAACCCCTGTGGATTTTGAGTTTGATGCCTCCATGTCAGTGCTAACCCTTCGTAAACCTGGGATGAACGCCGGGAACGACTGGACCCTGCTGCTGCAGTAGCCAGATGACAATTTAAAAAAAAATCAGCCAAAAAGAAAATTGAAAAATTCACTTTTAATTCATAAACACATTAAGCACTTAAAAAATCATCATGACAATTAAGAAGCGAACAGTGGTGCAGTGGGTCAGAGATTTTTTTGCTAAAAAGAAATGGCAGGGTCAGATAGTAAATGCTTTCCATTTTAAATGTAATGTCATTCACAAGTCAAAAGCTTTTTATTTTATTTCATATGGTAAAAAAGTAGTGATAAAGTCAGATTAACTGATTCATGCAGTGGATTTAAATAATTTCAGGGCTGCAAATCAGGCCGTTAATTGTTTAAAAAGCTGGAAGTTAATCGGTTTTAACAGATTTGTTCCTTTTCAAGGAAGACGACACATCAGGTTCACAAATCTTTGCTGTTTTTCATTTTCATTTTAAAAACAAAAAAGCTCTAGAAAATTGTTTAACTATGATCACATTTGCACATCAGGGGTTTTAGAGACTACTATTAAGATCTATGGCCTTGTTAATTTGATGGGGGCTCTTGGGTTTGGATTCTTCAACGGGAATAACCCACTGACTGAATCTGTGAGTTTATTTTGTCTTATTGCTTATTTTTTTGCCATTTTTGTTATGTAGAGCACTTGAATATGTTGGGTATATGTGGGTAGGGTGATTTTCACTTTGAGCCAGCAAAGCAGAATGAAACAGTCAGGCATTTATAATTATTTCAGCTGTGATGGGGACAATGATTTGTGAAGTTAATTTGATTGTCATCCACTTTAAATTGATAACTTGTCAAAATGACTGAAGTAGGTGTTTTAGGCAGGGCCTCTGATGAAAGAGGCATTTGTATACATTCCCATTTGACCATCCTATGTGACTGCTCTGTATTGCTGATTTTCTAGTTGGTTTCATTCCATTTTTGAGGGTGACCCTGAAAGCTCTGGAAATGTTAGACTAAATGTAATTTTTGATTAATGGATGTTCAAATGAGATGGTAATAAAGGTTAACTGTACATTCCCAACTGCTTTTGTTTGTTTTCTCTCATTTTTATTTGTTCAATGATGCCTAATGCCTTTGCATTATGCATTATGTGATGGTTGCTAATTCCATTTAAAATTGCCAACTTAAAATGAAAAGTAATTACCAATAAATCTTTAATAAATAGCTCGTTTAGCTTGGATTGTGTTGTGTTGATTCATAAAACTACAATATTTTTCGTAGTCATGTATAAGCGGTGTCAGACGATTTTGTTTAATGTATATGAATCATTATATCACTCACACCCTGTTGTAAAACTAAATTTTAAGATGTTTTCTCATGAGATTTCAGGTCAGACAGTGGCGGCCTTGCCATCGTCAATCTACTGCGACAGTAAAATTAAAAATCAGGGGTCGCACATTCTATGCGTCATTTGTTATGTGGTCAATAATGGCGGCGGAAGGCATGGGAGACCCGAGCAACAACGGGGAACTCACAAACCCTCCAGGTTTCCCTTTAAAAGTTACTTAATAAAATACTGAGTTTGTAAGCATGTACGAATGGTTTGTCGTATTCATTTCTTAAATGCTTTTATGCATCAGATACACGAGCACGTCTTCAATAGCTAGCGAGCTAACTAATCAGTGATTTATTGATTCGAACTTGAGTATGTTGATACTGTAAGAGTTGTTTGACACACTAATGTCAAGTTTAATACGATTATTAAATTGTAGACTAACAATTATTAATGAGTAATTAATATTCTAAAGCACTTGTCGTCAACGAAATAAGAAAGAAAACAAAAACAAATTGCATAGCAAGATAGCTAAATCCATAATATATTACAGTTTTAGCTGCTGCCACATAAGTTGACTTCGATATGACCCAAGTACACTGCAATGTATTTAATCAAACACATTGGTTTCATTGACAGAGCTTTATGAGCCTGAGGTTGCAGACCTTCCTAAACCAGATATTGAGGAGTCAGTGAAGAGCGGTGCTGATGGAGGAGACACAGGCATCTCAACGGCATCTTACACAGCAGAAGGAGAAGAGGAGGAGGAGGGAGAGATGCCGACAGACTTTGAGAGGCTTTGGAAACTTACCAGCGACAATCCTCAAGATTTTAACAGCTGGACTGATCTTCTGCAGTATTGTGAACAAGAGGTGAATGGGTTGAAAACGGATCACATTGCTTTGTTTTTGGGTCGACACCAAAATGTAATTTGGTTTTATGCTTTTCATTTCATTATTTATTGCAGGGCCACATGAGAGCTTCCCGTCAAGCCCTGAATGCATTTCTGGTCAGGTATCCACTGTGCTATGGTTACTGGAAAAAGTTTGTGGATCTTGAGAGACAGGCCGGACACAATGATAAGGCTGAAGAAGTAAGAACATGCATAGATTGACAGTTCAGTCATTGTATGAGAATACAATCTCAAAACAGAAAAAAAATCCTCTTCCATAGTTGTCATTTCATTATATTATCTTTTCTGATTGGTCTGCAATTTTGAAATTTTAAAAAATGATTTGTACATAATATTGCAGCGGAGATGTAAAGCTCTATTTGGTTCCTGTGACAGGTGTGTGAACGAGGTTTGAAGGCCATTCCTCTCAGTGTTGATCTCTGGATCCACTACATCAACCTGCTGCTGGGAACGCTCAACATGAACCTGGCAGATTCAACACGGCGCATCCGCAGGTATGAATGAGAAAAAACTTAAACCTTGCAGCATTTTTCCCCCCAGGATACAGTTTCAGCATCCATTTTTATTCTATAATATTGTTAGACCCTGTTTGTTACTAGATCTCTTTGTCCTTCCAGAAATGTCAGGTTTTGTCTGAAAGTCTGTCGCCACCGATGCCACGGTAACTCTACCAACTAAGAGACAGATGCAGGGGAAGAGAAAGAGGCAGGAGATGAAGTGGTGATAATATATTAGCAGATTTTATTGAATAACTTTTATTGAATAAATTTTATTGAAATACCTTTACGATACAGTTATTCTCCTTTGCACTTGCAGCAAAGATGCACGAATTAGGGCTTGAACACATTACACATCTTTCCCCATGATTTTCAGTCTGGACTACTCAACGCTAGTTGCCAAAAGTCAGAGCTAGTCTGCAGATTTCAGTTGCCAGATTTCATAGAAAATAATGTAGTGTATGATGGCCGATTTTTTTTTTTTTTTTTTAAAGCTATGAATCCGTCCAGTGTGAGGATGTCAAACATGTTTAATATTTTGAGATTTATTTAGAACACACATTGTTTTTTTTATTTGGCATGTATCTGGTATCAACGAGTTTCTGAGAGAATATGTTGTGTTTGGAAAATCTGGATCTGAAAATCTGGTAGTATGTGGTCCTCATTTATTTACTGTATGATGCCCAGTTTTTCTCTGTTACCAGTCACAAAGTCAGGAAGTGTATGATGACTTGTCTTTGAAATTGTGTAGTGTATTCCAGCCTTTAGTTAAACCTTAAAGTCAGCATAAAATGGAAATAGTGAATATCTCTTATTCCCTGTTGTAACGTATATCTGAGAGAAATGGCTTATCTTGACTTAATGACTTAATTTTGTCCATCGGGGATTGTTGGATCGGTATTGTTTGCTATTGGTGCGATCTCATGTGAGTGATTGGTTTGAGGGCCCACGTCATCAGAGAAGAGATGTCGTTGCGAGGGGTAGGAGGTGTTAATATTTTTGATTAAAGATTATGAGGGCACATAAATTGAAAAAGATTCTGTGCATGGATAAGTCATTTATATAATAAACACTGCAGTATGCCATAAAAATACTTCATAATGACTTTAAATATTATTCTTTACAGCAATAAAACATCCCAAGAAACAATATAACATGAGAAGTAAAGTCTTGTCCTCTCCTCAGCGTGTTTGAGGAGGCAGTTGCAGCCGCTGGCTGGGACTTCAATTCAGACAGGCTGTGGGATCTGTTCGCCGAGTGGGAGAAGGAGCAGGCCAACCTGAAGTCCATGACCAGTGTCTATGACCGCGTACTAAGGGTCCCCACACAGCTCTACAACACACATTATGAAAAGTACGCTATGCTCTTGGACCATGTGTTATTTATCTTAACAATTTTTTTCCTCGCACAACTCCTCAGATTTGAGGCACACAATCCACATACCACACACACACACGCATGGATTTGTGAGAATTTGTTACCATTTCTTCTCACGCTCATATTCTGTGATCTCTTTCCCCCTTTATATTTAGATGCAGCTGAATGCATCAACAAAAGCCTAATTGGTAAACTGTCAAACACCTGCAGTTAAACACAAATCCAGATCACCAAAATATCACAAAAATTATTTTGCTTTCAGAGTCCATAAAAATCATGGTGACTTATGTTACGCAAGGCTGATGTTCTTTGAATTTCTGTCTCTTCTCTCAGACTGAAAACTCACCTAACCTCCCACCTGCCTCAGGATATCCTGTCTCCTGAGGAGTACAGTAAGGTGAGGTCTGAGTACAAACAGAGCCAGATTCAAGCCAAAAAAGAGAGATCTGATATCACTGCAGATGAAGAGGAGAGACCGCCAGGGGAGGAAGAGCCTGCAGACAACGACTCGGTAATCCACTTTCCATCTCCACTTGAAGGTTTTCTTTTGACGTGAGATTGATGTGAGACTGGAGATTGTCATTTTAATCTTTTTTATGCAGGAAGAAGCCGTGCAGAAGATGCAGGAGCTCCTGTTGGTCAGCAGAGAGGAAGTGTACCAACAAAATGAGGCAGAAGTCAGGAAGAGATGGAACTATGAGGAATCTGTAAGTCCCTGAACAGGGAAGATGCTTTACAGTTAACAAAGAAATTAATATTTTTATTCCGCAAGGATGCATTAAATTGATCTAACATGACAGTCAAGACATTTGCATTCTTACATCAAAGAATCCTAAAAAAAAAAAAAAAAATCAACACTGCTAAAAAGAAATGTTTCTTGAGCACCAAATCAGTATATTAGAATGATTTCTGAAGGATAATGTGACACTGAAGATTCATGATGCTGAAAATTCAGCTTTTCCATCACTTGAATAAATTACATTTGAAAACATATTCCAATAGAAAAGTTATTTTTAAGTAAGCAATAAGGTACGAGCAGTCGTGCTGTATTTTGTCGAAGGGCGTTGTTAGGCACGACACAAAACGTTTCTTCGTTAAAACCTATTGTGACATTTTCGTTGGTTAAAATGCGACGAGTTCTCGATTACCCTCTTTCCCTCTACGTCCAAAATGTTACTGCACGGCACGTCAAACCACACTTTGTTTAAGGTGTGTTTAATGGTGCTGAAATCCTTAGCAGAAATCGTTGTGTGATGCTCCGTTTTATCACGGCCCTCTCTTCTCAGTGTCTTCACAACTCCAGCAAAAACTCAAAGCTGGATCATTCAGATATCGGTTCAGACCGGCATGTAACGCTACATAACTGCTGATGCCATATTTTTCACCTTTGGATGTTCTGATGGTTCCGTAGAAGTCACTGAGCATTTCGTTGAGTTTAGTCATGGTCATTTGTTTAAAATCATCTTTCTTTTTTTTTTTGTCAACACAACTCAGGTTTTCTCAAATGTATCAATGTTTTTTTATAAGCACTGGAGCATGACAGTTCATTTTATCAGAAGTCTCTTCAAATAGTTTCTCAAACCACTTATCTATTATCATACTGCCTATTAGATCAAAATTTACTTTAAACATGTATATCTTGATAAGAATTGTTACTATGGGTGTTGTGTAGTGATACACAGAACCGTTGGGTTAAGCTATTGGCCAATCAGCATCAAGGACTGGAACTAACGATTTTATGAATTGTAATAATATTTCACAATATCACTGTTTTTACTGTATTTTTTATCAAATAAATGCAGCCTTGGTTAGCATAAGAGACTTCCATCAAAAACCTTTGAACTGTGTATGAAGTTTTTCTGTCAATTCACCTTCCTGTTCCTCTCCCTTTTTTCAAGATTAAAAGGCCTTATTTCCACGTGAAGCCTCTGGATAGAGCCCAGTTGAAAGCCTGGCAGAGCTATCTGGACTGGGAGATAGCAGAAGCTGAAACAGCGGCAATGACCGCTGAAGGGACGGCTGTGGAAGGCCATGAAGATTCAAAACAAGAGTGTGTAGCTGGGCATGAGAGAGTACTGATTCTGTTTGAGCGCTGTCTCATTGCTTGTGCACTCTATGAGGAATTCTGGGATAAAGTAAGTGGAAAGGAGATCAAACAACCTATTCATACAACCCCTGGCAAAAAGTATGGAATCACCCCTCTCAGAAGATGTTCATTCAAATGTTTAATTGTGTAGAAAAAAAAACAAGCACATATATGCCACAAAACAATTTTCACTGAACAATCCAAACTTCTGGCTGTATAAAACACTTTTTTTTAAAAACAAAAAAAAATAACTATAGTCAATTACAACTGTTTTTACAGATCACACAGAGGAAAAAAATATGGAATCACACAAATCTGAGGAAAATTATATGGAATCACCATGCACTTTGCATTTCTAAAACAAACACCTGTATCTGATTACAACTGCTAATTAGTCTGCAGTTAAAAAAGAGTGCTTGCACACATTAGTGATGTGTTGAACCAAGATGATTGACATAACTCATGGCTCCAACACGAGAGATGTCAGTTGAAACAAAGGAGAGGATTATCAAACTTCTCGAAGAAGGTAAATCTTCACGGAATGTTGCAAAAGATGTTGGTTGTTCCCAGTCAGCTGTGTCTAAAATCTGGACCAAGTACAAATCAAATGGAAAGGTTGTAAAAGGGAAGCGTACTGGTAGACCAAGAAAGACATCAAAGTGCCAAGACAGAAAACTTAAAGCAATATGCCTTGAAAACAGAAAATGCACAACAAAACAAATGAGGAACAAATGGGCAGAAAGTGGAGTCAATGTCTGTGACCGGACTGTAAGAAATCGCCTAAAAGAAATGGGATTTACATACAGAAAAGCCAAACGAAAACCATCATTAACATCTAAACAGAAAAAAACAAGGTTTCAGTGGGCTAAAGAAAGACAATCTTGGACTGTGGATGACTGGATGAGAGTTATATTCAGTGATGAATCACGAATCTGCATTGGGCAGGGTGATGATGCTGGAACTTTTGTTTGGTGCCGTTCCAATGAAATTTATAGACAACTGCCTGAAGAAAACATGCAAATTTCCACAATCATTAATGATATGGGGTTGTATGTCAGGTAAAGGTATGGGAGAGATGACAGTCATTACATCTTCTATAAATGCACAAGTTTATGTTGAGATTTTGGACACTTTTCTTATTCCATCAATTGAAAGGATGTTTGGTGATGGTAGCATCATTTTTCAGGATGATAATGCATCGTGCCATAGGGCAAAATCTGTGAAAACATTCCTACAGGAAAGACATATAATGTCAATGGGATGGCCTGCAAATAGTCCGGACCTCAATCCAATTGAAAATCTGTGGTGGAAATTAAAGAAAATGGTCCACGACAAGGCTCCAACCTGCAAAGCTGATCTGGCAACTGCAATAAGACAAAGCTGGAGACAGATTGATGAAGTATACTGTTTGTCATTAGTTAAATCCATGCCTCAGAGAATTTGAGCTGTTATAAAAGCCAGAGGTGGTGCAACAAAGTACTAGTAGTGTTTTTATTTGGTGATTCCATATAATTTTCCTCAGATTTGTGTGATTCCATATTTTTTTCCTCTGTGTGATCTGTAAAAACAGTTGTAATTGACTATAGTTTATTGTTTTAAAAAAAAAGTGTTTTATACAGCCAGAAGTTTGGATTGTTCAGTGAAAATTGTTTTGTGGCATATATGTGCTTGTTTTTTTTTCTACACAATTAAACATTTGAATGAACATCTTCTGAGAGGGGTGATTCCATACTTTTTGCCAGGGGTTGTATATTCAATATCATAATGATCTGCTTTACTATTTTGCCATATTCGTAAGACTTTTCTGTTGCATTTTGTAATCTATTTGTGCGCGTTACAGTATGTGCATTACCTGGAACCACGCGGCCTGGAGGAGGTGCGTAATGTGTACCGCAGAGCTTGTGAAATCCATCTTCCGTACAAACACAGCATCCACCTTCAGTGGGCCTCATTTGAGGAAAAACATGGTGAGAAAGTCAGTTTAGCATAGAAAATACACTAACCTAAAATATAAAACATTTTAATGCTTTTTAATTGAAATGTGGATTTGTTTCTTTTTTATTTCTTGTCTTCAGCTACTGCATAATCTGTATTTTACATTCTGTCACTACATTCCTCTTCTCTCCCATAGGTAATATTTCAGAGGCACGGCGTATTCTAGAATCCCTTGAGATAACAGTGCCTGGTTTGGCTGCGGTGCGTCTGAGGAGGGTAGGTCTGGAGCGGAGAGCGGCGCGTTTAGATGTGGCAGAGTCACTCCTGAAGGAGACGGTGGACCAGAGTAAAGACAACCCCACACTCCATGCCTTCTACTCCATCAAACTGGCTCGCTTCCTTCACAAGCTGTGCAAGAACCCTGCCAGGGCCCGCGCTGTTCTACAGGAAGCCATAGAGCTGAGTCCGGTAAAACAACAGCATCTGACATTTTAGACATTTTACATACAGTACTTTTCAAAAGTTTGGGTTTAGTAAGATTTTGTTTTGTTTTTGTGGAAAAAATAATACTTTTATTCATCAAGGACACAATACATTTATCATAAGTGAAAGTAAATAGATTTAATGTTACAAAATATTTTTATTTCAAATAAATGCTGTTCTTTTGAGCTTTCTATTCATCAGAGAATAATTCAAATAGTATCATGTTTCCACAAGAATATTAAGCAGAAAAACTGTAAGGTTCTTGAGCAGCAAATCAGCAGATTAGAATGATTTCTGAAGGATCATGTGACACTGAAGACTAGAGTAATGATGCTGAAAATTCAGGTTTGCATCACATAAATAAATTACATGTTCAATTATATTCAAATAGATAACTGTTCTTATAAATTGCATTAATATTACGCAATATTACTGTTTTTACTATATTTTTAGATCAAATAAATGCAGCCTTGGTGAGCTTACGAGACTTCTTTCAAAAAATCTTAACGATCCTATACTTTTGAACAGTAGTGAATTTCAGACTATATCTTACTGTGACATGGAAGAGCATGGTTTACCCCTTACAAAGCTTATTCTTTGTACCAATATTTCACAATACCAATATTTCATGACTCAATCATTTAAATCTTCTGGCATTTGGCTCCTCAGGATAACGGCAGATTGTACCAGAACCTTCTGGAACTGGAGATGTCAAGTGACTTGCGGGCTAATGGCGGTGTGATTCAGCAGTGTGTGGCCAAAGCGCTTGCTGCTCCTCTCTCCCCAAAGACCAAAATCCTTTTCTCCCAGCGTGGCCTGCAGTTTGCTGAGGACTTTGGGACCACAGTACAGAGGTCAGAATTAATTCGGACCATTGAAGAAGTGATGTACAGTACTGTGCAAAAGTCTTACGCACATTAGTATTTTCACCCCAATGGTTTTAAGCCAGTTATTTATTTATTTTGCTGTAGTGTGTCAGTAGAAAGTATCAGATAAACGGGTAGGTTAGGTCAGGTTTTCTTCATGTAATCACAGACGTGTAATCGATGATGGTGAGATCAGATCTCTCTGAGGAGCTTACTCGCTTTTGTTAGACTCCTTACAAAAGCATACAAAAATCTCACTGGATTATTACAATTAATGACAAAAGGAATGTTTGGAAATGTAAACTGATTTTTCCTACTGATACACTGCAGCAAAATATATCATTTATTTTGGTGAAAATACTAATGTGCCTAAGACTTTTGCACAGTACTGTATTTATTCTACACATACAGTATATTGCTTTTTTATTTACTCAGTACATTCTACTTTTTCTTTTGTGGATTCTGCATTAATAGGTTTACTTAAATGTTACTTACGGTAGATGTTTTGCTTGTATGTTATCAGTGTGTTGAGCATGTATGAGGAGCACCAGAAGCTGCTACAGGAACACAATGCAAAGAGAGAAGCAGAGAATAGGTGACCTCCAAAAACAAACCCAGAGATCTCCTTTCAACATTTAGTTGTGTGTAAGACTTTTTAATGTGCTTCTTTGTATTCCTCAAGCGATAATGATGATCCAGAAAAGATGAGCAAAATGGATGATGGATCTTCCTTGACGGTGCCTCCACAGACTGCTCCACCCACGATGCCTCATGCTCCTATGACGACACCACCTCCCTCTATGATGGGCGGAGATATGAGTGGATCGTATGGAAGCTATGGCAGCTGGTATCAGGTAAAGAATTGAATTTGCACATGAATGTCGTATTGTTAAAGCACTGCATTTACCCAGTATGAGGCAATTAGAGCTTTCAAAGATTAAACTTTGGTGCATTGGTGATTTAAAATGTGTTTTGTATACAAATATTGTCCCTGTGTCTCAGCAGCAGTATGGAGGGTATGGCAGCTACCAAAACCCATGGAACCAATATAATCAGTACTACCCTCCCAGCTAAATCTCTTCAGAGACAGCGGTCTGGGGTGCTGCTTCATGTGATCCACTCACACATACTCAATTTCCCAAAAGCCGCAGCAGTGTGTAACTTGAGCCAGTGTCAAAAGAGTGAAGGATAAAATGTACAAACCTATTATTGTGTTTTTAAGGCTGTTACAGTCTCTTTCCCTGAAATTTTTATACTATGTGCCAACTTAAAATTGATAATGCATTTGTGTGTGTGTGTGTGTGTGTGTATATATATATATATGTGTGGTTCATACTTGGTTTTGAAGTAATTTATCTGTGAATTAAGATGACACCCTGAAATGTATTGTGAACATTTTTCCATTGACCATTTTGTACCAAGTTCTTTTAAAATTCAGTTGATTCTGTGCAGTCACTCTGCAGTACTTATAATTTTAATAAAATATAATCTACATAAAACAACTTTTAAATTATATGTTTGTAATTAAGTTTTTAATTAATTGACTTGCAACAGCAACTGTTGAAGGGAAAGTTTTTGTTGTTGTTTTTTCATTTACAAATGTTTCTTAATTCTTCACAACCAGGGGTCTGGGGTCCAATAAGGGACCTCAGAAAACTTCTAAGGGGGTTGCAGGATGAATTAAAATGGTTGGCATTAATATATTATTATTATTAATATAAATAATTGTATTACTATATATTTTTTTTCTTTAAACACAATCAAGATTTAAACTGAAATGATATTTCTCCTCCCTCCCCCTCAATAACTAGTTTTTATTGAAGAACATACATTTCTATATAGCATAGTTTTGTTAATATTATATCTAGAGCCTTATAAAGCTCCATTATCCTTCACTTCCAAAGCCATCATAAAATTCAAATCATACAACTAAGAGTTAAATGAATTTTATTGTTAAAAATGTCATATTTTCCCCATGTCGTGAAACAAAGGTAACAATCACCTTCTCAATGTTCATCACTGTGAGAACTCACTTGGCCCTTTATTTAGCGGTATCGGCAGGTTTACATTTGATGAAATTACTGATCAACTCTTTGCATTGTATATTTGGTTGTTGAGTGAAGACATTGCAGTACAAGTCCACTGATACATAGTCTCCATCCGCTTGATCTTGCATTGATGTCTGGAAGAACAGCTTGTATCTAGAATCGTTTCACTTCATTTCTTGGTAACAACAAGGACGGCAGAAGGCACCAGACCTGTCAAGTAAAACGAAAGCTCCATAAATGACTGATGTTGAGAACAAAGTCTGAAGTTGATTCCTCGGAGACAAAGAACTGTGATCAACATCATTAATCAACATCAACCTAATATAAGTAGTCTTACCCAGCTCACGCAGGGGTTTTTCCATGTCAAGTTCTGTGTACACGCGTCTAGGATACGGGGTGATGAGGTTGAAATCCTCTCCGTTTGCCCCATTCATCTGAACATAGACTCTCACAGCAGCCAGAGGTTCCTGAGCCTTAAAGACAGTACTCAAGGTGGTTCCATCTAGAAGACGCACCTAACGACCAAAGGGGAGTGGTTTCAATTTTGTGATATATTCGAGGAATCATTCAGGCACATAAAAACATATTTGAAAATAATTTCTATCTGCTCAATTAAACTGAAGTCAACATCCTCGTACCTGTATCCGACAGTCATCATAGTCTTTCTTAGCAGGAGGAGCCCCTTGGTTCTCAGGGGGAGACTGTGGTGGGGCTTCAGAGGGGGGTGATGACAAACCCGTGCTTGATGAGCCACCTCCAAACTGCCAAGATACAGAGGTTTTTGTCATTTATTTTTTACATACTTGATATATATTGTACTAGACACGAGAGAAATATTAATATTAGTGTATCCTGAGCAAAGTAAAAGCATCGTAAGTAAATGAATACCTTTCGTGCCCTCTCCTCTCTGTCTCGTGCAATCTTGTCTTTAACCCGCTGCCTGACAAAAGAATCACAGGTTATTACTTTCATTTAAAGCAGTGGTTCTCAACGTATGGAGCCCCTGAAGGGACCTTTGCAAAACTAAAAAGTATACAGACTTTAGCGAGAAACATTTGCGTGTGCACAGGATTTTTTTTTGCATGCTCATGCATTGCAATTTCCAGTTTATGTATAATATAACCAATTTCCTTTGTGCGTCACTGCCATTTTACTATGAAGAAAATGAGAGTATGGATGCGCATGAATTAATAAAAGATAAATTTGTCTTTCGTTAGGGCAGGATACCTCTAATATCACTGCCTTATTGTCCTATTTGCCAAGTTCGCCTAATGTCCGTATTAACGCATCTTCTGTGGCGGCCGTGAAATGGAATGATGGTGCAATACGGCTGTGTGCATTGGGCTGATAAATGTGCTCAAAAAAAGTTAAAACAACTAAAAATCCATATATTTCTTGTTTACATATTCATTTTAATTTATTTTCTATGAATATTTAGATATGCCAAGCTCTAAATGGGGGGAAAAATCATTTTCCCTTAATCCTTTTCCAGTAGATCACAAAAATACTGGAAAAGTCATGGGGCCTTTGCATATTGTTGTGGACAATGGGGGCTCTGGAATCAAATCGATTGAGGACCACTGAATTAAAGTTAATACTTTACACCAACGGGTACTGTATCCATGCTCGTCTTACTTGGCAAGCTTGTCCTCCATCTTCTCCCTCCTGCGCAAGTCCGCCAGTTTCTTCATTTCGTCATCCTGAAGCTTTTGTTTAACCTGCAGCAGCTCTTGGCCGTGTTTCCTTCTCTGCTTTTCTCTGTCTACCTCCTCCTGTCGCTCTCTCTCTCTCCTCTCCTCCTGCCTCGCCTTCATCAACTCCTCCAGGCTGCAAGAAAAGCAATACTTTTTGTCAGCTTTTAAATGTATGCTTTTTTACTTTCATACATTTTAAGGTCAGCTGTACAAAGCACAAACCGTTTTAGTTGTTCCTTCTTCTCTTCCTCTGTCATAGGTTGCTTGGACTCTCCCTCTTCGTTTATAACTTCAATAGCTGTTTTTTGTTTTGGTTAAAGGCAAAAGTGAAAGAGAAAATAACATTTTGTGATGTGTGATCACAATGATTTAATGAAATTGAGAGTGAGGAGCATTAGAAGAACATACATTCAGAGGTTTCTGTAGGAGACTGGATCTGTTCTTCTGTTGAGCCAAGAGTATTCCCAGCAGGCGGAACATACGGCTCATCTATATCTGGATCATTCTCATGCTCCATTAACCTGTACAGTTACAGAATTATAAATGCAACTTTCAAAAAATATTTTGTATTTATTGTTATTAATGATATACTTTATTAAATTGCAATTAAATCACACCTTCTCTATACAATGAAAATGCTTACTGGCTATCAGATTGCAATAGTAAAAAAATAATAATAAAATGATGAAAATTGTGTGGGGTCACTTCGGTCATGCCTAATCTCACCTAGGCCATCAAAAATCATGAACGGATAAGCCTGTTAGATCTGACAAAATGTATCCATGATGACTCACCAGTCCATTGCTCTCTCAATGCCCTGGTTTCCAGTATGTGCTACTGCCCTCTCCCTACAAAACAATCACTGGGTGAGTGCAGAATTCTGGATTAGGGTGTAAACATCCCTGTAAAGACATCACTTACGCTCTGTTTCTGTCGAAGCCCATTTCCAGCAAACTGTCTAAGGTAGTGCACTCAGCCATTGTGCTGAAAATAAGCGTATTACAGCATTATAACAATAAACATCATGGCATTTTTAAAGTTCACAAATAAAGAGGAAATAAATATAAAACCCTTCTTGCTTTTTCAAAAGCTTTAATAGAATTAAGGGGGTTTAAAGGACGATTTCTTTATTCTCTACAGAAAAAGCTTAAAATATTTTATAGACGTACAATTTAAAACACAAAAAAGTGATACATTTGGGTATGGACTCGTTACACCAGCTCGAAACAATGAGATTATCTAATTCTATTTTTCTGACTGTCACATGATCATATCCTCACTACATAACAATCATATCTGACCGTTACAATAAGTGTGATTATAATATTTATACTGATAAATACATGATCAAATTCAGCTAGCTGGCAGGCTAACACTGATCAGTCTCCAGCAACAGCTAATTATTTTTTTTGCCTTGCTAATATCTTCTAGAGAGCTGTTCTTAGTTTTCTTTATTAAGTAATAGCGCTTCAGTATATCAGGTACGATATTTTTACTCAATTTCATCATTAATTAGCCCTGTATATCGTTCAACAGCTACTTACATTTGTTATCAGCACTGGGACGCTTCCACACACTACGGAATCCCGCGATGGCCAATTCGCGAAAATGCGCCTTTCTCTGACCTGTGTAGTGTAGTGGACTACCCACAGACTGCGCTACTACCACATGATGAGGGTAGAAACTACACAATACTGTAAAAAGCAAACAAAATAAAAGCAATTATTCCGATTTTTATAAAATTGTTTTAGTTAGTAGTATAGATATATACTATATTATAGGCCTATTATATTATAATATATTATATTTATGCTATATTATATTATATTATACATTTTGTGTGTGTGTCAGTGATTATTTTTTAAATCAGTGATGTTTTTTGAAAATGTAAAAATGCAAAAAGTTTTCTGTGATGGGTATAGGTTTGGGGGGGGAGGGTTAGGGTTAACGAAAAAAAAAAAAAAAAAAAAAAAAAAAACACCCTGTGTGTGTAGGCTACGTGTGTGTGTGGGCACGCACAGTTTTCAACGTAAATCAAATCTTAAAAAAAATATGGGTTAGGGTTAGGGTTATGGTCAGAACATGTGACCATAATTCTGTTTCCTTTATCCCTTACAAGATGTATATATTTGGCATTAACCATCTTTTAAAATGGCATGTTTAAACAGGTTTTGTAAGAACGCTGCTATTGGGAAGAATATGGTTTT
Organism: Abramis brama; assembly: GCF_963993115.1. Classification (NCBI taxonomy): domain Eukaryota; kingdom Metazoa; phylum Chordata; class Actinopteri; order Cypriniformes; family Leuciscidae; genus Abramis; species Abramis brama. Next base: position 11,604,576 of record NC_139975.1, read on the forward strand.
ATTTCTAAAAGAAGGAGAAGTGAAGCATGGGATAATAATATATTTACATCCAGCATCGGTTCAAATAAAATCATCTAACCAGTATTCTCGTCTCATGACTGTTTTTTAAACTGTTTTAATTTTAAGGACAATATAAGCATAATTTGCTCAATGTGGGCCTACATGCCATCCAAAGTGTCCAATGTCCGTTTGCAAGGTGTTTCAGGTGAAGATATGATATTACAGGTGGATGATCAAACAGTGCATGGGACGGGCCTCATAGCTTGTTACTTATTGGATGAATGTATAATAATTAATCTGCCTACAACGTCCTCTCTGACATTCTTCTTCTGAATGACAGAAGTAATGCTCCTCTATTTTCCTATATCTATTTTTTTCTTTCCCTTTTTCCAGTCATTCGTGTGCTTAAATAGATCATAACACTGCTTCAACCATAATTTCCACCTTCTGATACAAAGGACAACAGAATAGGTGAGTTATATTCAACAATTTATTATTAGTACTTTTTTTTGTGATTATGGAAAGTCTCGTTTACATGCCTATGCAGTGCAGTTTTGTTTTTGGGAAGGATTTGCATTACAGAGTAATTGAATGACAGAGTAAACATCTCTAAACAAAGAATATGTTTTATTGACTGTTGTATTACACAAAGAACAGACAGAGAAGTTTTCATTCAAGAGCCAAGGTGTAAAGTTCAGTATGACAAAGTCTCTTTTATAAGAAAGAGATCAGCAAATGAATGGTTAACAGTGCAAATTTACAGTTTAAATAAATACAGATTTTACAAGTTAAATAAATATCAATACTAATATCATATTCAAAACCAGTTTCTCTGTCCTTCAAATCAAACGGCTATCCTCAAAATGGCATAATGCAATTTCTAGTTGTGACAAGAAGGGTGTTCTAACCGTTGATCTCTTATCTTTATTAACAGAATAAAATTGGTTGGACGTTGGACAAGCATAGGTCGTGTTAAGAGCTGCTCCTGGTGCTCACTGGGTGTAACAGCCACTCCATGTGGAAAACTATTGAAGTGCCAGTGGAGAAGCTGTTACCTGCAGAGAGTCACATGTGACGGAAGCCGGAAGTGCTGCATGTGCCTATGAATCCTTTACACCTCTCCATGCCTTATCCTGCACATTGAACTGTTCCTTCATAAGTTATCATCTACATTACTATAATGTGTCAATTATAATGCATTTGTATACATTTACAAATATGTGACATCATTGGTAATACAAGAACATGGTTTGTAAAATGCATTTAGAAATAAATAGATGCATGTGTTATTTAACAATAAAATACAATAAAGTATTAATGCGAGTGCTGTCAGTTGTAGTAAAGGAAATATTCTACTACATCCGGTTTGTGCTGTGAAACTGGCAGCAGAAGAGTTCAGAACTGCATACTAGTATACTACTCATACTACATATCTTTCTGTGATAGAACTAGTAAAAGTATGCTGATGTTTAGGATGTAATTGCCACTTGTGTCCACAAGGGTCCACTGTTATCTAAGTATGCAAACACATTTTCGGATTTAATTTTTAGTGACGTTCTGAATTTCTGAATTATTTATTTATTTATTTTGTCTTAATGGATATGTCTAGGTGGTGTAAATGTTGAAAAACGTTGGAAAAATGCACATTTTCTTCTGTTCAAATTGAGTAACCAAAATGCCCTGATATATATATATATTTATATTTTATAAAATATTTATTTATTATTGAATAATTATTTTTTACAGAATAGTAACGTAAAACATGACAAAAACACATCCATATTAACTAGATTCTTAATTATTATTATTATAAAAAAAATAAATAAAAAAAACTAGATTCATTCAGGATTCGTAAGAGCCACGTAGCCACAGTTATTCGGTCCTTATGTTCCATGACTGGCGATCTCATACCAGTAATGTATTTATTATGCGTGATCTAATGCTATCCGCCCTCATATTAATGCTTTAGGTACTTCAATAAGAATAAATTCCATTGTTTGTTTTAACGAAATCGAGGCTTTTATTATGAAGTATATAAGTTCCGCATGCAAAACACGGTTTAGATACCTGCAGAAAGTTCAGAAGAGATCCGATCCGATTAGAACAGAATTACTGCAACTTTAAACGACGCACGGTCATAGAAGAGTGTTGCAACAAGCCTCAGATATACGCGTTGCATTACAGTTCAGGGGTTTGCCAAAAAGGGAAGTGCTGCTGCTAGTCATACGCAGAGGTGACTGACTAACTGACTGTACAGGGGTGGGACAGTCAAACTTTCGACAGGACCTCGCCTTGGTTCGAACCGGTTCGAACGCAGATTCGAGTTTTTTCCTTTCGAATTAGAATCGTCGCATAACGACCATCATGTTCAGCTGGTCCAAGAGAGAAGGGAAGAAAGACCCAGATCTTTTCCAAAACGTATCGGAGGGACTGAAGCGCCTCTACCGCACCAAACTCTTTCCTTTAGAGGACTCCTATCATTTCCACGACTTCCATTCACCGGCTTTGGAAGATGCTGACTTTGATAACAAGCCCATGGTGCTGCTGGTGGGACAGTACTCGACCGGGAAGACCACCTTCATTAGGCATTTAATGGAGCAGGATTTCCCCGGGATGAGAATAGGCCCCGAGCCGACGACGGATTCCTTCATAGCGGTTATGCACGGTGATCAGGAAGGCATGATACCTGGCAATGCGCTGGTTGTCGATCCAAAAAAGCCTTTCCGAAAACTCAACGCCTTTGGTAACGCTTTCCTCAATAGGTAATACTCCATTTATTATGTAGCATAAGAGGGTCCATTGATTAATACCTCAAGTGTCACTGTATGAAATGACAGGTGTGGTAGTAGATAAACTAAGGCAGTTACCGTATGGTAATGAATCAGGAAATACACTAAAGTGCGTAGCACTTCTCTGACTCTAACAAACACTGCAGTTGCAGACTTGAGCATCTCAGTTAAATTTCAGTGACAAATGTTTGACACATGACAAATTGAGATAATCTGCTAGTTTAAATCACGTCTCAAGAATTTTTGTATTCATGTTGACCACAAAAACAAACCATTCATAGATTTTCTACAAATATTTTGACTCTAAAAATATTAAGTAATGTAAGAGTTAGGCCTAAGTAAAAAGTACTGATGTACCTTTTTTTGTGTAACCATAAAGTAAAAATGTATACATTTTATTTTAGAAAATCATTCAAAATAAAATATTTTCGTTTGACCTGAACAAAACTGGCTTTTCAAATGGTGATTGGCTATTCATAAAAACACATGTATACATTTTATATGAAATATATAAAATATAATTATATATTTATTTTAAATAAATATTTGACAACCAAATCATGAGGGTCCTCTCTGTTTGTTTTATGGTTTTCCTGTCACGTGGCGATGTATTGGCTTTCTGCCTCTTGCCACACTGACTTTGGTAAATAGAACAGTGGTGAATAGTTCTTCGTTTTAAATAATAATGTTTTGAAACATAATTGCTTCACTGCTTAAAATTATTATTTTTTTCATAATGTTCATTGTGAACGTTCATCATAAAATAGATGCAAGACATTTTAATGTATTTTAAGTAACTTAATAGATGGACAAAAGAAGCTTTACTGTATCCATTTGTTTTTAATTATGATCTCACAATTATTCAGTCATTATTTGGTTTCTATAGAGTTGTGTCATCGTTTCCATCTGTGTGTGTTTGAGTCATCATTGCATATGCTGAGAGCAGATGTCACACAGACCAAGGTCTTGAACTTGAATTTTTCTTGAGTCGTTCATCTATTCGTCTCCTTTTCCAAACTAACTTTTTAAACTACCTCCCATCACACAGTTACAGTACATGAGGCAACACCTAACCAGGACATTTACCCCCAGTGATGCCAGTCTTAACAATTTCCACGTTGACTGTACAAATAGCTGTAACAGATTGCTGGGTGGTGTGTGTGTCAGGTGTTGAGTTTACACAAGCGGATTGAAACTGGCTGGGATTACCAGTGGCCTGCCATATGCTAGTGGAAAAAGGTTAAAGGCTAATTCAGCAGAAATAAATATTTGGTCCCAAACAGAGAACCATAAAACCCACAATACAATAATACTGGTATTTCATTCTGAAGATATTTCCCCTTTTTCCCACTTTTGGTGTTGGTCACATGATTATTTGTGGTCATGATGAAATGCGCAGTGTAAACTGGTTCCATGTGTCAGACTTTTGAATATTTCACAATGTGAAACTCGCCGGCATATTGTAATGTTAAAACATCCTCTGTTTTTCAGAACGAGGGAATTGTCTGAAAAGGTTTAATGTGTAGAATATTCACATTATATAATATGTAATGTGAATATTCTAATAAAAAAAAATGGAGAAGATTGCCTATCCTTTCTTTCTGAGAGAGATACTTGGTTATTTATCAGCCCAGTTTATGACCTTACACTGTCTTCCAGGACTTTTTTTTTTGGCCTGGTAAAAAAGGGCTTTAGTAGTGCGTGTTCTGTCCTTTTTATTGTTATTAGATGACACAAAAAAGCTCTGTCAAACAAAAAGTAAAATGAAATGTGATCATGAAGCCTCCTTGTTTTTTTGAAAGTTTCGCAATGGCTTGAGGAATATTTTGCATATATGGTGTTTATTTAAGGGAACCTATTGTACTTACCCTTAGTGTTTTGTTCTTGATGTCTGTGGGTGACAGGTTTGTTCTAGTGGTTTCTATGCTTCATTAAGAAAGTTCTAGCTGTAAGCATCAGCCTTGTGACAGAGATTCGCATATGCGTAATAGTAAGCAGCAGGGCAGTGCTGTAGGCTGACAGAAAAAGACTGTAAATCACTGTAAACAGTCTGTGTCTTTGTCTTTGTATAGCCAAAGTTCATCGTGTTATTACAGCATTTCGAGATTTCAACTTCAGTCCCATTCTCATGCTTACTGAAACATTTATGTAGTTACAGAAGGAAGTAAACTGTTTGTGTGGTTTTTAAAATTGCTGATATTCCCCCATGTTAATAAAATCTGTTTGTCAAACATTTTTACTTTTGCTCTTAATGGTATCTTAAGACAATAAAAAAAAGAAAAGAAGGGAAAGAGAACAGTGTTGTATTTTGGCTTCAGAAAATCTTACCAAACCTGTTACAGTGTTTGACTCTCTCTCTCTCTGTCTCTCTCTCTCTCTCTCTCTCTCTCTCTCCATGTACCTGTAGGTTCATGTGTGCTCAGTTAAACAACCCCGTCTTGGAGAGCATCAGTATCATCGATACTCCAGGCATTCTGTCAGGGGAGAAACAAAGGATCAGCAGAGGTCAGCAGCCTTTGGTGCTTTCTGGCTCATTTTATTTTTACACATTCATTTAATAATGATAATAATAAAACAATAAAAATTACATTATTCTATTTTTATTTTTTATTACATTTTATTATTTTAAAGTGTTAAATTAATTAAAATATTTAAAACATATATATATAATAAAATGTCATGATAATTTAATGTTTTTTAATTTTATACACCCTCATATTTTAAATCATAAATTAATTTTGCTGCTCTTTCTTCTTTGTCACTTCACATAATTAGAAGACTTGTGCTCTCTTCTTTAGTTCATTTTGACTTTCCTGTATGAATCTATCAGTCAGTGATTTTTAGCGTAATACTTGCATTGATCCTATGCAAATCTTTGGAGTTTGACTTTATTGTGACCTCATGTAAATTCACATTTGTTTTGTTTTTTAAAGAAGAAAAGCGAGTAAAACAAGTCTGACATCCTTTCCTAAACACACTATTGTGTGAAATCCTAAGTGGATTTCCTTAATACAGGAAGGATTTGATCTTTTATCCCCTAATAATAGTCATTTATGCAATACTGCATTAAATGAAGCTGTAACAAAAATAAAACAGGATGTCAGAGCTGCTCAGGCAAGTTTGTTTCCACATGTAAAAGCAGTCGATCTGGCCTGATGTTAAAAGGGAAAAACTATTGTGCCAATATAGCCATGACCGCATTGTTCCCACTTCCCAGTTTCCTCTTTTTATACCACTACCGAGGTTTTGTGGGTCGAGAAGTATTTTATTATCATATGACTGGCAGCTTGCATGAGTGTTTTGAGTTGTCCCGATATTCCACACAGTCACTATCTGATGTGCGCTCTATTCTCGTTCAGCTGTGAACAGGAAGAATCAGAAGGAAATGCTGAGTTGGCCCAGATGTCAACTCATTGCAGAGTACGACTGTAGATACAGATAGCAACGTTACAAAGAGACAGCTGTTAAGAAACAGAAATGTGGCATTGTTACAGCATATGTCTCAAGAGTCATGTGACCATCCTTTTGTCCTTTCTGGGGCCAGCAGAGACAGTAACCAGATACTGAGATCAAGGTGCTCCAGGATGACATAGACACGCAGCAGTCATGCTCCAGACCCTGAGGCTTCCACACCACTAGTCCCAGCAGAGACACAACAGAATGTGTCACAGTTGTGGCTGTGTGGGATTAAGCATGAAAGGCTGTTTGAGCATTTCTGTCTGACTGCTGCTAAAACAGCCTTTGTGCTCTAGTGCTGCCGTGGGTTGCTATTATGATGTCATCTTGCCATTTGCGTTTACTATAGCAACTGGAATTCATCTGTGTGTGAAGAAATAGGGTCATGAAATGGCATTGAGTTTATAAAATGTGGAACTAAAAGTTTCTGTGTGGTACAGGGTCATGTGAGATTTTTCTCCGAAAATGTTAGCAGGTTTCCCAGAAGCAACTCTCACTGACTGTTTTCAATCTCTTTTTTTGATTATGTGAATTTTCTGAATTTCATAAATGTTTTCCTGGGTCAGAAGTAAAATGCCTAATCAAACTGTGAGGGGGCTTGTAGATTTTCAGTGCAACTGAATTAGTGCATTGTTAAAAAATTGTTTGTCTTTTTCTTTGGTACATTTTTATTTAAAATTTAAAATGTTAGAACTAAATGTAATAATTAAAAAGAAATATAAACATTTAATTGATTTTATTAAAATCCACCTCTTATCGATATTTACTTTTTTATTGTTCTGACAGCCTGATTGCTGATTTTGTTTAAAGACTTGAATATAATAAACTATTATTAGAGTTTGACACTTTCTGCATGAATTTTTTATTTTTATTTTCAGTGCAACTTTCAAAAACAACCATTTGTATCGCAATCATTGTAGGTTAAAAATAGCTTTGGTATTTTTCTTTGGCACATTTTGGTTTAATATAATTATTGTTTAATATTCTTTACTTGAAAATGTAATTTTTCTTTGATTATGACTGAGTCAGGACTGCCACTGGTTCTCTACAGAAAAAGGAAATAATGACAAAATTTAATGACAATAGGTGACTTTCTATTCACGTACAGAGACACCAGGGATTTCACAGGCAGCAGATCTCCTTTCTCTGAATACACAGCTTTATAGTTGCTGTTTATCTGAATTCACTGAGATCAGATGACGCTGCCGCTAATCAAACCCATTATCCCTGACCTCCTTTTCTAAAATAAAGCATGTTGCATGCAGTCCTGCTGACTTCCTCTTTCCAGAGCTTTGATTTAGGACCCAATCTAATGCACCTCTTTGTATCTTCTCTCAATTTCAGGCTATGACTTTGCAGCAGTTCTTGAGTGGTTCGCCGAACGAGTGGACAGAATCATCCTGCTCTTCGATGCCCACAAGCTGGACATCTCGGATGAGTTCTCAGAGGTGATCAAGGCCCTGAAAAACCACGAGGACAAGATGCGTGTGGTTCTGAACAAAGCTGACCAGATCAGCACCCAGCAGCTGATGAGGGTGTATGGTGCCCTCATGTGGTCACTGGGGAAGATCATAAACACCCCCGAGGTGGTCCGAGTGTATATCGGCTCATTTTGGGCTCAGCCACTTCTGATCGCAGATAACAGGAAGCTGTTTGAAGCGGAGGAGAAGGACCTCTTCAGCGACATTCAAAGTCTTCCCAGGAATGCTGCCCTACGGAAGCTCAATGATCTGATCAAAAGAGCACGTCTCGCTAAGGTGAAACTGACATTTTTGCGCATGTACACTACAGCTCAAAAGTTTGGGAATCAGCAAGATTTTTTTTTTTTTTTTTTTTAAAGAAATTGTTACTTATATTCAGCAAGGATGCATTCAGTTGAATTAAAGTGGCTGTAAAGACTTTTATTTTTTCTATTTTAAATAAATGCTGTTATTTTGAACTTTCTATTCATTAAGGAGTCCTGAAAAAATGGTATCGGGTTTCTATGAAATCTTGAGCAGCACAACTGGTTTCAACATTGATGATAATGATAAAAACAGTTTCTTGAGCATCAAATCAGCATATTAGAATGATTTTTGAAGGATCATATAAAAATTCAGCTTTGTCATCACAGGAATAAATATATTTAAAAATATATTAAAATAGAAATAAGTTGTTGAAAAAAAAATATTATTGTATTAAATATTTAATTAATATTTTACTCTATTACAATTCTGACTCTTTTTTTATTTATTTATTATTATTTAGAAAATATTGCAGGTGGTTACCATAATAGGTCTATTTCAAAACCAAATCTTACCAATCCCAAACTTTTGAGAGCTAGTGTAAAATAAATATATGATATTGTTTTGTAGATGATCCACGAAAATACCTTATACCTGGACACTTTTGTGAACTTTAATCCCCATTGAGTGTGTACAGGATTTTGATCTCACAGATAAAGTTTCACGTCTTATTTTCATTTTATGAAGGAACCTAATACTTGTGAGAAGTGTGGTTTTGACATGCTAAACTGCACAAATGCTACTTGTATTTAATTTGAGTCAACTGAATACTTTTCTTCTAGGTACATGCTTACATTATCAGTTCTCTGAAGAAAGAGATGCCGAGTGTATTTGGCAAAGACTCAAAAAAGAAAGAGCTTATTGCCAACCTGGGTGCAATCTATGAAAAGATTCAGAAAGAGCACAACATTTCACCAGGAGACTTTCCTAACCTAAAGAAAATGCAGGTATGAAGCTATACATTTTTATCCAATATATTCAAGTTTTATAAAGAGCTTTTTCAAAATAAAAAATAAAAACATAACACAATCTTTCTTTACAGGAGTTGCTAGCTGCTCAGGACTTCACTAAATTCCCTGTCATGAAGCCAAAATTGATGGAGTCAGTGGAAGACATGCTAGGTAATGACATTGCTAAGCTCATGACGCTGGTCCGTAAGGAGGAGGCCGCCATGCCCAGCCAGTCAGTGAAGGGTGGTGCGTTTGAGGGAACCATGAACGGGCCGTTTGGTCACGGGTATGGAGAAGGTGCAGGGGAAGGCATTGACGAGCTGGAGTGGATCGTGGGCCGCGATAAGCCATCCTATGACGAAATATTCTACACCCTCTCGCCAATTAATGGGAAGGTATCTGGTGCCACGGCTAAGAAGGAGTTGGTGAAGTCCAAGCTGCCAAACACAGTGCTTGGAAAGATTTGGACTCTGGCAGATGTTGACAAAGATGGCTACCTGGATGATGAAGAGTTTGCGCTGGCGAATCACCTGATCAAGGTAAAGCTAGAGGGGCATGAGCTTCCAGCTAAACTGCCCGCTCACCTTGTGCCACCTTCCAAACGGGCGGAGCAGAATTGAGGAGCCGGCTCGAGTTGATTGGATCTCAGTGGCTCTCGGCTACATTCCAAATTGCCCGAGCCATTTTGGCCATTCAGTTAACTAACTTGTCATCAGGAACTGGATTTCTGTCTTAAACATAGATTTGTGGGAAGGGTTATAAATCAAAAATGCTTGGCTTAGAATTATAGGACTGAGAGATCAAACCAAGAAGAACTTATGTGCCAGTGAGAGACTTTTTCTTTCTTCTTCTTAATTTTTAATATGGCGTAGAAATGGAGAAACCACTATGAGCACAGAAAGAAATTAAATTGATTTCAAAACTTCTATGGTACCGTTGTGTTTAATGGACATTGGATTGAGGTCGTAAAGCAGCAGGCAAAGAGGATGTTAAGGGGGCTCTTTAAAGAAACAAAAATGTGAAAAATATTCCATATATGATATATATATCCAAACATAATTGCTGTTGTTTTTTTGCAAAACGTCCTTAACTTATTCTTTTTCTTTAAAGCTATTATATCTGTATTTTGTATTTTCAATTTTGAAAATTTAATATTGTTTTCTGATTTAAAATCTAAACTATATCAGTATACGTAATCTGTTATTTTGAGGCTGTATCTTTATTTTCTATTGGGATTATGTGATCTGAAACCCTCACCCTCGTTTGAATGCAGCAATTTCATTGACCAATAAAAGAGTTTATTTGTAAACATGCGCTTCAAGACTGAGTTTTCTGCATTTAGAGACACTACAAATTGCAATATGTTGTGAAATCTTTAGCATTAACAGTTGTGAAAGTCATCTGTTTTCATGAGTGCTGACAGAGAACTATGTACTTGCATCGATAGAGCTTTTGAATTTGAGTGGAAAAACTGAGTTCTTTTTGGAATGGTAGTAATGCAATGACAGCGTCATATTTCTCTCTGCTCATCAAGTTGTTATGTTGAGGCATGTTGAGATGCTGCACTGTACAGCGTCTTGTTTTCTTTGGCAGCTATTGGGAATTGATCACAGATTTTTTTTTTCTACTTCTCATGCAACTGACTATTACTTTCTTAGTTTACTGTAACGTGAACCCTCTTGCAACACATCTGTGGCTGAAAAAAAAAAACTGTCACTGTCAACTGGATCGTGTTCAACTGCAAGGTTTTTTTTAGTACGTCTAAAATATTTGTTTACATTATTCAAGATAATTCTTTTAGATTCATCTAAAGATGGTACATGCTTATCTTTGATATACTGCTCAAAAGTTTAGGGCCAGTAAGACTATTTTTTTCAAAGAAATGAATGCTTTTATTCAGTAAGGATACATTAAATTGATCAAAAGTGACAGTAAAGACTTATTCATCAAAGAATCACGTAAAAAAGAATATGATTTCCACAGAAAAACTGTTTTCAACACTGAATAATAAAAAGAATTGTTTTATGAGCATCATATCAGCATATTAGAATGATTTCTGAAGGATCATGTGACTCTGAAGACGAGAAATGATGCTGAAAATTCAGCTTTGCCATAACAAGGAATACATTTTAAAATATATTAAAATAATTGTATTGTAATATTTCACACTATTCCTGTTTTTACTGTATTTTTGATCAAATAAGTGCAGCATTTGGCGACCATAAGATACTACTTTCAAAAACTTTCAAAACTTTTGAACAAAAGTGTATCTTTGTATATAACTATACCAGTACTTTGTTTTGGCAGCGATATGTGCATTCTGTCCAATACAGACCTCAATTTAGCACCCTTTGAACTTTCTCATTGTCATTTCTCAGTTAATGCATTCTGCTCTCAGTACACACTTGACAGGAAGGTGCCGAAGTTCCCAGTAATGTCCTAAGTGACAGTAAAAATGCAGATGTGAAAGTTTTAAAATGACCACCCTCTACTCACCCTATATTTGCTGCACTTAATCTTAAATTAAACCACTTTGCTAGATAAGGATAAAGTACGAGGTCATAGTTGCATTTTGAGGGACACTAATAAGCAATTAACTGCCTTTTAAATTGTTTATAGCTATATAATCTGTTAGACCAGACCCGCTTAGCACCTCCCCCATGTGACTGCTTACTGACACAGTAACCTAAACCCTTTTATTAGAGATGCTGGTTTAATAACAGCCATGTGTAAGAAGGTGATGCATCTATAGAAGCGGTGTGAAACTAAAAAGCACTGACTCAGATGTTTAGCAGAGAATTGCTTCACTGCTGTGTGCATGTTTATAAGTCCCTCACTCGCCACATTTATTTTAACTGTACTTAGAAATAACCAAATGACAAATAAGCAATATAGGTCCCTACCACTTTTTTGATGGTACATGTCACTATTATGTTAATCTTAGTGCCCTGTTGAACACAATAAACCACATTAACACAATACTGTACATTAAATCAAATAAAATCAGACATTCAGTTAAAAGAACTAAATTGATTTATTGAGGATAAACCGCAGTTGAAGCAGAGTACATAGTGACTGTGTTGTTTGCACTCATTTTCATTCCAAAGTAGGTGCTCAAATAGTTGTTTGTTTATCCGTCTCCTCTGTGTTTGTTTTAGAGAAACAGACACGCAGTCACAGAAAGAGCACAGAGAGAAAACCAGCATCGAACAAACCCAGTCTCATTGTAACAGGACATCCCAGGTCCTTTGAGGGACAGGACATCCTTTTTTGTGTCCTGTCAGAAATCAGAGCCTCATAACCGAGCAGCTTGAAGAGCAGCGCAAGTGCCATCATTCTTCATATTACACGGCTCAGTTGTAACCTCTTTCAAAACTACTGATTTTACTTCAACATTAGCCTCAAAGAAATCTAAACTACTGAGAAATGAGGTCAGAAGAGTCCTCTCGGCCAGGTGTGATTGGTGGACTGCGTGGATTTAGGTGTAATGCACAGTGAGAGTCTTCATTTATAGCAGCAATAGTGAGTTATGATCTCAGAAAGGCATCCGTCTGGAGTTATGCAAGGTGATCTGTGTCACATGGACGTTTTGGAGGTTCTTTTCACCCAAACATGTCCTGGGATGCATAGGTTATGTAGAGGAAGCCATCGGGGTCTCTGAACTGTGAATAAACTTCTCCCATGCTTGATGACAAACAGGACATGTTCTTTCCTGAGATCAGTAGGTACAGAGCTTGAGATGCCTCTAGCGCTATCTTACTTCTGTAAGAGAAAGAGCAAAACATAAAATTGGCATTACAGAAAAGAATTGCTTGAAAGTGCCTGAAACTTCAGGTGGTGTCTCATAACAGACATCCAATGACCTAAACAATGTGGCCGGGCAAAACATACATGATTCACTGTTCACACAACAGGCATTCAACACTGACTTAAGAAAAACAAGCATTGACTTATTCTCTGCTGTATAAACAGTCATGACAAGACCAAAACTGCATCTACTGTTATATTTGAGAAAGAGAGTTTGCACACCTGAGCAGACTGAGGAACTGCCCTAATGCCAGCTCATATGGGACAAGAAATTTGGTTTTGTCCAGTAGGGGAAGCTTTGTCTCCCGAAGGTATCGCTCCACAATTACCTAAAATACAAAACATAATTTATAAGGTTAAAAATAGCCACTGTTTTATTGTTGTTTAAACATTTCATATTCAAAAAGGCATCTCACCGGTAATTTGTTGGGGAACTTAGACCGAATAGTGCAGACTTCATCTTTTCTTGTTTCTACATTGGAAGAACAAAATATTTTTTTGTTTTTCTGATCATTGAAAATCGCTTACCTTAAAAAAATATATAAAACAATAAGAACAAATAAGAAAATAACATGAGAAAGAGGCCTAAATAGCAACGTATCTGCATTGTGGGAAATTGTCTTTAGCTAAAAAGATAAGCATAAAGGTAGAAAACATAAAATTAGCCTATAAAACATTCCCAACAATGCAAAACAAGCGACGTAGAGGAGTTAGTAAAAATGCTAAAAGTTGAATGTTGTTGTAAAGTCATGACCTACCCAGGCACTTCCTTTGCTTGAAAGGCATAATTTCCATGGATTTCTCGTAGGGAGGCATTCTGATTTGAGATCGACGAGGGTGGAGACGTGTACGATGGAGTGGTAGGAGGAGGCTGTGCCCGGGCTGACGAAGTGCCCACGGATGAAGGTTGTCTCAAATGCCTGCTTTCAGTTCGCGGGGCTCGGCCTTTATACGGATGTGTGTGTGTGTGTGTGTAGGAGGAGGACAGTCTGAAGTGTGAAAAGATGAGAAGTGCTTGCGCGTAATTAAAGACCTCGCGATGATATAGCCGTTACATAAGCTCTTCAAAACCTCTTCACAGCCTCTCTCGTCCTCGCGCTGGATCAATAATGAACCGGTCGCCGTAAATGAGCACAACATTCACAGACACGCTATTTGAAGTTCAGCTCCGCTTTTTTCTAATGTGAGTGCCATCATCGCCATGACAGCTCAATTAATAATCACGACATCAGCTTTTGTGTAACACCACAGTGAACAACAGACGTGTTGAAGTAGGTACGTGTGACTGTTGAGAGTTCACTGAACTCAAGTAACGGGACAAACAGGTAGACCTTCTATGCCTCGTTTTTAATAGGCTATTATTAGTATTGAAAAAGAGATAAGATAACAGAATTTTGTCAAAAAGGTCTTTATTTTTAAACATTATACATAAAATACAAACATTTTAAAAATGTATTTGTAAATTGTTCTGGCCACCAAATATTGCAGTTCATATTGAATTGACTACACATTTATAACCTTTAAAAATACATGTGTGACGTAAAGGGATAGTTCACCCAAAAATAAAAATTCTGTCATCATTTACTCAACCTTGTGTCCAGTAGTTAAACTGGCTTTTGTAGGGAGGGGGAGCCCTTATCGCATCGTAAAATGACTTAATGTGTTGAGAAATGTGGTGATCAATGTATAATTTCACTGTAATAAAGGTATTATCACACTTTAATAAAGGTATAATTACACATTTATATTACACTGTAATAAAGGTATAATTACACAATGTATTACATTGTAATAAAGGTATAATAACTAGGGCTGTCAATCGATAAAAAAAAAAACGCGATTAATCGCATGATTGTCATGAGTTAACTCGTGATTAATCGCAATTCATCGCACATTTTTATTTGTTCTAAATGTACCTTAAATTAAAACTTTTCAAGTTTGTAATACTCTAAATCAACGTGGGCATGGATAAATATGGATGCTTTATGCAAATGTATGTTTATTATTGAAACCATAGTCAACATAGAGCATGAAGACGAGACATGTTTCAAAGGTCATAGATGTTTTTCAAAGAACTTGTTCATGTCTATTAGACACATGTAGAAAGAACAAAGAAATACCAGATTCTCATTATTCTCTTTCTTTGCACTGAGCAATTTACTAACACAAACATGCTTAGATTTTTGCATGACAGGGCAGCTCTTCTGAAAATGCTAAATGTACATTTATTATTTATTATTACATTAGTCTGTCTCTCTCTGTGCCCATTTTAATGAAGCTAAATTCTGAATAAAACTGTTTTCATTGGTATATTTTACAGTTTCTTTTGTCAAACAACGGAATGAATATGAAATAGTGACTGAAATGCAACCCAATAAACATAACCAGAGAGAGAGAGAGAGAGAGAGAGAGAGAGGTGCGCGTGCGCGCGTGCTGGGAGAGCAGTACCGGCGGTACCGGCGATTCTCAGAAACTAAATAAGGTTTGGCCACTTTTTTGAAGGGAAAAAATGGCTAAAGGGGTCTGCAATGTCGCTAAGTTGGCAACACTGTGTATCTCCATTTCTCCAACTAGGGGTTGGGCCACGGGTCAAACAGAAAATACGCGCTGCGTTAATCGCCCATTAAAAAAATGTGCCGTTAATATGATTTTGCGTTAACGCGTTATTAACGTGCTAACTTTGACAGCACTAATAATAACACAATATATTATTACACTGTAATGAAGGTATAATTACACAATGCATTATTACACAGAAATAAATGTATTTAAAACACTGGAATAAAGGTATACTTGCACAATGTATTATTACACTGTAATAAAGGTATAATAACACTGTAATAAAGGTATATAATAAAGGTATACTAACACTGTAATAAAGGTATAATTACACATGTATTATTACATTGTAATAAAGGTATAATAACACAATGTATTATTACACTGTAATAAATGTATAATAACACAATGTATTATTACATTGTAATAAAGGTATAATTACACATTTATTATTACATTGTAATAAATGTATAATAACACAATGTATTATTACACTGTAATAAAGGTATAATTACACAATGTATTATTACATTGTAATAAAGGTATAATTACACAATGTATTATTACACTGTAATAAAGGTATAATAACACAATGTATTATTACAATGTAATAAAGGTATAATTACACATTTATTATTACATTGTAATAAAGGTATAATTACACAATGTATTATTACACTGTAATAAAGGTATAATAACACAATGTATTATTAGAATGTAATAAAGGTATAATTACACATTTATTATTACATTGTAATAAAGGTATAATTACACAAAGTATTATTACACTGTAATAAATGTATAATAACACAATGTATTATTACACTGTAATAAAGGTATAATAACACAATGTATTATTACACTGTAATAAAGTTATAATAGCACAATGTATTATTACACTGTAATAAAGGTATAATAACACAATGTATTATTACACTGTAATAAATGTATAATAACACAAAGTATTATTACATTGTAATAAATGTATAATTACACAATGTATTATTACACTGTAATAAAGGTATAATAACACAATGTATTATTACAATGTAATAAAGGTATAATTACACATTTATTATTACATTGTAATAAAGGTATAATTACACAATGTATTATTACACTAATAAAGGTATAATAACACAATGTATTATTACACTGTAATAAAGGTATAATAACACAATGTATTATTACACTATAATAAAGGTATAATAGCACAATGTATTATTACACTGTAATAAAGGTATAATAACAAAATGTATTATTACACTGTAATAAATGTATAATAACACAAAGTATTATTACATTGTAATAAATGTATAATAACACAATGTATTATTACACTGTAATAAAGGTATAATAACACAATGTATTATTACAATGTAATAAAGGTATAATTACACATTTATTATTACATTGTAATAAAGGTATAATTACACAATGTATTATTACACTGTAATAAAGTTATAATAACACAATGTATTATTACACTGTAATAAAGGTATAATAACACAATGTATTATTACACTGTAATAAATGTATGATAACACAATGTATTATTACACTGTAATAAAGGTATAATAACAATGTATTATTACACTGTAATAAAGGTATAATTACACATTTATTATTACATTGTAATAAAGGTATAATTACACAATGTATTATTACACTGTAATAAAGTTATAATAACACAATGTATTATTACACTGTAATAAAGGTATAATAACACAATGTATTATTACATTGTAATAAAGGTATAATTACACAATGTATTATTACACTGTAATAAAGGTATAATAACACAATGTATTATTACAATGTAATAAAGGTATAATTACACATTTATTATTACATTGTAATAAAGGTATAATTACACAAAGTATTATTACACTGTAAAAAAGGTATAATAACACAATGTATTATTACACTGTAATAAAGGTATAATTACACAAAGTATTATTACACTGTAAAAAAGGTATAATAACACATTTATTATTACATTGTAATAAAGGTATAATAACACAATGTATTATTACACTGTAATAAAGGTATAATAACACAATGTATTATTACACTGTAATAAATGTATGATAACACAATGTATTATTACACTGTAATAAAGGTATAATAACAATGTATTATTACACTGTAATAAAGGTATAATTACACATTTATTATTACATTGTAATAAAGGTATAATTACACAATGTATTATTACACTGTAATAAAGTTATAATAACACAATGTATTATTACACTGTAATAAAGGTATAATAACACAATGTATTATTACAATGTAATAAAGGTATAATTACACAATGTATTATTACACTGTAATAAAGGTATAATAACACAATGTATTATTACACTGTAATAAAGGTATAATAACACAATGTATTATTACACTGTAATAAAGGTATAATAACAATGTATTATTACACTGTAATAAAGGTATAATAGCACAATGTATTATTACACTGTAATAAAGGTATAATAACACAATGTATTATTACACTGTAATAAATGTATAATAACACAAAGTATTATTACATTGTAATAAATGTATAATTACACAATGTATTATTACACTATAATAAAGGTATAATAACACAATGTATTATTACACTGTAATAAAGGTATGCTAACACAATGTATTATTACATTGTAATAAAGGTATAATTACACAATGGTATTATTGCACTGTAATAAAGGTATAATAACACAATGTATTATTACACTGTAATAAAGGTATAATAACACAATGTATTATTAAATTGTAATAAAGGTATACTTACACAATGTATTATTACACTGTAATAAAGGTATAATAACACAATGTATTATTACAATGTAATAAAGGTATAATAGCACAATGTATTATTACACTGTAATAAAGGTATAATAACACAATGTATTATTACATTGTAATAAAGGTATAATTACACAATGTATTATTGCACTGTAATAAAGGTAAATAACACAATGTATTATTGCACTGTAATAAAGGTATAATAACACAATGTATTATTACACTGTAATAAAGGTATAATAACACAATGTATTATTACACTGTAATAAAGGTATAATAACAATGTATTACACTGTAATAAAGGTATAATTACACATTTATTATTACATTGTAATAAAGGTATAATTACACAATGTATTATTACACTGTAATAAAGGTATAATAACACAATGTATTATTACACTGTAATAAAGGTATAATAACACAATGTATTATTACACTGTAATAAAGGTATAATAGCACAATGTTTTATTACACTGTAATAAAGGTATAATAACACAATGTATTATTACATTGTAATAAAGGTATAATTACACAATGGTATTATTGCACTGTAATAAAGGTGTAATAACACAATGTATTATTACATTGTAATAAAGGTATAATAACACAATGTATTATTACACTGTAATAAATGTATAATAACACAATGTATTATTACATTGTAATAAATGTATAATTACACAATGTACTATTACACTGTAATAAAGGTATAATAACACAATGTATTATTACATTGTAATAAAGGTATAATTACACAATGTATTACACTGTAATAAAGGTATAATAACACAATGTATTATTACACTGTAATAAAGGTATAATAGCACAATGTATTATTACACTGTAATAAAGGTATAATAACACAATGTATTATTACATTGTAATAAAGGTATAATTACACATTTATTATTACATTGTAATAAAGGTATAATAACACAATGTATTATTACACTGTAATAAAGGTATAATAACACAATGTATTATTACACTGTAATAAAGGTATGATAACACAACGTATTATTACACTGTAATAAAGGTATGATAACACAATGTATTATTACACTGTAATAAATGTATAATAACACAATGTATTATTACATTGTAATAAATGTATAATTACACAATGTACTATTACACTGTAATAAAGGTATAATAACACAATGTATTATTACATTGTAATAAAGGTATAATTACACAATGTATTACACTGTAATAAAGGTATAATAACACAATGTATTATTACACTGTAATAAAGGTATAATAGCACAATGTATTATTACACTGTAATAAAGGTATAATAACACAATGTATTATTACATTGTAATAAAGGTATAATTACACATTTATTATTACATTGTAATAAAGGTATAATAACACAATGTATTATTACACTGTAATAAAGGTATAATAACACAATGTATTATTACACTGTAATAAAGGTATGATAACACAACGTATTATTACACTGTAATAAAGGTATGATAACACAATGTATTATTACACTGTAATAAATGTATAATAACACAATGTATTATTACATTGTAATAAATGTATAATTACACAATGTACTATTACACTGTAATAAAGGTATAATAACACAATGTATTATTACATTGTAATAAAGGTATAATTACACAATGTATTACACTGTAATCATGGCCGTAGCCAGCTATGAGGTCACCGAGGTCCGGACCTCGGTCATTTTTTTATATTCAAAAATAAAATTTCAAGCTCTCTGAATGATTAATTAGCCGTTTAAACCGCGTCATATGTGTGTTTGCAATTCATGTCGCTGCGAGAAGGTAGAACAGTGAACGGGGCTGCGAGTGCAGCCTCCGTGTTGCCAGATCCACCGTCTTTTTGGATTCGTTTTTCCCATTTATTGCGACGCTTTAGGAAGTTAATAAAGTGGGAAGTTGAATGTTAGGGCTAGTGATATATTAATTTTCTTTTCCAAAACACAAGCTTTGAACTTATTTCGGATTATTATTATTTTTTGTTTTTTAATGTTTTTTGTGGCATTAATAAAAAAGAAGCTTAGACAAACTAATTGCTGACAGGAAGATACCACATTCGGTAAGACAAACGCAATGATCATCATAATTATCTGTAAGAAATTTACAACACTATCAAAAACAATAGCATAATACAGATCTGTATCATTATTCTAACGTTATTTGTAACTTGTTACGAAATAAAAAAATCTCTCACCTAAAAAAAAACGTACTTTCCTGTCCTGTCAGTCTCGTTGCGCGTCCTCTTCAATTACACGCGCAAATGCGGCAGAGCGCTTTATGTCACTTTATTATAAATAAAGCGCAAAAGAAACTACAAGCATGATGCAACAACATCGTAGTTGATGTCAATTTGTAAGTCATGAAATTACCAAAAAAGTGCCAATAAATTCCGCAACTTCATGTTTGGAATGATTTACATGCAGGTTTATGTTCATTCAATTTTCATTCTATTCATCAGGATCAGTGGTCATGTTCATTAACAGCTCATGTTAGTATTGTGTAGGCTATTTACCATGGTAACTGTTGTTTCCTTAACCCCAAAATGCTACTTTATTTTCACTGTGTTTTTGCACTATATTTCTAAATGACTGTGGTCTGACATACCAACTTATTTGTATTTACAAAAAGTATTTTGGAACTGCTATTTAATAGCCTTACCATATACTTTATTCATCATCAGTAGGCCTATGTGTCATATTCTTATATACAGTGTATATATATATATATATATATATATATTGTATTTTCAGAAAGTTTTGGAATATTTTTCCTCTTCCCAAATTTGTCACTACCGAAACACAATAATAAATAATTTAATAAGGCTTATGACCTATTCATATTTTGTTTACATCTACCTTCTTTGCTATTTAAAAAAAAAAAAAAAGTTTTCACAGGTAAATCAATAACAATTACAATTTTGACAATATTTCAAGTGTAATTTATAAGATTTGTTGTATTTTGAATCCAATCTTTCATTGTAAAAGGCATTGTTAATCATACTAATTTCAAAGTTAAGGATTCATTAGTTTGAATAAACATTGAACCAAACATACTAACATCTTAGTTGATAATTCAATATACTTTATTTATTTTTTAGACAAAACATCCACGTTCCGGTCGTGACGGCACATTTTCGGTAGTGACAGTAATGTTTTTGTAGCAATTACAGAATTTTAACTCTCATACTAAAACACTAGTAAAACATACTAAAATACTAATGATTTGCATAACTGTACAACAATTGTGTTTATTTCCCCCAAATAAATGATTATGTGTTCCCTTTTGTCACTACCATAACAATGATGACATGTTTCGGTCATGACTGTTCGGGACAGCCACCTCACAATTGAAAGTACCCAATAAATGATGATTTTATATATATTAAGCTTACTGATATTTTAAATATTATTGTGGGATTCAATAGATAATAGAAGGATCTTTGTAAACATATAAGATTTGAATACTTAAATGCTTTTTAAATGTGTTTTTTGGTTGTGGGACAGCAGTATGCACCAATTCTGTAGAATGGCCTATATAGGTCAAATTCCTTATAAAAAGGGTCGCAGCTTAATGTCCATGGGAAAATGTGGGTCCAATGGCCTAACCAGTTGAGAATCACTGCATTGGAGCACAAAATTACTATTACTTACCCATATAGCAATGTTTATTATGGAAATCTATTACAGTAATCAGTATTGTTACATAACAAATTGTGATGCAATAAAGAAGGTCTAAATTATCAATGTTTATCCTCCAAAACAGACAGAACAGAGAGAGTGCAGAAGGGCAAAAATGTTCCGGCAAAATACGTTACATGTATTTCTTTAAAAAAAAGCCTAAATTGAAAGATCAGGAAGACGGATATGAGGACAAAGAGGAGAGCAAGAGAGAGGAAGAGGATAGAGATCAGAAGGAGACAAATGAGATGTCAAAAAGAATGACAAAAGAATGCGTATTTTAAAGTTTAGGCTATATTGTATATAATGAGTTGCATTTGTGGGTGTTATTATAGCACAATTCTTAACACCTCACCAAGCCCGGATTACCCAATGGGCATTATGGGCACGGGCCCAGGGGCCCAAGTGAGGGGAAGAAAAAAAACCTTTTTTTTTCTTTTACATTTCCGATAACGGAGCGTATATTTGCACTAAGTGCTTGAAACTAAGTAGCTTTTGACGCGTTCGACTCGAGTTCGAAACGGCCTTTTGCCGAACTTGCTCTTCTCCCTTTTCCCAACACACATGAGATGTAAAATGTATAGCCTAACATAAAGGTCTCTAGCGTTATATTTTGCCAATGAACTCAAATTTAAACCGTGATATGGTTTTGTGCTTTATAAAACAGCACAAGACTTTAATTAATATCCTATATAGGCATTATGTTTGTGGTGCGTGATTTAAAGAAAAGTGCGCACTTTGCTCATGCGATCAAAGGGTTTATTTCTTGCAAGTGAAGACATTAGGACAAAAGTATTGTAATTTTCCTATAGTGTAATGTAAAATATACTTTTGAAATATTCATTTTCATTTATTAGGCTATATGGATTTTATGTCATAGGAATAATTATATAAATCATTATTACATTATTATACTAATTGTTTGGCATCCAAAACACCAGTGATAATGTAATGTAGACAGAAACTCTATATCATAACTAAAAAATATGTTTGAGCCCCCTTTAATGTCCAGGTACAAGTCAATGTTTTTTCTTTGTGCACAGTTCATTGAAGCCCGTTGAAGCTCTTAATTTTGAGCTCTCAAAGAGCATCAGATTGATGCATTTAACCTTAAAATGTACAAAATTTTCTTACGGGGGAGCATGCCCAATTTTTCTTACGGGGGAGCAAACCTCTGTCCCTCTCTCCCTAGAGGGACAGAGGTTTACCCAACATAGTTTTACAAAATCCTATGGGAAAGAATGATCATTTACTCCAACATAGTACAACAAAGTTCCTTTTAAGTCAGTAAACTAAAACTGTTAATGCAAAATTAAAATGTCCTTGGACAAACTATACATTTGGCCTGCTTAAGGGGGGGGCCTACAAGACATTGTGCCCAGGAGCCTCTGAATTCTTAATCCGGCCCTGCACCTCACCCCGGACCTCACTGATTTTCAAAACCTGGTTACGGCCTTGACTGTAATAAAGGTATAATAACACAATGTATTATTACACTGTAATAAAGGTATAATAGCACAATGTATTATTACACTGTAATAAAGGTATAATAACACAATGTATTATTACATTGTAATAAAGGTGTAATTACACAATGTATTATTACACTGTAATAAAGGTATAATAACACAATGTATTATTACAATGTAATAAAGGTATAATTACACATTTATTATTACATTGTAATAAAGGTATAATTACACAATGTATTATTACACTGTAATAAAGGTATAATAACACAATGTATTATTACACTGTAATAAAGGTATAATAGCACAATGTATTATTACACTGTAATAAAGGTATAATAACACAATGTATTATTACACTGTAATAAATATATAATAACACAAAGTATTATTACATTGTAATAAATGTATAATTACACAATGTATTATTACACTGTAATAAAGGTATAATAACACAATTTATTATTACATTGTAATAAAGGTATAATTACACATTTATTATTACACTGTAATAAAGGTATAATAACACAGTGTATTATTACACTGTAATAAAGGTATAATAACACAATGTATTATTACATTGTAATAAAGGTATAATTACACAATGTATTATTACACTGTAATAAAGGTATAATAACAGCATGTATTATTACACTGTAATAAAGGTATACTAACACAATGTATTATTACATTGTAATAAAGGTATAATTACACAATGTATTATTACATTGTAATAAAGGTATAATAACACAATGTATTATTACACTGTAATAAAGGTATAATAACACAATGTATTATTACACTGTAATAAAGGTATAATAACACAATGTATTATTACATTGTAATAAAGGTATAATTACACAATGTATTATTACACTGTAATAAAGGTATAATAACAGCATGTATTATTACACTGTAATAAAGGTATAATAACACAATGTATTATTACACTGTAATAAAGGTATAATAACACAATGTATTATTACATTGTAATAAAGGTATAATTACACAATGTATTATTACACTGTAATAAAGGTATAATAACAGCATGTATTATTACACTGTAATAAAGGTATAATAACACAATGTATTATTACACTGTAATAAAGGTATAATAACACAATGTATTATTACATTGTAATAAAGGTATAATTACACAATGTATTATTACACTGTAATAAAGGTATAATAACAGCATGTATTATTACACTGTAATAAAGGTATACTAACACAATGTATTATTACATTGTAATAAAGGTATAATTACACAATGTATTATTACATTGTAATAAAGGTATAATAACACAATGTATTATTACACTGTAATAAAGGTATAATAACACAATGTATTATTACACTGTAATAAAGGTATAATAACACAATGTATTATTACATTGTAATAAAGGTATAATTACACAATGGTATTATTGCACTGTAATAAAGGTATAATAACAATGTATTACACTGTAATAAAGGTATAATAACACAATGTATTATTAAATTGTAATAAAGGTATACTTACACAATGTATTATTACACTGTAATAAAGGTATAATAACACAATGTATTATTACAATGTAATAAAGTTATAATTAAACATTTATTATTACATTGTAATAAAGGTATACTTACACAATGTATTATTACACTGTAATAAAGGTATAATAACACAATGTATTATTACAATGTAATAAAGTTATAATTAAACATTTATTATTACATTGTAATAAAGGTATAATAACACAATGTATTATTACAATGTAATAAAGTTATAATTAAACATTTATTATTACATTGTAATAAAGGTATAATAACACAATGTATTATTACACTGTAATAAAGGTATAATAACACAATGTATTATTACATTGTAATAAAGGTATAATTACACAATGTATTATTACACTGTAATAAAGGTATAATAACAGCATGTATTATTACACTGTAATAAAGGTATACTAACACAATGTATTATTACATTGTAATAAAGGTATAATTACACAATGTATTATTACATTGTAATAAAGGTATAATAACACAATGTATTATTACACTGTAATAAAGGTATAATAACACAATGTATTATTACACTGTAATAAAGGTATAATAACACAATGTATTATTACATTGTAATAAAGGTATAATTACACAATGGTATTATTGCACTGTAATAAAGGTATAATAACAATGTATTACACTGTAATAAAGGTATAATAACACAATGTATTATTAAATTGTAATAAAGGTATACTTACACAATGTATTATTACACTGTAATAAAGGTATAATAACACAATGTATTATTACAATGTAATAAAGTTATAATTAAACATTTATTATTACATTGTAATAAAGGTATAATAACACAATGTATTATTACACTGTAATAAAGGTATAATAACACAATGTATTATTACACTGTAATAAAGGTATAATAACACAATGTATTATTACATTGTAATAAAGGTATAATTACACAATGGTATTATTGCACTGTAATAAAGGTATAATAACAATGTATTATTACACTGTAATAAAGGTATAATAACACAATGTATTATTACACTGTAATAAAGGTATAATAACACAATGTATTATTACAATGTAATAAAGTTATAATTAAACATTTATTATTACATTGTAATAAAGGTATAATAGCACAATGTTTTATTGCACTGTAATAAAGGTATAATAACACAATGTATTATTACACTGTAATAAAGGTATAATAGCACAATGTTTTATTGCACTGTAATAAAGGTATAATAACACAATGTATTATTACACTGTAATAAAGGTATAATAACACAGTGTATTATTACACTGTAATAAAGGTATAAAAGCACAATGTATTATTACATTGTAATAAAGGTATAATAACACAATGTATTATTACACTGTAATAAAGGTATAATAACAATGTATTACACTGTAATAAAGGTATAATAACACAATGTATTATTAAATTGTAATAAAGGTATACTTACACAATGTATTATTACACTGTAATAAAGGTATAATAGCACAATGTTTTATTACACTGTAATAAAGGTATAATAACTCAATGTATTATTACACTGTAATAAAGGTATAATAGCACAATGTTTTATTACACTGTAATAAAGGTATAATAACTCAATGTATTATTACACTGTAATAAATGTATAAATACACATTTATTATTACACTGTAATAAAGGTATAATTACACAATGTATTATTACACTGTAATAAAGGTATAATAACAAGTAATAAAGGTATAATTACACAGTGTATTATTACATTGTAATAAAGGTATAATTACACAATGTATTATTACACTGTAATAAAGGTATAATAACACAATGTATTATTACATTGTAATAAAGGTATAATTACACAATGGTATTATTGCACTGTAATAAAGGTATAATAACACAATGTATTATTACACTGTAATAAAGGTATAATAACACAATGTATTATTACATTGTAATAAAGGTATAATAACACAATGTATTATTACACTGTAATAAATGTATAATTACACAATGTACTATTACACTGTAATAAAGGTATAATAACACAATGTATTATTACATTGTAATAAAGGTATAATTACACAATGTATTACACTGTAATAAAGGTATAATAACACAATGTATTATTACACTGTAATAAAGGTATAATAGCACAATGTATTATTACACTGTAATAAAGGTATAATAACACAATGTATTATTACATTGTAATAAAGGTATAATTACACATTTATTATTACATTGTAATAAAGGTATAATAACACAATGTATTATTACACTGTAATAAAGGTATAATAACACAATGTATTATTACACTGTAATAAAGGTATGATAACACAATGTATTATTACACTGTAATAAAGGTATGATAACACAATGTATTATTACACTGTAATAAATGTATAATAACACAATGTATTATTACATTGTAATAAATGTATAATTACACAATGTACTATTACACTGTAATAAAGGTATAATAACACAATGTATTATTACATTGTAATAAAGGTATAATTACACAATGTATTACACTGTAATAAAGGTATAATAACACAATGTATTATTACACTGTAATAAAGGTATAATAGCACAATGTATTATTACACTGTAATAAAGGTATAATAACACAATGTATTATTACATTGTAATAAAGGTATAATTACACATTTATTATTACATTGTAATAAAGGTATAATAACACAATGTATTATTACACTGTAATAAAGGTATAATAACACAATGTATTATTACACTGTAATAAAGGTATGATAACACAATGTATTATTACACTGTAATAAAGGTATGATAACACAATGTATTATTACACTGTAATAAATGTATAATAACACAATGTATTATTACATTGTAATAAATGTATAATTACACAATGTACTATTACACTGTAATAAAGGTATAATAACACAATGTATTATTACATTGTAATAAAGGTATAATTACACAATGTATTACACTGTAATAAAGGTATAATAACACAATGTATTATTACACTGTAATAAAGGTATAATAGCACAATGTATTATTACACTGTAATAAAGGTATAATAACACAATGTATTATTACACTGTAATAAAGGTATAATAACACAATGTATTATTACACTGTAATAAATATATAATAACACAAAGTATTATTACATTGTAATAAATGTATAATTACACAATGTATTATTACACTGTAATAAAGGTATAATAACACAATTTATTATTACATTGTAATAAAGGTATAATTACACATTTATTATTACACTGTAATAAAGGTATAATAACACAGTGTATTATTACACTATAATAAAGGTATAATAACACAATGTATTATTACACTGTAATAAAGGTATAATAACACAATGTATTATTACATTGTAATAAAGGTATAATTACACAATGTATTATTACACTGTAATAAAGGTATAATAACAGCATGTATTATTACACTGTAATAAAGGTATACTAACACAATGTATTATTACATTGTAATAAAGGTATAATTACACAATGTATTATTACACTGTAATAAAGGTATAATAACACAATGTATTATTACACTGTAATAAAGGTATAATAACACAATGTATTATTACATTGTAATAAAGGTATAATTACACAATGGTATTATTGCACTGTAATAAAGGTATAATAACAATGTATTACACTGTAATAAAGGTATAATAACACAATGTATTATTAAATTGTAATAAAGGTATACTTACACAATGTATTATTACACTGTAATAAAGGTATAATAACACAATGTATTATTACAATGTAATAAAGTTATAATTAAACATTTATTATTACATTGTAATAAAGGTATAATAACACAATGTATTATTACACTGTAATAAAGGTATAATAACACAATGTATTATTACACTGTAATAAAGGTATAATAACACAATGTATTATTACATTGTAATAAAGGTATAATTACACAATGGTATTATTGCACTGTAATAAAGGTATAATAACAATGTATTATTACACTGTAATAAAGGTATAATAACACAATGTATTATTACACTGTAATAAAGGTATAATAGCACAATGTTTTATTACACTGTAATAAAGGTATAATAACTCAATGTATTATTACACTGTAATAAATGTATAAATACACATTTATTATTACACTGTAATAAAGGTATAATTACACAATGTATTATTACACTGTAATAAAGGTATAATAACAAGTAATAAAGGTATAATTACACAGTGTATTATTACATTGTAATAAAGGTATAATTACACAATGTATTATTACACTGTAATAAAGGTATAATAACACAATGTATTATTACATTGTAATAAAGGTATAATTACACAATGGTATTATTGCACTGTAATAAAGGTATAATAACACAATGTATTATTACACTGTAATAAAGGTATAATAACACAATGTATTATTACATTGTAATAAAGGTATAATAACACAATGTATTATTACACTGTAATAAATGTATAATTACACAATGTACTATTACACTGTAATAAAGGTATAATAACACAATGTATTATTACATTGTAATAAAGGTATAATTACACAATGTATTACACTGTAATAAAGGTATAATAACACAATGTATTATTACACTGTAATAAAGGTATAATAGCACAATGTATTATTACACTGTAATAAAGGTATAATAACACAATGTATTATTACATTGTAATAAAGGTATAATTACACATTTATTATTACATTGTAATAAAGGTATAATAACACAATGTATTATTACACTGTAATAAAGGTATAATAACACAATGTATTATTACACTGTAATAAAGGTATGATAACACAATGTATTATTACACTGTAATAAAGGTATGATAACACAATGTATTATTACACTGTAATAAATGTATAATAACACAATGTATTATTACATTGTAATAAATGTATAATTACACAATGTACTATTACACTGTAATAAAGGTATAATAACACAATGTATTATTACATTGTAATAAAGGTATAATTACACAATGTATTACACTGTAATAAAGGTATAATAACACAATGTATTATTACACTGTAATAAAGGTATAATAGCACAATGTATTATTACACTGTAATAAAGGTATAATAACACAATGTATTATTACACTGTAATAAAGGTATAATAACACAATGTATTATTACACTGTAATAAATATATAATAACACAAAGTATTATTACATTGTAATAAATGTATAATTACACAATGTATTATTACACTGTAATAAAGGTATAATAACACAATTTATTATTACATTGTAATAAAGGTATAATTACACATTTATTATTACACTGTAATAAAGGTATAATAACACAGTGTATTATTACACTATAATAAAGGTATAATAACACAATGTATTATTACACTGTAATAAAGGTATAATAACACAATGTATTATTACATTGTAATAAAGGTATAATTACACAATGTATTATTACACTGTAATAAAGGTATAATAACAGCATGTATTATTACACTGTAATAAAGGTATACTAACACAATGTATTATTACATTGTAATAAAGGTATAATTACACAATGTATTATTACACTGTAATAAAGGTATAATAACACAATGTATTATTACACTGTAATAAAGGTATAATAACACAATGTATTATTACATTGTAATAAAGGTATAATTACACAATGGTATTATTGCACTGTAATAAAGGTATAATAACAATGTATTACACTGTAATAAAGGTATAATAACACAATGTATTATTAAATTGTAATAAAGGTATACTTACACAATGTATTATTACACTGTAATAAAGGTATAATAACACAATGTATTATTACAATGTAATAAAGTTATAATTAAACATTTATTATTACATTGTAATAAAGGTATAATAACACAATGTATTATTACACTGTAATAAAGGTATAATAACACAATGTATTATTACACTGTAATAAAGGTATAATAACACAATGTATTATTACATTGTAATAAAGGTATAATTACACAATGGTATTATTGCACTGTAATAAAGGTATAATAACAATGTATTATTACACTGTAATAAAGGTATAATAACACAATGTATTATTACACTGTAATAAAGGTATAATAACACAATGTATTATTACAATGTAATAAAGTTATAATTAAACATTTATTATTACATTGTAATAAAGGTATAATAGCACAATGTTTTATTGCACTGTAATAAAGGTATAATAGCACAATGTTTTATTGCACTGTAATAAAGGTATAATAACACAATGTATTATTACACTGTAATAAAGGTATAATAACACAGTGTATTATTACACTGTAATAAAGGTATAAAAGCACAATGTATTATTAAACTGTAATAAAGGTATAATAACACAATGTATTATTACATTGTAATAAAGGTATAATAACACAATGTATTATTACACTGTAATAAAGGTATAATAACACAATGTATTATTACACTGTAATAAAGGTATAATAACACAATGTATTATTACACTGTAATAAAGGTATAATAACAATGTATTACACTGTAATAAAGGTATAATAACACAATGTATTATTAAATTGTAATAAAGGTATACTTACACAATGTATTATTACACTGTAATAAAGGTATAATAGCACAATGTTTTATTACACTGTAATAAAGGTATAATAACTCAATGTATTATTACACTGTAATAAAGGTATAATAGCACAATGTTTTATTACACTGTAATAAAGGTATAATAACTCAATGTATTATTACACTGTAATAAATGTATAAATACACATTTATTATTACACTGTAATAAAGGTATAATTACACAATGTATTATTACACTGTAATAAAGGTATAATAACAAGTAATAAAGGTATAATTACACAGTGTATTATTACATTGTAATAAAGGTATAATTACACAATGTATTATTACACTGTAATAAAGGTATAATAACACAATGTATTATTACATTGTAATAAAGGTATAATTACACAATGGTATTATTGCACTGTAATAAAGGTATAATAACACAATGTATTATTACACTGTAATAAAGGTATAATAACACAATGTATTATTACATTGTAATAAAGGTATAATAACACAATGTATTATTACACTGTAATAAATGTATAATTACACAATGTACTATTACACTGTAATAAAGGTATAATAACACAATGTATTATTACATTGTAATAAAGGTATAATTACACAATGTATTACACTGTAATAAAGGTATAATAACACAATGTATTATTACACTGTAATAAAGGTATAATAGCACAATGTATTATTACACTGTAATAAAGGTATAATAACACAATGTATTATTACATTGTAATAAAGGTATAATTACACATTTATTATTACATTGTAATAAAGGTATAATAACACAATGTATTATTACACTGTAATAAAGGTATAATAACACAATGTATTATTACACTGTAATAAAGGTATGATAACACAATGTATTATTACACTGTAATAAAGGTATGATAACACAATGTATTATTACACTGTAATAAATGTATAATAACACAATGTATTATTACATTGTAATAAATGTATAATTACACAATGTACTATTACACTGTAATAAAAGTATAATAACACAATGTATTATTACATTGTAATAAAGGTATAATTACACAATGTATTACACTGTAATAAAGGTATAATAACACAATGTATTATTACACTGTAATAAAGGTATAATAGCACAATGTATTATTACACTGTAATAAAGGTATAATAACACAATGTATTATTACACTGTAATAAAGGTATAATAGCACAATGTATTATTACAATGTAATAAAGTTATAATTAAACATTTATTATTACATTGTAATAAAGGTATAATAACACAATGTATTATTACACTGTAATAAAGGTATAATAACACAATGTATTATTACACTGTAATAAAGGTATAATAACACAATGGTATTATTGCACTGTAATAAAGGTATAATAACAATGTATTATTACACTGTAATAAAGTTATAATAACACAATGTATTATTACAATGTAATAAAGTTATAATTAAACATTTATTATTACATTGTAATAAAGGTATAATAACACAATGTATTATTACACTGTAATAAAGGTATAATAACACAATGTATTATTACACTGTAATAAAGGTATAATAACACAATGGTATTATTGCACTGTAATAAAGGTATAATAACAATGTATTATTACACTGTAATAAAGGTATAATAACAATGTATTATTACACTGTAATAAAGGTATAATAACACAATGTATTATTACAATGTAATAAAGTTATAATTAAACATTTATTATTACATTGTAATAAAGGTATAATAGCACAATGGTATTATTGCACTGTAATAAAGGTATAATTACACATTTATTATTACACTGTAATAAAGGTATAATAACACAGTGTATTATTACACTATAATAAAGGTATGATAACACAATGTATTATTACACTGTAATAAAGGTATAATAACACAATGTATTATTACATTGTAATAAAGGTATAATTACACAATGTATTATTACACTGTAATAAAGGTATAATAACAGCATGTATTATTACACTGTAATAAAGGTATACTAACACAATGTATTATTACATTGTAATAAAGGTATAATTACACAATGTATTATTACATTGTAATAAAGGTATAATAACACAATGTATTATTACTCTGTAATAAAGGTATAATAACACAATGTATTATTACACTGTAATAAAGGTATAATAACGCAATGTATTATTACATTGTAATAAAGGTATAATTACACAATGGTATTATTGCACTGTAATAAAGGTATAATAACAATGTATTATTACACTGTAATAAAGGTATAATAACACAATGTATTATTAAATTGTAATAAAGGTATACTTACACAATGTATTATTACACTGTAATAAAGGTATAATAACACAATGTATTATTACAATGTAATAAAGTTATAATTAAACATTTATTATTACATTGTAATAAAGGTATAATAACACAATGTATTATTACACTGTAATAAAGGTATAATAACACAATGTATTATTACACTGTAATAAAGGTATAATAACACAATGTATTATTACATTGTAATAAAGGTATAATTACACAATGTATTATTACATTGTAATAAAGGTATAATTACACAATGGTATTATTGCACTGTAATAAAGGTATAATAACAATGTATTATTACACTGTAATAAAGGTATAATAACACAATGTATTATTACAATGTAATAAAGTTATAATTAAACATTTATTATTACATTGTAATAAAGGTATAATAGCACAATGTTTTATTGCACTGTAATAAAGGTATAATAACACAATGTATTATTACACTGTAATAAAGGTATAATAACACAGTGTATTATTACACTGTAATAAAGGTATAATAGCACAATGTATTATTAAACTGTAATAAAGGTATAATAACACAATGTATTATTACATTGTAATAAAGGTATAATAACACAATGTATTATTACACTGTAATAAAGGTATAATAACACAATGTATTATTACACTGTAATAAAGGTATAATAACACAATGTATTATTACACTGTAATAAAGGTATAATAACAATGTATTACACTGTAATAAAGGTATAATAACACAATGTATTATTAAATTGTAATAAAGGTATACTTACACAATGTATTATTACACTGTAATAAAGGTATAATAGCACAATGTTTTATTACACTGTAATAAAGGTATAATAACTCAATGTATTATTACACTGTAATAAAGGTATAATAGCACAATGTTTTATTACACTGTAATAAAGGTATAATAACTCAATGTATTATTACACTGTAATAAATGTATAAATACACATTTATTATTACACTGTAATAAAGGTATAATTACACAATGTATTATTACACTGTAATAAAGGTATAATTACACAATGTATTATTACACTGTAATAAAGGTATAATAACACAATGTATTATTACACTGTAATAAAGGTATAATAACACAATGTATTATTACACTGTAATAAAGGTATAATAACACAATGTATTATTACATTGTAATAAAGGTATAATTACACAATGGTATTATTGCACTGTAATAAAGGTATAATAACACAATGTATTATTACACTGTAATAAAGGTATAATAACACAATGTATTATTACATTGTAATAAAGGTATAATAACACAATGTATTATTACACTGTAATAAATGTATAATAACACAATGTATTATTACATTGTAATAAATGTATAATTACACAATGTACTATTACACTGTAATAAAGGTATAATAACACAATGTATTATTACATTGTAATAAAGGTATAATTACACAATGTATTACACTGTAATAAAGGTATAATAACACAATGTATTATTACACTGTAATAAAGGTATAATAGCACAATGTATTATTACACTGTAATAAAGGTATAATAACACAATGTATTATTACATTGTAATAAAGGTATAATTACACATTTATTATTACATTGTAATAAAGGTATAATAACACAATGTATTATTACACTGTAATAAAGGTATAATAACACAATGTATTATTACATTGTAATAAAGGTATAATTACACAGTGTATTATTACATTGTAATAAAGGTATAATTACACAATGTATTATTACACTGTAATAAAGGTATAATAACACAATGTATTATTACATTGTAATAAAGGTATAATTACACAATGGTATTATTGCACTGTAATAAAGGTATAATAACACAATGTATTATTACACTGTAATAAAGGTATAATAACACAATGTATTATTACATTGTAATAAAGGTATAATAACACAATGTATTATTACACTGTAATAAATGTATAATAACACAATGTATTATTACATTGTAATAAATGTATAATTACACAATGTACTATTACACTGTAATAAAGGTATAATAACACAATGTATTATTACATTGTAATAAAGGTATAATTACACAATGTATTACACTGTAATAAAGGTATAATAACACAATGTATTATTACACTGTAATAAAGGTATAATAGCACAATGTATTATTACACTGTAATAAAGGTATAATAACACAATGTATTATTACATTGTAATAAAGGTATAATTACACATTTATTATTACATTGTAATAAAGGTATAATAACACAATGTATTATTACACTGTAATAAAGGTATAATAACACAATGTATTATTACACTGTAATAAAGGTATGATAACACAATGTATTATTACACTGTAATAAATGTATAATAACACAATGTATTATTACATTGTAATAAAGGTATAATTACACAATGTATTACACTGTAATAAAGGTATAATAACACAATGTATTATTACACTGTAATAAAGGTATAATAGCACAATGTATTATTACACTGTAATAAAGGTATAATAACACAATGTATTATTACATTGTAATAAAGGTGTAATTACACAATGTATTATTACACTGTAATAAAGGTATAATAGCACAATGTATTATTACAATGTAATAAAGTTATATTTAAACATTTATTATTACATTGTAATAAAGGTATAATAACACAATGTATTATTACACTGTAATAAAGGTATAATAACACAATGTATTATTACACTGTAATAAAGGTATAATTACACAATGGTATTATTGCACTGTAATAAAGGTATAATAACAATGTATTATTACACTGTAATAAAGGTATAATAACAATGTATTATTACACTGTAATAAAGGTATAATAACACAATGTATTATTACAATGTAATAAAGGTATAATAGCACAATGTATTATTGCACTGTAATAAAGGTATAATAACACAATGTATTATTACACTGTAATAAAGGTATAATAGCACAATGTTTTATTGCACTGTAATAAAGGTATAATAACACAATGTATTATTACACTGTAATAAAGTTATAATAACACAGTGTATTATTACACTGTAATAAAGGTATAATAGCACAATGTTTTATTGCACTGTAATAAAGGTATAATAACACAATGTTTTATTACACTGTAATAAAGGTATAATAGCACAATGTTTTATTGCACTGTAATAAAGGTATAATAACACAATGTATTATTACACTGTAATAAAGGTATAATAACACAGTGTATTATTACACTGTAATAAAGGTATAATAGCACAATGTATTATTAAACTGTAATAAAGGTATAATAACACAATGTATTATTACATTGTAATAAAGGTATAATAACACAATGTATTATTACACTGTAATAAAGGTATAATAACACAATGTATTATTACACTGTAATAAAGGTATAATAACACAATGTATTATTACACTGTAATAAAGGTATAATAACAATGTATTACACTGTAATAAAGGTATAATAACACAATGTATTATTAAATTGTAATAAAGGTATACTTACACAATGTATTATTACACTGTAATAAAGGTATAATAGCACAATGTTTTATTACACTGTAATAAAGGTATAATAACTCAATGTATTATTACACTGTAATAAAGGTATAATAGCACAATGTTTTATTACACTGTAATAAAGGTATAATAACTCAATGTATTATTACACTGTAATAAATGTATAAATACACATTTATTATTACACTGTAATAAAGGTATAATTACACAATGTATTATTACACTGTAATAAAGGTATAATAACAAGTAATAAAGGTATAATTACACAGTGTATTATTACATTGTAATAAAGGTATAATTACACAATGTATTATTACACTGTAATAAAGGTATAATAACACAATGTATTATAACATTGTAATAAAGGTATAATTACACATTTATTATTACATTGTAATAAAGGTATAATAACACAATGTATTATTACACTGTAATAAAGGTATAATAACACAATGTATTATTACACTGTAATAAAGGTATAATAACACAATGTATTATTACACTGTAATAAAGGTATAATAACAATGTATTATTACACTGTAATAAAGGTATAATTACACATTTATTATTACATTGTAATAAAGCTATAATTACACAATGTATTATTACACTGTAATAAAGGTATAATAACACAATGTATTATTACACTGTAATAAAGGTATAATTACACATTTATTATTACATTGTAATAAAGGTATAATTACACAATGTATTATTACACTGTAACAAAGGTATAATAACACAATGTATTATTACACTGTAATAAAGGTATAATAACACAATGTATTATTACACTGTAATAAATGTATAATAACACAATGTATTATTACACTGTAATAAAGGTATAATAACTCAATGTATTATTACACTGTAATAAAGGTATAATTACACAATGTATTATTACATTGTAATACTGCGCTACAATAAAATTAAAATAGCCCCACATCATCACATAGCCTTCACCATACCTAGAGATTGGCATGGTTTTATTTCAGTTAGCCTAATAGCTGCTTTGATTTGCATTGAGAGATGATCTTATGGAAAGTACTCCATGCCAATCTCTATGGTGAAGGCTATGTGATGATGTGGGGCTATTTTAATTCCAAAGGCCAAGGGAACTTTATCAGGATGCATAGTATCCTGGATCCATGAAGTAACTGGCCTTTAAAAATAAAAATCTGCCTGCCTCTATGGGAATTTAACATAGGGGTGTCCAGACTTATGCACCCTGTATTTTAAGGAAGAACATTTATTTATTCACGATACATTATTCATGCACAAAGAAAATTGGTATCCTTAAAGGTTGGATTTTTCCTAATTTTTTTAATTAAGGCATTAAGTTCAATTTCCAAAAGATGATTTTTTTTATTCCTCTTTTTAGTCAACTTTAGCATGGGTGTCTAAACTTATGCATAGCACTGTATATGCCACCTCTGCAGTGCAAAGATGAAATTTGTTGCTACTGATTTCATTTGATTGGTAACTTATTCTTCCTGATTGCGTCTTATTGTAACTCAATTTATGAATTTGACATAAGATGACATTTAATAAGGTTAAAGAAAAAGCCCCGGCAAGTCATTTTATAGTCAAATATCGCCTTATAATGGGAAGGTTAATTTGTCAATGATCAGAAGGTGCTGCTAAATTTTTGACTGTGCTCCTAAACTTTTTAAATGAAAAAGAAATGTAAGCGTAGAGCCCTGCATCCAAATTAAGTTTTGGTGGTCTGGACCCCAGAAGCATGCACAGCGATGCAGAAGGGTCCCTCACAAAGATTAAGACTGTAGTACAAACAATGCTGCAGGACAAGAAGTTGGCAGGAGGCGTCTCTGCTGGTAGGAAAAACTTAGGGAGAGAAGAAGTTACTGTTGTGTTAGTGTGAAAGTGTCTAAGATTTTTTTCAACACAGAAGATATCTACAGTACACTGCTTACCTTTTTATGTGTACAGACGCTGTGCTGTGTATTTGTCCAATGAAAGATTAATAAAATGACATATTATATTTTACCTATTTGTAATTTTTTTTTTTTTTCTCTTATTCCAGGTGATGTAATCATACAACAGTTCCAGAGCTTTCTCTCTCTTGAGGCGAGAGATGAGAGATTCTCCTCCTTCCAGCCACTGAAGGAGCGACTTGATGTCTTCCTGCATTCAGCCCTCAGCAAGTCTTATCCAGAGCTATATGTTTTCTCAGAGCCTTCTACTTCTGTCCCACGGACAAGCCATGGTGGAAAGAGGGTTTTCCATCAACAAGGAGGTTGAAACATGCAACATCCTTGAAAAGTCGATGGAAGCTTTGAGGCTGATATGTGACAAGATCAGTGTCTGTGGGGGTGTTTTGAAGGTACCTCTCACAAAGGAGCTCATGGCTTCAGTAGCCTGTGCAAGGTCAAGGTACAGGAGTTACCTGGAAGATGAACGGAAGAAGAAACAGAGTTCCACACAGGACCTCAAAAGAAAAGCAGTGCAAGAGGAGAT
Organism: Abramis brama; assembly: GCF_963993115.1. NCBI lineage: Eukaryota > Metazoa > Chordata > Actinopteri > Cypriniformes > Leuciscidae > Abramis > Abramis brama. Next base: position 11,644,272 of record NC_139975.1, read on the forward strand.
GGAAGACCTGAAAAGGAAACGAACGGTTCTGACAGAGGTGTGCGACTCCCTCCAAACAGATGCTGATAAGTTAGCCGAGCAGGCAGAGGGGAAATCTGGGACATTAATGGCACAACTGATCACGAAGTCCAACATCCTCAGAAGACATAGTAAAGAAAAACGGAACGAATTGGTCCAAACTGAGAAGCTGCTGGAAACAAAATCAGAAGAACTGAGGCACATGTCAGCATGATTGTTGTTGAGGGTGGAGCAAAGTTTTGTTTTGTTTTTTAATAAACTTTGCTTTGATTTACTATCCCAGCCTATTTGATTTTTTTTTGTATCCGAGTGGTCTATAGTCTTTATCACAAACTAAAACTGTTAAGTTAAAAGTATCACTGATGTAAATGGTTACAGCTTGAAGTGGCGGTGAGGTAATAAAAAATATTGAGAAGTTCTTGAAAAAGTCTTGAAAAGGTATTAAAATTAACTTCAAGATTCCTGCATATACCCTGTAAATGTTTCAAAGTTAAAAATGTTGATATTGGAAAATAGTATTTTAACTCCTTGATTTTACATTAATGCTGTGATATTTCAATATCTGTTATTAAAAAGTGTGTTCATTTATCCTATTTTTGTTAAATTACCAGTGGGGAGAGTGAAGTGTGGTCCAATAATAAAAAAAATGCATTAAACATGAAACCTGTTTTTTAATTTTAGTATTAACCTGACATGAATGGAAATCAATAAAGTTTAAAAAGCCAAAACGAGGAACGGGATTGGAGGGGAGCTTTACGTCCTCTCACTCGGGGTTCCGCAATCGGGCCACGTTAAAACCGAGCGCTCGCAGAGCAATCGGACCTAGATTCATGCCGAGGATCGGCCGAGTGTTTCAGCTTTAATCGGGCCGCTTTCGGCCCGCACAATTTTTGCTAGCTGGGATGAACCTGACACAAGTACAACTGATTTCGGCCTATACTGTATGGCCCATTCAGAAAAAAACGTTAGTCAGCCAGATGTTTGGAACTATATGAGGGCGAGTAAATTGTTACATTTATTTATTTATTTTTTATAAAAAGCTGCAGCTGTGGCGTCACAGGCAGCGCGGGTTCCTTATGACGTCACTGAGTTGTTCAGGTCAGCAGCGATTATCAGAATCAGTCACTAACTAAAGTGTTACAAACGCAGTCTACAGCTTTAACAATGTTATGCAGATTTTACTACATTTGTTTGCTACTTTGAAGCAACCCCTCCCCTCGTCATTGGACTCGTGGGTAAGCTTTTTGAGGTGTTAACCATTTGGGCTGTGATTGCTTAATCTCCCCAGTAACTTACAACAAAGATGAAAGACTTATTGACTGTCACAGCCTTTGTTTGGGGGACATTCAGTATACTCACAGCCTTAAATGTTATACTGCAGAACATTACAATCAGACACCATCCTCTGTTAATGATGTTTATTAGGACTGATGTTTCACTGGAGAATGGAAATGTGGCAATTTTCTCACAAAATGTACAGTGTGTACACAACACAGGGACAGAATAGGACACGGACAAGTAAGGTGCCCTGGGAAGAACTGAACACAACAGGCGTTCGGGGTGAACCCAGGGTGAAGACACTACCTCATAGGCCTTTCCCGATTTAGTCCATCCTTACCTCACTGGTCCATAGGTGTCAAATAAATTAAGAAATAGGGAAAGAATGAAACAACAACAGCAGACTCTGAAAACGCTACAACCCTAGTGTTTAAACAAATACTGCTACAACCCTAGTGTTTGGACAAATACTGCTCTGTCGTCTTTTGTTTTCTTTCTTCCTCTTTGCAGATAAACACTTGATGGCTCTCCTGAGACCCATATGCAAAGACCTCCTCACCTGCATATGAAGCCACAACCTCAAGAAAACAACTAGACCCACTGCAGAGCCAACCAACACAGAAGAAAAATACACAACGCAGAGACATACGAAACCTTCAGTCATCCATCGACATGATCAAGACTACAAGCCTGCACCATTACATGAGTGCTGCACCGGGTTAATGTCAAGTTAACCAACAAGCAATCTTGATCTTTCAACAAAATTACACACCAGATGACTGAAGATAATTCTTCATGGTTCAGAAACTTGTTCACGAGAAAATGAGTTCCAACCATAAAAGAAAAAAAAAAAACACAGCGCAGAGACATAACGGACCCTAATCGCATGTTTGTTTCTGTGTCAGCATGCAATTACAGATGAACAACACAGAGCAAGTTATATGTGCCTGTAACTTACACCAGTTACAAGAATGAACTTTATGTGTCTAAATTTGTATTTTTTGTGAGAATTTTTAAGAACTCTCAAAGAGGGGACTGAAGGATTCAAATTTAAGAATCTATTTCAAATATGCTTCCTTACATAACATCACGGTAAATAATATTGTATTTAGTGTTTAAGGGTAAGATAATGATTCTGCTCAGCAAAGTTGCCTTTCCTGTTTTCTCCTCATTGTCTTTAATGGCTCTTTGAGTCCCAGTATCACTCAGAACTGATGGGATTAGCACACGAATGATTCACTAAGAATCTCACCTTTTGTTCTGCAAATGGCTTTCGGACCCAAATGGCCCTTGGAGCCTTATGCTGATTGAATTAGGATTGGCTAGACCCTTAGTCTAGGGTGTTACCTTAACCTGTATACTCATTTACATGCTTTGTTTGAATTTGTCTCCACCCCCAAAAGTCCCTCCTCCTAAAATGCCTATAAGATACCATGTAAAGTTATGTTAGATTAGATCATGTTGGAAGTTTCTACAGCCGCGTAAAGTGGAGTTCTCAATAAAGAATAACTTCTGTTGAACGCGATCCCAACTGTCTCACTGGTCTCTGCTTCGATGAAAGAAAACTTTACAACACTACCCTCCTTAGTCGACTATCATCCATTGGTATCACCCACATTCCCATAGCCTGGTTTACTTCATACATTTCTGATCGCACACAGTTCATACAACTCAAATCCCAGAAATCCGTTACCTTCCCCGTCTCCGCTGGAGTGCCCCAAGGCTCTGTATTGGGGCCTCTCCTTTTTATCATCTACATTCTCCCTCTTGGTCACATCCTCCGTAAACATAACATTAAATTTCATTGCTACGCGGACGACACCCAGCTCTACCTCTCTACTAAACCATCCTCTTTACTCCCACCAACCTCTCTCACCCTCTGTCTCCAAGAAATCCACTCTTGGTTCTCATCCAACTTTCTCAAACTGAACAGTTCAAAAACCGAAGTCCTCCTGGTGGGCACACCTCATACTCTCTCCAAAGCCAATAAAGTTTCCATTGCCATTGATAATTCAATTGTCCTTCCCTCCCCTCAGGTTAAGAGTCTGGGTGTCGTCCTCGACAGCACATTATCTTTCCACTCTCACATTAATAGCATCACTCGGTCCGCCTATTTCCACCTGCGTAACATCTCCCGTCTCCGTCCCTCTCTCACTCCCCAAACCACCGCCATCCTGGTTCACAGTCTCCTCACATCTCGGATAGATTACTGCAACTCACTCCTGTTTGGTCTCCCTAATAAGTCGCTCCAGAAGCTGCAGCTCCTACAGAACTCTGCTGCACGCCTGATTACTCGGACCCCCATCTCTCATCATATCACTCCCATCTTGCAACAACTTCACTGGCTTCCCATCAAACAGAGGATCATCTTTAAAATACTTCTCATTACTTTCAAAGCAGTTCACAATATGGCTCCTCCATACATCTCAGATCTCCTCCATTTAAACATCCCGACCCGTTCACTCCGTTCCTCCCATACCTGCCAGCTTTCTGTCCCCCCTGCACGTCTTGTCACAATGGGGAGCAGGGTGTTTAGTCGCTCTGCTCCCCATCTTTGGAATTCCCTCCCTCCAGACCTTCATACCATGGACTCATTTCACCTCTTCAAATCCAAACTCAAAACTCTTTTGTTCAGACAGTCATATTCCACCTGACCCATATCACCTCAATGTTGTCTTGCCAATTTTATTGTTTACTGTTTTAATGTTTTTATCTGCTTTGTACAGTGTCCTTGGGTGTCCTGATAAGGCGCTTTTAAATAAAATGTATTATTATTATTATTATTATTATAACTGTGAATATGCACAGTTAGATAGGATAGCTGGTTGTTGCACTGAAGGATAGAGGGCAACATAACAGCATAACACATCAGTGTGCACATTTTAAAAATCTGTGTGTATAATGCAGCGCAAGTCGCCGAAGCGACCGAAACTGCATGAATATGCGCAGTTCAAACACAATGGTTAGTTACGTTGAAGGGCAACATAACAGCATAACGCTTCAGTGTGTACACAGATGCAGCGCAAGTCGCCGTAGCGACAAACTGTGACTATACACAGTTAGATAGAATAGCTATGTGCACTGAAGGATACAGGGCAACGTGATAGCATAGTTACATTAGTACAAAAACACAGCGTCAGAGGCATAGCGACATCGACTGTGAATACGTAGTTAATCAGAATAGCCAGTTGCACTGAGGATACAGGGCAATATATAATGGCATAAATCATAGACACATATCAATGTGTACATAACACAGCGTCAGTGGCATCGCACAACAACTGTGAATACGTAGTAATCAGAATAGCCATTTGCACTGAAGGATACAGGGCAACACACAACGGCAAAAATCATACACATAACAGTGTGTAGTGTGTACGTAACACAGCGTCAGTTGCATCACGCAATAACTGTGAAATAGTACTGCGTAGTAATCAGAATAGCTATTTGCACTGAAAAATACAGGGCAATATATAATGGCATAAATCCTAACACATAACAGTGTGTAGTGTGTACGTAACACAGCGTCAGTTGCATCGCACAACAACTGTGAATACGTAGTAATCAGAATAGCCATTTGCACTGAAGGATACAGGAACAGGGCAATATATAATGGCATAAATCATACACATAACAGTGTGTAGTGTGTACATAAACACAGCGTCAGTTGCATCGCACGACAACTGTGAATACGTGGTAATCAGAATAGCCAGTTGCACTGAAGGATACAGGGCAATTTATAGCGGCATAAATCATGAACACATATCGTGTGCGGTGTGTACGTAAACACAGCGTCATTTGCATCGCACAACAACTGTGAATACGTGGTAATCAGAATAGCCAGTTGCACTGAAGGATACAGGGCAATTTATAGCGGCATAAATCATGAACACATATCAGTGTGCAGTGTGTACATAAACACAGAGTCAGTGGCGTAGCGACAACAACTGAATACGTAGTTAAATCAGCATGGCCAGTTGCACTGAAGGATACAGGGCAGCCTGACAACATAAGCTGTAAGCACATCAAAATGTAATGTTACATAGGCCCAGCGTCAACAGCATAAGCGGTAACGACTGCGCAACCCCGTAGTCAAGACTGACTAGAAGGGGGGTAAACAGTCACCGAATTGTGGCTGTGCACTTCCATTGTCAGAGCGGGGCGTCTAGAGGCAAGCCAGGGAAGGACCCACATCTGACGCGGCGCTCTCCGTGGCCCGTGTTGCCACATTACCGGTCCCGCCATCTGCCAACGGTGAAGATCCGGTTCATTCGGATTCGGAGCCGATTGGCGGGCTGGACTTAGCCGAATTTAGGGGGGACAAAGTACCGACGAAGAGAGACATCGAGGAAGGCTGGACCGTAATAGAGACTCATAGCATCCGGCGCCTTTTAGACACGGAGCCATGGCCTTTGCCTCGTCTCTCTAGACGCACGTCTTGCGCACGACTTACCATAGGACGTCGTAGAAGACGGAGTCTTTCTTGAAGTAGCCTGGCTGAGATACCGGGCTAAAGTATCCTTTTCAACGGAACCTATCGCGTTGAGTCCTTCTAGCGAGCCCGCGAAAAGGACCGGAGTGGCGACGGGCAGCGTCAACTCGTCTTTGGGTGGGAGAGGGCCCACCAGCGGCCTGCTGGCGGCAGTGGGCCTCATCCCCGCTGATTCCCGGGTTTATTCCCCTGTGGGCGCGCACTGGCAGTCCGGCACATGCCTGTCGTCCGTGAGTGCGGCCTCGGTTGATCCTTGTTAGGGTAGAGCGAGTCAATAGGACCCGCACATATCTGGCATATAGCAGCCATCGGATGCGGGGAGGAAACATGGTGAGTAACCTCTATTGCAACTTCCACGATGACTTCAGATAAGACTTCTAGCGTGAAGAAAGAGATTTTGATGTAATTGTCGCGCCCATGCTATTTATACTGCCCGCGGACAGGTCAGCATTTGCATGTTTCGCGTCAATTGGCCAGCTGTCTAAAGCTGGCGTTAGCCTATAAGATTTCAGTGAAAATGGAGAAGGAAGGAGTTCCCATATACGTCAGTATGACGTAATGTCGAAGTGACCGCCTTGAAAGGGAACTTCCTCACGTAATAACCTAGAATACTGTCTAACACTTGATGGCTGCTCTGTTAAGTCTTCGTCTTCGGTTAGGAACCTGGGTGTGCTCTTTGATACCAATCATTCATTTGAAAGTCATGTGTTAGAATCTGTAAAACTGCATTTTTCCATCTTAAATTACGCCATATGCTCTCATTGACAAATGCAGAACAGTTAGTTCATGCGTTCATGACCTCAAGGCTAGATTATTGTAATTCTCTACTGGGTGGTTGCCCTGCACGCTTAATAAACAAACTACAGCTGGTCCAAAACGCAGCAGCTCAAGTTCTTACCAGAACCAGGAAGTATGACCATAATTTCCCTAAAGGGACAATAAATAAATATACAGGGTGGGCCATTTATATGGATACACCGTAATAACATGGGAATGGTTGGTGATATTAAAGTCCTGTTTGTGGCACATTAGTATATATTAGTACACACCACCCATCTTGAGGAGTTTGCCCCCTCACATATACTAATGTGCCACAAACAGGACTTTAATATCACCAACCATTCCCATGTTATTACGGTGTATCCATATAAATGGCCCACCCTGTACTACTATATATATATATATATAAGTACTTCTCAAAATACTTTGGAAAAACTCTCAAATATATATATATTGCTATCAGTGTGAAAACATTTTATCTATAAAAAAAGTGTTTCTCTCAAAACGCTTTTCTTTGCTCTCGATGCAATTTCTTGCTCTCTTGTCAGGATTTTGCTTTCACTGTGAAAATTGTGTCATGGGCGGGGCCACGTTCCTATTGGCCAGTCGGGTGAGCATCGTCTTGTCTTGGGAGTCGAACTGAATCATTACACCATTGTTCGGTTCACCGGCATATATGCCGCCTCTTAGTGTTTTTTGTGAGATGACTGAAGCCCGAACACAATGAGGTTAGTATGGTATTACAGGCTGCATAACTAGTGAAACAGAGTCCAAGCGCCTCGAGTTTGGAACAAAAGCCACTTTTTTCTTCTTCTTTTTTTTTATTACTTACCCTAAGGCCCATCCTCACCATGCCCCCTTTCTCAATGAGGTCAGGGAGATACGAAAGAAACAGTGTTTAATATTATGTGCCTGACATGAAACAACACGGTCAAGATAACAATTTTTCGGGTTAAACAAAACACCCCTCACTGGCTCAAATGTGTTGCCTAAAATCTTACCTTGAAATTTCAAAGCAGGTTGAAAACAGGTGAAAAGTATACATTTTGATAGATCTGACTTGAATGTGCTCACATCAGTGTAGACTATAGGCAAAATAGCTGATTTGTAATGACTTTATAAACAAAAGTAAATCTGTGGGAAAAGAGGATGGGAAAGAAGTGAAATGGAAGAGAATTGCTGGGGTTTGAGGTTTCACATTCAGTTCATGGTTTCAGCAGAAAGTTAGCCTATAAATAGTTATTGTAGTTTTAATACAGAGTGATGAAAAAAGAAATGAAGAGCTGGATGTAAAGAACCTTTTGTGTTATAGGCCTGTTTAATAAATAAATATTTATTTTAAACTTCTTGGATAATAATACATTTTCGCAGTCAGATCAGATGAATTGGAATTGCAACTGTTTTACAAAAAACACAAACTGATTTTACATAGCTACATCAATTATATTTATTTGTTACAACTGTAAAGCTACGAATATTAAATTATTATGGGATTTCATTCAGTGTTTTCAGAATCTTTACTTTGTAAAATAAATTTGCTTCTCTATTTTTAAAATGAACATAATTTATGTTAATGACAGTAATATTTATTGAACAAAAATGAATTATTTTATCAAAATAAACAGAAAATAGTACAGACTTTGCTAAAGTGATTGTTTTGAACAAGTATTAAGTTAGACATTATTAAAAACATATTTTAGCTTGCCTAATTAGGCTAGGCCTATTTGTATCAATAATTTGTGCCTTTTGAACCATGCTGATGGTGAGCCTTTTACACCATGCGTGGGATAAAAGGCCCACCTTGCCACCTCATACATTTATAAGATTTTTAAACAAAATTAACCACTTTTATGATTTATTTTCACACAAAATGTTTTGCAATGAAACCATATGGGAGTAGTGAAAAGCACATTTGTCTTAAGGTGTGCCTTTATGTAGGCTACCCTGCCGAAGGAAGTCTTGTTTGTAAAGGCGAAGGTTGACGGCAGTCAGATACTGTCACCTGCTGGTTAGACAGTCTTGCTTGTTTGTTTCTACAATGGACGCTCTCGTCGCATAGCAGCCGACAGGAGCTGCTATTTGAAACCAACCAAACCAAGCGGATAATTGATCATTTGGAAAAGTACACAAAGTAGGCTAATATACGTCACTAAAGTAACAGCATACTCGTTATAAATCACAATCTGGGTCATCGCTTGTTTTTCTTTATTTGCGTATTTGATCCCATAATTCAACTAGCTAAGCAGAGAACGTGAAAATGATTTAAATGATCGAATCTTTTCATGCACTGAATCGCTCATCTCTCGCTTGTGAAGCGCGCGAATGAATCTTTGAATTCAAACGACTCAAATTAAATCGAGTCATTGGGGTGAATAAAAAAAAATCTGTACAACACAAAATTATGTAGCCTACCCTCAATTTAATAAATAAACACAATCAAGTTTACATTTTTTTGCGTGTAAATATTATTCAGAAGCCTATTAGCTGCTATACTATACAGTCTAAACATATCGTAGCCTACCAACTACTAGGAGATTCACATTCCCCTTAAAAAAAAAACTAGTCAATTCTGTTCGAAAACTTCCCCGGCCAATCAGCAGCGAGCTTTCACGTTCTAACTCCGCCCTATTCATACTCTTTTCTTTACAGCAGTGAGCTGTGTGCAAGACTGTCGCATATGATTCAATCCACATCATCTTCATCATCATCATCATCATGAACCGAATAGCTGACGTGATGATTGTATTGCCTCAAAATGGTTAGGAGGGGACGGATTATTCTGGGGTGTAAATTAAGACCTTGAAAGTATGCCTTTGTTACATGTGCCTCCTAGCGAAAGTTGAGTTGCCTCCGTTCTGCATTTTCGTGAGCCGCGAAGATACATTGTTACGGACTCTGAATTTTAAGCGTCGGCTCTGGTGCTGCTCATGTCGCACAGCGCTCACGCTGCATTGACAGTCGGTACTCTGGCTAGAGGCGAGCAGTGAGTGAGCTCTCCCCGTTCACCGGCGACCATAGTGAGTGTCTGCCTCGAAAACCGATTTTGCGCGCACAATGGCCGGACGCCGCGGTTGTGTGAATTCGCTATGGTCAGGGAGCGATCGGGTTCGCATCGGAGAGCGGCTGAAAGCCACTCTGGCCGGCATAATGGAGCTGGACCTTCTTAGAGGACGACAACTAGAGATGGTGGATGCGGTACTGGACGTGAATGAAGCGCCCGCTCACCAGGGGGAAGGACTGGAAAGCGCCGCCGAGGATGGTGCCGCAACCTCCCGCAGGCAACAGGTCAGTGGGGACGTGGGAAAATACCACAGGAATATAATGTTCCTTGTAATTGTAACTTTGATCTCGTCGTCGAGGTGGAACCCTGCTGGTGGCGGCACCTGCTAAACGTTTTGGTGTCACTGGCATCCAGTGGAGCTCAGGTTGCATGAGCACCTTTACAGGACGCTGCTGCTGACTGTTTACATTTCAGAATTGTACACACCTTTTTCTTCAACGTGTCAAGGTTGAGTTGTAGTGCATAGCTATTTTAGGCCACTGCACTGCACACAATGCATGTTGATTGCGCCTTTGGAAAATACAAAATGCCTCTTAGTGGAGTCATGTGGGGGACAGCAGGGTAAGCTGTGTCATTTTTAATTTGTCTTACAGAAAAGGAGAAATTAAAAAATATGTTTGTTATCAAATGTAGTCAGAAAGCATCTATAAAAATATAGAAATATGACTTCTTGGGGAAAAGGTAGTTGCCCCATGTTGGGGGTAAGTTGAATCAATATGTTTTGAAAAAAAAATTACACAACTAAATTACTAATATATTTATCTCATTCCTTTTTTCAAACTTTTTATTTAAATGTTTTCTCTCATTCCAATGGTTCATTTTTGCAGAAACCAGCCAGAGAAAAATGCTTAAAGGGATAGTTCACCCCAAAATGAATATTCTGTCATTAATTACTCGCCCTCATATCGTTCCAAACCTGTAAGACCTTCGTTCGTCTTCGGAACACAACTAATTGGGCTATTTTAACTGATGTCTTTACTACCTATCTGGGCCTTGAAAGTAGTCGTTGCATTTCTGTCTATGGAGGGGTCAGAAAGCTCTCGGATTTCATCAAAAATATCTCATTTGTGTTACGGGTTTGGAACGACATGAGGGTGAGTAATTAATGACAGAATTTTAATTTTTGGGTGAACTAATCCTTTAATATTCAGAATTTTTCATTTTAATTCAATACCGATAATTCTTTATATTTGAAAGCCGATAACCGATATATTGTTCGATAAATCGAAATCGAAATTTTTATATAATTTTTGAGAGCCTGATTACAAAAACAAAAGTCTCACCATCAAAAGCCATGTCCCAAGTACACAATTATAATGTTCTCATTATAATTTGATGTAGCCTATACAGCCTAAATGACAGCACATGTTGCACTTAACTGTATTTTCCTTTTTTGAAGTGGTTCCAATCATATTTTGTGAGTAATTGAAAACCATTGTGGCATCTGAAGTGTCTCAGCTGATGGAAATAATTAATTATTTATCTGCTTTAATATATCGGCCAAATATCTGATACTGATATGGTGGCAGATATATTGTGTATCCCTAAATTCAACAATTTTTTTTTACATTTTGCAGTTGTATTTGTAGTTTTAAGTAATGGTAATATGTTTCTACAATTTCCCATTTTGGGAAAACTGCTTTATTCAATAATTAAATAATTTGGATACATTTTTTAAATGTTTTTATACGTTGTCAATTCACCAACATACATTATATATTTTTAGATCTGTATAAATTTGCTTTGATGTTAAATTAATTTCACCTGTCTTGTAAAAAAATTACTTTGGCATGCAAATGAGAGTTTTTTGGGGTTTTTTTTGTATAAAAATGCTTTTTAATTTTTTCATATGCATCTCTCAAAAGTAGACAGCTGTATAGGAAGGGCTCTTTCTAATTTATATGGTCATGTGACAAATAATGCACTGTATTGTAGATTAAGAGGGTGACACAATTTACCCAGTGACATATCAATCTCCTATTAATCTACACATACTGTCTGTATGTTGGACAGACAAAATGTTTTACTAACAAAATGTTGATTTTGTCATGGTGATGAGGCAGGGCTCTTGACCAGGTATGGAGGACACATAACAGGTGCTGTTTAGGTATGTGCTTGTGTAATGGGAGAAGGAGGGAAGTGTATGTGAGAGTTGACAATAGAAGCACCATTGTGGGTTTTTATATAATGGACAGTGGGGCAGTGTGCAAGTGAACTCAAGTGAAGCCACAAATTTGAAATCCATTTAATAGTGGCAATTAGCTCATACATCTCTCACATTTCTCATATCCCTCATTTATTATAGGGCATTTATATAATTATCCGGGATCTCCAAGATCAAAGTGATGTGATTAAGAGCATTTTCTTTCATGGCATACAAAATTGTTTTTGCAATTTCAAATGGCTTTTAAAGGACACTTACAAGTAGTCATTCAGTCTAGCAAAATGTGCAGATGAGAAACAGCAATATGTATCATGAGACAAAAGTGTGAGTCATCATCGGGGCGATGTTGTTGCCTCTCCACCTACGTAACTTCCATTTGCATAAACACCACATGGAAAAATGTTTCTGTTGTCGGCGTCACAGATATCACCTCTCCTCTGATACCCGCTGAGGGAGAGAGAGGATGGACGGAAATGGACAGAAAAATGGAGAACGGGGGTGTACCATGCAGAGCAACTGATATGTTAACCCCTCACTAGGATGGACTGCTGCGCAATGGCTGAATGCAGTATCTGATTTCATAGCTACTATGCATATAGTCTTTCATTTAACTGGCGTTGGTTTATTAGACTATTACAATATGATAAGTGTTTCACTCAAATGTTTGATTGCTCTGATTCAGTGGCTGAAAAGCTGTCTTCCATCTTCCTCCCTCAAGACTCACCTTGTTATTATAATATGACGTTAAACCATTTTACTGTGTCAGTGTGGGAATTGAATGAGTAATTCCTCTGTCAATGGAGCTGATAGCCAGACTGGATATTCACCTCATTATTTCCATTATTTTATGTCCATTTGCATCATTAGCCTCATGAAATGCAGTTTCCATGTGTCAGAGCACTCCTTCGTGAATTGATCGGTAGCTGGAAGATGGCCAGTGCACCCTGCGTGAGACCCATATCAGGTTTCCCCTATTGAGCAAATGCTTCTTCCAAGCCCCTTCCCGGTGAAATGAAATAAATTGTAACTGTATACCACGATAATGCAGTATAGATTCTGTCTAGATGTGTGCATAGGTTTATGTGAACGAATTTGGGTCTAATTTATTTATGTTTTGTGATAGTCAAGTCAATGCATATTGTTTCAAGCAGTTTTGCTCTGCATTCGAAAAATTCAACTGAAGTACCACAGTGAGAAACAAGTGTTTGTTGTCCAATGCATGTGAAAGTGTCAATGCACGTGTTTGTTCATATTCCATCAGTAAAGAGAGAGTTAAAGTATTGCTGCTAAATCGGATGTGTGGGCGAGGAGAGGAGAAGGAGAGCGAGAAAGAGAAGGAGAGAGAGGGCAGGAAGAGAAGAGAGGCCTGACAGTTCTCTGAAGTGAAGTGGGGGAGGCAGTTATATCCAGGAGTGGTGGTGGTGGTTGGGAGGGGGGTCTCACATAAGAGATGCCTCCTTCATGCTGTTTGTCTCACTAGGCAACCCATCCCCCGTACTCTCTACTTTTCTTCAAAACTCTTCATTTTATCACTCTCTTTATGCTTTATGCTCCCCTCCATGAGTATTCAACCTTCACCCCCTGCTCACTTTTACATCGTATGTTTTCCCTTCCATATATAGTTGTAGAGTCCGAGACAGTAATTGTGGGTAAACTGCTGGAGCAGAGATAAGCCTGGTCAAAGTCTGCCTTTCAATACCCATTATCCCCCCTTCTTTTCTCCTTTTCTTCTTTGTTTCATCATCTGTCTTTCTCCACTCTCTGCTTATTAACCGCCCTCCCCCAGCTTTTTTCATTTCGCCAATGCATCACCTGCATTGTCTGCGTAAAAGTCTGACAGAAGGTTGATCGGACTTAACAGGATATATGCACAATAGTCACTTGGTTTGATGGGATTCCTCAGAAGTGAAGCAAGGGGAGATTCCTTGCGATGGGGGGAGGTTGGGGATCACAAACAGCTAAACCCAGTAAACACTTCATGCAGATAAAGCGATTTAAAACTTCTGAGCAGAAGTGAACTTTAGCCAAAGCATTCCCTTGATTGTTCTCAGTTATTAGTCCTTTAAAATCCTCTCAGAAAAGCAGTCTTAGACATCATAAAGTTACCAGCTAATGATGTGGTTTAGGTGTACTGTTTTGTAAATATATACATCACAGATACATGATTTCTATGCTGGTATGAGTCTGGGTGATTTGGTCAGCCGAGACAAATTTTTGTTTACACCTGGTTAACATGCATCTCAAATGCATCTCCAGTGACCAGCTGTGATCATATTTCGAGGCTAGGATCTCTGATTTCAGGACTATATGAATCATTCACTACGTCAAGTGTTTTACAATTGATAAAGTGCAAAAAATTAAAATTGCACGTTATCTGTTTGTCACTTTGTTTATATTAGGCATTGATGTTCAGTGATGTGTGCATGTTTATGTAGTATGTATTCAATCAGATGGTTATTTCTATTAATACCATTCTGCTAAAACCTCTTTTTTTTATTGAAATAGTCAATTGACAGGTGAGTAGGCGGTCCTTTGCTGCTGTCTGGGATTCTTTACGATGGATTAGCGTTTAGCCACAAGTACAATGTACAAATACATGCATCACGATCGTATGCTAATACCAGGTGTAAACGGGGTCTTTGTGTTATCACTGTATCTTGTAGTAACATGACCCCTCCATCTGTTTCAGAGCCTGTCCTCTGCAAACCCTGATCTGTCTTGCCTCGGCACTACAGGAGAGGGGATAAGCTCACGCTGGTCCACGTTGTCCTGGGACGTCCCGTCTGATCTGCTGTCTTCTCAAACCCCAGACTTCCCTGGCACTACACCGCTTGACTGCGACTCTAGACCCAGCTCAGGTGCTGATACTCTAAGTTCCTCAATAATAAACCTTTGTCGTTTTGTAAAGAGCACTTCAAAATATTTTTGTCTGGATACTTGGACCTTTAACAAAGGCCTCTGAAATATCTCGCGCTGAGGTGCTTCTCTAAAGCTGTTTATGTTCACTGAGAGCGAATTGTGTGATTAATCATTGTTCCACAGTATTGTTTCCCTTTTTAGTATTTGGCATTTGGAGGATTATATAATTATTTAGTCACAGCTGGCTATTCTTGGTGGTGTATGTTATTCAGCACAGCAATGCTCGTCAAAACCTGGATGAAGAGATGTTAAACCTTAAATTATTACATTTTAAAACAACTATTTTCTATTTTAATATATTCTAAAATGTGATTTATTTCTATGATTGGTAAAGTGAATTTTCAGCATCATTACTCCAGTCGTCAGTGCCACATGATCGTTCAGAAATTTTCTAATATTCTGATTTGGTGCTCAAGAAACATTTCTTATTTTCCAGGATTCTTTGATGAATAGAACATTCAAAAGAACAGCATTTATCTGAAAAGTCAAGTGCATCCTTTCTGAATCAAAAAAAAAACAAAAAAAAAAAAACATACTGATCCTAAACTTTTGAATGGTATTGTATATAAAAAATACTGTTCAGTTCTTCTTAGAAATACAAAGTGCTTACAGCAAAACGCCAATTATAGCAACTAGCAAACTTTGATAAAAAAGATAAACTTTGTAGAGATTCATCAGTCAGTGAAACTATGTGAAATGTCTAAATCAAATGCAGTTATCCTTTAAACCATCCCTGAAGAATGAGCCCTGCATGAAATTGTAACACATTTCACACAAGCGTATGACTCATAGCTTGGATGGCTTGGGGCTCTATTTGAAACAAATGATTGAGTGTTGACCTCTTAACTTCAATATGACACACAGTTTCTGAGTTTTTGGGAGTTCTCTTTTTACTTTGGCAAACATTAACCCTAGCCTTTTATGGCAATCCCATCATTTATATCATGTGTCACCCCTGAAGCACTTCTCCCTCTAACACTCTTAACTTCATCTATCATTCTCTTGTCCACAGGTTTTTACTCGGTCAGTGGAAGTTCTCTGTCAGACTCTTGTTACTCTGTATCCAGCGAGGCGGCTCCTGGAGGGTCAGTGAGAGTCAGCCGTAGGCCTCGCTCACTGGATCATAGTGCCAATCATTGGAGGGAGGCTGAATCTCTTAGTACAGAGTGTCCTGGGGGCACAGTGGAGAAACAAGAAAGGAGGCCCTTTTCGACTGGTATGATCGATCTTAAATCTGTGCTATAAGAGGTCTTTCAAAAATCAAAAGATTTGCCTATTTATATAAGCAAGATTTGTTAAAAATACTTACACAGGATGAAAATGTTTGTTGTACATTTGCTATTTTTGTATATTTTCATTTAAATATTATAAATCATACTGTAACAATCCTATATAACAGTAATAAGCATTTAATGAGAATAGGAATTCAAAACAAAAGGACAACAAAAAAGTAAAATGCCCAATTATTATTTATAGTATATACGCATATATATTATTTATATATACTGTATATACATAGGTTCTTTTTGTAATAATTTGGCGTTTTTTATGCTTCTAATTAAGTAGATAATTGATCGTATACTAAATAAGGAGAATGTAAATAATATTTTTTATTTTATTCTTTATGAACAGGGGATCTTGAGCTCAATAGCCTCATGGTCCTGACAGACCTTTGTTCCAATTTGGGAGGGTTTCACCCAGGCTCTCTTCTGCCTTCTTCCAACTCCAGTCCACAGATTCAGCTGGACCCAAAATTTTGCTCTGACCTAGTTTCTCGGAAGACAAAAGAGGTGTACCCTTACCCTAGTCCACTCCATGCTGTGGCCCTCCAGAGCCCCCTGTTCACGACCTGCCAGGAACCTTCCCCCACCCGCCTCTCGCCCAGTCCAGAGAATGAGCAGCCTGTGGAGCCAGGACTTGATCAACCTCCTGTGAAGCCCCCAGCCTCTCCTTCCTTTACTCAGCTGGAGAAATACATCAACAGATTAGTCCATCAGCATCACTGCAGGGTGGCCGCTGAAACCTCCAGTCGTGGACCCCAAATAAACATTGCAGGTTATGAGGGACTCCACCCAAGAAGTGCTTCCTCCTCCAGCCTGTCGGGAGGTAGTGCGACTCCTTGTAAGTCTATCCTGGGCAATTCAGCGAGAGTCAGCCTCAGCAGTATTGGTAAACATGCAAGTCGCAATTCAATCAACCTCGGAAACTTGCCCTCCGTGACAGGGGAGGATTTCAACATCAGCTTCCACTTGAATCTGAATTTGAACCTAAATCCGAACCTGAACAAGACTTTGAGTTTTGATGCTAAAAAGTTGAAAGAAGAGGTCTCAGGATCATGTGGGCATCTCTCCGCCAGCTTAGTCACTCCAACTGCTTCCCCTTCCTCTTCGACTTCCACCATCACCAGCACTCCAAACTGGAGTAGGAGACCAAGGATCTCCACCTGCCCTTCCTCAGTGAACCATCGTGGGTCTCTGGAGATAACTGGAAAGACGTTTAGCCCAGTGGGATTCTCCAAATCTCTAGACTGGAGTGGAGCCTCAAGGGAAGAGGCAGAGGGTTGTCCTCCTGTCAAAGCTTCAGAAAGCCCTCCCAAAATGAATGAGGACTCTGCAGTTGTATGTGAGATCTCTCGTGTATCTGGACTGCCAAGATCTGTAGTGCTTGGTTTGATGGAGGAGGGGGTGGAGTTGGATACAGAATGTTTTAGGAACGAACGAGAAAGAGGTGTAGGTTCTGCTTCTCCAAGTAACGTTTCTACACTGCACTCTTCCCGGTCTTCATTTCACCACCCGTTTGGATTAGAACGAACTAATCTGACACCACCATCAAATGCCTGGACAGGTGCAGGCACAGGACAGGATTACATATCTCAGCAGCATCGCCTACAAGTTTCCCACTCGGATTGCCATTCGGCAATGACATCGCAGTCAGGTAGCCCTCATTCGGACAATTCTGGACCCACGCCTACTCGTTCTTCTCCCATCCTACCTTTCCCACATAATCAATCAGATCCCGCCTCATCTCCAGGCTCTTCCCACACCAGAGTCCACTCCCCTCCTCGGCTACTTTCAAATTCACCCTTCACTCCTGCCCAGCTGTCAGTATTTCGGCGTGACTCCCCATCTCAGTGCTCTCTTCCACGCTTTCATCCATGTAGTTCCCCACTGGAGGGTCCCATTCGACCTCGTGGAGGGTCCCTCAGGCAGAATGCAGGGGCTGGATGGAGGCCTCAAGATAGAGGCTGGAGGAGGAGTGGGGATGGAGAGAGGCTCTACCAGGGCAAACATGCCTCCAGAGAACTCATCCGTGCATCCACGGTGAGTAGCTATTCGGGCAGAGACTACGGCACCGGATGGGAGGATGAAATGAGCACTCAAACACCTAAAAAGGGTGGAAAGTTTTGGAAGGGGTTTGAAACACGATTTTGGGGAAGAGAGGAGGAGGAGGATGACGAGAGAGATGAGAGAGCTGGAGGGTTTGGTTGGAGGCACACCTCGTTGAAAGAAACATCGTCCAGTAGGCAAGATCAAAGAGGGAACAACTCGAAAAAGAAAGGAACAAGTTGGGACAGTCGGAGTTCCAGCCTCCGGTTGTCCAGACGAGCATTATTTCGAAGTGAGTCTCAGGGAATTCTCGATCCACATTCTCAGAAACGAGAAAGCAATCAGTGGCGTTCCTCGTTTGAGATCAGCCGTGCAGGACGAGGCTCTGAACGTGCTCGCAATCTGGTGCGAAAGGAGGAGAAACATCATTCTTCAACCGCCAGTCTTTTCCATCTCTCTCGATCCCAGAGCCTGGAGGGAAGCAGTCACTCCCTTTCTCCTCTTTCGTCTCCATCCCTCTCACCCTCGCCACCCCCATCAGCTCCTCTCACTCGTTCCAGATCGTTCCGCGACCTTGGAAGGAAAGTGTTCGGCTCTATGAGGTCCCTCAGTTTCAATAAAAATCACAAGTCAAAAAAGAAAGATTAGTGAGAACATTTCAAAATGGGAGAAAACTGGCTGCCAACTTTTCCAAACTTACGATTTACTCTCATTCTGCTTGTTTAGAATCTGCATGCCATGCTGTGTTGTGGTCTGTGCACTCTTATGGTCATAGTGGTGCTGGTGTTGTTTTTACTATGAACATATTATACTTAAAGTACATTAAAGTACAAAGTATGTACTGACCAAATACAAAAATATGTTGTTTAAACTCATGCTCAGGACTTTGAAAAAAATATGAAATAATTTGAAAAGATTGTTAAAGTGCTGAAACATGATGAAATATCAATAAAAGTATTTCAAATTTAACATGATCCTTATTGATTTGCTTGGCAATGACTGCATAGGCTGCTGCTGCTGAGTGAAGAGTTCTGTGGTACAATAGGATTAAATATCTCACAAACAAAACTCTGCTGCCATAGACTTACAATAAATGTCTTATCACAGCATTTCCCTAATCATATTAGTATAATCCATTAACAAACTAACAACAGCTTGTTTGAGTAATCAATGGCAAATGGCAAATAAATTAGGCTTTGAGTTCTTTCAAAAATATTTATTAGGATGAACAAACAAAAAACAAGACAACTTTCATCTGAAAAATGAAAAGAACAGAAATAACACACCACAGCTGGAAGAAACTGAATGCATCACAGAAGCAGCTTGACAGCACATTAGCCATACAATACCAGACTACAATGCATTTGAAGTGCATTAAAATTCTCTTTCAATCCGCCACATTGCACCAGATTTCAGTCACACATTTAATCCTGCCAATGGGACTTTCAACACCAGTAAATGCCATATGCAGCAAATTATCCATGCCCTGAGGCAAAACATCCCACTTCCTTCAACTCGAAGTTCGTTTAACTTGACGTATGTTCCTGCTGAGTCATTTATTAGTCCATTTAGACCAGTTTCTGTGTCTTCTCCTCTGCTAACTGCTCCTCGCCTTGTTTCTGTTTGCTGAACATGCCTTTGTACAGTGCCTTCTCTTTCTGGTAGTCTTGGCTGAGTCTCTCCTCCACTCGCTGCAGCTGTTTCTTTACATCGGCATCTGAGATAAAAATGATAAAATGAATGGCATCGTAATTTTAATCAAAGCATTGACATGAATTTGATGTGAAACCGAGCAGTTCAATCGAAAGCTGCAAAGCGTTTGATCTTACTAAATCTGAAAGAAAATGGATCAATCCACAAAATGTAACAACACTACATTACGTAACAGGCTCAAAATCCAACACATGCTGAATCCCTTGAGAAAACTGTATCAGAAATTTTTTAGGGGACTTTTTTTTACTACACACTTCTTGACAGTATTTCAAATAGTATTCACACATTTTTTTTTACTTTATCTAATAGGACAAGCAAACATTTGTAGATATGCCTTTTAAACCAAAGTAAATAAATCTTGAGTTACACAGCAGTACTGTGGACAGTTTGGTTAATGAAATTACCAGGCAAATAATTTAAGGGGAACACTTTGTCTGGCTTTTCCCATCTTTTTTTGTGTTATATCAGGAGTGACTTTAATGATTTCCATACGACTATCATTGCACACTTTCAGCCTGTATCATGCAGAACATTTTCACTGATTAACCGATTCTGTGAGGCATTCAGCCGTGTTTTTAGATGCCTGTTCACACAGGACACCTTCTAGCATTTAAATATAGATAATGGAATGGAAGGGAATGCAGGGGTCCCGTGACATGTTTTTAAACTATTTTTAACTTGACTTACTCTTAACGTTGCTCATAAGACTGAAAAAATAGCGAGACAAAAGCAAAGATCTGACATCCATATGTACACAGACAATTAAATTGCAACAAGTAGCTTATCTGTGTGAACGACCCCGGATTTAAAAATCTTTAGATTTTTTTCTCAATTAGATCTCTGTGCGTTTATAACAAAACAACGATAATTTGATTGAAATTGAATCGAGGGAAATCATTTGCTGAATCTGAAATGGCCCCCTAAACCATCAATCACTACAACCTACGTTGTCCACTAATACAGTTAACTTGAAAGACAGCCGTTGAGCGTACATTGGCTGGTGCAATGTGGAATTGAATGAGTACACTCGATAACATCCACAACGGTTTCGGACACAATTTACAAATGGATGCCCCTTCAAATAGTTTGCCTGAAAAATGGTGCAGATTAGGAAAGAATGAAATAGACAAGAAAAGGTTCGGGATGTGGTTGGTTTTTACCGTTGGGTTTCCCTCTGCTGGCCTGTATGAGGTACTGTCGAGCAGCCGGAGCATCACCTAGTTCTAATGAGGCCACTCCAGCTCTGTACAGGGCCTTAATGTCCCCTGCTCTCCAATGGAGCACTTTCAGACTGTACTCTAGCACACGGGTATAGTCCACCACCTCTCGCTGCAGCAAACATGCTGTGAGACACAGAAATAGGTCAAACGGCGAATGCCGTTTTTATTAATGTTTTAATTAAAGACATCTCTTATGCTCACCAAGGCTGCATTTATTTGGTCACAATACAGTAATGGAAATATTATTACAAATATATTTTAAAAGGTAATTTATTCCTGTGATGGCAGAGCTGCATTTTCAGCAGCCATTACTCCAAACATGTGGAAACAGTGATACATTTCCCCCCAGGATTCTTTGATGAATAGAAAGTTGAAAAGAACAGCATTTATTTGAAAAACATAATCTTTTGTAGCAATGTAAAGTTCTTTACTGTCACTTTAAATTATGTGTCCTTGTTGAATAAAATAACTAATTACTTTGCAAAATAAATAAAAAAATAAAGAAACATGTAGTGTAAAATAAAGCAAGATCTTGAATTGTGCTATGGGTTGTCATGAAATGGGTGATCCTACATCAAAGATTAAGGACCAAGTTTACAGGACTCTTATCTCCCATTTCTTGTATGACTAACATGGGAAAATGCGAGGGTTAAAGGTTTTAACATATGGTCAAGGTGATATGATAAGCACCCGCAAAGGCTGAAAGCAAATAGGATCCTGGTAAATGGAAATGGAACCATTTGGTTTGGAGGTTTTAAACCAATAGGAATTGAATAACCCAAATGGCATGATAAAGTCCGACCAATAATAATACTATGATAATTCCTGTCCAATAAGAAATTCTGTGAACATGCTTAAAAAGTCGCTTCGGCTAAAATTGTCTGCAAAATTATAACGTTTTAGTGTTGTGATATTCGGTACCACAGCATTACCATCTCACATTGCCAAAGTACTTCTTTGTAAGGATTACAAACCTGCTAAATTATTATAGCAGTCTACTTGCGTGCTCCTCAGCAGGTCCTCCTGCTCCTGGCTCAGTTTAGGCACCTGAGCCCCAAACCCTTGCAGGACAGAGTTCACCTCAGAGTCCAGGCCACGGAGAACGAGCAAGGCACGATGATAACGGCCGATGGCAGCTCGCACATTTTTCTCCCGGTAGAAACCATTCCCCTCTGTCTTTAACCGAATGGCGTCCTGGAGCTGTGAGTCCAAACGGGAACCAGATGATCCTCCAGTGGCTCCCAAACATGACGAAGCACCGGCCGCTGCCTCTGACCCATCATCCCCTGCAGTAGGATCTAAAGCCTGCCACACATAACAGTTGTAAGTGTTGACAACATAAAACTACAGCATTATTGACACTTAAATATAGCCACAGTCTCTGCACTAGGAGATCAATCTGT
Organism: Abramis brama; assembly: GCF_963993115.1. Lineage (NCBI taxonomy): Eukaryota > Metazoa > Chordata > Actinopteri > Cypriniformes > Leuciscidae > Abramis > Abramis brama. Next base: position 11,666,646 of record NC_139975.1, read on the forward strand.
CAAAACAGTGTATGCAGGTTTTAGAAGGTTTAAAATGGACTCCCATCCTGGCCAAACTAAACTGGTGTAGCTGGTCTCCCAGCATGACCAGGTGAAAACCCTCCCAGTACCCAGTCTAAAACCACAAGCAGACCAGCCTAACCAGGCAGGGAGACCAACAAACCACCTTAGGCTGGTCTAAGCTGTTTTTCCAATCAGAGTTTTAACACTGATCACACATCTAAACTCTTGCTAATAAATAAATCCAAGAAAACGGGCACACAAAATATGAGGGCGTGCAACCGAGCTTACATAATTAAAAAAGTCACATAACTTTTTGAAATCGAACCAGATCTTTCCATTGAACTTGAACGGCGCACAATCACAGCATGCAGCAGTAAATTGCCCCACTTTTATCACATATAAAAGGAAACAACACATGCTAAGTATATTTTTTACCGTTTCATCCATGGCGTTTAAAGCTTTAAATTGCCTGCAGTCGGCTTAGAAGCCAGTTTAATGAAGAAAATATTGTTGGGACGCTAAAGAAACAATTCTGACACTCTTCTTCGTGGATATGGTTGCTGCAGTACAATTCGCAATACTGCCTCCTACCGGTAGAACATTAATAGCGCAACATCACATGAGAGATTTACACAATCACATTTATATTCAGTGAATTAATAAACTAAATGAGAAGAAAAATTTGGGCGATTTTTAAAAATACTTAATGAAACTACATTTCAGGGGAAAATTAAAGAGCATCTACGCAAAACTTCACATGTAACAAACTAGGGAGCAAAATTACAAGATTAGGAAAATTTGATTAAACCTCAATAAGGCTAATTTACACATTTCTGTTTCAGGAATCTGTCGCATATTTGTTAAATAAAGAGATTTAAGAAGCGAGTCTGTCTCAACTAAAAAATGTGAAAGAGCTGTTTATGGATATAAAAAAATCCAACAAAATAAAGAAATTGAAGATATATTCCATAGACTTGTTGGAAGCATCATATATACAATTGCCTACTAATTTAGGATAAATTATATGTCAGAAAGTAAAACAAATATTTGATCCCGTGTCCCGAATGTTTGTAGGCTATAACTAGAACGATTTTAAGTGTTTGCTCATTATGATGGGACGGACACAAATGATTTACATTCTTAAAATTCAATGACTCAATATGACATGCGTTTCTACCTGGACAAATTTGATGCATTAAATGTCACCTTCGTTTTATTTCTTTTAAAAGCTGGTGGGTTTTAAATATGCAATTTTTGGAATATAAAGTGGATCAGGCCGCTTTTGACATTTCCATTGGTAAGAACAGCTAGTGTAATGTTTGATTTAGAGACAAATGACCCATTTGACGGATGACCCATTTGTGGGTTGTTGTATGTTTGGGCTGTAATCGGCAGCGCTGATCCACTGACCGAATTAAGCTTTAGGGGTGTGGCTGTGGCTGTGGCGCTGCCGTTGTCATGGAAAACCCCCAACAACACCCACTTTTGCTGACATTTGTAAATATACAGTTGAATTAAATAAATCACACACATATTTGATATAAAACAAAGTCAGTTAAGATTGCAGCTCTATATTCGCGCGTACGTGCGGATCGTGTGGTGAGAGTGCGTCATCAGCGTCACGCGCAGCCCGCCGTCAAAAGTCAGAGCAGAGCTCGAGCTGAACCGTTGTGTAACCGTCCCGCCGTCGGAGGGGAGGAGTCCAGACACAAATACACTCTATGTTGTGCTGGAAAATTCCACTGTACAGTTTACATTTACTGTCGAAAACAAACATCGAGATTCCTACAGGTAAGCTACACTCCTCAACCCATAGGCTAAACTAATTTTCGAGTACATGGAGCTGGATCGGCGACTCTTGCTGGCTCACTGCGCCGCCCACACCCTGTCCGTTATCGCTGGACTCTTGGTGGTCGTGCCGCTCGCCCTCAACGGATCCGCTTTCAAGGGGAGGTGCGCGCTGTTTAGTCAAGGCTTCTGGAGGACGGAGAACCTCACGGTGAGCGAAGGAGAGTCCAAAGCGGTCACTCATCTGGTGGTGCAACAATGGGGTCCACTGGCCGCCTGCCAGTTCGCCACATTTGTCGGTGTGTTTACGGTGCTGTACGGCGCAGTTCAGGGCTGGAGGAGCCTGTTCTACCTCACGCGACGGCATGACGAGTGAGTGATAATGTGACTTACAGAAAATAAAAACAAAACATTAAATGGTAAAATTATATATCTACATAACAGTAGAAACTTGAATTGGCATATTTGATCAAATAACAACAATACATGAAACTATATATTGTTATATCTAAGCAAAATAAAATTGTATTCAATATATATTTAAATTATTAACTAAATAATATTAAATGAGCTAGGCCTATATATACACATAATATATTTGTGTATAAATAACATTAAATTGTTTTAGATACAATGTAAAATGTAAAAAAACACAGTATATTATACTTATTTTAAATATTTATTATTTATATAATATAAATAATACATATATACATGTGTGTATACATATATATATATATATATATATATATAATTATGAATCATTTAATTAATTAATTATATACATACTTCAGCTTAATATGCTATATTTAATTTTTTTAATATCATGATATTGAATATATAATATAAATAATATATAGTTTAAAATATATTATAATGAGTGTAAAACAAATGTAATTATAATTATTATAATTATGCCTTATACGTATCGGAAACTAAAGTGTTATCCATTGGTTTTTATTTTCACTTTTTTTCTTGCAGCACGCTGTTCTCTGCCTTCCTCACACTGCTGCTGAGTCTATGTGTGCTGTTCCTCTCCGGTGGGGCCAGTGTCACCCTCACCCTGGGTATAGTGTCCTGGTGCGACACTGTTACGGATCATAACACCAGACCCTACAGGTACACCATGCTTTAAATCTGCAAGCTAATGTCAAATTTGCACATGTAATATTCAACAATATTATTGATCTGCCTGCATTGACCCCATTATATGAGAACTGAACTGAGCTGGACGATGACATCACGATTTTCTCCAGAGCGGCTATATATATATATATGACGCTATTTTCATCTAGAAACAAACTTCGTTGCATTATTTTCCTGTTATCACTGTAAAGCTGCTTTGAAACAATCTGTAGTGTAAAAAGTGTATATAAATAAAGGTGACTTGACTTGGATGAAATGACTACATAATGTTGTTACATAGTGAAATATTCACTGTTTCTCTCTTTCTCTGCAGTTGTGCTGAGTCACAGTCTGTTCCTCTATATCTGGACGTTGAGACATCTTCTTTCTACTCTGAGCTCAATTGTGCGCAGGTAAGGAAGCAATTGAGTGCAAGTGACTTGTATTTCGGTCTGAGATCTGTGCCGCAGTTCAACACAACATGCATATTTTACATGTTAATGCATTATCCTAAGTGTGTCTCTCTTTGCAGATTGCTCTGTGGTGTGTAACAACTCTATGGTTGGCTCACTCTATTTTGTCCTTCATGAGGCTCTACCATTCCCACAGTCAGCAGATCAGCAGACCGTGTTTATCCAGGGAGAAGGAACTCCTCCTGGGCCAAACCCAAGCGGGGTCTTGTCCCACTCATCATCCGCATCCACACTCGCACCCTTCACACTCTCCCAGTGTTTTTATTTAGCCATACAGTATTCATAGAAGTTGCACTTTGAGGTTGATCAAAGCTCAGTTTTATTGATTGGAAAGAAGGAACAAGAAGATTGAGCCAAGATTAGCGTAAAGGGGAATTAACTTCTAAACTCTCAGTCCCCACAGTTGTCATGCATGTTACATGTTAAAATAACCTCAGTCATCTGAATTACCCTGGGAATCATTTTACTTTTTATGCACTTATGTTGAAAAGTTTTTGTCATGTAGCTTGTAGTGCTTACATTGAGGTAAAATGTTTTGTGCACTCCCAGTCTTTGCCTAAACAGATGTCAAAGGATCCTCAAATAGATATATGATATATATTGCATTATTAATGCATCATTCTTGCATATGCAAGATGTTGTCTAACGTTGTATATTTAACCATATAATGTGAATTTTAAGTGAATGGGAAGGAAGGACTAGCCTGTTGCTCAAGTCAGACTCATGCTCGTTTTGTACTGTGAATGTATACGCTTACAGCGTGACTTTTTGCATACCGTATGGTACTGTCGCTCAAGCCAGACGTTCTTTTTCTAATCCGATGAAGGTTTTTTATATGAAGCTGTTTGTGTTGATGCAACCTCCTAGTTCAAAATCCACTTTTGCTGGCGGGAATTCAGAGACGGATAAGCTGGAAAAACATGAGATGGAATGTCAAGAATGTTGCTCATCCTTTTTGAATTCTGAACCTTTGACTTGGAGGATTGTTGTGAAACACAAACAGCTGAATAAGAAACAGGAGGGATATGAGTGAGAAATGCTGATTTATGGCTTGGAAATGCAATTATTTTTGATGTGTGTGTTTTATACTGCTGTTTGTATCCAGTATGTCCTATTTATAAGCTCTTTTCACTTGAGTAAAGGTAATACAATATGGTGTTTTGATATTGTGCCAATTTTGTTTAACAAAAGTAAAATAAAATATATTGAAAATCATTTAAAAAGAATTATAGTAAAATCAAACAAAAAGAAAATGATATTTATCAAAACTACATTATTAAACAAAATAATTCAAAGTTAATACCTAACTATAAAAAATATTCAATGTTTAAATAGACCACATAGACCTCAGAAATAGTAAAATTTTCAAACAGTTTTAAAATGTTAATACGGACAAAAAACCATGTCCATGTACACATAAAAACAACAGAAAATAGACATTTTTTCAGGGTTTTGAAAAATATTAAGTGTGACATGCAAATAAACAGTGCATTTAGTGCATTCACTGACCATATAATAACAACAGAATAATTTAAAGCTGCACTTAACTACTCTCATATTCATAATTAGTTTTATCAACATTAATATATAACTTTTTTTCTTATTATATGACAAAACCATTTAATAAAAGGCCTGGTTTCCTCCCTGTCGTAGTTGTCAGTAAAATGGTCAATTCTGTAATTATTACTTCATTAATAGTTCTATAAAAACGGATAAATGGCTCAGCAGTTCAAGAAAGGGTTACTATTGCTCAGAATGCATTTTCCTCCTCAATACTGTTTGCACGTGTTATGCTACACATCCTTGGCAATCAGACAGCTGATTAAACTCCTCTCTCTTTCATCACAGTCCCTTGTTGTAAGTCAGCACCTTGCAATCTGTTGCCATGGCAATTTCCGGTTCAAGGTGAGATGCCTCGATCTGTGAGGAGCAAAGAATGATTAGCAAGCAATTCCCAGCTAAAATATTTATTATTCAGAGCACACACACACACACACATCCGAAAAGATTAATGGCAAGAGGTCGACAGACAAAATGAAACCCGCTGCAGCAATTGTGTTGAAGTAATGCAGTGTTGCTGCGGTACCTCTGACATCTGTGGGAAGAGGCTGATGGCCAGTGGCAAGGACAGGCCAAAGACGGCCAGACACACTAAACTGTGCACAGGCAGCATCATCCTGCGATGGGCCTGCATCAGGGGAAGCCTGGTGGAGGACAGTGAGAACACACTCTCATGACGCTCTATTAAACAATTATTTCATGAGAACTTAAATAATTAATTACTATTACAATACTATATATCAAATCAAATCAAGTATATTTGTATAGCGCTTTTCACAATACAGATTGTATCAAAGCAGCTTCACAGTATTAAATTAAAATTTATATATATTTATATATATATTCATAACATAACAAATTCATAAAATTTATATATATATTCATAACAATTCATTCCTGTTCAGAGTTGAATTTAAATGCAACTGAAGCAAGCCATTTCATACTTTTCCAAGAAGGCCATTATGATTGGTGGAAGGACAAAGATTGGCAGCGGTAGAGCTACACGCGTCAGAGCCGTCTCTATCAGTGCCTGATAAAAAATGCATAAAAAAAAAAAAAGATTACTTTTGCAAATTCATGTAATAGTGCAAAATGGTTTGTAAGAATAAAAATAATGTCTATAATATAATATAATAATAGCTATATAATATATAATAACAGCTTTACTTGCATAGATTTGAAAATAAAACAATGCTAAAAAACAACAACATTCAAGGCAAAAGAGCCATCAACAAATCAAAGTGGGGTCCCAACTGTATAACTAACATACGCACGTGTTTGGCAGCTATCCGTGAGGATCCCACTACATTCCCGTTGCTGTCCAACACATCTATTCCCTCAGACAGCTCATTGTGTCTCATTAGAGCCACGTTACAGATGTTCGCACTGGCTGAGAAGTAGAACATACACAGATCTTAATGATGACCATCCATGCCAAACAAAACCATGACATCCTGTTTCTGTGAAAAGAGATTTGTTCATCTTCATATAGATTGCACTGGTGAAAATAATCTGATATAATTTCCATTTGTCTGTTGTTTTAAGAATTCCTAGTTGATTCGACAATGTACTTGATTAAATATACACTACCGTCCAAAAGTTTGGAGTCAGTAAATTTTCTTTTTCCTTTTTTTTTTGTGGAAATCATTTAGGCTAATACTTTTATTCAGCAAGGAAGTGTTAAATTGATTAAAAGTAACAATATAGAGACATTTATAATGTTACAAAATTATATTTCAATTAAACACTGTTTTGAACTTTCTATTGATTAAAGAATCATTACACAATGTGTCACAGTTTACACTAAAATATTAAGCAGCGCAACTGTTTTCAGTACTGATAATAATAAGAAATGTTCCTTGAGTAGCAAATCAGCATATTATTAGAGTGATTTCTCAATGATCATGTGACACTGAAGCCTGGAGAAATTGCTACTGGAAAACAGTTATTTAACATTGTAATAATATCTCAGAATATTACTGTTTTTACTGTACTGTTTGATCAAATAAATTCGGCCTTGATGAGCATAAGAGACTCCTTTCAAAAGCATCACATAACTTACATACCTCAAAGTATGTGTGTCATGCTTTCTTACTGACAGCAGGGGGAGCTTTATGCAATGCAGAGTGCAGAGTGCTGAGTCAATCAAAAAACTGTATTAATAAGGACATACCTACAGCAGGGAAGGGGATAAACCTCTGTATCAACATTCTGGTGGCAGGGTTAAATTTGCTGGATTTCTGGATAAGTACATTCAGACCCACCTACAAGAAAGAATATTACAGGATAATTTAAATGTAATTTACACGTGAAACTGTACAACGGTTATCAAGATGTTTTGGTATACTACAACATTACTACCACTGAGGAGTATTAGATATTTTTATAATCATAAATACATTTTCTTATATAAAATATTATTTTCATATTAAATATAATTTTAAAGGGCAAACATTTATACACAGCTCATTTAGAGGTTACTTCACAATGATAAACATGTACATTTACATTACAAATCACACATAAAATGAATCTCAGACAAAACTTGCACATCATTCACGTACTGCAATTGAAACGGCACTGGTGACGGCTCCCAGGTATCCCTGAAAAAACTTTGAGGTTGGTGTTGGCTAAAGATGACATTGGGGAAAAAAAACAATCATCAACATTCAGGTTCAGCAAATGTTCCACAGAAAGCTGTGCACTGAAAAAAATACTCTGATGTTCTGAACCACAGTCAGATGCAGAACAGCAACAGACGTCTGGCCCTCAGGACACAACAATGATCATTCAAATGGAATCAAGAAGAAGAAACGCTTCACTGAATGACCATCTGCAAAGGCATTGCAATAGTTAGACCTCAAAAACCTGACCTGAATTACAAGACCATTTCAAACCGTACCTTTGTGGCATTGCGGTTGGCGTAGTTCACGCAGGCATTGTGACTCTGGTTGAGCCACTGTAGGAGAGAAATTCTGGATTAGCTTGACATTTCAACTACTGGTTGATGAAAATGTTTTATTTTCTGTGAAATATATGAAGGAAATCTGATTAAGGACTACTTTAGACTAATTACGTATTTCTGTGAAACAGTGGCTGCTGGGATACTGATGATGATGCAGATCCAGCTTTTATGCTTCCTGGCATTGAGAGGCTCAAATGATGGGAACAAGCCACTTTACCTGCCAGAACACAGTAGAGGCCAAAGTCTGGTTTGGAAGGAGAAGACCAACAACCTGCAAGAGAATCAGTTAAGGATCATTTAACAATTCATATTATCAATTTAACTAGTAACCGGCGCAGTGGTATACAGCCATACGCTGGTTAATAATTTACACCTATCTATAGAAACAAAGGTTTATTACAGACTTTAGAAACTCTATACAGATTCCAACACCTCTCATGCTTAGAGGATTTGGATGTCAACACTGGCACAAGAATAATGATTGGCTTCTTTCTCTCATGTTTGCTCTCTATGTGTGGTCTTTGATATGCACTTTGATCTTTTTTTACAAGCAAACTGAAGACTTACGATTGGTGTTCCAAATGGCACATAGCCTGTGAAATGCATCCAGATAAGAAAAAGAGCAACAACAAATCAGAACAGAGTAAAATAACCTCACTTAATTAAAAATGTATTATTTTAATTTTAAACAGTTATTATGGTGCAGTTGTATTATTAGTTGTATGGCATGACCGAACTGTTGCACACATGCATAACTGCATCCAGAACAACATCTATAATGGTTATACATCTTAACTGATGATTACAGTAAAACTAATAGACAACAAGAGACGAGCAGGCTTTCTACAGAACTACAATGGAGGAGGTGAAAATAAATAGAAATTTAAAGCTACACTGTGTAATTTTTTAAGTTGATTCTTAGCAAAAAACACTTTGTTCTTTCAAAATGATATGTGCTCATTAATGTGTAATTACTTCTACCAACTAATCAAGTATTCTCGTAAGCGTAGAATCTGCCATTTAGAATACATACGAGCGAGTCGCTCGAATGGCGGCAGCCATGTTGCGCCTCCATCTTGAAAATACATTAGCCAAAGAGGGACATGCCTGGAAATTCAAGCTTCACCTTTTGCGTTTTTACACTCAGGCCTTGTCCACACGGACACGGGTATTTTTATAACCGTGACTTTTTTTACGCGGTTCGGCCGTTCGTCCACACGGAAACGCAGTATCAGGTCACTGAAACCGAGCATTTTTGAAAACCCCTGCCAGGGTGAGGATTTTCAGAAACGCCGGTTGCAGTGTTGTCGTGTAGACAGTAAAACTGGGGTTTTTGCTTCTGATTCAGGCTTCTGATTGGCCAACGTGGCTTTACGATTAGGGTTATATCGCCGCCTGCTGGTGTGACATGCTCTTGACAGCGCTTGATAGCGTGTTTTTGCATTTTCATGTAGGCAGAGATTTCTTTTAAACCGAGCATGTGTGGACGGGATTTTTTTTTTAAACGCAGGAGGAAAAACTCCAGTTATAAAAATACCCGTGTCCGTGTGGACTAGGCCTCAGTGGCACCGTGACGAATGCGAGGGGGAGATTACTCGCGACTGCCGGCAGATTTGAAATAATACGGCCACCGTAGGAGTTAAAACGCCCTCGGAATGGGAGGGGCTAGAAAAGTCATAAACATAATGTAGTCATAAACAATTTCACCGCTAGATGGGAGAAAATCCTACACAGTGTAGCTTTAAAATAACTTTTTTATTTAATAGATATTTTAAGATTAAATGTATTACTCCAGTCTTTCGTGTCACATGATCTTCAGTCATCAGATCTTCAATCTTTATCATCAATGTTGAAAACAGTTGTGCTGCTTAATTTATTTGAAATAGTGATATTTTTTGGATGAATAGACCGTTCAAAAGAACAGCATTTATTTTAAATAGAATTTATTTTGTGAAATGCAAGGCACTGTAGGAAAGGATTTAAATTCTCTGGACTCCTCATATGCTCTTACCTGACATGCGGAAAGGCATGAAGATTTTTTCACCGGTGTCGGGGTGAATGATGGCCTGAAAGGAGATGAGTCAGTGACTGTAATTCTAACCATCATTTAAAAGTGAAAGTGAACAATGACCACAAGTCTCACCTGCTTCACCTTCTGAGCCTCCCAGAGCTGAACACAGAATACAAGCAGTTATAAAACACTGCGCCACATATGGGGCAGGCCAACTACATACGTTATCCGTCGAAACGTCACCTGGTGATCTGTTATTCCTGAAGGAAGGTTCCCTTGCTTGAAATCATCCAGGAGTTTGATACATTCTTTTAAACGACTCTATAGAGATGAAAGGGAAATCCGAAAGGGATATGACCTTAGACTTATCCAGAATTATTAATTAGTTGATGAGAATCAGCATTCATTCTTCATAGCTGTGACTTAATTACAGTATATTTTATGTAAGAACGAAAAGTTCAACGCAACTCATTGTTTTATTCACCTCAATTACAATAACATAGACAAGATTTCCATACCTCCGTCACAAACAAAGTTGAAGGATCAATGATGTCAATGAAATGTCTCAACCTGCCAAGAAATGTGCTCTGAAGAAGAGAAACATTCCTTTAGTTTAACAAACTTACAGCCAGAACCTATAAAGAAAAGATGCAAACAGGACAACCTGCTGACAGCACAAACCAAAAAATGATTAAAACTGGCTGCTTTGTGCCTTAAATTGTCAAGAGACTGTATTCTAATTTTAGTGTAGAGTTAGACTGAAATATTTCAGGGATGTAATGACAACGCACTGACAGTTTGTGCAGAGTGTGCTCAAAGGAGCGACGACTGCCTACATCAACATTCCCACTGCCTCTGAACCCCGGAGAGCAATGCAAGCGCTTTTCTGAGAGCCAACTGTTTCAGAGGCCCGATGGTTGAGCATGCCAAGGGTTTATTTGGCAAAGAACACGGAGTAAAAAAACAGGAAGCCTCAATCAACTGCTTCTAAATGATTTATCCAGAGAAAAAGGCTCCTGTGTGGCAAATCTCACTAGTCTCTGTAGCTGAAATCCATTTTATCTTACAATGTAAGGTGAAGAGATTCAAAAATCTGCTGATCTGAATGGGCTTGGCTATAACGTTATTTCTGGGTTACAGACACTTGCTTCAAAGCTGTTGCGGAGAGCTATGTGAACGCATGTGTGCTGGAGAAGACTTGTTAATTATGCATGTGTTTCTGCTCCCCAGAGAATATGCAACACAGTTAGCAGAGATGGAGCAGGAAGAAAACATACACCCATACCCTTCAGCTGCATTGATTTCATCTAAAAGCAGCAGCAATAAAAAGATAACTGTGCATTAATGCGCATGTGCTGGATTTTGCCCATAAAAAACAATTCGATTCTGATCCAATCTTAGCAGAGAGTGATGAGAGGCACAGATCTAATGAATACTCAGTGAAGCTTTCTCAGGCAAAATAATGTGCCATATGTATTTTCAGAAATCTTGAACTAGCTTGTCAGCAGGGCGGTGATCTTTTGTTTAGAAGTATTCCCTGAAGACCCAAAGCAGACTCATTTGGACTCATTATCATCTGGATGATAATCAGATGAAACTCATGATTGCACTAAAATAAACATTTTACTGAGGTGCATTCAGAGATAACATATACAACCGGGAGACTAACAAAGGGAAGGCAAATTATACCCTACCATCCTGCCCTTTATTGAATACAATGTAGAAGAAAGGTTTTCTTAGATTAATAGCAGTGCAGTCATAATATATTACTAAACAGTTTTTTAACGACACACTATTTGTAATGTAATGCACACTGTAATGGACAGTGGGTCTAAATGCAAGAAAACAGTTGTATTATATTTACTGCAAAACACATTTTATTTCAGTAATAATCAACTAGCCTACTATTTTTGTCCTGTCTACAAAATTACTTGCACCACTATTTTTTCAAGCAAAGGAGCTGGTAGATGTGGGTGATTGTATCTGCTAAATGTTTACAATATTATATAATTATAACATATTATTAGAACATTTATGGGGGGACACTTAATATTCAACAATATTATTATTATTGTATTATTATTATCTGACTTTACTGATGCTGTTCTATAAGAACTGAAGTGAGCTGGACAATGACTTTTGTTTTGTTGAAGAACTGCTTCTAGAACTGAATATTTTAATATCTGATGATCTTTCCAACAGAACTGAATCGACACTGTATCGACCAGCTTCATGCATTATTTTCCTGTTATCACTGTAAAGCTGCTTTGAAACTGTCTGTATAGAATAAGCGCTATATAAATAAAGGTGACGACTTGACATTTATAATATTTAGAAATCAATTCAAAATCAATACGGAATTCAAGCTATTAGTCTAATAATAGAGACATAGGCTATTAGAAAATAACTTGATTTGTTTAAAAACAACCTGAATCTACTATAATTCTGCATTAGCATATTTTGTGTTCTTTTGTGTGAGGTGTTCTTGAAACTTCCATCAAAACCTGAGCATGATTAATCAGAAGTTGTTAAAAACCAATATGGACATCAGAAATAACTATTAAAACATTATCATACACTATTTTTTGAATGATTATCATTTATGGCAGTATTCAGTATACATAAACTGGTCATATTCCTGACTCCATGGAATATAATTTGGGTCTGAACGGGTTAATTAGGATGACCGCGGTGTTTCCATGGAGGCAACGGGACTTAAATAGATGGTCATTCATTCATTTGACCGACACGAGCGCGTGAGATTTCGCAAATAACACAATTGATGAGACGATTATTTGCAATCGTTTAGCAAAACTCCCTTTTCAAAAGGCAAAACTTGAAAATCTGAGTTCATCCGGTGTATAACCACCATTTGTTTTAGAAAGAAAATAAAACAGGAAGGAGAGGCAATTTTTTCCCCAGCTTTCTAGAAAAATTATGAACTTTAATAATGTTCCGCGAAATCACTCCCACGTAATGCAAAAATAAAAGTGATCAGTGAATTTGTATTCAGCAGCTTTTTTTTTTTAAACAAAGAACTTCCCCCAAGTCATTTTCTGATTTTTGCATATAAAAAGAAACGCTATTGGGCATGCATCTGATGTTTAAGGGTTTAATATAACGGTGCTAAAACCTTAGTTACGCTCATCACGAACAACTGCATCGGCCAACAATATTGCAATGAAGCCATGGACAAAAGGCAAAACGCAAAAAAAGCGTGAGAAACGGGTGACTTTCGCAGTCCAGTGCTGGAGCAATGCAAAGGTATCTGCACACATATGTTGTTTATCAACGCCCATCAAAGATGCCCAGACAAAGATACACTTTAACATCGCGACAAACTCTTTACCTGCTCGTAACGCGGTTTTCCCAGCTGAAACACCGGACAAGACGCAGATTCCGCCATCTCAGCAGCGGTGGAGTGATGTTAAATAATAAAAAGGTCCATGAGACGGAATTTGTAAGAATAGTCAACTCGGGTACGAAACTAGTGAAGCAATAGCTCGCAGGGGTTCATGGGAAGTGTAGTTTCCGGTTGAACTCAAGACAAAGCAGATAGAGCTCATTCCACACCCATTATAATGGCAAAAGTATGAAATATTTACTTAAAAATGTTTTTTTTTTTCACAGCATTTTAAACAATCTCATGGCTTCTGAGAACTTTGAAGTTGAGCAAAATAATTTGCATATAGCCACCATGGTTTCCAACAAAATAGACCTTAGTTATAGGCTACTGTAAATAACAGTCATACAAATAATTAAATTAATGATTCTAAAAGCTCATTTTGTTAAACCCATTTTAATTGGTTAAAATTAACCTTCAATTAATCAGAAAATTAATATTTCTTGAATAATTGTAACTATTCAAAAGATACAATTAGGAAACCTGTAATGATAAATGACGCCACCTGGCTGACAGCATTTAAGATAAGAGTGTGGTTGGTTGGGAACTTGGGACATTGCATGTAATAGAATGATTAATCATTCAGAGCAGATCTAATGAATTATCTCCAAATGTCATGCATGCTGTGCATATATTACAGAGCCACGGCCACCATAGATTTTGTAAGGAGAAATGTATTCAGAACAATATTCAAATGATTCGTAAAATATTATATTTTTTCCACCCCCAGTCCTATATATTAGGATTATGTAACAAAAAGGTCACTGAAGAAGCAGAAGAGAGAGAGAGAGAGAGAGAGAAAAAATTCACTAGTCAGTTAACTGATATAAAAATTCTAACAGTATTGAATAGTTGCAATTAATCATAGCATATCTCTTGAATAATTTTATACATTCAAGAGATTTTTTATTTATGGTTCATATACTTCATTTTAACAAACCATATCATATATAATCAGACAAATCTGTGTTAAAATTCATATTTTATGATTCCCGTCTGCACACATTTTTATGGGAAACGCTGCTGTGAGAATTCAGTTAACTGTAAAATCTAATCTATGTAAAATCCATAATAATGTACTTTTTTTTAAAAAGTTTTTAATTTAGGCCTAATACACAAAATAAAAAAGGGATAGTTCACCCAAAAATGAAAATTCTGTCATCATTTACTAGCCCTTATGTTGTTCCAATAATGTATGAGTTTCTTTCTTCTGTTGAACATAACAAAATATATTTTGAAGAATGTTGGTAACAGACAGTTGATGGTAGCCATTGACTTCCATAGTATTTTTTTTTTTTCTACTATGGAAGTCAATGGCTACCCTCAACTGTTTGATTATTTCTTCAAAATATCTTCTTTTTAGTTCAACAGAAGAAAGAAACTCATACAGGTTTGGACAACATAAGGGTGAGTAAATGATGACAGAATTTTCATTTTGGGGTGAACAATCCCTTTCAGCACGAAGTACAATAAATCATCTTAAAAGCGCAGTAGTGCCACCCAGTGGCAATCAAATAAAGCACTACCGTTGATGTGATGTGGATGTGGATGTGCATCATGAGCCCAAGTAGAACCATTGCCACGAATGGTCTCTACAATCAACTTAGCTCTCGATGCTTTTGACAAACGCAAGCCTGAAGATTAAGCTTAAATCTCTTAGACATATACAGGTCTTTATACAGGTCTCTTCCGTAAAGAACTCAAACCAAAAGACACCAAATGATTTTATAACTTTATTTTCAAATAACTTTGAAAATGAAGCTGTTTGAAATAATTAGCAATAAATAAAACAAAATAAGAAAATACAAATGTGAATGTATGTTGTAAAAAAAATCCAGAGGCACATTGCAATATGGTGATTAAAAAGCAAAATGAAATCAACAACAATCTAGAATCACAGTGCTACATGTTTCTTTCCACGAACACACAGGGGAACACTGAGGGCTGTGTAACTAGAACTAAAAATGTTTATTTTCAGGATGCGTTGTTACAAATACAAATTTTAATGCATTGAGTCAACAAAACCAACTGTAACCCTGTACTTTCTTTAAGTCCAATACTGAGACATAGAACTGATGATCTTGTGTGACAAAATCTCACATAGTTTTCATCAGAAGAATAAATGAGGAAACACTGAATACTGAATAAAAAAAACACACACACTGTAACCTTAAAAACAGAACAAAAACAATGGTATAAGACACCATCGGAATGAATATCAGAAAAAAAGCCACAACAACACAATGAAGTTACAATGCAATACAACATAAACAACAGATCTTTTTTTACTTAAAAATAAACATTGCTTTCGTGGTTTAGAAAGCTTAGGCATTTGCATATCACTAAATTCGCTACTTTAGCAATGATCAAAGTATTCAGCAGTGCTAAGGCTTTATGAATATATTTTATGTAGCATATATCATCTTAAGCTACAGCTTAGCAGTTTGTTTTATTGCATAGCTTACATGTTTGCAGAAACAATCTCTGCTTTTGTGCTTGATGGAAGTGAGCATGCACTGATATCAGCAGCTTCAATGAGGCAAAGCTGACTGGCTCAAGCACAACGATTCTGCATAATGCGCATTAAGGTGCTTTTAAAGCTATCAAGAAGTAATATTTATTTACATGTACAGAATATTTTTGAAAGCAATATTTTACATCAACTTTGACACAAGGTGTATTAGGCTACATATGTATTAAATATTACTAATGTTTTTAAATCTCTTGATCCATACTGAACAGTGTAACATATTCGTTTCAATACAATGTGCAGTCAAATAAACAATATTTTCTGGCGATTTGGACACGTTTGGAGGACTGAAAGATAGATAAGAAGTTTCAGTTTTTTTTAGTATAATTTTATTATTCTATTTTACTTCCAATTATGGGTGTTAAAGTGATATTTAAAGAAGTCAGTTATTATAGTCAGTGGTTTTTTTTTAGATTGTTTTGTGGATTTTCGTAACTTTCGTGAGACATTTTCTTATGTTTAATATGTATAACATTTTGGTATACTGATGCGTCAAGATCCCAGATCTTCTTATTCCTTATTATGAAAATTAGCATATTCATGAACAGGAAGACATATTTAGGAAGAATCAATTAATATTGCAGATCCTTATTTTTATTTTTTTACTTTAAACCACTGCCTTGTGCTCATAATGACTAGTAGTATGCTAAACGCCAATGACTGTGGATTTGGAAGTCCAGTAAAAAGCATGCAAAGCTTTATCGTGTCTACGTGAATTTGGCAGTTTTGAAATTTAATGGAGCATCACAAATGGCTTTAGATCAATAGTGTATTCAGGACGGAGCGGGTCACCGTAGTCATTTTGGTCTTGCGCGTACCTGCAGCAAGGTGGGCGTCTGTTCCATAATGCGCACCAGCAGCTTGTCAATGTAATCCTCCAGGTCTCTGACCTGAACCTTCATCTTCTTCAGTTCGGCCTCACGCTTCTCCAATAACGCCTCCTGCACCTCAGTTTCAGCTCGCTGCTTCTTGACGTCCATTTCCTGCTGAAGCAGCAGAGAAATCAGCTCCATGTTGGTCATGTTCTGATACTGAGCCCGGGCCTCAATCAGAGCCAACTGCACAAGACACAGAAACACAGTCATGTTTACGAGAGAAAGACAGTAATGTTATGTAGAGCATAATGAACTAAAACTACTTCATTAAGTGTTTCAGCTGGTTTTTGATCACTTGTGCGTTCTTTCATTATCTTCACAGTGGACTAAGCACAAGTCCATATACATTTTACTGAGACCCAAAACAACCTCTCAGATCAATATGCTTTTTTTTTAATCAGTGAAATCTGTTGAGTAGAAGGGACATTTTGGGTGTTATTAGATAAAAACTTAAAAGGTACTATTAAGGCATCTAATAATAGGTTATTAGATAAAACTTGTTAGGTTAAAATCACCTTTACTTCATTAAACTTTCAGTACCTGGTTTTGCTCATCCTCAGCAGTGGTTGCTGGTGCAGATCTTCCAGGGTTGATGGTGGACTTGAGTTTTTCCAGAACCGAGCGGCTTTCGGGTTTCTTCTCTCCCTGGACAGTCGTGTTGGTTAAGGGTTTCACTGGGTGAGGGCTGTACGGCGGTGCAAAAAGGAGATAAATTAAGTATTTATGTAGACCTTGGGACTTCAGCATGGTTTAACTGGTACTCTGTTGGCATCTTATACTTTCAACTATTTTTCTAAATCTCGTGTTTTTTGCTTATCAACTTCCTGGTGAGTTGGTGAGTATAGCACAAGCAATAGCGAAAAGTTGAAGCAGCAATTGTTAAAAGTAACATATACTTTAGACAAAAACTTGTCCAATGACATATGTTCCAGAATCATGTGCCAATTTGTCTGGTGTTTGCTGAGTGGTACTGTATATAGATATTGTACTATCTTTAAAAAAAAAAAAGAAAAAAAAAAAGACAGGAGCTGATTGTTGTAGAATCATGTTTGCAATGGCAATTTTTTAAACCATTTCATCACTCAGTTGCTCTGTCATAGCTCAGAAAGACTTAATGCTCCCAGTTTTATTTCATTTAAGCACCAACTTGTTTGGAGAGTTAATAAAACCTTTTTTTTTTAAATGAATAAAACCGTTAAAATTCCTTTTCGTAAATTTAAATAAAGCTGGAATAAATCAAAATATAAATATAAGATGAAAGACTAACTTATAAAACTTAAAATTAGAAATTAGAAAGTACTAAAATGACTAAAGCCAAAATTTAAATAAATAAATTAAAGCTATATAGAAATATAAAGCACTAACAAAAATCACAAACTTCAGCTTAAATTAAAATAAAAAAAATGAAAAATATAAAAGTCCTTTGAAGACATCTTGGCAAATCTGAGCACTAAGACTTTGTTGAGGTAATTTCTAAAAGGAGACATGAGATTACTGGATTTTAGTAGATTTTAGTAGAAGATTTTTTAGAAGTATAAGGAAAAAAAAGAATGTCTCAAGCAATTTAATATCAACGCTGTCAAGGAGAAGCACTTCAGATATTAAAGATATCTCATTTACAATTTTTGTCTCAGGGTACTAACAAACTAAAAAACATAATGATACTACATCTCACATCATCAAACCTCTCATAAAAACTTGATGCATACAATACAACTCTGTCATCTAACTTTAGACTATATTTATGGTAAGTTTAGTTACCTCTACAAGGAAAGATGTGTTGCGGTGTGTCCACCAAAACAGAAAGAAGACTGAATAAAGCAACAGAAAAGCAAAGATGAAAAATGAAATGACTAAAGGTAACACAGCATGAGCAAACCAGGAGGAAACATAATAAGAGATGGTGCACATTTGTCAAAGTCCAAATCATAGCTGTGAGCGCCAAAACAAAGTTTGTTCTAGGCCAACATATGTGAGAGCATTTATGAGCCTGTCCTAGTGCAACTGTGAGAGAGAATGAATTCATTTCTCAGGTGAGAGCAGAGGTGAGTGCGCTTTTAAAGGCAGTGAGGTCTCACCTGCTCTCCTCATGGGGCAGGAGGACGTTTGCTGGCTGTGTCTCCTCAGGTGAGAGGGAGAGCGGTGCATCAACGTGGGACTGGGCTGTGGAGGAGCATGTGGGACCCATGCTGAGCATCTCGTTTGGGGGCTTTGCCGGAAGGGAAGGGTCAAGGCGGAGACAGGAATTAGTACCAGCTAATGGGGTGGGTGAAGAGGAAAGATCATGCAAAATGAGGTCTGATGCAGGATTATTAGAGCCTGGGAGCGAGTCGGCACAGGAGACAGTTTTGGGTGAGCTTGTGGTTGAGCGTGGTCTGATGCGGGCTGATCTGACTTCTGTTGTATAGGGGCTTCTGGAATTTCTTGGAGCTACTCTAGCATGAAAGTCCTCAAAGCTGATTTGTTCATCCAACGTCGAACAAGATCCCTTGACCTCATTGTTCTTTGAGAAACAGACTTCAGAGTTTAGGTTGCCTTCTGTTAAATTAACATTAGGCTCCTCATCATGCGTAGTGAGCAAGATGCAACTGTCTTCCACCATCTCTGGTTGGATTTGCGTTGTCACAGTGTTGTCATTGCTTGAGAATGCTTGAGTGATCACAGTGAAGTCGTTTCTGAGGAGAACATCAGCCACGCCTTGAGAGTCACAGTTAAACTTTGAAGCAGTGTTTTGGTGTTCACAAGAGTCGACTTTTTGTCCTCCCAGTCCTTCACAAGATCTCTCAAAAGGTGATGAGCAATGGTTGTGGTTTTGTGAGTCAGACAAATGTGATGTGCTATCATTATGAGTGTTCCTTGGTGAAAACATTTTCAACTCTGATGCCATTCTGCACAATATATCTTCAGGTAAGCCTGGTGAGCACCTGGGAAGTGAGGAACCGTTGCCAGAGTGCAAATGTGAAGAAACTTTGGATGCTTCACCTTTATTAATTTCAAAAGGTGGTTGCAAGTCCGACTGTGAACTTTCAGAATCAATGAAAGCAAACTCAGAAGTAATATCTGTATTGTTGTTCGAATCTCTTGGGGAGAGGGTCAACAAACCAATGCCATTGGTTTTAGTCTGTAGTTGCTCACTGGAGACCTTTACTTCACAGGACAGTTCTGAATCGTGTTTGGGTTGGGTCTGAGGTGAACTGCAAAGTGATTCAGTCACTGTGGTTTCCCAATCAGACGGAAAACAAAGTGTTTCAGGTACCGTGTTCTCGCATTCAGAGCTTCCAAGTGCATCTTCACCAAAACCATTTGGAGAGCCACAAGCGTTGTTTGTAGGGAAATCTTGCTCTGTTGCTTCCCCAACCATGAATTGGTTCAGTTTGATATCACTGTTCAACTCCGCTTCCATCTTGTTATACCCTACTGAAGAAATGTGATGCAACGCTTTATCTGAACATACAATTTGAGAGCTCCTCTTCAAGTCTCCGTCTCTCACACGCTGAAGGGAGGCAAAGTCAGTCTGGGAGAGAAAGCAAGCCTCTTTCTGCACAGCCAGCTCCTGGGCTCTATCCAACCAGCTGTCCATGGTGATCACTTGAGTTCTCATGGGTTTACGTGGTGGTAGAGGAGGCAGATCCCATGGCTTTGAAATACCCATATCAACTTCATCAACTCTTAAACCAATTGCTTTATCATTTACAAACACCATCTGGTTTGTATTTGGTTCCTGTGAAAGAAACGGTGCTGATGGAGGTCTAGTTGGAGTTCCACTTGGTGTTCCACTTGGTGATTTGAGACGGCTTGAGGCAAATGCTTCAAAATCATCCCATTCCCCAGCCCTCTCAGACAGAGAGTGCTTCGGATTAATATTTGAGTTTGCTTCTGGGGTCTCAGGCATAATGGTCGGAAGAGACCTCTGCCTGGACATACTCCTGGGTCTTTCCCGCTTTATTGCGGACATTTTGTTCGACACTCCATTACGGAGGGGACTGGATCCGACTGGATAGTGATAAAAACTGGAATTTAGAGAACAGTAACCAGCAGTTGGAGACGTCAGTGCTTCCTCGGCTATAAGATCCTCAAAAAAAGGGTTTTGCTGTAGTCGTGTGAGGAAAGGGTTGGAGGGAGAGATGGAAGGGGGTGTTGGGGAAGAGTGGGTGAATGGGTTGGTGTGATTGCCACTAGGGGGAGACACCAAGCCAGTAGTGCAACTGAGGGGAAGAGAGCATGGGGGCTGACTGGGGGAGCAAGGGATCTGACAGGGGGTGTCTGAGCTGCTCTCTACCTTAGGAGAGACTCCCAGCCTGTGGAGGGAAGGCACAAGTAGTCCTCTTAGTCATAGTGTGTAATGGGCCATATCATCAAACTATGGGTGAGGGGAGAGAGACAGTTCTTCTCTATTACAGAGACACCTGTTAATAGAAGAAGAACTGTCTTTGGATTCAAATTCGTTCATGTTTTGTTCCGGAAGTGTCTGGCATGTTTTGACCAGCTTGCAAACTGTGTTCCTACATAAATACTGTTGGTTTAGCTGGAACAATTGAAAAAGAGCAATAGGGGTGGGAAAAGGTGTTTTCTTTCATCCTAAAATCTTTAATTAGGGGTGGCTGATTTAATCAGTAGACACGATAAACCGGTAGAAATGTGACAATTGCACATTTTGGATTATCATCTCCATCGCTCATTTGATGTTGCATCATAACGATTTTAAACCATTTATATAATTCAATTGGGTATTTGTGTTTTGACAGATGGTTTTCTGTGCACACATAAAGCCATCGGTCACACAGCATAAGTAACAAATTCAGAACTTTTTCGTGGTTTATTGTGCTTAAAGTTGTCAAAATGAATGACTGTCTTTGATGAGTATTTTGGTAAACATAGTCGGTTGTGTCTTAAGCGAACATAACAGTTGGGAGAAAATCAGATGTGTATAGGTCTTAAAGCTCTTACAGCCTACTGTAATACACTTGCTGCTGTATGTGTCCTTAATGTTAATCAAATAACAAAAATAAAATAAAAAATAAAATAAAATTAAGAATCAGTACACATTTAATTTATACTGTGAAGACTATGCAGTGTTTTATTTCACATTTGATGACTTTATTCAGTTTCTGTATTTCTTACTTCTATTAGAAAGACCTACCTGAACCTAAAAAAAAAGCACTGTTTATATCATGTGTAGCTTTGTTCTACTGTAGAACTTATTTTATTACTGACTGTTAACTTGTCTTCAGCAATCTTGAGAACTTTTGACTTATGTTAGACAAGTTTTGTGTATTAGTTTAATATTTTCGTAACAACCTTTCTTCCAGCAAAAATAACTATATATTAAAATGACTCCTATTGTGATATGTGTCATAACGCCCCACCCCTAACTCTAACTAATCAACGTAAAACAGGTGTGAACTATAAGAAAATGATTTGATGTGTTGAAAAAAAAACATGCTGCAGAACAAAAAGATGAAATTACTGAAACGTGAAATAAAATCAATTTAATATAAGTGGACATTTCTTTAAAAAAAGAAAGAAAATAGCTGATGATTTTGAATGCTTCAACAAATTTATGGAACTTGACAATTTTTTTGGATGAAAACACACACATTAACAAGCCCTTCTTTGAAGAATGTCTTGACCTATGTTCTGCAAACCAAGAGCAATATAAAGGAATGAAATGGAAAAAGCTTCTGCAGTAACTGTTGCATCAGCAAATTCAAACAGCTCTTTTTTCTAAGAATACTCTCTGAGGACCAAAATGCAGGCTGACATTCAAAGCCATTCCCTTAAAAACAAAGTATCCCTTTTGAAGAACGCCTGACAGTCAAATACAGATCATGGTGAGCGACTATTGATGATATTGATACATGTGCAAAGTCAGACATCTTTTGTACTGTAACATAAAACCTAGTAGCCGTGCTTTCACTCACCTTGGCTTGTTCTGCGAGTCACCGGTGCCAAACCATCCTCTGCGTCTGCCCTCAAGAGGAGCAGAAGCCTGGCTCTGCTCCGGCTTGGCTGGGAGAGAGTCACTCCTCCCGCTAGAAAACAGAGTTTTCCTCAGCTTTTTCCCTTTATCCACCACTTCCACGGGTCCAGCGGCCTGCACTGGCTTCCCCTCTGGAGTGCCGGCCCCTTGGGTCTGACTCTGAGCTCCATCCATCTCCCCGTCCTCCTTCTTAGTCTTTTCAATGGACCAGCGTCTCCCATCGCTCTTCTGCGAGTCCTCGCCACGTCGGGTCAGGTTCTGGAGAGAGCGAGAAAGGGGTGCGCATTTCTCCAGCAGGGAGAGCTTGGCCGGGATGGTGCTTGGACTCTTGGGGCTGGCAGGCTCGGATGAGTAGATATGGGTACCGTTGATGCAGAGGGTTGATTTGGAGAGCGCCATGCTCTGACCTTTTAGGTTTTCCACGGCAGGGATAAGATGAGGAACACCCGTGATCTTACTGGCTTCATCGCTGTGTGCACGCTTGTGGGTCATCACTTTAAAGACACAAATCACAGAATTTAGATCGGTTGGTGTCGACCAGACATTTGAGGAGTGTTTGAAAGATGTCTCAAAGGGATAGTTCACCCCAAAAGGAAAATTCTGTCTTAATTTACTCACCTCCATGTCGTTCCAAATTTATTTCATCTGTGAAACACAAAAGAAGAGAAACGCATAGATCATCTTTGGCCACACAATGAAAGTAAATGCTGTCAAATAGCTGACTGACCTTTTATCCCTGCTTCAGTGTCCATACGGAAGGGCTCCATCACTCTGCTGCTGTAGACAGGTGTTCTGGACAGCTCTACTGGGGCGAATGGATCCCCAGCGGACGATGCCATGCTGCTGTCCGAAGCCAATGACGAACAGGACCGTGTGTCTGAATTCTTGCGTAGTTTCCCTTTAAAGAAGAAGTCTTTCACCTTGCTCCGGTGTTCATCGAGCACCTCTTCCTCGCCTGGATCATCGGGTCCACCATCTCCTGCAAACGGAGGACCTACAGACCCTGATATGGCGGCGTAGCGGCCGGGTAAAATGGCAGAGGAGGACTCCAAATCTCCTCGCTTTTTTCCTGTGACGCGGTCCTTCAGTTTTCCAAATGCAGAACGAGGCTTGTCCTTTACGGTCAAGTCGTACATACTAGCGGTCATGTTGTTGCGGGTGAACTGGATGGTGACCTGCAGCTCTCCCCGCTCCTTCTCCTTTCGACCAGCCTTGGAGTGCAGCTTGAACCACCTTAAGAATAGAAAAAAAAAAAAAAAAAAAATCTAAAATCTAAAAGCTAATTTATATTATCTAATGCGCACTTAAAAGTAATGTTTAAAAACGCTATTTTAATAAATAAATTTACTAGAAAATTATTATTAAAAATGACTGTTTTAATTTATTTAGACAAAATATTATAGAATTGTTATACTGGTAATTTATCAGTTATTGATCATTAGATGAAAATCAATATCAGAGAGAATTTTAATTTTGGTGCATCTCTACTCTTCTTTTAATGGTTATGATAAACATAAATATGAATCTCATAAAGACTGTCAAGAACATATCCAGATTATAAACCTTTTTTTTAGTAAAATCAAACTGAAACCCATTTTATAATAATTTTAAATTGTATGATTTGTGACATTATTTTAATGATGTGACATTATTAAAATATATTACAGTACAAAACAGTTTTTTAAAATTGAAATAATACTTAAATACAGTCAAAACAGCAATATTGTGATGAAATAAAAGCAGCCTTGGTGAGCATAAGAGACATCTTTCAAAAACATTTTAAAAATCTTACTGACCCCAAACGTTTGAATAGTGTTTTTTGTCCATTGATTTAAAAGGTAAAAAAACAACAATTTGGGGCTGAACTTTTACACTTAAAACGATGCTCTCACTGATGGCCTCATCTTTTATAACATCGGCTTACAATTTCCTGCACCACACTGAAGCAAACTGCTATGACCTATACAGGAGTGCAAACACAAGCGGGGGCCTCTTGAACGAATGTTACTGCATTAGGATAGTGCCGTCCCTTTGTCTCACAGAGAACCAGTGGTGAAACTATTTCCTCCATTTCCGGTACACCACAGAGCACCTCATGTGCGCACACGTGCAGAGAGCCAAGACAAACGCCTTAAACCAGGAGACGGCAGAAGAGAGAGAAAGAGAGGGAGAAAGAGGTGCAACTCCAAGCTCAATTAAATCCAGATGTGCAGAACAGCCTCACGCCTACAATTACATGTGATGATTGAGATTCACAATAGTGTGTGCAGAGATGGACCTGAAATGATGAGAGGCCTACATGGCAGTGCAAACAGTAACTAGAAAATGAAAGTTCGTCAAGATAAATATTGAATGTTGACATGACGAATTCATTTGCTATGCTGTTACTAGACAAATCCAGTCACCTGACCTTAGCAGTGTGGTGTTAGAGGTGGTTGCAGGAGGAGGTCTTTAAGAAAGTTGCATGCAATAGTTGCAATCAAGATTCTTGGTCAATAGAGTTGAGAACCTGATATTGATTAGTTAGATTGTTATCCTATATTAAAATAGCTCATTTAAATACTTTCAAGTCATCCTGTGGTCCCCGAAGATGAGATCCACTGTTGTAAATGGCTGCAAGGACAACAGCCAAGAATTGTTGCAGCATGTTTTGCACAGGCTAAAAAATAAAAAATAAAATCAAATTGTTATTTTAATTTTCTTCCAACACCTTTGCAGATCAGGAACTATTAAAACCAGTAACATGCTTATACTGAGAAGAAACAAATATACTAAAATTCTTATTACAATTTGGTACTTACTAACATCTTGGTGGTGTTTTTTAATTAAATCAGTTTTGTTAGTTAGTTGCACATCGTGTGAATTTGAGAGTTGAATGGTGGACGTGAGGATAAAGGAAGGCGTATCAAATATGAAAATAACAATGTTATTGTTGCTCAGCATGGCTCAGTGACTTCCTCCCTCACTTGTTTATAGAGGTTTTAGCCAAGAGGCCCCCACCTACCTCATCTCTACCTCCTCTCCCATGACAAATTATTTACTCCTAATGACGGCACTGCTAGACATGTAGTTAAACTTCATGTGGAAGCTTTTAAACAAGAGATATATTCAAATAAAATGAACATTGAAAAAAGACCAAGATTCCAGAAAGGTTACGTCTGTTGGACTGCAGTGAAATGCGTGTTTGTTGAGCTTCAGTTGGACTCTGTGACCATTCTGACACACACTGGTACTACCCTGTGTGCAGGCATGACTCTGTGCCAGCACTGATGAGGACTAGACACAGCATGCCCCTCCAAGTATGTTGCTGTTGTTGTGTCTGTAAAAACATATCCCATTACTCTGGAATTCAAAACAGTGTTGGTTTTGCACTTCCCATAGATTGCTTGTGTGGCTTTGACCACCATGCATGCGTTTAATATTGCATGTGACATCAGTAATTTAGGTTAGGTTTTGGTGGCAGGCCAAAGAATCTTCCTGCTGTTTTATTATGTTGCAAATGCGAATGTCTGTCCAACTGGGAAATGGGTGCACAGAAATTCTTCCATCCAAAATCACAGGCTCACGGTTTTGGCATGACTGTGTCAAATATCCCAGGACTATATCAACTGAAAAACAAGTAAAGCTCCTATGCTTTAAAAGTACATTCAATTACATGAATTTGTAAGGCTATAATAACCATAAAGACAGAACTTAAGGGTACAGGTTTTTTTTTTTTTTTTTTTTTTTACAAATAGGCCTACTCTTTCATGCGGTCATGTGGGAATGATGGTGAAGCAGTAAAACAACACTAAAATGGCATGCTTATTTTAACATGTACCCAGTAATCAGTGTAATTATAGTATCATTGAGATACTATTATTGTTTTTATCAATATTTTGAATTCATCTTTATGTTTCACACTTCCATTTTAATTTTGTTTATTTCATTTTTTTTTTTTTAAATGTGTCTATTTAGTTTTTATTCATTTTTATTTCAGCTTGAAGTGTAGTTATTTTAGTATATCAAAAAAAATTGGAATGTTTAAAATTTAGAAAATTTTAAAAGGGTTTTGGATACTTTTGTGCACTGGGAGAGACCAACTCGAAACAGCTAAGACGAGCAAACCATGTAACATTGGAATATCGTGTAAATACCTTGGCACGTGAATATGGTAATCATGCAGTACTATGGTAACTGATGCCACTGTACCATGGTACTGACACAGTGCAAAAGTCTTAAGAGGCCCTCAACCAAGAGGCCCATTAATTGATCCTATAATTAGCTCTACTCACTCATTTCTAGGACACATTCCTTCCTGGAAAACTTTGTCGAGAGGAACAATAGTTTGTCCGAGAAACACGTCCAGCCCGATCAACACTCTATGCATCACGCTGAGCACCAGGTTGCTGCTCCCGGGCGGGTACGCGCTCGTCCCTCCCGCCTCCAGCAGCCCAGGCTGGAGCTCAAACGAGCACTCCTCGTTCCACTGCGGCTCCTCAGCCTTCTCCACCAGGCCGGTGGTGTACTTCTCCTTGCCGACCTGGATGATAGTGTAAACATAGCGGCTGCCTTGCTTGCCCTTCGACCGCAGACCCCTCGCGCGAAGCACGGTCACGTTGACATGCGTCGGGACCCATCTCTGATCATCGTCGTCCAGGCTGATAAGAGGCATCCCGGTGCAGTTGGAGACGCAGTTGTTTGGGCTAATCCAACAGAATGACACTTGCGCATTGGATAACTATGCTCTGCCCGCGCCCTTGCGCCTGTCCGCCGCCCGAAGTTGCAGAAAGAGAAATCGCTGCATTATCATTCAGCTCGATTCAAAAAGACGATCACAATCGCAACGCTGATGATAATAAATAGTCTATATAATCCCTCGCGAGACAAACCACACCAATTTACTTTAGTGGGCGTTGTGGACCCTCGCTCGGCGTCACCGCCACAAGATTTTGACAACTCACTGCGCTGCTGCTGCGCGGCCCGCCCTCCAACATTTTGTGGGGGCTCCGCAATAAAGCGTCCAGCAGAATTAAAGAGAAAGGCAGCTCAAATCCGTGATGGAATGGTTCATATCAGAACATAATGAATAATCTTGCAGAGATGACTAGTTTGAGCTCTACCTTGACTTGGAATCAGAGAGCACGCCAGAATGTGAGAAAACGTAACTGAGAAACGCTGAAGCAGCTCCAATGTGGCGTTTATCTTCCGTGCAAGAGTTTTGAATGAATCCTTTCGGTGAGCGAATCGGTTATTTGAACAAATATTTTATTTTTTATTCTCTTAACTCGTTCACTTTCATGGATCTTGCAAATGAGCATCTCGTTGGTTAGACTGGACTTAATGAATACGCCCCTTCCTTAAACGAGTCGCAGGTTTGAGTAGTTTCAGGTGTCTCTGTAGAACCAAAATCGACGTTTTCCAAATCAGTGGGCGTTTTAATACAATTGGCGTTTTTAACAGCTTTACTGGCTTTGCTAAAATCATGAAGGTTCATCTCGAACCCCACCACTAAACCTTACTCTACTTGGGTTAGAGCGATTAAACAACGCCCACTGTTGGGGGAATGGCCACTAGCATTCTGCAGAGATTTTATCAAGGTCTGATGAGATTGGTGATTTAAGGATAGATGCATAGTTCATGAATGAACTGGGAATATTAATGAAATCTGAACAGCTCTTGAACACTTTCTGGATGCACACAAATTTTAATAAAGGATATGGCCACATTTTCTGTTTACTGTGCTTAGAGCAAATCGAATGGGTGAATGATATGACTTGCAATGTCTTTACCTGGCATAATGATTAAAAATACCACCGAGTGAATAAGAAACTGCGTCTGAAATCACATACTTTCTCAAGTAGCCTACATATTGAATAATTAACTTCACGACCGCTAAAAATGTTTTCTATAGTATTAATGTGTGTAGTATGAATGCAATCTGGATGTACATTCACCATGTTGTCATTATCATGTGACCTACCAGAGTCAGTTGCGTTGCTTCACTGCCATTCACATATCTTCTCCCGTGGCCTCATGAGATAGTGCCATCCATCTTATGCACACTTCAGAATCTCGCTGAAAGTAGTACAGTAGGTCATCCGAGTACTTTTTTGCCTACACTTTTATGAGTATACTGTGAATTCGGACATTCTTTTGTCACATACTGTTTTTCGCCTACTATATAGTAGGTAAGTATGCGATTTCGAATGCAGCCACTCTGTTAGTAAACCGTTTCAAGTCCATAACTCGTGCAGGACAGTGATGATGGGTCAGTGTGTAGGGGTGGGGTTTGATGCTATCTCCGCTAAACTGTCCCACGAAAAAAAAATTATAATTTTTTTCCCCCTGGCAGAACGAAATCTCGTTTCAGCCACACATTACGCAATGCCTGGAAATGCCTGCATTACACAACATACTATAATTGAAAAGATAACTGGACTTAATTTACAAACAGTGGATGCTGAATAAAACATGTTCAAAACAACACGAGTTTAAACCAGCATAAAATGGTTTGCTCTCTCTTAGCTGGTCTATTTTGTCAGCTGGCTGGTTTTATAGGCACTTTTCATTTTGAACCTCTAATTTTGCAATCTTTTTTTTTATCATGAATAATACGCTACATCTTCTGAATGATTTGATAAATTGTACGCATGCTCAAGTCATCCCACAGACATCTGCAATTATTCACACTGGAGTGAATTTGACAGCCTTTGAATTGGTTTCACAAAGAAACGTTGCAATGGCTTTATTGTTGTCTACTGCCATCTATTGTTCAATGTCTGGAATTAATAGAGTAGCTATATTGAATAACAACACAGATGGCATTGTCTGAATCAGTTTTTTGTTTCATTGTTTTTTCCCATTTTTGTTCACATTACATAAATGCATCTGTTTGAAAAGAAAATATCATTAATAAGTAGGGGGGAAACAGTCTCATCACTTTTGGTGGGGTTCACAGTGTTGACACATTCTTTGAATAGACTAGAAGACTAACAATTTCCAATCACCATGGATTTGTACAATCACAACAGGCTACATTTCACAACAACAGAAGCTTTTGTATGTCTGGTAGTCAAAGGCAACAGCAACTTGGTAGTAACATATTTTGAAGACTTTATACCACTCTGACACATCTCTTTATCAGCTGTTTAATGTTTGTGAATCGCTGGTATAAAGATGAAACATGAACATGAAGATGAAGACGTGAACTTGTACGGTGATTCAGTAGCCATTAGTAGCAGATGAACTAGACCACAGATCTTCAGATAAGAAACTCCCTCAATGATCACAAGTTTTGATGTGTGAACAGGTTTAAATGCTGGGGATTCCCAACCATCTGATATCTGATGAAGTGTCACGGAGAATGAATTCAAAATGTAGTTAAATGACATTTGACTGAATTCTACCAGACATTACACGATGACCTGGATGTATAAACATTTTCGCAGACAGAAACTTTGTCTAAGGCATTAAAGAAAGATGGTCTGTTTTCAAACCCATTTTTCTTTTGTTTGAAAACCCAAACAGCCAGAGGCCACTAATGAAACATGAACACCAAGAGATTATCAACAGTCTGAATTGGCAGTATTTGTAGTTCTTAGTGGTAGATGGTGTCTCTTTTTAAGGCATTTCATGTAGTTTCTATGCAGTCACACACACAGAATATTATAGTGTGGTAAAATAAATGATGTCGGGTTGATCCTTCAAACATGATCTTTGAGGTGCTTGACGAACTAGCAGCAACACAAATTACGAACAGCATCGCCTCCTTGTTGGACCTTTAAAGTCAGAGGAAAGATAAGGAAGCCAAACAACAAATAATATGACAGATTACTGTATCTGCACAGTCACAGATGCGGACAAATTGAGTAATTTCATCCTGCAGCCACTAAGAAACTGATTTTTGCAACATCACAGTTTTTTTTTTTAATAAACATCACAGATTATTCAACATCATATGATGATAAAATAGGGGGCAGTACTTTAAATTCAACCTTATCAGACAGAATAACAACATCATAACAGAACCTCATTTATAGGCCGTCTTTATGAACATCTGACCAATCTGACACAAGAATGGAGTGGAACGGATACATTCATGTTGCTATAGTGGATCATATTCTTAATCACATTCAATGGAACAAATTTGGAAAAGGAGCAAATAACAAACCTGATATTTTGAAGAATTCAACCAACTCCGCTGCCTAGTGACTACTAACCATTTAACACAGACTTCAACAATAAAGCATGGAATAATCCCACATAATTCACTGGGTAAGTGTGAACTCCCTGGAATGTATTGACAGGAAGAAATAAGGATTATATTCATCCAAAACCCCCGTTAACATCATGTAAGTGCTGCAATCTCTGAGTGAGCTGATCCGAACTGACGGTAGGGCTCACTCCTCACCTTGATCCATGATTTGAGTGCTAAAAAGTTGGATGTATGTCTCTTCTTTAGTCCCCCAGGCCGTTCTGCGTGCCCTTAAGATAGAGATCATCCTGAGAGAGCTGACCGTCATAGCTCTCCATGTATAAACTACCACTGCTGCTGCTCCCGCTGCCCCCGTTGCCCAGGAAAGTGCCCACAGCCCGGCCCTGCCGCGCGTGCCCCACTGCATCGCTGAAGACTTTGTTTATCTGCTCCTCAGAGGGCATCCACCAGTCAGGATTAGAAGCACAGTGCATCCGGATAAACTCTGAGAGATGGAACGCCATGGGACAGAGATGGATGAGGGAGATAGACAGAACAATGTGAGATTTTAAATTCAAGTTTGAATAATTATCGCATTGATAATCTGATTGAAATAAATGCCTCCCAAATACTAAAATAAAAAAAAAGTGTAAGGGTGTGTTCACACTTGTAGTTCGGTTCTCTTGGTTCTTTTTGGTCCGGACCAAAAAAAGAAAAATTATACATTAAGTCCTGGTTCGCTTAGCATTCACACTGTCATTTTAATGACATTAAAATGACATTTCATGATGCATGATGTATATTTTGTTACAGAATTTACAGAACATCCAATACAAGGCTGTGATCTGGGCTAAATGCGCTCACTGTATTTGCACACATATGATGGTATTTGTACCAGCTGAGAACTCACGAACATCTTATAAATGTGTAAAGGAGTCAAAACAGCGGCAGGAATTCCTCCATTACACACACAAACGAGGATCTGCTGAAAGAAGACGTGGTTCCAACTTCCAACTATGACAGGAATAAACAGGTATGCTTGAGCTTTAAGGGTCACATCGTGTGACATCACATCCAGTTTTTGGTTCACTTAGATGTTTTTGGTCTGTGTTGCGTTCATATTTCAGTCAAACCCCACCGAAGCCGACCGAGACCCACGTTTCGGCTTGTTTGGTGCACACCAATGTTCGGATGACAGCGTTCACACTTCATCAAATGAACCGCACTAACAGAGCAATCGCACCAGAGTTCCTTTTAATCCAACCAAACCTGCCAAGTATGAACACACTCTAAAAATACTTTTAGCTCACTACCTCTGAGACAAGTGACCTTGACGGGGTTAAGAGGCCGTCTCTCCGGTCCCGTATCCCCTGTGTGTACCGAACGTTTCCTCTTCCCCAGACCGCACGAGTATTTCAGCTCATCTGTGGTGAACACAAACCGGATAAGGTAACGCAGGAGCCGCCGGCCATCTTTTTTTGAGGAGTTGACTGCCTCGTCCCACTGCTTATTGGTGATGAAGAGAGGATAGTTCCCCAGAAGCTGTTTACTGCCCTATTTAGAAAAGATTATAAGATTATAGATTGCAGAGGGGAAAAATTCTTTAATGCTGTCTTTAATCTTTAATGCGCTTTAATGCATCAACATTTAAACAGGCACTGCACTAAATATTGTACCTAAAAAACAAGCAAATTCAATATAAAGAACTGAAACTTTACTGGAATACTAAAAGATTCTGTTGCTTTTAGTTTTATGTAACAGTTGGTCAAAGTGATATTTTCATAACCCCAGATTAGACGTTAATTTGAATGACAGTTTCAGTTCATGTTCCATGGTAACAGTGTCTTTCATAAACTTGTGGTTTTCCTGACTATTTTTTACAGACTATTTTAATTTTCTGTCAGGCTCACCTCGGTAAGCTGCTCTTCGGACTGGGGCTGCACAAATTGGTTGTAGTGCTGAAGAACAGTCTTAAAAAAGTCCAAAACATTCTGGCAAGGAGCTGTTGAAGGCAAAACCAGCAAAACAATGTTGGTCGAAGAACTTTTAGTTTCATTTAAACCAACCAAGCTGAGCTGTTGCACATAAGCCAAACACAATGAACTGTTAAAGGTGCAATGTGTCATTTTTTTAAATGAAAGTTTTGTACCTAATAAAATTAATAGTTCAACTATGAAATGCATGAATGCATACTACTCACTTTGATACTATCCGTGGCTTAGAAAAAGCTGGGTTTTCCCCCTTCATAGTCGCAATTATGAGAGTACATCATTGTCTCGATAACCCTTTTTGGACACTTTCAGTAGTGGAATTAATGAATCATAGGTGACAAATTTATTGTGAAAAGGGTATTTTTACAATGGCATCCAAAACTGAAAACTTTTCCATTGCTAAAGCCAGGTATGTAAACAGCTAAGAAAAAAAAAGGAAACCGTGTGTTCCCCCATTTAAAATGACTAAAATTTCTCATTTCTCAAGGAAATATAGTTGCTAACTGTTGCAATTATACTATTGTAATGTAAAATTAAAATTAAAAGATTTAATAATAATAATACTTGTATTTTACAGAACATTATTTATGACTGTCTTGATTTTTTTTGCTTTCAAACGTTAAACTAAAAAGCTTTATTTTGGCAAAAAAAAAAAAAAGAAAAAAGAAAAGCTGGGAAACCTTAAAGCTTCTCTTTTGTTGACAACAGATTTATAAATTATTCTCATTACAAATTTGTGTAATCAGGATCTACTGTGTCTCGAGCAAATGCAATAAATATTTAACGTGTTACATTATGCACCTTTAAAAGTAGCTTAGGATAGTAGAAATAATTTAGTGAACATTTTTTACAAAAATATTATAAATATTAAATGTTGTAGTGGATTGTGTGTCTAATATCAGGAGGACTGAAATAAAACTAAATCATCAAATAAAGTTTAATACCTGGTATGTTGTCCAGTTTGTGTCTCAGTTCCTCATTGTCCTGCTGTAGACTAAGAACTTCCTGTTCCAGCTCCATACAGCGTGGACAACAACTTTCCTCCTCCTCGTCTTCCTCAGGCAGTGTGGATGAAGGGTGTCCGTAGGACTCTGACGGTGCTGGTGAAGTCCAGCCACCCATGTTCTGCCTCGGGGACCCTGATGCTACCGGCTCAGCGTCTACTGGGCGACCCCGCTCACTGTCCGATGACTGGGGTCCGGATAGAAGGTAGTTCTGAAGCGACTCTGTGAAAATCCGGAGGAAAGTGGAAGTCTGCTGCTGGTTCCAGTGGTTGCCCCGTTGGGTCTCCTCACCTGGGTTCTCCAGAGATGAGTCCTCCGACCTGGGCTTGGAAGCGAGCCTCTCTCCGGGAGACAGGCAGCTGTCCTCCTGTTTTATGAGAGTGGAGATGGAAGAGGATGGAGGGGCCAGGGAAGGCTGGGGCTCAAGGAGCCGTCCGTTGCTGTTGAGGAGGCTGAGCACTCGACTGCACTGCTGGGCAAAAGCATCCAATATGAGCCGGTTTTCTGAGGAGTGATCGAAATTTCACACAAGTTAGCAACAGATCTCTTTCATTTTCCATATTCAAAGAAATAGTTTAACCATAAATTAAACTACAGTGTATTTCAAAACATGCATAAAGAAGAGCATAACTTTTACACAATGCTGACCACAGGATTAAGGCAAAATGTTCATATATTCTGCTAATATTCTTCTTTATAAAATAATATGAATATGATAATATCCTTTTAATGCTCCTTCCTAATTTTTTTTTGGTACTATTCAGTTTTTTCCACAACAAAGAGTTAACTAATAATCTATTAATAATAATCTATTAGCCAAACATCACCTACAGCCTCCTTGCACAATATCTTTATGATCTATTTAGTCTTTTTTGTTATGTCCCTGTCCTCCATTTGCACTTTCCATCATTTTTATCTTTAAATCTGCAACTAGGCTCCGCATGCCTACAGATTTAGGAGATAAAGATAAGGACGCTGTGAATCTGCACACACTCACACACACACACACACCTCATTTACATGGAGTCACTGTTCTAATAAACACTATTCATTTCTTCCAAATCCTCTAAATATGATGAGAAGCAGCAGAGAGATTAATAAAAGGAAAATGCTGACCAACCATCCGCATACAATTACTCTGTCTCCCCACAGCCTTCTGGCCGCGCCCAGATGCAGAATCTTAAGAGGATGATTATGAATTTGCCACCCTCACACAAAGACACAGGGCAGACAATTATTAGCTCATGCAGTCGCTGTGGCAGCCGTATGACTGACGGGCTCCAGCCTCCGCCGTCGCCTGGATGTGTCTATCAGGCTTAAGCAGATGTGGCCATTTATTAACATGCGCAGCATCTCTGTTTACCCCCAGCAAGATGGATTTGATATCATTCTCCTCTATCTTTCCCGCTCCCTCGATCCCTTTTTTTTCTTTCTCTACCCCTCTCTCCCTCCCTCTTTTTCTTCCTCTGTTATGCCATGCAGAGTGAGGCTCATGAAATTTCATTAAACACAACATGTGCCGCAGAGCCAAATTTATGAGCCACATTTGTTTTAATCACAATCCCTTTGGAGGAGCTTTTAAATGCAATTTGGATTATTGCTCTGATCTCAGAGCTGTGTCCTTGGGTGTCTACGACTCCTTTCCCCAGAGCTAGAAAGACGAAACCATTAGCATTGTCTGATTGGCCAAAAAATCCCCCATGTATTATTTTTCGCAGTGTATATTCCATAACAATAAACCAAAAGGGCTTGGTATGAAATTAGAAAGCACTGTTTATACTATGAACTCTGGATTGGAAATACTGTGTCTCCAACAAGTGCATTTAATATTCAGTGAACAGCCTGAAACCCTTTTATTGATGTCAAGATGAATTTCACAATGCATGTTGGACACTACATTAAAAGACAAAAAAATGTTCACGGTTGATCTTAAACCTTTCCATACGTAATTTAATAACTTGTGTGGAGAAAAACAGATCAGCTGAATGTTTGCACAGACTCTGAGGCACCCTGCTGTAAGATAATGACAACTTCTCAATTTGTGAAGGCCTGAGGCTCTGATGAATGAAAACAATCTCTGGTAACAACAATCACATGAAAACAATTACTGAAGTTGACAAGTTTAGGTAACTCAATTAAGTTGGTGAGAAAAACAAGACGCTCTCCACAAATGCATGCAGGGAGAATCTGAATACAGCATGTAAAGAAATCTAACAGTACTTGATGAGACTTTCATGTTTATTATAGCTCATCTCTATGATCATGAGACCAGTGTTTACATTTTATTGTAAAACTCAACAACTCTTCATACTCTTTATGCTCTATTTTTGAGATCAGGAATTACCCAAGCAGGTGTCAACCACTTGTGTTAGTGATATAAAGATATAAAACAAGATTTTGTTAAATATACAGAAGACTCAGAATGTAATCTCAAAGTGTAGGCTATGACAGAACATGTTAGTGCAGGGTTATTATGAAATTGTTAAGCCACTGTTTTCAGTCGGGTGTTGTTTTCACTGATGTGAAATTAAGCATGCCGACAATGCTTGAATAAGTCGCATAATTTGGGCGTGGGTCTCAAAATATCCATGTACTCGTGTGAGATGCGTTTAAAAATAATTGCCATTTGAAGGAAAATATAGCTACACTTTCCTTTCCTTTCCCTTTCGGTTGTTCGAAGTTGCAGCTTCGTGGTGAATTCATGGATAAAAGTTTCTTAGGCAAACTTGTTCACTTACCTGAGCTTATTCCATAGGTGCAGTCTGGAGACTGGTGGCTGAGCTCGGCGCGACCCCCCGGGTATCTGCCCGACTCCTGGACGGCGACCCTCCTCTGGCTGCCGAATGATGCCGCGGCGGTCCCCGCTGATGCCGCCGCGCTGGATGTCGCGACTCTGCTGTTGCTGGGCCTGACTTCGCAGGGGAGACGGTGCTGCTGACTGCTGCTGATGGAGAGGCAGGCTTGAGGAAGCGGCACCCGCGGTGAATACTGCTGCTGATGATGACTGAGGTGATGAGGATGCTCTCCGAGCTGCGGGATGTCCACCATTGTGGGTCTGTCATATCTCGCCTTACCCGCCGCGCGCTTGCTCTGAAAGGTCTTGAGGGAGCTGTACGGGCTCCTCTGTTGCTGCTGCCTGCAGATTTTGGGCGCAGAGAGACCTTCGTCTGCTGGTAGCATCTCCTCCTCCATCTCCCTCGGACTTGAGTGTCGTTCTGTCCCGGTATGGTTAAATCAGTTATCCCAGTGTCTCGCCGCCTTGCTCTGTGTCTCAAACACTTCTAACTCTGTCTGAGATACTCAGAGGGTGGATGACTTTACTGACAAGTCATTGCTCCAATCCCCTGGCGGTAACAGCACGCGCTGGCTTTATTCTACCAACAGGGGAATACCGGCGGCACCCGCGCACGCCTCGCCACTCGGTGTGTGTGTATGTGGCTCGCGCTCCCATCAGTGGAGCGTCAGAAGAGACAGGTGCAAGATGATATAAAGAGGTGTGCATGATCCCCTCCATGTTGTTTCGCATAGCCATGTTGTCTATTACGGGTATTCTTTGTTGTTTGTTGTCGTTTTTTAGGCTGAACTGACGGAAAAACAAAAAGAACTTTAGGACTTATCAGAGCCTATTGGAAGTACCAATTTAAATGCAATAAGCACTAGGCTAAACTTAATATTAAGCTCCGCATTTACAAGGTGTCATAAATAATGGGTAAATACATTTATAAAAAAACAAACATGTATTTAAATGTAATTTAATGTAAAGTACATCAGTGGCGGATTAAGACTCTTTGGTGCCCCTGGGCACTGACACCTAGAGTAAATAAACAAATAAATAAAATAAAATATTTTTTTCATCTGTAATTGTCCGAGATGCTTTTCAGAAGAGGGGCTACTGTATCATTTCTCCAATGCTGGGTGGAAGCAAATGGGGAACAGAATTTTCTCTATCTTTTCGAAAGTATCTTTGGAACTGGTTTCTCTTACTAGTGTGCCGGGAGCGGAACATGAAAAAGCCGAAGTGGAGCTGGACTGGAGCCAAGTGAGTACAGAGCGCTTTGAGCAGGAAGGGGAAAACGCTGTTAGTCCGTTCCACTTTTCAGTCTATGCGTTACTTGGCGACACCTAAATCTTGATACTTTGTTGGAAGAGCTATTTTCGTTTGCAGCGGTATAATATTGGCCAATACATAGGCTACTAACTGGCCAGAATTAGCCTGAAACATACCCGACATTTTACTCATAGAGATGACGTGCTGTATCCTGATATTTGGCAGCATGAACATCAAACGAGTGTGAGAATGGAATCAATTATAGGCAACTCCGTTTGTTCTTTAAAGGGATAGTTCACTGTCATAAATTCTGTCATAATTTACTCACCCTCAAGTTGTTCCAAACCTGTATGAATTTCTTTCTTTCGCTGAACACAAATGATAATATTTTGAAGAATATTGGTGACCTACAAACATTTGATGGGGCCTATTTCCATATCCATAGTATGAAAAAAAAAATACTATGGAAGTCAGTAGGGCTATTTGGTTACCGACATTCTTCAAAATATCTTAATTTTGGGGAGAACTATACATTTGTGATAGTGTATCGTAGGCTATACATATGATATGTATATATATATATATATATATATATATATATATATATATATATATATATATATATATACGCAAGGCTATGTGTAAAAATGATGATGACAATGTAAGCCCATAGAGAGACATGTACTGTTAAAAAAAAATTTAAATGAAAAAGATTATCTATTTTCAGAAAATACAAAAGACAACAATGGCCAGAAGAGGGCGACAACATGACACTTATGAATTTAACAGCAAAACGTTCTGATCACCTCTTTCCAAATGACTGAGCGAATAATAACCTATAATTCTGTGAATTCAAACATAAATAAATGAAAACAAAAAAATATATAACGTTACATACCAAATTTGAAAAAAACAGATTTTTAATCTCAAAGACTCTAAGCTAAAAACATCTTAAGGAAATGAAAAAAAGAAACTGTTAAAAAAGTTAACCTGACCAAACAAAAAGAAAGAACAGACCTTTCTATTAAAGATATTGGACAGAGAATACACCTGAATCAGGTCCAGATGAAACACTTATGTCCCTCTTGCGCTCCGCAGGCAACAGGACGCAGAGACCATGCGCGCGTCCGGCCAGCAAACTGCGTGCGCGTCACAGAAACGGAGCGGGTGCGAGTCTAAAACAAACTTACGAGAGCAGCACATTTGAAAAGTCGCTTTAGAGCAAGCGCGCGCGTCTCTGAGCAGCCACAACTTCTCCGCGAAGAACTGCTAGACAGGCAATTGTTTTTACCAGTCATTGATAAATAACGTATAGGTGACAGTTCATTGTTTTACATCCACATGGATATCAAAAGCAGGCCTATTCGATGAGAAGTTAACGAGACTAAAATGTCAGTAGGCTAAACAGCGGGAGCGGATAAAATGCGGATAGTAGCCTATCATGGAATTTCTGGAAGTGATAGCCTATTTTAAAACAATCTAAGACCGGAGCTGGATGATTCCTAATATTGGATTTGGACAACAACCCGTGGATTTAATCCCAGTGACTGATTTAAATCTTATGAGCTGATGGAGTATTTTCCCAAATCATTGCTAGTTCGTTTAAAGCTCGCTTAACCCCAAAACGTCAGTTTATCGGGCGCGCTCTGTTTGAGAGGACCTGGCCAATTAAAGCGCATCTTGCCGGTATGGTGCGCCTGCTGAATTGCCTAGTCTTGGGGTATTTGACATGGAACCTGCGGATATCTGATGCCCGGGGAGAGTACTGTCACGGCTGGCTAGACAGCAGTGGGAATTACCATGAGGGCTTTCAGTGTCCGGAGGACTTTGATACGTCGGACGCGACGGTGTGCTGCGGGAGCTGCTCGCTGCGCTACTGCTGCGCGGCCCCGGACGCGCGCCTCGATCAGGGAACCTGCACGAACGACAGAGAAGTGGAGAACGACACGCAGTATGCTGCCCGTAAGGCCCAGATAAACTCATCAATAAATAGCTGTAAAATTAAGCACAGTTTTAATAAAAAAAGATTCGTCATTATGTCTATGATACAGACAACTAAACTGAACAAACATAGGTCTGCTATTAAGTTTCTCATTTAGAAAAATGTTATTCCTGGAAAGAGAAGCCTACTGAAAGTAGTTTTATCCTCTTACTATTAACTTCTTTTTTTTTTTTTTTTTAAACAAATTTGTAAAACAAAGCTTTTTTTTTTGTTTGGACTACTTTTCTAGTTTGGAACAGGGATATAAAATTAATCCGTAATGACATCTGGTTGAATTACTTAAAATAGTTTACTTGTTGCCAGCAAAATGATCATAACAGGATTTGTGATATTTTTGGTCTTAAGAATGAAGAGTGGATTACACAATGTTTTACTCGGATAAAATACTAATAGCATATGCTGTTTAAGCAGAGAAGAGGTTAACCTGACACACATGCACTCTCTCTACACAGCCACTGCATGGAGAAAAATGTTCTCATTGTATTTTGTTACAATAATTTTGTAATTTTTATTCTGTTTTAGAAGTTGCAAGATTTTCTTGATTTCTTACTTTTCAACTCAATTCAAAGTAGTTGAAAAGTGCAAGCACTGCAGGGTGTGGCGTAGGCACGTCTGTGATTTTAATTAAAAATGTACAAGACAGCAATTAAACTTAAGTTTATTTAGTTGGCTGAAATATTTGCAGTGTTTTAAGAAGAAATGTACACATCTAATCAAATTCATGAACAAACTAGGCTAAATATTGTTACATCAAATCATTATATTTTGATAAAAGCTTCATTAATGATTTAGATCTTTTAGACCTGTCAACTGTATGACCTAATGATCATCATTCCTAATTTTACATAATATTGCCTATACTGATCTCAGCTACATGTGCAAGTATGAAGAAACAATGTTTATGTTGGTGAGTCCTGCATCCCAGCCGTCTTAATATGATTAAACATTCAGTTCACACTGACTTTAACTGGGTACACAAACTAATTTGGGTGGATTTTAAAGCCATAACCTAAAGCAAACAGTGGGAACATGTGCTTTGAATATTTAAAACGAAGTTTCTGCCAATTTAGATATTGAAAAGATAGTTAATGTGAATAAATAGAAAATATATTAAGATGTAAAAAGATTCTCTTTACATAAAGAAAATGTTTTATCTCGATTTAGCTCAACATTGGTCATTGGTTTGCAGTTATCACTATTAAATAAACCTTTCATTTAGTAACAAGCAATATATGAAATTTTAAATTTGTGTAACCATAATTTATAAGACTAATGACAATTAACTAAATTCAAAGTAAAGTCAAATTGATTTATATGTATACTTAGTATTATATTTAGTATAATGTTGATTCAGTTCATGTTGCAGAGTTCATCAATTATGTAATTTGATTCAGCTATATATGGTGTCATTATTCAGCTGTGCAGTGAAGCGCAGTGAAGTTGTTCATTAAGTGTCCTTCAAACCCGTGCCGTTTCTCTCTTTCAGAGCCCATCTACGTGCCCTTTCTGATGGTGGGCTCCATCTTCGTGGCGTTTGTCGTGGTGGGTTCTCTGGTGGCCGTGTACTGCTGCACCTGCCTGCGACCCAAGCAACCCACCCAGCAGCCGATCCGCTTCTCGCTGCGCAGTCAGGGCGAAACCATCCCCATGATCTTCACCACGGCTCCTCCCAGCCTGCGCACGCCGTCCCGCCAGTCCAGCACGGCCACCACCAGCTCCAGCTCAGCGGGAGGAGGGAGTTCAGTCCGTCGCTTCTCCCTGGGCCGGGCCGACACGCTGGGGCAGTGTTCGCAACAGCAGCTCATGGTGGTCTCGTCCTCCTCAGCGTCCACTCCCGTGTCCGTGACCCCGACGCAGCCCTTATTGCCTCCGCCGCCTTACACCTCCCAGCAGGGCCTACAGGCCAGCAACTCTCTCCAGCACACACACGCTCACAGCCAGTTACAGCTGCACCACCAGACCCTGCAAAGCTCCGGGTTCCTCCTGCCACAACAATACTTCTTTCCTCTCCCGCAGGAACCGTTCTCTGGGAACAAGGGCTTTGCTGACTTCAGCCAGAGCTGACCTGGGCTTCTCAGCTGCTCGAAAAGGAGACGAACACCAAAGAGCCGGTCATTCACAATGCCCTGTTGTAGACTCGTATTACAGGGGCTCCCGCACAAGGAAACAGGCACTAATACGTCTTTCAGCAAGCTTGACTGGCACTTGCGAGACCGCAGCTGGAATTTGAGAGCCGTGTGGAGCGCTTAAGCTGCTGAGATAGAGGACCATCAATCTGACAGGCACTCAAGTGCTGGACACAACACACCAGAACATGGACGCCTACTTCAAAGCACCTATATCTACAATTGATCATATCTCGTATGCACTTCCAATCTGCTTCTATGATAAAAGACGTCTTGTTGTTGAAAAATACTTTTGAAAACTCCAGCTGGTCGACACTCCTCTGAACATTTAGCCTTTGTATTGGAGGTCATTTTATAGAATTACACGACAGATTATAAGACATTTTTCTTGACAATCTCAGTCCCATTTTAGGGGTCGTGCACACAAATAGTGCCATGTATGAATGAGGGTTTTATAGAAATGGTATTAGATTAAAGGTTTAATTGCCAGACTGAGACAAAGATTGTTCATAATGTTTAAAACAGGCATTCATCATGTGTTACTCTCGCTAATAATACATAGACTAACGGTCACATTAGAAACGCGTGTTAACATCATATGAATGCACAGCTACCTTTGGGAAAACTTCTGTTTTTAATGTTTGGAGAGCGTTCATTCTTCAATTTTGTATAATTTGTAGCAATCTGAAAGCCATTATTGGCTCAGGTTCAGATGGCAACACAGTTTGTATTTTGTTATTTTTGATACGAGATGTTTTTTTGTAAATGATCAGGTTTATCTAAATGTACAGTCCAGCTGGAAACACGTCATGTGACGAGACGGCCTTCAACTAAGTATTACGGTCTCTAACCAACAGTGTTTTTGAGCTAAATTAAACCGTTTTATCTTTCACCTGTGTTTAATTGGTTTCCCAACAACAGTAATGCATTAGATTTAAAGGGATAGTTCACCCATATTGTGAATGTTTGGTTGCCCATATTCTTCAAAATATCTTCTTTTGTGTTCAACAGAAGAAGAAAAAAATCATACAGGTTTGGAACAACTTGAGGGTGAATAAGTGATGACAGAATTTTCATTTTTGGGTGAACAATCCCTTTAAGAATGAAAGAGACACATTCTATAATTCAGGACACATTCAAGAAACTCTTGAGAACAGGGTGACTTCGAAAACTATTACCAAAGTTGGGAAAACTTGTTTTAACCCATGGACTAATTCTTTCTAGGGACATAGCAGTGGATACATTTACATAAAGCGTGGCCAACATAAATATATACGCCTGTTATTAAAATATGTAATAAATAACAACTCTATTAATGTCACTGACCAACAGAACATGTAAAATGTCTAAATGTCATTTAATTGACGTATTTCCGCCTTGTCCTGTTTAGACTGATATCGCATCCTGTTTAATGCCACACACGAGGACCAGATTCAGCGGAATTTGTCTGTCCTCACTGAAAGCAAAATTCCGTGCATTGCATGAGACAACGAAAATGCTTGATTTTTAATATACATAATACCATTCAAACGTTTGGGGTCAGTAAGATTTAAAAAACAAAACAAAAAAGAATACTTTTATTCAGCAAGGATGCATTAAATTGATCAAAAGTGACATTAAAGACATTTATAATATTACAAAAGATTTCAAATAAATGTTGTTCTTTTAAACTTTCTATTCACCAAATAATCCTGAGAAAAATGTATCATGTGTACCACAAAAACGTTAATCAGCAGAGCTGTTTTCAACAAACAATAATAGGAAATGTTTCTTGAGCAGCAAATCAGAATGATTTCTGAAGGATCATGTGACACTGAAGACTGGAGTAATGATGCTGGAAATTCAGATTTGCCATCAAATATCTAAATTATATTTTAAAATAAACATATTGCTGTGTTTTTGTTGTTGATCAAATAAATACAGCCTTGGTGAGCATCAGACACTTATTTAAAATCTTTCCGACCCTAAACCTGTGAACAGTAGCAAAACATATTTTGCACAAAATATATTTTCTGAACATACAAACATTTGTTGAATACATTGGGTGTTCATGGGAAATGCTGAGCCAGAATTTTCTCATGATTATACAGTATAAACAGATTTTGCTTGCTGTAAACAAGACATCAAGGTCAATTTTAATGTCCTAACTGCCCTTTCAAGAGGACGGGCACAGCAGTGAGCGCTGTGCAGATGGTGACGCATCTCAAAGGTGTTTTAAAAGAGGACATGAAAACCAATGCACAGTATTAAACGGTTTACTCGCTTTTTAAGGCACAAACACTATAGCGGCCAGAAGCAGAGATTTATGATTGCAGGGAAGGGTTTGCTAAACTTGTGCAAAAAAAAGTAAGATGTGCTCTTGGAAATTTATGGCATGGAAACAATACAGATTATTGCCAAATCATAACTTTGTGTTCAATAAATCCCCAATGGAGAGCCATGCGATCTGTACTGCTAATACTCCATACATCAACTATGATCAGTGTTTCTCCTGACGTCTGCTACAATACTGTTCCAGTACTAATATATCTTGGATAGCCTTGAGGATTCTTCAGGATATAATTAACAGAATCCGGCGATGCATCAAATCAAATCACGAGAGAAGAGCTTCAGTTGTAAAGTTTATTTCAGTAGTCCTTCATGGCAGTTAAAAGACAAAACACTTAAAAGTTTGCAGTTCCAACATGCTAAACAATCATTTAACAAAAAGACAAAAGAAAGATCCAAAAGAAAAAAAAGAAAACACCCAATAGAGAATTCAAAGTGCATTTTCATTCTTTAAAGTGACCAACACTAGAGAGATTCAGCGTACAATT
Organism: Abramis brama; assembly: GCF_963993115.1. Classification (NCBI taxonomy): domain Eukaryota; kingdom Metazoa; phylum Chordata; class Actinopteri; order Cypriniformes; family Leuciscidae; genus Abramis; species Abramis brama. Next base: position 11,711,522 of record NC_139975.1, read on the forward strand.
AACATTTAGGCTAAACCAAGAACGACTTTTCCATTCATGCAATCAGTCACTTTGACAGACAGGATTTTCGAAAGCAACAGTCCAAGCCATTAACCAATGTCACATCAGATTTCCAGTGTTCGAGTCGGATGCTGACCCACAGAAAAAGCACAGCTTAAGGAACGAAATGCACAGAGCCATTAAGGTATTCTTGTCCAGTTAAATAAAAGACGTTTCGGCTTGAAGAAGAAGAAGAGTTACACTGAGATCTGAAACTAAATTAAGAACATGTACAGTACATCCATCCAGATAAATAATACTGCAACTGATATGAACTACATAAGAGAGTATTCATCACGTGAAAGATAAAAGAGTGCATTGTGCAACATCTCCGGTCAAGCTTTAGCAGAGCTTCATACAAACCGAGACATACAGACACGTGACGCACACATGCGCTCACACACTTACACCAGCACACACACACACACACACACACACACCTGCTGATGTACAGGGCCATGCAATGGCATACAGCTCACCGTTAGTATACCTGGAGTCGTGCAGACAGACGAAACAAGCAGCATCACACAACCGGACACAGAGGACATCACACACGCATCCTCATTCGAGTCTCTCTGGACAACTATTGTAATACAGTTAAAAGGACATGCATACCGACGGGACCACGAACTCTCACGCAGTCACGCACGCATCCGTAACGTAGCTCACATGCACATGCAGACGACACACGTTGCGCAGACGCACTATACAAAACGTGCTCTCCCACAGGGAGAAGAAAACCAACGCACAAACTCCACCATCAAATAAAGAAGCGTTAAGACAGTTGAAGTCACAGGCGACGTAAGCTCATGAACCACGACCAGTTTCTGAAGGGGAACCACAAAAAAGAGGGACGACGTTTTCATTACAAAGCAGATCAGTCCAAAAAGTCACACTTAGTCCAATATAAAAATACAAATTCACAAAATAACTATGGAGACAAAGTTGGATCGATACTGTGTGGGTCTGGCGAAATCCTCCGTTCCTCCTCTATGCTAATGGCACTTATGCTTGAGGGATTATCACTCTGTTCTAAGTCAAATAAACATTATGGTGAACATCTGACCGTCTAAAAGAGATTCACACAAAGAGCTGGACGCATAAGCGGGGCCGAGGTTCATTACGCTCGTGGAGCAGCGTGATGCATCAGTATTTTGGTCTGACGTGTAAGCGTGCTATAACGCTGCCTAGATAGAGTCTCTGAAATATTATCTCACTGGGGAAAAAAAAAAGTTCCTGTTAGGCACCTTTGTGATCATTGCAGCCGTGTAAGATGTGGAATAAGGAAACGTGTTCAAGAAAGCTAAATAGTAAAGTAAAGCTAAAAAGATCTGAAGAATCAGGGACGAAAAACAGATTGATCAAAACAAAGCGGAAATCTAAATAAATCAAAAACTAAAAATATACCCAATAACTGGCTGAAGGCAACAACAAATGTAAGGCCTTGATACATGAGATTTAACATGAATCTAAAAATAAATAAATAATAAAAAAACAGTTTTCAAATTAGTGCAGAAAGCATTTGAGGAGTGTAAAAACAACCAAGTGGTTAACACCTAATTATTATTTCGAAATACATATTGGTTTTAAAACAGGGACTGCATTTATAATGTTCTTTGAAAATTTCCAGTGATCTGGGATATGTCTTTTTTGTTGTTGTTGATGCAAATAAAATACCGAAACATTAAAAAAACAAAAGGGAGTGTTTAATGTGCCATTAATGATTAGGAAGTCACAGTCAAAGACCATTACCACAAACGTTTTTATCACCACCCTCATCAACACCACATCATTTTTTGGCTGTAACACTCATAGGAGAGAGGAGAGTAAATTTTTGATGCTGTTCTCCTCTGTTTGACAGATCATAAACCATACTGACCGCAGGCTGGGCAAAAATATGCTAGCACAGTGCTAGTGTGTGCTGTTGAACATACAACTACAGCACAACAGAACTTGATTTTTTTCCCCTCTCTCTCTTTCTCATACCACTTCATTTTTCCCATCCGTTGTTGCCCAGGGTGCCCTAGGCTGGCCAAAGTTAAACTGACAGGCTTCCGCTCTCTGTCAGCCTTTAAAAAGTTGAGTGACCGCTGAGAGGGGACGGGGTCCAGCGAGCCGGCTCTCACCACTCATTGGTCCGCTGCTTGGTGGTGTCGTAGGCTCTGATGACCTCAGACTGGGAGAGCACTCCGTTCTCATCCTGTGAGAATGCGTAGCCGTCTGTAAACAGGACCCAGAAAACATGCATCAGATAAATACACTCAACTAAACATTCTGCTGGCAATCTTAGGGGACAAGTGATACACATCAAATCATTTAAAAACATTATAGCGACAAAAACAAGCCATGAGATGAAAAAAATTAATAATCAAATTTTGTGTTTCTTTAGCACAAGCCTTCTCTTAAATCATAAATCATAAATCATCTCTAAATATCTAAATAATATTATTATCAATTATATAAATATATATATTTTTTAGTTTGAAGTACTATGCAATTATATTAAATATTATTCAATTATTAGACAATTATTTTTGATTGTTAATATGATTTATAAATAAATATATGGCTAAAGGCCCTGACCAATATAAATAGTTTTTGCTCAGCAAGAAATAAAAATGTTAACTCTTTATTTTGATAATCTCTTTTAAACATTCTGTTGATTATAAGTAACTTTGCAACTACATGTCAACTAACTCTCATTAGAGTATTAGTTAACTGTCTGCTTAAAATCTGCTAACTCTTTATTGTGATGGTCCTCCAACATACATTATACTGGCTAAAAGTAACTATGCAACTACATGTCAACGTATTCTAACCCTAAAGGTCCTTACACACTGAGTCAGAAATTTTCGTATGCGTTTTTTTTCCTTTTCGTCATTCGGTGGCTCTGAATTGTCAAAACACCTCTCAAAATGCTTGCTACGGATGCGAAAAACGCAGAAAATCAAACCTGATCCGAATTATTTTATGACGGATGAAAATTTGTGAGGCAGTGTGTAAATGTGATTGACAAAACGTGAGGTTGTATTTATTTTTTAACGTGTAAAAATTCCGGACGAGAATTTCGGACCTTAACGGTCTACTAATACTCTGTTAACACTAATTAAAGTTAGTAGACATGTAGGTGCAACGTTACTTGTAGTCAACAGAATGTGTTAAAGGAACCATCAAAACAAAGGGAAACCAAGAAAATAGAAGGAATATTGTCTGTAAACTCAAAAAAGAGAATTCAAGGGTTGTGTGGAATATTCACAGAGTGTCCTGTTGTTGGGGGTCTAATAGGGGGTCTAATAAGCCCTTATAATGACCTACATAAACTAATGGGACCAAAATGGCTGAAAGTAGTTGCATTGGTCCAAATTAAAGGAGGTCTGTTGTCTGCAGAAAGACGCAACAAAAAGACATCAGTATGCATGACATCCTCACTGCTTGCTTCCAGAAATAAACAAAAAAATTCAAATCGGTCTCAGAGGGGACCTTGAGAAGTGCTATGGCACTGTGGGTGGGCTGGCTGGGATGATTGGGGAAGTCAATAGTAATTATCTTGGCAGACACCAAATGGAAGTTGGCAGGAAATAAGACACTGTGAGTGTTGTAATGTCTGATTATTGATTCTACCTAGAAGAATAATTTTTTTTTTTTTGAAGAAATGTGGCTCAATTCATCAAATACGGTCAATGAAGTCTTTGAAGCAAAAAAACAAAACCAAAACATATGTCCTTTGATTTGGACTCCAAGTATAATACAATATCTATTCAAATTCTAGTCATTTTAATTTCTCACTCATAACTAGCGCTATGGTCTCTAGAGCACTGCACACTGGGACTGGCCCTTTGTTCTATGACTCACCTTATGTCTCAACCGACTCGACCTCTACCTGCTGGCCTGAGGGGGCACATGCAAGAGGCCGAGGAGGGCAATGCATTGTGGGAATGATAGTGGCAAATTGAAATGATTAAATATGACTCTGCCTGTCAATCAAAACACAGCAGCACATGCACAGGTGGGGAATGGGAAGGACGTGATGGACAATGCAGGTTTAATTATGGTGTTAATATGTATTGTTTTTGTAAGGCAACTGTAATAATGTTTAGCGGTATGAGCTAAAGGGAAGAATGCATATAACATCAGACTATCAAAGAACGTCCCCCATCCTCACCTAAAAGCAAACACAAAAAAAATAAGAGCAAATAAAGAGAGGCAACAAACAGAAAAGAAACATGAATGTAAAACTATAAAGAAATGAAAAGGCAAGGGTTTTCAACTGGTTATGCTTCAGGAGGCAGATTTTACTTTGGACATCATCCACATCCACAGCAATAACTGTCTGAAACAAAAAGTAAACTTAAAAAAATTTTTTTTTTTTAAATTATTAATATTATAATAATAATAAAATATTTATTTCATACAAAAATTCAATGTAATAAAGCTACAAAAATATTTTTTTTTAGTTGTTATAGTTATTAATTAATATAATTAATTAATAATTTATATAATTATTTTTTAAATAAAACTATAATATATATATATATATATATATATATATATATATATATATATTATAGTTTTATTTAAAAAATAATTTAATTTTTTTTTAAATAATTTAAATAATTATATTTTATAATTTATATATAAATTATTTTTTAAATAAAACTATAATACATATATATATATATTCATTTAAAGCCTGATTTTTCTATCCTAAATATGCATGATTGTTTATTTTTAGCTGCATTTCAGGATTTGCCTTCAGCATTGTTTTTGCCTGCTGTTTGTGAGCCCATCAGAACAGACCTGCAGCTTATCAGTTGAAAACCACTGAAAGGAAGCACATGGAAAGTGTAGTATAACAGCATATCCAGAGAGATAATGTTAGTAATGTAATATGACAGTGTGTGTATGTGTGAACTCTGTGACTGTACATATATGACCTCATGAATCAGCTTCAATAATCAGTCAGTTTTGGACTGCGATATCCTCAGCAAAATCCTCCAGATTTGACACGGAAGCCCATGTTATGAACTGATAAAAGCATGAGATTTGAGTTCCTGTGCCCAAAAACAGCTGCCTGAGGTGGTGCCATCTCACTGTCTAGCTCCAGCTTTGTTAATGCAGCTGTTCCTTTCGAGTGATATTATGGCTACATTACCTGCTATCTGCAGCTGTCAAGAACAACCATCCTCACCTAAATTTTCAGGGGCTTTGGTTCAGGTTTGTACTTCAGTAAGTGCCTGCAACTGCATGTCCATAAACCCTTGCGTGTGAGAGTGAACCTGCATTTTGATGCTGCAGATGGGAATGGTGGGGTGTGTGTGCATCAGTGATTCTGCATGAGCCTGTTTGTGATGTATGCACTGTGGAGAACATGTTGGTGTGTCTGTGTCCATGTGCCTGTGCGTGGCGGAGCACATGAGTGTTGCTGACGTACGGAGTAGATTCTGCTGCATGGAGTCGGACCGGTACAGACTGACGGTGCTCTTCTTAAAGACGTTCTTCAGGAGCTGGGCTCTCTCGGTCAAACTGCAGGGAAGGACACAAAGAGAAACAGACACAGACATCATTATGCACATAATGGGAGTCTCATTTCTCTTCCCACAGAAGAGCGATCGAATTAAAGACAAACTTCCTGCTGGACAGATGTGTCTCCAGTGAGAGGTTGAGACAGAATGAGACCGGAGCCGGGAGAGCAGCCAGTAGGATCGTTTACACTTGGAGGTGATCCCTGCTAAACCGCTGTTTTTGCTTGTTCTGTTTTATTATGAATTCACGAGGAATGGCCCTCACCTCTTCCCATGCACCACAGCTCCTGGATCTTTGGACAGCGCCTCCAACTCCTGCACCTCATCAACCAGGGTCTTAAAGCACAACCTTTTCATACTGAGGAAAAATTGACACAAAAAGTTGTTTTTATCCATTAAAATGATAGAAACATTTTGCAATAATGTTTAGTGGTATGAGCTAAGGGGTAAGAATGCATTTAGCGTCAGACTATCACCAAACATCCCCCATTTGACCTAAAAGCAAAAAAATATATATTTTTAAGAATGTCTACTTGTGCTTGGCTAGCTTTTAATTGCAAAATGCAAAAATTGCTAGACTTTTTTTTTTTTTTAAGTCTGGACTGAATTCAGTGTGCAGATAGCAATTTTTTTTGTTTGTTTGCAATGGCTTTTTTGGCTCTATGCACATGAAGCAAAAGGATTTTTTTATTAATTTGGAGCCAACAATTTCTTCTAGTTTACCATTTCATTTTAGTAATTGCACTCATTTTTGTCAACTGTTTGCAACCCTTATGAGAAAAGACTTGCAGCCTGCCAGTTGATACTAAGCATGAATAGTAAGCATTTTAAATAATCCATCAATGCTTTTAACATTTTATACATGAGAAAAAAATGCTGGTCTTCTTAATAACAACCTCTGGTGACCATTTAGGATGTTAAGGGTTGCATGGCTGGCACTGAAGAAACTCAACTCACACTTTGTAGGCCACATCAAACACCAGAGAGGTGATGGGAATAAAGATCAGACCCATCCAGAACACTCCTGAACTGAACATCATGTCCGCCTGGAAAACACGCACACACACAGACAGACACATGAGAAAGAGCACCAACAGACAGAATCTGTGACTGATTTCTAAACTTACAACTGTTTAGCTGGACTCTCACAACATCAGTACTAAGAGCTCAGCTTTCAACCACCAATCTGACCAAAACTTATTAGATATAACCTAGCTAAGGAGTGTTGGAATGTGAAGTCATCCTGGTACACTTCAAAAATGTATATGTGACAGATGGGAAGCCAGACAGACAAGAAAGGAGGAATGGGAGGCAGATGAGAATGGCAGTCAGCTAGAGTACTGATCTCAACTGTTAACTGCTAATGGTACTACCCAGATCACCTTTCTAAAACCCTGCTCCCAAATGATGACCTGACCTGTCAGAATGCCTTTGCTTCATATGATACATGGGAGGCAGTGGAGTAAGATGTCACCATATTTTTAAAAAGGGCTCATCATACACAGCTGTGTGTGACTGACAGAAAAAAAAATTGCATGTCAACGTAAACCGATATAAGAATCAAACAGTTTGGGGTCAGTACAATTTTTTTTAAAAGAAATTAATACTTTTATTCAGCAATAACTTTTTAAAATTGATCAAAAGTGAAAGTAAAGAAATGTATAATTTTACAAAAGATTTATATCTCAAACATAGCTGTTCAAAGAATCCTGAAGAATTTTTTTTCAAAGCATATTTATAGTATTATATCATTTCATATATAACCATACGTTATATAAGCTTTCTTTCAAATTTAAGCTGATAGCAGAGATCCTATATATAATTAAGCATTTTAGTATAAAAAAAAAAAAAAAAGACATCTTACTTCATTCTCCCCTATGTGTGTGTGACAATATGAAACACATATGAAAGTAAATCTAAAGAAATACACTGAAATCACTGCATAGATACCAACACAAATAGTTCAAAGTGCCTAATGTTTCTGCTAAACTATTTTAACCTGGGATGAGAATAAGTGGTTAGGAAATTTTTTGCAGGCCATTATTTGTGTCATATTAAAGAAAAAAAATGGATGGATGAACACAGACAGCACTATCTGTTATCACATTATTCAAGATTACCGGATGTTACCATCATAAGTCTTAGAAAGCACTGCATGGTACTAAGTGCAAAACTCAGACACATAAGTCTTCATTACTTGAATCAGTTCATAGCTGGAGCAGGATAAATTTCCAGAAAATTCCAAATTGGAACAGAATAAACTCGTTATCTCAAAAATTTCCACAACCAAAACAAATGAATCCTAAACGAGAGCCAAAGCAAGGCAGTATCAGAACACTCATCTGCCAAAATATACCCATGAATTAAATAAACAAGCAGCGAAGAGATTTATCAGTCTTAGGCTGGGTGATACCGAGACAATCAGTGAGGTAATGATATTAAGGTCTTCAAAGACATCAATCTCTCCAATAATTAAAACAGTTTGAGGACAGTGTGTCTTTACATTGTAAAACATCTTAACAGAAACATCCGAACTGAACAGTGTGAAAGCCAGTGAGGGAGCGGGGAGAGAGAGAGAGGGAGAGGGAGAGGGGGGGGGGGGAGAGAGAGAGAGAGAGAGAGAGAGAGAGAGAGAGAGAGAGAGAGAGAGAGAGAGAGAGAGAGAGAGAGAGAGAGAGAGAAGGCGTTCTCTGTGGTTCCACAGGGTCTGATTCACAAGACAGGGATATTCTGGCGTAGGCTAGTGGAGTGTGAGATGCAGTCGTTTGCGCTTATCCTGTTTGCTTTGGCCCAGCTGTGTTGAAAATACCTGTCATTAAATGTCAAAGAGCACTGATCCACCCCCTTGCAATGATATTCTACATACGTGGTTGCGCCACTTGTCTAAACTCGGCGCTCCAGGACAAATCATCTTCCTGTAATCTAAACCAGTAAAGGCCCCAGCACAAAGCCGAGAGGCACACCTGCCTGCAGCAATCTACCAAAGTTTCAGGTGTTCCCAAATTAGCTAATCTACTCACTATTACAGGAAAATAGACTTTGATGTCTAACAAAACATCAGGGAGGCAGGAAATCTCAAATGACTGGAAATCAAAATGGCTTCCTCCACCCTACTAATGTCATCTTTGACCCTGAATGAAACAAGTGTTCTGTGTTGCCAAGAGGAATTAGAGAAAATTGTACACGGGTGAAAAGATATTCATGTCGTCCTGAAATCCAACAGTCCCAGAGGTAACATGTAATTTTCTCTTTGATAATGGCAGTTTAATCATTTTCATTGGAGGCCAATGCATCGAACAAACAGACAAGATCTGAAGGGCTCAAAGACATTAAGTATGAACAAAACCAACAGTGGGAATTATTAACTATAAGTAAAAGGTCAAACTTCATTAATGTTTTCGGTAACACTTTACAATAAGGTTCCTTTATTAAACATTAGTAAATGTATTAACTAACATGAACTAACAATGAGCAATACATTTACTACTGTTTAATTTAATCTTTGTTAATCTTTGTTAATGTTAGTTAATCAAAATAAAGCTGTTCATTGTTTGTTCATGTTAGTTCACATTGCATTACCTAATGTTAACAAGATTTTAATAAAGTATTAGTAAATGTTGAAATTAACATTAACAAAGATGAACAAATGCTGTATAAGTGCAGTTCATTATTAGTTAATTTTAACTAATGTAGGTAACTAATGAACCTTATTGTAAAGTGTTACCATGTTTTCCTGTTAAGTTGTGTGTGTTATAAATACTCTTAAAAATCAACAAATGGAATCATTATACTGTACAATTTAAAATGATAAAGTGAACTTTAAAACATTTTCATGCAGTATGTTTTTTTCAACAATTTCTATGGAACAAATAGAATAAATTCTGGAACAAATACAAAAAATCCAGCAGGCTTTGGGAGCGTGCAGGCCGTAGGTGTATTTTTAGGGCAGAATAATAAACCGCAGTGGCCTGGTCTCGACTGGCAGTCAAGGGTATCCGCATCGACTATTTTGACAGGACATTGACTCCCACTGTGTCTGCCGGACACATTCTCAAACAAACATGCACACATCATGCAACTTCGCTGTTGGAAAAACCCAGTTTAAGCTGGTAGCTGTGTTACATCTACTTTCTATCTGGCCATTAGCAAGCCACCATGTTAAAAAAAAAAAAGGACTTTGTTTTTAGCTGGTCCAAGCTGGTAAACCATCTAGGACCAGCAACAAATCCAGTTCTTCAAAACACAGTTAAAAACTTAAGCTTAAGTTTATTCCAGCAGGACTCCCCTCTTTAGCCTTAAAAACAATATGCATGTAAAATAGTATGCAAATGCTCAATTGTGCAAAAATATGCACACACACACACACACACACACACACACACACACACACACACACACACACACACACACACACACACACACACACACACACACACACACACACACACACACACACACACACACACACACACACACAGGCTCCCATCATTTGCCAAAAGCAATCAAAGCACTGAATGTGTTCTCCAAAGATGCATGTGTGCTATTTGAAGGGTTTTGACTACAGCCAAAGGTACCACTGAATGGGATTAGATGATCATGTTAACCTGTTGGATTTGGCCATATTGTGAATGCAACTTGGACAAAAACTGATGCTAAATGGGAATCAGACAAAAACAAACTCATAAGCACACACTGTAAATAAGTTGACATGTACACAAACCTTCATTCAATTGCTCTGTCAGAAGTACACACTAACAGACCATTTAAAATCTTCAATCAGGTCTTTCAAAACCTGAAAGCAAACGTTGACAGATTCTATTAGCGCTTAAAACAGGGGAACTGAATCTGGCTGTTTATCATTCAGTCCCACGTGGTGACTTCCTCTGGTGATTGACGGGATGGATTAACTATGCCTGGGTGCACTAATCAGTGGTGCTGTGAAACAGCAGAGTTTGGCTGCTCATGCCTGCCAGTGATAATGTTGGCCCAAGAATGTTAATACCACCCATTGTGATGGTAAATATGAGATGAGAACAATTCAGACATGGTCATTCACCCTCAGCCTGGCCCTTTGGCTTTAGGGACTAATACTAACGCCTGAGCCAAGCCGACTTTATCCACGTTCACACACACAAAGTCATGTGCAAGAAGAATACATAATGTTTTTGCCTTTTCTCCCCAAAACTAAATATTCCACTTGCAATTAATTCAAAAATGCTTTTAATATAAGCCAAGTCAGTCAAAAAGTCTAATGTCAACTTGTGTATATAAACAACCGAATTGCAAATGTTCTATCAATGTTCCTCTGGACGGTTTGTGGTTTTGAATGTGTAGAGCAAAGTCCCAATGGACCAGATGGTGAAATACACGGCTGGATTCCCATCTAAATGTTTGTGGTATTTGAAAGAGAGAGAGAGAAAAAGAGAAAAAGGGAGAAGAAAAGCAAGAAAGAGATATCTAATTCCAATAGGGCTTGCAAATACACCAATTCTTGGCTGCTGTCATCTCAAAGCATAAGGGATGGAAGTATTTACATCACAAGGTCTTTGAGAGTCCAGTATGGAAAACACGCCCTAATATCCGGGAAATTTAGGGGAAAAAAAATCTGAAAATACAAAGAACTCAAATAAACGAACATTGGCATGCGCTCAGAGTGTGTAGAAAATTAGTCACTTGGTTGGGGGAAAACTATTTATTCACAGCACACACACACACACACACACACGTTGGGTTTCCATGTTTTACGGGGATTTTCCATAGACAATGATTTTTTTACTGTACAACCTGTATATTCTATCCCCTGACCCTAAACCTACCCATCACAGAAAACTTTCTGATTTTTTCATTTAAAAAAACAACATAATTCTGTATGATTTATAAGTTGTTTTACTCATTGGGAGCAAAACATTTCCCCACAAGGTCAAAAACTACTGGACATTTGGTCCCCACAACATAGGGTTAACCAGGTTAAAAAGTTTGAAAAAGAGCAGATGGGCTCACACACACATACACACAGTTTCCAGTAAGCAGTGTAACAAGAGCAGCAGTAGTTTTATCTGCTGATAGGGAGAGTGAGGCTCTAAAGGTGAAATCTCGTACATCAAAGAGAGTGGAACAAGATGAATGGCCTGTCTCACACAGATACCAGGTGCACTTGAATAAAACAGACCTGTCTGCTGCATTCAATGGAAGAAAGGAGAGGAATGCAGCACAGAACACCTTCAATGCAGCTACATCTCACAGTTACATCGCGTCTCTGACATCTAAAGATTTTTTATGCATCGTTGTAGGGCTTTTTTATCCGCTGTGACTTTTTTTCGAGTGTTATCTAAACCCTACACGCCTTTGGACGCAGGATGTTATGCGTGTCTGTTCAGAAGTGCATTCATGACATGGCTGGCTGAACGTGTGTGTTTTTAACAGGTGTGTGAAATGAGGAGAGCTTTGTAATGGCAGGGAGGTGATAGTCGGTTAATCGGTAGGCTCTTGATGTCGAGCACAGTATCTTAAGTTGACTTGAGTGGGACATGGTGTGATAAGACTGTCTGAAGAGTATTAGATCACAAGTATATTATTACTTTCATTATTTGAGGATGTACAGCAACTCGATTTTACTAAACCGACTACAGACTGAGCCCGGACACATGAGATGCTGCCAATGATGTCATGAACGGTGCAAAAAACATGTCCCACACTTTCATGGTTTGTCTCGGTCTCTGGGCGGCACGTGGTTCATTTAAGAAGTTTCAGAGCAGTTCAGACCATCTCGAAGGTCTGTGGTTTGATTCTCTAATAACATTACAAACCCCAGGTTAACTTTATTGACACATTTTTGGGAAACTACAAATAAAAGAAATGTAGCAGTTCAGGTTACAATAAAAAGCTATGACACAACTACACTGGGATGCAAAAAATTTTTTTTAGTATGCAATCATGTGATCCACATTTAGACAATGCAGGTCCTAAAACTAAATAGTAGTCGTTTTTAAAAAAATTGTTAATTGCTCGAGTAAGCGCTACTTAAATATGCATACTTTGCATTTCTCAGTACTCCAAACCATTTGACAATACAATTTTACTAAAAATAAATACATTTAACAATGATTTACAGTTTTAGCCAGCCAAATTAAAATGAGTTTCTATATTTAATTGTCCCAAGGAAGTCAGTTTCCTATCCAAAAAAGAACTACAATGGTACTCTGATGGTACTGGTAAAATAAATAAAATACATTAATTCAGCAAGGATGTATTCAGATAATCAAAGTGACAGTATACACATTTATAACGGTAAAAAAAAAAATTTCAACTTTTTATTCATCAAAGAATCCAGATTTTTTTAAATCAGTTTCCACAAAAATATTTAACAGCATAACTATTTTCTACACTGATAATAATAAAAATAAATGTTTCTTGAGCACAAAATTAGCATATTATATTGATTTCTGAAGGATCATGTGACACTGAAGACTGGAGTAATGATGCTGAAAAATCAGCTTTGCATCACAGTAATAAATTACTGTATGGATAAAAATAAAATTCAAATAGAAAACAGGTATGTTAAACTGTAAAAATGTATTTACTTTTGAATACTTTTGTAATACTTTTGGTGAGCATAAGAAATTTCTTTCAAGAACATTTAAAAAAATCCCTTTGGCGCCAAATCTTTGAACGAAACTATACAATAATACTTGATTCATATACTATGGTATTTTTATGGTACTCCAAGGCACTTCAAAACAATACCTTGGTACAAGTCCAAATAATGATGTGAGATATTTTAGCGTGACAATTCAGCTAAATAGGTTTAACAGTGTGGCATGTTGTTTATTCATTTTTCTATTTCTTAGTCTTTCTCTTCAGCCCTTCGGGGAGCTGTGGCAGCAGTCAGAGATGGCTGTGAGGTGGCCCAGAGTTCAGGTGTGTTCAGGTGCGCCCTCTCTCAGGTGTCCCCCGTGCTCTGGTGTAGTGCTGTTGCTATGGTTCCCCTCGGCATTGAGTTACCCTGAGCCTCTGGGGTCTGATCTACTCTACTACCCTACATGTAGAGGAAAAGAGCTGATAAAAGAGCCCACTTGACTGGCTATTCAGGACGGGTGTGCAGGACACATGTGAGAGGGAGAGGCTACTGTTTCACAAAGCCAGATGCTGGGATAATAAACTTTTGCTTTTGAGAGTATGTAGACAACGGCAACAACGTGTGCGAACAGAGTGTCCAGATTGTGTATAAATAACAAAAAACATACAAAACTATTATAAACAAAAAACATACAAAACTATTATAAAAACATAAGTGTTCTGTCTGGAATCCAGGACTCTTTTCTCGCACAAGCAGATGTTGATGTTTTCATAGTGCTCTGTGAGGACAGGTGACACAAATAGGGCTTATTAGACCCCATTAGGAGATTATGAGGTGAGAAAAGAGCCGAGACCTGTGGTGCCCCGAGGCCTGACGGAGGTGTAGAGTTTCCAGCCCCCTGCTCACCCTAATGAACACACACAAACTCTTAATGCTCAGATTATGACACAGATAGTGTAGAGCCCCAGGCCAGAGAGAGGGTGGTCTGTGCGTGTTTTAAATCACCTGACACATCCAAGAACCCCAGGGGTGAGGATGGGCTGTGTGTGTGTTTTTTTTAGCTTAGCTATATTTATAAAAAAAAAATTTTTTAATTAAAAATAATTAAAAAGGTGTGTGTGTTTGTGTGTGTGTGTGTGTGTGTGTGTGTGGGGGGGGTAATAAAATACATTAAAAAAGTTGTTCATAAAATAAACAAATAACTACATCCAAATTACTTAGTCAAATTATAATTAATTTACTATAATACTTAAAAGCAATACAAAACATCAATACAGATTTATTTGTTATTATTGAGATTAGCAGGAAATGTTAAAATGTGTGTCTGTTTCTTAACTTGCAGTATTTTTTTTGACAAATATGCTGTAAATGCATCCCAAAAATTAGCTAAAACTTACTAAAGGCCCTGACATACAGTACTGTGCAAAAGTCTTAGGCATGTTAATACCCAGGTTATTTCTTAATAAATACAAGGTTTCTTCAAGCATCTTGGAGACGTTCCCGCAGTTCTTCTGGATTTAGTCTGTCTCAGTTTTTTCTGTTTCTTCATGTAATCACAGACGGACTCGATGATGGTGAGATCAGATCATACCGGCTGTTGTCAGACTCCTTGTGCATACACAAATCTCACTGGATTATTACAATTAATGGCAAAAAGAATGTTTGGAAATGTAAACTGATATTTCCTACTGACACACTACAGCAAAATATAAATATAACTGACTTAAAACCATTTTTTTGGGTGGGGGGGATATTAACATGCCTAAGACTTTTGCACAGTACTGTACTTCAAGTGAAATCGAAGAATGAACTGATGTGACGTAATTTCAAACAAAATCAGGCTGAAACGAAGTTCGTTTGGAGTTAGTTTTAGGAGTTCGAAACAGCTTGGCAAAGCGAAATTTCCGGAAATGTTTGCTCCGGCTGCTAAACACCTTTGTACTACCATTGGTCCATGACGATTACATAATAGGTCGGTGTGCGTGGAAGCTCCGCATTCTTTCACGTGAAAATCTTTTAGTTCGTTTGGCCTGTTCAGTCGGTCAAGGTCAGACGTCCGTGAGTGAAAACATGAACACACTGGAGAGCTGCTTTACAGTAGAAAATGAAGTTGTACTTCTGATTTTAAGCTATCTATTGTATAAATAGATATATAAATAAGCGTGACGTGACTACTGGAGTAGCCTACCGTATCAGATGCTTTTCTAATGCTTTAGAATGCTTTATTACTGAGAGAGGAAAGCGCGAACATAAAAAGGGGACATTAATAAACATCCACTTCCGTTCAAAAGTTTGAAGTCTTTTTTTTTTAAGGCTGCATTTATTTGAGCAAAACCACAGTAAAAATATTGTAAAATATTGTTACAGTATTAATATATTAAATTAAAACTATTTATTATATATTAGAATATTTGTTAATATGTAATTTATTCCTGTGATGGCAAAGATGAATTTTCAGCATCATTACTCCAGTCTACAGTGTCACACAATCCTTCTAATATGCTGATTTGGTCCTCAAGAAAAAATTATTTTTATCAATTTTGAAAACAGAGTAGTGATAAGTCATTTTTTGGGGAAACCTTTATACATTTTATCAGCATTCTTTCTTAGAGGAATTTTTAAGAGTAGGTTTGTAGAGTTTTTGTTGTTGCTTGTACTGTACTGTACGGTCTTACCTCTCCTGACATATCCGGGGCAAGAGGAATCAAAGGCCACAGGGAGGAGTAGATGCCAAAGAAGACTACCCACAATCCAATGCTGCCCCAGATGGCAATGTGGCTGAACTATAAGTCAGAAAAGATTAGAGAAAACACAGTGATTTGAGGAGAGACGTCATTCTGCTGATGATAATGCCTGACACTCAGACAGTACAAAACCTCATCTGAGTGATGCATTATAATTTTAGACGAGTAACATACATAACAAAAACCTTTAACACACATGAATTTTACATGAACACATGCTAAATCACAAGTATGCACATATGGGAGCATGTTACACCCATGTGTTTTTGTTTAATCACACGATCATCAAGCATTTGAGGCTTGAAATTTGCACATGTGAAACATTGGTACCACATGTGAATGTTCCAAAACCACACAAACATCATGTGATTTTGTGAAAATTACACTTGCAAAATACAGTGCAGTGAAAAAGACCTTTTCGCATTTGAATTGTGCACATTTTTTACATGCACGTGGTCAGATTGTAAATGCAACTACATTTGGTTAAAAAAGATGCATGAAAAAGCATGCAAATACTGCATTACGATGACATCATTGCTTTTGATTACATTTTATGCTGAGTTTTTGCCTTGCAAGCACTGTAATAATAGTAATACAATATCTAATAGTAATACAATTTCAGCACTGCATTATAATTATTAGGGATGCAACATGACATCATCCTTGAATTCTCTGAACTTTTCCATGACATCAGTGGCAGAAGAAAAGGGTGAGTGAGAGGAGTGAGAAGGGGTGGAGGAGTGTGTTTCTACTGATAGATGGACAATGAAGTGAAAGGAAATGGGAGGACACAGTGAAATGGGACAGAAAAGAGAGAGAGGGATGGAAAGAGTCATCCAAACGCTCACCATGGTCCAGGACGACGTCTCCAGCCCAGCCTTCAGACACACCGTGATCACAACAAACTGAGAGAGAGAGAGAGAGAGAGAGAGACAGGTTCTTATCTGAGTTTGCATACACACAGAAACAGATTAGATTATAAAGACCTAAGACGTAATGAGAGACAGTCGGTTGACAGGAACTTCCAAACAGTGTGCATAAAAAGTTGGCAAAAAGGGAGTGAAAATCCTCAGTGCAGCCAGACTCAGCACAGAAGGAACATTTCACAGCAGGACAACCGGGACAAAGTGTCAGGCGACGGGCAGGAGACAGAGGTGCTTTGTGAGGATCTGAGGGCCCAAATGCACTTACTGTATAAACCATGTTGCCTAAGAGGAGATAGTCTGGTGTCTTTCCGTTTCCAAAGACGGTATCTGTAAGGAGAATCAACAAGAAAGCTTTTAGAGTGAAGGATCACATGCTAACACACATACGTACATACACAGGTCAGTGGGACGGTGCTAGATAATACTCCATTAAGATGTTGAGCTCAAGAGGGCTCTAACGCTCACGTTTAAAGACAAGAATACCAGAAAAAGACAGTTTACATTAAAAGAAACCACCCAAAAATGAACCAAAAAGTATTAAATCAAAAATATTATGCCAGAAATGCTGTTGATGGTGTGTTTTTACTTTAATATTGGTTAGAATTTAAATGTAGATTTTTTTTTAATTCTCTTCAAAACTTTTATGCCCATCTAGGGTCAGATCCATGGTCTAGTGGAGCTGTGATGCTGATGTGGGTTATGCAATATTTCCCATTTCCACCTCTTTCTCTCTATTTCCCATACTCAGTGGCAAAAGGCCAAAAAAGCTTTTATGCAAGTTTAATCTGTACCAACAAGCTTGTAACGAACTCATCCTTCTCACATGACACACCTGTGCTCCAATGGTCATGTGAATAAAAGGTAATGGCGGGTGTTAAAGGAGCTGACGACAGCCGTATACAGAGGTTTTCGAGGATTTCCCCAAATCATTGAGGATTAATTGACCGTAGAGAACCTTGGTTTTCTAGAGTTTTTAGGATGATAGTTTTTGGCTCGTGCTAACTGCTTCAGCAAACATCTCAGATTAAATAGTAAAAGTTGCTTGAAATCTGGGAAACTCATACACAAAAGTGCACACATGCCAGTGTGGTTCATTGCAGGAGCATTAGTCATTCTTTGATTGTAAGTGAGAGCGGATGATCCAAAACCATCAGCACTCTGGCACAGCGAAACACAACGGACACCACATGTGGATCAGGAAGGGGTGTGTGTGTGTGTGTGTGTGTGTGTGTGGTGCTGACAGTCTGTCAGTCAGAGAGAGTCTCCTGTGCTTTGTTTAAAGAGCAGGTCTGATTCTGACTGTGTGGTCCTGAAGTCAGCCAGATATTTGTGCTGACACACACACACTCGGTTCACATACTTGACACACTCATTTATACATGCTTACACTTACAAGACATGTAAAGACCATAGAGCAATTTATTAAATTATAAAAAAAAAGAAAAGAAAAGAAAAGAATGAAAATGATCTCATTATTTACTGTCAAGCTTTGAAATGACAAAAAACACCATATATGTAGTCCATATGACTTGAAAGCTATAATCCAAGTCTTTGAAAGTGTATGATAGATTTGGGTGAATTTAAAGACCTGAAATATAAGTAATTGACTAAAAATCACAACATCTGTCCTAGCTCTCTTTTGCACATTCGGAAGAGGAATAGAGATTTGTGAGTCATTCTGTTGAGTTGAATCTTTAAATGAATCAGCGGATCACTTTCACGAAACCTTTGAATGATTTGTTCTCAATCCAGACTGATCTAGTTCTCAAGTTTAACAAGCATCCTTTTTTTGAAGCTTAACAGCCCCATCCCTCATTCCTTTTCATTACAGTATATTAATAATCAGAATATTTTTTTAAACCGCTGCTTTTGGCTTTTAGGGAAGAATTTCAGACAGGATAGCAATGACAAGTAAATGATGACAGAACTTTCACTTTTGCATGAACTATTACTAAGTGAGTATGTGGATATGGAGAAAGAGTGTATATGTGTGTGTGTGTATAGGAGCGAATGATCTTGAAATATTCATGGTGGCCAATGAGAAGTAATTAAGCTGAAGCGAGAGTAGGCCAGTCTTTCACTATGACACCCACTGACCTAAAAAAAAGAAAAAAGAAAACTAAAAGTAGTGTGAGTGTGTGTGTGCTTACCATGCTGGAAGGCCTTGAGGGGGAACCAGAAGAGAATGACTGAGTGAAACAGGCCGTTCAGACAATGAGCCCAGAAGACCTGCAGCAGAGTGGAGGAGGGAAAAAAAGAGAGGCATGAGAAAGACGATGGCCACCCTAACCCTGTCGGTGACCCCTGACCCTGGGCCTTTGTGCACTCTCAGCGCTAGGCTAAGTGGAAGGTTTGTCAGGCCTCCCTACTCAATGGCTACCCCGCTGACAGACACTTTGTATATCCTGTGAGTGTGGAGAGACCAAGAAAGAGGGAGAGGAAGGCACGCCAACTATATGAGAGATGTCAGTAAGGGGTGTTTTTCCGCCATCCCTTCTTTTTCCCAGCAGTTAGTTGCCTCATCGAATTTCCCCAATCGTTCCTTTGTGAGTTACGAAAAAAACCCAGATCCTTCATGGATACTTTTAGTACAAACACAGACAAGTTTAAGAAATTAAGATGTATGAGTGTGTCGCTACAGTGCATGGTTATTTGGGAGCATGGAAAACTATCGCTTACACAGGTACGACATGAAGTCTTTGAGTGTCCGCGTCTGTATACATGGGCGTGTGGACTTTGGATGTGCCATTTAAACAAATATCCTCCTCCAAAACCGCCTTGTTTTGAATTTACATTATGCAAAGACATGGCCAATCAAAACACTAATGGGCGATGTAGCATGAAACAGCCGTGAAATGAAATCAGGCACGTCACAGGTCTAGTTTCCAAACCCCGTATTTTTTCCCCCCAGCGTTGCTCTTTTCACCTCTGAAAAGACGGAGACTGTTCACTGCCCAGAGACACAACAGATTATTCCCATATTTATAAGCAAAACAGCATAATATTTGTTCTGAGAGAAAGTCAGCGGTATTAAAAGGTCAATTTCATTTTAAAATTGATTCACTAAACAAAATTTCTCCATATCAATTTTTTTATTTATTGTAATGAACCAAATTTGCATGGCAGTGAAGTCCAATTTATGAATGAATTAATCCTTTTAACTGGCTATTTTTAATTCAAATAAAAATGATTCAGTTGCTAAAAAGGAATAGTTATAAAAAAAATTGTTAACGGTATCACTTTATTTTTATGGTCCCTTTTAAACATTCTGTTGACTATAAGTAACTTTGCAACTACATGTCAACTAACTCTCATTAGAGTATTAGTTAACTGTCTGCTTAATATCTTATAACTCTTTATTGTGATGGTCCACTAACAGACAATCTACTGACTATAAGTAACTTGCAAGTACGTCAACTTATTCTAACCCTACAATCTACTAATACTCTAATTAAAGTTAGTAGACATGTAGGTGCAACATTACTTATAGTCAACAGAATGAGTTAAAGGGACCATCAAAATAAAGTGAAACTGTGTCAACTTCTACACTATGTCCCTCCAACACTGTATTATTTCTATGAACAAGGACTTTTAAAAAACTCATATAATTGTTTTATGTGAGGAAAGTCTGTAATTATTTATTTATTTATTTATTTTTAAGTGATGAACTATAATTTTAAAATCACTGTAAAGGAGAAGTAACATTTAATAGAATATGTATTTTGCAACAAATGTTAAATAAACAATCCTGAGGACAAATGGGAACGTTAACAAGTTACTCAAACAAATCAAATATCTCACACACTTCATTCAAAAGTTTGGGATCTGTAAATCTCTTGTGCTCACCAAGACTTCATTTATTTGATGAAAAATACAGTAAGAAAAAAAGTAACGTTGTGAAATATAATAATTCATGTGATGGCAAAGATGCATTTTCCAGCAGCTATTACTTCAGTGTCACTAGGTGGTAACCCTAAGCCTAGCAGAAAAGTACTGACTAAAAATACTGAATTTCAAAATCTGTAAGTTAACATTCAGTTTCTTTTTGCGCTAACACCATCACAAGTTTTTCCAAAGCTAACAGTGCGTGGCGGCCATGAAATCTCTTGAGGGGGATGGGATGAAGAGAAATGAAAGAAAATGGAGAGAGTGAGAAAAAAAAAGAAATACCCTGAGATTGTCTTGTTCTGTGTTGTTTCACAGAGGCCCCGTACGACCTCTTGGCCTCCATGCCCTGACCCTCTCACCTCCGGTATCGGCAAAGCAAAACAAAGCTCAGGGCTCTGGCCCTCAGACAGTCGGGCTCATCCTACACCCACAGAAGGGCACTGTGGCACACCCCTCCTATTCTTTGGAATTAGTGGTGTTTGCCAAGGTCATACTTAAGTTTCGGGGTTTGTTAAAATCCATCATGCTTAGGTATTCAAAATTTCCGTCACCTGTCCCGCACTATATAAACATTAATCCAGTGATTGGGCTTTAGATTTTCACATTAGGCAATAAACATCAATGCGCACACACACATAAAAAAATTGTGGAGCGCTAATGTGGAGCAAAATTCATTAGCAAAATTTTCAGGTAAAAAAGGTCAACGGAGTTGTGATGTATGAAGCACAAACAAAGCGTCTTTCTATCAACACGGCCGAATTCTCATGAACAATTTGTTGCAAAAGCTGCGTGGCCACATTTAATTTAAATGGTGTGGCCACACCTTTACATTAAAATTGGGACTTGAGAATATCGGGGGGGTCTTTTGACCTAGCAACCATCCAGAACATTCAAGCAACCATGTCTTACTAAAAAACACTTAGAACACCTTAGCAACCACATAGCAATGCCCAAGCAAACCATCCAAAACAAAACATGGTCCAAATACCATGGGGAACAACCTGTTCTCCCTCGCCCAGTACATTACACACACAGTCCTGCAATGAATGCTAATGAAATCAATAAATGTTCATAATCATTTGTCACAGGGAGGCCCCAAACTCCTCCGTTTCTAAGCAGGTTCCTAAGAATGTAGGTGTGAATGGCCGTCTGTCCTGCCTGAAGCAAAGCATTGCGTTCTGTGTGACAGCTTAATTGCTTAAACTAGCATGAAAGGATAAACTTTATTTTACGCCAACTATTGCCAGACGCCCTAATAAGCCTTCTCCAACTATGTTGGGCTACAAATAAAGCCAGACGGGGACAGAATGAAAGAGAGAAAGAGGCAGAAGGAGGGAGGGATGGCGAATGCAGTGCGTTGAATGAGTGCAATAACAGCCATCCTGGGGTGTACGAGGGGCTTTGCCGTTATTAGGGAGACTTTAGTAATTAAAAGTAAAAAGGGACACTATGGGTAAAAACCTAAATATTTCACACCCTTTGTTCCTCCCCAAACTAATACATGATCTTCTCTCTCTGCTTCCACAGAGACTTGGGCTACGTTCACAGAGCATTTATGTTCATACAGACAGTATCTGAAATGCTATCGTAAGTTGCTGTGTGAACGGGACATTTCTAGACTCACACCAGCAAGTAAATGTGGTTGTCATTCCCAAAAACTGACAATGTGAACGTAGCCTTAACTAACAAATAAAGTGTCTGTTCTGTACACAGATGACGTAGAAATCTGAAACAGGGAAGTTGCACATGTCTCTGTCTAATGTCTCCAATAAAGTCTATATGAACACTTCTATTTGTATCAGATTTTTACTTAAATATATAAATAGGAAAGAAGAGAGTTTTTGTAGCAGCCATAATTGAGATCATGCACGTATTGCTCTACATAGAAACTTAATTTTTTATCATTAAAAACAAAAAAAAACAAAAGAAGCTTTGATTCCATTACTGTCCTCTAAATGACCACTAACTCTGTCTTTGCTTCTTTTTTCCAGGCACATCTCTTTGTCCTCATTATTCCATTATAGAGAAAATAAAGTAGTTTATTATGATATATTCAATTATATAATATATACAATTAACTTTTTTTGTTCTGTTACTGATGATTCTACTTTATTTGACTATTTCCAGGCTTACTTTTATTGTATATTATAGTCTTTCAAATTAAAGCTTTTTCCCATTGAACAATTAAAGTAAGAATTATGGTGTTTGTGTTACAAATGGCCAGTAAATCTGTCTCTTGCTCTCTCTCCCTCCTGACCCCAGGGGCTGTGTTGTGTGTAATCCGTGTCAGTGTGGTGGTAAATGGGTCTCCACGCCTGTGGAGAAGGGCTGTGAGGTGACACCAGCGCAGACACGCCGGGCTGAAGACCAGACAGCTTTATTAACACAGAGAGACGCAAAGCCGGCAGTCACAGACACCTAGAGAGGATGGAAATATACTTGTCCTATATAGACTTAAGGCATCTGAAAGTGAGGAAGAATGCTGAAGGATTTGCACAAAGAACATCTATTATAATCTTACTAGGAAACATCTACAGTAGCATCATAACATCTAAAATGGGTGAATGTCTTAAATACTTGATTATAACTGTCATTAAAGACATTATTAATACAAATAATGCTTTACAGATCCAGTAAATGTTCATAAAAAGTAGCAATGTGATAAAACTTTGACTCTTCTATTCTCATATACATTCACATTTCACACATTATAGAGTCGGAGATCATAATTTTGAAAGACTAAATCAGGAGTATCCTCATATGCAAACATATTAAATACTGTGGATAAAGCTTCACATTCGTACTGGCTTGAAAGAGTTTATGACCATCTAAAAAGGGAGATGAACACTGAAAGACATCTCAGATAAGCAGAAAGGCTGACAGAGAGGGAGTGTTTAATGGATGCATAAACCAACATGGTCCTGCTGTTGACCTGCTTTTTTACGGTGTGGAAAGTTGTAACAGGATCTGTTTGTTCAGTGGTGATTTTAGCCTGGGTGCCAAACTATTCACCAAACACAGGTCAGCAAAGTGTACTACACAGCATGACCTGTCTACAGGGTCATCATCATCATCAATGAAAATTCACAAAATCACTAGCTTACTAAACATTTATTTAGATTTCCTCATGCTTTATGTTTTCAGCTAAACTTAGATTTACAGGGCATGCTTTTTCGCTTGTGTATTTACCTTGGTGTTAAAGCCCATTGCATTCTGGGAGGTTTTGTAGAGTTCAGGGTATTTGAGCATGTTCTCTTTCCTGCAGGAGCGCTCGAAGATGCCAAGAGTCAGAGGAGGCAAAGCCGTAAAAATCTAATAAATACACAATAACAGAAAATTTAAGAATTTAAAAGAAATATGATGAGGTCCAAAAAAATCACATTACAAATCTGGAAACTAAACAAATTAAACAGAATGTTTAATCATGCAAATAAGATAATTTATAATGAAAATAAATTGTACTCAGTTAGAAAAATGTAAAACAGTAATTCATTAGTAGTTTCAGACTACTGTTTTTTCCCCCGAGATGATATCCTAGAATATTAGTCTAAAAGTTGTCAATGAATGAATGAATGAAAACCGAAAACCTAACGAATGAATGAAAGAATACCGAATGAACTAATGAAAGAAAACTGAAGGAATGCATGAAAACTAAATAAATGAATGAACGAATGAAAGAAAACCGAATGGACAAATGAAAGAAAATCACATGAATGAATAAATGAAAACCAAATAAATATGTGAATAAATAAAATAATGAATAAATAAATTCCTCCCCAAAAATAAACACCTAAAAATTCATAGCAGTCAAAAAGGACGATTTCCCAGCCTGAGCACCAGACATTTTCCCTTGTCTGTCTTTTTCGTTTGCTTGCTCGGTGCAGCTCAATGAGCATGTCACTTTCTGGCATTTATCATATTTGCGCTCCCCGCTCCATGTGCAAAAATGATTCTGAACGAACATCTGCCACTGTGCCTGCAGCCTGTTAGCAGATCTCCTGGATGCTTTAATTTATCTGCGGTGCTCTAACGTTTCTGCATGCAGCAGCTGTTGAAAGCGAGAGGGGTGGTATTATGGTCCAGAGAGGGCTGCGGGGTCAGCTGTAAGTGTCTCTCATTGGCCCAGCTGGAGCTGCCTGGCTGTGGTTGACATGGTCTGCTGGGCTTCTCCATTCAGGGGTGGTTTCGGCCTGTTGCATCCAACAGACCCCCTCTGACGTGATGGAATTCCTCCTCTCTCAGATAAAGAGAGAATGCACCGGGCCGAGTTGTTACGGGCCTCACAACGGCAATGATCCATTACATGGGTCTGATGGGAAGCCGTGTTCAAATTTTGTTCTTTGTTCAGGCGTAAAGAAATAATTTCTCGGGACAATCAGCGAGTCGGGTGGCTAAGTCCTTTTTCCTGCTGCGTATCTTCAATTGTTTATGCAAGATGGAAAAATGTACTCCACCCGAAGCGTTTTTTTTTTTCCCGGAATAACTTCCCATCCTGTTGAAAACATGTTAATTAACAGCATCAATTCCTATCACTAAACCCTGAGGCAGCCCAGTTCATCGGACTCCACCCAAACGGCCATGTGTGTGTATTTAAATGTGGCTGGATTCAACCTGCTCCTTTATCATCCACCGCTGACCTGTTTAACGCAGTTCTTTCGGGCATGAGAGTCTGTTGTTGCAGCACATTCAGGACATAGTTCTGCGCACGGAGGGAATATGGACTTGACAAGCGGTCATAAATAAGAGGGAGATTTTTCAGGATGGCGCTGACACGGGCCGCAGTAAAGGAGCCGTCTGGGGTGCCGCGGCTAATGAGTTTCTTGCCTGAGCGAGACGGGGGAGGCGTTTTAACACATTCCCTCTCACAGTAATGAAGAGGGGAGAGTAAATCACACACACACAGATGTGTGAACGCAAACACATGCACGGACTCTTACCACGTTGTACAGGCCGATGCACCAGCGCTCAAAGAGAATCTGACCGGAGAAGCCGTTCACAAACGCAAACCAGATCTGAAAGACAAAAATATAACACGATGGTAAATGACCCATGTCAATATTTAAAACAGGATTCACAGTTTTACTCTTAGGTAAAACGCATTATAACAGAAAAAAGAAGAAAATTACACAAAAATGTTATTAAAAAAAAGTATATTTAATAATAATAAACAATAATATTTAATTTATATTTATAAATATATAAATACAAATACAATTGAGAAAAAAAACATTCAAAAACAGGAAACAAAACCACTCTTTTAGTACATGTATGAAATGCACTGACCAAAAAAAATAAAAAAAGTAACTATATGCTTCCCAGGTCGTCCTAAAGGAAATGGTAACATATTAAAAGGGCAATGACAGACCATATGATAATCATTACTACATAAATGTGTGACTAAAAGGTAAATATATACCATCATTAATCATATATTCCCCACTTTGTGTGCGCTTAACTCTGGCTCCGAGCCGATTTTAATTTAGGTTGATCGATGGCTGTTGTTTTCTGTGGGGCCTCTCTGTGCTCGAAATTACCCAAGAGAGAGCGATCTCTCATGAAACCGGCAGTGAACTGACCCCATCAGTCCTTTCTACAGTCTCATACACTGGATCACTGCAAATGGTTTGTTCCAAGATCAGTCTTGCAGGATAAATAAGCCAGTTTTGGGTCACTTTTTCATATATACAGTGGGGACCAAAAGTCAGAGACCACTATTGAAAACAATACTGTTGTACATTTTTATAATATAATATTTTTTTGTATTTTTTAAATACTTTTAAATTAGTAAGCAAGCAAGCAAGCAAGCAAAGAAACAAAAACAACCAAATATAGACCAATAAAATAAATAAAAAATATACATAAAAAATATATTCAATCATTTGTTTTAAAATAACTTTTTTGAAAAATATTTAAATAAATAAATGGAATAACAAATATTACAGTATATTTTGATAAAAAGATGAATAGTCTACTATCAATAAGAACAGCTGTGAGATGATGCATGTAAAAACAGTTAAGCTCCTGCTATAGCAAACATACTGCTACGGTTTTCAAAATATCTAAACATAGAGAAGCTCCACTATCTTGTCATGCGAAGCCACAACCCGGACTTAACACATCATTACTCAGAGGACAGCCCTGGGCGTTAGCGCCGGTGGTAAGAAAGAGAGAGAGACTTCAACAGATCCCATGACTTCAGCCAGAGGGGATCAGAACAGCTCGTAACAGCTTTCCCACCTGATCAACCCCCAGTGTCTCATAGCAGAAACAACTGATCACAGATGCAACAAAAAACAGTGCAAAAGAACTAGATAGATTTAACAATTTTAAAAAAAGGAAAGACGCGAGTTATTGGGTTTAAGGGTGGACCAGGAAGAAGACCACAAATGAAAAGGAGAAGAGAGAAAAATGTATATTTAAACCATATGCCATGGAGATGGAGTTCATCACTTAATACCTCTATCAGTTTAACTAGTCTGGCACATAACTCTGTCATAGTCATCTAGAAACTGGAGAATGTGATAATATCACACAGCAGCTGTTATAAAGACAAAGCAGTCATAATCAAAAATCCAGTTTCAGAATGGAAAAATGAAGACAAATCAGATATGGCAGAACAAAGGGTCATTGGATATAAAATTTTAATAAGACAGTTCTCCAAAATGTTTAATTATTTCATTTAATCACCATTTTACAATACTGTTCAAGTTTGGGGTCAGTACATTTTTTTTTATGTTTCATAATACAAATTTCAAGTCTCTTATGCTTCCCAAAGCGGTATTTAATTGATCAAAAATAGAGTACAAGTATTGTGAAATATTATTACAATTCAAAATTAGTACATAATTTTAATATATTTAAAAGGTAACTAATTTCTGTAATGGCAAAGCTGAATTTTCAGCATCGTTACTCCAGTCTTCAATGTCGCATGATCCTTCAGAAATCATATATATATATATATATATATATATATATATATATATATATATATATATATATATATATATATATATGTGAATATACTGATTTGATGCTAAAAAAAAGTTGAAAACAGTTGTGCTGCTTTATATTTTTGTGGAAACTAAACATGATTATTTTTTAGGATTCTTTCACGAATACAAAGTAGTGATGAGTACTCGAGTCAAAGCCCAGATCTTGAGCAGCACCGTTCAACTTTTGCTTTCTGCTGTACTTTGGATCACATTCATTGTGAAAATCTCTGTGTGGATGTGTGTGTGAGAGGCTCGACTGTTGAGCAGACCCCAGGATTACTGCGCAGTGCCACGGCCAGGCGGACATTTCCTCGCTTCATTTAACTCCATTATGAAAGCGTGAATTGCTACAAATTTTGGGGGGTTTTGACAGGACCCCATCCGACTGCAGCCCCCGCCGGTCCTCGCACACACACAGCACATACACCAGCCCCTCATTTCATAGAGCGAGCCAAAGCATGAAAATGTTCCCAAAACAAATGTCTGTCACCCCTCCCCTCAGGACACATCGCAGAGAAAGAGAGAGAGGAAGAGAGGAGGATTGGCCGCACTCCCCCGATGCGACCCCCCCCACCCAAGCCCACG
Source organism: Abramis brama (assembly GCF_963993115.1). Taxonomy (NCBI): domain Eukaryota; kingdom Metazoa; phylum Chordata; class Actinopteri; order Cypriniformes; family Leuciscidae; genus Abramis; species Abramis brama. The sequence goes on from NC_139975.1 coordinate 11,739,794, forward strand.
CCCACCCGTTCCAACTCCCATTTTCCTTTCCATCAGGTGCATTCTACCGTGATATTGTTTTTAAAAGAGATTTGCTGCTTCGGAAAACCTTTCGCACACAGCAACATGAATAAATTACCAATGTCACATCACACATTATGTTGTTTTCGTCCTCACAAGCAAATTCTGGACTTGAGAAATCCCTCACATACACAATTTGATCAAAGGCCACACGAAACACCACATAGTTGTGGCCAACAGCATGCTGGTAGTCAAACAGGTGGGTCAGAGAGCTGAATTAATGAGAGTCTGCTTCATTGAGGGGCTACGGGCTGCAGGATATTGTTGTGCTAAGTCAAAATAAAGCCTCTATTCATGAGCAGCAGTACATGCATATGAGAGAGCGTTTTGGCCTGGTCCTCTGGGTCCTGTGAGTGCCCCTCTCTCCAGCTTCCTTCAATGAGACAGATTCATTGATTTGCTCATTACGGAGCGAGGACATAGTGTGGAGGGCTCTCTCTTTCTTCTCCTCCTCTGGTTCATTCAGAGTGGTTTGGCGTGGAGGTGTGACTGCCCTCTACCCTCCGCTGCACAATCTGAAAAAAGCGAGATGTGTGTGTGCGTGTGTGTGTGTGAGAGAGCGAGATTGTGTGTCCCCATGAGACTCGTCCAGAGGGGCTCTTGCCGTATTTTTCAGGGAATTTTTAAATCAGTGATTCCACCCCTGTCCCCTGTACAAGGTTGGGCGGGAAGGACCCGAAGGAAAAGAGAATAAGAGAAAGACAGCCCCTCCAACAACTCCTTTACCATGTCTCTACTTGAAAATCCAGCTAAAACTAGCTTAGATGTGCTCTCAAGCATGGCAGCTGGTCTAGCTGGTGCGAATCTGGCAGACCTTAGACCAGCAATAAACAAGCTACTGCATTGTAAAAATCCCAGCTTGACCACTTTAAACTGGTATTAGCTAATTTTTTCAGTGGGATGCTTATTCAAGATAGCCTGGTATCTCACACAGGTCCCCACTAGCTGGTATCCCATCAGGCTAGAAACCATAAACTCCCAATTATTCAAAACAAAGCTTCATAAAATATAAAAGGCAGCTACATATTTTCAAGCAGAAAAACACAATTTATACTGTGCAAGAAAAATATGAAAAGGGATATTATAAAAGACAACAAAATCAAATAAATATTTCCAAAAAATTAGGTTGCACTTTAAATAAGGTGACATAGTTACATTATTACTGAGTAATATTAATTAACTACTTAGTATAGAATATAGTGCTTAGTATAGAGTTACGTTTATGGTTAGTTACTTGTAATTATGCATAATTTACATTTATTACTATAGTAAGTACATGTAGTAACGTGTAAATACGTCATCTTAAAATAAAAGGTTGCACTTTCAATATACTTAAAGTGTACTCTCCCACAAAAATACTGAGTAGTGTAAGGTAACTACATGGGTTAAGTTAGGGTCAGGGTTCGAATTATGATTTCATCTTTGTGGGGGTCTCTTTAAAAAAAGAAGAAAAAAAGTAGCCTATGAGCAGGCGCGGTAGCTTAATAATGTAATATAAAAATATAAAAATTTGTAAATATAATACAAATTTAATAAAAAAGCGTTGGTAACACAATTCAATTTAAATAGTACATTTGGTTTAATTTGTCGTTTAATGAGGTCTAATATATGCTGTTAGTTGTAAGAATTTTCACGTGAGTAAATAGATAGATCCGACAGATTCGACCGTGTACTTAAGTGGTCCAGTGGTAGAACATTTGCCAAACGCGTCAAAGGTTCTAGGTTCGAATCCGCACTCATATAAGTTTTTTGTTTTTTTTCATCAAATCTGATTATGTTTATAAGTGGTTCTATATCAGGCAGAGACACGTTTGTGTGCATTTTGTTTTGTAATTTTACTGGAACGAATAGAGAGTCTCCACAACGGATTGAAGCGCGCCCGAGTGAAGACTGTGCGCGAGCCACAAACAAACACAGTATCCGCGCCAATGATCGCAGCGGCACTTTTATCACTTGATTTAAGCATAAGGATGTACCGTAGTGTGATGACGATCCGAGATCCCGCGAGATCCATGTGTTTGGCATCTTGTCCTATCTTTTAAGTCATGCTACAGTAGTCTGAAGGAAAAAGTGCTTTATTTGTAATTTAAAATAATGGTGCTGATGATTTTTAGAGACCCCCACAGGTGTATGATTTTACTGCTTTCATGGGAGCTCATCCTCTCTCTATGGGAGCTCAGCTCCCACTGGCTCCCACATAATTCGAACCATGGTTAGGGTTTAGGGGTAGGTTCAGGGTTAGTATCTAGTTATTACCCAGTTGGTGTCATTACCACAATAATAACAATAAGCACCAAAGAAACAAGAGCACACTAATCTTTACACTTTTTGTGTTTGAACTTCCGTTTTTCCAGTAGCTCTGTATATTTCTATGGCATCGCTGTTGAGTAATTAGCTGGTGAAGTAGATTTACTTGTAGAGCTAACGAAAGTTATCATGGGCATTGTAATGTTTGAAGCGGATGTCATAACAAATGTCAGTAGATGGGGAAGATTTTTAAGCTGTTCATTGATAAATCCACAAGATCTCACCTTCATGCTGTGGAAATACAAACCGGAAGACAGAACACAATGAGCGCAGCGCTGAAAAGGGGCGGGGCTACATAAGGTCTATACATTGTGCAATTTTTTATGTACCACTACCAATCAAAAGCTCTCCATCCATTTATAATGTTACAAAACATTTTCAAATAAAAGCTGTTCTTTTGAACTTTCTATTCAAAGAATCCTGAAAAAAGTATCACGTTTTCCACAAAAATATTAAGCAGAACAACCGTTTTCAACACTAATAAGAACACCAAATCAGCATATTAGAATTATTTCAAAAGGATAATGTAAAACTGAAACGTGGAGTAATAGCTGCTGAAAATACTAGCCGCAAACTTTTGAACAGTAGTATAAAACCCCAAGAATCTCCAGAAAACCTGAGAAAATGCGGGTAAGACAATAAAGAAGGCCAATTGAATTGCAGAGTGACAGAAGAATCGAAAGAACCAGTTGGGTGTTTTATATTGATGGCACCAGTGAGACTGCCTCCTCTTAGGCCTGCAGTCTTTCTCTAAGCCTGCTGCTCTGTCTGAATGAGGCTCTTGTAATTACCTCAGAAATGCTACTTGTCCGTCAGCCCTGCTGGTGCCTGCTGAAGAGCTGTCAATCAAGCTCTCAAGAGCCCAGCAGGATAATGACAGCAAGCACAGCAATTTGGTTGTAAGAGAGGCTTTTTGCATGTCTCAAAGCAGCAAATCCAACCAAGTTTCTGAAATATTTTTTTTCCCCTGTTAATTTTTGCTCATGTTAAAAGAATGCAAGACCACAAACCAGGGACTAAACAAACCAGCATGACAAATGTTTAAGTTAACCCAAACTTACAGTTTTTTGTCTGACAATGAAAGGAAGACCATGTGCCATGGTGTGCCACATCTGGAACTTCCAACAAAACTTGGAATCTGGAACAATACAAACCATTCTAGAGCTCCGCTCCAAAACCTAGTGAGTTGCGTGCAGTCTACTGCCTACATAGACTATAAGCTGATTTGAACAGTCTGAACACTGTTCATAAGCAGCAACTCTGCGCACCACCTAGATACATTACTGCTCAAAAGTTTGTGGTCTGTAAGATTTTTTGTTTAAAAAAAAGCTCATCAAGAGTGAATTTTTTTGATAAATGTTGTACTATTTTGAGATAAATGCAGTCTTCAGTGTCACATGATTCTTTAGAAATAATTCTGAATAGGCTGATTTGGTGCTAAAAGGGGTCCTATTATGCTTTTCCACTTTCTCAATTTTAATTATTCAGTAATGTTGCTTTTTGAGCATAAAAAAGATCTGCAAGGTTACAAAGCTCAAAGTCCAAAGGGAGATATTTTATTTAACAGAATCCCCTTTTCAAGAACTACAACGAACGGCTCGTTTCGACTACAACGCGATTTTTTAACGAATCTTCTGAAGTCACAAATGGTACTCATTTAAATAATCTCCGCCCAAGGAATGCGCAAAAAAGGGGACGCGGCCTGGTTGAGCTGCATTACAGAAGACAGTGCTGTCGCCATGTTATAGTGTTATGTCAGCATTGTTTTCCCCCTAATGTTTCCAAAACTCATTTGTTTGACCTTCCTAAGGCTGATGAACTTAGAGTGGTTATTTATTTTAAACACTGTTACTGAACATTATAACTCCAAGATTTATCTGTGCGTTGCACATTTTATGGAGAACAGCTTGTTTTCTGTTTCTCATGTAAGCTCTCAGTTTTGTAAAATGGTTCACCGCTCCTTAGGAAAATTAACCATGGTTTTGTGATCGATTACTGCTTGTATTACCTAGCTTTCCAACAAATATCACAATTAAATGGTGGATAACATCGTATCTATAATGTATACGAAAATTACAAAAAATACACCACTCTGAAATGTCCTGTGAAATCCGTGCTTGCAAAGTCTGTGCATGAAATCCGTTCTGCACGTCAATGTCAGAATCGGGCTCGAATTGGTTTGAAACAACCTTAATATTTACACTAGAAAAGAACTCACAGTTATGGAGGGGCGGGACATTTCCCAAACAAGCGCCAGCAAGTGACAATCATAAAACACTTGGCCAGCTAACCAATCACTGCACATTTCATATTTCAGAAGGAGGGGCTTCATCGAAATCGGCGTGTGGAAAATAATGTGTTTTTTGAACAATCAAGCATGAAAACATATTCTAGTACACCCCAAAAACAAAATCAAGACTTCATAAAAGGGCACAATAAAAACCCTTTAAAAAAATTCTGTGCCAGAAATGCAGCTATGATGCCTTGAAATGACGTCTTGGTTTGTTTTGAATTCAGCAGGTGGACAACCCTTGATAAAGGTACTAGGACTTCAACACTGGATGGTTAAAATAAATCTAAGATGCGCACATATAACCACACGTTGAGAAGGCTAAAATGGCCACTAACATCCTTATTTCACTTTCTTAAGGTTAAAATCTGGAAAACTTAGATGAAGAAAAGTCTTCACGGACTAAAATGTAAACCTATTAGGCAGACAAATGTATCCCTTTAACCGAGCCTTGGGAAGCAAGTGTCTTGAATGTCAGGACTTTACAAAACAGAGGTGTTTTTGGTGTGAGGCAAGGAAACAGTAAAGCTTTGGCCTATTATATTCGAAAAGCCCCTTATGGAGAGGGGGAGTGCATTTTCTGCTCATAACAAAAGATGGGTTGAGGAGGAGATACATTCACCTCCAGGAGCTGGGGTGCGCTTCAGTTCTCTTGGAGATTCAAAAGCAGAGCTTAAAGAGAAAAGGACTAAAAGGAAAAGTGGCTAGAAGTATTCGGAGGGTGTGTTCGGGTAAGGCCATTTACTGGACGTAGTTGTTCCTGTGCCACTTCTTATGCAAATGAAGAAAAAAAGAGAAGGAAGGAGATGCTTGTTTCTTGATTGATGAGCAAGTGTGAAATGCGATCACAGTCAGAAATGTTTGTGTTCAAGGGGAACTTTCATTGTGGAACAAAATACACCAACCCCACGGCAAAACCCAAAAGAAAAGTACATGAAAGCCACCCTGCACGAATTGTACCAAAAATGTTTAAAATATCATATTCATTGAGCGATAATTGCTTACAGCTACAGGGCTCTGAGATTCCCACGGATTTCTGAATTTTAAAATAAAGGAAAAAAGCATCATGACTTCACTACATTTATGAACAAAGACCACAGCAGCTTCCCACATCTAAACAGCACAGAAGCGTGTAAACAGGAAAAAGCCTGTATCATTCAGTGAGGGCAGACGAAATCAATGGTCATCTGAAGTCCTGATTCATCTCCTCATTCTTGTTCTCACAACCTACAGCAGCACTGGATGCCAACAGAGAGAAATCTAAGGGGCTTTTTCAGAGATTTACCACAGCACATAAAACAAAATCAAGATGAAGGGAAAAGGGTCCATGGGTCAAGTGGCACACAAGAGCAAAAGGGCCGAGGGGGAAAAAGATGGATTTTTGAAGTGCTCATGTTTCTGCTGGGATTGTAGCTCATGAATACTGGTGTTGGTCTGTTTCAAATCTTAGTGAGTTGCCTACAGAGGGAAGATTTTATGCAAGAATGATAAAACACATGGATAAAGCATCGTCTGCACAGCTAATGTGAATGCTTTACTCTTTACTTTGTAGCATTAGAGATTAAAAGGTGTCTTGTATTTGTCCAGAAGTGAAGAGAGAAAAATGAAATTGCTCAGCAAGTTTATTCAAACCCAAATCATATTGTAATTATGATTTTCAAACTCATAAGCCAACACCACCTAGGAAAATGCAACATATGATGTTTACATCTGGTCACATACTTTACATTTTGCCTGCTAGCATGACCAAAGGTCAATTTAATGCATTTCAGAGACCTTTGACATTAAATAAAGAGACTTAAATGGTCTAATGCTGCTTCCAGACCGTTAGTCAACTATTAACTCTTCTTTCAGCTCGAGGAAACCTAAGGCTTGTCCTCAAGGTGTAATGTCTCCTAAACCAAGTGTGTTATAGATCAAAACAGCCAAACGCCCCTCATGATAAAGCTGGTGCTGATAGCAGCCCTTTAACTTGTCAGGTCAGGTCTCTGAACCGGCTATCAGCACCAGGCCTGGAAACTGTCAAATACCATCAGAGATGGATGGCCTGTGGGCTTCACATCGACAGACCCCGCATTCCTACAGCAGGACGGAGACTCTCCACTACCGACATGCATGCAATGCCAGTTAATTTCATCAAAGAGTGGTCATTCAATCTCCTTGAAATAGGCATTAATGGTTAATGCAATAACAGGCATGGTGCTTAGTCATCCATTTTGTATGTTGCTTGAGTTTGAAACAACATGAGAGTGAAGTAGACAGTTTTCATTTTTAGGTGAAAATCATCTTAATTTCATATTGTGTGCACAGATTTTCTTACCTCAATAATGTACAGCACAATGTTCTTGTAAAAGCAATACAGGATGCACTTGGCAACGCGGTTGTAATTCCAGGCACCGTGAACCAGCAGAAGATTCTTCAAGTACTTGAACTGTGAGAGAGAAGGGAGGACAGAGATAAGTTCATTAAGGCCTATCGTTTACACAAGATCTACAGTTCCACAGCCAACACAGAAAGCGCTTTTGGATTCGAAAATAGAGAGGCAATCTTATCCATGCTGGGCAACAGGAAGCCTGGAGTTCAGGGACAAGACTAACACTCTCTCACCCATATTCCAGGAACAATCTGTCTTGTAAGACTTTGTTAGTTGTTGAAAAGCAGAGGAAGAGAGAAAAGCTTTTGCAGCTTTACAAAGAAAATAAAGTGATTTTTGGGTTACTACACAAAGTATTATTTTTTTAAATCTGCCTTATATTATACAAAGTTTATCAGGTTGACCAGCTGGTCAATGAAAATTATTATAAATCTCCTCGTCATGAAATCTAAGAAACAAAATTACATTCAAATGGTACGTAATCTAATCAGAACGGAACCCAACACCCAAACTGTAGATATAAACTGCTTAAATCATCTGGATTCTGTCAGATTTACTGAATATAAAGTGCTGTTTGTGTTGCTGTCACTGTGTTTAACTTTCACCAAGCCAGAAATATGTCTTTTTTCAAACAGTCAATGAGTAGTTCACTCCAGTTTATAACGTTGCTTCATAAATGCTTATATTACAAAAGATTGTGTTGATAAATATATTTACAGAGCATTTCTGCAGAGTTTGGCACGCTACATGCCAAAAACAGGCTCAGCACCAAAATGCCACTTTTGCTTCACAGCACAGTTCTGCTTAGGTGGAGAGAGTGAATCTGAATACTGTGTGATTTTACATGCAAAACAACATGCTGAAAATTCATAAAATCGTCAAAATCACTAAATAAGCCCCCCTAATGCTGATAAAGATGTTTACATGTAGAGCAAAATCAGGATACTGGGGATAAATCTATATAAATTGTTTTCAGTTCATGAAATTGAACCAATAAAAGAACACAACCGACATGCTATCAGCTGCAAAGTGTAACGGATGTAAGTTTGTGCATGTTAAACACACTCACTATAACCTATTGCAGACAGCTGAACTTGTACAGGTGCTCAAGATTAGGGGCTTACTGGACCCTCCATGACAGTGTAAACAAGTAATGTGTTGCATGTAAACATGATCAAAGGCGCTATCGTTGTCTAGGGATGCCATGTTTTATTTCCTCAAGAGCACCCTGAATGTGACAATGCTATAAACATCATTCCTGTAAAACAAACAGCTGGGTCACTCATACGAAGGCAGGAACAGCAGGGTGGAATGTAAGGGGTATGGAGGGCCTTTGAGGGGCACAGGGGTTGTTTGACCTCTGGATGTGAGGAGAGCGAGTTGATGACAGACAGACTACAGTGGATCTTTAGAGGGCCTGACATGGGGTTGAAGCACAGGATAAAGAACTGCAGTGTTCCTGCATACTGATTTATCCATCACATAAACAATATAATCACATCTTCAAAGCACACCCCAAACAAAAATAAAGACCCGGGGTTCAACACAAATTACTGTAATACAGCAGTGATGGTGCAGCACCAGTAGTCTGTGAAAGAGATTACATACATACATCCTGGAAATAACATCACAACAATTCTTTCACAATTTGAGCCTGATGAATCTTGACATTGTCATCCTGGAATATGGCCATGATGTGTATTTCTACATGGTTGTTTAAGAACTGAAAAGCTACACACACCATCAGTTAGGATTAAAAAGAACTGTTGCCAAACATATAACATGCTAGAAACATAATAATCACTGCAATAATGATCCAATCATAGATTCTTAAGCATTTGCTATTTAAATCCAAACAGCGACTTTTGTTGGCTGGGCAGCGTGCGTGTCTGTATACAGACCCTTTCCAAAAAATTAGAATATCATGGAAAAGTTTATTTATTTCCATAATTCCATTCAAAACGTTAAACTTCCATAGATTATAGATTCAGGGCCAACAACTTAAACGATTTCAAGTATTTAGTTGTTTATTTGTACATAATTTGGGCTTCCAGCTCATAAAACCCACGAAAACAGGATTTCAAAAAATTAGAATATTACATGAAATCACACAGTAATTACACAGTAATACCATGGTCATTGAACCAGGTTTTGGTTATTTTGGCAGTGTGGGCAGGTGCAAATCCTGCTGGAAAATGAAGTCAGCATCTCCATAAAGCTTGTCTGCTGAAGGAAGCATGAAGTGCTCTGAAAATGTCCTGGTAGACGGCTGCGTTGAGTGGACAGCACAGTGGACCAACACCAGACGATGACATGGCTCCCCAAACCAACACAGACTGTGGAAACTTCACACTGGACTTCAAGCATCTTGGATTGTGTGCCTCTCCATTCTTCCTCCAGACTCTGGGACCTTGGTTTCCAAATGAGATGCAAAATTTGCTCTCATCAGAAAAGAGGACTTTGGTCCACTGTGCTTTATTAAATCCAGAGTCAACACAGCCGTCTACCAGGACATTTTCAGAGCACTTCATGCTTCCTTCATTTTCCAGCAGGATTTGCACCTGCCCACACTGCCAAAATAACCAAAACCTGGTTCAATGACCATGGTATCACTGTGTAATTACTGTGTGATTTCATGTAATATTCAAATTTTTTGAAAGCTGGAAGCCCAAATTATGTACAAATAAACAACTAAATACTTGAAATCATTTAAGTTGTTGGCCCTGAATCTATAATCTATGGAAGTTTAACGTTTTGAATGGAATTATGGAAATAAATAAACTTTTCCATGATATTATTTTTTTTTTGGAAAGGGTCTGTACAGTATATGCACACACACACACACACACGTAAATAGTAGACATAGTATGTTTAAGATCTTCATCTAGTTTAACAATTGATGAGAAGCAACATTGTGAAAAGCCTTACAGTGCAAAACAACACTGGATTAAGATGGTGCATGCATACTAGCTGACAGTAGTGTACATAAAAGTTTGACGTCTGATCCAGCACATCACATACGAGCCATTTTGCTGGAAGGCAGTTCAGGTGACTTTCTGTGAACCTACCCGCATTCCCCACCACCTCCACCCGCCACTACCTACAATATGACGAGGGCACTTAAGAAAAGACAAGATGCTTTCTTGAGTAATCCGATGCATGAGGCCAGTGAACGGACGGCTCGGGGCAGTATAGAAAAACAAGTGTGAGGAGGGATGTTTCCACGAACTGCACAAAACAATGTGACACAAGGGAAAAAGATCAGCAAAAGAGAGCAATGTTGACAGCGATCCGCGACACTTGAGCTCTTCTTTTGCTTAACGAACAATGAAGATTATGCTGTATCAAAATCTGTGAATTACAAAACATCTTTTAATTAAGTTTACATAAGAAGGACAGGTCTCGTTTCGCCATCAGTAGGGGTTTGAGTAAGAGAACACCCCAGCTATGTAAACTGATCTGACCGACCTGTTTTGGCATCTCATACTGCAGAATCTATGAGCCACAGGTTTTAACCTTTCAACCTAGATTCATAATCTAGAACCAGATTCATTTTCTGGGAGTTGCATAGTAGTGACATGAGACAGAAGTGTTAGTTTACATGGGGAACAGATACTTGCTTCAGTTTTAGAAGAATTTATATATATATACACATTTTTTATTTTGTTTTCATAATAATTTCTCAGTAATTTAAATTTCATTGTCGTTTTCTTATTCTTTCTTCCTGCAGGTATGTGTAATTTGATGGTTTCTCACCTGTGCAATAGAGTAGTCTGATGAGTTGGCAGCCTGCAGTCCTTCATTTCCAGAGATGCCAACACCCACATGGGCGGTCTGGATCATGCCCACATCATTGGCTCCATCGCCAATGGCCAGAGTGATCACTTTCACCTGTTTCTTCACCATCTCAACAACCTCAGACTTCTGCAGAGGCGAAACTCTGCAAAAAAAAGAAAATAATAATAATTAAATAAATAAAAATTGCGTAATCTTTGCTTTGATGTTAAAACATTTGTTTTAACATTTCTCTATGGCTGAAATTGACATTTTATATCTTTTCACAAGGGAAAAAATTGGGTATTTACAGCATAATTGCGTATTTGCAATGGTCCATTTAAAGAGGGATCTGAAGCAATTTTTCTTGTTGCCAATTATTAGTGCTGACAACCATATGATTTCTTAGCCGTGTGTTGCGACCTCAACAGCTGTCGTCACATCTCAACGTCATATGATGAATTTGTGTCTTCAAAAAGAGAGGTTAAAAGAGGACTGCAAACTCTCATACTAAAATTCACTGCTCAAATTGTAAATTTGCACCTAAAACGATTGCTTCTGGTTACCATTTAGAAACTTTCCCATCGTAGTCTTTCGAAAGAAAAATGCAACCCTTTTTTAGTCTTTAAAAAGGGGAGAAAGAAAGAATTTTTTTTCTATTTGAATACATATTTGAAAATGTAAATTTATTCCAGTGATAGCAAAGCCAAATCTTTCAGCATCATTATTCCAGTCTTCAGTGTCACATGATCATTCAGAAATGATCAATTATTTGATTATTTGCTGCTCAAGAAACATTTCTTATTATTATCGGCATTCAAAACAGTTGTGCTGCTTACAATTTTTGTGGAAACCATGATACATTTTCAGAATGTTTAGGATTCTTTGATGAATAGAAAGTTAAAAAAAAACTAAAAAACATAGCATTTATTAGAAATATAAACTTTCTGTAAAAGTAAAGTTTTTACTTACACTTTCAATTAATTTGAATGGACTTTGCTGAAAAGTATTTCTTTCTTTAAAATAATTGGAGTGTGATCCCTATTCATTCATTTGTGATAGATTTGTAAAATATCACTCTGATTCACTAATTAGTAATTAGATTTTTTTTTTTTTTTTTAGGGGGGACTGAATTAAAGGAACAAGTGACTCACAAACTGATATTTAAATGTTTAAATATTTTAGAGAAACCAGAAAACTTGAAAAATGTCTATTTGCTATAGAAAGTTCCAGGACTTTTCCAGGACTTATTCATTTTCCAAGCCTGGAAAGGACAAGTTGGATATTTTTTCAGGTTTTCCTGAGTGTGAGAAAACTGACTATAATATTTAGAAACGGATGAATCCACACCTTAAAGATGCCCAAACCGGGCTAATCTGCGATTAAGAAGATGGCCGACCTGAGCCCAGAATCTCTGACTTTTAAAAAACATATACAAATGTTAGCAGCGCATTACAGTACTGCATCATCCATGTCAGCAAATTAAATTAAGGTCTCGCGTTTGGCTAGAAAAGCTCCTCAGGGGTTTTACCCTGGCTTAACATTCACAGGTCATCCTATAAGCAATGAACGTAGAGTGATGTAAGACTCTCCAGTGAACCGGAGATTGCTGACGATATAGCAGGAGACCTCTAGAGTCAGTTTAACGTTTATTCATCAACAGGCACAAATCTGTTCTCCACTGGACACCGTGTGGCTGTCCGTGTGTGTGTGTGTGTGTGTGTAGTGAGCAAAAGCAGAGCGGATAGATTACATCACGCATTGCATAATGGCTGTGACACCTGTGGTGTGCGTTGTTTCTGGAAATTGACACTGATTTTTGGCAGATACTTGTCACGCTCAATTGGTTCCTCATATGTTTCTTTCTCTGTGTAGCGTTTTTTTGGAATGGTTCATTCTAGCCTGCTAACACACAGTTTACCTTTGTAGTCAGAATGTCTGTCAGATATTCACAATCCACTATTATAAAAAAATAACACTCATTAGTAAATTGCTGCTTTGAGAGCTAGTATAATTATGTTTATTGGGAAGGTTGTGACCTAAAGGGAAGGTAATTTGTTCCTTAAACAGTGCAGCGGCAATTCCCTGTAATTGTCTGCCAGTCACTTGATGTTTTTGTAAGTGTAAAAAAATGGCCAGTGATGCCGTCAGTTCCCCGGAGGGCAAAAAGGGTTATTAACCTACAAAGATATTTACACCCACCTGTGAAATAGTAAAAATTTAAGCAGAGAATGACAGTATAACTTCCTGTGTATTTTGGTTCAACAATGGAAACATTTAAAACAGCATCTGATTACAGAGAAATGTTTTAATAATTGGACACTTTCATTATAAAACTACATCTACATATATGTATGTAAACCTAAGCATAATTTCAAAATTTTTCCCTCTACTTGGACCCTGGAAAAATACCTCTTGCTTTCATTTGTAGCAATAGTTAAACTGAAAAATGTTTTCAAACTTTCTGATGTCAAAGACAATCAAATACAATGATGCCCTTGTGATGGACCTCCTTCATAAAATATAAAGGGAGCTGACAAGCATTATATTTTAAAAAGACTTTCGCGTCCAAAATTTAATTATTAACTTTTATTTGGCACTGTACTTAAGGCAAAAGAAACTGAAATATTATCTGGATAATATTTACTTTCAAGTACCCACTTAAGTTCTATGTTTTTTATGCCCAATATTAAAATATAAAAGAAATATCTCAATTCAAATGTAGTTGTATTATTTGTATAGCACTTAATCTTTTTTCTCTCACATTTTTCATGGACCCCCATTTGGCCCCCATTTTGAAAACCCCTGGCACAATGGATCTTTAATATTTGTTGTAATACTCTGTAAGCGTTTGTTACTGTTAGTAAGTTATTGCTTCTGATTTTCAACTCATTCTCCAGGTACAGTTACATACCTGCAGCATATCACAGCCTTGCAGGAAAGAGCCAAATCCAGGAAATACTGGCGTGCCCCGAAAGTGAGGGCGTACTTCAGCGTCTTCCCATCTATGATGAGAGCGAAGTCGTTTTCCTTGTGCAGAGCATCTCCCAGAATGCCGCAGTGATGGCTAAGGGTCTCCCTGGTACCCTGCACACAAACATGAACAGAATAACGTATAATATTGATAAACATTTCATGTGAAATGACACTATTACAATTGTATACCTGACTAAATCAGCCGGAATGTAAATATTTCTCTGAAACCCGTGCAACTCAAAAGAATGAATTCATTATGATAGGGATTTGTAATGCAATAAATCATAAAACTGTTCAGAGATGTCTGATGAGAAACCACACATGAACACTAGGATAATTTCCCCCTTTTCTTTTTCGACGCCAAGGTAATCAGTCCCAATAATAACATGGGATTTTGCAAGCAGAGTACCAGACACTTCTGCACATGGGGTTTACGTCTGTTTATTGTCAATGCACAGGGCATCAAAGTGAGAACGCACATACGGCACGCTTCATTACGGAGAGAGTAAAGCCAAAGCTGGGTGTGATGGTTCGTTTGTTAGAACAAGGCCTTTCAATGGCCATGACCAGGAAACACAACAGTATGGGAATTTACCCTGAGCACTAGCAAAGCTGCAGACCTCCCTCTTCTCGCGCTCTCGTTTTGTTAAAGCAATCGAAGAGAGCATACGTCTGGGTTTAGGGGTTATTTTAAAGGAATGTTCTGTCCCAGCTGCATGGGCTCAAATCGGGAGCCAGGAATATTTCTGTGTGTTGATTAAACCTGCAAGATCTTAATGAACACTGACTGGGCCAAAGAAAAATTGGGATCTTTGACTTGACCTGACTGTTGTTTTAGACGAAGTTTTAATGGCGAAAATTGTACTTTCAGCAGAAAATATACCTCGTAGTAAGAAGCTGTTATTGTAAGGATTCGGGACGTGTGGGAGGACGCTTCTTTGTTTGGATTAGGAATGCTGCTGTACTTCATATAAATTTCACATAAAATCACACATCTGCTGCCTCTCATGTGCTGGAACGATAGGGCACTCATAAAATGATCCAAATTCTGGGTGTAGAGGGAACACCTCATACTGTATCTGGACACAACTACAAAAAAAAGGGGTTTCCCCTATATTACCTATCAGCAGGTCTGACACAGTGTCTACACCGGACGCGACAAAGCGACTTTTGCAAATGCATTTGTTCTTCGAGTGTTTCTCTTTGTCTAATAGTTTAACTAACTTTAACTCACTTGTTTCGATTCTCTTCAGACTTTTTCTCCACTGTTGACATTTTTTAAACCTAGCTATCTAAATAACATCACATTTGGCTTAATGACACAGACATTTGAAGTTAACTCTATCGTCCCTTAAAGGACAATTCCAGTGAAAAATGAACCTAGGGGTATTTAACACATGGTTACCGAGTCGATCGTTCCCTGCGATGCGTTTTCATGAAAATCGAATGTATAGAGTTTTATCTTTAAAAACAGATTAGCTCATAACAGTAGTATATGGGGCATAGAGTAAGTAAAATTAAATCGCTAGTTAATACCACTAACAAGGCTCAAAATAGCCTCACACTAACACGGTAGCATAATGAGGGTCCTTACATACAAACCGAAGCATTGAGAACTTTGTAAGTGTACAGACAGTTTAATAAGAAGATACTTTATAAAGACAGTACATTACGACTAATCGAGCCACGAACGCCGTCGATAGGATAGCTGGTCGATAGGAGTTACGTTTGTGAAATCTAACGTAGCACGGCGTTCGTGGCTCGATTAGTCGAGACTGTTTTCCAAGATGGATCCTGGATGTAAACGCGTAATGTACTGTCTTTATAAAGTATCTTCTTATTAAACTGTCTGTACACTAACAAAGTTCTCAATGCTTCGGTTTGTATGTAAGGACCCTCATTATGCTACCGTGTTAGTGTGAGGCTATTTTGAGCCTTGTTAGTGGTATTAACTAGCGATTTAATTTTACTTACTCTGTGCCCCATATACTACTGCTATGAGCTATACTGTTTTTAAAGATAAAACTCTATACATTCGATTTTCATGAAAACGCATCGCAGGGAACGATCGACTCGGTAACCATGTGTTAAATACCCCTAGGTTCATTTTTCACTGGAATTGTCCTTTAAGTACACAGTAGAAATCCACAGAAAATATGACCAATACCAAAAAGCTGCTGATGTTACAGAAAAGTGAAAAATGTTACAGTATATCAATTTATACTAATGTAATGTAATATGATATAATATAATTAATAATTAATCAGATTTAATATTTTATAAACATATAGAGCTTTGTAATAGTAATAATAATAATAAACAATATTTTTTAAAACAATAAAAACTGCAATAGTAATGAAAGAGGAGTGTAATATACTCTCTCTCTCTCTGTCTCTCTGTCTCTCTCTCTCTCACTCTATATATATACACACACACACAAATAAATATGTGAATAAATCATTTTTAAATGTATACATTTTCTATATATCCTAATCATTTGTTAACAACATGAATTCATTAGGCCTACTTCAATGATCTAATTGTTTCCGCCTTAAATTAATACATTGTTTAAATCAATAAATTATTAGCTAACTGTGAGATTTGTATATGTACATTTCTGAAATACATTACTTGGACACAGTCACCTCTGTTAACTGATCAATCTAAGCTGTAATGTAGACATTCATTTTCTGTGAAGCTGATTTGAAATGATATGTATTGTGAAAAGCGCTATACAAATAAATGTGAACTGAAATTGAATTGAATATATATTCATATACGCACATACACACACACACACATACATATATAAATGCAGAAATGAATGTTACTTTTGATAGCAGTGTTATTTTAAAAAGTTATTTATTATTAAACACTAAAAACTGCAATGGTGAAAGATGGAGATACACTGCTGCTTTTGACAAAGATCTAAACCTTAAATTAGGCAGAAACGAAATACCAAAGTTAAATACCCACTATTGGATGATAATGACAAAATAAAGCAAAACAAGACAAAACAGGAAAAAAACAAAAACAGGAAACAAGAACAGGACAAAAAAAAACAAACAGGAAACAAGAAAACAAGACAAGCACTGTGAGAGAATGTGTCCTGCCCTTTCCAGAGTTTGGTTGGGTTTTTAGCACATGCAGGGATATCCCATTATAGATGTCTAACAGTACTATGTTCAGTGCTGATGATCACCTGAATGTGTGTGTGCATGTGTGTTGAGGAGGGCAGATGCCTAAGGGTAGTGAGATTACACCTCGGGGACCAATCAACATTCCCCTGGCATAACAAGACTCTGAAACCCAAGCTCAAAGGAAATATTTAGAGAGAGAAGCCAAGGGTTTAGAGAGAGAGAAGCCTCAGGTTTCAGAGAACGAGAGAGAAGTGCAGCTGTAAGAGCTTCTCTAATATGTGGCCTTCATTCCATAGGTGTCCTCATGTGTGTATATACTATATGTAAGTCTGCAAAAGTATAAGATCAGATGATAAGATGGCTTATGAAGACTAATGAGAGGACAATGTCTCCATTTCCTCACAAGTCGCCATTTCCCAGTCTCCACTTAGGAAGCCCGGCTTAAACAGGTCTCTGTGTTATGGTTGTGCGAGCATACCAAATCGTGATGACTCAAGAGTGTTTGCTTTGCAAGTGGGCAGAAGGCATCAGAGGGATATACAGTGCATGAGCGCTTCTACACACTGCCAAGATCCAGCAGATAACAGCTGATTTAGGCGCTTTGAAAAGCCTTTTACAGAAATGCCTGAATCTAAATGGCAGAAACAGCTCATCAGGGTTATGACTTGTTATTGTTCTCTCATGACTTATAGATAAAAAAGAAAAAAAAACCCAACTAAGTTGAGATCACAATAAAATTGTGATCAACAAAATAACTAAGAGCACAAGGAAATTTTTGTTGAGATAAACTTTTAAATTTGAGATTCACTTTTTTTTATGAGATCAGAAGAAAATTAAATCGAGATCTTGAGAAAACAACTTCTATTGTTAAGAATGAATGAAAACCAAATAGTGATAATGACAAAAATTATTTCGCAAGCACAAATTTGGTGTGGGCCCGTCAACTAGCAACCAACAGTAATCGCTTTCAGCAACCTGTAAAGGGGCTGAAATTAAATTATGACTGTACTGGTTCATGAAACTCACTAACATTATAAATGGACTTCAAAAGAGGACACATTAAAAGCTATAAAGGCAAGAAAATTGTTCTTTTAAATGAAAGTAAAAGACACGCTTTGTGCTTTGCAGTATCTCTATTTTTACCCCCATTTCTTTCCTCCTTTGTACTCTTCCACAATCTCTCCATTCTCTCAGCTTATCTGCAAACTATAGCTCTCTTTCATCTGTGAGCAGCAGAAAGAACTGCGGTCTGCCGCATATTTAATGTGATTATTGAGTTACTGTTCTTTGACCTATCCCAAAGTGCCTTGCATTTTCCTCCACTGAGATAATGAACCCCACTCAGACGTCCGGTGAAGAACTCAACCCCTCTCTCCGGGCCGGATGACTGGGTTCCTTCATCCATCTTGTTTTCCTTAATATGTTGAATCTGTTAAACGCAAAAAAACAAGAGAAGGACCGAGGGGAAGGGAGGTGGACTGTTTTCTCCTGCAATGTGAGAGCACAGTGAATCCCACCACTGCCGGACCTCTGAGCGCTCGGAGAATTCCTCCTTGTTTTCTTTTCGTGCGTTGTATAAGCGTGTGCATATGCATGGGAGACCAGGCGCTGACATTTCAAATGGCGGCTGTCTGCTTTATGGAGAACGCCTCTTATTTCTCTCCCCTTTTTCTTTTGCTCCATCTATCACGATAAACGGCTGTTTGACAGACTGAGAGACATCCGTCATCGCCTAAACCCCACCCCCCCCGCAGCGGGACTGGCTCCACCCGATCAGGGGTTACGTTGCATGTGCGCAAGCAGCGTGAAATGGTTTCTAGAGCCCTTAACTTCCACATACAACAGACAAGACCCTCCCTGCAGGGGCCAGCTGACCTGTAGGGTGAAGGTGTGCACGTTTCAAATGGTTTCCTTCTTTTAAAGCGGATGGCTTTTCGGTTTCATAGTCAACAGAATAGATTCTCCCATCAGGGAGTTATTGGCCTGTACCGCGTGCATGTGTGTATATGAAAGAGGGTCCCAAACCTCTGTTTTAAGTACAAGGCCCCTTCCCGTCTTTTAAACGGCTCCTTGCGGTGCAAACACATCCCTCTCTTTCCTATAAGCTCCATCTGAACAACAAATACAGCGAGGTCCCAAAGTAATAATGGATACAATGGAAACAAGCAGAGACGGTCTCCAAAATGTGTGCAGCACTTCATTCACTATTGAGGCGGGTGAAATCTATAGCTACTGTATGCGGTTTTGCCGACAGTTCGAGGATCCACTGGCGTTACAAGGTTTACTCACAAGCTTCTATTATAAAGCTATTTAGTATTAAGTTCTATGTTCTTAAGTTTCTCTTAAGTTAAGGCAGCCATTACTCCAGACCTCAATGTCACATAATTCTTCAGAAATCATTCTAATGTGCTGATTATCATACATTTTGAAAAATTTGTGCTATTTAATATTTTTGTGGAAACTGTGAGACTATTTTCATTAGAATTAGACTATTCTTTTCTGTCACTTCTGATAAATTTAATTCCATCCTTGAAAATTACTGACCAAACTTTAGAACAGTAGTCTAACATAAAACAATTAGTAGACTTTTCAATCAAAATGATACAAATGCAAAAAAGCAGCATTTACAGTAGTGCTCCAGACTTTTGGGCCCCACTGTAACACTTTGTTAATTTCTTTCAGAGAAAAAGTAAGAGAGCAAAGACAGAAACCGGAGGGGAATGCTTTGGATGAAAACTCAAAGCAAAATCTATAACTGTTCTGGAAGAGAGTCGCACTGGGAATTATGTCACATGCTTTGATGTGCGGGGGGCCCTGAAGTGATCCGTCAGCTGCCGTGTCTTTTCATCTCTTCTCAGAGCTTGTGTTATAAATGGTGACATGTAACTGGTTTTTCAAATAAACATACACCTCTGACTCAATACTCACATCCAGGGTGTCCTCGTTTATCACCAGCATGCCCATGTTCTTCGTGAGCAGTTTGCAGGAGTGTCCTACAAGACAAAAAAAAGGAAAACTCATTACTTAAACCTCTCACTAAGCCTGAAAGCATATGGTATGTTTGTGGGGAAAAAACACCTCGTTTGGCATTCGAACATGTGACAAATGGCTCGCCGCAACGTAGTATTTTAGCAATACATCAACATTACAAAGATATGCGATGTGTAACCACAGAAACAGATGAAAGAAATGACTAATTGAGGAGTGAAAAGCACATATTGTGATTAAAGTTTACAGCAGACCTGAGTTTAAGACTCCCACATTGCATTGGTTTTAACATGCTTGTTCGCTGTTCGTATGAGATCACAACTGGAAAGCTGACAGCAGTCCGATAAAAAAACACGGCATCCCATCATCCATCAGGATGTGTCTAAACAACATAAAGGGTGGAACACGTCCACTTGCGGTTTAATAGGTTGCCGACACCTCAGTATTTGGGGAGCGATGTCCACAGGGAACAGTTTGTGTGTGTGTGCTTTTAGATGGCAAGAGTCACTGGAACACTAGTGTTAAATAAGTGTTACTGTAAAATGGTAAATGGACTGCATTTATATAGCGCTTTCACAGACCTATGGCCACCAAAGCGCTTTACATAGCCTCACATTCACCCATTCACACACAGACGGCGGTGTCAGCCATGCAAGGCGCCATCCAGCTCATCGGGAGCAGCTGGGGTTAGGTGTCTTGCTCATGGACACCTCGACACTTGGTCAGGTGGAACCGGGGATTGAACCACCAATCTTTCGGTTTGTAGACAACCTACATGAACCACTGAGCCACTGCCGCCCAAAGACAAGAATAGTCTAAAAGCAGTAGTTAACTTAAATTGCATCAAGTAATTATGTATCGGACTGACCTAATGTCTTCTGCCTACCAAGGCTACTCACTGACATGTAATAATGACTTGATCTTGGAAGCATCATGAAGACTGGGTTAGAGATTAGAAATAAATTCATAAATGTTGCTGCTGTCATGAACTTTATACCATGACATTATATAAAGCCACAGAATAAAAGAATAAAAAAGGTAATTTAGATTTTACAGTATATCTCACAATTCTGAGAAGAATCTGAATTGCGAGATATAAACTTGTTATTCTGTCTTTTTTCCTCAGAACTGTGAGTTTATATCCCGCAACTCTGACTTTCTTTCCAGAATTGTGATACGAGTTAAAAATGTTATGCGTTTAAATGTTATCCATGTAAAGTGTTATAGGTTAAAATATTTCATGGTGTAACTGGAGGACTAATACATTGTCTCCTATGAACTGCATATGTGAATACTATGTAGACTTATGTTTACATCAAATTTGTGCTTTAGTAGTAAACTAATCACAGGTTTCATCAGGCTTGCAACCATAAACGTCAGCGTTTAGCTTTAAAGGCCGTCTTCGATGACAGTATTCTATAAAAATGAAGAATCATTTTTTCTTTCCGATTCTGACATCCAACATTTTTTTTCTTATTCTGTGGATTTCCTCCACTTGTTACCACTGTTTTTCTGCCACCACAATGCACGCACAGCTATAAGTGATTCCCTAATATCGATACCCTCGTGTCACGATTCGATACATATCACGATACTGAACTTCGATACGATATTATTGTGAGACATGGTAAAAGGGTTTTTTTTTTTTTACTGTTGATTAAAATTATAAATTTGGTATATCATTGGTGTTGGAAATGAATAGGCTTGGACTTGGTGCTGATAACCCAATGCACAGGACAAAGGTGACACCAGAATAAAAGTATTCATGATTCCGAAGCTTTTTAGATAAATATGCTTGCACTCTGTCACTGACTCTGACACCCCTACAAGTGATGTAACTGTGACTTCTGCTCCCAAATGGTCTATGAAACTTGTACATGTCAACTTCACTCATTAAATCCAATAACAATGTTAGTTAGTATAAGAGATAATAATTTACACCATTAAACGTAAGGCATGTAATTTTGTGCCACTAGTAGTGACACCGTACCAAAACAGGTTTCCCAAACAAGGTCCCAAGTTGGTGAATAGTTGCCTTGTATCTGAATTTGCACATTTCAACAGAAAAAAAAAAGATGACACATTTCACCCTTAAGGAAATGTGACCGCGCCATTACAAAACTAATCAAATTCAACAAGAGTATGAATTAGCATGTATTTGTGTGCCGCTGTCCTGCCCTGTCATTCCTGTTGAAACCATTTCTGTTGATTTTCAACTTGCATATTCACCAAAATTTCCTGTCTGTGTGGAAAACTGATTTGGTTTCCTGACAGTGACCCAAACCTTGACATATTTCCGCAGCTTCATTCTAACCGCTGGTGGTCTAATGTCACATCATCCCTCTCCAACCCAGTTAAGCTAAAACACCCTTGGTAGAAACGATAGATTTTACATTTGTGACACCTGCATGATGCAGCATAGTTGTGTATAAATCTGGAAAGGAGGCATTGAGGTTACACTCAGTGGTTGCATTGGCTCTGTGCTGCTGCAGGGTGGGTTTTCATTCTGTCTATTGGCAGTGGCTGTGGGTTAGAAGAGGGCATGTTGAGTTGTTTGCGTTGGCCGCATGCTGTTTGTTTGGGCTTTAATCTCTGAGGCTTTACAGTGGCACCCAGTGGCCAGGAGCAACAGCCCAGCGGTAGCAGCACAGTGTGGATAGCTCACATGTCCTCGCTCCAACTCTCTGCTTAATGGCCTGATACATTAATAAGGCCATCAGAGGGCTAGTGTGGAGAGAAGAACTGGAGCGGTTTCATGTACTCTGTGCGAGAGGCAGCCAAACAGCCCTAAGTACCCGCTAACCCAAGATTAAACTGTGCTTGACTTCACAGTGCTGGGGTTCACTTCACTTCTGATAGTTTTTCATATGTTTCTGAAGAGCGCACGTGTGGGAAATGGAGAAACCGTATATTTTTAAACATGCTGTGGTGTTAACGTATGGATTCATGTTTTGAAAGTGACAAAAGAGGTTAGGCTATGTTCACACTGCGAGCCTTAGTGCTTAATTCCGATTTATTACTGAGATTTGATTTTTTTTCGTATAGTTGTTCACATTGTTGTTTTAAATGTGGCCAATATCATATTCCAGTGCGAACAGATCATGGTACTGGACTGACTCGCATGCGCAAAAGAACGATAAAGGACGGCACGCAGCAAGCTGTTATATGGAAGCAAACACAGAGACACTGAAGTAAGCAATTAAGCGTTTATTCATAGTGTGATCTGCCACCGAAGAGAGCGAATTTATGCACAGGGAATATAAAAAAACGAAGACGAGGATACGAAAAAAGAGAGCAGAGTTTTTAAACATTTATGATACAAGCCCTCATGTTTTGCTTGTAGAGCCATCACTGTAATACTTATGAGTTTTGACATCACTGTCCTTCCACTGACTACCTTTCGCAACTGTCTTGATAACGTCGGGTATGTAACATTTTTGAAGTGACTCCCATGAGCACAGAATTGTGACGAATGTTGATCTAGAGTGACATAAAAGTCGCATGAATTCCGATATGGCTGTTCAGACTGAAGTCACATTGCAAAACATCTGACCTGTATCGGATTCAGTAGCAACTGAAAGTGGCACAAATTGGAATTCATAAGATCAGATTCCATGTAGTTTGTGCTGTTCATACTGTCATGAGAAAAAAAGATCTGTCACACACACACACACACAAAAAAAAATCGGATTTGGGCCACATTTAAGTTTTTTTTAAAATCTATAACTGAAAAAATAAAAAAATAAAAATAAAAATAGCATAAAATAGTTAAATAGCATAGTCCTAAAATATAAAATGTTATAGTAATCTAGTGCAGGGTTTTTTAAATTGGAATCCAGGCCCTTGAGAAAAATAAAATTGGTAAAGCATAATTAAAATTAATGTGTGGCTATATTAAATGTTAATATAATATTTTTTACATTCACATTCAACAATGATGGCATTATGAAGCGCTTACATTTTCCAGATATTTGAACAATTTGCTTTAGTACAATGATAAAGTATTATATTGTTATCATTATATTGTTGTTATATTTTCTATATTTAAATATTAAACATTTTATAAGTATCTTTCTTATTTGATGCTTAATATTTTCTCACACAGTATACATGGGTTGTTATATAAGAAATACTAAGTTTGAACACTGCTGGCCTAGTCCATTTGTCCACATCACCTCAGACACATTTTAATGACGCTGGCAACGGATTCAGGAAACCTATACTAGCTGGAAGACTCTTGTCATCCTCCAATTTCTCCAAATGATAAATTACAAAAATGCAAAAAATACAAAGTAAACACAGACATGGGCGTCTTTATTTTACAGTGCATGCCGGCCAAGCAGAGGTCCAGTAAAAATCCCTTCCTCTCCGAGCGTGTACGTTTTCAAGCCGTGGCACAGCTGGCCGGTGGGCACAATGGGCTGATTCAGGATCAGTGCTGGTAGGTGGCCACAGACTGCGCTCTGTTAGGATCTGTTTTTCTGACTGTAGCGTTTAACGTGAGGCCCGTTCAAAAGCCACATTGGTAGTCGCGCAGCTGTCGGGCTAATATGAGATGCCACATCACAGGAAAATAGGAGGGGGCGACCATTGCCTGTTTTGAAAGCTGGTGGTGGTTGTAGGGACAGACTAGTGACGGACGGGTCGAGGACACATGCGTTGCGTCAGTTTTCGGATGAGGAAAGAAACCAAACACCTTGTACCTGTGCGACAGCCGGTCAGGAAGGGCTATGTTTGTTTGAGTGTAAGAGCGAGAGAGGTTTGGGGAAGGATTGTGTATATTTTTGATCATTTAAATTAGGGAGGGAAATACTCACTGGTTAATGTCAAAATATAAGAAAAAAACCTAAAGAGCTAAAGAGAACTAAAATAAGAAAAATGAAGCCCACAGGTTTCTTGAAGCTATCTGTGTATATCAATACAAACAATCCATTATATGTTTTTCTCACCTATGTTGATGGCGGTCTCCTGTTTGTCTCCAGTCAGGATCCAGATCTTAATGTCGGCTTTCATGAGGGTCTCGATAGTTTCTGGTACTTTGTCTTGAAGTTTATCTTCAATGGCTGTGGCCCCCAACAACTGCAGGTTCTGCAGAGAAAAAGACAATAATAATATAAATGAACATCAAATGCTGCCGTGATGTGTGCAGATCTTCAAGCAGATGGAGCTTAAATAATAAAACTTTAAATAATACAAATCCACAAATATGACCGCCTGGAATTATTATCACACAATGTTCGTTAATTTGACCAGAAGAGGACTGGCCCCCTGATTGAGCCTGCTATTTTTATTCTCCATTTCTGTATTGTAAGCTGTAAGGTGACTTGACACACACTCATTCATTTCACTCAGATACAAAGAACCGATAATAAAGACGGCCTAATAGGCAGATTAAAAAAAAGGCATAATGTACAATCAGCAAGTCATAATTAGAAAACAAACCCAGTGATCAGGAGGATCTTGTATCACCCTGTTGGGGTTTATTTTGGGATAATGACAAGATGATTTTACATTAACTTGCTCATTACACAGCTACTTACCAAATAAATAAAAAACATGAGCATGAAATATTGATCATTTATATTTCAAACAATGAGTAGAGACTGTGAAGTGATATGAAAGACTAGTACCGCTGTAGGAAATCCCTTATGTTCCATTACACATAAGATTAAACATGGACAAGTGTGTGAAAAGCGCTGGTGTTTTCCTACAATCAGATGACGATCCTTACAGTTAGATGCAATTGAAGGACCAGAGGGGCATTCGAGAAATTTATCTCATGCTTGGATCACAAAGACTCAGTTATGGGTGTATGAGAGAGAGGGGTAGAGACTGTGGACTGTTAATGTGTTTTTCTCAGGAAGCCCCCAGCCCTTTGACCAGCCATGATCCTATTTGGAGCGGACAGGATTTTGACAGGACCCCGTAGAGGAAAGTCAGCTGCACCAAAGGAGGAAAAAAAGAAGGAGCAAACGGCCTCCTGTAAACCTGATCGGAAATGTGGAGAGCAGGGCCTCTGATATGATACAACCTTTACTTTATATCATACTCTATTTCTAGTTTAGATTAACAGGGTTCAGAGAATCTGTAAGATTTGGCAGAATTTAAATATAAAATGTGAGCTGAGACTCTGTACTATTTTTGGAAGATAAACTCATCAAGTCAAAAGATTTAAGAAATAATGTTTAAGGCATGTGCAAAACTTTGTAAATAACGGTTTTCACAAAATATTATGCAACACAACTGTTTTCAACATTCACAATAAGAGGAAATGTTTCTTGAACAGCAAATCAGTGTCAGAATGATTTCCGAAGGATCATGTGACATTAAAGACTGGAGTAATGATGCTGAAAATTCAGGTTTGCTATAACAGGATTAAACTACATTTTCAAATGTACATATTAAAATTGAATTTTTTTAAACATTTTATTGTTATTTTAATATAGCTATTGTAATAATATTTCACAATATTGCTGTTTTACTGATTAAATAAATGTAGTCTTGGTGAGCATAAAATACTTATTTTTATAAGAATCTTTTTATTATTATTAACTTTTAATGGCAGTGTATTAAAAACGAATATTTTGAGGCAGCTAATATGTAAACCAATCATCTAGTTTTCACAAATCATTTTACATTTGATGTGCAATCCCTCAAAGGGAATGTCAAGAATAATTTTATGTAAACTTAATTTAAAAATGATTTAAATTGTGCATAAATTATTTCTCTTGTTCTCAGACAGAAAATCAGATGTTTCAGGGGTTTATTTTCCAGCAGAAACATAAGGTGCCACCGCTGCCACCTGCTGATGGAAAGATGTAGTTACATCTGTCAAACGAGAGGCTTTTATGTTAAATGATTGATTAGAATCATTTTCTCCGAAAAGTTGCCAGCGCTGCTTCAGCCAGTGATTAATGATGGTGGTCGGCCATGTTTGACGAGCACTTCCAGAGCCTAACTTTCCACAGGTCCACCACTGTGCTTTCCTCATGGTTTGAGCCTAATCGTTTATACTTCTTCAGATGCCATGTGAGCAGAGAAAACCCAGCCTTCATTGAACAAACTGAAGCTAAGGAACTGTTCTGGGACCTGCCAAACTAACCACCCTACAGGAGAAGACAGGGCTGCATTATAACCTCTCAGAAGCACGTGCCATTTGTGAAATATGTTGACTTCTCCTCACACCGTCATTCTTATGAAGACAAATTGCCTGTGAGGATGAGAAGTTAACATAATGTGTTCTTTGTTGCTGATTTTAATAACTATTTTAAAGGACTATTGCATGTAGGACGACAACCGGGAACATTATCCTGGGTGCCCATGAAGACATTTACACTACTCTTCAATAGTTAAGGGTTGGTAAGATCTTTTTGAAAGAAGTCTCTTATGCTCATTTATTTGATCAAAGATACAGTAAAAACAGTAATATTGTGAAATATTATTATACTATGAAATAACTATTATATTGTAATATACATTTAAAAAATATATTTCTGTAATGGAATTTAGCAGTCATTACTGCTGTTGTTACATTTCTTATGTAACGTTTCAATGTTGTGTCAGTTGTGCTGCTTAATATTTTTGTTGAAACTTTAATGCATTTTTGTAGGACTGTTTTGATAAATAGAAAGTTCAAAAGAACAGCATTTATTTGACATAGAATATAATCTTTTGTAACATTATAAATGTCTTAACTGTAACTTTTGATCAATTCAATTGTCCTTGCTGAATAAATTTCTTAAAAAAAAAATATATATATATTACTGACCCCAAACTTCTAAAAAATATTGTACATGGTAATTCATGGTACTACAGCACATCCAAAAATTATAGTATGATACTATGTCGAAGGTAATACCATGAAACATTTTGGTACTTGTTTGTGTAGAACCATATTACTGTATATCTGTGTAAAATAAATTTAAGAAATAAGAAATGATGATATATTGCCTTCCCTTAGTATTGCTGCAGCAAGAACATATAACGTTCTGGAATGTTCTGTGACCTTTGTATGGAGACCACTTTATCTGTGCCCACTGGAAAAGCTATTTGTATACCTCACCTTTTCAATCAGTTCATAGCTTTCCTCCATCTTGAGTGCCCTGTTTTGGAGAGCCGTTGAGGCACGATGATAAACCTCGAGCCACTGTTGGTAGGACGACTCTGAGATGTCGGCCACAGCGAAACACAGTGTGCGCAGGCCTGCAAAAACACACAAAGATGAATACATGAGCTTCTCTTAGATATGCTAATTCTCAACATCTTCCTGTCCTCAAAAAATCCCTTTCTTCTAATCTTTCTGAAGAAGAAAGCCATCGTCTGTTTTTAGACTGATGCTAATACAGCTGTGGATGATCTCCGCGCAACATGAATTATTCATGCAGGGTATTTAAAAGACAAAGCTACTGATTGCTTGAGGTTCCTATGAGGCTGATACATCTCAGTTGTTCCACCAGGGGGCGGCGTCTTCATGAGAGTGAAGTACCGCAGTACGCCAGTCCTTTCAAGCACACATATTTCACATCAGTCTCTCATTGATCTCACAGTCTCGCTATGAGAGGATCTGGCAACCATCATCAACACCTACAGTGATTTGACTGGATTGTGGGTGCAGAACAGACTAACATTTGATAACAGACTAACAGAAGAGAGAAAGCAGATAGTAGGCAGGTGTGCTTGTCTCTCACCCTCTGTGGCAAACTGTTCCAGGTGTTTCAGGGTGATGTCCTTGTATCTGGAGCTGTCTGCTAATCGCTCATAGATCACAGTGTCCTGGGAGACAAAAACATGGGGCATAATTCTTCTACTCTGTGCTGCCTTCACGGATCACATCAAATGCAGAGGAAAAGAGAGTGCTAACATATGTCTGACTAATTCTACAGTCTTTCTTTCTTTCCTTCATGAACACATTTATAGTAACGCTTTAATATTTGATCCGATTTGATTTTAATGCATCACACAACAGCTGGGATGTGATGTGGGAGGAAAAACATCTCTTTCCATCATTCTCTATCTGAGATCTGCCAGATTTTATTACATACTCTTAACATTTCTTACACGCACATACACAGATCAAGATTATATTAGGGATAACATTTCTGATTGATACAATAAATAAAAATTGGATAGGTTATTCAAGGTCGATTATTCAAGGCTTTGTCTGTAATATAAAATATTTGTTGTTGTTCACACATTTAGTTTTTGACCTAATATTAAACCTAAAACGTAAAATAGCTTTTCTTATCTATAATGTTGTGATTTAAACTGCCTTGTAGCTTTTAATTAACAATTGTTGTGTAATTTTGTGTGGATTTTTGCACAAATTGTTTTCAAAGGAAATATTGAGCAAGATGAGAAATAGCAGGTTTTTAACAGGTTACAGAACATGTATAACTGAAGGAATAATTGGCAGATTACTTGAGTACCAAAATAATAATCTGTGCAAAGGCAGTGTGCTTTGTGTATCTGTCTGGCTCTTCCCTTCCTCACAAGAGAGAGCACTCTAGAGTGGCCAGGGTTTAGTTGCAAGCGTCTGACGGCTCTCTGTTTCCATAGCAACAGACTATGAGATACTCACAGCCCCTTTGCAATAAAGGCGGATCTTTCCTGATGGAGTGCGCACGATGACTGACATCCTCTTCCTGGCACTGTTGGGTAGGGGGAGGGGGTCAGGATGAAAACAAAACACCACCATCATCCATCAATATTACTATCATAATCATAGACACCATCATAATCATCACCACTCTGAGTAAATAATGGTGCTGAAATACAGCAAAACCATAATGGTGTTTTTGTTTTCTATCAAGCAGAATGAAAGGGCAGAGCTGAACACATGACAATAAAAATGGAAATGAAAACACCAAAGACAAACCTACTTGTGCTGCAATAATTTACCTTGTGAACTCCAAAACGTGCAACAATTCATATTTCTCCTCCTCTCCAAGCTATAAGACAGAAAAGCATCAACATTATGTCTCGAGAGGTCAAGGTTTAGCTGTTTAGCCCTGTCTCTGTCCTGTATGCATATACATATACATATACATATACATATACAAAGAGTTCAGATGCAAAAGCCTCTAAGTGCCATCTAAAATTTTCCTCTAGAATGATCATTTTAATCAAGCTTGTATATTTAATTTCACTTAAACGACAATTAATAGGTAATTTTCATTGCCATTTTAGTGAAATTACTGAAATTAAATATACAAGCTTGATTAAAATGATCATTCTAGAGGAAAATTTTAGATGGCACTTAGAGGCTTTTGCATCTGAACTCTTCATATATATATATATATATATATATATTGTAGGCTGTGATTTTGTTGCATCACACACTATTACAATAAAGTTAGTTGTCACTGATATCTTGTGTCATAATTGGTTAGGACAGTGTATTAGCACAGAGTTTGAGATCTCTACCGTTCTCTTAGCTCATTTTGAAAGACTGAACAGGAAATTAAAACTTTTAATTGCTTTTTTTGGCCTCTGTGACTTATGGAAGTAAGCAAGTATGATGATGGGGTGGATGATGGGAGTTGTCTTGCACTAAAGGGCCAAAATTAGAGAGTGTTACAGACCAGGGAGCACAAGACTTGCGCTCTTCCCCTGGCGCTCGCATCAGATTAACCAATTACAGTTTCAAAGTGTGACTCCTCGCTCCAGGTCTAAGAAAACAGCAGCGCTTTCTGTCTCGCTAATTAAATTCTCTCTAATCTTCTCAGCAAGTTTCTATTAAGAGCTCTGCGCAGATATCTTCAGCACATCGGCCGTCTCTCTCACTATCCTCCTCCAGTGCTGCAAAATTTCTCACTTTTTTTCTTTATAACTTAAGAAAGTGTGAGAAACAGAGGGGTGGGGAGGGGGGGAGGCACTGCATCAAACCATCACATTCCCCAGTTCTTCTCCACTGAGACATGGAGTAGGGTGAGAAATATCACATTTGATACTGCGAAACAGTCAGAAAAAAAGCTAAAGACCATATATCTTTACTTCAGCTCTTCCTTCATTTCAAATCAACAGAAGCACTTGTTTTTAATTAAAAAAAGTTTTAAAGACACACCAACCTTAAATGATATAGTACAGAAGTGTTTCCTACATATTTCTGCAGTACATAATTAGTCCTAAATAAATACAAAACAAAGCCATACGATTGTGTGAATTTTTTTTCTTACTATTCATTACAATAAAACTCTTTGTATCCAGTAAAGTAGGTCAGATGGTAATTCAGTAACTGCTGAGATGGATTTTTTTTATATTAATGTCCCTTTGGGTAATTCAGTAAAAGAGAGAATTCATGAGAATTATTTGTTCATAAATCAGAATCAGTTCATCTTTAATTCAGTCTTCAAACTAACAACTTGGGTAAAATATAAATGGTAACCATTTACAATCTAAAAAAACATTTGGTTACACTTTATTTTAAGGTGTCATTGTTACAGTGTAATTATACATTTAAGTACTGAGTAATAATAATTAACTACATGTACTTACTATAGGGTTAGGATTAGGATGAGGGTTTGGTTTAGGGTTAATTGCATGTAATTATGCATAATTTATAGTTATTACTACAGTAATTACATATGTAACAATGACACTGTAAAATAAAGTGTTACCAAACATTTATTAATCTTGGTTAATGTTAATTTCAACAGTTACGAATACACTATTATTAAAAAGTTTGGGGTCTGTAATATTTTTTTTAAATAGTTTTTGTCTTATGCTCACCAAGGCTGCATTGATTTGATCAAAAATACAGCAAAAACAGTAATATTATTAAAATTTAACATAACTTTTCTATTTTAAAATAATGATATATAATGATATAAATAATGATTATACATGCCAACTTTCAACATATAATAAATGTCGAAAGTTGAGCTGCTTAATATTTTTCTGTGGAAATCATGATACATTTCGTTTAGGATTCTTTGATGATTAGAAACTTCAAAAGAACATTTATTTGAGTTTTTTGTAACAATGTAAAAATCTTTACAGTAACTTTAATGCACCCTGCGGTTTAATGCATCCTTGCTCAATAAAGTATTATTTCTTTAAAAAAAAAATCTTTCTGACCCCAATATTTGCACAGTAGTGTAAATCTTAAAATCATTTTTTAAAAATGCCGTGGAGATTCAGTAGCATCCTTGCCGAACAACAGTGCAGAAAAGACCGCATTACAGATCGTAAAAGGGTTATTTGTTTCAGACAGAAAGAATGTTCGTTATTTATTGACTCAGTATATAAAAATGAAGTTGCCACAGGTCTGCGATGGCTTCCTCTCTATCATACATTATAATAAGGATATAATGGATCCGTTGAAGAGGGACCCCGGCGTACAAATTGCCTTTAATAGTTCTCCAGAGTGCAAAGTGTGAGTGAGCTATGCAGCATGACAGAGGGTGAGTCACGTTCCCACTGCAACTCATCATCTATTCCCACAACGTCTTTACTTACCGACTCCACAATAACACAGTCTGGAGTTCTCCCAGAGAACACGAAACCCAGGTTTTCTGCTGCCCGAACCAAAGCACCTTCATCTGTGGAACAAGACAGCATTTGGTGAGGGCAGGTGGTGGTTAAGTCACATTGGATAAAAGCGTCTGGTATATGACTACTTGTTCACAACACTAAGCAGACAAACTGTTGGAGATGAGGTGGCACTACTAAAACCTGCTGTTACCTTTTTTTGTAACAAAAATCACCCGCCCATGCTTTCCATTTATCTCAAACGTGGTCTGGCTAATATTCAATGCACCGCTGCACAGACGTGAAATTAAAATGGGTCACCAGTCTCGCTAAGCCTCAAAGCTAGGGATAAATTCTGACAAATGCTAAAAAGATAAATTATGCATAACCATGAAGGTGTCAAATGCAAGCACCGGAGAGAGTGAACCTGCATTAATTAACTCATCTGTTTCTTTGCCTGCATTATTTCACATTCATGAATGTCTTACGAACAAATGATATCTGTTAAGAGGCAACTCAATAAAAAGCATCCTAACAGATTCATAACACTGATCTGTCTCAACTGAACACTGTTTCAGCTCAACACTGATGTCTGCTAGAGATTGGAAAACCAAATCAGAACCATTAGAAAGAGGAACAGGATATTAAGACCATGCTGTGGCTGCCCTCTTCACTTCCTGTACTCTATCAACAGCAACCAGCTGTCGGTCTTGTCTGAGAGCCTGAAATTAGTTCAATGATCCATTTGTGGATCAGTTTCCACATTAGTAGAACTACATCTATAGATTTATTTGCTGTATTTAAAGATGTATCTATTGAATACATACACTACCACTCAAAAGTTTGGGGTCAGTAAGATTTTAAGGTTTCTGAAATAAGTCTCTTATTTCAGCACACAAAGGCTGCATTTATTTGATCAAAAATCAGTAAAAACAGTAATATTGTGAAATATTACAATTTAAAATTACTGCTTTATATTGTAATATATTTAAAAAATATAAAATCTACAATAATAAAATCTGCTTCATTATCAATGTTAAAAACTTTTTCAGGATTCTTCAAATTAATAGAAGGTTCATTAAATTATAAGATTATAAATGTCTTTACTGTCACTTCTGATCAATTTAATGCACCTTTACTGAATAAAAGTATACATTTCTTTTAAAAAATCAGTATTGAAATAGCTTTAGAACGGTAGTGTATTTATTAGGAAAATCTTCCTCTGTGGGCTTTTTTTCAACACAGTTATAGTTGTAATTAATCGGCATGTCACAATTTTCAAACAACTGACAGCCCCAATGTACAAATATTTGCTGTTTAATTGTATTAGGATTTTGACTGACCTGGGGAAGCAGCCTGGTAGGTGATCTTGTTGTCAGTGCGTTCAGGGACAGCCGTGTGACAGATAGCCATCATGGTCATGAAATCTTTAATGACCGGAGCAGTGGGCTGTGTAGGAAAAAACAAAAGCATATGAAACTAAGAAAAAGAAGACACTCAATCTGTACATATTAATCTTTAGAATGAAACTCATCCTTGATGGTTTGTTCTACAGACATGAATTGGTGTTAGGACAAATTTCGTTTTCAACTTATGTGTTACCTCTTGAATCTGTAACAACATACGTATACATTTTTTACAGCTATGCAGATGATTTACAGTTACACTTATCACTACGATCCAATAATCTGACAATCTTAGATGTTCTCCAATAGGGTTGTGCCGATGGACGATGCCACGCCCCCCACCCTGTCAGACCAGCCCAGTCTCACGGCAGTTCGTGAAATGGTCACGTAATTTAATCTATTAATTGGTGTACATGGACACGTTTATCATTTTTTTCTTTTCGTGATGGTCAGCACGATTCCATAGCATTAAGAGCGACTACGGTAGCGAGTAGTATGAAAGGCAGAACATCCGATTGGTGGGGTGGTGGATGGGTCAAACAACACAGGACTTTCACCCAGGAGACCGGGGATCGTGTCCTGTGTGTCAAGTTTCCTTAACCCAACCGTCCCGTTCTTTTTTTCCTAAACCCAACCATCCCGTTCTTCTTTTCCTAAACCCAACCGTCCCGTTGTTGTCCCGCGTGTCATGGAAATGTAAGCCCACCCACAAACCTTTTCCTTAACTTAAGGGGCCGTGTTAATTTCACAGAATTCTTCGTGGGCCCATCACAGAATTTTCGCCAATTCTTGCAAAGCTGTATACAGCTTCTCTGCTGCAGCCCGACTGGCAGAAAGAATCGTGCTACTTCTTTTTCCCCCTTACGTGCAACCAATTGGAAAACCCGGATGAGTAATTAGTTGGGTTAGTAAAATAACGAAATTATAGTTTTTAAGTAGAAACAAATATTTATGTAAAGAGATATAGTAAAATAAAAATTGATTTTAAGATATTATTATTGACATATAAAGCACTACAAGGTTTGGCACTACAAGTACTTCGCAGAACTATAAAGACGTTATGAAACAGTTAGATGTCTCAGATCTTCTTGTTATGAATTGTTGGCTGTTCCAAGATCCAGATGAGTTGTATTTCCTTCATAAATTTATATAATCAAGACAATTCTTGAAATCGGCCGCAAATTCTTGAGTCACCAACCGAAAGACCCTGTGCACAAACAGCTTACCTGATTCAATAAAACTCACACATACAAACCATCAAGGTTCAAATAAATATCTTACTCCTGAGTACCTGCACATGGGGCCTTATTTTTTTTAATAAATTTACAGTAGGCCCGGTTTCAAAGACAGGGCTTAGACTAAGCCAGAATTAGGCCTTAGTTCAATTAGTACATTTAAGTAGCCTTAGAAAAAAAACTGGTGTGCATCTTGAGACAAAACAATGGTACTGACATGTTTTAAGATACGTCAGTTCAAGTTGCTTTCAGTTAAAACAGCTCAAACATACATTTTAGTCTGGGACTAGCTTAAGCCTTGTCTGTGAAACCAGGGAAAAAGTCTCACGTCAGTAGAGAATAAAGGCCCGTTCACACCAAGAATGAAAACTATAAAGATAACAATAATGATAAGTATATTAGTCTCCACACCAACGCACAATATCATTCTATTTATTCTAAGCGTGCGCTGAAGTTATGTCATCTACTGCTTTAAATGCTCAAGCTCTTTAAAGCAGGATGGTTTCTGAATGGTTGTCAATGTTTTTATCGTTCATCAGATGAAAAAAATAAATAAAAATCATTCTGAAAGTGATTCTGTACCATTATAGTTATAGTTGTGGTGTGACCTCTGCTATTATTTTATATATATCGAACAATTTCTAACACTATATCTTTATCGTTATAGTAATCGTCCTTGGTGTGAACTACAGCACTCAAAAGGCCTAGTTTTGTGATTGTACACTACTAAACACCCAGGTGGGCAGAACAGAGCTGATATGAGCAAGAAAAGAGCCGTGAGGGAAGATAGGAGGTGGGAGCGTGTGGATATCAGAACCTGTGTGTAAATTTCTGGCTGGCTGGGCATGACTGAGCAGCTGTGATGCCATTACAGTACTTACATGATTGCTTTGGAGGTTTTCCAGTAAGCTGGGGTCATTAAATCCAGCTTCCTCTGTGGACTGAGTGCTGTGACTGCATACAAAGAGAGATATGAAGGAAGACAGAGATAAATACAGGAGCAGGTGCTCTCATTTATAAACAAAAGGGCCATTTTGTCTCCCTTCACTAAAAACAACAATTCTCCATCTGTAGTGAAAATTATCGGAAAAATAATGGAAAATAAACTGTCTCCAATTGCTAAGCATCAGTCTGTTTGTTTATGAAGTGCCATTTGCTGTACATATTTGAGCCCTAGGGGGTCTGTAGGGAGTGCCAATGATTCTTTCATTTCAATCTATCTTTTGTAAAAATAAAATAAATGCATTTAACTAAATTACATTGAGTTAAAATTAACAAAAGCAAGAAAATTAAGAGGTTGAAGTGTTGCATGCATCTATCAAGTAAAATTTTAATTAATGCACACCTGACTAAGCAACATTTATTTAGAACAGATTTTCAATTAAAAGAAAATAATGTTTAGCTATTAAACCAAACAAATTTCCCTGATGAAGAGCCCCTTCATCAGGGAAAGCTCATCTTTGCCAAACATTAATATTAATTCCCTCAAATGCCTTGCTCCTTACCTTTGACCCCCAAACACCCCGATTCCCACTTCAACATTAGTACCACATTATTATCTTGCATTTAAAAAAAAAAAACTATCCTCTTACTATTCATGAAACATCTATTTAGAGTAGATGCAAACATCATGTGACCACCCACTGACAATCTAACCAGTAAAGGTACTGAATTTACACCTTGCAGACTACAGCATTTTTAGGAAAGATATTGATTAGTAGGTCTGTGATATACAGGTCATTCAATAACTCAGTAGTGGACATATCTATAGCCGTATGCTGAACATGACATTTAAGAACCAGTTCACATATTATATTAACCCTCTCCCAAGCCAGTGCAGAAAGGACATTTGACCAGAGCATCTTACTGCAGCGGCAGGCTCAGAAATCAGAACCATATAAATCTGACCGTGAAAAGGTTAGGTGAGATTTGCGGCTTTTGGCAAAGGAGTCTGGGGGGAAAAATTTAATGTTTCGCCACACTGGGTTCAGTGTACAGCATTGTTCATCTCACCGGTGCATTATAATCAAACATGTTGCAGATTATTGGTTGGTGAGATTCATCTCTTAGACTGAAGATGTCATGTTGAGGTAAGGACAAAATCATAGGGGGGGGTGGGGGAATTGGGGGGCATTGTGAAGGAGGATAAAAATCAAATGTATCACACTAAGAGGAGCACATTATGAAACTGGGATACGTGCAGACATGCTCCTTTCACTCACACACAAAAAGGTTCAGGTTTCAAACGTGTTAAAATGCATAGGTCGAACATTAGTCTGAATGTGCAACAAGCAGAAAACGTAGCTTCCGAACAGAAAAAGCCACGTATCATGCAACGTGAACATTAGGATCCCTGCTGCCGTGCTGACGGAGCACTTTGAGCAAAAGCCAGGGCGCATATACACATAGAAATACAATGACACAGCATATTTCACATTACTATAAATTAATTAATGTACGTTTACAGCTTTTCACATTAAAATGTTTTTTTTTTCTCCAATTAATTAATACTTTTATTCAGCAAGAATGCATTAAATTGATCAAAAGTGACAGTAAAGGCATTTATAATGTTACAAAAGATTTCCATTTCAAATAAATGCTGTTCTTTTGAACGTTCTATTCAAAGAACCCTGAAAAAATTGTAGCACGGTTTCCACAAAAATATTAACCTTGAGCATCAAATCAGCATATTAGAATGATTTCTGAAAGGTCATGTGACACTGAAGCTTTGCCATCACACTTACTTTGTCACAATGCAATTCACTCAACATGAATGAGCTGGAAGCATTATAATAATTATTGCAATTTTTAACATCCTAACTCATCATTTGATCTTGCTAACAAGACTTAGCATGCCACCATACTGCATTTTTTGGTGTTATTTTCGGATAACTTTGGCTCAATTAAACATAAGTAATGAGGTCATGTGACAATGATGTTGCATATAAGCGTTAGAAATGCCTAACGTTGCATAATGCATATAGCATCACATGCTATTTATAGAAGTAGTAAGCAGTATTCAGAGTAGACTGTGCATGCTATTGCATTCTGAAGACAGCCTCGGTTATTGGTGATCCAAAGCCCAGCGGGACAATCGTCTCCATGGAAACTGAATGCGGCAGTGTAGTTATCGGCCCTCGGTGGCCCGATTTTGCTCATTCATTCATATCCCTCCCGCAATCTACTGCAGTATTGAACTATAATGGACTATAACAGATAAACACGTTATTTCTCTCTCCACCACACGCACCACACAGGCCATTGCAGAATATCCTATTATAGCTCCACTGAAAAGTAAGCAGTTCACCATTGTTTAAATGTGTGCATGTTTATGAGAGGGATAAACAGAGTAAACAGCAGAGGTGTAGGGGCAGGAGGCATATGTCAGTGTTGCTTACATAACTCCCACAAGACACATGCAAACACGCTTCCATTGTTCCCCTGCACATGGCTTCACCGCTCAAATGAAGCTACAATGCGGACTCAATGCTCAGAGCTCAGACAAAGACAGATACTGCATATACAGTGCATAAGTTCATGATGAAATTCTCCAGAACTTTTATCTGGAAAAAACAGAAAATTGTTCTCATATTTTGCCACAACAGGGAACCCAGTCCTTTCGGCCATCATTATTTGTTATGTAGGCTATGCTTTTATTCTTGCTTGACACACGCAACTTGTTTACACTAAAACAAAAATAATCATTTAATAAAAATTGAACTGTGTGCAATTCATTTAAATTTGTAAAATAGAACTTTCATTGATCTATCTGCATTGAGACTACATGATTTTTTTGTGCTTAAAGTTATAGTTCACCCAAAAATGAAAACTGTCATCATTTATTCACCCGCAAGTTTTTCCAAACCTGTATGAATTTTTTTCTTCTGCTGAACACAAAAGAAGATATTTTAAAGAATGTCAGTAACCAAACCAGTTAATTGACCCCATTGACTTCCATAGTTTTTTAATTATCATATTGAAGTCAATGGGGTCCATCAACTGTTTGGTTCCCATATTCTTCAAAATATCTTCTTTTGTGTTCAGCAGAAGAAAGAAACTCATACAGGTTTGGAACAGCTTGAGGGTGAGTAAATGATGACAGAATTTTAATTTTTGGGTGAACTATCCCTTTTAACATACATATTTAGTTAGATAAATAACTCACTCCAAAAATAAAGATTTCACCTCCATGTCATTCCAAACCTGTATGACTTTCTTTTTTCTATGAACACAAAAGATGACATTTTGAAAAATGTGTTTTTGTCTTTACAATAAAAGTCAATGGGGTCCAAAGTTATCAGCATTTCTTCTTGTTCATGTTCCACAAAAGAAACTCAATTTCAGGATTCCGCTGTAGAAAGTATCCGATTTAATATTCATTATTTAATTTTATTTTACGAAAATCCATTTTCAATTTGTGGAAACATTATTCTGAATTAGGTTATATTTTGAGTGCGATAAAACCCCTACTAGGCTTTATTAGATAAACCTGACAGACTTGCTAAAGATAGATTTTAATATCAATATCAAATGGGCTGGTAAAACATTTTCGAGTTACGAAGATATTCAATCTAATGGACACAACATGATTTTCCATTCTCTCCACAGGAATCCTGCTCTTCTAGGGACACTATAGAGATCTCTAGAGCCCCGTTCACTAAGTGCAAATTGTCCTCATGGGGTCCATGCTGGATATGGAAGATTGATTTAATTTATAACGCCGCTACTGTGACAATGTAAATTTAGAAAGTGTAACATATTAAAAGTAAAAAATAATAATAATACTACAATACTGTACATTGAAATTGTAATCAGCATAAATGCAGTAAAGTAAATATTAACAATGTACAGCATTAATGTTATAAATAAATGTAAATAATATATATTTAGCATTAAATTAGTCTTTATTCAAAATATGATTTAATTAATTTTTTTCTTATTTGGGGTGAAAATTGACCCAGACAGATTTACCCACATAAAGTGATGTCAGTCAGGGGTTTTGGTTCTCATATGCTCTGAGGGATATTTCAGTAATGTCCAAATGGGAAGTAAAATTTTCAAGCTGGAGCTCCATTTACAGTGAGGAAAATAAGTATTTGAACACCCTGCTATTTTGCAAGTTCTCCCACTTGGAAATCATGGAGGGGTCTGAAATTGTCATCGTAGGTGCATGTCCACTGTGAGAGACATAATCTAAAAAAAAAAATCCAGAAATCACAATATATGATTTTTTAACTATTTATTTGTATGATCCAGCTGCAAATAAGTATTTGAACACCTGTCTATCAGCTAGAATTCTGACCCTCAAAGACCTGTTAGTCTGCCTTTAAAATGTCCACCTCCACTCCATTTATTATCCTAAATTAGATGCACCTGTTTGAGGTCGTTAGCTGCATAAAGACACCTGTCCACCCCATACAATCAGTAAGAATCCAACTACTAACATGGCCAAGACCAAAGAGCTGTCCAAAGACACTAGAGACAAAATTGTACACCTCCACAAGGCTGGAAAGGGCTACAGGGAAATTGCCAAGCAGCTTGGTGAAAAAAGGTCCACTGTTGGAGCAATCATTAGAAAATGGAAGAAGCTAAACATGACTGTAAATCTCCCTCGGACTGGGGCTCCATGCAAGATCTCACCTCGTGGGGTCTCAATGATCCTAAGAAAGGTGAGAAATCAGCCCAGAACTACACGGGAGGAGCTGGTCAATGACCTGAAAAGAGCTGGGACCACCGTTTCCAAGGTTACTGTTGGCAATACACTAAGACGTCATGGTTTGAAATCATGCATGGCACAGAAGTTTCCCCTGCTTAAACCAGCACATGTCAAGGCCCGTCTTAAGTTTGCCAATGACCATTTGGATGATCCAGAGGAGTCATGGGAGAAAGTCATGTGGTCAGATGAGACCAAAATAGAACTTTTTGGTCATAATTCCACTAAACGTGTTTGGAGGAAGAAGAATGATGAGTACCATCCCAAGAACACCATCCCTACTGTGAAGCATGGGGGTGGTAGCATCATGCTTTGGGGGTGTTTTTCTGCACATGGGACAGGGCGACTGCACTGTATTAAGGAGAGGATGACCGGGGCCATGTATTGCGAGATTTTGGGGAACAACCTCCTTCCCTCAGTTAGAGCATTGAAGATGGGTCGAGGCTGGGTCTTCCAACATGACAATGACCCGAAGCACACAGCCAGGATAACCAAGGAGTGGCTCTGTAAGAAGCATATCAAGGTTCTGGCGTGGCCTAGCCAGTCTCCAGACCTAAACCCAATAGAGAATCTTTGGAGGGAGCTCAAACTCCGTGTTTCTCAGCGACAGCCCAGAAACCTGACTGATCTAGAGAAGATCTGTGTGGAGGAGTGGGCCAAAATCCCTCCTGCAGTGTGTGCAAACCTGGTGAAAAACTACAGGAAACGTTTGACCTCTGTAATTGCAAACAAAGGCTACTGTACCAAATATTAACATTGATTTTCTCAAGTGTTCAAATACTTATTTGCAGCTGTATCATACAAATAAATAGTTAAAAAATCATACATTGTGATTTCTGGATTTTTTTTTTTTTAGATTATGTCTCTCACAGTGGACATGCACCTACGATGACAATTTCAGACCCCTCCATGATTTCTAAGTGGGAGAACTTGCAAAATAGCAGGGTGTTCAAATACTTATTTTCCTCACTGTATATTTTATTAGTGTTGTCTAAAATGAATGTGTCTCGAGTTTGGCTGTTCCAGTTACAAATCATAAAGTGTTGTCATGATATGGATGGCTTTCTAAAAGTTAAATCCCAAGGAAAACTGACTCATACGCTGGAGACTGGTCACTAATCTACATCACTGTGTTCTTTAAGCAGACTTTTAACTGCAGGTTACACAGGGACAGCAACCATAGAGTAGACTGAAATCTGAAAACTTTTGCTAAATGGCCTAACTTTTGCTATATACAGTGCCTGTAAAAAAAGTATGGAAAGTTGAAACACTAAATTCTTTTGCGTTTTTGAAAAGTCTCTTATGCTCACCAAGGCTGCATTTATTTGATCAAAAATACAGTGAAAACAATAATATTGTGAAATATTGCAATTTAAAATATCCTTTTTATATTTGAATACATTTAAAAATGTAATTTATTGCTGTTATGGGAAAGGAAAGAATTAAAATTAAAATTCTTTTAATTTGTAATAAAATATCATATTACAGTTTCCATTGTATTTTTTGCTTAAATTAATGTAGCCTTGGTGAGCATAAGAGACTTCTTTCAAAAACATGTTTTAATGTTTCCAAACTTTTGACAGTTACTGGGAGCTATATATTTAGCAAACGTTACACCATAGAGAGAGAGAGGCGCATATATAAAGACTTTAGTCTGTAGTAAACAAGTTTGTGCGGAGAAATCAAAGACAAACTTAGTCTACAATAGAAAACACCTGTTGCTGTCTTAACCATACAGTACAGCCCAAAACAACAGATTAATTATATTAAATCAAACCAGCACAGCACAGAAAATCAGACAACAGCTCCTTCATTCAACAGGAATCTGTCTTCACACTAATTTAGGGTGACACCGTGCAGAAGTCCAATAAACACAACCACATCACAAGAAAAGGGCTCAAACCACATTTCTCACAAGGCAACACAGCAAGAACACATCACAGAAGCATAAAACATACAGCCAATGGTGTTGGTCCTTACCAGTCCTCCTCCGCAAAACTACCATCCTCAACTTCAGCTGCATGACTGTTGGGTGGAGTGAAGAGAGTTACAGACAAAACAGAACCCAAATGACCACGTTTACCCATGTCTGCCTGTGCAATAAATCAGATCTATAGAAGTGGGTTTAAGAGAATCTATTTTTAGATACTTTGAATAGAAAGCGGTGACAATATATTATTATATTTATATGATGTTTATGCTTTAATTAATAAATAATTAACATCAACAGATGCATCTCAATAAATCCCATTTATATTTTGTAAAACTAATTCCTGCAAACACGTTAAGAAAAGATAGACCAAAGAATGAGGAAGACCAAAGGGATTTTGTGAGAGATGCAAGAGCGTTGATCCAAAATAAATAATTAAAAATGTATTCACTGCAAGGCAAAACTCTAATATTTATCCATACTAATTGTCTAACAAAGAATCAGATTTAATGCAACAGACATCACATGAATTTGAAGGGTAAGGGAGAATGACTAACCAATAAACAGCATACTGTAACTACAGCTAATTAAAGAGCACAAATCCAAGGTAAGACAAATAATTAGATGAATGCTGGAATGGCTACATTATCCACTATATAGAAAGGCTAAGACAAGCCCATGCTAGTAGAGGGGCAGTGGATGAATTGCTGGCTGCTAAACCGAATCTGCTGGGATAGGGAGACACAGCCACTGCTGCCGGCTTGACAGCAGAAAATTATTCTTGCATCTTTGCTCAGGTCAACAGATTCGGGCTTTGATGGCTTTGTTAATTGTAATACGAGTGGACACTGGCCTGACCATGTGTTTAATGACCAGACAATGGTGAGGGAAAAAGTTAGAATGAGCAGCAGAGTTAATATTATGACACAAAGGGAGAATAGCACACTAGGGAAATAAAAAAACAAAAAAACAATACAGAGTTGTGTGTATTGTAGAAATTGTTTTGAAAGAGCAATGTGCACACGACACAATAATAACAAATAAGTGCCATGTGTCACATGGTATTAGTCCCAACCATAGTACATAGATTTGTGGACATGTACCATGCCACGTTATTATTTGAAGTTTCCTTTACATGGTCCGTGAATATGGAAATCATTTGAGTATCATGGTATACATCAAAGTACTACGGTATTCAGGTACATCTGATACGGTCAATTTATCATGGTAAGACATA
The DNA here is from genome assembly GCF_963993115.1 of Abramis brama. Lineage (NCBI taxonomy): Eukaryota > Metazoa > Chordata > Actinopteri > Cypriniformes > Leuciscidae > Abramis > Abramis brama. Next base: position 11,783,692 of record NC_139975.1, read on the forward strand.
GTACTTTTTAAAAGGGGTTTGTCATGAATGTAGGAATACATAACTTCAGAAAATATTTGGAAGGAGGCAAGGAAAACAAAAAGAAGAGAGGAAAAAAAGAGAAAAGGAACAGAAAATTGATCAAATATGAAAAGTGAAGGGAAAAGAAATGGGAAAATGAAAGAAAGAAAATCTGTAAATGTCCAATGTGCTATTAATGATCCTGCGTTGACAAAATGTGGCGTATTTCAAACCAAAATTATGACTCGACAGAAACTACAAAAACAAAAGACAGGTTGACTGGTTATGCACATATCTGACTCCGTACCATCAGCCTCAGGGGGAAGAGAATTGTTTAGTACGCTGAAACAGAAGAACTGCATTTCAGCAGGGGGGAACAGTGCATTTACGCTAATATAGGCCAACACAAGTCCTGCAGGTATTAGACTCTATGACTTCTTCAGCATCCAAACAATACAGATTTCTGCAGACGGGTGGGACTTGGGTCTTTTAAAACAAACATGGTTTAAAAAAGACAAATGCTAGCCGTGTCAGACCCTTTTGGGTTGTTACTGAGAAAAAGAGCTTAGAGCAACAAGATAGAGAAGAGAAAAGCAATAGGGTACCTGAGAGACTTGCACAAAAGTATCCCTGCAGAACTGCACTACCTCAGCTCACTTCAAACAGACACTCTGAACTCACACTACTTGCTAAAAAGGTGGTGCAGCCTAGTTGGTAAAGATTATGGCTGTTAATGTTGCAGGTTCAAACAAGAATTGGAGTCAAGACCAGATCCACAATAGACTTCTTGACTCTTGAGGCCTAGATCCAGCCTTGTCAGTCAAAAACAAAAAAAACTGAACTCAAAGTTGGAATCAAATTTACCTAAAAGACCTCTAAATTACCAACATTATCAAAATTTTGCTAAATCTATTACATGCCTTCTGTCATCAGATTGATAGTTCATACTTTTACCCAGTAAAAGGCATTTTAGTATTCTAAAAACATTCCCCTTCAGGTTGTGATATATGTGTCTGTTTTCTGTGAAATCTTTAATAAATCTTTATGAAGTAAACATAAGTTATACAGTATATTGTTAGCAATATTTCAAGATGACCAAATATTGGACAGAAGCAACTAAGGTTTACTTGAATACACATACATAATAAAAAAAAAATCATGTTAATATCTGAGTATTTAATAATACAATACATATATAGGGATATTGAGAAATGTTTATTTGTAGCATTGCATTGTTTTGCCCTCCACAATAAAACTACAGTGCTTAGATCATAAAAGCATTTAAATATATTTTTTCCATTTCATTTTATATTTTGTCTAAATGTTCCAAATTTTTTTCCATTTGATGCAAGCCTGAAGGACAAAGACCAGGTGCAACAGCTGCGCAAAGACATCAGTAGTAGCCTATAGTCCATCGACAACACCCAGCTACCTGGAAAGTTAAAGGCCTGGTGTCTGCAGTTTGGTCTCCTACCCTGGGTGTTGTGGCCCCTAGTAGTGTATGAGGTTCCAATCTCAATAGTGGAGAAGATAGAAAGAGGAGTCACAGGCTACTTAAAGAAGTGGCTCGGAGTTCCACGATGCCTTACCACCATAGGCCTCTATGGAGATGGTGTCCTCAAGCTGCCCCTCACCAGTCTAACAGAGGAATTCAAGTGTGCAAAAACCAGGCTCCAGATGACACTGAATGAATCTCGAGACCCAGTGGTGAGCAACAACGCACCAACCTTGGCAACTGGGCGCAAATGGAGGCCAGGAAAAGCAGTCCAGGAGGCAACAGCAGCCCTCAGACATGCTGACATTGTGGGTCATGTTCAGCAAGGGAGAGGAGGCCTTGGGCTAACTAGCCGTGCTGTTTGGAGTAAGGCCACTGCACCAGTGCGGCGGAAGATGGTAGTGCCATGGAAGCGAGGCGGTTGAGCTTTTCCATCAGAGCAACATATGACGTCCTTCCAACACCAGTTAATCTTCACCAATGGTATGGTGAAGATCCGGAATGTGCCCTCTGTTCCATGCCAGCCAACCTCAGGCACATTCTCACAGGGTGTAAAACAAGCCTCACCCAAGGACGCTACACTTGGCGTCACAACCAAGTCCTAAAAAACCTTGCGTCCGCCCTGGAGGACAAGCGAGCTGCCACCAACTCCCTACCACCCCCAGCAGCATCACACCCCTTACGGACGACTTTTGTCCGCAAAGGGGCAAAACCACAGAAGAGCAGCTCTACACCATCAGAGCGAGACCAGCTGCGCTTGGCCCGCAACTGGAAAATGCTAGCTGACATTGGTCGGCAACTTGTGTTTCCTCCGGAGATCGCAACCACCACCCTAAAGGCCCTTTCACACTGGATGCGATTTTGACGCACGAATAATTCGCGCGATGGTTTTATTTTTTGATCAGCTGTTTGTGTAATGAGTGCTTTCACACCGAACGCGAATGTGCTGCGGCGAAAAAACGAATTTTATTTTTTTCGTTTCGATGTCGATTTTTTTTTTCTTTTGCGGCGACAGAAAAGGCTTCAGCCAATCGCATACTACAAGGACAATGATTGTGTGGCATAGCATTGCCAACCAACTCGGTTATCACGACTGTGAGTATGTTGTGTGATAGTTTTAGTTGTTGTATAGTCCTGTGCTGTGTAGGCTAGCAGGCTAAACTACATTTGGGATAGAAAGCTAATCGTCAAAGATAGAGATAGAGACCGTGTTTACGCGGCTCATGTGATGGGTTTTGACGCGAACTATTCGCACACGAACTATTCGCTTTTTCGTTACGCATCCGGTGTGAAAGGGCCTTAAGACCTGACATGGTGCTCTGGTCCCGTTCGCTCAAGAAGGTCTTCATTATTGAGCTCACAGTACCCTGGGAGGACTCGGTAGATGAGGCTTATGAGCGAAAACATCTGTGCTATGCCGATCTAGCTGCCGAAGCACGGCATCATGGCTGGAACACAGAAGTCCGACCAGTGGAGGTGGGCTGCAGAGGTTTTGTGGCAACATCTACAACCAGACTGCTTAGAGACCTGGGAATTAAGGGCCAGAGCCAGCGTTCGGCAATCAGAGCTGTATCGGAGGCGGCAGAAGGCAGCAGTCAGTGGCTCTGGATGAAGAGGAAAGACCCCAGCTGGGCCCCGAAGTGAGAGGGTCAGGAGGTATGCGGTCAACTAGGGGTGTGCCAAAATATTGATATGGCGAAATCTCGCGATATTTTCTCCCGCGATCGATTCTCGATGCGCTCTTGCCAAGTATCGATATTAAAAGCCGTTAGGGCGGGCGTACACGGTGCGAGTTCGGACACTCGGGAGGTCGTGAGATCAGTTTAACTGATAATCGCGTCAAAGCAGCTGGTACAAGGCACGACTGTCCTGCATGAATTTTATCCCGAGCCGGCAGCAATCATGTGGGCTTTCGCGCTAAACCGTCATGTTGCGAATGGGAGAAAGAGAGAGAGAAAAGTGTGTGTGTGTGTGTGTGACAGTGACAGTGTATGCGCACGCTGTATGGTTGCTGCCACTGAGGTATAGCCCCATCGACGTGGTTGTGTATGATTTGGCAATAGGGGACAGCTGGTGAAAAAACATGTTTAAAAATTATCGGGAGGTCGGGAGGTTCTTGTAACGTGCTCGGCTCGGCTTGTAATTCCTCTCACACGCTACGAGCCGCGACCATGCGAGCATCACCGATTCCACTCGATTTCTCCCGAGTGAAAAAAAATCATCTGCAGCAAAACAAAAATAGTGTCTGTGACTGTTTTGTTGCAACTGATAAGACACAAGTTGTTTTTGTTATTGTGTTTCATCCAAAAACGAAATGGAGATTCATTTTCCTAATTAAAAAAAAAATTTTTTTATTTCTTAAAACATGATACTGTATATTGTGAGCTATTACTGATAATATATCGATTATCGCAGTATCGCCATATCGTGATATTATCGTATCGTGAACAATGTATCGCGTATCGTATCGTATCGCGAAGTACCCAGTGATTCCCAGCCCTACGGTCAACAATGCTTGACTCAGGGAGGAGGACGCCCCTGCCATGCATAGTCCCATGGGATGTTGGCTGTCAACAACAAGGCAACTCCTATGACTAATTGGGTTTGGGACGCAAGCGTAGGATTGATCACCCTGTTGCTGGCCGCCTGTGGGGAGGGTGCATAGTGTGAAAGGCCGAAACACCCTAGGAACCAAAGGTACACTACTGACGATGCGCTCCCCAAATTTCATCAGGCTCACTGTTCATGGACTGTTGGAAATGCTTGCACAAAGGATAGTAACATCTTATCCTGTGTTCTTTGAATCTACAGTGCTTAGATCATAAAAGCATTTAAATATATTTTTTCCATTTCATTTTATATTTTGTCTAAATGTTCCAAATTTTTTTCCATTTCATGAAATCATATCTGACTTTTATTAATTAACTAAAATACAAAAAAAAAATGCTGAAATTACTGTAGCATTTCAAAAAATATTTTTAAAAAGTAGAGACTAAGACCAAAGTCACACTTATATTGTCTTGAAAGGATCAAGACTGGTTCAACCCCAAGTTGCTCCAAAAAAATGTGTTTGGTAAATTAATACACTTGGCAATTTAGCAGTACAATAATATAAACAAATCATATATATTTTGTTTCTCTTATTCTGACAATATGGATTCAGACTCCCTCCTACCACCTGACCTAAATGGGTAATGTTTATCAGATTCCACGTTCGTTGCACAGATGAGATCATGTCTAACCCGAGAGACATTTGGGGGTGGGGTGAGTACAGCTGGACATTTACACACAACAATTCACAAACAATGAACAAAAGAGGCGAAAGCAGCACTCCTGCTACTGCACCATATAATCATCTTGTTTGTCAATCACTCTATGTCTCTGCCTGAGACTACATCCAATGAGACTACACTCTATGCCCCACAACGGTTTCTTCTTAAATCACTGGCATACACACACATGAGATAATGTTATTAGGTAATATGCCAAGCTAGATCCAGGCCAAACATGTTAATGTGTTTTTAATAAGTTGCAAAGGAGATGGGGCCAGAGGAGACCCTGATGTAAGCCTATAAATAAGAAAAGGAGGTGCAATTATCCAAGACTGCCCAGCTTTACAACCCAAACACAGTTGTGACAGTTCCAAAAGCAAAGAAATAAGAAAAAAATGATATCAGATACAATAATTTCCTCTAGTGCTGAGGGCTAAAAAGCACTTTGGCCATCATGTCTCCATGAAATCTCATTAAATTAATTAACATCTTCAGCCAAAGGGATTTCCTCATTAATTACTGTTCTACTTAACTAGCTGTGCAACGTAACACAAGCGGGGGGGAAAGAGTCATGGGGGGCCAAAACACATCGCACCCTTTTGTGACAATGTCAAATCTTTGTTTTACGTGAGACACATGGCTATTAATGTCTGAAATTAAGACTGTGAGGACAGAAAACGGTCCAGTGTTGACAGAGACACCAGCACGTGTGCAAAAAACCAAAACATTCAAGTCTACTGTACAGTGTTGTTATTGTTAACAAAAACTATTAAACATTTTAATTTAAACAAAAGCTAAATAAAATATACGACAAAAACTAGAAATGTTAAATTAGCTTAAATAAAATAAGTTTAAGTCAAAGATATGATATCTGAGATCATATCAAAACCAACTTTTCAACCTCTTGGTCTACATATGACACCGGCAGACCAAACCTTTGTTCACTAAATGAACGAGATTGGTTTAAGAGTGTAAATGTACATAACTGAGACACAAAATTATGTGCTGGTGTTATTAATGTAGTCGCTGTGGATTTAGGAGATGCCTTGAGATTTTTTTTGGGTCAATGGGGAGAGTTTTCAATGAAGACATGTGAACGAAAAATCTGAGAAATTCAAGAAATTCAACTCGGACATGAAACACAAAAGAGACATAAAATGCAAGGTCTAGTGGAAAGACGTCAGCTCATCTCAACATTAACACCAGAACTCCAGCATGCTACACTAGCAGCATGTTGGTTTTTCCAGTCCGACAAACATGTCAAGTCAAACATCTAGGCTACATTTCACATCAAACTCTTCCTTTGGGCTTGCACCAAGTTTCTCCACTCACTGCAAGAAAAGATGTCACGCTTCAAAAACATCAATGACGCCCAGCAAGAGGAGATGTGGGGGAAGAGGAGGGATGCATCATCAAATGGGACCAAGTTTATTTGAAGCTGATAAAAGATGGCATCAATATTCAGGAGGTGGAGTACGACTCACTTCTGAAATATACAGTAGCCCAGTTTGAAAATGTAAAAGAGCTGTAAAACATACTTATGAGAGAATAAACGGCTGACTTCACCAATGGATAAGCAGAGGGATCCCTCCTCTATGTAGAAAGAAATATCTAGAAGCATGGCTTCAGGAATGATGCTGGCTTAGGAGGCATCAGCATTGTAATTTAGCCTGGTGCAAAGGTCAAGGATGTAGAATTAGAGGGTGAACGAATGAGCTTCATACTGCATGACCTTGCTTTGACTTGCTGGTTATATTCTCTTAAACTTAACGTATGGACGTTCAGACATCATCCTGTTCAAAAGTTTGGGGTCAGTTCATTTTGAATTTTTTTATTAACACTTTTATAATGTCAAATCCTGTTTTTTTTTTTTTTTTTTTTTTATCAGTATCCACAAAAATATTAAACAGCCAAACTGTTTTCAACACTGATAATAGAAAATGTTTCTTAAGCACCCAATCAGTATATTAGAATGATTTCTGAAGGATCATGTGACACTGGTGTAATGATGCTGAAAATTTAGTTTTGCCAGTGAATAAATTACATTTTAAAATATATTACAATAGAAAACAATATTACTGTTTTTACTGTGATTTTATCAGATAAATCCAGCTTTGGTGAGCATAAAAGACTTTCCAAAAAAAAAGAAAAATTTGCCACCAAACTTTTGATCCAAGTATAAAATGGCTATGAAAATAATCATATAAAATCTGTCAGTGATGATATAATTGTAATATTGGCATAATGAATCGTGATTTTTATTTCTTTGCGTATTGATTCTCATGCACGGCACACAGAAAACAAGACCAGAAACAAAAAGCTCGCCACATATTTTTCTGTGTACCAAATATCATGTTTGGAAAACTCTAACCTGCAAGTGAACACAGAAGACGACTTTAGACCAATAGAGAAAATAAACATCACAGACTGACCTCTTGGCTCAATATAAAGAAAATAAACTCCAAGTGTGACAGGTGCCTGAGGTGAGTGTAATACAGCATTTAATAAAGTAAAACCCTAAAAAGCATTAGCACTGGAAATGCAAATATATTTCAACATTATGAATTTAATATTTCCAGTAAGTGTTTTCCTTTAAGTGTCACAATGGAACTGCCTCTTGAATCTCCTGATCTCAGAAGAGTTTTAATTGAGTTAATAGGATTAATGCTGCTCCTAATGCTGGAGCACAGATCATTTAGATTCAGCTCTGATACGGCTGCCATGTGCTTTATTCTCTGAATGCAGAATGTAAAGAGGCACTATTAAGCATGAATGTGAATACAAGGTTGTATTTTGTGATGGTTGTCGTGTCTGTGATAAGATCTAGAGTCCTTGTGCATGTAAACATCCAATAATCTCAGTGCCGTGGCCCCGACGTGACCTTGCCCAATACGCCTCATCTTTCGTAAACTGCTTTCCATAAACATCACTGTGATCATAAAATCTATCTGGTGAGAAGGAAAGACACAGATATGGAAGAGAGCTATGCCATCATTGTCTCATCTGCCACATGCTGAGCATGCTGATGAACATTTCTTCAAAAACACTCACATAGCATCAGCTGCAGCACAATGGAAATCTAATCTTTCACAACACTTTAGGCTTATAAATACAAATGTGTAAAACCTCAAAATTTTCTACATCTAGTTTTAGAACAGACATATACATTGCATGCCCCATAAAAACGTCCAAAATTAGACAAATAGTCAACCTGAAACGCTGTGTTCCTATCTAAGCATGTTAAAAAAAAGGAAGAAAATCTGCGAGTCCCGTTCTCTGATATTTATAGAATCACTCTGGCTGTGCAGGGAAGCATCGAGGCAGCTGCTAACAAGGGAGCTGAGGACAAGACAGCTAGAGCCAGATGTACACTCTACTGATTATGAACGCAATATGAAACAGAACCTTACCCGTAGGCCACGCCTGCAATTGTGCACTTCTTAAACTGCATGACGTTGCAGGTCAAGGTGCCTGTCTTGTCTGAAAAGATGTACTTCACCTGGTTTTAGGAAAGAGAGAGCAATAAACTACAGTAAATTAGGTAAAAGTAAGCAGACTTTAAGTAAATATATTCAACCCATTTTACTTCCATAATGTAACTTATCTGAGCGGAACAAAACGACATTTAAAGGGTTAGTTCACCCAAAATTTTTAATTCTGTCATTATTTACTCACCTTCATGTAATTTCTAAACCTGTAAGACTTTCGTTTGTCTTCGGAACACAAATGAAGATATTTTTGATGAAATATGAGAGCTTTCTGTCCCTCCATTGAAAGTCTAAGCAACTACCATTTTGACGTTTCAAAAAGTTAATAGAGAGCTTGTAAAACTAATCCATATGAATTGAGTGGTTCAGTCCAAATTTTCTGAAAAAACAAATTGCTATATATGATGAACAGATTTAATTTAAGCGTTTATTCACATATAAACATTCATCAACGCACACATCAGTTATGGTAAATAAAAGCTCAAGAGGGTTTGCTTGACATGCGAGAACCAATGAGGTTTATTGTGTGTTACGCAGCATGTTTGAGCTGCCGCAAGAACCAATGTGGTTCATTCTCGCACGTTACGCAGCATGTTTGAGCTGCCGCAAGAAACAATGCAGTTTGTTCTCGCACGTAAAGCAGGTTCGGTTGAGCTTCTGTTTATGTTTGCTGATCAATGTTTATATGTGAATAAAAGCATAAATTCAATCTGTTCATCACATTAAATGATTGAGTCTCTTCAGAAAATGTACAGATTTATAGACTAAACCACTCAATTCATATGGATTAATTTTACAATCTCTTTATTAACTTTTTGAACCGTCAAAGTGATAGTGGCCTGTGACTGTGCCTATTGATTTCATTAAAAATATCTTCATTTGTGTTCCGAACATTAACAAAAGTCTCACGGCTTTGTAAAGACTAAATAATGACAGAATTTTCATTTTTGGGTGAACTAACCCTTTAAAGCCAGGAATTAACTCGACAGCAAAAAGTAGGTCTTCATTATATTAACTGGCATTAGGATGTATTCCCTAATAAAATCCTGATAACTGATATTATGGCTGATAACTGATGAATAGAATATAGTAAAATTAGATAGTAGATAGTAAAAATCTGTATTATTTTGTTTGAATAAATCTAATAAAACGCATAAGTCACAAAATGAATCATATCAAATGCTACAAGTGAAGAGTTTTTAAAGGTTAACTTTAAGTGATTGTTAGATGACGGCAAAGGTAAATCAAATCCAAATATTGGTTTCATTTTTTATTTTCATTCATCCCTTTTTGTTTATTTCTGAAATTGAGGACAAGCAGTACCTGTCCCAACTCCTCATTCAGGTTTGATGTCCGGGCCATAGCTGGTGTGTTGGTGGCTTCATACAGCATGTCAGTGTCCTAAAATACAGTGTCACCAAGCAGAATTAATATTCACAACCATTTTTCATTAATACCTTGCCATCTGGACTCCAAAACATGACTAACACTTTAAAATGATAGTTTAATACTCTGTCAATCAAAGCAACCTCCACTCAAAAGTCTTGCCATTCAGTGGGAACTCAAAACTCCACTGCATCTAAAATCAGTGTCTGTGTGTTTTAAACGCCCTGCCCTAAATCCAATTTTGGCATCTTCATATGGGTTATTTTGATAAAGCTCCACTTTCGTTTGGGCTGTGAAGTTTTCTGGGATTGGCCCTAGAGGTTTAAGCAGTCTGCATTTCAAAGACAGCAGATTCATCAAGCAGGAACAGCTCCCGTGGCTCAGACTCGCACTCACCCAGTTGATGAAGAAAGCCTGGACGAACTTGATGACCTCTAGAGTCACCAGAAGACTGATGGGAATCAAGTTGTTGAAGAGGATGATGAAGGTGAGGAAGTTCAGGCCAAAATTAGCTGCTCCACCATCTGGAAAAAGAAGAGCGAGGGAAGGAAGAGGAAAGAGTGGAAGTGAGGTGACAGACAGGTTTCTGAGCAATGAAAGGCATGATGGGATGGGGTGGACTGGGGAGGGAAGATGGAAGGACAATGCCACAAGCTCATCTGGTCTAATTTGCAACGTTTCCACAATGCTCCACTAGCGTTGTGCGAGCGTTGTGCAAACACTAATCTGAGCAAATTCAACTCTTTCAACCAATCTCTCCGATAATACTCTAACCTACAAATTTACATTCAATTCTCCAATTAGGTCTCCATTAATTAGTAGCTAAACTGAGACTTGAGTCTTTGACATCATAGCAGAAGCCTTGGCAATATGGGCAAACTTCAAAGCAACACATTATCCCACAATGCACTGGGGTGGGTGATCATGATTTCCGATGATCACCAAATTTAACAAAGAGAGCAGCACAAAGAGAAAAAAAGTGTAATCGATAAAAACAAGACCACGGACACAAGACAGCTCAGACATAGAATTAAAGTCAACATGAAACAACATTCACAACCCATTTTACTTCTAACCCTAACTGTTCAAATGATAGGGGTCACATTTTTTTATTAAACACTTCAATTCAACAACGACGCACTTTAACATTTACAATGTTACAAATGTTTTCTATTTCAAATAAATGCTATCCTTTTTTGAACTTTCCATTCATCAAAGAGTCCTAAAAAATATGTATCATGGTTTCCACAAAAATATGAAGTACCACCTGTTTTCAATATTGATGATAATAAATGTTTCTTGAGCACCAAATCAGTATATTAGAATGATTTCTGGAGGATCATATGACACTGAAGACTGGAGTAATGATGCTGAAAATTCAGCTTTGACATCAAAAGGAATAAATTACATTAAAATATATTAAAACAGAAAAAGATAATATTTCACAATATTACTGTTTTTCCAATCAAATAAATGCATCCTTAAGACTTTTTTTTTCAAAATAATTGCCATTCAAAAGGTCTGTAAGATTTTTTTTAGTGTACCCATAAAATAAATATTTTGGCTATTGGTTAACATTAACCACTGATGAAATGGTGAGACTAACGTGTTTAAGTAAATGGGTTTAATTTTGATTTCGTGTTGACTTTAAGTATTAATAAAAAGCTTTACCTGGGGGGGAGGGGGGTCCGCAGAATGCAATAATGCTCTTTCTGAGCAGTTAGGAGGAGAGGGAGTGCTTTCCCATACAGAATCATAGAACTAAAGAGGCTGGGCAATCATACAACTGCTATTGGAACTGACTCACACAGAGAGGAAGAGGATTTGGCTAGTGGTGGGAAGGAAGACAATCAGTTTGGATGTTTCAATGTAAAGGAGGGGGACTCAGTCCAAAGTACCTTCCCATAATATGAAGCCGAAAAGAGAGATGTGACATTTAGAGATATTTCAATAATTTGGAAGGTTTGAAACGGTCTCGTTTGTCGGTTGAAGAACACCTTTCCTGTTGGAAGATTTTGCTGCACTGGAAATGTACTACTAAGCACTACTAAAAGTACATACTAAGTTAAACAACTTATTTCTTGCTTGACTGTTCAGTCAACAGTCATCTAGTCTTAAAAGACTCTTCTAGTCCTGTTAATTATTGTGAAGCTGGTTTGAAACAATTTCTATGTATAAACTGCTATAAATATGAAGGTGACTTGACTTGAATTAAAGGTCAAAAACTACACTCAACAAACACCAAGTCAGCAATAAATCCTTTTTCTGCATTCAATACAAATTAGTTTAAATGAGACAAAGGCTAATCATTAATATCCACCAATCTGCACATGCTCACAGCAGCATTCTGAAGCAGTGGAAGATGCAGCACGTATCTCTCTAAACTACTGCAGGTCCAGTGACATCAGTGCAGCAAGGAGTCGCGCTGTAGGGTCAGCACTTCTCGAGACACCCGTCAGCATTTGTGCAGCACAAAACCTGCTACCTGTTATTTCATGGTCAGGAGTTCAGCATGGGTGACTGTTGTTGCAGGTGGTGTGAATGCATAACAAACGACTGCAGCTCAAGTGCTCCAGTCCACAGCTCAATCTGCATAGAGCCATGAGCATTGGTTTGGATACTTACTGGGACAGAAGCCAAAGCCAAAACATCACAGGGGTTCAAAGTCAGATGAATTATTTATTATGAATAATTACTCATCTGCTTGAAGTGTGTGATGCTTAGATTAATGAGTGGAAGGTGTGCATTCATCGCCCTCTGTGTACGCCTGCAAACCCAATCTGGAAACCTTAAAGCATACTGCATTGTTTTCACCTCTGGGGATGAATCCTATCCTGATGTCCAGCAGAACAAAACCAAACAGATGCAATCATGCCCAAGAGGTCAAGAGTTGGCTGGTTAGCCTGACCCAGTTAGTTTGCAGATGTTGTAACTACACCATCTTGCTGCAAAAAGCATTTTCTCCATTGACATCCATTTAAAAGTAGTCGGTATTCCAACTAAGTAGTTTTCAAATTTCTTAATTGTGCAACTAGCACTGAAATTAATAGGAATACTAAATAGATACACTTCCATTCAAAAGTTTGGGGCTGGTAAGATTTTTAAGTGTTTTTGAAAGAAGTCTCTTATGCTCAGCAAGGCTGCTTTAATTTGATCAAAAATACAGTAAAACAGTAATAATGTGAAATATTAATACAATTTAAAACAATGATTTTCTATTTTATTTTTTTCTGTGATGACAAAGCTGAATTTTGAATGGTAGTGTAGTTCCCTCCAGGTATTATGAACCATCTTGATCATACCTCTGACTGAAGAGCAGGAAGTGTCCTTGGTTTATATTGTAAATATGACCAGCAAAAGCATGTAAACAACAAATCAATGCCACCTCTCGCTTTTACGGCTCCACTAGGACGGCAAACAACAAACATAGAAGACTAAGTCCCCCTCCCTTAGAATAATAATCAATTTCATGATGGATACCTGCTTTATGACCTCACTGTTACCTCACATGACGCCCAACATCATTGATATTTCCTTTACAAATGACTGCGGTGGATGTGAATAATTACAGATGTAACCCAGCATTCACGGTGGTGCATCTCAGCATTTGGCAACATTTTCAAAGAACTCACAGAGCATACCAAGTAGGGAACCGTGTAGGCCATAAAACAAGCTGCGATCGATTTGGACACAAACAGCCCCTCCTATTTAAATCAAGAATAATGATGGTGGTGACATGTTAATCAATTTGCAAGTGGCTCCTGACGCAAATTTAACATTTTTGCATCTCGTTGGTGCGCAAAATTGTCTATTTTTCTCTTTTTATCAATCACCTGCGATGCTCCAGGCACACAACAGATGTTCCCATCACTATTCATTAAAATTTAATGGCAGTGTTGTATTTCTTAATATCGAACTTTTACAATCCAAACATTAAGCCTATTAGCATGGATTTGCTCATCTCCTCCAGAGCTGAGCCTTTTCAGCCTCGTCTGTCAGCACCAGTAAAACAAATGCAGCAGAACGAGGAGGAAGAGGAGGAGGTGGGTAAGAGGAAAAGGGGGGCATTTAGAAAATGTCACGGTTTGACCTCCAGGGTCTTCTGTTTCTACACAGGAATACATTTCAAACTCTTGCTCTGACAGGGCCCTTAGGTAACTTGCTCCTCTCCACGTGTGTTTCTTTGGGTCCGAGGCTTACTGTCATACCTCATTAGTTAGGCACGAGCAAAAGGACGCTGGCGTGGCCGAAGCCTGAGCTTGCGAAGTGTTTAACGTGTCACCAAAATAAAGGAAGGGGAGGCACGTTTTTGACATCAGGCATTAAGAGGGTCTACACAGTGTAGAGCTGGAGGGGAAAAACCTATCATTGGATTCCTGGTGTGTGTGCAGTCCTCTGCAATTACCCTCTCAAAGTAGGGCAACCATATAAGTGGCTTCGGTAGCTTAGCAAAAGCTGAGCTTCAGTTAGGGGTTAGTAAGGAGGGGTCATTCACAGATGGCCAAGGGTTTTAAATGGTTGTTACCTGGAGCTGTTAAGAAAATGACAACAACAAAGAAACAAAAAACACAAACCAAACAGAATGTTAGAAAGGAAGCTGATAACAGAACGAACGAAAAATAGTACAGCAGCGTTTGTGATATTCAACCATTTATACATTCACGTGTCTATGCATATTAGAACTAAAAGGGAAAGATTCTCCTTTCCCTTTTTATTGACAAATATTCACATATGCAATGCATATTTGTTGCATGTTACATATAGGGAAGACAAAAATTACTGACGAAAAAAATGAAAGCACACATAGACGCGCAAGCGGTCTAGCATGACAGAAGGAAGGGGGGGTCTGGTTCTTACAGTTGAGATCCATGTACCAGGCGTCATTGCCGTACTGATACTTCCAGATGGTCTGGCCGATGGAGCAAACCAACGAGATGGCCAAGAGACAGCCGAAAAGCACGAGGATCTGAAAGTTGGTGATGCGCTCCACATTGGAAAGCTTCAGAGGGGGGCGTGTGGAGTTCTAGAGGACACAAATCATCATGGTTTCTCAGAATAAAGATGGATTTGGGATATGACTAGAGTGGACTGAAACGGACAACTCACCTGCATGAGTTTGGTGTCGTGTCCTGTGTAGACCACGATACCGTGCACCCACTGCGTGTTCCTGAGTTGAGCTCCTCGCGGCAAGATCTGATCAGGACCCAGTGGTAGAGTGCTAAATATGGCGCAAACATGACAATTTGACTATTTTTAAACAACTTTAAACAATGAATCCCATCAAAAACATTAAGCATAACAGAAGGAGAATGTGATGTTTGATACAAATAACTGCACCGAGGTAGGTTTAATGAAAACACAACAATTTGTGATTGTATAAAGTACAGCTTTGTTCCTCGCTAAACATCAATACACTTTTAAACCTGCCTTTAATAGTCTGCCTCGCAAGTATCAGGGAGTCATTTTAATTTTTCAACTTCGATCGAATCCATCTTGCTGAAATTACTTGTCTCATGCTCATCAATATTTCAGACTAATAAAATACAAGCCTGAAGTCAGCCTCAGTCTCAGCATTTCTGCTTTTTTTTCTTTCACCTCAAGCCAAATTTCACAAGGCAATTTTCCTCTTCTCTTACCTGTGTCCATCCAGGCGAATATTGCCCACAAACTCATAGAGGTGTCTGTTGGGACTCTCACATTCCATCCGTCCGGAGAGACGCATCAGGCGGTCTATGTCCTTAATGTCCGCAGTGATCTGCAGACCCTGAGTATAACAAAAAACACCCATGTTTTCACAAAAAGTAATAAAATTCACACTGATAAACTAGCTGAAATGTAGAGTATCAATAATAACAACAGCAGGTATAACATGAAAAGAAAAAAGAATTCACCTGTCTGATCTTGAGATTAGTTTCTCCATCCAGATTTGAGGTCTCAATGTAGCACATTCCTTGAGGTTCACTAGGATAAACAGCAATATTATGAAAAAAAAAAAAGATTACTTATGGCTCTACCATAAGAATATTTTGCCGTTTAATTAACTATATGAAATACTAATATAAAGTCATACACTACCGTTAAAAGGTTTGGGGTCAGTAAGAATTTTTTCTGCATTTTTTTCCAAGGACACATTAAATTGATCAAAAATGACAGTAATAACATTTATAATGTTACAAATGATTTCCATTTCAAATAAATGCTGTTCTTTTTAACTTTCTATTCCTCTAAGACTACTGAAAAGCATTATGGTTTTACAAAAAAATTATATATAAATAGCATATTAGAATGATTATGTATGGAATCATGTGACATTGAAGACTGGAGTAATGATACTGAAAATTCAGCTTTGCCACCACAGTAGTAAATTAAATTTTAAAACTTGTAATACTATCTCACAATATTACTGTTTTTTTAATCAAATAAATGCAGCCTTGGTGAGCATAAGAGACTTTTAAACGGTAGTATATCTTAAAAAAAATATCATGTAAAACAACTACATGACATTGATCAAAAAATATGTAACTACATCAAGTTTAATATATATAATTAGTATTAACTAAAAGTTGGGTCACCTCATACAAAACAAAACAGCTAAATGAAGCCCTATAATCAAAGATGCTTTGTTTTCAAGAGCAAGTAGTTTTTTGTTAAAGTTGTATGGGACACCCTCAGAACCTTCATTTTGAACTCATTTGGAAACTTTTAATCAATGCATCTTTGTTTATGGCCATGCATTCTGCTGTTTTTATTTTTAGTGACATCCTCCACATGCAACAAAGGAAAGATGCAGCACATCAGACAAATGAGCATTCAGCATTAATACAGAGAAGAGTAAAAGCAGGATAGCGAGTACACAGGGCCAAAGCTGTTACACATCTCTCCTTTAATAAACGATAGCAGGCTTCAACAGAAAAGCTGGTCCTCATACAGTACTTAAGTTATCAGAAAAGAGTAGGGGTGTGACGAGACGCTTACTCCACGAGACGAGACGAGACACGAGATTGGGTTCACGAGAACGAGACAAGACGAGATTTTTACACAATTTTAAGAAATCCTCAATGATGAAATATATGAATGGAAAATAGTCTTTTATTCAACTGAAAATCACAAAATGCAAAACAATGTATGTGCATTTTGAAATCAACTTGTAATGAATGTTATTTTACTTCTATTTTAATGAATTCTATGCAGTAAAGGACATGCAAACACTGCAAAATGTTTTGCTATAAACTCTACTTCTCCCTGTACGATTTCACATGAGAAATCTAACTCCTTTCCACAAATCGAACATAAAAAAATAAAACAGTATAAATAAAATAAATATAAATAACTGAAATAACACTTTAAATGCAAACAGTAAGTGTGTATCCATAATCAAAGTACTGCTCTCTCAAAACTACAAGTTCAAACAGAAACAATTTTTTTCTTCAAGCATGAAAAAGAGATAAATTAACTAAGATAAGCCTAAGATATGGTCATGTTCTTTTTCAAGAATATAAGCATGTCGACGATTTCTGGCAGCAGTTGAGACCTTTGGGCAGGGCTGCATGCACGATATGAGGAAAAGCTGCGATGTGCGATAACATTGTTTAATATTGCGATGTCGATATGACTTGTGATATGTGAATGTTAGCTATACTGTTCCCATGTCTTAGTGCTTTAATAGGTTCTTTGCGTGATAGGTCAAATGTTTATTACCTGCCTGGTTCAGATTACACTATTTTGGCACGATCCATTTCGTGGAGACTCGTAAAGTACAACGGGCGTCGGGACGCAAGATTCGATCGTTTCATTTCGTATAGTGTGTCATAGTGGGCGACAACGCGTCTGTGATGCTTCACAACAGAAAGACTAGCATGTTTAATTTTAACGGTCCTCCACGACGGGTTGAGTGTGAGCGAGAGTGAGTGAGAGTGCGGTTACAGTGAGTGTGCGTGTGTGCACGCGCGAGTGAGCGTGTGTGTGTGTGTGTGCGCGCGAGTGAGTGAGTGAGCGAGGGACAGTGAGTGTGTGTGTGTGCGGAGTGTGTGTGTGATTGGCCCGGCACACAAATGATTTAAAAGTGGCAGGGGCATCTTCAATACAAATTTCTCCCTCACGCTGACATCACAACAACTCACGAGACAAAGTTTTTTTTTTTTTTTTTTTTTTTTTTTTAACTCACGATACAAAATTTCACTCGACGAGAAATCTCGTCGCGTTTTAATCTCGCGAGATCTCGTAACACGAGATCTCGTCACACCCCTAGAAAAGAGTGTTCTGCTTTGGGTCTGTACAAAACAAAAATGGATGTCAATAGTCCCCCCACCAAAACGTCACGTTTATATGAGTGAAAGAACATTAATATTATATCTCAGATTTGGTGTACAAACAATGCAAGTTGCTATAAAGGTATATCACAATACTGTACATTGTGGTGATGTGACCGCATGCAGAGAGTCAAATCAGAGTCCGAGCTCCTGCTGAAGCCATGCATTGTGCAAACAGCTATGACATTTACAGTCATTCAATGGGCCTTTCTCCAGCTGTGTTAGATAAGCGCTTTGTTTTGTCTTGTGTGCACATGCTGAAGCATCTCCAGCATAAAACAAAGGTCTGTAATACACAACTGTCTGGTTAAAGGAAAGGGCTTCATCAGTATTTTCTGTTGGGAGACGAACAGAGCTGTCCTCTGAGAAATTTGTGCCCAGTCAACTAATTTTTAAAGCTCGAATTTAAGAATCTCGTGCCTAACAGTGGTCTAACAATGATCTGAGTTTACAGAGGCGTGATATTGTAAATAGGCCATTTTATTCCACACTTACCAGACACATGAGCTGCGTCTCATTTCGAAGGCTGCGTCCTCCCGAGGTCGCATTTGTAGGCTGCATACGTCATTGAGGCTTCATTTCAGTAAACTGACCGCTACATTCCAAAGTCATTAAGAAATGACAACAATTTATGCTTCACTAGAAATAACTACCAATTTTATAATGGTTACTGTTCTGAAATAAGACATTCTTTATGACATATGCAGCCTATTGCCTACAGCCTACGAAATGACATGCAGCTATGATGTGGCTGACAATATACTTAATATACAACAAGGCATATTCAGGATAATTTTGCTGGTGGTATTAAAATAAATTAAATTAAATTTTTATTTGGCCATTAAGTTTCCTAAAGAATTTTTGTGAACCATTTGCAAGCATGAGCCTTAAAAAATGGTTCTTGCATTAAAATGTTTTAGTAAAATAGTCATATATTTTTACTACTCTGATGTGTATTCCAATATACTGTATATATGCCATAAAATATTACAGGTCTTAACTCCTAAATATACATCGATATAAGTATCATACATTTTTAAAGACTGTAAAATCATTTTTGAATACAGACAGAAAAATGTATATCACCCAGTGCTAAAACTATCAATCAGATATAAAAATATCAATCAGAGCATGGCTAAAAATAAAAATGGCATAACTAAGAATAACATCAAAAGCTGATAAAAACAAAAAGCACACGGCAAAAAAAAAAAAAAAGAAGAAAAAAAAAATGGAGAGAGCAAAATATTAGAGTAACAGATTCTTTCCACCTGTGCACCCCCTTCCCACAAGACCCACATGCAAACCGGAGCCGTTCCTGACCTGGAGGACAGAAGGATGAGGTCGGCTGGGAGGTGATCTCCATTGGCTGCTCGGACTACCTCCCCTACCGAAACCTTCATTTATACAGCAGCCGGTGCAAGGGGAATGACACGAGTGAAGTCAGGAGACGGTTGTTCATCACATGAGGTGGGAGGGGAGGGTGACAGGTGGAGATGAGAGGAAGGAAAGGACGTACGATGGATAGAGGAGGAAGAGCACACAGACCAAGACAGGGAAGAGAGACACAAACACACAAATGTTTAATCTTTACAGAGGGAAGAAAACACAATGTCCACTGCTCAAAACCCATTCGGACCAAGCTAAACCATCAGTAAAGTGGGGGAAAAAACAGAATTAAAAAGCCAAATTACTGTTATCTGTACTTGATATACATGTCTGAAAGACCCTTGAAACTTTGGGACAACTTGAGGCAAATGGATTTTGACAGTGTAGAGGATAATGTTGAACAATGTCATCAGGTCAGTATTAATCAATAAGCAAACATCCGCAAAAGGAAGTGTTGATTTTGACTTATGCAACTCACTAAAGAACAACTCCCCCAAAAATGAAAATTCTGCCATTTATTCTTCTAAACCCGTTTGACTTTTGGGTGTGGAACAACATAAGGCAAGTGAACAATGGCAGAATCTTAAAAACCTAATTTGATACCATTTACAGTATAATGTCACTGCATTGATTTACTGTTGGGCTTTATCTCAGGGTTATCTTAATAGCCTATTAATCATCACTTCCTTTGGTGTTGAGTGTAAGACAGGGGCATAAGGATGGACAGGGTCCCTTCTGATGACATGGACTCGTCTACCTGGACGACAGCAGTATAGCATCTGCTGGTATGAAATCTTTGCCATTAACTTTAACTATGTCTCCAACCACAACCTGTAAGACACAAACTAGTTGTCAATTAAAAATCTTCAAATCAAACTAGCAGCCACTGGCAAAAGCAGAGAAATAATATATTACTAGAGCAAATACATCTGGCTGACACTGGCAAGAAAGATGCATTCATATTTGATGCATTTCACATATCTCATTCAGCAAGTGCTTGGATCCATACACAAGCCCTCATTTGAGACTGTAATTTAAAATGAGGCCATTTCATCAAAAACATTCTCTGTGATACAAATAAACAATTTATCTTTTTGGATTTGCATTTCTAATCATCTTATTAGCCATAATCCAGTAGGAGGACGCTGCTTCATAGCTGCTATTTTGATTCAAAGTGGAGGACTACTTAAATATGCATAAGTTGATATACCATTTATAGGTATATTAAAAATGCATTGTTCATTCTGTGCACTGTAATTCAAAAGTGTGTCACAGTGTGGTTTCATAAAATGATGGGCGACAAGAAGGCTGGCTCCATAAAATTGTTTGAATATTGATGAATGACAATAAAATTTGATTTAATGAGAACTAAAGCAGAAAGCTATTTTACTTAATTGTCCATTCTAGCAGCACTTAGAAGAATTGCAGCTTCAGAAAATAATATACTAAAGGAAGCAACAGTGAGAAGTCATGGTTGATGACATCACGCCCTATTCTGTGACATTGTGAGGTCATCAGAGCACAAGTTAATGCCCTCTTGCAGATGTGCACTAATATAGCAAACAGTAATGAGTGTCGAGTCACCAGGTAATTATATCTCCAGCCATTTCCTTTTGCCTTATGATTATAATCATGGACTGTGTTTCCGTCAAGGTAATTAGCTCTACTCTCTATTAACACATTAAAAAGCTGCTCTGTGTCTGCCTGTATTAAGATCTCTATGGTGACCGCACGTTAGCGGCAGCCTGGCTAGATTCTACACCGTTGCCTCGACCTAAAGGAGAGAGTTGAGTATCAACAAAAGAAAAAGAGTGGAGAGGGAAGTACCCTCTGCAGAAAACACCAAAGCATTTGTTTTTGAAACCAAACCTGCTCTGGGTTTCACCAGAGGGCATCTTTATATGCATACTCCACTCTCACTCTCTTTCTAAGAGTACATCAACTTGTTTTCATTCTGGAGCTCATTGAAGCAGTCGGTATGAGGGAACACCATCTCCTGCAGTACCTTCTCCCAATGTACAATCTCCCAAGCGCCGTTCCTCAATACTGAAAGAGAGAGAAAGAGGAATCACCAACAGGAAAGGCAGCATATAAAGAAAAGAAAGACCGAACTAAGACACCATGACACTATGGGTGCTACTCAAATGGAAGGCTGCAAATCTCGGCTGCCACATCATCAAACTTCGCTGAAGGCCAACTCAATTTGAAGGATCCTTGAAAGGCAGCCTTCGTTTCGCGTCCTTCATTCGGCCTGTTCTGAAGGACATATCGGACGTATCCTTTGCCGCCTTAAATCATCCACATTCCAGTTGGCACATATTCAAATTCACGAAAAAAAAACTGAAGGAAAACGAGTCAGTACTGAGCTCGTCTGAGTTTATTATGAAATCTAAGACAAAAATTATGTTTTCGAACATGAAATTTATGTTATATTTTGTTTTGCTGTAAATTAATCACTTAACACTAAACTGCCAATAATGTAAGCCACTGGGATACCACATACGGTTGTCATTCACTGTACTGCATTACTAAAAAAGCAGTTCATATAAAGATTTGTAATACAAAGTATTTTTCAAAATTGAAGTTAAAATTTTCGGTGACCACGGGGCGGAAACATTTATGACGTAGCATTGCGCACTTCCTATATCGTCTCATTCAAGCGTTTACTGCTGAGAAGGACTCTAGCCTACAAGCCTCCGAAGGACTGGACTAGGAAAGACACAGCCTCAGTAGGAAGCAGCCTTCTGTTTGAGAAGCACTCTGTATATCAGCACTTCCACTAGGGTCCTGGAAGAACCATTTCTTCTCGTCCCTAATAACTGATGACTTCTTTGACCATTCAATTGCTCTCTAGAAGAAAAATATATTAACTAGCTCATGCCTTTAAGGCAAACTAACGCTACTGCCCATTTAAAAAAAACAACAAAAAAACCCGTCCCATCTCAACTTTGTTTCAATAGGAAATCAGAGAAGAAAATTGAGCAAATCAGACAAATATATGGGGTTTTAAAGAAGACGAATGAGCAAACAAATGTCTTACCTTGTGTTTCTTTCTTGTTAACAACATTATCAGCTTTGTGACGTTTCTGAAAACAAACATAAAAATTCTAATTAAAAAAATTAAAATGAGCCCCACCTGATAAAACTTAAATAGTTTTAGATAGATGGACATGAATAGATTAGATTCAAGAGAATAGATTCTGAAAATCCCTAAATATCAACAATAAAAGTATACTATATTGGCTTTTACAAGCACACAGTTACTACCAGAATGTAAATACAGAATGCATTCAACACAAAGTCATAAAAAAAAATTAAAACCTAAAAAAAAATAAAAAAATAAAATAAATCTATTTAGCAAAAGAGTGATGTTTTACAGGTATAATGATCAATAAAACTGTGCTAATCGAAAAGAGAAGAGTCTGTTGAAGCACTTTTTTCTGTCCCAGATTACAAGAGTTGTTTGACCTGCTTTAAACTGAACCACTTTAAGTGAATGCAAATGAGTGAGAGCGATCTGAAAAGCCCGATTAGCCTCTAAAAGCACAACATACTGTATACATCTGTGCTCTTGCCTCCAGTGCTCTCTGATTGCCTAATTATCCTCCTGGCCAACACTGGTAAAATATGTACATGTCACCTCTATTCATCCAGGATGACTGGTTAATATGCTGTTAGGCTTTTATTTACAACTTGATGCATAAAATAACTAAATAGCAGAAATGTAAAATAACTAAAACTGAAAAACAAATGAAACTTTAAAATTCGAATGAAAACAGAAAATATTAAAATAAAAACGAATTCAATATTAATAAAAATATAACAGCATCTCAGTACTCAATACTAAAATAACACTGAGATAGAGATACAATATATCTGTTAAGTGAAAAAAAAAAAAAAAAAATGTTGCTAATAAAAAAAAAAAAATCACTGCAGGCTGCAATTAAAGAGACTGTATCTCTCCCGCCTTTTTCCTTTCCCTTTATCCCTTCTTGCATCTCTCTCAATTTTATATTATATTAAAAGGATATGAAATGTGACAGACAGCCTCATTCATATTAATCATTAAGAGCTTAATGAGCAGCCCATGTCACATGACCTCCCCTCAGACTCTGCAGGAGGAAGAAAAAAGTTCTCAGGTCTCACATCCCATTCATCATCCAGATCAGCTCTGGTGCAGTGTTGGATAACTCATTCTTTCCCTTTCTCACACTCTCCTCAGTTTCCATCTCCCCTACTCGTTCCTTTACCACAACAGAGCAGAGATCAGGCTCTGTGGAGGGAATCGATGATTTAATTATGCATCTAATCTAACTGATGGCTTGTCTGCAGTGAACATAAGAGCAAGAGGAAGGAATACGCAAGAGTAAAACAAGGCCCCAAAGGGAAGAGGAGACAGCAGTTTGGGTTTGTGGTAAGATGCAGCACCAAATCCCAGCTGGATTAGCGGAGTACGGTGGGGTGCAGCTGATAAGCAGGCCACGGTGTGGAGAGCACTGGTGCGTCACCTCTTTGTTAGACTCCGTCTTTGTTAGAGATGCCGGATTATGACGAGTTAAGGATTGTAGCAGAGCCTGCTGGCTTCTTTTGAAACTCACATAAAAAGACACAGTAAGAAAGTACCAAACAAAAAGTGTGACTTTAAACTAAACTACACAACTGTTAAGAGTAATATACATTTTTTTATAAATTAATACTTTTAGTCAGCAAAGATCCATTCAAATTTATCAAAAGTAACAGAAATCTTTTGTCGATGAAACGTGTCTTTACTATTTCAATTAATTGTTGTTCTTTTGAAATGTTTATTAAGCACCAAATCAGTAAATTAGAATGATATTAGAATGAATGGTTTCTGAAAATTCAACTGTCATTACAGGAATAAAATTCAAAACAGATGGAAATACAACAAAGTTAAATTTACAACAAAGTTCTTTTAAATTGTCATTAAATTTCACAATATTACGGATTTTACTGTATTTTTTTTCAAACATATCCAGCCTAAAAATAAAAAATAAAACATTAAAAGGTTGAGTAAATGACAATTTAAATTTTCTGGTGAACTATTCCTTTAAATACCAATACAAGCCATTAAAGTCTGAAAGAAAAGCTAGCACTCAGAGTAACAATAGAAGCCATTTTCTCGCCTTATGGGATACCTCTAAAATACAAGAGCTTGTTTTTACTTGAAGGGGGGAAAAAAGCAAAGGTCATCTGACCATTCACAGCAGAGCGGTACATGACAGCAGAATGGTGAATTTATTAAATGACCTTCACTTCCAGAGCTAGTCTTGACCTCTCAGATTTGAATAACACATCAGAGACTCATATAAAATGCTGAGCTGGTTATTCTGACCACAGCATCCAACGTGATGTGATCGGATGGCTGTCCAGAGGGGACCAGGAGAGCAGGCTCTGATTTCAGGGTCACAGCACTATGGTGGATCCACTTGGGCTGATGGCTTTATCTCTGTATTCACTCCTCTATGTGAATTTCTATGTAAAGAGGTCTTGGAATTAATTTACATGAGACGATTGTTCAGGTCAGGAAAAAAAGAAAAGCTTATTGACTGGAAAGTGTTTCAGCTAAAGGGAGTGAGATCCATTCTGCTATGTACGTGATCACCAGAGAGTGAGATTGAAATATCAGGAAGAGTAAAGGAGGTAAACCTGAACAAAGTCTAAAAACTGACTCAGATAATATAACAGCTGTGAGGGCAAAGGAGAAAATCTACAGCAAGCATGACTCAAGTAGAGCACAGTTCTCTTTCATTAATCACTCATTAACAATCATCCCAACTGCAAACAACAAAAAATCATTAAGATAAACTGAAAAAGGTGAGTGATATTTAGAACAAACAGTATTTGTATTTCTGCTCAATTTCGCTGTTAGAGCTGCATGACAAACTACATGACTATGACAAAGAGCATCTTGAGCTTCAGTGGACGCAAGAACATCTGACCATCTGTATAAAGGAGTTCACATGTATTTCTGCATTTATTCAGCAAGTTTGTGTAACATCAAAAATGTTTCAATGCTCTCACCAGGTCTTCTATAATCTCCTTCACCGCTGCCACCACCAAGATGAAGAGTAACGGCACCAGCGTTGTCCATCGCCCTGTCGGTGACACATCAGGGATTTGCTGCGGAAAAATAAATAAAATGCCGACATGAATTACAGTCTTTAATCCCTCCCTCCACAAGATCAAAATAAAAAAATGGACATTCAAACACATGATATACAAACCCTGTCACCTACAGGGCATGAATACAAATACAAATTAATTAAAGCCTTGCAGAGACCTCAGGAGAAACACTCAGGGGTTTTGATAAACTGCTCTTGTTTTGTTCTCCAGGAATCATAACACAGCCTGAGGGTCTACATCCTGGTGGAGTGTGTATTTATCACCGGGAGGTCAAGAAAGCAACCTGGAATGGCAATAACCATCAGAAAGTCAGCAGCAGTGACTCTGATGGATGTTCAGAAGTCGGCATGTGACATATCTGTCTACCCTGCTGAAGAGATCAGCTTAGACCAGCATGAATTTCCAGACTGGTCCAGGCTGGTCAGGTGCCGGTCAGGCAGTTGGATAGGGCCCACAAGCTTATATATAATTCATACCACAAGAACTTGATTAAACTTCTACAATTTCTCTCCTGATTTTGGCAAAACTCACAGAGTTTACATATCAAAAAGCGGAACGTCTTTGGAAAGTGTCCCTATCAGATAAAGTGTCAGAGCTGTGACAGGTTCAGTAAGAGGCCAAGAATGCAGAGATATACAATAGGAAACCCGAAACGGAATCCTTTTAACCTGATGCCAACACACTTTCCCTTCTGCATTACGTTTCACTTAAACAGGAGAGTACGCTCAAACCAAACCACAGTGGCGTAGAAAACTAGAGCAGTCGATCATCATGGAACCTTGGTGACGTCAGTATCAAAATGTCTCATTGATTATGATGGCATTTCCAAAAGCAGGAGTGTGATGGAAGTGAGCAGTTTTGATGTCACCTTGGCCCCCTTATTGCCACAACACACCCATCCCTGCTGTTGTTCTCGTTCACAGTACGCCTGTTCATTCAAGGTCACTGCATTGACAGAGGCGTAATGAAGATACACCGAACCTGCGCTTCGAAGCCACCTGACTCTCTCTGTTTTACTCTCCTTTCTCTTAGTTTCTCTTCTTTCGTTATCTCGCTTTTCCCCCAGGTCATCGATTCAGCTAGCTTAAAAACAGAGGCATTAATTTAATGTGCATCCACAGGGTCACGTCGGGTTGTTCGGTGGTGGTCCATTCAGCCTCTAAAAGAATAGCACGTTTATAGCACTCTGGAGCCCTCGGTGACTGTGCCGTCTGGTAATTGCACAGACAGTGGAGCCAAAATTTGTTAAAGTTTCAAAAGAAATAAATACAGTACACTACCATTCAGAAGTCTGTTTTTAATGTCTATTATGCTCTTCAAGGCTGCAAGGCTCTCCGAGTACTTTTTTTCAGGATTCCAGGAGAATAGAAAGTTAAACATTTATTGGAAATAGAAATTATAAATGTCTTTCACTTTAATCAATTGAATGCGTTATCGTGCAGTCTGAAACTATTTCGAATGCAACCGACCTTGTGTTGCTAGTAATGTTGGCGTTCACGTGTGTAATATATTGCACTATAACACTAAGGTTTTCACACTTGGTTTGATTGTCTGTCTGTCTGATTGATTGATTGGTCCGAGCCAGAGATCGATTTCACCCTGCTCTTTTATCAGTCCTATATACTTAAGAAACCCAGTATCTGATCACAGAGGGTCTATCTGCGACCGTGAGAGCTGACAGTCCTAATCTCTCCAGCTTGTCATCAGTACTCCTGCCCTGAAGGATTGACATTGCAGTCTTACCTGCAGAAGTGCGATGAAGAGGAAGAAGGAGTTGGCTGCTCTTCTGAACTGAGAGTACAGGAACCGAGGCAGGAACGTAAGAACGTTGTACTTCGCAGTGCTGTATGAGAGAAAGAAAAGACCAGAGGAAATGAGAAAGGTGTGGAAACAATGACCACAATATAAAACCACCTGACATCATCTGCAGACTGGGCTGACATTATTTATTATCCATTTAGTTCTCACGTTTTCAGTTTTAGTTGGTCACCATTACACCAAAATAGTGATATTGGTTTCACATCATGAATCAAACTTTCTCCCCCTAGCCAAACCCAGTTTTCAGTGCATCCAAAGACACGCACAAACACACAGTGAGCGATGGAGAGAGGCAGTTAATGACCATAAAGAACAGCTAAGTTGTAAGGCTGTAAAGAGCTCTGAGTTTGAGTGAACTATGGTGGGAGCTTGCCAGAGCCTCCATCTCTGTCGACTGATTTACACACACATTAGGCCCAAGGCAGCGAATCCACTTTAGACTGAGATAAACATCCCAGTCTGAACCCTGACACCTGCCTCTTTATCCACCCACTTTCCAAATGAACGATCCACCAAGAAACACTCATTCAACACTCAACACTCACTCGGAATATTGGTATTTAAATTTATTCACCAATGATTCATAAAACAAAATATAATATAAAAATATAATAAAATACAATGCAATACAATATTCACAGAACACCAAAGAACAGAATCAGATTAATAGTATTACATTTTTTATTAATTACTGATTCATATATATAAAATATAATATAAACTAATTTAGAATATAAACTAATATACAATAAATTTAAATATTGTAAACTATAAAATAAAAAATAAAATAAAATATTCTCAGCCACCAAGACACTTTAGCACTTTATTCACCAGAAAATTAGCATTTCATTTTATTATTAATTAACAGATCAAAAAATATAATATTAAATATTAAAACATAAAATACAATTTCACAATAGCACAAAAGACATTTATTTAAAACAGAATATTACTTTTTTTTAATTCACTCATATAATAATAATAATATAAAATACAATATTATCAGCCCACCAAAATACTGATTTCAATCAGAATTAGTTTTTTTTTATTTTGATTAATGACTAACAATTACATATAATTATGTAATATACAATACAATACAATACAATACAATACAATACAATACAATACAATACAATACAATAAAGGCACATTGGAGAGACTGAGACAGTCTGTGAAGCGTGAACGTCCTTAAAATGGAAACTGATCTGTGTCCTCTCACTGACTCTACGTTCCACCGATCCGGTCTTCACAGAGATCCTTATCAGTCCACGCCACACGGCACACCGCAGCCCAGCAATTAGCAGCACTGTACGAGATGGAAAGTTCTGTCAGGGGCCTGTCGTTCTCGCTTTTCTCTTGGCTAGCTTTCAGCTTTTGAACAGTGTAGCTGTGTGCGTCAGGTGGCTAACAGTAGCTAGTGGCTGCTTTTACTGTTCCTCAGATAAAGAAACACATTTCCATGTTGCTGGGTAACTCAAATTCATGGAGGAGAGCAAGAGTGAAGAGTAAGATCTCCATCTGTCCTCATATTCAAACAAGCACACAGAAATAAAAAATAAAAATCCAATGCATCTAGGTGAGAAATTAAGAAACGACGTAAGACAAAATGTCATACGGTCAGCAACGGTACCAGAAGTTTTGGACCCATTCACTTCGCTAGGGTATTTGTTACTATTGAAAAATCATAAATTAATCATTTTCAATTTGTATCAAGTTCTTCAGAACCTTTCAAAAAATGTTTACTGACAGTGGCTACTAATACAAAGTTGAAATACAATTAAGAATCATTTGGTGGATGTCAATATCAACATGACATACCAGCAAACAGCTTTCTCACAAAGGAGCAGAGAGAGAGAGATGACCTGCGTCTCTCCTCTCATTTCCTCTACACGACCCCAGAAACCAGATCTAGGTCTGCTTCTAGACCGCAGCCGGCTGCTTAGCCCACACGCTCAGCTCGTTTAGCACTACTTGGCGTCATCATGCTTTTAAACAAACATGTATCGCACAAGAGGGCTTCGGGACGCTGGCTCATCAGGCAGTCACTGGGGTGACTAGCGTAACCGCTCATCAAAATGCACCTCAGGGTTTAACCACGTGATGTTAATCATTTTAACTGCGGCTTTGTTGGCGGTGGTGTATTTGCAAACGCATCAACTTGCCGTTTTGTCTTAGGCACACAGTGTGAGGAGCAAATGTGTTTTTTTGTTGAGTTAATATGTTAATAATGTGTTTGTTTGAGGTGTACATTTGTGCAATTTAATATAACTTGGCATGTGCGCTATATTCCAAACACCAGAAGGTTGTGTTTGTTTAGCTAAAGCATATGTTAATATTTTGTTTCAAGTGAAACTCTTTGTGATCCCTCTTCCTTTTAGACTGGTTTGCAAGTCTTGATTGCACAGGCCTACAGCAATGCTATGAGTAGCTGCTTACCTGATCAGCTTTGATAGTAAAGGTGCACTTAGGAATAACAACTTGAACTTCACCAACAGTTCACATCAGCCACACAATGGAGTATGTATATAAAGGCTTAATCTAACGCAAACAGCTCTCAAAGCAGTCCATGACATAGTACATTTAACTCGTTTATTTCAAAAGAGCAGTGCGTGTAGGCACTATTTATCATTCATCACACAAAGTCAGGCCACTTGTTACAGCCAATGTTGGTGACCTGTTTTTGCAGCTTAATGTCACAACCATAAGCACATGAACATACAACACTAGAACAGTTCTGGAAGTAAAATTCCCATTCATAATTAGCTAGCTATTACATGTATCGTTCAATCATAATATAGTGATGTTTCCTGATAAGGCAAAAACGACTAGATAATTAAAAAAAGTTTAGGGTCAGTAGAATTGTGTACTAGAATCATTTTTGAAAGAAATATCTTATGTTCACCAAGGTTGCATTTATTTAATGAAAAAATAAGAGTAAAATCAGTAATATTATGAGATATCTTTACAATTTAAAACTACAATTTTCTATTTTAATACATTTTAAAACGGTATTTATTCCTGTGATGACAAAGCTGAATTTTCAGCATCATTACTCCAGTCTTCAGTGTCACATCATCATTCAGAAATCATTCTAATATACCGATTTGGTGCTCAAGAAACATTTCTTATTAACGCAGTTTAATAAGGTTGTGTGGTTTAATATTTTTGTAGAAACTGTGATACAATTTTTTGGCACAATATATATGCCGTCATTGCATCGTTTTTTTCATTCTGCGTACTGTGAGCTTTTTACATTTGTTTGATTCGCTCCTACCCTCTGTACTCACATACTGCATTTTAATACAGCAGAGTACATAGTAGTTTTAATACAACAATACTGCTGTTCTTATTTACATATTTTTCTTTTTCTATTGTCAAACAACGGAATGAATATGAAATATTGATTAAAACATGGCCCATTAACACCATAGATATGTATACATAGATGCAGGGCTTGACATTAACTTTTTTGCTCACAAGCCACTGTGGCTAGTGGTTTTCCAAAGTTACTCAGCATTTTCACTGGCCACAATTTTGACATTGATACCATGGGGGAAAATCTGCCATGTAGATATTATCTTCTTATTTGGCAGTAGGTATATTAGCCTGCGGGCGGCACAATGGCTCAGTGGGTAGTGGGTAGCACTGTCGCATCACAGCAAGAAGCTGGAAACGTAGAGGGTTTCCTCTGGGTGCTCCGGTTTCCCCCACAATCCAAAAACATGCAGTATAGATGAACTGGAGATGCTAAATTATCCATAAGTGTGAATGTGCGTGTGTGTGTGCGTGTGTGTGTGTGTGTGTGTGAATCCCGAGCCATGAGAGAGATATTATGCTGCTGTCACTTTAAGACCTGAAAAATAACTTCATTTAGAACTGAGAGGCCGCAGATTTTGTGCTCACACCAAAAGTGCCCACACAAAATCTGCGGGAATGAGTCCAATTATGCGCAATACGCACACTTTCAATTTAATGCACCCCTGCTGAAAAAGATCATTTAAAAAAAAATAAAAAAAAATCTTACTCCCCCCAAATTTATGAATGGTAGTGAGTCTTTAGGAGGAGTAAATAATTCATTCCAAGCACACAATCTGTAACCATCTTTTTTTCCCCAATGTTTAAAAACATTTTTACATTGAAATGTTGTAATCATTTTGCATTCATTTTGAAGCTGTGTGACTTGGTTCAAGGCTCTTTATTGAAATTTTTAAATGCCTAAGGAGAAAAATGTAATGAAAAAAAAAAATACTTTCAGAAGTAAGGCCACAGTGAGAGTAGGTGGTCACCATTATGGTTGGTAACCATAACAAATATCAAGTTTCAAGGTTAGCCAGTCATAAAGGAGGTAATTTATACATTGACCCCTTTTGCTATACTATTTAGACTTCTGAGTCATGGTGGAAATGCTAAATATTTTTAATGCAAGAAACTTTAAAATTAAAAAAGCTTTAAAAAAAAAAGGCTTTTAAATTGCTGACATCTAGTTTTACTGAAGGAACACAACATGCATTTGTATTATACTGTATTAAATGATAGGCCTACTGTTTCTAGACGAACAAATGCACCAGGAAATGAAAATAATATCTTGACCCTTGCGTGTGATCTTTCTAAATGAACAATGATTACAAGCAAAACGTGACAGAAGCCCATTACAACTAAAAACTGTTTTCTTTTCATGGCAGCTTACGTCGTAAAACACATACACATAAGCAAGCATGACTTCCCAGTCGCCATTTTAATGCTGCAGGAATGCAAACATTAAC
This sequence comes from Abramis brama, assembly GCF_963993115.1. Taxonomy (NCBI): domain Eukaryota; kingdom Metazoa; phylum Chordata; class Actinopteri; order Cypriniformes; family Leuciscidae; genus Abramis; species Abramis brama. The sequence goes on from NC_139975.1 coordinate 11,815,756, forward strand.
CTGGTCTGACAGTGGAGCTGAACGTTTAAAGCTACTGTTTTATCCACTGTACAAGGGACAGCCCTCTATATATAGAAAAGCTAGAAGTACTGATAAACAGTCCAGACATGAGACAGCAAAACTCAGCGCTGTTATTCACTGCAATAATCAGACTACAGCATTAATAATGAGTGCCGTAATGATCACTAGATGCAGATGGAACGATCAAATAGATGCTTTTGGGTTTCAATGCTGAAAATCTGCAGTCTGAGAGTGACATCTCATCTGAATGATTGCGCTCTCACTGCAGGAAAAACCAAGCAACAACTTATGTGAATGTTACTAAGACAGATCATCTTAAACCAATTCACATTGGATTCAAAACAAACCATTTGCTCAAAATTAGGGTTGGGTACCCAACTCTGTACTTTTAATGGCACCAACCGAATTACGTCAGTACTACCGAGTATCGATTCACATTAAATCAATCTGTGCCAAATTTCAGTACCTGAGAACGCATCTGGGCACAAGAGTAAGACCATTTAAATACGAATCCTGCAAGTTCTGCGTGTCTCTGTGTGAATGAGTGGCGGTTTCATTTACCCCCCACCCCCACACACACACGACGCTCGCGGTGTTTTTCAGCCTCCGCAGTCTCATTATATGAGAACATGAATGCAAAATTATCAAATTTATGTTGTAATTTGAACAGTATAAAGCTCAGTTGTGCCGCATGTTGTTTGACATATAAAAGATCAATTAAATTAATGTTTTATGTCTTCATTTGATTACTTGAAAATTCACAACACAGAATTTGTGGAAAACGAAACATTTCATAGAAAATATATTTTTTTTTTATTACTAAAATGGTTGTTTTTATTAATATTAAAGCATCACAGACAATGGCAGACAGCGACCAAGGCAGCTCTGGCATAATGTCAATAACACTTCTACAAATGAGCTTAGTTGACAGGTGAAACATAGTTTCTTTACAGTTATTGAGGTAAACATGCCTAAATGACATGCCTCAACCCTTCTCAAAATCAGTTAATTTCATTGACACAAGCTGAACTTTTGTGGGCGAGTAAATTAATCACACAATTTTGGTGAACTATCTCTTTAACGTATTCAGCATGTGATTCAGCAGAAATCATATATTAACCACATTACCTTCTCCTACCTCCTCTCTGTCTGCCATACATCACCTTACCAATCACTATGAGTACAAAATGTAACTTGGACATAGTGAACCGTTGTGGCGGCTGGAAAATGGCAACACTTCCTCTTTTGTCAAATACAGCTCACTAGTTTTAATGTGGTACTATATTCGTACAGTTCCTTCCCTGCTCAATCTTCAAAATCTTTTTCAAAATCTTCTTGATCCATCCATCTGTGGCAGTAGTCTGTTCAAGAGCCTTATTAAACTTTCTTTTTTTCCTGACATTAAATATGAGCTCTGTTGTGAAATCTACTGAGATGCATTGCTGCCTACATATTTTTGTGGAATCTGTGATACATTTTTTTCTTTGATGAATAGAATGTTCAAAAGAACAGCCTTTTGTAACAATATAAATGTTAGAACAGTTTGTAACAAATGTCTTTACTGTCAATTTTTATCAATTTAATAGATCCTTGCTCAATAAAAAGTATTTATTTCATGATAATGAACACCACAAACAACTACTAGGTAAAATAATTGATTTAATACACTTAACCATATTTTAATCACTACATTTTAGTATTGAATAAAATAAGTTTTTGTAATCAACACTCTCTTCATCCACCGCCTAGAAATGTTAACCCTGTGTTCACCATGACGGCCTGTTCAACCCTTTATGAAGAAAGAGTAACACTCAGAAGCACAGGTGTGAGTGTGGCTTTACCTGACACGATTATTGCAGAACTTGGTAAACTGGGGCTGATTGAGGAATATTAATCTGGAATCTTCCTGGTCTGCTAGAGAAGTCTTCTCTGAAGTGTCTTCGGTCTTTTCATAACCTGAGACAAAGAAAAGAGGAAAAGATAGAGGAATAAAGTCAAATTCAAAATAAAGGATGCAAAAAAGGAGCATTAGGCTATAATGAAATATCAGCTTTTGTTTTATAAAAGCAATGGCTATTTATACTATAAAAACGCTGAGATCTCCCAGACAGTGAAAACAAATCACCTTTAACAAGATTACATTAAAGATTATGTCTTTACCAAGTGTCAGACTCAGAGAAGCTTAAGACTTGACCTATAACCTCTAGCTGAAACCATTGTGCAGTATGTGGAGTAGCTTAGCTGCCAAGATATAGATGGTCATAACAAAAAAATAATTTAATTTTAAAAAAAATTAAATACATTTATAAAAAAGAATAATACACATTTTTATAAATAAACAATTTTAAATATTACTAAATAAACAATCTACCTGGATATCTGAACTGAGTGATTCTAGTGACGATGATAAACACACATTTATTTGTTTAAGTCATTATCAGGGCTGGTGACAGCCAGTGGAAAAAGAAATGTGTGATATTACAGGCACACTGAGCCCAAGGGAACAGATGAATGAAGGAAGGGCAGCTCAAATTGATTCGCCAGCACGCACGCACGCACGCACAATACTGGTGGCTCAAGTCTATTACAGGCCACACTTTAACTGGCTTAAGAGAATACAATTTGTGGCTTATTTGGAGTATGGAAAAAAACTTGTGGTATCCTTGCAATATACAAACCTATAACTTTACAAGAAACTTGGTTTTGATTCATCTGATGCAAAAAAAAAAAGGATTTAATGGAAGTCAATAACCTGTGGAAATGGCTGGAAATCAACCGTCCACAATTTGGAAAATGACTTAAAAAAAAAAAACCTGGCAAACATCAAAATCCATGGTTCCATATACATCAACAGAAATCAAATCAAATTCAACCAAAAACCAATAGTTCAAATGAAGAAAAAAACTTGTTCTATTTACTTGCCCATTCCAAACACGTAAGCAGCTATTTATAATAAATTTATATAATAATAATAATAATAATCATCATCATCATCATTCATCATAAAGTTTCCTGACATTGTGATAGCCTAAATGTTAACACAACAGCATACAAGTTTGTAAAATAAGGGTGAGTAAATAAAAGCAGTATTTTCCATTTATGGGTGAACTACTCCTGTGCAAAAACAGTCAAAGCAAAAGCAACACGACAGAAACACCCTTATACTCTGTTTTATGAGAACAATTTGAACAAGGTGCATTGAGTAAAACAGTCATTATCTTCAATGGAGGGTGTAAAGTCTAAACATGACTCTGTATCATCAATGGAGTGTGTTAAGTCTAAACATGACAATGCAACAAGAGTTTTATACAAGACACATTTCACCTAAACGGTCTAATAGCTTAAGAGTATTAACACTACACTCCCTTAAATGAGTTTTCCCTTCAAATTGCTATTTTACCAGTTCAATGTACTTGACATGACATGACTGAAGCTGTAAGACTGAATGCTTCACATACTGAACATGTCTGTGGCATCCTAAAGAGGTCAAAGCTAAAAACATTTGAAGGAGTGTGTGTGTGTGTGTGTGTGTGTGTGTGTGTGTGTGTGTGTGTGTGTGTGTGTGTGTGTGTGTGTGTGTGTGTGTGTGTGTGTGTGTGTGTGTGTGTGTGTGTGTGTGTGTGTGTGTGTGTGTGAGTGAGTGAGTGAGTGAGTGAGTGAGAGAGAGAGAGAGAGAGAGAGAGAGAGAGAGAGAGAGAGAGAGAGAGAGAGAGCGCAAAAAGGTGAAAATGAAACTTTAGTCGTAGACACTAAAGAGGTTAAAATAACTATGCTGAAAGTGACAGCCTATAGACAGTGAGGAAGTGAGACGTATAAGTGTAGCTGACGCTGTATGTGTGATTGTGAGTGGGTTTACTTAGCTATAGCTACTTTGGAGAGGAAACTGGTGTCAGAGGTTAGCAACATTTGACAAAACATCCCCATGTGCCCAAAGGGTACATTTTAAATTATTTAAATGAAGTAAATAACATTTTGGTTTTATTCTATCAAAGCTTTGCTACTAGCTTTGCTAAAAAAATATTGTATTTTAGGAAGTAGGTAATACACTGTTCTCCACTGTTTTGGGAAATGGATGAATGTCCAATAGAAAGTGAAAATGCTGTGCAATGCGGACAGACACATGATGTGGAGTAGGATTTTGGACACCAGAGATATACAAATATCTTATAACATTTCCCTTGTCACAGTTAAGGTTGGTTAAGCTTTATCTAGCAATATATTTATGGCTCGGTTGATTATAATCAACTGACTGATTTAAATCAAGCTTCATTTTGTTGAACAACTATTGATCCCAAGTCTATGCGGTTTTCAGTTGATGCATGCACCAAAAATTACTTATAGAGTGCCTGCCATCCAATAAATTGCAATAACTTTTGTGCTTTGCTATTTTCGATATGAAATAAATCTCAGCTTTCTATAAATTCTATAAATTTTATCACTAAATTCAAACATCTAATCATCTCTTCCTCTTACTACTACTAGTTATAGAAGGTTGAAAGATAGAAATTGCATCATGAAAAGTATCATGCCTCATGTAATCAATCAATCAATGTTTCAACTGCGAAAAGACGTCAAAAAAAACAACGCCATATTAATTCACCCACAAACAACAATGGGTCTCATTCACTAATAATTGCATAGATTATTTCGTATTTGTACGCACAGGAGAACTTCTCACGCTTAATTCACAACACATTCGTATGCACATGGATTTGTTCTTAACATCGTTCTGATGTTAGTGAATATGGAGTATTCTAAATGAGCGGCCACATTCACAAGGTTAGTCATTTGCATAAAACACGTCCAAACCATCTCCATTTAAGGGCTTTCCGCACAAGCTTTCATTACAGCCTTTCGTCACTCTCAAACTTCCTGCTGTTTGCAGACGGGTTCTTGCCCAATCCTCGAACAATGCCAAGTGTGCCATTCTCACAATAAACACTGTTTATACAGAGCCAGATTACAGACCTCTCATTAACCAGCTGTATCTTACTCTTTAACTGTATATGATGGAATGTATTAGATGAAATTAAATTGTTTTGTTTAAAAATTGTATTGTATCATTTTATATATGGATCATGTAATACAATTAATGCAACCTACTTCAATATAATTATAGTCGTGTTAGGATGAAATATAACTTAACATGATTATAAGGCCGTAAAGAGCAAGTGCTTTTGAGTACGTGTGGTTTCAGTTGTTCCTATATTTTATTGTAAATTTAGAATGTTTTATTACACAATTTTTGGTGAATCACGATTGGTTCTTAAAATCGTTCGTATGCACATTTCACGCACAAATGTGTATGTACGCACGCTTAGTGAATGAGACACAATGTAAACAATGCCACATTTACCTCATTCAATGTCCATAGCTTGTGGCCAGCTAGAAAAAACATCACTCAAGAGAGGAGTATTTAGAAAAATATGTGTATGCACTATATTACATAGGGTTGGGCATCGACACAAATTTCACATTTAGATTTTGATTCACATTCTAATCTCGATTAAATTTAATCAGTTAATTTGTATATACATCAGGTGCAGTACAATAAAAAAAAAAAAACTCAACTAATGCTGTAAAACTATACAGGAAACCCTGTCAGTTGGTACATTACTATAATATTAATGGTAAAGGTTTCTATCCAACTCGTTTTATTCAAGTTATTATTGTAATTATTATTATTATTATTATTATTATTATTATTATTATTGTTGTTATAAACAGCAATTGAATGCGTTGGACTATTGTTAGCTTTAACCTTCAATATTAATAAGAATAAGATCTAGCTTGACTTCATCTAATACCACACAATGCCCTTCTCAGTGAAACAACTCTCCATGTGTAAACACAACAGCCCCATTCATGACAGTGCCCAATAAATAATTAATAATTGCGCTGATAAATAATGCAGATGGCACACAGTAAATTGGCTACACTCAACTTGGGATCACTGTTGTGCTATGAGGATATGCTTTCAGTACCACCCTTCACTTTTGGCCTCTTGGCCTCAATTAAAAACAAATACGGCCATGATGGTTCACCATCTCAGTCAAGCCGTGTTATAGCACAGCAACTGTCCTGAATCTGACACCGGCAAGTCATTGAGGTTTATAAACTCTGTTGATCAACCTACATGGACTTTACAGGTCTGTGGACAGAGAACAACATCATGAATGCACTGTTTGTTTTTCAACAGCTGGAGGAGTGAAATACTGAGCCTCATCTGAAAGGAATTTAATGAATTTAAGGAGTTAACCTCCATTCCCTTTATAGGCAAAACATTGCTCTGTTTGTTTGAGTATCCTGTCACATCAATATTGTCTCAACCAATGGTGTGATTTTGGGGCAGGAGTCACAGAACTATCCGTTTTTCCGACCAATGGAAGACAGCGGAGTGTACAGGAAACCTGTTTAAAAACAGTCATTATTTTTGCGATTTCATGTTGCTGACGCAAGTGGTGCACAAAATACTTCACATTCATTTAAAACAAACTGCCATCTACTGGTTTCAAAGATTATGTTGTATTTTCTAAACTCTAGGTTAAGGTGCTGTGTGCAACTACACAACATGTAACAGGAAGTAAGCGAACACATAAAAAGAGACACATCACAAAACAAACAGGCTTTTCAGGAAAAAAAAAAAAAAAAAGTTTCCAACAAAATGGTTTGAATTCTCCACTAGTTAGCTGTTCTGAAAATGAAGTTCATGTGGGCTGTCATGTGGGAATCAAATATGATTCATTGTACAGCCATGCTTTTGATTTATCCATCCAAAATTGGCCAAACTCTGTGACATTCCATATTATACAGAACATTTAATATTGACTGGATTCCACGATTTGGTCCGTGTTTTCTAGTCACAGAAATCATTAGGCTCTACATGTTAACTGTAATTTAAAGAGAGCTCCTCAGGTCCATTGAATACATAGCACAAAATATTTTACATACATAAAAATATAAAACACAGCAGTTAGTACTTTAGTATCGTTCTAAACTGCTGCAAGCCATTTTCTAGTTTTATTATTGTGCGAATGTGCGCGAGTATAAGTACTGAACTAGTATTAAACAGATGACTATAACATTAAGATTCATTCAAGAACAATGTATTCATTACTTTTAGGGGGTCCTTGTTTGGGCATCAAAGTTTGAAAATCCCTGGAATCAGTACTTATTGACAGTCAATTCAATTTAAATTCAGTCTGCTTTATTTGATTAGATTTTTTTTTGAATACTTTCAATTATAAACTGCTTGTAGTTTTGGTAAGCTACAGCTTTCCCAACCTTAATATCACAGCAGTGTCAATAACCTGTAAATTTGTGTCACTTTGTCTGAGCTCCAAACTATAAACAGCAGCGAATGATCAGATCACCGGCGCCACCCCCATGGCTGCACAGACAATAAGGGCGGCAGACGGCAACGAAATGAAAGAACAACCAAAACAAACCACGATTGTGTCATGCAGACTCCAAGAGGGGTGCTTTTGGGGGTTATTGCACATATTTACTCTGTTTATTAGAGACATGTAAGACTCAAATGATACAAAAACACTCATCCACATGCTTTTGCACATCCCTTGTTGTTCTGCGTTGTGAGTCAACTGATACGTTCATGATCACATTCTGTCATCTAGCCAGCCGTGACGATAAATAAAAATAACACAGATAGTAAGCGAGCGAGAGAAAAAACAGACGTGAATCATTAATCTGAAAGCCATGATTCACAATATGCATGATGACATGTGCTGAGGGCAGCAGCTGAGGGGGAAGGCTGTAGTGATCAAGGCCAAGGATTTTCAATTAAGCACAAGTACTTAAGGGATTATAAACAGGAGTTAAAAAAAAAGAAAAAAACTGTTTGCTCTTTAGGGCTGAAAGAGTCTGGATCAAACAGGAGGGATTTCCCTGCTGAGATGCAGGGTGCTCTCTGTAGGCGTAGTACAGTGGCCAGTGGAGCGGAATGGATGGAGAGCTGAGGAGATACATGACATACAGCGGCAGAGAGGAAAACGTGAAAACAGGAATTCCGGATGGCACGGACACACGTGGGCTATGAGTCAGGGGTCTAGCGGGTGACCAAAGGCTCTGATCTCAATGCTCTCTCACATTTGGAGGTTGAGGTTTCAGAGTGCAAAGAAAGTAAGGAGGGACTCGGCCCAAGTCTAAGGCAATGTGAGAAGATGTTAAATTGATTACTAAAATTGTTAAATTAATTACTAAAAGGGCCAATTCACAGAAAATAAATAAATAAAAAATTATATATATATATATATATATATATATATATATATATATATATATATATATAAATTATTTTTTATTTTTTTTGTGTTTGGCCATGAATAAAAAACGTTCTCAACTCATTTCGTAGCCACATTTTTAAAATTAATTTCCTTGTTTTAGATAAACAGTGGCCATGTTTGCTTACAGCGTTCTTTTGTTGTGGGTAAATCGTAGCCAACTTGTAATTCATTCCCTCCTTTTAATGGAGATCAATGAAAATGAAGATAAACTAAAAAGTTGTAGGAATGAGTTCATAATTCATAGCCATGATGTCTTGTTTTTTCCTCATCCTGTACGTCATGTTCGGGGCTTTGTACACAATAAATGACCATGGTTTATAATGATTCATTTAAAAAGATGTAAACTCACATATTCAAACTCATGAATCCTGTCCTGACTGAACCCTTGAATCTGTCAGAGCGGTTACTGATTCAACATCTGACTAAACAAACCACAACATTATTAGCCTATGTCATCATTACCAATTAGGGATGGGTATTTCAAGCAAAAATAATATTCGATGATTGCTGGGAATTATTCAATTATTATTCGAAAAATCGCACCCCTCCCCCACATTCTCACCGGTAAAACGGTGTTTGCTCAAATCTTGCTCCGAAATTTCTCTGTATTGTATACGTGTTGTAGCCATTAAAGAAAACACATTCAGTTTCATATTTGTGTTTAAAAAATATAATGTTATTTTGTATTTCATCCATGTTGATTATATGAAAAGTGAACAGCATGAGTAAGATAGGATCATAAGATGCGCAATATATCAGGAGACATATGGAGTGGGTCAGACATGATTCTGACCACTTCATTAAGTTTTGTTTTGTAGAAAACCCTTCTTTAAAGTGAATGTCGTTTTGTTTGAATTGTATCTTAATTTTAATCAATGTTTCATCAACCAATTGCCTGTATTTTATAAATAAGAAGCAATTATAGCAGACAATATAATCAGGACGTGGAGGGGTCGGCGCGATCACTTGCATTGAACGTGAACTGGAGCTCCTCTCATAAATGAACCGAAACTCAGCGTATATCCTAGGCTACTTACCTCACAGACATGAGAAATATATAGAAAGCTTGAAATGTCTACTTTTAAACAAAACAATTAAAAACAAAAAGAAACCGACTACTCTCTGCTTATGTAGGCTAATCCGTGTGAAATGTACATTTCTCTCTATAGGCGATTAGGCGCGTTCACTACCTACTGCGAAGATGGCGAGTTAGCATCATCAACTTCATCTTTGCAGCCGATATTGACACAGAAAACACATGTTTATTAATAAACAATTAAAATGTCTCCTTGCTATATTGGACACATTCATAATCATTACTTTTGCCGGTTCTTTGTGACAGCTGTTAGGTGCGTTATTGGCAGTGTCACCCTCTGGTTACATGAATGCTTCACCACTGCATCAGCACCGAAAACATTTTTTTTTAGACAAAAATCGCCCAACCTATTGGATATTCCATAATTAAATCAACTAATCGAATATTCGAAAATCGTGACTCACCCCTATTACCAATCACACATTTTTGTAAAAATGTTGACGAAAATTGTTTTTCATGACCAATCTGTTTTGTTTGTTTTTTTAACTGAAGCTGAAATAATACTGACATATTTCTGCCAAAGTACCCACACCTAGTGGAAACTTTAATTATCATATGACGCAAACGCATCATCCAGTTATCGTAGTGGTACAGTTCAATAAGGAAATGACTGTCCTGCATCTTGATTACCAAATCTGAAAACGGAAATTTGTTAAGAAGCTTTCAAAGGCTTGTTGCCTGCAAGTTTGTGCGCTCCAAGAATTGAGTGACAATGCACTGGAAAAAGGGATTAAATGGAAACGCATCTGCTTACGTTGATATCCCAGCACAACTCAGTGTGCCAAAGGTTCTTCAGAGCCAAAGATTGACATCCGTTGAGACGGAGATAGGTCTTGACAGCACTAGCCAGTGTTGTCAGTGTTAACTGAAACTACAGCTCATTTTCATTCATTTAAATAAAGCTGAAATAACATAAATTAGATGAAAAAATTTAATTTAAAAAAACTTAGAAATCCTTAAAATGGCTGAAGTACTAAAATTACTAAAAATAAACTAAAAATAAATTAAAGCTTAACAGAAATATTAGAAAAAAAAATCAGAACAAAATTACTAAAACATAACAAATGAAAACTGAAAATATTAAAAATCTAATTCAAATTTAATAAATACTATAATAGTATAGAAATAATACTAAAACAACACTAGCGGAAGCACACGTAGTCCCCAGTGGGACTAAACATGACCAAGAGGAAGCTCCATGTTAAAACAGGAAAGGGCTGGTAAGGTGGCTGGGTAATTAAAGCCACAACAAGCAAAAACAGCATCAAGAGAAGCTTTACGAGCATGGAAATAGCACAGTTGTTATGTAATGGGACCCTTTCTTCCATCCTCTCACCAACTTATTCCAGGACCAGGACTGAAATATATTTTCTATCATGTCTCTAACAAGCTAATAGACATCATATGAAAGTACCCCCTAAATTACCATATCAAATTTCATGTTATTATACCATTTCACTTCTTGTATTCCCCAATTCCTGTGACACTATATTGTTGCTCTCTCTCAGCTATAGATGAAGGTTACTAAAAATAGTCCTCTTTACCCCCCCCCTCAATGTTTTGATCAAAAAGCCACCACACGATCTATGCCCGGCCATCGCGGGTGAGTTACGCAACAGCCCACCCAATGACCGTACAGGATGAGAGGCTTATTGGATTCCCCGAGGCTCAGGAGGAACTCTCCAATAGCACAGGCTTATATAGGTAGCCCAGCTGGAGCCTGAACTTCATCTGGCGTGATACCGGTGCTAATCCTGCTAGTGCTCCAGAAGTGCTGGTTATATGAGGCATGACTGGCCGCTAAACTGCAGCAGATGCTAGCTCCTACAGTGCTAATGTAATCCAACCATGGGAATGAAACGGGACCAAATGATACACACCGTTGCTATTTAGGCTACAACTAATGGACACCATGACGACAATAGCAGCAAACATTAAAATGGCTAGTATAAATTTCACAGGCATTTTAACAGGTGTCCTCTGAATCTGCATGCGAGTCTTAAGGGCTTCCCCTGTTTTACCATCTATTCTTGTTGAGGTGAGATGTAAATAAGCCGCGGGGTGTTGGAAGGGTGAGAATTAGGTCCAATCAGTTCAGTAAAACTACACCTCAATCACCACCCTTGTTTGCGTAGGCACAAAACTGAAAACTAATGCAGCGCAGAGGAAATGTATAAGCTGGAAATTTTTGTCATCTCTTGGCTCGGGCAGAGAGGCCAGGGGTCAAGACTCAACCTGAACACGAGCAGAGACAGCTGGCCCAGCAAATACGACAGCAGGAACTGGAGGTGAGACGAAGGGCACAACAACGGCATGCTGAGGGCAAGTGCCCTTCTTTCCTGTAAACGGTGTCCAAATGAACCCATATCATGGGACATAAAAGCAATAAAAAATACTGAAAGAGCACTTAGGCCTATATAGTGTTGGGGAAGCTACTTCGCTGCTGTAGCTTGACAAGCTATTCCTAACTTAAAGTAGTTAAAATGCAATGACTTGAAAAAGTTTCTACAGCACTACTAAGAAATAGTACATAGATGCTAATTGGGTGTAACATCCCCTTAAATTAAAATTATCATCATCAATTATAAGATTATATAAAATGTATGGCACAAAAACTATTAGGATCATAAAATTGTAATATTTAAAGGAATAAAATAAGTACATTTATACTAAAAAGAACTACAAAAAACCTAAATAGCTATAAATCTTGCTCCAAAAATGAACAACACAGTAGTGTTCATAAAGGTGCCTAAGCAATGAATCAGCAAATCTACTTTTTGAACAAAACTCTGGGGTCAGTATTTATTTATTTTTTGTTGTGGTTTGTTTGTTTTTAAAGAAATTAATACTTCTATTCTGCAATACAGAATCTTACATTGATCAGTAAATACATTTACATTGTTGCAAAATATTTCTATTTTAAATGTTCTTTTGAACTTTCTATTCATTAAAGAATCCTGAAAAAAGTCTGCATGGTTTCTACAAAAATGTTAATCAGCCCATTGGTTTGCAAAATAAATAAGAAATGTTTCAGCATTATCATTTTAAAATATATTAAAATAAAAAACAAAACATTTGATAAATTAATGTTAAAAAAGACACTAAACACTTTAATGGTAGTGTAATTAAAATGAACAAACCATTTGTACAAACCAGTTCTCTAAAGTGTTTGCGAAAATCCATCCACTCAAATGAACCAGTAAATGAAACCGTAAGCAAAATTCCATGAAACACATTTTAAACATTGCTGACACACAATCATAAGTTGCATCTAGTTTTTAGAAATAAAAGTTTTTGCCTTTTTAATTCAAGTTTGAGCAAAAATCTTTTGGAAAACCAAATAAATATTAAATCCAAAATGGATGTTTGAGCTATAATTACGTGCCGGTTCAGTCATCACACTGGAACTGGAAGGTCATGTCAACCACACTGCATTGTTGTCATCTGGCTATTCTATACAAACAGAAGATGTGCATATTTTGCCAAGTACATACTATTTCTTGTTGGAATTCCAAGTGTTATGCCATTTTAACCATTCAGGGTTCATTTTACTAACTTTAATTTGATGGACAACAAGGTTTCTTGTCAAAAGAAATATGGACATTAGGGTTTTTTAATAAAGGATCAGGGTGAATTTACAGAGGATTCTTCAACATCTTTGCCTGGAAATCCAACAACATAGTGAGTCTGCAGATTAAGAGGGCTTCCCATTTGATCCAATGTACTACCACATTAAGGACAAAATCTTGTATAATTAATGACTGCAGTAGGAGCTGGGAGAAAGGAGGGTCGTAAGCTCAGAGTGAGGAGACAGTGACTGATGCCGTGACTGTATTTCACACCCCTACTGAGAAACAAACTGGAGAATGCAGTAAAGGACAATGTCATGGAGACACCACTAAAATTAACCTAAATAAGCCCAAACTCAGTGCAGCAGTTATTAGAACAACCAGAAAGTCCTCCTCTTGCTCAAGAGAATGCGGTGACTTCAATGGTGCAAGAAATCAGTGCAAGAGGAGATTATGGTAGAGCATCAGCTCGGTTGGCTGTAAAGCTGCTTGCACAATACAATGTACTGCTTAAGTTGTATAATACAAAACAATAACACTGGCATGTTGAAAAAAAAAAAAAGTCTGTATCTGTGTATTATTAATACTGCACCGTAATCATAATGGAGCAGAATCAAAATCATTTTGTTGAAACCCTTACTCAGTTCCAGGAGGAGATTCCTGATAAAGTAATCTTGCGTTTCACAGTGCAGAGAGTGGCTTTCATTGTATTCTGCTCCTTCCATTTCACATCTCTTTTCCTCTAGAGACAGTGACGTTCAGGCTCAGTGTCTGACACACATTTCTCTATGTGATCTTCTCGTAGTATTCCCTCGTCGGCGCGCTGCCTCCCTCTGCACTAATTTCATTAACTGCAGGCTAGTCACGCCTCAGCTAAACAGATGCCAACAAACAGTCAGCCAGACACAAGAACAAGCTCCAGATCAGCCTCCTGATACCTCTTACTCTCATCGTTTTACTGAATTTCCTTGCTTTCCATTTCCCCGCTCAACAGATCTGCATTTTGACATTAATATTCTCTTTTCCTATATTTTTATTCTTTTTCTAGTTCTTTTCCATTAATAGTAGGGGTGTAACATGTACACAAAACTGACAGCTCGGTACGTATACCTCGGTTTTGACGTCCAGATTCGGTTCAGTACAGCAGGGGGTGGGGGTTTACTGAACAAATTGTGTCTCTCTTTAAATTAATTCGGTTATAATTAAAAGTTTCCTATGGATAAAAAAAAAAAAGTATCTCTGCTAATGCTGTAAACAATATAGGGATCCCTTATTTGCACAATACTATAAATATTTAAGGTTAACAACAGAGCCCAAACTATTAGCCTAAATTCAGTTGCTATATATTTTTAGATATAATAAATCAACACTCAAATAACAAATTGTATACAAACATGTAAACTGCACATTTTCATGACAGATATTTTAAACATACATTAAATAATCAAGACATAACTAACAGGTTAAGTACAATAGAATGAATATATAGGCTAATATAGAGCATATATTTAGCGAAAGAGTTTCTCTAGCTGACTAACAAGCTGTGGACACTGAATGACTTGCCTGAGGTAAATGTAAAGCTACGTGGGATATTGTTTACAAGCTGTTTTACTGATGTCTTTCCGCTGTTGAAACACTGATTGAGCCATTGCACGAGATATAACATGTTTCAGTTAGTTGTACTGTATCTTTCAACATAACTTCAGATGTTCATTCGTGTTTATTAGGAAGAGTTGATCGTGTTCACTCGCACCCCGCACGCTAAACTGAGACGCCTATATTGTTTGAATGTTGTGATAAAATGGACATAATTTGAAAAATGACACCGTTTCTAATCGAACAAAACGCGGAGTATAGTGCAATTATTGGTGGTGGTTAAGCTACAAAGCTGTGTTCGTCTTGTACACATAAGACACAAAAATTTGCGTAACGAATACGTGTACCGTTTCACCCCTAATTACTATTTAATCAAATGTCAAGGACATAAGGTAAAGTGAGGTTGTTTTTTATTGCGAAAGAATTATATCTCAATATTTTTCAGCATTTTGTCAATATTTAATTAATGTACCTGATGTACATAAATATCATACATGCACGACTTGCTCTTCATTTAAACAAAAAATGAGCTGTTCAAAGAATAAAAACAGAACTGACAAATTCAAACAGCATTTTAGCTTTTTCATCCAGATACTATGAAAACACTTGATGATAACCATGATGGCACTCTCAAACTCATGAGTTGCAACATAGAAAGGATAATGAAATTAATCTACTTTTGGAAAATGAATGTCCAAATAAAAGTTCAATTTAATCCAGTCACAATATTTGCATATTATCATGTATATTATTCAATATATCATCCATCCCTACATCAGCCAACAGGTCTGCTTTGGAGGTCACAGGCAGCCTATGGTTGCCAATGCCATGAATATAAGAAGGAATGAGAACAGGTGTGCCGACAGAGTCACCTCTCTCTGAAAGAAAGGAAGGAGAAATAACAGGAGAAAGAAAGAGAGAGAGAGAGATGACAAACTGTGAGAGACAAAGAGAGTAATAGCAAGTGAAAAAGGAAGCCAATGGGGAGGAAAAGAAAGAGAGTGAGTTAAAAGAGAGCGCGAGAGGGAAGTGTCACCAGAGGGGAAGCCTCCGGGGGCAGGATCAATGGTGGCAGGAGCTGTAATGAGGTTGGAGGGAGGCCAGATTTCAGGATTATTGCTTGTGTCAGCCAACAGACAGCCAGCCAGAACAATGGCACAGGGGTCACGCAATCCAGAGGGGTGCCCGCTGGAGGAAGAGGGGCACAGAGTCCCTATTCTTGACTTGGCACTCTCTGATATGGCCTGAAAGACTATTTGTGTGTGTTAAGAGACTGGCCAAATGCAGTGGGAAAGAAAGATAGCAAAAGGGAGACAAAATGTGTGTCATTCTTCCTTTGGCACACAGAGACATTTCTCTCCGAAAAAAGAGACATTATGTTGATAGCATCACTTCCTGACGGCAATGCCTTATTTTGACAATTCTGTCATGAATGATTTCAAAACTCTTGTATTTAGATATTGGCACACGTTTGCCACATGACAACGTTACTGAAAAACATCATTTGCATTTGATATACAGATGAAAATATAAAAGGTAAATAAAATAAAAATAAAATAAATAAATAAAAAATAAAAAGTAGTCCATCAAACTTGAATGCACAATATTGCTACCATATTGGCTATGGTCAAATATTATGATTTTTATTTATTTGTCAGCATCAGACAATTGATATTGGATTTTTAATTATGTATGCTCGTTTCCCCCATTTTTACATTTAAGTTACCATTGCTATCAACTAATGCTCACTTAAAGTTAAAACAGGCAAACATAGATCCATTACAGTGCAAGTTTCTCGTGCAGACCTATGGCACATGTGCTGACCAACATCATCCTCAAATTACATTTAGAGAAAGCAGCCAATTAAAATGACAATAAGTCATACCGTACATTCACAATGCGTCTTCCATATAGTTTCTGGCCTCTCTTCTGATTTCGCAGCTTTGTTTGTGTGTGTCTGTTGAGAGTGGGTTTGACTTTTGAAGGATTACAGAGGCGCGGCTGTCAACACCAATGATATTAAATGGATGCAGTGGCATTATGACAGAAACAACAGAGAATGCCATTAAAATACATGACCTGTTTGGAGCTCTAATCACTCAAGGCATATAAAAAAAAAGACATATCCTGGCAGGCCGGACAGCTGACAGGGGGGCGAGGCGGCATCTGTTGAATTGAATGACACAAGGCCATGTCTGATCCTGAACATTAAAACACCAACACGAGAGAGAAACAAAGAGAGAGGAGAAAACAGCAAATCCATGGCTTGATGTTGGTAGTTCAGTGCAAGGCGCCATGTATTGATTAAGTCCTCAAGGGTGATGGGCTGAAATCGCTGCTTTTCTATCACTGAAGTCTCCGAGGCTTTTGTAACAGGCTGTGAAATTGGGCTACTAGATAAAAAATATACCCAGAAAACCTGCTTTGAAGGGTTTTTTTTTCTCAGTAAAGAACTACAATGTCTATGATTACTGTAATCTGACACCCCAGACCTCCATGATGACTAGCTTATTTATACAAAGTTTTCAATAATTAGAAGAAACAATTAAGTCTGTGGTCACGTTCACACAGCAGCAGAATACGGTTGTCAGTCCTGTATCAGAGTCCTTCATACGGTTACGTTCACACACAGTTCAGTTATTTACGGGAGTGACAAACGCATTCTATAATCTATAATATTCTAGAAGCTACTCTGCACTGCACAAATGCATGTCTACTGTGTATTGCAGGTTTTCATCAGGTTGTGTGGTGACTTACAACGATGGATATAAGAGGGTTTTAGATCCAATCACTGTTCTCCACCTGTCAGCTGTGTGCCACGCCTACGTGCGACTCAAATGCTCCATACTATACTCCAATATAAACGCTAATGTTGGTTAATAAAGATTTGACAGATTAACTTGTGGCTTGACTGGACTCCTGTTGTGTTAAAAGTAGGGCTGTCAACGTTAACGCAAAAAGTCAGTTTTATCGAGTATCCTCACAAGAGCAGTCTTAAATGATGGATACGTTCACACACGTTCCATCATTTTAAATGAGTTAAATAACGTCTTAAATGAAAGTAAAGAGTTATGAGAGAATGAGAAGCGTGTCAGATACGCGTCTCTGTCAGCAGCTGCAGGTCTTAATTAAAGTGACAACAGCCACTAATTCTATCTTTCAGAATAGGGGGGGCATTTTCATCCATACATCAGTAGCTGTATTAGGAAAAGATTCCATTAAACAAGTATTTAAATTATACTGCATGTTGTTTCTACATTAATTTGGAGATTAACTGTGGAATTTTTACATTTTAAAATATATTAAAAACGTATAATAACGTTAGTGTTTTTAATTGCGATTAATCACAGAAAAAAATGTGTGATTAATCTATGATGATAAATAGCTGATGATACAAGGCAAAAATAAATAAATAAATAATAATACTGAAGTATTGAAACTGTTGCTCAAGTACATTTCACCAGAAACATAATAAACTGACTCTACAGCTCCATCGGCCATTTGGTTAGCAGAAGGGGGCTAAAGCACACAGTAAATGCCAGGTAATCCCGAAGGAAAAGTGACCTGGCTTAAAGTTAATCGGAGTAGAGGACACCAAGATGCTAAGGCTGCTTAATTAGTTAAAGAGACTGTAATTATTTCCCCAAGAAACAGGGATGGTGTAATGAGGACATTTGGTCCAGCCATGTGCTTTAGTACCAAATCTGTCTTGATGTATTCTGCTCAATATGTGCGGATGAATAGGTTAAAATGCCATGAGTATGAATGCATGCATGCTTCCAACATGAATAACATAAATAAATCCATATGACCGTTTCAAATAAGGCATCTCCCACCATCTGCATCATTCATCTAGCCTGGATTAATATTTAATAGCACACGCTATATAATATGCATTCATGAAGCCACATTCTCATCTTGAGAGAATTGAACTGCTCTATGAACAGAGAGCAGAAAATATGACTACATCAGATAGTAACCGCTGATTATGAGCATCCACAGCTGAATTAACTAGGATCAAGTGGAAATGAAGAATCAACTTCCATATCCATCCTAGACCAGCAAGAGCAAGGCGACTGAATAATGATTAAGACCCAGAATCCCTCTCCCCGCTCACTCTGTTCCCTTGAGGCTGAGCTGAAACTAACTAGGACTGTCTGAGGGAAGGGAGGAGGGGCGGGAAAATGAAGGATTAACATGGTGATCAGTAAAGAGAGAGGAAGAGATTCATGAATGATGAAGCATATTTTCATGCAACATGTGTACAATCCATTCATAAAAAAATAAATAAAAAAACAACAATAGACAGGATTCTGTGCGCACACACACAATCCCAACTGACTCTTCAATTCTCATCCAATATTACTTGCTTTTGAACACCAAAAATGTAGCCAAATAATGATCACTACTAATAATAAATTTGCAATTACAAATATTTTAAACCACACATTTAATCTTAACGCAGCATAATCAGGCAAACAAATCGGTGCCTGCAGAACTAGGCTATATGCTGAAAGCTCTGCAGATTTGCATGTTTAAGACATATTTCTTCTATTAATTTATGCTTTCAGCTGCCAATAAATGGGTTGAGCATATTTAAATCCATTTCACAGAATTTCCCACAAAATCAGCACAGGAAAATGGCAAATAAATAAACTTCAAAAATATTTTTTTTTGCCTACAGTGAAAGTCAATGGGGTCCAAAACAGAAACAAACACTTTCATCGTATAGAGAATATATACTACCGTTTACATACACTACCCTACCATGGGTGCACTATCCCTTCAAGTACTGAATGCATGTTTCTGCAAGTTAGTCAATGTCTATATTATTTAGAAAGACTAACTGCACATGGCTTGAACATCTCAAAGTTGCAAACATTTTAACTGCTGAGAAAAGAAAAGCAAGATTTTCTAATTAAAGCTAATGGCAAAAGCACTTTGCAAAAGCAGAAATGGTTAAGACTCTAGAGCATAGGTTTAATTGTGACTTCAACAGGGTTCCCACACCTTGGTTGACTTCAAATTCAAGGACCTTTCAAGGACTTTCCAGTTCCAATACCCTCAAATTCAAGGACTTAATGTGGGGACACATTTGTTGTGTCCAACAACAAACGATGAGGTACCATCGTAGTTTCATGCGCACGTGAGTACCTCATGCGGGAAACACTTAACATAACTCAGGGTTTTTCCTGGCTCAAAATGAGGCGGATGTGGTAAAATCCTATTAATGTATTTTAATAATAAGATAATAAAAATTGTATTTTTTGCAGATCATCATATAGCTTATTGTGTTTCCCACATAGTTTTTGTGGGTATAGCTTGATACCTCTAGGGGGGTACGGGGGCAAGCCCCCCCGTAAGAAAATTTTGTACATTTTAAAGATAAATTCATTAATCTGGTGCACTTTGAGTCACCCAAATCCACTGTTAAAAATAGATAATCCACCCGCAAACCGCCTATATTCTTTGATTTAGATATCTGCATCTGATCATCACATTACAATTATTCAAATTCTCAGTGTTAAGCATGATAGTATGGTAACATATCACACTGAAGTAGGCTGATTTAAAATTAACATTTATTTAAAATAAAAGTTCTTCTTTTGGCAAAATTACATAATTCCTTAATAGCCTAAACAGAGGCTTTACTCCCTTCAAACTTAAATTGTTTAATTTCATTGTTGTTTCAATCTTTCATTACATCACTGTTTGAATACACTACTTTTTTGTACCTTTTATAAAGGGCATTTTTCCCCCTAATTTTATTAAATGTATGATCCATCTTTCATTTCAAATTCTTAAATTTGATCAATATATTCAATTAAAATAATAAGACACTAGGCTGTTACCAATCAAATTAAATAATTTACATTGAAAAATTATAACTGTATTAAATTAGATTATTTTAAATATTTTTGAATATACAAATAAGGAATGTTGGAAAGAATGATACTTTATGAAACTAAACCGCCAGCAGGAGGCGGCAGGCGACAGTCTTAATGAGCGAGTCATCGAGTCATTCATTCAAACGATTCGTTCAAAAGGCTGATTTATTCAGAATGAGGCAGTTTATGAATGGGTAATTGAATCTTTGACTCAACCGATTCTTTCAAAATGCTGAATCATTCAGTAATGCAACAAGTGTTGCTGTGAGATGCGCGATGGTTCTGCGGTGATCTTTGTTTGGAACTATTTTCGCTGCTGAAACAAAAACAGTCAAAAACAGTCATTGCGTCTAAAATGTAAGTGACTTAATTTTAACTATTTGTTTATTGAACTGTTATGAAATCAGTCTCGGTTTCAATCTTGATGGCATTCAGGCAAACAGCTCTCTGGTCGCGTGTAGCCTCGAGGCTATATATTGTTTCTTAACTATAATATGTTATAAAAAACTGCGCGAGCCTCAACAGCGCTACATTGTTACCGTCAGTACATTAGGTAGGCTTATATTATTATCAACTATAGGCTATCAATCACCACTTACTTTAAATGAAATAAAACAGAATCATCCTCATGTTTTCGGTGATTCCCTAGTTATTTTTTATTGTCGAGAGACGGAGGCGGCACAAAATTTGACGGAGGCGGCCGCCTCATAATTCTCTATGCAGGAAAAACCCTAACGTAACGCGTAAATGCGCTTAACTAGTGTAAATCAAGCAAGCTAGTATGCAAAGGCCATGAAGTGTTGGCGAAATAACACAGGGGACTGGAGTGAATTTGGAATTATTTCCAGAAAACTTCTTGCACAAAATAAATTCAAGCACTTTCAAGCACCTGTCTCTATGTATGTTTATTTTCAAAAACTTTCCAGGGCCTTGAAAACATTTTTTCAGATTCACAAACTTTCAAGGATTTCAAGGACCCGTGGGAACCCTGCTTCAACTTCTCCATAACGTCACAGTTTATCACACAGCACCAACACATCTGTGGCTAACAAAAACTTAACACTGCATCCTCCATAATGATTTGCATGGCCATTAAGCCATTACATTTGAGATGACAAACCAATAAAGTCATCATCACAGTATGTGGCTATTTCAAATATGGTTACATACACTGCTTTCATTACTGTGAGTGTAAATTGTCAATACGCCGTGGCTATTTCAGGCCTCTTGAATGAGGGATCACTAGAGGTACTGACAGATCTGACACATCCATCTTCAAATGTGTCAGGGTAAAAATAGCAAACTAGACGCATTGTGAAACACCCTCAGTCTGCTGGGCACAGAAGATGTCTGTCTGACTCTGACACCAACTCTACACCCATTATCTGCACAAATGATGAACACAGCCTAAAGAGGCCAATAATGATCTGAACAATCCCATTAGGGCTGGAACAAACGATTATTTTTAAATCGATTAATCTATCGATTATTTTTTCCGATTAATTGAATAATCTATCATTTATTTTCCTCCCAGTTATTCTATTGATTTTTTTCTGAATAGTTTATTAATCCTTCAGTTAATTTACAGATTAATACGAACCAACAATTTACCAATATATAATAACCGTAACTAATAGATGTATGAACTTTACCCAATAATATCATTTATCATAAAAGGTTTATGCAGTGTAGGCCTAATTAGGAAAGTTGTTTACTATGGCTGCGTTCAGAGTCATTTTTTGGGATTTACAGCAGCCACTGCTTACAAGTATGAATCAGTCAGTAGATTAAAGTACAGCAGCTGCTTGAATATGTTCATTCACTGTATGATCAAACAGCTGAAGACACAACCGCATTCTAACTATAGCAGTAACCACAGCGACAGTATCAAACATGTCCATAAAATCGTGACGTTTTACCACGATTGACATGATCCATTAGATATTTTAAATAACCAACAACAGTGTTAAATGCTTTGTAACTGGTTGCAGAGAATACGTTTGAGCCGCGTGCCTCACAACCACAGGAGCTCGTAAAAAGCAGAACACTAAATGAACGCAGCCGTATTAAGCACAAAATATGGGACTGAAAAACGTATTCTAGTGCTGTGTAAAATTTTACTGTAATAGTCTAAATACTTACGCTGCCGTCTTGTCGTTTTGAGGTAAGAGAGCCCCGGGATGTTTTCTTCTTTTCAGATGCTCCTGCATAAAAGTTGTGCTGCTATATTTTGCCATTTCAGTTTTACAGAGTGCGCAGAGCAGAATCGTATCTCGTTTAAAAAAATGTCCACACTTTAGATTGGGCTCGATATTTTCGAGCCGCCATCATTGGGGAACATAAACAAAGCGACGAATCGACGTATATCAAGCAAATCGACGAACTAACGTAATCGATTATGTTGGCGCGTCATTCCAGCCCTAAATCCCAGGTGCTTTAATAATTCAAACAGGTTGAGTGTGTGTGAATGAGTATGTCAGTTGTTAAATAACATTACTGTGAGATACAGATAGAGATACAATCAGGAGTTGAGACATGAGTCATGACAACAGATTTAACACAGCTCAGCATTACTGTTGCAAGAAAACAGGAATTCATGTTGAAACCAATAATATCAATGTTAAATGTAGCAATATCCATGAATATCCATGTTTCACACTGTATATGTTAATGTTGTGAGGCCTAAATCCAGTTGTAGCATTTAAAACTATTGATTTTACATTTATTCAGACAAAATAATGCAACGTTTTAAAACTGTCCGTTTATCACCTTACGAGTATTGGACAAGGAATATACATGTATCCCTTGTCAGAACAGCATGACATAGCCTAAGTAAGGTAGGGGCGGGCTATCTGTTTGTTCAATCAATGGAAGATGAGGGGATTGTTCTGGGAACGTTTTTGATAGCGGTAATAATTACCGTAACTTCACCTTTAAAAAGCCTGTCTTGTCTAACTAGAGGAAAAAAAGTTGCAGCTGCATTGCAGATACTGGGTGGGCTGGACCATAAAATAAGTTCTTTGGAAAGGAGTTTGATCAGACTATAAAAATAAAAAAAGTCAGACTTTTTCTGGAGGTCCCCAGCAGGTCTGCCCACTCCCATCGGTGTGGGCTTCTCTCTGTGATCTTTGCCTATAATCCAAGAATCGTGCCACCTCCGCTTACCGACCACAACGCAGATAAGGCTGCTTTGGCAAACGTCCCAGCCAGGTCTGGCAAGAGCTCTGACATTCCCAAAGCAAAGAGACACATGGAGGCTGAGGAGGAGGTGGTGAAGATGGAGTAGGAGGGAGGGTGAAACAGGGTATGAGCGGATTGGTCCGATGTTCTGCCAAGGTCCCACCCTGCCCTGCCACGAGCCAGCCTGATGCACTGCAGTGATTACAAAAAGACAACGACAACATGCACACATTGTGCCGCACAGCAAGGTCTGTGAGGAAAGTGAAACCAGAGCAAGCAGCAATAAGAAATACATTTCAAAACGGGTCTCTTGCTTTCATTCAAACTGGTACTGTGTAGGTCATAGGCCTGATCAGACATGCAGGCTTATTGATCGCTCAGTGCTGGGAAATGCTTGCACTGACGAACAGGATACTTTTCAAACACGGTAAATGTGGCAGCAGGAGGCATGACGTTCTCTAAAACCAAGGTTAAAACCAGCCAGCTGCTTTTTAAACTGAAAAATGATGAGAGCTGGTTACTGTCTTACAGATTGCATTTTCACCAGCACTTGTGAAAAGAGTCCAATCAGCCATAGCCGGAGCCTCTTAAATTATTAAAGTAAAGTGTATGGCCACTATTCCATCTGTAGTGATTGCATACGTCTATGACAAATCCAGCATAACAGGATGCATTGCAGAAATGTATACTCTCTCCCAACCTAATTTTCCCCAAGTATCAGAAAGTCAGTGGCACAAGGAAGTGAAATTGTTCAAATGCGGCGACATTCCAATCAGTAAACATTATTTCTGGTCAGCCTTTTGACAGCAAATCAAACTCCGATACATGCGAGCAGTCTGGTTGTTGACAAGGGAGGTCACTGGAAGCATGACATTTTATCCAGGATGCAGACAAACAAGCACGAGAGATAGAGACAAGTCTGATCAATAAACATCAGACAAAGAACATCGCCCTTACACACCTATTCAAATCTCTATTCTTCAAAAACAAATTAAACAAATACATGAGAGAAAGTCTCCGCCATACCCAAATACTGCAGGTGAAGCACATCGGGGCAAGCAACTTGCTGATGCTGATTCATATTCCGTTCACTTCAGTCTTTCCCTTTCGAAGTGCGAGACTGCTGTCCTGCCTTGCAAGACTGACTAAAACACGAGCCAATAGGATTCGAGCGCGAGCTGTTACGGAGCATTTCATTGGTTAGACAGTAGACCTATTGAATAAACACTCCTCATCAATAAACAAGTGTTTTTTAACTGAATGAGATTCCGAGCGGCACTAAACGTCACATTCGTGAATTAACAATAAATACAATGCATTGCCTATTTTACTGTAGTTGTCTTTTTATATAGTTAGATTAGAATGGTTGTACCATTTTACTCAAATTATTATAAAGGTTGCACGTGAACGAATCGGTTAAGTGAATAATTTACTCATAAGATACAAAAGCATCACTCGACTCCACCAATTGGCATAACGTAACCTGCAGAAAAGATCACATGAAATTCAAAAGAATCGAATCACTGTGATGTTTCCTTTAAAGGTCCCATTGCATGGATTATTTTATTATTTTAGAATGTTTCCTGGGGTGCCCTTATAATGTTAGTATGTTTTTATAGATCAAAAGTTGTTATAATTAAGAAATAAAAGGCATATTTCCTAGCCTGATTTTAGCCTCTGATTTGAACGCTCTGTTTGAAGGGGCGTGTCTGCTGTGAGACTTCAGTGTAAACGCCCACTGCTGTGATTGGCTGACATGCTTTCATATGAAATACATGTGGAACTCTCTCGAAAACTTTTACTATTACAGCTATTATACGTTTTTACTATTACAGCTATCGAGATAAACGAATCGTGAGAAGTTTTTTAAGTATTTAGATCTATTCCCATCACATAAAAGGTTGCAGTGATGAGCACTGAGCAGATGACAGCCTGTTGATCGCGTAAATGAAGATCTTATCTTTTTCTGCACTCTCACTAATGATTTCACCAATGCAAACATGAGGCAAGTACAGTAAGAGCTTCGTTGTGCAGTGTAACAGCGTCATTGATTTCATAACGAGTTTTGGCAAGTGTCCAGACTCGCGCTGTGTGATTGACAGCCATAAAGGGAAGATTTTTAGATTCGCCCGTCTGAGCTTTCATTTTCTCAAAAATACCCAGGGCTTGGTTTACACCCATCAAAACGTCTAGCCACTGGGGGACCATAGGCAGGCTAGGGAAACTCATATTAAAGTTAAAAAAACTCATAAAATGAAATTTTCATGCAATGGGACCTTTAAGGTTTCAAAACTCAGGAACTAAAAGCCAAAATCCCCACCACCTGCAGGTATAATTTTGCTATTTTGCTATTTAAAGACATGTGATATTGACATTTGGGCCGGTTTCACAGACAGGGCTTAGATTAAGCCAGGATTAGGCCTTCGTTCAATTAGCGCATTTAGGTAACTTTTATAAACGTGGCTAGACAAAAAAATATTACTGGTGTGCATCTTGACACAAAACAATGGTACTGACATTTTAAGATGTGTCACTGTAAATTGCTTTCAGTTAAAACAGCTCAAACATGCATTTTAGTCTGGGATTAGGCTTAGGCCTTGTCTGTGAAACCAGGGGTTGATGTTGTGAACATGTGGACTAGGAGAGCATCATCATCATTGGAGAATTAAGCAGGACCAGGAAGAAAATGGTAACACACAGATAACTTAGTATGAAAACAGCAACACACAACTAAGCTGACATGACACGCCGTTAAGTTACAAACGAGTACCGGCCCACTTTTTATGACAAACTAAAACACAAATAATAATATAATAACTTTATAATTACACACACACACTCCTGAACTGCCTGCACATTACCCATTACTGTCTTCACCCTATTCATGTCAACAAAAACGTTTGTGAATAAATAATAAAAGCTGATCACAGTCCTAATATTAAATAAACCATATGGGTAAATGTCCCAAGCGACCATTTATGCATCTCACATTCACAAAATGCCGCCACTGCCTTTGAAAGCAAATGTGAAAGAACTTATTTGTAGCCTAGAATCACGCAATGAATCCCAATGCAATCTTCAGTCAGTGCTCTCGCAACAGTTGTCGAGCACGAGAAAGATTGTACACATGTCAAGAAACTCAAGATGACAGATACAGATTGACACAGATCCGCAATAATAAAAACGTGTTTTACCTTCAACACGGGAACGGAGATCCGACATAGTTCTCTGAACGGGCGGCATCGGTCCACCTGTCAACTAAACGCTTAAAACTCCGCGTTGCGTTTCTCTCTTCAACCGTCTAAGGATTTTAAGCGCCGGTGACAGTAAACAAAGTAGCTTTCCCCCACTCCCGTGGCCGGTAACCATTTATTTAGGGTTATAATTCATGTTGTTGTTGATGAACAGCGGCAGTTCCGCACTCGATAACACGCTCCAGCATCAGCGCGCGGAGCTGAACGCGAAATCTCTCCAGCACGAGCAAGAATCGATAAGCGCTTGAAACACTGAATGTGAGCGAGCTCTGCCGCCTCACAAATTGGACCGTGCCAACTAAGAGCGCAGAGGGGGGTCGAGTCGAAATAACGCATGCAATCTGGTCGTTCTCACTCTGAAAACCATAAATGTCATACATAAATAATATTTCCTAAATACCAAGTAAAAGCATGTCTCGATATATACAGAATATGATTTGTACCATGCTAAATAAAAACTGGACCAAAATACTGTCCCCTAATATGATCTCAGTGTGGAAAGGTCTTCAGGAGATTCCCTGCTGCAGTTACTCTCATTGTTTCGAAGGGGGATTGCAGAGACAATGACAGCCCACTATTTCTTTATTTTAGGCCCTGAAGCAATCACGACTCTGCAATTGCCTCCCATATTACCCTTCAGCCGGAAAACATTATGGGTTTGCTGCTGATATGCTGAGGGTTTGCTCTCAACAAGCCACATGTTGATGTGCACAATTCTCCATTCCTGTTTCTTCCTGTTCCTCAGGCCTACTGGTTTTGATAATATTGCCGTTGTTATGGTTAAATGAATAAAATAAAATGAATAAATAAAGAACACAACTCAAATGGTTAAAACATTTTAAAACATATTTTCTGTCACTGCCTAAATATCTGAATAAGGCATCCATTGAGTGTTATCTCAATATATTTTATTTTATTGCAGACATTATTTTGTATTGATAATACAAGATATATGAAATTTCAACCCACAAATAATAAAAGATAAAATGAACAAATAATTGTCCCTTTTTCAAAAGGTTTTTGGGCTTTCTCTCAAACATCCACCCGCCTGCACAGATTTTGGTCTATTGCTCCTGAGGTTGCCTAGCAACAGTGACAAGATGCCTGCCTCTTTGATTATGTTTGCTGTGGTTTTATCTTTGAGCACATATCAGTCTAAATAATGACTCATCCTCTCAAAAATGATCAGAAGAAAATGTTTTTTATTGTTCCCTTTTTAAATGAACATTTCACCTCAACATGCCATTTACTTCCCCTTAAATTTCTCTCATTAATTTTATGTATGACTTCAGAAGACAGAGTAGCCTACAAGTCATATGAATGATTTGGTTACACTTTATTTTAAGGTGTCATTGTTACAGTGTAATTATATATTTAAGTACTGAGTAATAATAATTAACTAAGGGTAGGATTAGGTTTTGCTTAAGGGTTAATATAATTATGAATAATTAACTCTTATTACTATATGGTAAGTACATGTAACATTATGTAACACTGTAAAATAAAGTGTTACCAATGATTTTATTGTACTTTTATTGTGCTTTCCTTTGTTTGAGGAAAGGATGACAGAACTGTCATTTTATTGTATTGTCAGAATTGACGTAAAAAACTATTGTTGGTTTAACTTAAAAAAGTAAGTTACCTGGTTGCCTTAAACTTTTTAGTTCATTGAAATGAAAAATTTGTGTTAATACAATGGAGATTGGTTTAATAAATAGAAACTCAAATTATATTATTTTTCTATTCATATCTATCTATCTTTTTTTTATTTGATCTTTTTATCTATTTTTAGATGGCTAAATGCCATATCCATAAATGGCAATTCTCAGGAAAGAAAGCATGTTTTAAAAAATAAAAATGCAAGAAAACACACACACACACACACACTGAATCAATCTTGCCATTAAAAAACAGTAATTTAGATTGTACAGGCATGCATCTCCTTTCATGTCTTTCCGTAATATTCCCCCAGCAAATTTGTTTTCTTTTTTTCTTTTTTTTAACTGTTTATGTTATATGGTTAATGCACTTGTTATTCAATTAAATGAAGGGGAAAAAACACTACCCACAAAAGCAGTTCAACCCATTAAATCATCATGACTCATTCATATGTCCTGCATGCACTAAAGTTCAAGCCGCGCAGTGACATCTTATTCTCCCGTAACCGGGCCTGGAATCATCTGTGCTCAAAGCAGTGGTCAGAGGCCATCTCTGTGATAAATGAGCCCATGAGCCATCCGAACACTCTCCTGTCAGGCCACACAAGATCTGCACTCACTGCAGGCTATGAGTGTCATCTACACTTATTGACAATTTCTCACTGCATGGACCATTCAATATTCAAAGGAATGCTCATGTATGTATTTATGAATAGCATGTTGATTTTTTGGGGGGAGAATGTCTGAGTTGAGAAAGAAATGATACTTTTAAATGGATGGCATCAATATATGAGTTTGAGATGGACTGGACAAGAATAGGACTCATGAAAGTACCAAGAGCAATGCCTGTCAGTCAACAGTCGGGTGTCACCATCTGTCCAGACAGCGCTGGCAAGCAACCTATCAGCCGATTCAAAGAAAGGCCCCTTGGAATTGATGGATCTTCTAACAATAGCTGAGGATTCTGAGACATTAAAGCCTGGGTGAAAAAAGACAGCATGCCTAACAGATATTGATTTTGGAATCTAATTAGAATTAAAAACACAGTGCATGTTTATTTTGCTCATAAGAATGCACGTTGTGGCGTAAGGTATTTTATGTTGTCTAGAAGAGACTGTCTAAATAAAATATAGCAAATAAATTAATTTTAATTAATGAAGGTACATTCATTAAATTGCTTATGTTGTGCTGGTCAGTATACAGCTGTAGTCTTGGGGTGCGTCTCAACCAGCTCCATATAGCTTCCTAGGTCGTGAACCATATCGTGTACACAAATTTGGGCACTGGTAGCCTATACCTTAAGGATATTAAGGACCCTGGCTCACTAAACATTGGGACAATTGATGACTCTATTTGGCGACATGACAACGTCCTCGTACAGTACTTCACTAGTCCACTGGTATTTATAAACAACAGCAGAACTGATATGTTTTTGACATTATTTGTTATTATATGATAAATACGTTGCTTGTTACGTAGGCTATACATGCAACATTTTTTAGCCGTAGAATACATAATAAATGTTAGCTAGATTATGTTCATTAACTGTCTAGTGATGTTCAGTATGTTTATGCTGAAAAAGAATTAAATAATGGTTTGTATTTTTTTATATTTTTTTTTAACTATCGAGTGTCACTGGCTGCATCTGAAATCGCATTCTTCCCTACTATAAAGTAGCCGAAAAACTGTGTGTGACAAAAGTCAGAATTCACAGGACGCAAAAAGTACCCGGATGACCTACTTCTTCCGGGGAGATTGTGAAGTGTACATGCGATGGACACTACTATACTATCCCATGAGGCCACGGGAGAGGATTTATAAATTCTACCTGATTTAACATTATAAAAGAGATTATTATAAAAACATTATAAATTAATGTATTTAGGTCGATTTAGTAAACAGTTTATAAAACAGTTCAAATTCAGCAACCATTTTCAGTTTATGTCACATGCCTGTCCTGTCTTGTGCTGCACATGGGTGTTTTGTTATTTTGGGCCATGTGCTCGTGTCTATTGTCTAGCCCCTCCCATCTTGTTATTTGATTATTGTTTAATTTGTCCCACCTGTCTTTCTCGTTACCCTCCTTTGTTTGTTCCCCTATTTAGCCTCCTTGTGTTTGTAGTCTTGTGCTGGTTCGTTTGTCCGAGTTACCTGTTCCTGGTGTTTCCTTCCCGCTGGCTATCTGTGTCTTGAGTTTTGTACTTTGTCTGTTAGTGTCTAATAAATCTCCTCTGCATTTGAATCCCCGTCTCTCGTTCACTGTTCCATGACAGTTTACCATTGTTTTTAATGTAGTATGTAGTTTTCACCTGGTCATGTGATCTCAGTATGATGGCTTCCTCGACTTCCTTGAGTCAGCCCAGCGTCATTTGAAATCAGGCAGCTTTTATTAGGCTAATGACTGGATTTTTCTACATATATGAATGCACATGCTGATTACAAATATATTTTTCAAAAATATTATGCATTCATTTATGTGTAAAACAAAATATGAGGAAAAATACTGAGTGCAACTTGAGGAATGAGGAAACAATCTGGGCGCGGCGCGTTTCCCATTAGCACCAATAGTCTCGATCAACTTGGCTCCCAATGCTTTTAAGAAACCCAACCCAGCCCTGACCTAGATTGTAGCAATTGATTGATCAGTAAGATCAGACTCTGCCCCCTGCTGGTGTAGGACTTGTAGTGAAAGATTGAACCCTCACATTTTGAATTGCCTGAGAGCACCTTTTCAATTATACAAGTATTAAACCATATTTAGGCCTACAACTTATCAGTCATACAATTCAATAATCCTCTTAAAAATCCTGAGCCACAGGTTTTGAATTTGACTGTTAAGCTCTGAAGCTCGTTTATTTTGTTTGTTAAACCATATGTATAAATCACATCAAATGCTCTATTGAATGGGATTTAAGGCAAAATAAGTTTCTGTAAAAAACATGGACTTATATTAATCTGCATTGTTCTTAAAAATGATGAGGTGGTTGGGTCAATCATCTCTGTGACTCATGGTGATCCTTGACTTAATCACGCTTGGTGTGATGGCGATGACAGCAGTGTTGAAAACAGAGTTATATAACATTTTTTTTAAGCTCTTAGAAAAAGTGCAAAGTAGAATTTCCCTGATTTTAACACTACTGAGGCATTTATCATAGATAATAATAAAAAAAACCTAAACATACATTTTTCACCATTATCAAACAATGAAAGACAAACATCATTTAAAAATAAAAAACAAAAAAAACTAATTTTATAATGCTTCCTTTAAAACTACTGTATAGCCTATATACTGTATATATATATATATATATATATATATATATAACATTTTATCCTTTCTCTATTGAAGAATCCCCAAAACAAGATACTTTCCTATACACATGGATTTCTTCAAGAACGTTCTTGTGTCAGTGTCCTGATCTTGAAGCATCAAACTTCATACATCAAACCCAACCGCTAACCATAACCAGCCTGACTGGTTAGCAATGTTAGCCATATCAACAAGGATGTTGATTCAGGAACATTAAGAATAGACATGGGTGAGCCTTGAGCACTGATCACTGACACTGACAATCACAAACTCTGACATGACATCATTTAGTGAGAGATCAGTGAGTGAAAGATGCCTGGGAACAGACAAAACTGACACTGACTTCACAGAGAAAACCCTGAACTGGAGATGAGAGAGGAGCATAATGAGGGCGGATTTAAATGATCATGGGCAGAGCTACTTTAGATGAGCTCTCCAGGTCATGGTTCACCATATAGTCTTGAGGAAATTGAAAAAGCCCATGAATAAAACGTATGCCTCTGTCTGAGTATATTGGCATGTGGTTGGAAACGGATGATATATTGAACTTCAAAGTGAAATG
The DNA here is from genome assembly GCF_963993115.1 of Abramis brama. NCBI lineage: Eukaryota > Metazoa > Chordata > Actinopteri > Cypriniformes > Leuciscidae > Abramis > Abramis brama. The sequence goes on from NC_139975.1 coordinate 11,848,193, forward strand.
TAGCCCAATATTCATCAGGAACCAGCAAATCACTTCATGAATATACAGGCAGGAACTCACTGGATGATTCTAAATTATGCTGAGACTTTGTTTTAAGCTGTTTGGTTCTTCTCATGCTACCATTTGAAATGCAAAGCACATCTCATCTGACTGTGTTTAACTCAGATAACTCCTTTAGGGAGTGGCTGAGAGACTTCTTGAGAACAGACAGATACAGCATGATAAATGAGAAGGCACAAAGAGGCCCCTGCAAGAGGTTTGTCTGTCATTTGCCATAATGGCTTCTTAAAGCCAACTTCATAAAATAACTTATTTGTAATCTTATATGATGCTTCAGTAAGAATATGACATTTAAAAGGTGTAACTAAAATAATCTGCCTTTAAAATGATCAGATCCATGAAAATGCTTCTTTCCTGTGTTGATGTTTTTTTTGTTGAAACACATTCAACATATTCAGTCTTTGAGCCAATAGTGTTACATTACAGTCACAAACTATGATTTCATATACTTGCTTGTCAGTTGCCTACATTAAAAACACTACCGTTCAAAAGTTTGGGGTCAGTAAGATTTTATTTTTTAAATTAAAATTAAACTTTTATTCAGGAAGAATACATTCATTTCATCAAATGTGACAATAAAGACATCTATAATGTTACAAAAGATTTATGTTTCAAATAAATGCTGTTCTTTTCAACTTTCTATTCATCAAAGAATCCTGAAAAAAAGAATCTTGTTAAAAAAAATATTGTATCAATATTTCACAATATCGCTGTTTTGACTCTACGATTGATCAAATAAATACAACATTGACATAAAAAAAAAAAATCTTACTGGCCCCAAACTTTTGAACGGAAGTGTATATTCTAGCTAGTAAAGTAAAAGTAAGTAATAAGAAAAAAATTATTCACCAAAGTCAATTTAGTAGCCAAATTATATTTGATATTTGAATTCCTAAGCTGCTATGACTTAATACTGTCACAAACTGCTCTGAGACATGAAGGTTGAGGATCCAAATGCAGTTTATTTTGAAAGGGTAATCCAAAAACATAATCCAAAGTACAGACAAGGTCAAACACAGGCAGGCAGTCCATACAAACAAACACAACAAAAAGACGAGACACAGGCAAAAAGGGGAATCCAAGAAACAGGCAAAGATCAAAAACCAAGAACAGAGAGAATGCTTGGGATTGCAGTGTAACACTAAACAAGACTTCGCAGGGAATGACAGAAAGAACCAGGCTTATATAGGGTGAGTAAACAAGATGATGAGACACAGGTGAATGTGATCATGGCTGATTAGGCTTGGTAAAGGATTATGAGGAATGGAGTCTGTGGATGTGTGGTGATTGTCCGGGTTGGAGTGCTCTCTGATAGTAATTCCGGGCACTCTCACTGGTGATCGTTACAAATACGTAATGACATAACAAATTTTTATGTAATTTTTATTCTTATTTTTCTAATTTATTTGTTCTCTAAATATTCCACCTACTTATGCTTTGTGCTATATTAATTTGCCAATAAATTAATGAAAGTATAAATATATTCGGCTGCATGTGGTATTGGGGGAGAAGGATTTTCATTAGAGAGCATTTGATTGGACAAATCTGTATAATACTCTTGAAGGAAAAGTAAAATCTTGTCAGTTTACACAAATATGACTTCAAAAGTAATAGATAAAAACAAGCCACAAATCTTTAACATAAAAAATGATTTAAAAAAACTTTGCTATATTTGAAATTTTTATTTCTTGAAAAATGCTCACTTAAAAAGGCCTTTTCTCTAGTACAGAAAATATATTGCATTTTCATCAACTGTGACACAAGGTGTGAGTCGGCCTAGCGCTCTGGCACACAATGTGGCTCGGCCCACTTGTGCAGTGCTGTAGTAGTCAGTCACACAGCAGCTGCAATGCTTCCTGCAGCCCCCACTGGAGGGCGGATGGGTGCAAAAATGCCAGCCAATGACAGCTGAGCTCCATTTCCCCTCATGCTCAAGCACAGCAGGTGTTTGCATGCAGACCGAGCGCAATCTTCTAAGTGGCATGAAACTGCAGTGCATTAAGAAGCTCAGAGATCCATTGGGAACCACAGTAGATAATTAGATATAAAAAGTCTCTCCATCGTGCTGGCAAGCAATCATAAAAGATTTACCAGAACTTCTAGCTGGTGAAACCTTACAGAGCAAATCAATGTACCTCTCAAATTATATGTATGCATTTGCTGTCTCAACTAACAAACATAATACAATTTTTAAAGAGAATGTTCAACCAAAACTGAGAATTCTGTCATCAAGTCAAACCTGTATGATTCTTTGATTACACTTTAGTTTAGGGTCCAATTTTCACTATTAAGGTGGCTTATCAGTATGCATATTACTAGGATATTGGCTACTTATTAGTACAGCACATACTGTATAATTGACTTAAGCATGACCTTATTCTATATCCTTTAATCCTACCCAATACCTAAATGTAACAACTACCTTACTAACTATTAATAAGCAGTAATTGAGAGTTTATTGAGGCAAAAGTTGTAGTTAATAGTAATTGAATAGTGAGATTAATTGAATAGTGATCTAAAGTGTGACTGATTCTTTCTACTGTAGAACTTTTTTTTGTCCATACAGTGAAAGCCAAAGTTGTTTTGGACTTACCGGTTTAAAACGACATGAGATTTTTTTCTTTACACCTAAAGGTCACAAAGACAGGCATACTTTTGGTCTATGAGTCAAGGCTATTCATTGTCAAAAAGAGACAAATCTATGGCATGATAAATTATTTAAAAAGACTATCAGTTTCTTCATGGTCGGTTTTCTCAGTAACCATGGCAAGGCCACATGCATTATTAACATGTACAGGAACACTGGTGGTGAAGCTGACGGTAACTCACAGATCTGCTTCTTTCCAGGTCTGCTCGCTGTGCCTGGGCTCCAGGGGACATCATGGAGCAATACCGGGGCTAATTATATTCATCCACCCATGAATCCGAGGGAATGAAATGGCTTTTTCTTTTTGGACCATGTAAGTCGACGCAATGGAGGAGGCTTTGTTGACACCGGAGGATGGGAAGAGGCAGAAGAGGGTGAGATTCCGGGTGGCCTCAGGGAACAGCGGGCGGGTTTTGAAAGAGATGTTTAAGGATGAAGGGCCATCGGATTCCCTGGATTCAGACTGCACCAGCTGCTCCGAGGCAGACCGGGCCAGCACTCCGTCCACTAGCGGGGAGGCGAACGGACACTTGTGTGGATTCTTGGGCTCGGAGCTGGATGACAGCGGAAGTGAGCCCGATGACTTGCTGATGTTTGCAGGGGGAAGAGACAAAGTGTTGGGTACCAAACGAGTGAATATCCTCAGTAAAAATGGAACGGTTCGAGGAGTCAAGCACAAAGTCAGTGCTGGCCAAATACGCTTTAATAACTTGGCTAAAAACAATGGGGTAAGTCATAGAGGGTCAGCTTTCTCAAGCATCTCTAAAATCTTTAATCCCTGACTGTGGACGTCAATGCACGTTAAACGGCTAACATTATCAGACTGTTGACGGCTGCTCAAAAGCTTTCAAGAATTGTTTCTTGTGTCCTTAACAGGGTCAGAAACTCTTTCCTCAGCCGCTATTGGTTACTTCTCTCAGGTTTTAGCCAGACAAACAAGCTGTCCCACTGAGCAAGATCACTGTACGATTAAAGATTAATGATGCATTTCTTTAAGTGTTTTGGCTAAGTTAATCATCTTAATGTATTCTCTGGACCTATGCTTTGTTGTTTAGCACTAAAACAGTTGCTGAAAGCATAAGTCATTAAGTCATCTATATCATTTTTAACAGGGGGTAAACATGGATTTTCATAAACTCAATGAAAACTACATATACCCCCAGTTTCACAGACAAGGCATGTGGACTAAAATGCATATTTGAGCTGTTTTAACTGAGAGCAACTTGCACAGATTCATCTTAAAATATGTCAGTGCTATTGTTTTTTCTCAAGATGCACACCAGTGCTGCTTTTTTCTAAGGCAAGTTTATAAAAGCTACTTAAACGTCCTAATTAAAGCATTGGTAAATTTAGTTTCTTTACTTTTAATGAAGAGGATTGCGTGTTCAGCGTCTGCGACTTACTTTCAGTTTTATTTGCGCGGTGGCTTGATGAAGAGATGCTCAGCTGCTCATTTGCGCGCTGTCATACAACACGTCATATAGCCTATAACACGCTTTATTTTTAGCATTGTTGGGAGGAGTAAATTTGTGGTTTCAACAACCAGATGCATGCCATTTAGACTTGTTCAGTTTTGTCTGGAACGCATCTCAGACCACCTCCTGAAGTGAGCGATCGGATTTAAATCCATCTCAAATGTGTTTTGGAGGGCATTTACACCAGGGCCCGTATGTATAAAACTTCACAGAAATGCTCTTAAGAATAGTCTTATAAGTGTCAGAAAATTCTTAGCAAAAATTAGGACTTGTCTAAGACTAGGAAATGTTTTTAAAGCAGCAAAAAGCAACTTTTCAGCAAAGTCTAGACTGATTCTTAAGTGCTGACTGAAGTGGCAGTTAAGTGTTGTCAACCAATGATGTCAACCCAAAATGGCTGCCCTGCCATACAGACAGTATTGGCCAAAAGTGTTGACCAACCTATAGGAAAATGGACATCTTCACCCTTTATCCAAATATTATTAAAAATGTGTTAAAGATTTTGTAAGCATACTGCGTTTTATTTGTGATAATGCAAAGAAACATGCAAAATGCTGTTCATGCTGTTGGTGTGGTTAGTGCCACAATAGTGCTATTTAAACCTCTGGGGCTGTATAAAAAATAGTAAAAATAGTAAAAAAAAAAAAATGTTTTAAGCATGTAAAAATTCTAAGAATATAAATATATTCTAAGAATATAAAGGCTGATTCAGCGGTTGAGAGCGGCCATTTTGGGTTGACGTCATTGTTGTCCTTAGCTTGCAACACTTAAGTGCCACCTCAGTCAGCACATAAGAATCAGTCTTAGACTTTGCTGAAAGTTGCTTTTAGCTTCTTTATAAAGCTACCTACTTTTTACTAACAACTTTTTGACACTGAAGTCAAAGCTTAAGACTATTCTTACGAGCATTGAGAAGTTTTATACATACGGGCCCTGGTCATTTCATGTGTAAACAGGCCCTAAGTGTCCTGTCCAAATGCATTGGAGACACTGCATTTTCTTCTCCTGCAACACTGAATCTTTGTTTACCAAAGCAGCTAAAGCACATCACCACCTTTGTCTGATATAGTAAAATGTGTAAACGATTTATGAGCTGCTATTTGATGTCAGATAAGGATGGTAAAAATCAGAAGTGTGATAATATCTTTCATATGCGCTGTAGATCAAAGTACACTATAAATTGCATCACTGCAGGTTTTATTGGCACTTCATGCTTTAATCTTAACACATGCTTGACTTACAATGCTACTGTATTTGCTCTATGCTTGTAATAGTGTTGTTATTGGAATTTGAGAACTAGTAAAAGCTGCTTGTAAGATCATATCAGCCAAACACAACGTTGCACAAGGCAGTGCAGGTCCATCCTCACTTTAAAATGTGTGAAGGTTGAGTCTATTTTTGTTCTTTGCAAAGAAAAAAACCCCCCAGCTGCACACTTCATGGAAGCTGCTCTTCTAAGAAAGAATGCTGAAGGTCAGTCTCAGGAACAGTGACTCACAAAATCAATAGATGCTGTTCAACTGCTGCCTCATGTTACCTGCAAAAAGCTGCTGAAAATCTTGTACACACAATTACTGTTCAATTGCAGTTAGAACTGCGCTTTAAAGATATTGAACTGATCTATTCTTTTAATTCTGAATGTTTTGTTGCAAATTCCTTTGCTCACTCTTGGAATCAATGAGATGTGATTGATTACTTTGAGAGAGAGAGAGAGACTCTTGTCTAACACCAGACTTCTATGTTTTCTTTCTCTCAGCCAGAACTGACTCTAGAGTTCGGGCGAATTGTAATCTACACCACCAGTTTTCGAGTGGTCAGGACTACATTTGAGCGATGCGAGCTGGTCCGAAAGATCTTTCAGAACCACAGGGTGAAGTTCATAGAGAAGAACATCGCTTTAGACAGTGAATACGGAAAGGAACTGGAGACACGCTGCAAACGAGTGGGTGAACCTCCCTCTCTGCCTGTGGTCTTCATTGATGGACACTACCTAGGGGTCAGTGTTCAAACTATTCATACTGAACATCATTATGCTAATGTATGAACTCTGAATAATGATTTGCATATGTTTTGCACGTCCAGGGTGCAGAGAAAATACTTGCAATGAATGAATTAGGGGAGCTTCAGGATCTCCTCACCAAAATTGAGGTACATATTGATATTTTACACTAAAATATATTTTCTAAAAGGGACTTTCTGCAGAGAAGAACCATTTTGGGTTAACAGTTCTTAAAATAACCATTTCCCCCCTTAAAAATAAAGTTTTTTTATTGGCATCTACGGTTCCATGAAGAACCTTTCCATTCAAAGTTATTTAGATTATTAAAATGTTCCTCACACTAAGAAAACTGTTCACTGAAAAACATTTCAATAATCAGAAGAACACTTTTCCACTCTAAAGAACCTTTTGTGCATTTAAAAGGTTCCATGGATGTTAAAGGTTCAACCATAAATTTCAATAAAGAACCATTTTTTTTAAGTGTAGTATAGACCAATAGCCTATTATTAAATATATATTTTTACATAAGAAAGACATTGGTTCTAATTGCTCAAGTAAAGCCAAATCTGGTTTATTGCCATAGTTTATTCTGTCAAGGAAAACAGAACCACTTATGAGAGGAAAGGTTTATTATTGCTGGTCATATCTCTTGACACATACACTGTAAATATATCAGTGATTAATATTATTTGCATTACATTTTCTACACATGCATACATACATTTAAATACTTTTCTATATGCTATTCTCAAACAAATAGTGTCAATAATTACAAACACTTTTTAATAAAATAAAATAAAACATACAGTGCAGAGTAGCCCAAAATATAATAGATAAATTCAAGCTTGTAGTCGTCTTATTCTATAATATATAAATAAAGCGTCACTCAGATTGTATCATAAAGGGAATCTGCCCACGGGTCCATTGTTTAATTCAAATTCATTTCTCTCTGTCCAATCGTAGAGGGTTCAGCACCCCGACACATGCCAGACGTGTGGGGGATTTGCCTTTGTCCCGTGCCCTATGTGCCATGGCAGCAAAATGTCTGTGTTTCGCAACTGCTTCACCGACTCCTTCAAAGCCCTGAAGTGCACAGCGTGCAATGAGAACGGCCTCCAGCCCTGCTCCAGCTGTTCTCACTGAGGTCCTCTTCAAGTGCCTGCAACCCCTTCCCAACACCATCTCCACTCCCATAAGCCATGTGTAAAACAAGAGATGCAGAAAGAACTGCTATTTGTGAATAAAACATTTTTTTTTTTTAGAAAACTTAATTTGTGTCTACCATATTTGTTATTTGATAATGATTATTTATTACAGCATAGGCTTTTTTTCACATGCCAACAGATGTCTGGCAACATTACTCAATCCAACAGCATGGACCCTGTCTGTCGCTGTAAATAAATATAGCAATTAAGTAAATTAACTACTGGTTCAGAGAGGCATATCATCTTTCTGAGCCATGTGATCCCAGCATGAACCAAAATTCAAAGCATTATCTGGTAAACATCAAAACGAATGATGCTGTTCCCCACTGAGAAAAGATCAGGAGTGACAAAAAAAGACCACGTGATAATAGATATTAGTATACGGTATATTTAATTATTCAAACTTATGCAGGAATCAAATTGCAAGACATTGAAACAGGATGACCTAATGTCTGTATACGAATATCGCTTTTCAGTTCAATTACAGGGCTGATTAAACAAAGCTTCAAATCTATTAATAATTAAAAGAAGTGTAAATCTCAATGATACAAAATAAACACCAATAAATATACTCGAGGTTGGCAGAAATCCTTCATAAACAGCCGGGCTGACGTGGAAGTGTGTCTCTGTGCTTTCATAGCCCTGTACAATGCTGCTTGATTCTGGGTCTACAAGGCAGCATTGTAAAGAGGCTCAAAGCTCAGAGTAAACCATCTGTGCGTGATGTCTACTGAGGGTACAATAAAACCACTGGCTGTCTCTCAAAATATAGCGAGCAAGAGCAGCATTTTTGGACACCATTGTATGAGCATCATAAGATGGCTCATAATGTGGGTATGATGCCCCTAATGCTGTCTAGGTAGACAGCTCGTTAGGTATTCCAGACACAGCCAGTGTCACATTAAGGTTAGCCGAATGACAATAATGAAAGGTAAAATAACAGATAAATATAGCGTGATGTTTTCATTCATTACTACCTACTGAATTAATAAAGGAGGAGGACCTGGCCATCAAGACAAGACCGATAGCGCCCCCTATTGTTATGTTTGCTACGACAAACATCAATAACAATAGAAAAATTCACACGAATATCAAATATCGACAGTCGATAAACAATTCAAAAGCTGCAAGCGTGCGGAAACGGGATATATAACAGTTAAACTCAAACAATGAAAGAATACTGAAACAATATTCAGGTATTTTAAATAACATATAGCCTACCTGATATATACTGTGAGCAAAACAAAAATATATCGTGTGTCTGTCTATTTCATAAATATAAAGCTAATTAAACATTGGGCGCCATGTACAAAATCGGCACATTTCCAAAGAACCTCCGCAGAATCAGTGATTTATTATGTGAGATATATAAGCATGTCAACGACAATGTAAATTTTTTTCCTACGATTTGTCGAATAAACACCAATCTGATCAAAAGAAAAAAACACTATACCTTCACAGACGTGATTTTACCCTCATCCGATCCGATGTTCAGCCGCGGTGTCTCTACCTTTCTTCATGATCACCATCACAGATGCGCCACACGTTTCTCATGTCCCTCTATGGCTGTGTCTCACTGCCTTGTTTGCTTCCTATATAGAAAGCAGTTTTGGAACCTGAGGGCGCAATCGAGTCAAATGCTCACAATGCTCTCACAGATGTTGTCTAGGTAGGCTGCTCACTAAAATGTGACACACAGCCTATGTACAACGTCTCTGCTGCTTAGATGCATCCTGTACACCGCAAACTGAAATCACGGTTGCCATTGACCATGGCATCCTATATGATGCTACATTTGAGGTGTGCAAATCAATACGGTTCCCTTATTTTCAGAAACGCCTTTGTAATTGAAGGTTACAGTGCCAATGATATTTTAATAAAAACACAATCAACATACAAGACAGGAATTTTGATAAGTCTGCTGGCCAATGACATTGTGTTTTTGAAGAGAAATGTTAAATCACAGCCTACATAAAGAAAGGATTTTGAATCTATATTAAAATATATATTCTTTTTTAAAATGTAATTAAATCTGCGAAGGAAAATCTAAAACAAACATTTATTTGAAACAGAAATCTTTTTAAACATTATGCATGTAATGTCCTTTTGATCAATTCACTGCATCCTTTCTGAACAAAAAAGTATTAATTCCTTTCATAAAAAGAAACAACTGGTGCACAATAGAGCATATTCATAAAAAAGGACAACTACTCAGTGATTTAATAAATTAACTGCAATTTATTAACCAATTTTCTTCAGTAGCTCCAAACAGCTCAAAGATCAAATCAAATAGCACAGTCAAATAAACATATTTAAAATATATATAGTCTTATAGCCTTTTCCCAAAGCAAATGTCAACTTTCTAACCTTGAAGGTGTTCATCCAACCTGCATTAGATATAGAAATGTGTCTGACTGTTCCCTAAGGGGAGCTGAGAAAGTTTCAAAGCTCTGATCACATTACAATGTTTAAAAACCTTATTCAGGTTAGACTTCAGCACAAGAGAGCACATAACTACCACACAATGTATTGTTTGCATGTGTAATGAGGGTATTTCAATGGGCTGAATGCTTCTTTTTCAGATATTAAAACAAGTATTGTATTTCACAGTCAAGAATTATTTAGAATGGGGAAAAAATATGGCCCATAGTGTTCACAAACTAGGTGACAAATCAACAATGCACACCCAGAATGTATTTTAGTGACTTTAGAAACATGTATCGGTCTTTGGGGATCTTCTACAATGACTTTCTTCATTCATTCACACAGAATTACAGCGTAAACACTGTCCCAAAAGCAGCATAAGGACATTAGTGCTGTTAGCATAGGAAGGATGTGAAGATCAGAGCAGTCTTCATCAGAGATGCTTGAGGTGGGTGATAGATCCCAATTTGATTATATAGTTCTGTCATTACTCATAAATATGGATACAATATATCAATATAGTTTAGAATACACATTTTGTTTTTAAATCTGTTATAAGTACAATTTAAATCTTTTTTAAATAAGTGGAAATTACAAAAGAATCTTAAGTTTTTTAAACCGTTTAAACAATTTAAACCCCAGTAGATTACAATTACTGTTTATCCTTTTTGTAACTTACTCACAAACATTCAACAAATTAGCTCTTTTCATTCAGTGATAATGGCATTGCTTGAACAAGCCATCATCTCTGGGAATCCAGAAAGCAATAGAGTAACAGAATAGCAGAATAGACAATTTACCCTTTATGTGAACTATTTCTAGAGATAACCTTTTCACCAATAGTTTGGTGTTATGCGAGAACTCTAATGAAATATGAGTGTTTATGCTGCTTTGCTTGCAAAGTGTAAAATGAAATAAGACAGTGGTCCTTTTATAATTCATGGACATGATTTTAAGGTTCTGGTGGTACGAACTACCATCTAGACCTGTAATCCAATGACTATTAAACAATCTTTATTGGCCACGTCTCCATCCAGTTGGAGTTCTCTTTGTATTGGCTAAGGGGTTGCTATTTTAACAAGCTACTGAAACCATGTACAGGTCGTACATGTACAGTGCTTTGGTGATGTGGGATCGGTGTAACATAAGACCTCAGCTGCTTTTTGGAGAGAACGGGACGGGAGGTTGCTTGAGATTAGATTAGTTCTCCTTCCACTTCATCCTGATCCCCATATCATGACATTATAAAATCTCCAGATCCACATGCCGCACCTCAGGATTACGTTGCTGTCGAAGATACAGAGCAGGAGTCAGTCGAGGAAAAATAAAGACAAAAAAGTAATAACTTGTTCTAAAAGACATTCGATCCATCACATACACTACTGTCCAAAAGTTTGGGGTCAGTCATTTTTTTGTGTGAAAGAAATGAATACTTTTGTTCAGCAAGGATCCATTAAATTGATCAAAAGTGACAGTAAAGACATTTACATTGTTACAAAAATGCTCCATTTCAAATAAATGTTGTTCTTTTGAACTTTTCTATTCATCAAAGAATCCTGAAAAAAATATGAGTTCAGATGCAAAAGCCTCTAAGTGCCATCTGAAATTTTCTTCTAGAATGATCATTTTTATAAAGCTTGTATATTTAAGTTCAGTAATTTCACTTAAATGACAATTAATAGGTTATTTACATTGCCATTTAAGTGAAATTGTTGAACTTAAATATACGAGCTTGATAAAAATGATCATTCTAGAAGAAATTTTCAGATGGCACTTAGAGGCTTTTGTATCTGAACTCTTCATATATATCATGGTTTCCACAAAAATATTAAGCTGTTGTGCAATGATAGTGTATGGTTTAGAAATACATCTCCTCTTTGCTAATTCTAACAATATCAGAACAAATTATAAACGCATTCAAAAGCAAAAAGAAAGATCACAAATTCCACATACATTCATTGTCTGCCAAGACATCATCAATGTAAAAAAGCAATTGTAGTGACGCTTTCTGTGAAACATCAAATCAGATTTTTCTATTCCAAAATTAAACACTGGAGAGTGAAACTTTGATTTATTTGAACAGCCGTGGCTAACAGCTGAAGTGGTTTGCTTTAAGTGTTGCTGGAACTATGATGCACCATGAGTGTGGCGTCTGCTGAATTTATTCTACATCAGGCATGTCTGATGAGAGTCATGGTGGTCACTATTCCTGAAAGAGAGTCAGGATGGAGATACAGAGAGATTTTGAGCAATAGTATCATCAGATACCTTCAGTTCTTTCTCCAGACGGTCCACCTCTGCTCCTAAGGTGTCAATAATGTTCTCCCCGTGCTTCAGCATAAAGTTCTCCAGCTCCTCTGGGGTCTTCACCAGCTGAATTTCCTGCAGGCCAAACACACACATTTATAAGCACACATGATTGTACAACTGATGTGCAAAAATAGATTCTTAAGCAACTGTTAAAACTGCTATAACTGTAGCTTCTACGCAACCATAGATAGACCTCAAACAAACACTACAGTCATGTCAGATGATCTGCATCAGATCAGAAGCCTTGTGTCTCAGCACGTACGTTCAGGATCTGTTCAATGTCTTGCTTCTCCAGGTATGAGCGTGTCACCACCCGCCCATCAAAGTCCACCTCCGCCTTGAAGCGCACTTTGCTCAGCCCCATATCTGTGGCTTTGACATCATGAATTGCCCTGGAGACAAAATTACCTGCAGTGAGGACATCAAATCTGATCTCATCAAAGCAAGAACGTACACTGATGTAAATCTGCCCAAGCAAGCTTATATTTGAGAATGTCATGCTTGTCTGAATTTGAAAAGCATTTGAAGCAGGTTGCTTCTGCATTAAAGTCCTTTTTTAATGGAATAATGCAGTTCATCATAAATGATTTATTTGTGCACATCATTACTTTTTTTTCCAATTCATGTTGTAATCTTTAATCAAAATAACTTCTCCCACATGCAGCGACATCTCTTTTCTTCTGACGACGTGTTTCCTGACACAAAAGCAGGACAACCAGTCACTCACATGAGATGACTTCAATAGCAAACCACAACCGTCCAATCAATTCCCGATGGACAAAATCAAGTCCCGGCTTAATTTTTTCTTGTCCGAAAAGCCGTTTCATGCCGATAAAGTCAAGCGAACGAAAGACTATTGCAGCTTCCATTTCATGCCGAATTGAAAGTACTGTTATGATCTGTAAGATGGCAGCTTGTTTGCTGATTAAGCTCTTCTCCTGCAGACTGCAGGTACACATAGAGGACACGTGCAGTGGACAGAGGACTGACCTGACAACAGGGTCGTTTTCCAATAACTCTGTGAGCTTCTGCACATGCTCAGCCTTGATGGAGCGGCCCAGCAGAGCCTCTGTGTTAGTGTAAATGAGGAACGCAGACACTGTTCCTAACAGGGTGCCCACACCCAGAGAACCAAGACTGTCATAGTAGGGGCTACCTATGTAGAGGGAGAAAGAGAGAGAGGATCAATGCAGAAGAAATGCAGGTAATAATGAAACAATGGCAAATATGGACATGAGCTCAAGTCATGTCCTATCCATCAGAAAATAGAATGTGAGACTAGTATTAGTAAAACCCAAAGGTGCTGATGACATACTGTCAAAGTAATATAGCATCTACTATGAATAAGATATATTACCCACAGACCATTGCATTATGGAAAAGTTGGAATTTGTTTAGACATTTTTAAACTGTGTATAAGCTGCAATGGCAACAGCAGATTTTTACAGTTATGAACTATAATGAATCTTGAGGTAATACACTTGGCTAGATGCTACCATTGACACATTAAAGGGGTGGTATAATGCCCTTTTCACAAGATGTAAAATAAATCTCTGATGTCCCCAGAGTGTGTATGTGAAGTTTTAGCTCAAAATACCCCACAGATATTATTATATACAGGGATTAAAGTGAAAAAAATTCTTCTGACTGAAATTTTTTTTTTTAGGCCAAGTCATATTCCTTTAACTTTTTACATAGTCGAGACCAATAGCGTTTTAAGGGGAGATGTTTTAAACCGCTTTAATATTGCCAGTAGGCGTATTTTAAAAGCTATTTTAATCTATGAAAACCAGGCAGGGAGAATGTAGGCTACTGTAGAGCACGAAAGGCCGCATTGTGACTAGCTTCTGATTGATGGTGACCTAGCACTTTTTTACCATTATTTCCATATTGAAGTTTCCTGTGACATACTGTGCAAAGACACATACCTGGCTGTTAGATTTTTTTAGTCCACGAACTAAAAGGCTTGCCATTCTCCCCCCATTTCGCTAAGCCTTCCCCTTTACTTAAACTTTCGTTAAGTAAAGGGGAAAATATATATTATATATAGGCAAATTATAACACGTTTACACAAAATTTGTTAACACACACAAGTACTTTTCCCCTTTACTTAACATAAATTGTAAGAATATGACTAATAGTAAAGACTAGTACTAATAAATAAACATTAGGCCTATGCTAAAGCTATTAAATAGCAGTCCCAAACTAGTTTTTGTTAATACAATGTTGGTATGAGCCACTACAGTCATTTAAAAATATAAAAAATAATACAAAGAAAAATAGTGGCAGTTACGACAGTTACGATGGTGTATACACAATATTAACAATAACTGTTAATGAAACATGGAAACTGCTCCTCCTGGTGAATAGAATGAAAATCATCCCTGCATTGCTTTTATTTCGGGTAATTTACAACGTAACGGCGTTGCATGCTCGTAGTTTCTTTTGCACTAGCTTGATCAGTGAGGCGATACAGCGCGCGCCGCTGCATTAGCGCGTGCCGCTGCATTAGCGCGTGCAATTGAGTGTGCGCTACGAGAACAGTATAATGGCTGACAGGACAAGAAAGTCTGTTTTTCTGAGGTGAAAAACTTTATTTCAGCGTACACTTATGTCACTGCCTGGTAGTTCCTATTGTGCTGGGTTTTCTGAAGTAGTCATGATTCGCCTCTCATAACATAACATGCTCTAATAAACATGCACGCAGAGTGGAATAGGAGGAGCGGGGGCGCGGGGAGCAAAGATCACAGCGCAAATTTGAACTATATCGATATATGTGATATGGTCTAATTCCATATCGCATTTTAAAAATGTATCGATATATTTTTTATATCGATATATCGCCCAGCCCCTACCTGCATTATAAGTGTGTCCATGGTAACTGAAATATAGTTCTCTACCTCAGCGCTCAACTGTAGCCTGACATGCACTTTCCGTGAGCAGTAATTGAAAACCCGGAGTGGACCATCAGCGAAGTGATTACAGAATGCTTAGAGTGGAGAGAGGAACGTGCTTTTGCTCCACTCCAGGCTTTGATCACATCCCCCTCAGCAGGGTGAATACACCTCGTCTTTCCTTAATTTAAGACCTATTCAAACTAAAATTAAGACATTTATTACACTATTTGAGAAATGAAAGCCTATTTACGGCCTTAAAATTATGAAAAGTGAATTTAAGACATTAAGGACAGACTGGAACCATATTGACGGAAATCCGTCATAGACTTGCTGTTATTAATGGAAATCCGTCGTAGCGACGGAGCACTTTAATCCCTGTATATAGCATGTTAAAATTGTCACTTTTTGAGGATTAGCAAAAACGCACCGTTTTGTGTCTGTGTCTGGTCCTTTTAAATGCAAATGAGCTGCTGCTCCCGGCACAGAGGGCGGAGCTTCAAGAGCTTGTGTGTTAGCAGCTCCGATTACCTCACGCAGACACACACTAAAATGTCTTTTATGTTTAAACCGGAGTCAGACAAAGATGGAGAGACTCAAGAAGAAGTGACAACACATAGAATGCAACAGGACGTCTCTGAATGGTTAGTTAATGAATTTATGTTGCTGATGTGGAGTTAACTATCTTCCATTAGCATATTCTGTCATGATAATCTATAAATCACTCATATAGGAACTGTTGTCAGATGCACACAGAGTGACTTCCTATTGCATGTGAAAAGACGGATGCTACAGTTTGAGCTGACTCACAAATGTGCTCGACTACAACAAAACTTCCTCTTCTCAACATGGACTGCATGTTCCCGGGGGCGGGGTTTATGTAAATTTTAGGGTTATTGATGTCACTAACCCGGGAGGAATGTCATGTAGTCCCTACCAGCCGTTTGTTGTAGTCCTTAAAAAACGATTTCTGTAAAAGCAAATATCTCCTTTTGCTTTGAACTTTGAGCGTTGTAACTTTGCAGATGTTGTTTATGCTCAAACAGCAACATTACACACTAACTAAAGTTAGAAAAGTGAAATCATAATCAACCACCCCTTTAACTGTCATCCTATCGTACGACTTTCTCAAAATTATGAATCATCAACAGCAAAGCAATTTTTTTTTTTTATTTCAAATAAATGCTGTTCTTTTGTACTTTCTATTCATCAAAGAATTCTGGGGGAAAAAGTATCATGGTTTCCACAAAAAAAAAAAATCTGTACACTGGTTTAATGTTCAAATGTTTTTTGAGCATCTTGGCTGTAAAAAATTCAGCATTGCATCACAGGAATAAATTACATTTATGATATTTCTCAATTTAACAGCATTTAATGTATTTTTGATCAAATAAATATTGATTCGGCATTCATAAGACTTATAAAAATTATAAATATTTTTTTTTTTAAAAAGTAAACGATCTCAAACCTTTGAACTATAGTAAATGTGAAATGGGATGCAATAGTCTTTAAAGGGGACATATCATGCCAAATGCACTTTTTAGCCCTTAAATGCATTTTGTTGTATATTTGGAGTGTTTAGAAGTACAGAAAATATGAAATTATTCTCTTCAGGTGCTTCGTTGATATCTTTATATTCTGTTTTGGTCATATTTTTTAACCTGCTCCGATTTTTCTGTTATCTATGACGTTTTTTGAACTATTACGTCACAGTATTTGCAGCGGAACGGCCAAATAAGGACATTGACTTCCGGCCCAACACTTCGAGCAATTCGCCATTTTTATTTCTCGCTGCAATTTTGTAGTCCAAGCTAAAGGATGCAGAAGTTACGAGAGGGTACGTTAAAATGTTCGGTTGTTGGATGTAGTAACCCACACGCTTCATTACACCGTTTAATGTAGATGAACGGCCGCGCTTGTTACAGGACGCATGTTTAACTGAAAGAACGAGCAGAGAGAGAGACCCGGTCGCGCGCGCGCGCTCACTCTCTCTCTCTTCAGAGCCAGGCGAAAGTGTAAACAAGACATCACCGTCTCCAAACTAGACGCTGTCTTGCTCTCTCTCCCTCGCACATATTAATCAAAATAAATCGACACGGTGGTAAAAGGTCGGAAGACCAAAGTTTCATGTGTAAATACAGTAACACACCATTGCGATACATCCATATGAAGACGTTGTTCTGCAGGTTCGTCGTCTTCATTTTCATCTCGCTGCGACTCTGGCTCGAACATGTAAGGCTGGCTGGACAAGTCTTCCGTTGTTGACATTTTGTTAATAACGTGTGAATAAAAAGTTTCTGTGCCGCTAGATAATCGTATCTCTGCTATCAAACTACAAAAATGGCCGAACGGGGTGGAGTTGAACCGAGTGTGGGCGGGGTATGAAGTGTCTCAATTGTATTTAAAGAGACCGCACCAAAACGAGTTGCTCTCAGACGCACATCAGAAAAGGGGTAGAAAAGGGGCCTGTGGAGCTATAATAATGAGGAATTCAGACCCAAGCATTGCAGTTCCGCTTTATATAGACTACAAATGTATGATTTATATGTAAAAAGGAACAATTTAAAAGCATGATATGTCTCCTTTAACAGCACAATAGAGACCTCTAGTGGTAGAAACAAAAGTGCTAGTTTTCTTTTTAAGCTCTGCTATGTAAAATAACACTTCTGTTAGTTTCATGGTTGATTAAACTTCAATAACATCCTGTAGTAAAGAACCAGATAATAAAATGAGCTGAAACTGCCATCAGGGCTGTTCTCAAGCATGAAAGGAGGTTTACTGAATAGAGTATTTTCCAGATCTTTACACACATTTCCCACAAAGCCATGAAACCACAGGGCAAGAGGAACTAGCTTGTGGGCAGCCGTAGATGTTGACTTTGTGAGAGCACAGTAGTGCGTTTAGAGAGGTGGATTTACAAAGCTTAAAAAGAACATCAACTGCTCTTACAAGGTTACAATCCCATACGCTTATTAAACTTGACCCTGTGGTCGAGACCATAAAAAAGGAAAGAATGACAGTTAGCGTGAAACAGGGAGGTCTGGTACGATGACGCTTCCTTTCCTGAATTCAAAAGTCACGTATTATTCTTGAGTTTATTTTTACCTGTAAGAGACGTGAGTCCCATACATCCAGCTGCCAGCGTCACTCCGAGCACAGCGGCAGCGTCCTCCAACAGGACCACGTTAGTGCTGGGGTCTCGACTTTGCATCACTGTTGTCCACAAACAAACAAAAACTATCAAAACTGTGTCAAAGCTATAATAGTCAATTAATATCCAAGGCTAACGGAAGAGTTAACTAAAGGTACATACCGTACTCATAAAAGGACAAGCTTTGTTTACGTGCGCTCTTCTTGATCTCATTAATGGCCACTAATAGTGTAGCTTTATGGGACATCAGCAGATAGACGATATTAGTGATATCAATATTATTATGTAATATTAGCAGATATCAAACCTGCTAATGCTAATGAAAATATGCAAGAAGAAACCAAATCTCACCTCCTTCAGACACCAGAGATCCTGCTAAAATACAGTATGCCTACAAAAGAAAAGAAAAAATATTAATATATATACCCTACTGTTCAAGAGTTTGAGGTCAATAAGATTTTTTAAATTTCATTTCAATTCAGCAAGGACATTAAATTGATCAAAAGTAACAGTAAATACATTTATAATGTTACAAAAGATTTCTATTTTAAATAAATGCTGTTCTTTTTTACTTGCCTTTCATCAAAGAAACCTAAAATTACTGTTTCAGGGTTTCCACAAAAATAATAGAGATAGTATATTAAAAATAGATACAAAGATATTTCCAAATAATAAAAAAAGTAAAAATATATTGCTGATTTTACTGTTTTTGATCAAATAAATGCACATCTACAAGTTCTAACCGATCACTACCAACCCAGAGAAGTGATTCTATTGGCTGAGGGTGCAGGAGTCCCATAATGCCGTGATACCAGGACAAGCCAGCACCCATCATGAAGATGCCCACTCCGCTGATGAGAGAGGCGATGTACCGCATGTTGGAGAAGCCGTACCTTTATTAAGAAAGGACAGTAGGCTTAGACAGTGGATATGGAGGTCAACATGGAGGGATCAGACTGCATAAGTTGTACATACGGATGGATGGCATCTGGGTTCCGGACAGATTGACTGATGCCTATTGCAAGGAGAGCCTGTGAGAGATTTAATAGTTTAAAACATTAATTAAAAGAAGGAACATGTATATATGTTGCTAATTTATTTTTAAATCATACATAATCCTTTGTAGCAATGTCACGGAGGTCAAAGGTGATAAGACACACATGAATTCCACCTCACCTGATTGCAGGTATCAGCCAGTGAGTGGATGGCTTCTGAAAACATACTGGCAGATCCTGTATAAACCCATGCCAACAGCTTGAAGAAAAAATTCAGCCCATTTCTGCAGATTACAACAGTGAAATTAGACATTTAGATCTCCACTTGATGCATGCATTCAAAAGTTTATTCATGCATTAAACTGATCAAAAGTGACAGACTTTTACATTGTCACAAAAATGTTCTAATTCAAATAAACACTGATCTTTCAAACTTTCTATTCATCAAAGAATCGATAATAATAATAAATGATTCTTGAGCAGCAAATCAGCATATTATAATGATTTCTGAAGCATCATGTGACACTGAAGACTGGAGTAATGATGTTGAAAGTTCTGTTATATCATCAAAGGAATAAATTACAACAAAAAATCATATTATATATTATATTATATAAATATATTAAAAGTCAAAAACAGTTCTGGACAATATTACTATTTTTTCTGTATTTTTGATCAAATAAATGATTGCCACTGTCACATCACCTTTCCTTTTAGTGACACTTTTTAATAATTTTGGGGAACTGACGATTCAGGTAGTGAATTTTGGGATTGAGGATTCAATTGAGGTAGTGTACACACAAATTAATTGTATTACAAAGTTCACAGAAAACACTAAAATGGCTTAATGTAACTGATTCCACAAGCAACAGATAATTTGACTTCTTGTATAATGAACTAGACACAGATCTGGTTGTCTGAAAGACTACACAGAGTGTGTTAAACCTCATGTGAGAGCACATGCCCTATAACTCAATATTCTTAATCTAATAGATATTGAGCATTGGATTGGCTCCTCCTTTATGCATACAACTCGTTCATTTTCTGTTTCTAGACTGAATGGCCCTGATATTGATGGCGGTGTAACACAAACTTAAGCTTACATGCATATAGCCACCATCACCACTTTTCCCGGCCCTTCTAGAAATGTTGCTCTCTTCCTAGACCGAGGCTATAGGAGACACACACAATATCAAAAACATAGTTATCTGAAAGCACAATGTACACACATCATATTCACTGCTTTGAGATTAAATAAGAGCAGCATGACATGACAAATATGAAAAAGCACCAAGAAAGGGACAGAAGATTACGAATATCACGAATCATGAGGACTGGTTACACTCAGGAAATGGTAACAAAACACAACATTTTTAAGTTTGACAGGTTTGACCTTGTTCTTACCTTTGTGTTTCCCCAGAAGTCTTTGTATTCCTTCAACAGCTGCTGATTTCTAAATGTGCCTTGAATGAGGAAGATAAATACAAATGGTTATTAACTCAGCAGACGACATGAAAACAGCAGAATGCAAATCATTTAGTGAGAGATGAGAGAATGACATACTTTCTTGGTACTCCTTTTCCACTTCTTTCCTGAGATTCCTCTCTCGAGTGAGTGCCTCTTGACTTCCCCATACATCCAGCGCTCTAAATAAGAAAACCAAAAATATGCGTATTGATCTCTCTACATATGATTTTTAGATACTTGCACCTGATGCCCAATAGAATATAAATTACCAGTAAAAATGTTTGGGGTCAGTACGACTTTTTACAGTTTTTAAAGCTCATTAAGGCTGCGATTATTTGATCAAAATACAGTAAAAACAGTAATATTGTGAAATCTTATTACAATTTAAAATAAATGTTTTCTATTTTATTATATATTAAAATATAATAACTGAAATTTTATCAACTGAATTTTCAGCATCATTACGGCTGTCTTCAGTGTCACATGATCCTTCAGAAATCATGCTAATATGCTAATTCAGTGCTCAAGAAACATTTCTTATTAGCATCAACAATGAAAAACAGTTGTGTTGCTGAATATTTTTGTAAAAAAACGTAAAATGTATTTTTCAAAAGTACAGCATTTATTTGAAATAGAATACCATAGTCTTTGCGGAATAAAAGTATTAATTACTTCAAAAAAATCTTACTGACCCCAAACTTTTGAATGGTAGTGTAAGATAGTTGTACAAACTTTGCCTCCACATCTGATCGCAGGAAGACGGTGAAGGCTTCGGTGTCATCATGGGGACTACGTCGGCGGATTTTCCTAAGCTGCTCAAGGTCACTTTGAACACACACACACACACACACACACACACACAAAAGCACAGAATCACATGTAAACATGGTGGAAGGGGAGCAAACTGCAAACTACAAAAGTTCCACTTGATAAAGGTACCTGGGTTTGAGGCAGAACTCGTTCATAGCTCTAACCGCGGTGATGAAATTATTCTGGGTGTATTTGATGCCATATTCCCTTTTTTTCAGGACAGCCCGTACTGAAAACACAAGAAACATACAGTGATAGTTAAAATAAATAGAATAATGATATACATTCTGATTGGATTTTCTGTGAATAAAACAAGACTGAACTACCTTTCACTTGAATGCTCTCCGCTTTTGTCAGACCTTGAAGTTTGGAATCTCAAATGCAAAAAAGAAAAACAAATGAATAAAAACAGTTATGATAAATCATAATTACCACACATTATATACCCTTACCAGAGCTAACTTTACCACCTAAAAATAAAATAAAAAAAAAATAAAAAAAAATAATAATATATATATATATATATATATATATATATATATATATATATATATATATGCGTGTGTGTGTGTGAATAAAAAAAGATAATGAACATTTATTTTACAAAATATTTATTTACATGTACTCAAAGTGCACTAAAACCTAAGAAAACAAATGTTTATAGAAATGTTCTAGAAATATAAATTAGCTCATTTTAGACAGCATTCAAATGCCTGTGAACAAATATTAGACAATGTGGCATCATTATGAGTTCATTACCAGCTATTTTTGCAGAGGGCTGTGCAGCTTGTGCTTTCTCAGTGGGTTTTGGCTCTACAGGGCCTGCTGGAGATCCGTCTTTACCACTGCTTGATGTGGAACAGTTCTGGACCTGTGTCCATGTTAAGGAAGTGACTCTGGAATCGGGGAAGCTAAACCAGAGTTTGTGCACCCCTCCTCCACTTTGCCAACCTATTGAGAATCACATTTGTGTAATCAGAATAATATCTGACTCTAGTCTAGGATTATTGCATCCAATTGAAACCAATGTTGAATGAGAAAATATGAAACACAGAATGAAAAAAATACATGCAAGTCACAACACCTTACTTACCAAAACATGGCTTAGCTATTTTGAAGGGTCTCTGAGACAGAGGGGCTCGTTGTTGCAGGTAGACCCGGCAGAGGACTTTCCATGGTCTATGGGCCAGGCAGGGGAACATCCTCTCTGTGGCAAGTCCAGAAGACACACACTGAATCCTGCTGGACATTTACATTATTTTATGTTAGTAAATTAATGTCCCTGAATGCATGTACAACAATGAAGCATATCAGTGGTAAAAAAAAGAGTGTGCACTGGTCTAAAAACATTAGATTAAGCCAATTAGAGCAACATGATCATGTGTACAACCACATGACATTTGTCAGATCTCTATGCACAAAATGCAACACATTACACTGGATATTAAAATAACTTGCTGAAATAAATGTTGTCCACAATCATAGTGACATCTATCTATCTATGTATCTTTAAACACTAAATCAGCTAAATGTGACAGAGGGATCCAAGAGAATCGCTCTGAACAGTTACATAAATAACGTTACCTTTTCAATTCAGTAAAAGTCAAAGTTAGGACGATATTTAAATCCAGTTCCGACAGTATAAACACTTAAATGCTCTATTAGAAGAGCATAAGCTTAGAATTAACCCCCAAAGATATCAGTAACGTTACCCGGCTAGATATCCCGTCCCTGAGTCAAGCAGCAGATGTCCAAACGTGCGACTACTTTAATTTCTATCAGATTAAGTGAAGACTGCCGCTCAGTAAACAACACACACTGCTAACTGAATCTGACTGCAGCCGGTGTTTTTCAGTTAGCCTAGCCTGACAGCTACAGCTTAGCAAGATGCTACAGTTGTATTTACATCCATATTAAACACAGAAGCGGAAATAAATAACACTCCGTTAGGCATGCTTTACCTTTATGAAGCTCAGTCCATTATTTATTTGAGGTGTTCGGTTAACTCAACACAGTGCATAACGAAAAGCAACACCACAACACTGAAAGCAGTGAAGACGGAGACCTCGCGAGATCCTGAGTGATTGAACGAGAGAGCGTTATTTCCAGTGTCTGCAGTCTAGCAGAACGGTCTACTAGTGGAGGAGCTCCTCACTGGAGCACGGCTGTCAAGAAATTCAAAACTATATATCTTTATGGTTACAAATTGGTCACGTTCTATTAAAATGTTAAGCAGCACAACTGTTTCCAACATTAATAATTACTGAGTATCATATCATATAAGAATGATTTCTGAATGATCATGTGACACTGAAGACTGGAGTAATGGCTGATGAAAATTCAGCTTCGCATCACAAAAAATAAATTATATTTTAAAGTATATTAAAATAGAAGAACATTATTTTTAAAATATTTTACAAGTTTTTTTTTCTGTATTTTTTATCAAATAAATGCTGATTTGATGAGCTTATAAGACTTCTTTTAAAATTTTAAAATAGTAAATGGTTTCCAAACTTTTGACCGGTATTTATATACAGTATATATATAGTTTGGGATCGGTAGAATTTTTATTTTTAATGTTTTTAAAAGAAGTCTCTTATGCTCACGTGAAAATTAAGTTGACAATTGACTTGACAATTCCACATAAATATTTTTTTTTTCAATTACGCATGAAGGCACATTTATTTACTTAGTAATTTAAGGTAACAGGTTTTCTCACTTTTTTTTAAAGTTAAGTCAACTGATCACTTTTTACAGTGTATTTAAGTATGTATGTATGTATATATATATATATCTCCTAGATATACAGTAGCCTGGAAATCCAGACCTAAATCTGAAAGATTAATGGTCTGGCATCGACTAATGAAAATCGACCAGCTCGAGGGGCGGCACCAAGCATGCATTTGAAAATCTCACTGCACGCAATTGGATAACACTATGACCAATCACAACAAGCCCCATACCTTAGCTACCAGCGGAGCTAACTGGTAGATTAGACTCTTGCCGTATCCGGTTGGCAAAACAGCAAAAACTTCCTTCTTGCAAAGGAATGATTCGAGCGCCGTCTTCTGTTCCTCTTTTAGATAAAAAGCCAAGTCTAACTCGTTCATTGTAGCGGCCAAAGCCGTTTTAAACAACTGGTGTTCATCCATAGCCATCTTGCAATGTTTACTAATGACTTCGACATCACAGCGCTGTCGTCATCTGTTTAGCTCGCCTCTGGCCCGCCTATATCAGATAACCCGATGTGATTGGTGCAGCTCGGATACAAGGGCATATTTAATGAGCATCATTACTCGACGCCAGAGTAAACTCGCTGAGCAAATTCAACTTGTGCTCTCACGAGAACTCTGGATTTCCAGGGTAGATATACAGTACATTTAACATAAATTTAACAAGCATTTAGGATATATTTGTTAAAAACAGTTGACATTTAATGTAGCCAAATTTAAAATAACAAATAAAATACAATTAAATTACAAATGACAACAAAGACTTCTATCTTAAACATACATAGTAGTAGGATATACAAAGATAAAAATGTAATTCTTTCAACATATGTTTTGAAGAGTTCAGTTGCTGAACTCAATAGTTTTTTCTCAGTCCCATTCAGAAAAGTTTTCAAGCTCTTGAAGCCACTGCTTCTCCACCTTTACAAAGGGAGATAACAAAACAATTAGGATATGCACAGTATACACATCTTTTGTGATTGAGTTCTTGGCTACATATCAGATTGAATAAGCAGCATGAAGTATTTACAATAATTATCCACCTGTTCATTATTTAGTTTAGCCAGGCTCAGCGCTGAGGGTATGTCTGCCATCATTCCAGTTAGCTGACTTTGTGGATGCTGTATAGGGGACAGGGGACGTCTCTGGATGTTTGCTGCCTCAAAGACACTGTTTACGAAGGCATCTGAATTCTCAGAGAACGGCTCTGAGCATTGCCTCTTGTTAGGGATAAAGCTGAAGGACTCATGGTCACAGTGAACCCTCTTAGAAGGCAGTTCTGGTGGATTTTCAAATGCTGAAAAAAAAAAACATCTTTCAAAAAATCATCCCAACCAACTCTATTAATGATTTCTGTGGTGCTTTAAAGTCAGTAGCTCCCAAAAGACAGGACATGAAACAACTACGATGAAAAGTTCCTTTGTATCATAAGAGTTCTAGGAAGAATGATTGTATAAAGACATTCATTAAAACTTACCTTCCTCCCAGCTGTCAAGACTACTTTGTTCAGGGCTAGCAGCCTCCACCACCTTCTGAGGAGTTTAAAATCACAAACATTCATAAAGAAAGCAAAGTCAAGAATGCAGAAATGAAATAGAAGGTTTGCAAAATCACCATTTCATTGTTACACATGCGCTTTTGAGCAAAGCGCCCCTCCACAATGCTCTGAAGCGACTGTTGTAGCGATACACGTAGCTCACAGGAGCTCTTGACCTAAAACAAACCCAGTTCGAAACATTTTAAACAATTTTCACAAGCAATAAATCACTGTTCTTAAGAATAAGAAGTGAAATGACACATAAAATAGGGTGTTTTGGGAAACAGTATAAATTATAGCCATATATTATACCCTCATGCTATCAAAACAAGCTCTTCGAAACTCTCCACTGCTGCTGCTGGCAATTATACTGTTCACTGAGCTCAAGACAATGGATTTGGCAGAATCCAACCTCTGCCTGGCCTGAAGTACACACAGAAAATATGTATTCATCGTGTTCAGTCGTGTTTAAACAATGACTAAAGACTTAAGTTTCACAATTTTTCCATGTACAACACTGTTCAAAAGTTTGGGGTCGGTATGTTTTTTTTATGTTTTTGAAAGTCTCACCAAGGCTGCATGTATTTGAAAAAAATGCAGTAAAAACTGTAATATTGTGAAAAATTATTACAATTTAAAATAATTGTTTTTTGTTTTAAAATATTTTAAAATGTAATTTATTCCTGTGATGGCAAAGCTGAATGTTCAGGAGTCATTAGAAAAGTCTTCAGTCACATGATCCTTCGAAAAATATTCTAATATACTATTTTGGTGCAACAAACATTTCTTATTATTATCAATGTTGAAAACAGTTTTGCTGCTTATTATTTTTTGAGGAAACAGTGATACATTTTTCAAGATTCTTTGATGAACATTATAAACATCTTTAATGTCACTTTTGAACAATTTAATGTGTCCTTGCTGAATAAAAGTATACTATTTCTTCCGAAAAATATATATATATATTACTGACCTAAACTTTTGAACTGTAGTGTACGTAAACATCATGCAGACAAATCATACAGTGTGTCTCTGCCGGAATCTTTTCAGCGTTTTTTTCATGATAGACTGTAGAGTCGCCCTCACTTGATCTCCGTTGTACCAAAGAACTGCATCCAAGTCTCTCTCGAAAACCTCCTCACTGCCTGACACATTTAAAAGCAGAACTTCAGCAGAAAATATTAAAACCTTAAGATGTCTGCGTGACAGGGCAGGCAAATGGAACTCACTTATGAAGTCAGTGATCTGGGAGCGGAAGGGGTCAGTGTACTGAGTGAAAATGAAGACAGTCAGAGTCTGTTCTACAGCACCGCTCCATTCTGGCTCAATGTTCTGCTGTACAGCATTACTACATCTTGTTTCCTCACTGTAGTCAGTTTCAACAGAGAATTCTACATCAGAACACAGACAGCCTATAAAGGGAAAAGCCAGAATTAAATAATATATACACATGCTGGATAACCGTCTGAACAACTTTAGTCTCAAAGCCAATGGTGATTTGTAACAGTGCCCTTTATGCTTTGCAGCAAGGCTGCCATCCATAAAATTACAGCGCAGTGAGCGAATTGGCTCTCAGTTACCCCAATTTATCCCCATTTAATCCTGTCATTTACCCTGGATGTTTTGTGCTTCCATGCAACAGACTTTAGAAAGGCCGAGATCTGCCCAGGAGAGTGAAGTAGCCAAACTCTGGAGGAAACTCATCTGTGTTTGTTGCATTAGAGGCATCCCACATGGACTGTACACTAGCATGTGTGATGAATGTCAAGGAAAATATCTTTTTTGTTCATTAATATGAATAATGCATCAGAATCACAATTTTTTTTAAAGCATATTTGTAAGGCAAGTAGCCTAAAATCACATGCATGCTCTTAAATAATAATGACGATTATTATGTGACCATCACAAAGGATATCCGTATGCATGAGAGCTGAGAGGGCCAGTTGGAATACTGCTCCATACAGGGTGCAAGTGTTGCCATGGTAACCATGCTCATTTCTCCACACAGTCCAGCCTCTATTATGTCAGTAGGGAGCACACAACTCAGTGTGTCTCCCAATACTGGGTGCATTTGTGGACAGGACGGAAAACGCCGCACAGAGAATGGACTCCTTCATTATAAAATTACAGAGGCAAAGTGTGAAGAAAAAAAATGCAAGTAAAGACATATTCAGGATGTTAAAACCGAATGGCCAATCAGGTGTGTTGATTCTGCTTGACACCAAGTTGTTCTGTTTAATACAAATTTGCAGCAACTGACTGTCCGTATGCGGCAGTGTCCATAGGAATGCTGTGATCCAATACTGAAACTTTACTTCCTTTCTGTCCACTATAAAAGAACAAATAAAGATTATTACACACATATCTTTTTAAAACATAATAATGAGAAGGTTTAATGAATAGACCTGTAGGATATCAATACAGAGATGAGTAAAAGCAACAAAAACATAAAAAAAAAGCTTTGGGTTTTTATTATTATTATTTGGGGTCTGCAAGACTTTTTTAATTGTTTTTGAAAGAAGTCTCTTATTTGGCTTGATCACAATGATAGTTATCAGTAATCAGTGCATCAGTGTAAAAGTTAAAATAACCATTTCTATAATATATTTTAAAATGTAATTTATTCCTGTGATGGCAAAACTGAATTTTCAGCATCATTACTCCAGTCTTCAGTGTCACATGATCCTTCAGAAATCATTCTAATATGCTGATTTGATGCTCAAGAAACATTTATTATCATTATCAATGTTGAATATGCTTGTGCTGCTTAATATTTTTGTGGAAACCGTGGTACTTTTTAAAGGATTTTTAAGAGAATAGAACGTTCAAAAGAATGGCATTTAGAAACATGAAAAAAGCTGTAAGATTATAAATGGCTTTATGGTTTTAATCAATTTAATGGATCCTTGCTTAATAAAGGTAAAAAAATTATAATCTTAAAATCTTACTGATCCCCAAATTTTGAACGGTAGTGAATATATTTATTCAGATAACCTGAACATTTGCTTGTGTGTTGTTGAATCTGTCCTAATCTCAAAGATGATTTCCACCTAAAACATAAAAAAAACATAAAAAGATTAATAGTTTTACTCATGATTATGCAACAGTATTATCACAAATATAGCATTTATATAACATAATTAATCTTAAAGAATTAGTTCACTTCAGAATGAAAATTTCCTGACAATTTACTCACCCCCATGTCATCCAAGATGTTCATGTCTTTCTTTCTTCAGTCGAAAAGAAATTAAGGTATTTGAGGAAAACATTCCAGGATTTTTCTCTACATAATGGACTTTAATGAGGAACAACGGTTTGAAGGTCCAAATTGCAGTTTAATGCAGCTTCAAAGGGCTCTACACGATCCCAGCCGAAGAATAAGGCAGGTCTTATCTAGTGAAACGATCTGTCATTTTCTAATAAAAATAAATAAACATTTATATACTTTTTAACCGCAAATGGTCGTCTTGCACTAGCTCTGCGATGCGCCACATATTACGTAATCACGTTGAAAGGTTACGCGAAAGCATGTACTTGTACTAAAGCATGTACTAAAGCGAATGTGCAAAGACTAAATCAAATGCCATTTACAAAATGAATAAATAAATAAAAGGTAAAACAACGATGTCGGACGATTTTGAAGTTGGAGGAGAAAATGAGAATTTTTCGAGAATCCTACCTTTTTGAACCGGACCACGCATGACCTTTCAACGTGATTACGAATACGTAATGCATGGTGCATCGCAGAGCTAGTGCAAGATGGGCATTTGTGGTTAAAAAGTATGTATATGTATATATATATATATATATATATATATATATATATATTAGAAAATGACTGATCTTTTCGGTAGATCAGACCCTTATTCCTCGGCTGGGATCGTGTAGAGTCCTTTGAAGCTGCATTGAAACTGCAATTTGGACCTTCAAACAGCTGATAACCGTTGAAGACCACTATATGGAGAAAACTCTTGGAATGTTTTCCACAAAAACCTTAATTTCTTTTCGATTGAAGAAAGAAATACATGAACATCGTGGATGACATGGGGTTGAGTAAATTATCAGGAAATTTCATTCTGAAGTGAACTAATCCATTAATGGTGAACATTTTGGATTATTTCAATGTAATTGTGGGAAATGATCAATCTTGTTAGATTAGTTTGAAATAGGCAGGTATCAAATGAACACCACTGGTCTCACCTGCGCATGAACAAGACTGAGTCTGTGCAGAAATTTTTGGATATTTGACTGTTCTTCCTCCACTGACTGACTAGAAGCCTTTCCAACATTTTAAAATGAAGATAAATCAAATTACACATAATTTGTGATTACCAGTATACATGAAAAAAAAAGTAAACACAGTATTACTATAGTATGAGAATTAAAGCCAAATTTATTTAGCCAAATACAAATTTCTTGATAGATTATTCAGTAAGGAAGCACTTACGTGAAAAGAATAGGTGAAAAACAAAGACCCAAAATCGTCAGTAAACCTCTGAAGCTCTTCATGATGAACACTCTCACAAGGTGGGACCTGTAAAGAAAGTCTTTCTACAGCCTCTAAAAAAGGAAAACAGAAGAACCAGCGTGAATCTGAACCTATTCACAAGTACAATTATCAGTGTAAAGTTAGTAAAGTTAAATGTAAAGTTATATAGGCCCAGCCCAGTACACACTCACCCTTCAAAGCAGTCGTAGAAACTTTGCTACACCAAGCTCCAGCAGCAGATACTGTGAAAGACAACGATTGCCACGATGAATGAAACATTAATACAAATCATTAAATTCATTTATCAAGCTTGAAAAATGAAATTTGTTTAATAAGTCAGAATGAGTTAGTTTAGTTTGTTCGTTTTTTACCGGTTAAAATCGCCGGAGATTCACACAGCGCCCTCGTGACAACCATCAGACCTCCTGTCCGTTTACACTCACCACACTCACGATGAACTAAAGTCAATAAACACCTCAAAACCTGCAGAAAATGTAAATTAAACAAGCCCAACACAGCCGCAAAACGAAACGTAACGTTACCACCTATAAGTAAAATAAATTTCCAGCAAACAAACAAAACTTTTTTAACATTAAAAATTCCCACGTTAAATGTACCTGTCGCAATTTACAGTTCATTTTCGAACCCTATCAAACTTTCATCCGAATATAAAAGTCCCTCAGAAATGCAAGCAACCGCAGTTGCGTTCTCCATCCACTCCACTAGATGGCGCTAAAGTCTGCTGAACGAGACTCTAGCTCACTGTCACGGTCATTTAGTGCTTCCCACCTTTGTAGCCACTGCAAATATAGGGAAGTCTGTTCTGAATTTCTGTTGTTACCAGTTTTGAAGTGAAATATATCTGATTATTCCATCCGTTTAACCTTTAATTGTGCAGGATGAGCGCACAGCAGATTCTGAAAGTGTTCGTCACGAGACGCATTCCCCAGGCGGGCATGAAAATACTCCAAAAAGCCGGCCTGTACGAAACTTTATATTGTCTTGTAGTATGCATGGAATATATGTACATTTTGCATGTATAAAATATCTGAGATGCTCGATGTGGAGGGTTAATGAGAGGATGTACTATAGCTTGTGTCAAAACTACGTGTTCATTGGCAGCATGTGAACCTCAAGGATCTTTGGAGGAGGCAGATACAAGAGTTTACTTTCACTCCTGCATTTAAAGTTACACCTTAGCATGCTTACAGTCTAAATGTAAAACGTCACACTGTTTCGTCACGAGCCTTATTGCACACGTTGATATTTTACAAACAACGTTGCACAACATGATTCAAATGAAACTACTTGTAAATATCTGAGCATTTTTCGTTGATTCAGATGCCTCTGTTGTTCCCCGTTATGTGCAGGTGTAATTTGTCAGTGTGGGACTCTGATGAGCCTGTGCCCCGGGCAGAACTTCTGAAGGGGGTGGCAGGTGCTCACGGGATTCTCTGTTTACTCTCGGACAAAATTGATACTGAGGTCTTGGATGCGGCTGGTAAGGCAAACCTCTGTTTAAGCTGTAGAACAACTGCAGGTGAAGATACTGATTAGGTAATACTGATAACACACATATTAAATATGCTCAGGACCCAACTTGAAAGTGATCAGCACTCTCTCTGTTGGATTTGACCACCTTGCTATAGATGAGATAAAGAAACGGTGAGTTTGTGTTTTTTGTAAGCCCAGACAGTGAAAAGATGACACAGTGGATCGTTTATGATTGATCAGTAAGAATGTTCATACAGTTTTAACGCATATACTCTCTTTCTTCATCCCAGAGGGATAAGAGTAGGCTACACTCCTGATGTTTTGACGGATGCTACTGCTGAGCTAACAGTGGCTCTGCTCTTGGCCACTGCCCGACGTCTTCCCGAGGGTGTAGAAGAAGTGAAAAAGTAAGTCAGACACATTTTCTACTACATCATATGACATATCACAGCTTTGTTGAGGAACCGATCCGAATGTTCAACATAATCTTAAGCCATCATTAAACGAAATGGTTTCTCAAACAAGAGAAAATGTAGGGCGGGTTATGATTTTGTTATGATCGTTGTGTTTTTTCCCCCTGTGATTTCATGATGTGAGTGACAGGTTGTCCTGTCCTTGTGCCAGTTAACAAGTCTTTAGAGAAGATATGCAAGAGGGAGGGGGAAGTTATTTAGATTAAAGATTATGAGGGCACATAAATAAATCAATAAATAAAAAAAGAGATTTGCACGGATACATAATTTAAAATAATTACTATGGTGACTATTCAAAGTCTTGGAATTTAAAACAGTCAGTAAGAATTCATTACCTATGTCTAATTTTTATATTATTATATTGATTGAATATTCATATTTTCCCCATCTCTCTCAGTGGCGGCTGGAGCACGTGGAAGCCTCTGTGGCTGTGTGGTTATGGTCTTTCGGACAGCACTGTTGGGGTGATTGGATTGGGCCGCATAGGTACGGCATGAAGGATTCATTTTTTTCTCCCTTCAGTACCATAAATAAACTACAAATGCATCTGCTCTGATACATACACCATCTGTTGTTTTACTTCAGTGACAAATTCAATGACATTTATAGTGCAAACAAGCCACTTAACATGGGTAACCTTGTTACCATATGTAGTGTAATCTCTCGCCATATTTGTTGTTAAAATGATGAAGGTGAACACTTTAAACCTGTTTCATCCGACAATATCATTATAGGCAGAAATACATTTTCACAAATGGAAAGCATTCTGTCTATTGGGCCTGATAGATTTTCTGTTTAATCTGTGATTTGTAGGTTTGGCCATTGCAAGGCGACTGAAGCCGTTTGGTGTGAAGAGACTGCTGTACACAGGCAGACAACCCAAACCCGAGGCCCAAGAGGTTGATGGGGAATATGGTACGAAAAGTACAGAAATTGCTTCATGCCACTCCATTTTAGCAGATTAGCTCAAAAGGAAAATATGAATAATTAATCATAACTTGGTATAATTTATTATAAATATTTGGGTCAGTTAATAGAATTAACTTGATGTATCTGAATTAATATTACAACCTGTTTACAACAGATTACAATTAATCTTTTTGACCAGCGAACACTCAGTGTTGATCATCTATCAACTCTCAGGAATGATATTTTTCATGGCCACAGAAAAATAACTCTTAGCATGTAGCTGCGATCGCATCGTTAAAGTGACATTGATTTACAAGCAGTGACCAAAATCAACTCGCATGAATGTGTACAAAAGTTTTATTTGACTAAATCTCGAACGCATAAACAAACACATACACACAATTAACGCATACGTTTAACCATCTGAACCATCCATTTCTAAATTCTTAGTTTAAAACACTTTGTTAACAAGGGGTCTACCGCTTACACTTAACCTCTGTTTAGTTAGTTAATTGTACGATACTTGCTATACCTTAGCCATTAAACGAGCGTCCGGATGAAAGTCTTGATGGTCCCGTGAGTTGATGGGGTTGAAGCTGCAGTTGCTTTTTCGGCGAGGGGGATTGCTGGATTATTAATGAACAATTGTGTGTCCGACTGGTCCAGATGCTACACCATGTATGAATTAAGGTTATTTAGAAGGGATATGAAGATTGTATCATGGCCTCGTCTCATTTTCACCCGTCTCGCAGTGCCATTAGACACTCTGGTGAGCGAGAGTGATTTTGTGGTGGTGTCCTGTTCTTTGACTCCTGACACTCAGAGCCTTTGTGACAAAACCTTCTTCAGCAAGATGAAGAAAACATCAGTCTTTATCAATACCAGCAGGTATACCTCACTAGTGAAAGCAGAGCACCAGTGGAACTTGTTTGATTCTTTATTGCTATAACCTCCCCCTCAAAAAGAAATTCCTAACTAGACTGAAAAATCCTTTATTCTCCCTTCTCCAGAGGGGCAGTTGTGAATCAAGAGGACTTGTTTGAAGCCCTCAGCAGTGGTCAGATTGCAGCAGCGGGGCTTGACGTCACAACCCCTGAACCTCTGCCCACTGCCCACCCACTTCTGACTCTTAAAAACTGTGGTGAGCTTTAAATCTCAGTAAGTCATATCATTGTAGAAAAAAACCCTTGTCCAACTTGGTTTTTGTTCTGTTTTACAGTGGTCCTCCCTCATATTGGAAGCGCTACCTACTCCACACGTGGTGTCATGAGTGAACTCACTGCAAACAACTTGCTGGCAGGCTTGACAGGCTCTGAAATGCCAAGTGAGCTGAAAATGTAGTGCTCTTGCGTGTGCCTTATACTAACAGAAAAAAGTCAGTACTGTGACATCTAACCATTAAATGCACTACATTATATGAGATTAGAGGGGATAAAACACATTAGAATTACTTCACTTGAATAATCTCTATTATAACTGGAATAACATGCATTGATACGTTTATCTTGCTAATTTGTTCTGCTGTGATATTTCACATTTGATGGCAAATGGCATTAATACCCTCTGAATTATTGATTAAAAACATTGAAGGAATTATATGGTGTTTATTATGCAACAATAATAGATTTATCGAAACTCCTGTATTTGGCATCTCATGGAGAAGCACATTTCAAGTAGCTGAGTCACTTTTTCTAAACATCAGGAATTGAATACAATGTGATTGACATAGTTATTATACATAATTTGACATTTTAAATGAAATCATTTATAATGCATTTTCAGTTTTTACTCTAGTAACACTTCTGTTACGAGTGTAAGAATTAATCAAAATGTACCACAGGGATTTATTTATTTATTTTGAAGCAAATCGTATAAATCTCTGCTTTATGATCCAAGTTCAAGTTTCAACAACTCTGTCAAAGGGAATAACTGATGAAAGATTTATTGCTTAGACCTTAGTGAACATGCCAACATTCTGGTAGACATCTCTTGTTTGCAATTGAGATTGGATGAGAACAAATTTAAGTACATTCAATTGCAACCAGTAAAAAAAAATAAAAAATTTAATAAATGACATGAAGTTACAGTATCTCATCATTAAACTGTAACTGCTGTTGTAAGTGACTGTGCAGCATCGTCCAGGTCCTGCATGCTCATCTGTACAGGGAATGTTTCTGTCCATGGTGAAGTTTCATATGCTGTCAAGCTTCTTCAAAACATAGGGTGCTGAAAAACAAAAAGCCACTTATTAACATAAACCTTTTGATCGACATGGAGACGTTGCTGTACACACTGCCTATAATATACTTTAAAGGTGACCTCTATCATTCATATCCATAGTGACCACATATAATTGATAGTATGCGGAATAGATCATCAATAAGAACGTCTCAAACGGAGCCTCGAGAAACTCAGTAAAAAGAAACGAACATAATTTCAGTATTATAACGATCACACGTGCACATCTGATCTAATCAAATACATGTCTTGATACTCACTGAGTCGCAGAAGCGCAACATAAATCAGAAAGTTGCGAACAGACGTGATGACATCCTCGCGCATTTTCTTCTTCATCTCTTCCGGGTCCATCTTCGGCCCAAGTCCCTCAATTTTAAACATGTTAAAGCTGGAATAAAATATTATATGTGACTCAAATGATAGCTCCAAGCCACATTCAATCCAAGAGGCATGCGAAAAGGGAAATACGTCACTCACATCGGGTCTGCTAGTAGGACCCTCGCTATTAGCACACGACGTTGTGCCTGATAGTAAATTGGGTATTGTCACAATCAATACATGATTAAAAATAATCTGTTCCTTTTATAATAACGTTTTATAGTACTTTAAGGTGAATATATTCAAAGAGTTTTAACATATATTCCAGAAAAAACACTGAAAATTAACCATTTGAATCAGGCAAAAAAACAACAACACTCATTCACGGCTCATTGTTTTGATTTTTGGTTCGCGCTTGTGAATCGACTGTCTCTGTGTAACTAAAGACATAGCCTAGTAAACTAATGACATTATTTACTTAGTGTCTATATGAAATAATTTAATTTAAACGACACAGTCACAGATATCCTGGCGTTTATTTAGTATTCTGTGTGGCACCGAATGCTTCAAAGCCACGAATATTGTAGCTGCATGTAATAATTATAGGCTACATACAAAAAGTCCACATTACTGTATAGTGAATCATGGACCCCAATGGAACACTGTCCAGTAACGTTTGTCAGACACATATGAAATGGATTAATGGATTTACTGAAATGTCGCCCATCTGTTTACCCAGTAAACGTAAACGAAATGATGGGAATAATTTTAATGGCAACGAAGAGGATGGTCCTAAGTTTTTTCCCTCCAACGAGAGCTTGAAGAAACGTAAGTATGGCTCTTAGTTGAGGCAAAATCCTTATCGAGTTTAATACAAAACCAGATTTTGAACTTAGGTCTCCCAAGTCTTAAAAATAATTAAAACATTAATGTAAATGTATGTATTTAAAATAATTGCATTAAATGACTTGATACAAACGGACAGCTAATTGTATCTGTATATAGATTATTCTGTACATACATATTTTATCTCCTACAATTGCTAATACAATATGCATTAAGTATTTCCAACTATAAACCTAAACATGCATCAATCTGGCATTTCATAGTTCCAGTTGGCTTTTAGAATTTGATTATTCTGATATAGGATTTACTTCATTCATTAAATTTGTATTAGAAAGAATTGTAAGTCTACATTTAATCGTAAATGTAATGCATTTGACTCCTGCGAGTTGTCTTACCTCTAGGTGGTTTTGTCTCGATTGATGGCCAGAGAGGTGTGTACTACTCTGAGAGCTGGGAGCCCAATGGAAGCACTTTATACCTGCCGGTAAATGGCACTTTGTTAGCCAACATTGAAAAATATGATCAGATCAGCTTTGAGCAGGGATGCTTCTGCATTGGCAATGCAGCAGGTGGATTTCAACAGAAAGTCCAAGGTAGGTGTCATTAGTATGTTTGAATAATATGATCCTTTGAATTAGTTATCTAATCTGCATTTCCCTGTAGGCATGTTTTCCAGTAAATGGGTAATTAAAATGACTAATAAGAGAATCTCTTTTTGCTTATGTAGGTCAAGCGATTCATTGCTGGCGATATAGTGAACGTGAGCGAAAGCTTTTCATTGCACTGTCTTATTTGTTTACAAACTTGCAAGTGAGTTTAATGTTAAAATATATATAAAAATGATATATCCATTCACTTAGCCTAAGGTATGGAGGTTTTGTCTTCTCATCATCAAACTCTGTCTTTACCCTCCCTATCCTGTAGGTGTTCCAGGAAGTTGTCAGCACTCTTGATTGTCTCTGAGGATTCTGGGTAGACAGAGTTGGCCAGTATCATCTAAACTAAAAAAGCACACAACACTCCTATGTTATTTAGCACAACCTAGACATTTCTCTTCCTTGTTACAATGTATTTTTTAACATTATTTTACATATTGTGATATCAACTGACATATATGTGCCTTTATGACAGTATATTTCTGTTCTGTGCTGTTACAGTGCTTTCTTGTATGACTGCCAACAACAAAAGAAATCAGTAATGTTTGATATCTAAAAAAGTGTATTACAGTATAGTTATACAACATCATTGTTTTACTAGTATGGATACTTGTTTGTTTTGCATGACAAACAGTTATAAGTGATCCTGCAGCCTCAGTTATTGCTGTGAACCAAAACATAACATGAAAATACTGTATTTTAGATGCCTGTCATGTGACACTTGTAAAGCTGGTTTCTGATTTGATTTTGGTGACTTTATATTTTTTACAATAAAAAGTAAGACTAAAACTGTAAATCTGTTCAAATCCATCCAATGGCAAAATGTTTCAAAATTGAATTGAAATTGGAAAGGTCAAGGGGCTAATGCTATTTTCCACTTACTTTAAATATTGCTCACTCCTGTTAAAGTTTGTTCAAGTATGGAGTTTTAGAGGCTGTTCACACTCCCCCTCCTCTATCAGTCTCAGCGGGTAGCTTTCCATAGATCATTCATTACGTAGATCCTGTGTGAGTCAGAGTTCTGCTGTCAGACTCGAGAAATAAGATGAAGTGGAGAAACTGTTTGCTGTTTATTTGTTCTTCGTGAATTTTCATGAGGTGAATGAGTTACTGCAATATCTTATGTAAGATTATAAGCTATTATTCCTGAAGTAACTTCAGGCTTCATTACTCATAATGCCAATTTGGTGCAAGGAGACCTTATTGGCACCAGTCAATCTAATTTCTTGCTTTTAGAGCCAAAAACAAAAGTGAAAAAAGTACCATTAATGCCAAAGATCCAGAATCTGCTCTAACTAAATTTACGGCCGCTACTGGTTCCCATCATGGGATCATTTTATGGATTTAATTTCAATTAAAATGTTTCATTTTAATTAAATGTTGTTAACTAAACAGCTTGTAAACACTTTATCACTAGAAAAAAATTAAATAACCCATTAAAACATGAAAGTATTATGCAATTATTAAGATATTTCTTTTTACCTGTATATAGAACCTTTTGGCACTGTACAAATGTTGGCTAGTAGAAGCTGAATTTGCTGAATTTGGTTAATAACAGACCCACTACAGAGCGTCCGGTGAGAGACTTTTACCAGAGTTGATCAGGTACATGGGAATAACCCATTTATTGTCTGTCACGGTTGTTGAATGCATTGTTTTCTTCTTGTCTCGTGTCATTGTTGTTTATGTGTGAGTGGGCGTTGTCCCGCTCACGTGTCCGTCAGCGCTCCAGCTGATCATCATCATCATCAATCACTGTTCACAGCTGCGATTCATTTCCGTTCCTATATATACTCACACCATTCTCTGTTCCAGTGTCGGATTGTTTGTTGATGTCTGTGACCTGCCGTGTCTGTTTCCCCGTGGAGTTGCCGTGTCTGTGTTCGCCTTGCCTTGCCTTGTCTTCCTGCCGTTGTGTTCGTCATCCTTGGGTTCACCGCACTCCAGCACCGGGATTGGGATTCACCACTATCACAGCACCAGCGCACCACAGACCATCAAGTCCCTGCCTGAGTCTGAATCGCCGCCTTCCTGTTCTTTCTGTTTTGTGTACTTTGGAGAATAAATATCACTTTGAGTATCTGCGATTGCTTCCTGTTTATTCTATCATGACAGAACAATCCGACCGTTCCATGGAAGCAGCAGGTGGCGCCGCAGCAACGATGGACGACTTTGTTCGTGCAAGTATTCAAAGGATGGACGCTCAGGACCGCCATCAAGGAGAAGCGGCGCGCGCGATTCAGGCTCTCGTCACGCAGGTGTCCGAGCTGACCCAGCGTTTTCAACAGCTGCAACCTCCCGCTGCGCCAGCCGCACCGCCCGTCCCTCCCACACCACCGATGCCCGCCTCCCAGTCCGAGCCACGCCTCCCGACTCCTGAGCCATACTCTGGTGAGCCTAACTTTTGCCGGCCGTTTTTGACTCGATGCAGCATGCATTTTGCTCTCCAGCCCAGAACCTTTGAGAAGGAGGAATCTAAGGTGGCGTTTGTCCTCATGTTACTGACTGGGAGAGCGGCACTATGGGGGACGGCGGTGTGGGAGAACCAAGAACCATGCTGTTCCTCGTTCCAGGAGCTCTCTCTGGAGATGAGAAGAGTTTTTGACCGCGCGGTTGCGGGGAGAGAGGCTGCCAGGGTCTTGTCTGAACTACGTCAGCGAGAACGATCTGTTTCGGATTATGCCATCGAGTTCAAGACCCTGGCGGCCGAGTGTCGCTGGAACGAGGAAGCGCAGTGGGATAGGTTCCTGCATGGGCTGGCCGACCACGTCCAGAGGGAGATCTACGCCCTGGACCTGCCCCCCTCACTGAACGGACTCATCGACCTGGCTCTGAGGGTGGACGCCCGATTAGCCCGGGTCGGACCACGCGCTCCACCCAGCCTGCCTCGTGGGGGGGTGGAACATCAATGGTCCAGCGGCATGGACGCGGCCGGTCCCTCCGATCCCGAGCCCATGCAGGTGGGTCGAGCTCGGCTTTCCCGGGAGGAGAGGGAGAGGCGGAGATCCCTTGGCCTTTGCCTGTACTGCGGGGGCGCGGGACATTTCGCTAACAACTGCCCGGTAAAAGGCCAAGCCCGATAGTAAGCATGAGGCTACTATCGGGTGGGATCTCCGCCGAAAAGTCCTCATCTACGTCCACCATCCTCCCGGGAAGACTTAGATGGTCTGGTCACGATCATCACTGCACCGCACTGGTGGACTCCGGGGCTGAAGGTAATTTCATGGATCGCACCTTTGCACTGCAGTTTCAAGTCCCACTCAGAACACTTTCCCAGAGAATCACCGTACATGCACTCAATGGACAGTCACTACCTACCATCTCCCAGGCCACCGAGAACATCACGCTCATCACCTCAGGGAATCATGCAGAGACGATATCATTTTTCATCACGGACTCACATCACACACCCATTGTCCTGGGTCACCCCTGGCTCAATCAACACAACCCCCGCATTGACTGGAAACAAAGATCCATATCGGCCTGGAGCGCTGAGTGTCATAAGTCTTGTCTTGTGTCTGCCTGTTCTGTTGTCTCTGTTCCTGTGTTGCAGGAGGAAGCAGTGGATTTATCAAACGTGCCCGTGGAGTATCGTGACCTGAGGGAAGTGTTCAGTAAGTCAAGGGCTGCTTCTCTTCCTCCGCACCGTCCCTACGACTGTGCTATAGATTTACTGTCAGGTAAGTCTCCGCCTAAGGGCAAGATTTATTCACTCTCGGTTCCGGAGAGGGAGGCTATGGAGAAATATATTTCTGATTCTCTAGCATCCGGGTTCATCCAACCTTCCTCATCTCCAGCGGGGGCGGGGTTCTTTTTTGTGGGGAAGAAGGATGGATCGCTGCGACCTTGCATTGATTACCGGGGGCTGAACAACATCACGGTAAAGAATACTTATCCTTTGCCGTTGATGTCTTCAGCCTTCGAGAGGTTGCAGGGAGCATCCATCTTCACAAAACTGGACTTACGTAATGCTTATCATTTGGTCCGCATCAGGAAGGGGGATGAATGGAAGACTGCCTTCAACACCCCTAGGGGGCACTTTGAATACTTGGTCATGCCTTTCGGTTTGTCCAACAGTCCCGCAGTCTTCCAAGCGCTCGTCAATGACGTGCTGCGAGACATGATCGATCAGTTTATTTATGTTTACCTGGATGACATTCTGATCTTTTCCTCGTCTCTCCAGGAACACGTGCAGCACGTCCGACGGGTACTCCAAAGGTTGCTAGAGAATGGGCTTTTTGTCCAGGCGGAGAAATGCGCTTTTCATGCACAGTCGGTCCCTTTCTTAGGACACATCGTGTCGGCTGAGGGTATGCGTATGGATCCTGACAAAGTTAAGGCTGTGGTAGAGTGGCCAAACCCAGATTCCCGTAAGGCCCTACAGAGGTTTCTGGGGTTCGCCAATTTCTACCGGCGTTTTATTCGCAACTTTAGCCAACTAGCCGCACCTCTGACTGCCTTGACCTCCCCCAGAACTGCGTTCAGGTGGTCGGAAGCAGCCGAGACTGCTTTTTCCAACCTCAAGAGCCGCTTTGTTTCGGCTCCCATTTTAATCGCCCCTGATTCCTCACGTCAGTTTGTGGTGGAGGTCGACGCGTCAGAGGTGGGGGTAGGTGCAGTTCTTTCTCAACGCTCACCTTCAGACAACAAGATGCATCCATGCGCGTTTTTATCTCATCGTTTATCACCTGCTGAACAAAATTACGACATTGGCAACAGGGAGTTGTTGGCGGTCAAGCTAGCCTTGGAAGAATGGCGTCATTGGTTAGAGGGGTCCGGGGTACCCTTTATCGTCTGGACGGATCATAAGAATCTGGAGTACATTAGATCCGCCAAGAGGTTGAACTCCAGGCAGGCTCGGAGGGCACTTTTTTTCGGCCGTTTTGATTTTACCCTCTCGTATCGTCCGGGTTCCAAGAACGTCAAACCCGATTCTTTATCGCGTATTTTTGATAGATCCGAACACGCACCTACTCCCGAGCGTATTTTTCCTGAGACCCTAATTATCTCTACGCTCACTTGGGAGGTCGAAGCGAGAGTCAAGAAGGCTCTAGAAGGGGTAATGCCTCCGATCCGGTGCCCATCGAACCGCTTATTTGTGCCGGAGGAACTACGTCCAGACATTATTCGGTGGGGTCATTGTTCTAGTCTAGCCTGTCATCCAGGAGTTAGTCGCACCCTTTATTTGGTCAAACAACGATTCTGGTGGCCGCTTATGGCTCGCGATGTTCACGATTTTGTTTTGGCTTGCTCAGTTTGTGCTATTGGCAAGTCGTCCAATCGACCCCCAGATGGGTTACTCCAACCGCTGTCGGTGCCTTCGAGACCCTGGTCCCATATCGCACTAGATTTTGTTACCGCCCTCCCACCCTCCCAGGGTAACACGGTAGTTTTAACCGTGGTGGACCGATTCTCGAAGGCAGCCCACTTTGTTCCCTTGCCCAAATTACCTTCAGCCAAGGAGACAGCGGTTGTAGTCGTTAATCACGTCTTTCGGTTACATGGCCTCCCGACAGACGTGGTTTCTGACAGGGGTCCCCAATTTGTGTCCAAATTTTGGCGAGAGTTTTGTAAGTTGCTGGGGGCGACGGTCAGTCTGTCTTCTGGGTTTCACCCCCAGAGCAATGGCCAAACTGAGAGAGCCAACCAAGACCTGGAGAGAACTTTGCGATGTACGGCTGCCAGGAATCCTTCCTCCTGGAGTCAACAACTGCCTATGGTGGAGTACGCCCACAATTCGTTGCCAGTGTCTGCTACGGGCCTGTCTCCTTTTGAGTGTAGTATAGGATACCAGCCACCAGTTTTTCCCAGTCTGGAATCCGAAGTCGCGGTCCCCTCTGCTCACGCCTTCGTCCAGAGGTGTCACCACACATGGACAAGAGCCCGTGAGACTCTCCTCCGTGTGCGGGCGCGCACCAAGGCCAAAGCCGATCGCCACCGGTCTAGGCCTCCCGTATACGTCGTCGGTTCCAAAGTGTGGCTTTCTACTAAGAACATTCCGCTCCGCTCCGTATCCAATAAATTGGCTCCTAAATTCATTGGCCCGTTTTCTGTCACCAAAATTGTTAGTCCGGTGGCAGTCCGCCTCAAACTCCCTCCAGTGTACAGGAGAATTCATCCGGTATTCCATGTGTCCAAAATCAAACCCGTTTTTTTTTCCCGTATTAATCCGCCGGCCCCGGTTCCCCCACCGCCGCGTCTCGTAGACGGGGAACCAACCTATTCGGTACGTCGCATTCTGGACTCTAGGCGGAGGGGACGCGGATTCCAGTACCTGGTGGACTGGGAGGGTTACGGTCCGGAGGAGAGAAGTTGGGTTCCGGCTCGTGACATCCTGGATCACTCTCTTATCGATGATTACAATCGACAGGTAAGGGAGTCTGGGAACGCCGTGAGGCGTTCCTAGAGGAGGGGGTACTGTCACGGTTGTTGAATGCATTGTTTTCTTCTTGTCTCGTGTCATTGTTGTTTATGTGTGAGTGGGCGTTGTCCCGCTCACGTGTCCGTCAGCGCTCCAGCTGATCATCATCATCATCAATCACTGTTCACAGCTGCGATTCATTTCCGTTCCTATATATACTCACACCATTCTCTGTTCCAGTGTCGGATTGTTTGTTGATGTCTGTGACCTGCCGTGTCTGTTTCCCCGTGGAGTTGCCGTGTCTGTGTTCGCCTTGCCTTGTCTTCCTGCCGTTGTGTTCGTCATCCTTGGGTTCACCGCACTCCAGCACCGGGATTGGGATTCACCACTATCACAGCACCAGCGCACCACAGACCATCAAGTCCCTGCCTGAGTCTGAATCGCCGCCTTCCTGTTCTTTCTGTTTTGTGTACTTTGGAGAATAAATATCACTTTGAGTATCTGCGATTGCTTCCTGTTTATTCTATCATGACATTGTCACCACAACTCAGTACACTGAATAAATTTGACTTTGCATGTGTGTGTGGTTTTTATAAATATAGAAAAATAGATACAAATAACAATAACAAATAATAGTAGTCATAATAACATAGTAACAGTAATCTCCACAATGAATGTTAAATTATAATGATTAATACAGTACAATAGAAAAAACGTGCCATTATATGGAAAAGTACACTGCTAGAAATGATTAATACTGAGCGGTTGAAATTCGACACCTTTGCACGCTGAGGACAGAAATGGAGCCGCTCTGTCTAGCACATGCGCATGCGCCCAAAGAGTGCTGAAGTGTAAATTTGTGAATAAAAAAATAAAGTGTAATATTTTTATATTTAAAAATATAAAAATAATATTTTTTATATTTAATAAAGTGTAATTCTGAAGTGTGCTTGCTCCTGTCAAGTGAGTGCTCTAGACTAGAAGTGAGCGATATATTAACCCTCTGATGGTCTTCGGGGTCTTTTTGACCCGCAAATGACTTTTGCTGAATTTTTTAAAAATGTTCTCTTTTTCCAAATGGCATGAAACTTTGTACGGCTCTCAACCCTTTCTAGAGCTACGATAAAAAAAAAAATCTGTTTTTATGTTAGCGTGAAAAAAATAGTGACTTTCGTGGTCTTTGGGGTCTCCAGACATAATTTTGTAACAGAATAATAGTTTTTTTTAAACAAATGTAATTGTACTCTGTTTATTAAT
This sequence comes from Abramis brama, assembly GCF_963993115.1. Lineage (NCBI taxonomy): Eukaryota > Metazoa > Chordata > Actinopteri > Cypriniformes > Leuciscidae > Abramis > Abramis brama. The sequence goes on from NC_139975.1 coordinate 11,892,937, forward strand.
GTTTTTACTCCACATTTGTGCAGTTTTTGGAGGATTTATGATATATTTAAAATGTATATAAATAAATAATTTTTTTTTTTGTTTTAATAGGTTTTTATACAAAACAGTTTATACATTTTTTTTTTTATTTATGTAAAATTCACTTTATAAAAGACCCAAATTTCTAAATTTCATTTATGGGGATAACATGGATAATTTGACATGGTTTTAGTGTAAAATTTTTGCCCATATTTTGGAAAATGTAGTTTTAAAAGTAAAAAAGTATAATTTTAGCCACTAGATGGCTATAGAGCTCCACTATATGCTATTTGCTATTTGACTAACTGAAAGATATCTTTTCACAAGTTTTTCCCAGTTGGATTCATATCTAAATATTATGAAATCACAATTCTAACAATAAAAATGACTTTTTTGTCAAAGTTTAAAAAAAATTGTACTGAATGTCCCCCCCCCCCCCAGAAAAAAAAAAAAAAAAAATTGACAAAATTCATCATCAAAATCAGAAAAAAAACGCAGAACACAGATAGACATAAAAACAGTGCTAAAAACATTTACAATGTAAAATTATCATGCTCACACATACACGCGCGTGCGTGCGCACACACACACAGAGAAATAAATTTGTGAGACTATAAAAACTGCTCTCTTATAATAAATAAATACATAATATAAATATCAAAGTGTCGCCGCGCGCCAGAGTGATTGGACGCACTGAGACGAGAGAGGTATGTATCAACTCGTCTTAGTTAAGGGAATAACATGGAGAAAACGGTGGAGTGTTCCTTTAAGAGGGGTTTTCCAAGATGGTAACCTAACTGCTCCTGGTAAAAGCGACTGACTGTAATTAGATTCTGAGCAGAGTCTGGACATAATCAATCTGATCATCCATATGTCTACACGGGAAAAAAAGTGTTGAAGGCAGCTAAACAGGCAGTTGCAACAGGTTCAACAAACCCGTTTCTAGCTGTCATGACTACGCTAACTCGGTAGGCCAGCTGTCTTTGATGGCTTCTGAAGATGATTTTCCCTCGTATCCGGCAACACCATGTAAGCCTCCTGCATCTAAAAAAGCTCTCCTAAGAGATGATTGTGCAGGCTCTCCATCTAACTCGGACATTGTTGATACCCTCTCGACACTGATCAACGCGAGATCGGACGCCATTGAAAAAATGGTAGGTGAAAATACCGTGAAAATAGAGGGTCTAAAGTTGACAATCGACTTCGCCTGCAGAGAAATAAAGGATGTGAAAAAAAGGGTTGAAAATGTGGAGAAATGCATGAAGAAAGAAGAAGAGGTCGTTCATCTTAAAGTCAGAGTCACAGAGTTGGAAAACTACTCAAGAAGATGGAACCTGAAACTTTATGGAATTCCGGAATCGATTGTGGATGTTAAGATCGAGACCATTCAGATCTGCCAAGCCATACTTCCTCGAGATCAGAATAAATTGGCGGAGGCAATTGACATCGTGCATCGACTAGGAAAGAGGCAACCGGATGTGTCAAAACCAAGAGGGGTCATACTTCGTTTTCTATTGAGAACATATCGGGATGCAGTCTGGGCCGCGGCGAAGAACTAATTTCTACGTGAAAAGGGCCTCAGATTTTGCTGAAGACCTTCCTGTCACGGTGTGGGTTTTGTGTTTTGTTATTGTCTGTCATGTGTTCCCCTGTCTTTTCATGTTTAGCTTTCTCCCGTTATGTTGATTAGTCTTCCCAGGTGTTTCTGTTTAGCCACGCCCCCTTGTTATCTTGTTTAGCTTGTCTGTCTGTGTATTTAAGCCCTGTGTTTAGTTCAGTCTTGGTCAGTTCTTGTATATGGTTGCACCATGTTAGTTGTTCTGTTCCCTGAGTCTCAGTCCTGAGTTTGTGCTTGTATATGTGAAGTTTTGAGTTTATTTAATAAAAGACTACTGCACGTGGATCCTGCTTCCTCCTCTGCTTCAACCAATACGTAACAGAAGAACTGACCACACAATGGATCCAGCAGTACGCATCCTTCAGCTCCGTCAAGGTAACCGACCACTGAAGGACCACACCTGAGATTTCCTAGACCTTTCACACCTCATTGACTTTCCAGATTACGCACTCATTGACTTTTATTGTTATGGGCTCAATAAATATTACCAGTCAAAACTTGTTTGTGATGGTCCTCGAGGCTCGCTTGCTGGATTTATTAACTTCGCCCTTTTTTGGAGCGGTTCATCAGTTACTGTGGGCTTTACAAATGAGGAGCCACGCAAGCTCACAGTATTACCTAACACTGAGCCAATTTACGTCATGCCCACTTTAATATTGGCAACTCCAGTGCTCACATCGCTCGCCAGTGCATCCACGCCAGATCCTGTCATGGCCATGGCCGTTGCCAAGCCTGAGCTTCACGTCAGCCCTGCCGAGCCTGAGCCTCTTCACGTCAGTCCTGCCGAGCCTCAGCCTCTTCACGTCAGCCCTGCAGTGCCTGAGCTACTTCACGTCACGTCTGCCGATCCAGAGACTGTTCACGTCACGTCTGCTGATCCAGAGACTGTTCACGTCACGCCCGCCGAGCCAGTGTCTCCGGACAAGATGGCCGTCGCCGAGCCAGTGTCTCTGGACAAGATGGCCGCCGCCGAGCCAGAGTCTGTGATGGTCCTGCCCAGCTCAAAGCCCTCTTCGCCGCTGGTCCCGTCCAGCCCAGAGCCTCCTTCGCCGCTGGTCCCGTCCAGCAGCCCAGAGCCTCCGTCGCCGCTGGTCCCGTCCAGCCCAGAGTCTCCTTCGCCGCTGGTTCCGTCCAGCCCAGAGCTTCCTTCGCTGCTGGTCCTGTCCAGCCCAGAGCTTCCTTCGCCGCTGGTCCTGTCCAGCCCAGAGCTTCCTTCGCCGCTGGTCCCGTCCAGCACAGAGACTTTTCCGCCGCTGGTTCTGCCCAGTCCTGAGCCTGTCTCCATCCCAGAACCTCAGCCCTCACCAGAGATGGCCGCTGGCATGCCAGAACCTCAGCCCTCACCAGAGATGGCCACCGACGTGCTTGTTCTTGAGCCGGTGTCTGTTCCTGAGCCGGTGCCTGCTCCAGCCTATGTCTCCGTAGCTGTCCCCAAGAAAATTTAGGGGGGGGGGGGGGCAGTAGGTCCCGCGATTGGACCATGGAGGCCGCGCCGCCATGGTCACCTCTTCAGCCAGCTCCTCCCTGGCCGCCTGAAGGGTCGTCTCCTCCCTGGCCGCCTGAAGGGTCGTCTCCTCCCTGGCCGCCTGAAGGGTCGTCTCCTCCCTGGCCGCCTGAAGGGTCGTCTCCTCCCTGGCCGCCTGAAGGGTCGTCTCCTCCCTGGCCGCCTGCACAGCCGGATCCGCCCTGGCCGCCTGCACAGCCGGATCCGCCCTGGCCGCCTGCACAGCCGGATCCGCCCTGGCCGCCTGCACAGCCGGATCCGCCCTGGCCGCCTGCACAGCCGGATCCGCCCTGGCCGCCTGCACAGCCGGATCCGCCCTGGCCGCCTGCACAGCCGGATCCGCCCTGGTCGCCTGCACAGCCGGATCCGCCCTGGGGTGCGTTTCCCGAAAGCATCGTTAGCCAACTATGGTCGCAAGTTCCGTCGTTACCAATAGAGTTCAATGGACATTGCGATGAACTTGCGACCATAGTTAGCCAACGATGCTTTCGGGAAACGCACCCCTGGTCGCCTGCACAGCCGGATCCGCCCTGGTCGCCTGCACAGCCTGATCTGCCCTGGTCTTCCATCCTGCCGCAGTCTCCAGGTCCTCTGCCGCCCCACGGGCCTGGCCCTCCATCCCACCCCCAGGTCCGCCCCTCCATCCCACCCCCAGGTCCGCCTCCGCTCCACCACCCTCCTTAACTATTGTTTTTTGTTTTGATGGGCGTCGGGAGCCGCCCATAGAGGGGGGGCTATGTCACGGTGTGGGTTTTGTGTTTTGTTATTGTCTGTCATGTGTTCCCCTGTCTTTTCATGTTTAGCTGTCTCCCGTTATGTTGATTAGTCTTCCCAGGTGTTTCTGTTTAGCCACGCCCCCTTATCTTGTTTAGCTTGTCTGTCTGTGTATTTAAGCCCTGTGTTTAGTTCAGTCTTGGTCAGTTCTTGTATATGGTTGCACCATGTTGGTTGTTCTGTTCCCTGAGTCTTAGTCCTGAGTTTGTGCTTGTATATGTGAAGTTTTGAGTTTATTTAATAAAAGACTACTGCACGTGGATCCTGCTTCCTCCTCTGCTTCAACCAATACGTAACACTTCCGCAGGCTGTTAAGGAGATCAGAGCTAAATTATGGCCTGCCATTCAAAAGGCACGTAGTGAAGGGAAATCGGCGTACTTTGTCGGGGCGCGTGCCTTCTGACAGTGGTGCGTGCCTGCAGACAGTGGTGTGTCTCCTTATAACAAAATTATCAGGCCTAATGTTTCAGACCCATATCTCCCTGACTGACTCATCCTTTGGGAACTGGTGGAAACTTACCCCAGAGTTAATTTTCCCCGACACAGAGCAGATCGGCACACAACAAAAACTGCTGTTCGGATGTTCCCGTTTCTGATATTTCAACATTCGTGACATTAAAACAAATACACTAAAGTTTGATCAGAAATAAGAATTTTATTATAATAAGAGAAAATGAACAGTTACCTCAGAGATCACCTACCGCTGCAGATGTGTACAGAAGTGAAAAGCGGAAATGATTAGACCTGTTTTCCGGTTCGAACGCTTGGCGCTCCGCATAACCCCTGTTCAGGTAAAGATCACCTAGAAGGACTTGTTTGCTCAGAGGTTATTTGACTTATGTTATGACTTAAAGTATTTCCGTTGACCAGCTTCCAGCAAGCTTAAATCAGGGTCTTATTACTCTGATACCGAAATAAAAAAGGATTTATTATTTATTGATAATTGGCGACCAATTTGTCTTCTAAACAATGACTACAAAATACTTGCGTGTATATTTGCTGAGAGAATTAAGACCATTCTAGACTCGATTATTGATCAAACACAATCTGGTTTCATGAAGAACAGACATATTTCCATTAATATTAGATTAGTTTTAGATGTTCTTGATTATTCTCATCTGATTTCAGATCAAATATATATTTAATTTTTGGATTTCTACAAAGCATTTGATACTCTTGAGCACAAATTTATTTTTCTTAGTCTGGAAAGATTTGGTTTTGGTGTTTTTTTTAGTGATGCGGTCAGAACTTTATATTGTAATGCCAACAGTTCAATTAAATTAAAACATGGGACTTGTCCTAGATTTGATGTCAAAAGGGGTATACGTCAAGGTTGTCCTATCTCTCCCTATTTGTTCTTATTAGCAGCTCAACTCTTAGTAGACCATATCAAGCAAAGCAACCTTGTAGGTATCTCAGTTGCAGAGAGGGAGGTGATCATCAGCCAGTTGGCCGATGACACCACTCTTTTCTTAAAAAATAGTGATCAAGTTGCAGTAGGGGTAATTGATGCATTCTCTAAAGCCTCTGTTTTATACCTCAATTTATCTAAGTGTGAGTTATTACCTATTACAGAGTGTGATATTTCATCCATTTGTAATATTCCTGTCAGAGGAAAAGTCACATATTTAGGAGTTGTAATAACTAAAAATCAAACTACATGATGTTCTGAAAATTGTATTCCTGCTATTGACCCGTAAAAAACTCAACCAGTGGCTCCAAAGAAATATTTCATTAAAAGGCAGGGTCTTGCTTACTAAAGCTGAAGGTTTATCTAGATTAACATTATGCAGCATTAGCTCTACATTTGGACAATAAAACATGTAAAATGATAGATAATCTTCTATTTAATTGTGTTTGGAGGAATCGTACCCACTATATTAAAAAAAAAAAACTGTTGTAATGAACACGTATGAAAATGGTTTTAAATTTAAGGTTTAAATTTTCTAGATTTTAAAACATTAAATCACACTTTGAAAATTAATTGGATTAAACACTTCTTAAAATGTCCCTCTTCAATTTGGAACTTTATCCCAAATTATATATTCTCCAACCTGGGTGGCCTATAGTTTCTTTCGTTATGTAATTATAATATTGAACAATTACCTGGAAAGCTCTCTTTCATTCCACAAACAAATGCTTCTGGCTTGGTCTCTTATTTATAAACACAACTTTTCCCCACATTCATATTTCATATGGAACAATCATAATATTCTTTATAAAAACAAGTCCTTATTTTTTCAAAACTGGCATGATAACAATATTACGTTAGTACCTGATCTTTTTAATGAAGATGGATGTATATATACATATGGCGAATTCCTGGAAAAATTTAATTTTCCTGTCACGCCTAGAGAATTTGCCATCGTTTTCGATGCTATTCCCACAGGTGTTATTACATTGTTTAAAGGTTTTGATAGGACTCCGTTTACCATACCACCTATTTTTGATCCCACTCAAACAATGCTGGGCAAGATTTGTCTAGTTCCATACTCTAGCAATATGTCAATTCGTGCTCTCTTTCAGAAAGATATTGTTACCAAATCTTATGTAATTACCTATTGGAGCAATTTTCTAATCATAAGCCATTATTCAAAGTTTTCTCAACGAATTTCACCAATACCTTCAAACGCTTTGTTTCAGAGAAGACCAAATCAAGGAAAACATTGTCTTGTTGTGCTCTCTTTAAAATCCCCCTTTAAATTTTGTCCCATTTTCTTGTCCTAACATGCTCTAATTAATTGCATCTCCTTTATTTGTTTGCTTATCCTTTCTTGTATTATTATTGTACGCTTTGTCTTATTTATTTTTTTCTTCTCTCCTCTGGTGGTTGTCCTGGTTCTTGTTTTACATGTTGATACTATTTGTTGTCTATTGTATAATTATATCTAAAAAAAACTAAGACACTTAAATATAAGCCTAATAGTGACCTTTTTGCACATTTTGGTAACAGTTGAGCAGTTGAGAATGATTTACTAATAGTATACATCGCTCTACCTGAGTATATGTGGATAAAGTTACATATACTTATGTATCCAACTTGTTGTATAGAGCTGTGCATTAATATAGTTTACATACATTACTTTGTGAAATTCTTGCCAAAAAAGATATAGTTAGCATTGCATGCTAATTTGCTATTCTAAATTCAGCCAATGACTTATCGAATATGTTTCTGGAACACAACCTCCTTCTTCTATTGGTTAAACAAACTGAAAGCCCTGCCCCAGACTCACCCCATTGGCAGAGCCAGTGTTGCTATTTCTCCTTATATAGAACCTTTTTGGCATAAAGCATTCAAGTGTTGAATAATCCTATTAAACAGATCACAAATTAACCTCTTTTTTTTTTTTTTTTTAAGAGAGTACATTAACTAGACTTTTACATTTTCTAAAGAAAATAAGAGTAATGTCTGCCCATGCAAATTCAAAAGCTTTTACAATACATTCGTTGACATTATAGTGAACACAGAAAAGGTGTAGTTCATCTCTTTAAACACTAAACTGCAGCATAACACAAGCCATCTTCCACGATGCTTTGGCACAGCGGTTAACCTAAACATGAAATTCAAAGTCTGGATATCAAGTCACATGTGTGGCACAGTGCTAGGATACACCAAAAAAGTGCCCTCACCTGTTTGTTATTGTCTTAGAGATTAATGTTATCATGCTTGACCTATTTTTTACTTCACTTTTTATATATCTACAACAAAATCTCCCCCCTACTGAAACCCAGCACAAAAAGTGTATTTGTCTAGCCCCTAACTCTTCTCAGGTGGGGTTGAAAGCAGTAAGCACGCTTCATTAAAGACAGCAGACACCGTGTGCCTCCTGTGAGGATAGAGTTTTTAGCTTTCATTCACAGACTGCTAGATATTTCATCCTGGCATTTCAGCTAGCGGGGAGCATTGGACTCACCTAACCCTAAGTTTCTTCCTTTCTAACTGAGAATCTGATTAAATGAGGCCTGGTTGGCTCTGACAGATACCGAGTGCTGGTGTGGTGATGAGAAAATGAGCTCTTTATCACCGCCTGAGAGAGTGAGTCAGCATGTTTAGTGGGGAAGCGATTTGCTCATTTCAGAAGCCTCTACGTGGTCACTGAACAAACTCAGATTCTGCACTTAAACATTCGAAGAGGGTACATTTTGTTAAATGGAGATATAAATCATTTTGAATGTAACTCTGCCTATTTATCCAGCTAATATGCCATTAAAGAGGATATTGCTATTGCGTTAATGACAATTATGATGATAATGGCTTACTGTATGTCTACGGCAAGCTTCCCCAACATGCGTTTATGGTTTCTCAGATTGCAGGCTCGAATTTTAGTAAGACACATAAGGGAATACTAACAATTTTCTTTTGTCCTTAACTTTAACTTTAAGCGGTGTATGAACTAAAACTTATGATAGTCATATGAACATGTTTCTGCTCTTCATTCTACAAAGATTCAACAGTTAAGTTAAAACAGCTGAATTTAGAATCGTATACTATAGAACTATACTACTAAATAAATTAATTGACCTTGTCATTTTTTATAAAAATTTCATAACTGGATCTTCTGGTGAAATGACAGATTTCTCTATTCATTTATTCCACATAAACCCACCCCCTTACACTAAGCTTACATTCAGATCTGCCTCCATCCAATCAACAACCGATGGACAGAACCAAGAACCAAGTCCCTACCTACTCAACATTTTTTTAAATTTCCGATAATCCATTCATCCAGTCAGATACGATATTCACAATACTGAAGAAAAGATAAAGAATTTTGAGAGAACAACCGGCTGGGTGTACATTACACGGCTACTTGCCACATAAGTAAATAATTAGACACGAAATATTGATCTGAGTTGAAATATTTGATTAGGTCTTTAAACGCAAAGCTTCCGTGGAGAGAGCAGTTGCAGCGAGGCAAGTTCAGTCATGCCACTTATTACACAGCATTTAGCCACATAAATAATTATGGAGATAAGAGATATTGATTTCAGATTAAACGGTTTTAAAATCGTACCTGTTCGTATCTTATAATCCAACAGTGTACAAAACAATAGTCACAAAATGGCAGCAGCTGCGTTTGTATGAAACGAGAGAGCGAGTCCATGATACTGGATGGCATAATTAAATAACTGTACACAAAATATTGATTCGACTTAGTTTTAATAATTTATTAGCTCACCAATGCAAAACTTCCATGAAGGAATCCGTTCCTAGAGAGCGTATAGCGCTGCTGACTTCAGTAACCCGGATGAGCCTGTGTTATCTGTTTATCTGGGAATAACATACCACTGGATGGCACGATTGACCAATCAGAATCAAGTATTCCAGAGTTGTAAATTTATTACACGGCTCTGTGGGATAATCACGCGACAACCAACGGTATGTTATTCCCCGATAAAAACTGATAACACAGGCTCATCCGGGTACTAAATTCAGTGCTTTACGCCTGCTAAGAACAGTTTTTCTTCGTGGGAGTTTTGCATTTGGTGAGCTAATAAAATATTAAAACTCAAATCAATATTTTGTGCACAATTCTTTTATTATGCCATCCAGGTATCATGGAGTTCTCTTGTTTCATACAAACACAGCTGCCGCCATTTTGAAATGATAGTTTTGTACACTGTAATGGATTATAAGATAACAGAGAGGTAAGGCATCATAAAGCTTATTTAGAGATGAATTATCTAAAGTCTATCTTGTCTATGATGGAGGTGTTATGCCATTGAGTTATGAGTTATTGCTCGAATTTAGCGCCACACCGATGCATAGGCCAGCTGTAAGAGCCTCAGTCTGATGTGACATGAGATCAGTGCTTACAGGCATCTGTGCTTGTCTAGTCGGAGCCAGCTGTCCTGTGCTATGATTGAGATCACACCGGCACCTCGTCTGTGCCAGACTAGCGGTGTTTGGCACTCACCATCAGCCATTATCCAAGACCCTGCAGCTCCTCCATGCACTGCTGCACAAATGCAGTGTAACTGCCATCTGCTGAAAATCCTGTCACAGTCAGAATCTTTTAACCAGTCAGTGCATTAGCCAGGGAATGGATTGCTACGCAGGTGGATGATGATTATGGTTGGGAATGAAAGGGCAAAGGGGTGGGGCTAATTCAGACATATAATTACTATACAGCAAGTCTTTACTTTGAAACAATACTAGCTTTTTAAGCTGCTGAAAATTGAACTACAGTATAGTTATTAGAATTAGTTACAAACAATTAAAAAAAACAGTTAACTATATATTTACCTCAGTTCAAAACGTTGGGGTTGACAAGATTTTTTATGTTTTTGAAAGAAGTCTCTACTCATCAAGGCTGCATTTATTTTATCAAAAATACAGTAAAAACTGAAATATTTTTACCATTCAAAATATTTTAATATATTTGAAAATTTTATTTAATCTTCAGTGTCACACGATCTTTCAGAAATCATTGTAATTGCTGATTTGATGCTCAAGAAACCTTTCTGTTAAACATTTTTTATTTTTTTAAACCATGATATATCTTATTTTAAATAGAAATCTTTTGTAGCATCATAATGTCTTTACTACAAGTGATTATGATCAGTGAGTAAAAGTAATTGCTTTCAGAAAAAAAAAAAAAAAACCTACTGAATGCAAACTTCTGAATGGTAGTATATTTAGTTTTTTTGTTGTTGGAATAAACCTCATTAAGGTGAAAACTTTAACAGATAAATTAGTTTACATGAACTATCTGAATTAACTGATTGACTACAATTAATCAGATTTTCCAGTGGTACATATGAGAGAGAAGAGCAAAGAAAAATAATGGTCCGCACATTGAAACTGCAGCTCCAAAAATGTATTTACCAAACAGCTCAATGTTTCGACATGTCAAGACTTCATCAGGCACAATACCAACATGAGAAAAAGAACATCTGTTTATTGCCTCTATTCACAGAACTGTAAATGTGTATGTGCATTACAACATGACATACTACTGTGTTTGAAAAAAAAAAAGAAAAAAAGAACTATTGTCAAAAAAAAAAAAAAAGTATTTAGGTGACTGGTTTGTACAGATTCACTTGTATTCATAGCACATTTTAAGCAGCTTGTTGCAAATGATAATGGTTATCACACATATCCAAAGACTTCCCAAAGGTGTGTGTGACACAAAAAAGAAATACTTTCTGAATGATTGTGTGAGTATCTTAGAAAGCCTTGTGAAAGTTTTCCCCAGGGAATGCATTTTCACCCTCAATAGGTCATCATTTTAACAAAATGCTCTATACATCTTATTCAGTGATGATAAGACTATATGAGCCATATCAACAGAGGGTTCAAAGAGCCCTTGGTCACACACTCTCCTGGCTCTGCATAAATACCAATGCCTGGACAGGTGGATGATAGGGGATGGTGATAACTGGTTGTATGAATCAACACGGGCTTCTAAGAGAGCAGCCTGTGGACATGTTTATGCAAAAACATCATGAGAGGAAACAACATAGTGTGACTAGTGTGCGTTTATTCCTCTGTAGGTTAGAGAAAGGCTATGCCATGCCCTGTGGCTAGCTGTCATATTCAAATGGTTCCCAAAAGATTAATAAAAAAATAAATAAAATAAAATCCTTCTTACACACCGCTTCCTCTTGACAGCTGTCTATAAGTTTCGCTATCATTGTGCTACAGGATATTCCACTTGACACTTAAAAGTGACACACTAACACAGAGAAGACTCACAAAGCAACAGTATTAGCTCTCTCTTTTATAAGAATATTTATTACAGGTTATGCACAGAATATGGCATAATGTTGATTACCACAAAAATGTATTTAAGGTGACATATTATGCCCCTTTTCACAAGATGTAATATAAATCTATGGTGTCTGTAGAACATTGATTATATGTTCTTAGTTATATGAATCGCAATTGTAGCCTACTTTTGGGTAATCCGTAGTTAGGACGTGGAACACGTATGATGGTAGTTGGTTTAAAACTACATGTGATTAATATATTCAGTTCTCCAGCAAAGAATCAACGTTATACTAAACTGAGCTATGTGTCCATCATTCAACAGTGTCCCCAGAATGTGCCTGTGAAATTTCAGCTCAAAATACCCTCCAGATAATTTATAATAGCTTGTCAAATGTGCCCCTTTTTGGGTGTGCGCAAAAACGCCATTTTTGTGTGTGTGTCCCTTTAAATGCAAATGGATGCTGCTCCCTGCTCCTGTTTGGCGCCGTGGGTGGAAACGTGCAGATTAAGGGGCGGGAATATAATAAGATTCCCTTCCTACATCAGAAGGGTAGCGAAATCTGATCGGCTTATTTTTTTTATGCTAGCAGAGAAAGGCTTACCAAAACAAAGTTACTGTGTTGGTAGATGCACCTGGGACCCGATCATAGCACTTAAACACTGAAAAATGCATCAACAAAAAGTACTCTGGGTTCAGGCAAAATTTCAGAGCTCGGAGCCCTATACCCCCGGATAACCCTTTTTAATTGATGTAAGAGTGAACTCGTGAATTTCAAGATCTGAGGTGAATTATTCATTGTTGCTTTTACAGCTACAAAGCTGGGAGCACTAAATTATATTCAAAGTCACATTGCATGCTTTTAACATTAAATAAAGCAAACAGTACATGAGATTATTGCCACACTTTGTGTTTGTTGTTCCAGCTGCGACGTCGCATAAAAATAGAAACGTTTCTAAAAAAAGAATCGTAGTGTGACGCCGTCGCGGCTGGTTAGGACGGACAAAAACTATAACATGGAAAAGATGCCTTTTACGGCGTGTCGCAGCGCGTGTAGTTAGGACACGTTGTTACATTTACATGTTGTGTTTCGGGTCTCAAATTTCTTAATTTATACATTTCTGTCATGATGGTTCATTTCCATAACTCGTGATGAACGAACAACTTAGACCCAAAGACTTGAGAGATTCATATTGATAATGGGAACGTGTCAGTCAGCCTATATGGGAATGTGACGTGACAAAAGAACGAACGACTCGGGTCGGGAGCCGAGGTGACTGCTTAGCTGGGTCTTCTGGATATGCAATGAATTAAACATTTCTGTTTCTCATAATTTGGCCATGGCAGCATTATAGTTTTATTTTATTTTAAATGTGATCAACGTTTGCATGATTTGATGTGTTGGGGAATTTGGCTATTTACATTTCAATTATATTCTGCTGAAGCGAACGAAATGACTGGAAAAATAATTTGTTTCGTTGATTTTGCTCGTGGCCTTCCATGGTCAAATAGCCTACTGTCATTCCTGTTGCGTGTCCTCAGTCTGGCAAGCATCTAGTCTGAGGAAGAGGGGAAAACAATGCAATATTTTGAATTTGGTCTACAGTAGGCTACCCATTTCAACTGCTGTCAATATTATATACTGCAACTTTAAGAATTTGAATTGGATTCACTTGGATTGACGAAAATTACAAAGCGCTTAAGTGAATAGGGCCTATTAATGTGTTACACTTAATGTGTGATTTTAGAAATTGACATACTTCACATTTTTGCTTTTAAATCTTATATTACCCACATTTACTTCTATTAAGTGCCTCACATTTTTGCTCTTTTTTTATGAAAAAGAGGGAAGAGTCAAAATTATATTTTGTGGTAATCAACATTATAACACAAATGTTGTCGACTGAGTTGAACTTGTATACAAGTTAAGGATGCACACACGATTGAAACTACTAAAGAAAAAACTGTGACACATTAAGCTGTCTCCTGATTATGGCCATTTAGGCCAATTGTGGCTTACTGTCAGTTTGTGGAAGATTAGCAAAACCGTGCCATCTTTCCGATAAACTCTCTCTTATTCCCTTTCTCACCCCGTCTTTTTCATCTCTCCTCTTGTCATTAATTATGCTGGAGCTTCTGAATGGTAACAGCCAGCAGAGATATCATAAAGAACTCTTATCACTTTTTCATTACGTTCCAAATCAGGCCTCCCGGTCAGCGGCTGCAGGATAACAGATTGGGCCGTGTAATATTAGGTCATGGTTGTTGACAGATAGTGGCCTGAGGTTGGATCTGATACACTATAGGTTATCAGAGTGATAAGGTTAGAGCTGCGAGATTGGTCACTCATTGGTAAGGATGCTGGTTCACCAAGGGTATCACGTCAACAGCAATTATAGTCAGAGCAGTATTGCGCATTGTTTTGCTTCATCAGTACAGATCATACTAGGCATGTGATATCTTCTGTAAATTAAAAGCAATATCATCCATCCATCCATCTGGTTTTTAGACTATTAACTGGAAAATAATGTAAAGAATAAAACATTTGTTTTGATTTTAGCAAAACATTTTTCAGTTTTTGCTTCAGTAATACCTCTTAAAATATAATCATTAAGACTATAATACTAATTCTTATCGCAAAGCAAAAACATCAAGGCCAATGACGGTCTTGATGCCAAAAATTAATACTAAGCTTTATAAATGGTGATTAGAAGCTGTTTGATGTCAGCGTCTTCATTTCACGTACATTCTCAGACATCTTTTAAATCTTCTGATGAGTCATCGTCACAATAATACTGTCATGCGTAGTTCTTTTGCACAGTGGGCTTCTTGAAAGATCTATAGACGCACACAAGCACATGTCTTTTTATATATTGCCATGGTAATGTGTGTATTCAGAAACCATTCCTGTGTGCTCAAGCTCATTCACATTAGACATTTTCAAACATCCTTGTTATACAGAACCCCATGAAGATTGTTACTTTTCAGATTGCCAAGACACTAATCTTAAGGATGAAAGACACACACACACACACACACACACACACACACACACACACACACACACACACACACACACACACACACACACACACACACACACACACACACACACACACACACACACACACACACACCCAAAAACCCATTACTGTCTGTATCAGCATGGTGACGGAGTCTACTTCACAGAACAGCAGACAAATTAAACTGCAGCTTATAGCTTTCTCTTATTTGACTCGCTGGCTAACAACACAAAATACGTGCTTGTAAATAACAGATGTTGCATTAGTTATAGTCAGTGTGCTTGAGCATATGGATGATGTGGAAAATGGAGTGCCTGTCAGTTAAGTACACATGCTGTTAACAATGTCTTTTTTATACTACGTTTGCAGCTGTCTTTGTCCATTTACAGGAAATCAAAAAAGAATCTTTAAATTAGCATAGTCAAAACTTTAGGAAAACAGCTACATAATGTCAAAGATTTTACACAGGGAAAAAATACTTTTTATTAAAGGAAAGAAAAACAGGAAGAAGACTAAAAGATAACAAATCCTTAAATTGCCCATTATGCTTCAGCCAAGAGTGGTGCTGAGATGCCAGGTTGTTTTCAAGGTATCGATCCAGAATATCAAAGTTCTGTATAGCTTTTCTCCTGGAAAACAGTTCTATGTATTTTTCCTGCCACCTAGCTCTTCATTTTCACTTAATTTCAACCAACACTATGGAAAGTGCCATGCTTTGCCTTTGATAAAGATTTGTGTTTGTGCATGTACAGATGTAATTTGGCTAAACAGTTAGCAGATGATTTTTTTATATAAAAAAACAAGGACTTTTCTTATATACATCACTGTTCAAATGTTTTAGAAAGTCTCTTAAGCCCGGAACACACCAAACCGAAGCCAAAGAACTAGCGCTGATGAAAGCCGACTGTGTTGTCGCCTCGCGTGGCCTGCGTCGGGGGAAAAAAGCTGAACACACTGAGCGAACTACTGCCGACTGTCAGCTAGAATGTGCGTTCTGCATCTGTGTGTAAATCAGACAACTGTCTATTTCTGAAGATATATTCATATATATTCGTCATTCAAAAAGGGAAACCAACGCTGCAGGCTGCAGATACACAAACCATAAACAAAGCAGTGCGTGCTTACCATTTTGAATATCAATCCTGCTAAACACTTTCTTTATTCCACTCCGCTCATGTTAATATTGAAATATTCGCCAAGGAACACTCAGGTAAGATGACGTAACATTAGAACAGCCTTCTATCTGTACCGTTTTGACTTCTTTGCTCACCATTTTGCTATTATTCTCGCGCAGTGAACAGCCAGAGTTCTCTCTCTCACCGACGGCCCAACGCCGATTCAACATGTCGAATCGGCCGAAAAAAGCCGACGAGGACCAATTTCAGCTGACTGTGCGGAACACACTGAGAAAACTAGTCGGCCGACGCACAAAAACTGCCGACGGACGTTGTGTTCCAATATGGTGGCTGAGAGGTGCAAAACAAATCACAATTAAAAAAACAAAATAACAAATCCAAAAACAAAACAACATATTATAAACACAATGGCAAGTCTAAAATCAAAATCAAAATCGTATGTGTGCAGTCTGGTACAAAACACTCAGGCATGACTGCGTAACGTTACGATTATAACGTAAGACTATAGAAAAAAATGACAGATGTTAGCTTCAGTAAAGTTAGCTTCATTCATTGAGAGAAAAGGTATGACGTCACATGTGCGCCTTTTGGGTTTGTAGTCTTTGTAATTACGTATTTTCACAGTCTTATACCTCAACAGTTTTACATCAAACTGCGACTTTCTTGACTTTAAAATGTATCTTTTAAATTGACAAACATCATATGTGTAATTCAGGGCACAATTCAAACGAGATCAAAATATTTGTTGTCTCTCGCCATTGACTACCATACCATATTTGGTCCCACCAGTGGCTTTAAGTACTATGTACTTACATTGAAATGAATAATTTGATACAATGTACTTATTGTGTAACTACATGTTTTTACATTGTACTTACATTTTAAAAATTCCTGCATGTAATTACAGCTGTAATTAATTTATGTAATTACATTTGTAATTACACAGTTGACCCTTCCCTTACACCTTAAACCTACCCAATCCACCACACCTGTCCCTAACCTTACCCGTATCACACCTCAATAGCAGCAAAAGTGTTTTACAATACAACATGAACACAATAAGTACATTGTACTTATTTTTTGATGCAAGTACATAGTACTTAACGCCACTTAATATAAAGTGGGACCCAATATTTTTCCGAAATAAGGTCCCATGGTGGTCCACCGGAAAGGGGAGGGACTTAGGCTCTCTATCAAGCGATACTGGAAGTACCGAGAGTAGAAAAGCGATTTGTTTTTGAACGTGTGAATATGTATTGTCCTTACTGTGGATTAAAATAGGGCGGTCTTCCAAATTTCTGCAATTCATGTGGAAAAAATCTTGAGGTTTCAAAAGATTTTATAAGGTTTTTATATGTGCAATAACAGCAGGGTCATTGTTAGTATGCCCACAAGTAAGCCAGAGGACACGTATAGAAAAACCATCTATGCATCCGGATGTGCCGAAACCAAATGGCTTTAGTTTATCGTAGGCTACCCATCAACATGCCAAATATAGTTCGGTCCCATGGAGTGATAGGTACGCCTAACGAATCTACAACGTGTCCTTTGTTCTGTCCCTTGTGGGTTGAGTTCTTGCAGCAGCCGCATAATGTCATCACGTTTAACACGCAACTTGTGTTTCTGCAGAAGTGCTAACCACATTGTCCGATAGCCGAACAACTGTCCTGGTCCACGCAGCTCTGCTCTTATAGCATTCCTTACATCGTTTATCGGCGAATAGTTCTTTCTTCTGAACATAACAGCATCGTTCAGGTGTGTTTTTAAAGAGCGCAAGCTAATTTTAATGTCGTGGTATGTCGCCAGCATGTCCACAATCACGGCATATGAATGTCCTTCTTCAAAGTAACGTTTAATGTGTTCCATTTTCGCATTTAGCAAAACAAAGTTGATCACAAATTTCTTGATTGACAGGTGTCTCGTCAAATCAGTGATAAGTATGCCATTCTCAAAATATACTCACCTTTTCCGTTTTGTATGAATTGTCGTTGTGTTTTCTGAATTGTCGTTTTGTTTTTTCTGTATTGTTATTTTGTTTTCTGAATTGTTGTTTTGTTTTTGAATTTGTTATTTTGTTTTTGTAATTGTGATTTGTTTTGCAACTCTCGGCCACCGTATGTTCCAGGCATTATGCTCACCCAAAGCTGCAAAAACAAACAAACAGTAAAGACAGTAATATTGTGAAATATTATTACAATTTAAAATAGCTGTTTTCCTGAAGATTACTCACACTAACAATTGGGAGCATTGGCACCAGTGCCACTAGGGTTGCCAACTTCAGAAAAGAAAAATGCGGGACAATCGTGGTTCTTTACAGGAAAATAAGGAACACTCAAAATATTTGTACTGTATCACACAGTATATGTCATTTCAGGTTCGTATGTGTTTAAAATTTTCCCAGATATGAAATTGAATTCACCAAAACTGATTTGCCGAAATCAAAACCCGGCCTAGCGCGAGTCCGGAATCTCCGGATCGAACTGGGAGCGACCAGACAGCAGAGGATTCTGTTCGCAAATCAAACAATAATTTGTCCTAAAAGAAGAATTAATTCTCAATTTAGAGTTTGTTATTCGTATGGTCTGATGCGCGTGAGTGTGGGCTGTGATTGGATGATGCAGTGTTGTGATCATTCTCAAGTGTCGTGTTGCTGTTGTATCAGTCAGTGGTTAGATCAGCGTTGCAGTCTATTTAATCGGGACAAGGGAGGTCCCGTACGGGACTAATAAATTAGACCCAAAATACGGGACGTCCCGGCTAATTCTGGACAGTTGGCAACCCTAAGTTCCACCAAATTTACAGATGGTGGAACCTGCATCTGATTTGGTAGCATTGGACATGTAATATTAAAAATATTACAAAAACCTCTTGCAACACAAATGTTAGCATGACAAAGTCTTGTTTAAAAGTTTAAAAAGGTAGATAGTTCCAAGTCTAATAAGTCTAATTATAAATTGACTAGTTTACCCAATATTTATGAGTATGTACTTTAGACAAATCATTAGTTTAGCAACATAGACAGCAGCTCCATATGTCATGCAAATAGCGCTCATCCCACAAGTCAGGCTTTTTTTGAGAGCAATGTCTGAATCAGTCATTAATGACACTGCATTTGAGTTAGGATGCTGTCTTAGAAGGTAGTTGCCTGTATTAAGGTATGCTCACAAGGTTTTGCAGACAATATATCTTGATGTGTAACATTAGTCATTAGTAACTATGTCATGTTGTTGATTGCCTGAAATATGAAATCTCATTTAGCCTTTCTACAGCCATACAAGTCGAGACAGATGGAGGCTGTCTGAATTTTAGAGAGGTATTTTGCCCTGTAAAAATGATTATCCATGCTACACATCAGGGTTTTCTTCTTGGCTTTAAATTTGCAGAATTCACAAGTGCAGAAAATGAAAAGCACATCCATTTTAAAAGAGAGCGCGACTGTAGATTAACATTGCGGTGGGCTATTACTCTGACCAGTATTGGAATAAGCTCCTAAGGAATAAGCTCCACAGAGGCTTGGCAGAGTCCCCCCCCCACCCCCCTCTCCCTCATCTCCGGCCCTAGTGGCACTTGGCATCATGCAACAATAATGAAAGCAGCATCTGCTATGAATTCATTCATAGATCATCTGCTTCCTTTATTAATGCGTAAAGACTTACTGGGCGGGCTGCGCACCTCCACATCCAACCTCTTTGATTAATGTTTCTTCTGAAAACGGCATCAGTTAGGGAAGGCGCTATCTGGTATTTGTCTTTACAAGATCGTATCGACTTTTGTGAGACCATGCAGAAAATGAACTGTCATGTACGCAACCGGTCACAAAATGAACGCCATTAATACCTCTGGACTAGCGTGGACAGACTCGCCATCCTCCGCCTCGAGTGTTGAGAAAATAAGCACGTCTGTCTGGCTGCTGTGATGAGGGACTGCTGACATCCATTCAGTCACATCAGAAGAATGGCTGTAATAAGACCGACTATCAGCACTTTCCTTAGAAAAACACATTAGAATGGGCATGAAGTGGGGAGATGATACAACAAACTACTCCAGCTAATGACATTATTATCAGCACAAGCACAAGCAACACAGAGACTTCCACTACACGCAATGACCGCCATCTGGCTTTTACAGGCGCATAAACTGAAGCTTGAAGCTCGATCAAAGTGCAAACAAAAGCATCTCAGAAGAGCAGACATATCGCACAACATTACGCTATCGACACTAAAGAATTTTCTGTAAAGTGAATTGGTAAGTTTATCATATCATAGTTGGATAATGTTTCAAGTGAGAGATCCAAAAAATTGCTTGTATATAAAATATTCATGATTCAAATACACTAGCCTTTCTGTCATGATTTTATTTTATTTATACAAGCTCTCTATTTGATTCGATTTAAATTTGATTCGATTCTTCATTATAAAGTGCATTTTGCTTACATATTCTTACATAAAGAAAGAAAATCTCTTTCTACTAATGCTGTAAATAATACAGGGCGAACTGCTAGATGGACTTGTTGAAAGAACCGACTCAAAAGGCAACAGGATACATACAAATTCCCATCTATTCCCTTTAAAGTGACAAGCTTTATGTCATTTCCAGGAATAACAAATCATACAGCCTTGCGATGCACAGAAACAAGATCCAATTTCTTTATATGAAGAGTCACTGATTGTAGAGGAAAAGATTGAATAGCATACAAAACATGTTTTTTCTTTCTTTCACCAAGTAAACATTAACCCAGACACAATCTAATTTAACCTCCAGGGGCCAAATACAAACCTGTAAACTTCTAGACTTCCAGTGAAGCTTCACTAACCCTGTTCGATTAGTTCTGTCCAGGATCTCTTTTAGAGCCCTTCAGTCAGCATTTGATTTATTATTTAGCACCTTGACAATGTTAAATAAATGCTAAAGAAGAGAGAGATAGAGGAATGGAGACAGATATTGTATGAGCCAGTGCACAATAAACTGGGAAACAGTATTAAAATATTAAATCGTACATAAAGTGTGATTTGTCATGAATTAATATCCATATCACACAAGGATGTTGAAAAACCCAGCATTGTTGGGTTTGGGATGCTGGTTTCCATACCTGGTCTATATTCACATTTTAAATTCTGAATGTTTGCTACACCCAGAATTCAAAATGTGAATATATCTCAAATAGCTCAGTGTTTGGACACTGCTCTGGTTTAAGAGGACTTGATTTTAGTCCAGAATTCTGTTTTGACAGAAAATTAAACTCTGTGATTGAGCTAACCAAAACTCAAAAAGCCCTGCTCAATTGTAAATGTCTAAAACAACAATAACTTTACATGCATGAGAGACTTCTGTTCAGAGAGTAAAATCCAGCTGACATCGGCCTGAATTCCCCACTATTGAATTTGACACCTTGGTGCACGATCAATGCCGAGGATCAATGTTCAGCCCCTGCTGAAACAAACATTTTCAGACCACCTAGATGATAAATTATTTATATCACTCAAGAATTATAGACTATGGATGAGAGAGACAAAAACTAAAATGGACTCCAAAAATAAAATCCATCCCTTCAGCCTCGTTTTCATTTCTCGTAGTTAGTACTGAGAAAAACATTGTGTGTAATAAAATGCCCAACACCTCAAAGATTCAGACAGAATCAGATGTTTACTTTTAACTACCTAAAGCCATTAAGTGTCTCAGCTGTAATTGGATTCTCAAAAGAATGCCTGCTTAGTAACCATAGCTCAAAGCCGACAGCAAATGCACATATTTTCCACCATCATTGTATGTGTAAACGCATTCTTGAGCTTCCTTGATCCTTTCGTTTTCACATTGTGGAACGATTTGCATAGCCCTGCAGATGCACCTGCTGTGCTTTGTCTCCAAAATGTGTGTCTGACGTTCCCCGCATGCACTTATATCCACGTCGGAAGATAAGAAGCATTTCAATGGCGAGCACCAGAAAAATAGCATCAGAAGTATAAGCGTTTTTAAAATTAGATTTTTTTTCCGCTGTGATACCTCTGGGGCTCTGAGTCCACTTAACTGCAATGTCATTAGTTAGGATTTAAATGAGGACTTTGTTGTTCCGCAGTGCCATCCATTTAGACTTTAATTACAAACAGAATGTTTTGTGGCATCAGGGAACAGAATGCCAGATTACACGCTGGATACTTATTCTGTTGTGCTATAGTTGTGTGGATTTCGTTTAAAAAATGAAGCTAAACAGTATAATATTGATGTGGATGTATAGAAGTTGAGCCTCCAGCAAGCACATCACAATCATGCAACTCAATTATGCAAACGATGGAGTAAGGGATGGAGTATCAAGTAAAACAGCATAGGCTGGCATTGTTTATTTATTAGTTTAGACATTCATGAAGCATTTCCTGTGTCTGGAATTAATGCAAGGGCACCTGAGGGTCGTTTGAAATCTTTTAGAATAGATTCTCAACTGGTGGGTCGTGACCCAAAATGGACCAGAGGTTTTTTCTAATAGGGTCCCAGACAGCAGGGAAAAACAATGCTAAATGGAAATAATAACATAACATAACATAGTTACATAACTAATATAATTGTGTGTGGGTATAGGGTTGTAATATACAGTGAGGAAAATAAGTATTTGAACACCCTGCTATTTTGCAAGTTCTCCCACTTAGAAATCATGGAGGGGTCTGAAATTGTCATTGTAGGTGCATGTCCACTGTGAGAGACATAATCAAAAAAAAAAATCCAGAAATCACAATGTATGATTTTTTAACTATTTATTTGTATGATACAGCTGCAAATAAGTATTTGAACACCTGAGAAAATCAATATTTGGTACAGTAGCCTTTGTTTGCAATTACAGAGGTCAAACGTTTCCTGTAGTTTTTCACCAGGTTTGCACACACTGCAGGAGGGATTTTGGCCCACTCCTCCACACAGATCTTCTCTAGATCAGTCAGGTTTCTGGGCTGTCGCTGAGAAACACGGAGTTTGAGCTCCCTCCAAAGACTCTCTATTGGGTTTAGGTCTGGAGACTGGCTAGGCCACGCCAGAACCTTGATATGCTTCTTACAGAGCCACTCCTTGGTTATCCTGGCTGTGTGCTTCGGGTCATTGTCATGTTGGAAGACCCAGCCTCGACCCATCTTCAATGCTCTAACTGAGGGAAGGAGGTTGTTCCCCAAAATCTCGCAATACATGGCCCCGGTCATCCTCTCCTTAATACAGTGCAGTCGCCCTGTCCCATGTGCAGAAAAACACCCCCAAAGCATGATGCTACCACCCCTATGCTTCACAGTAGGGATGGTGTTCTTGGGATGGTACTCATCATTCTTCTTCCTCCAAACACGTTTAGTGGAATTATGACCAAAAAGTTCTATTTTGGTCTCATCTGACCACATGACTTTCTCCCATGACTCCTCTGGATCATCCAAATGGTCATTGGCAAACTTAAGACGGGCCTTGACATGTGCTGGTTTAAGCAGGGGAACCTTCCGTGCCATGCATGATTTCAAACCATGACGTCTTAGTGTATTACCAACAGTAACCTTGGAAACGGCTCCTCCCGTGTAGTTCTGGGCTGATTTCTCACCTTTCTTAGGATCATTGAGACCCCACGAGGTGAGATCTTGCATGGAGCCCCAGTCCGAGGGAGATTGACAGTCATGTTTAGCTTCTTCCATTTTCTAATGATTGCTCCAACAGTGGACCTTTTTTCACCAAGCTGCTTGGCAATTTCCCCGTAGCCCTTTCCAGCCTTGTGGAGGTATACAATTTTGTCTCTAGTGTCTTTGGACAGCTCTTTGGTCTTGGCCATGTTAGTAGTTGGATTCTTACTGATTGTATGGGGTGGACAGGTGTCTTTATGCAGCTAACGACCTCAAACAGGTGCATCTAATTTCGGATAATAAATGGAGTGGAGGTGGACATTTTAAAGGCAGACTAACAGGTCTTTGAGGGTCAGAATTCTAGCTGATAGACAGGTGTTCAAATACTTATTTGCAGCTGTATCATACAAATAAATAGTTAAAAAATCATATATTGTGATTTCTGGATTTTTTTTTTTAGATTATGTCTCTCACAGTGGACATGCACCTACGATGACAATTTCAGACCCCTCCATGATTTCCAAGTGGGAGAACTTGCAAAATAGCAGGGTGTTCAAATACTTATTTTCCTCACTGTATCATTTTAAAAGGCATGATAAAATGCTTAGATTTTTGATGATTTATCTAAATTGTCAAAGACTTGTTTGTTTAATCAAACGCAACATTACATTAGTAAAAAAAAAAAAAAAAAAAAAAAAAAAACAGCCTTAAATTGTTAATTTGTCTGTTCAGCCTATGTCAGGGGGTTTCAAACTAGGCTTCAAAGGGGTCTGTGGTGAAAAAGAGAGAGAGAATTTAAATTTAATTTTTTAATTTTTTAAGTGTTTTTAAACTGCGTTGGAACGTTATTTATTGTGAAAAGACCTCAAAAGTCTGGGGTGAGTACTTTTTTTCTCAAAGAAATAAAACTTTTATTTAGCAAGGACACATTGAATTTATCAAAAGTGACAGTAAAGACATTTATAATGTTATAAAAAAATTCAAATAAATGCTTTTCTTTTGAATGTTCTTTTCATCAAAGAATCCTGAAAAAAAGTTTCATGGTTTCCACAAAAAGCAGCACAGCACAGATTGATAATAATAAATGTTTCTTGTGCACCAAATCAGCATATTTGAATGATTTCTGAAGGATCATGTGACACTGAAGACTGGAGCAATGTTGCTGAATATTCAGCTTTGCCATCACTGGAATAAATTGCATTTTAAAATATAATAAAATTGAAAACAATTAGTTTAAATTGTAAAAATATATTTCAAAATATTTGGATCAAATAAATGCAGCCGGGAGCATAAGAGACTTCTTTCATTACAAATATTTTAAATTTTTCTTTATGCTAGTAGTGCATGTCATGTTAATCATTTTGCATATTGTTAGGTCTATGCTAGGGTGACCATATTCCAGGACATGTCCGGCCGAGATTTCGAGATCGCCCAAAATATCCGGGATACGGCTTTTGCTTTCTCGTCGCCATTCATTTTGTTTACATGCACACCTTTTGATTCAATAGGACTGAATTAATTCCGATTGGTGAATCTGAATGTAGTGTTTACATGAACGCTAAACAAGTGATCGGTTGATGTGCGTTTTAGCATTGCTAAGAAAATTCCTGTGTTTTCGTCTCGATCGGGATCCGTGTGAAGCAGAATGCATGACCTGCAAAGCTGGCACGTACGTGTCAGTGTCAAATAATGTAATAATGTAAACATAATGAATGGTGACTGTAGAAGGCAAAAGCCGAATCCCGGGCATTTTGGGCGATCTCGAAATCCTGGCCAGACATGTCCTGGTTAAACAGGACGTATGGTCACCCTAGTCTATGCCAACATGATCTTGCGACCAATTCGTACGAGGTGGCTAAAAGGTGGAAAGGTGGCTAATTCATATGAATTCGTACGACCTCACTTGTATGAATTTGTACGATTTGTCTAAACCCATGTGTTACGCAACTGCTCAGAGACAAGACGTTGAGATCCATATGCAGCTTTATTAGGGTTAATCCAGACACGTAATCCAAGAAACAGGCAATGGTCGAAACACAGGTAAGCAGTCCAAACGAACGAACAAACAAACCAGGAAACACAGGCAGGGGTCAGAGGCAGGAGAATAATCCGAGGAACAGGCAGGGGAACGGGGAACCGGGAACCGGGAACCGGGAACCGGGAACCCATGAAGAAACACTCAGGAGTGCAGTGTATCAACATACAAAACTTCACAGAGAGTGAATGAGTGAACAGGGTACAAATAGGCTAGGGAGACTAACAGGGTGACGAGACACAGGTGAATGCAATCAGTGAAGATGAGTCCAGGCAGTGAATTATGGGAAATGTAGTGCGTGGCTGATCGTGACACCACGTGATGGTTAGGTTTAGGGGCGGGGTCAGGGGTAGGTCATTCGTATGAATTCATACGAATTGACCCTTCGCTAAGCCACGCCCGAAAACCGCCACAGGCCAATCGTGGCTTAGCAACCGTAACTAGGCGCGGGAGGTCTGGCAAGCTTTCGAGCGAGAGGGAAACATGCCGGTATCCTAAAAGTTTGGACGGGGCGGTGGATTTTGTTCCCTTCCCGAAACCTAAAACCCAAGGGGAGAAATGCCGGGCGTCATCTTCATTTATATAGCGCTTTTAACAATGTAGATTGTTCCAAAGCAGCTTTACATTGATAATAGGAAATTAAAAGTAAAGTGTTTTGGCTTTATAGCAGCTCTAGAATAAAGTTATTGTCCAGCTCGTGGATCAAGCAGTGTGATTAAAGGCAAGACGGAGGCTCACTGACATAATTTAACGTTACTTAAAAATATATTTCAGCATTTTGTTAATCGACGGCCAAACTAGTAACGTTACCCCAATCCGATTGCGACTCTCCCGGTGTTAGTTCTAGTAAAAGTAAAAGGTGGTTAGTAAAAGGAGGGAACATCAGGGGGCTTGCCGGAGATCTCCAAGGAAAAGTTTGGTATGCAAACTTAATCAGTTCATAACAGTAGTGACTATGTGTGACCCACAACGTGTGAGCAGTAATGTTAGCCTGGCGCACTACAAATATAAGCGGGAGAATGTTATCATTGCAAAGTGGTCAGGCTAATGTCTTGTGTTTATTCCACGATACATATGGATAAGCTGTTTGATTTATAAATATTAGAATATTTTCACATTTCATTTACCCTGCTGTGCATGCACAAAGCTGTTCCTCAATTTGTGTGTTTCCCATTTGAATTGTCAGCGTATGAGGCGGCTGCTGCTTGTGCTGAGACCTAACGTTATAGACTTTAGCTTCAATTTTGATGAAATTATTCTCTAATCGTTTGCATATTATGTCGTGGATATAGCCCTTGAATGCATACTGCAGTCTTGCTCTCTCATATTTTCACCTGTCCGCCAAAAATGACTAATTATCTCCTTAGGAATGTCTGAAACCAGTGCATACATACTGTAATAGACGTGCCAGGCGCAAAAGCTTGACAGGCGTAGCAACAGTAACTAAGGAGGGTGGGGCTTAGCGAAGGGTCAATTGGGCAATTCGTAAAATATGTACGATTTAGCAAAAATCGTACTAATTCGTACGAGTGAGGTTGTATGAATTCGTACGAATTAGCCACCTCGTAGAATTCGTACGAATTGCCGTGAGATCAGGCTGTCTATGCAGTTCATGGTAATAGTCATACATGTTTGATTTTTAGGACATTTTTGTTTACTTTTGTACACTAAACAATTTTGATGTTGGGTCACCACTTAGGGTGTCCAATGTAAAACCAGTCCACAACCACTGCTTTAGAACTTCCAGTTGCACTAAGACAAATCTGGTCACTCATTTCCATCACTGGGTAGTGGGTACTTCTAAAAACTTAACACATTCAATGACTGACTTCCTATTACTTAGACGGCCAAAGTGCCTATCTGATCCTTCACTCACAAAGCTCCTGTAGCTCAACCACTTGAACACAGAGTAATCCATCATGCAGATAGATATCGGTTCTCTCTTGTTCGCCTCTCTGAGCATGGTGAAACCTAACCGAAACAAACGCACAACTCACTTTTATGCAAATAGTCATAAGCTGGCCACTGGCCCTCTGGGTATACAAGTACAAAATTTCCACAACTCACCAAACAAAATTACCTGAGATATTGTTTGTTTGCTCATGATTACAAATGCCACCACAACACTGGCTATACATCATCAGACCAGACGAAATGGCAAGGAGAACCGAGCTGTGTTGGAATTCAATAGCAGTCTGCAGAGTGCGGAACAGTGTTAGCCTCAGATAACGTCAGTCAAAGGCTGCTTCTGCTTTATGCAGGCAAGCTTGTCTGACGCCCCTGAAATTGCAAAGAAGGATATTCAATAGGTTGTGGAGCACACAACTCTGCTGCATGTAATAAGTGCACCAGGCCCAGCGTCCCAATGTCACCAGTTAAGCAAGGCAAGTATACCCTGGCCCCTGGAGGGAATGAATTTTACCGCTCTACTTTCCTCAAAAAATGCTTTGGAGTTATTCTATGAAATAGGAGTCTTTTTTTTTTGGAAAGGTGTTTTTAAAGTTAATTTATGTGTGATTCTGTGTGATAAATGCATAAAGCACACATAAACATAAAAAGAAATTTCTTACAGTACTGATGAATTGAATTTAACCATATAAAAAAAGAAATTCATAAAAATTAATGTTTGTCACTGATGTTCGGTTCGTTTTCATTAGTCACATGTGTTCCTTTGTTTCCATGGACATTAATCTATCATCACAGCTGTTTGTCATTTAGTTAATCACCATGTGTATTTAAGTTCCTCACCTTCACCCTGTGTTTGTCCGGTCTTGTTTGTGAATGTGCTACTACCTTCTGTTATTTTGCCTGTTAAATTATTATTATTAAACCCTCCATTTGAACTTTATCCTTATCTTCATCTGTCTGTCTGCAACCTTGCTAATAATGTTGAGATATACTGAAATTGTAATATCAAATATTTCAAAATAGCTGCAGAAAATGTATAAGTCAACAAACTGACATTTCTATAAACAGTAGACAATGGTTAAATGGTAAATTAGAGCAGTACTTGCCAACTTTTGAACTTCAGCTCCTTTGAAAGCTCAAATGATATCATTTCCTCATCTTTCTTTCCAATTTACTATTTTAAGTCAAGTAAGTGGTGTGATGGCGCAACTCAAAATCACTGTCACACAAATTATTCTGCTTTAAATTTTATATTTATTTTCAAATATTTTGAGCTGATATTTAATCAAAGATTTGGCATTACTTTTCAAAAATATTTATAAAACGCACACCATCATAACATTAACTATTTTTAATAGAAAATGTTTAATTCAATTTGAATTAATACTTAAGCTAAAATATATACATGAAAGAACTTCTAGATGACAGTAACTAAACATGACAAGTGAATATAGCATCAGTTATTGACTCTTAAATAAGCATTCATTATTTCTGCATAATTAACCATGTTTAATGACCAGTGTTTTAAATGGACAGTGAAGGAAAGCACAACAGTAGTGTCTAGCAATCTCCTATTAACTGTGACAATCGATTTAATAACGAATGAATGTGTACATGCAGCAACTACGAGTCATTAGTGAAACTGATTTTAGTTTCCCTCCACCATGGTTTGTCTGCCAGTTCACTGGCTGACTAGCCAGAGATTAGCTTCAGATTCTCAGATTTGTGGTTTAATCAACCTTCTTTTCATAGCTGTTTCCCCAGCACATTCGTTTAGCATTTCCTGCACCAATATTAGTTTGACTTGAGGGTGTGTGTCTGTTAATTTTATCAACAAGATTCATTATATTTGTTGAAAATATGAAAGATTTTTGCTTTTGCTATTTCTCTTAATTTTCAAGTAATTTCTGAGTGAACATCAACTTTTTTCAGTGATGTGAGATTACTAATTCTGTCATAATTTACTCACCCTAATGCCACCCTAAACCGATAAAGATTCACTGTGCTCTCTCTCCCATGCCATGAAAGATGGTGACCATGATCTCCCATATCTGTATGTATAGAGGATATCTGCTATTAGTATGTAGGCTACATCAGTAATCACTGTGAAGGTACTTGTCATTAGCACTTCAAGCAGTTCAGAACTCACTTTTACCTTGTAGGATGCCCTCTGTACTCTACCGCAACTGCAGTCGGACTTCACTACTGAGTTAATTGGCAGACAGCGATCAGGCTGGTCGAACAGATGCCAGGTACATGCTATAAATAGATAAATAGGGCTCCTCTCTTATGATGCACTCCCAGCCACACCACCTTGCTTGCATAATGGATTTATGCTAATGCAGCTCACCATGAGGAATGTGCAGGTAGGGAGCACGCATTTCACCTCCTGAAGTAAATTAAATAAATAAATCAAGATACAAGAAGGCATTAAAGGATGCAGGCATAGTTTATCACACTGGAGATGTGGATGTCGTCACATGACCGTGTGAGGTGTGCGAGACATACATTTCACCCACTTAACTGAGACTAAGATAAACTGGAAGCAAATCTGTCGAGCCAGCCGTTGGTGTCCTCCTTCAAATCTCCTCTGCAGCAATGCTGTGAAAGAGCGTATTGAACATAAGTGATGCAGTCAGCCATTTTTGTGTCTTAAAGAGTCAATGTAAAAGTTTGGTAAATGAGCTGAAGTGCGTAATTTTTTATGTCACAATACTTTCTCCTATTCCATCTTAATATGCAGTGACAGTTGTATGTTAATATTCCCAAAACAGTGTAAAATACAGACTCTGTCGTTATAAAAACAAACTGTCGGCACTGGGTCAACCACTGGTGTAAGTTTGGGGCGGGGCCAGTGTACTTATTGTTAACTATTACAATTGTTTTCCTAAGTGCCCCTATTATGCTATTTTAAAGTCTCCTAATGTTGTTTTGGAGTCTCCTACAACAGGTTTACATGCATCAAAGGTCAAAAAACTGTTTAATTTCCTCATAATATACATTTGCACATCACCACATTTTCAATGATTCTCAAACGACTCGTCAAATGAATCAATCTCTCTAAATCCCTCCTTTCCGCGAGCTACTCTGCTCTGATTGGTTTACTGCGTACAGCGCGGGCGTCGAAAACAAAAACGCCCATTGCCATAACAACGTCAGCTCTGCGTGTCCTGGTCCTGAGGCTTCCTACACCGTAAACTAAACACAGTAACGAACAATGACGTCGATTTTACCATATCAATGCGAACGCGAGTCCGATGATGAAACATTGAAAGAACTATTTATTTAACCGGAACCTCCATCGCAAGGACAACTCGAGCAGGACATTTCTCAGTGATTCGCTACTTAGCTTGAGGTACATTATGAGATGTTGTAACTGTAATTCCTCACCATCAGCATGAACAAATGCATGTCCATCAACAAACCGATTATTTTACTTGTAATAATTTACTTACCGAGTATTTTTCTAATATATTGCGGTGAACAGGTACCCTGGAAATCGAGAGTTCTCGCGAGAGCACAAGTTGAATTTGCTCAGCGAGTTAACTCTGACGTCGAGTAATGATGCTCATTAAATATGCCCTAGTATTCGTGCAGCACCAATCACATCGGGATATGTTATCTGATATAGGCGGGCCAGAGGCGAGCTAAACAGATGACGACAGCGCTGTGATGTCGAAGTCATTAGTAAACATTGCAAGATGGCTATGGATGAACACCAGTTGTTTGAAACGGCTTTGGCCGCTACAATGAACGAGTTAGACTTGGCTTTTTATCTAAAAGAGGAACAGAAGACGGCGCTCAAATCATTCCTTTGCAAGAAGGGTGTTTTTACTGTTTTGCTGACCGGATATGGCAAGAGTCTAATCTACCAGTTAGCTCCACTGGTAGCTAGCCGATGCCATCATTTTCATTAGTCGATGCCAGACCATTAATCTTTCAGATTTAGGTCTGGATTTCCAGGCTAGTGAACACGTGGAAACTGTATCAATAACAGTGCAAAGTAGTGAGAACGACAGACAGTCTGCATTAATAGACAGTTTTAGGTAATAGTGGTCCCCAAATGATTAGCAGAAGTATTTCAGACAGTGATAACGTGAGTTACTGTAGCCAGTTAGCATGACACCTACAATATAAAACTCAAAACTAAGTATTTTGAACACCATCTTTCAAGAACAAGCAGTTTGCGAATCCTGCATTGAACTCCGAGATTTGAGAAGCAGTTTTCAGTAAAATAAAGGGGACAGCAAAAGATTAGGA
The DNA here is from genome assembly GCF_963993115.1 of Abramis brama. Taxonomy (NCBI): domain Eukaryota; kingdom Metazoa; phylum Chordata; class Actinopteri; order Cypriniformes; family Leuciscidae; genus Abramis; species Abramis brama. Next base: position 11,924,499 of record NC_139975.1, read on the forward strand.
TTATACTGCTGTGGTACCGTGGTAAAGATGAATTTTAACCACGGATTCTTTACATGCTCGTCCTTGGGCATTGAAAAAAAACTGGCTTTACCTTCACATTGTTGAGCACAGCATCTTCTCGACATGATGCTATCCAGTATCCACAGTAATCAGCTGCTGGTTTGAGGTTCAAGTTTTCCCTGGTGTCTGCGCGCGCAATAAGTGGGCGGGCAATATGCTAATGTTTCGTCTTGACGAACGACGAAACGGCTTATGACTCTTTTGAAAAACGATTAATTTAATTTACTCAGAGTCGACTCTTACTTTTGAAAGACATTAACGGTGCACTTTCAGATTTAAAACTTTGCAGGATGTTTTCATTCACTTAGAGCTAAGTTACACACTACATGAAAGGTCATTTTCAAAAATCCATAATAGTGACCCTTTAATTGAAATAAAGCTGAAATAAAATAAAATTAGATTTTTTTAAAACTTATGCAACCATTTGAAATGTTTCCTTGGCAACTGACAAAATTAAATAAGTTAAAAATGAAGTATTCTGGAATAAAATCAATCTAAGCAGAGAGCTGGTGAACACAGAGTTAAGTTCAGTGAATTTTAAGCAGGAGCGTGTGGGTGTGGAATAGAACCTAGCGGGAGCGGGACGAAACAGTTCCACGCAGACCTCGCACACACCTCAGTTCCCTCAGAATCTGGCCTTGAACAAGGAATACGGACCCATTTCTGTGATCCCCCAGTTCTTTGCTTGTAGGATCTCTAGCGTACTTTCCTGTGATTCTCTCTTGTGTCTTCAAGTGTGTTGTTCTCTCCTGCAAGACTCACCAACAGACAAAAATAGAATTCAATTCAAAACAAAAGTGCAGAATATGGCACTTTTAAGAAGCAGTGAGGCTGTGTTTTCAGACTTAGCCGTGTATAATACTGACAGTTAAAACTTTTTACAAGCTTCGCTAAGTAATGTGCTTATTCAAGATTCACTGATTCACATCAAAACATTTTATAGTAGGCTATTTATTCTTCTCTTACCTAAATACTTTTCTTATATTTCCTGTTTTATGTTGTGTTTTACCTGAGCATGAACCATACCGATCAAGGACAAAAAAAGGACGGGGCTGCTTCTCTCAGACATCACTGGTGCTCACTTGACTGTCTGTCTGTGTCAGATTTGACCTCTGTCTTCTAAGACCCACCTGTCTGGCTTTTCTCTCAGCAGATGCCTGAACAGAACAGGAGTGACATGTCAGATTAAGCTATGACAGTTGTCGTGTAGAGCAACTTCTTGTGTGACATTCGGCTCCTGCTGCATAGTATGCGGTCTTGCCTAAGACTCGTGCAATGTGTGACTGTAGGTGAAGTTCACAGTGTGAAATATACAGCAGGCCTAGTTTGTCAACATAAAAAAACAGTAAACAAACATGTGTGCTGTTGTCACATACCAGGATAACTTTAGCCCAGTGTTACATTAACAGGGCTAAAACAGTTTTTGCTCCTTCGTTAACATAAATCTCTAACAAAGGCAAACATTATCACGCTAAGACAAAAATACAATTTGAGAGTCTAATATTTGCTGGCAAACAGATGCTGTTTAGCATTATTTCATTCCAGTGCAACAATAAATTAATGCTTTTTTAATTTATTGTTTTTCCATTTATGGATTTTGCAGATGCTTTTATCCAAAGCAACACACATTGCATTCAAGGTAGGCCTACATTTTTTTCAGTTCTTGGAACTTCATGCATCCCCTGGGAATTAAAGCATGACATTGGCATTGGTAGGACCAGCTTTACTATTTGAACTAATTGAAAATATAGTCTCATCTCTTTATTTATCGCATACACTTAAAAGCCATTTACTAAAATGAAAATTTATGAATATGATGCTGCAGGACTCTATGGATATGATTAAAACACTTCAGTCCGTGAAATTGCCCCATAGTAAAACATTTCTTGTGACACTATGTAGAATCCTTATATACTAACATCCCACATGATGGTGGTATAAAAGCTATAGATTTCTTTCTACATGACAAAAAACTTTTTCATGTATAGAAATTACTATTTTTTACAGATTAATGGAACCGCTATGGGAAGTACAATGGCCCCCAATTATGCGAACTTATATGTTGGTCATTTTGAACATGAATGTATATTAAACCCAGGAGTGAATCCTTTTTTACCTAATATATATATATGGCGTCGGTACATCGATGACATTTTTCTTATATGGTGTGGCTCGAAGAGTGAATTACTTGAGTTTCAACTATTTCTTAATCGTAGTAGCGAACATCTTAAATTCACCATGATTATGATGAGTGTCAAGTCAGCTTTCTTGACCTACTGGTCATTAAAGATAATGATAAATTAGTGACAGATTTATATAGAAAGCTCACTGATAGAAATACAATACTACATGGTCAGATTTTTCATCCTACTCGTTTAAAGAAAAGTCTTCCAATTAGTTTAAAAGAATTCGTAGGATTTGCACATCTGATGAAATGTATAAAAAGGAAAGTAAAGATTTATGTCAAAGGTTTTATGAGAGGGGATATGCAGATGATTGGACTGGAGAGGCGGCGGCACGTTTTGAGGGTATTGATCAGCAAGAATGCCTTGCTAGAACACGCTCTAAGTCTACTGATAATAGGTTATCTTGCATTATTCAATATTCTGCGTTAAGTAAGGAGTTTGCACATATAAGCTGTGTCCCAATGTGAAGGCTGCATCCTCCGAAGGCCGTATTTGAAGGCCGATTGCGTCACAGCGGCACGACGAAGGACGTCCCAATTCAAAGGCTGCATCCTTGGAAGGTCGCATTTGAAGGCCGATTGCATCACCGCGGCGCGATGAAGGCTGTCCCAATTCAGTTCTGCATCCTCCGAAGGCCGTATTCGAAGGCCGGTTGCGTCATCGCGACGCTACGAAGGCTACCCTGATTCAAAAGCGACGCCAAATGCACCCTTCGTGCATAAACACTGGCACATTTTAAGTTCAGATCCCACAATGCGCCACTCTTGTAAAGATCCTCCACGATTTGTACATAAACAAGCTCCTAATTTACGGCACATGGTGGTGAGAGCCGACCAAGGATGTGATCGTCCAAACAATCCCTTTTCAGTCCCGGATGGTAATTATAGGTGTGGACAATGTGCACATGTAATTTTACAAATAAATGTCATACTTTCAGCCATCCCCATTCTGGGAAACAGTTAAAAATTAAGGGAATAATTTCATGTAACACCAAAAATGTAATTTATATGATTAAATGCCTGTGTGGTTTAGCATACATAGGTAAAACTCAGTGTTGTTTGAAAACGCGCATTGCAGAACATAGAAGCAATATACGTTTGAATGACCAAAACAATCCCATTGCTGTCCATTTCAATGCTTTTAAACACAAACTGTCGACTCTTTGCTATTTTGGTATAGAACTAGTAAGAGTACCCAGAAGGGGTGGTGACATTAATAAGATCTTACTACAGAGGGAAGCTTTTTACATACACTTAATACTCTTTCTCCAAAAGGTTTAAATATGAGTTTGACTTAATTTTTTTTTGTGTGAATATCTTTTGTGTTTTTTTATTAATTTTTTCTTTCTTTCAATATCATGTTGGTTCATGATCATGTATCAAGTGGTTATCTGTGTGTGATTAAGTCGTTACTGCATGGAATGATTGAGTAATTAGTTCATTAATGAGGTCAGGTGTGATGGTTCACACTGATATAAATTGTATCTGTCTATGCTTGTTGCTTGCCTGACAAAGACACTTTGGGTCGAAACTTTGCTTTTTTAAAATAAATTTTTGTGAGCAGAAGTATCAGTGTGCTGATTTTTGTTTATTTTGAGTTTGATGATTCATTTTGATCGAGCACCTGCCAAAAAGTGTCACACTATCTCTTTATTGAATTCATATGATGCTGCATAGAAAATAAGTTATAGAAACTAGAAACAAAGTGTAACTTAATTATTCAAAGAAACAGGGAAAGAATGAACAAACGCAGGTTTCATTCTGTCTCTTAAAATAAAGCTTTTGCGTGAGCGACATTAAGTTGAACGAAAAATGTCTACTATACATCTACTTGAAAAATGTAAACTGAATGAAGTAAAGATTAAATAAAGAAATTGCAGGCTTAAAGACAGAGAAAAAGAAATGGAAAACAATCAGGCCTCTTGGTCCCTGAGCATGTTAATGTTCAGTGCTGGCAGCCAGGAAGTAGAGGAAGGACATTAACACTGTGGTAATGACTGCTCCCCCAGAGCCTTGAATAATGCCTGATGCTGCAGGAAGGGCCAGGCAGGATTACCTGCTGCCACTGACACACTGCCCTTGCAGCCGCCGACTTACAATTGGGCTGGAAAATGGCTCATCTCACACCCTGCCATCCAATTTCCTCTTGCACAGATAGAGAGGTGTAGTCGCCTTATCCACTGCCCTTCAGATGCTCTTCTGCATGTGCAGGCTGACTGGCACATTTGAACACACTCAAGACGGTGGAGTGTGCACGCTATTCCTGTCAGATGTGGAGAATCCTGTTAGCAACATCTGTGAATGCTGACATAAATCCATCGCGAGTCTGTCTGCTCTTCTGATAGAGTGTAAACAAACATTGTATTTTGAGAATCTCCCGATTTGACCTCAGAGCTGTTGATTTCCAACGGCATTAATTCGATAGAAATTTCCAGCGATCTGCAGTCTTCTAGGGACTGTCATGGTGGATGCTATTGAAGCTTGTTGGAAATCATTGAAATGTACAGCTTGCATCATCTTAGCTACTCTGGGCATTGCTCTGTGATTGATCTCGAGTGCAAATAACTGGCTTACGCAGCTTCGAACCTGGAAAGCAGCCTGCTCCTCTCTGATGTCCTCGCTGATTGCTGATGATACTCGTTGCATGATTATTATGCAGAATATGTTTTCTGAGGGATAGCGCAGTTGATGCAGCAGAAAGAGTTGCTTCATTTGGGTCGAATCAGGAATCACATACAGGTTACAACTTAGATTTGAACCGTTCACAGTGGAGACCTTGAATCGGTGTCTGTTCTGTTTGTGTGGTTTGCAGACTTCTGTGGCTGGAGACTCTGAGATAATGAGCATTTCAGAGGGGATTTTCTTCTCTGTCTGCTGGTAAAATATGAGGAGGAGCGTCTTTCCAAGCATGTCCTCAAGAGTGATCTGGATCACAGTGCTATCAGAGGTTGTTTTGATTGTCGTCTTGTTTGTCTCATAGCCTTTATGTCTTGTTTTTACGTGTCGGAACAACTTTGGCTTCTCAGTCTGATGACATAAGTAATGATTGCACACCTATCATCTCCTCTTCAAGCTGTCATCTCACAAAAAGCATTGCTACAAGCTGTCAATCAAATGACTGATTTAGTTCATGTCGAGTCTCCTCAAAAAATACCAGGGAGAAAACATTTTGAGGGAATAGTGTTAAAAATATACAGTCAAAACATTATTAACTATGATATTAGTAAAAATTGTAAGATGGTACATCTTCTAAGCTGCAAGTCTGATTTCTTAGTCTCCATTCTGTTCATTCATTTGCAGATTGGCACTTAATTACGACATATGTTGACAAATGTGTGTGAATGCGTAAATGTGTAAATTTCAGCGCCCTGTAAAGAGTGTCAAAGTCTATAAACTATACATAGTGTCGAACTGTTGTCATATGGAAAAAGTTGTGCAAAGATCATTAAAAATCACCCTTTTGTGTTCCACAGGAAAAAAATAGAAGCATACAGGTTTGGAACAACATGAAGGTGAGTAAATAATGACAGTATTATCATTTCTGGGTGAACTATCCCTTTAATGCTTGAGCAACACATGGCTTGCCAAGATCTCATTGTAATTCATGTGTGACAGTCTACATTGCCAAAGCAGATACTATCTAATGCTTTTGATTCTAATGCAAATTTACATCACATTAATTCATTTTAAGGCATTTTCAGTTTCTTGTCTTGATTGCCTCAGGAAATATGACAAAAGATTTATAGTGGTCATTCAGTAAATCCTAGTGCAAAATCACCATCTATTCCTCAGATGCTTGATAGAATCAGTATAATTAGTCTGTGTCACTGTGTAGCCAACTAAAAAAAAAAAGTCTTGATCTCTATTTATATCGCCGATATTAAAGATCTACAAGCAGTACAGAAATTACAAGATTTGGACTTTGTCAACTTGCAGTTTGGCATCGTTTCTACTGTTTCCGTTCTACTCCTTTCTAGCTTTCTCTCTCCGCTTGTCTCTGTCTCTCACAGCAGTCTGTCTAACTGTTCCGGAGAAACCGAGGCATGTGAATCCATGTGGTGCTGCAGCATCAAAGACAAAGCTGTCAAAAGACTGGGAAAGGAAAGCAGGATGTAAAGGAGGATGGAGAGAGTGGCAAGCGGATGTATAGATGTTAAAAAATGTCCTGCATAAATTGATGGTAAGACAAAATAAAACTATTTTTACATCTAATCTGTGATTAACAGAATTAGATGAACAAGCTCCTCCCAAACCTTTATTTAGACCTCTATCTGAAGAAAGATTTCAGGTAATCCTGCCTGTTTGCTCAAAATGGCTCAGTTGCTAGTTGGCGTATATTTGGTTGGGCATCTGCCCAGAATGTGATTTATTATCCAAAAGAGCTCTGCCCACAGGTTACTTTAAACCACTACGTTGATATAGTGTATATTCAGGCTGAGTGTCCCTTAATGGGAGTCAGAGGAATACTCTTCTCTAACTCTAACTTTTCTAACTCACAATTCGAGCCAAACAGCTGGTCTGGGGGACATTCTAGTGTGTGCTGCCTGGTCGTTAACCTTCCCTATGGAAAAGAAAATATTTAAACTTGTAATATTATTCTGTTAACTGTTATTATATGGTTCAGTAGACCAAAATTAAGATCGGAATGCTCCCATGGTGTTCAATTGCAGTTTGTGTGAAATTATATTACAAGCACCTGTACTTTGTATTTTCAGCATTCTCTCCCTAGCCGATCACATTTCAGTCACACTCTTTACACACTCCTGTGACATATTTGTGTACTGACACTGAGCTAATACACTCCTCATCCTTTTATCCTACCACTTACAGATTGTACGCCTTCATAGCATAGAGCTGATAATCTACTGCCTGCAGCAAAACAGAATCTTTTTTTATTGAAAGATTTCAGGATTACTCGCAGACTCAGTGCATTCAGACTCCTGGCGGGGGCAGTGTTGCCTTGTGCAGTTTGTCGCATCCACGTGTGGCTTTGTGGAGGTTTTGACAGGTCACTGCTCTCTCCAGATGCCCTTTATTTAAAATGCAGCAAAGGGGCAGGGAATGCGTGGGCTTGTTGTATGACAGAGTCTGAGTGCAGCCGTAGTTCATCGCACACATACTCAGACAAACAGACACACGCACCGACTGTCAGCGGCACGGGGGGTCAAAGAGCTATTCACTTTTGCACCTATTATACATCTCTCTCTCTACACTCAAGGTGTACCAGTGAAAGGAAGAGTGGAGGGGGGTGAGACAGAGTTCAGGCTTCGTGTTTGTCATGTCTTTTGTTCAAGAAGCATTTTCAGGACCAGATCTGGTCGGAGGCTTTGAGGAAGCTCAAAGATCGAGCAGCTCTAGATGTCCAGGGAAGCGAAAAGTAAACACTGTGGCAGTGGGAAGCCAACAAGAATTTGCGTGAAATGCTTACTTAAGTATCTCCTTTCAAATCTATTAGTTTACACTCACTTTTACCCAGTACTATGATGGTATGAGAAGGTAATATTATGGTACTTTGATTAATACCATACTCAATGTTTACCACATTCATATACATTGGCATTAAAAAAGTATTGTGGCTGTACTATGGTACAGTGATGGTAATACTATGGTACTTTTATACAAGAATACCATGGTAGATGTCCAAACATGTCAATACCATGTTAGCAGCATGGTACATGGCCAACCACAAAAACAACAAACAAGGTAATACCATGGTACTTTTGGGTGAATGATCCAGAAAAAGAAAAGAAAAGAAGAATGCCTACATGGTTGGCTCCAAGGTCTCAGTATTTTTCATGTCTGATAAAGAAAATTTGGCTCTAAATACCACGTGTTTAGTTAAAGTACTATTAAAAATGTATTTGGGTGTAAAAGAGTGTCGACTGTTTGTTTTGACATCATTCATGTTTGTAATGATTGTGAAATTTCCTTTGTATAACTACTTTATTTTGAAAAACTGAACAAATGAAATGCTTGAGAATTTAGATGCATGTCTAAAAAGATTAAATACTTAAGTTATATGCATTGAGAAATTGTTCTATACAAGGTCAAGATCAATGCTCTTGAACAGGACGAATGAAACATACATACGTCAAAACTGACGTCACACACTTTGTGAAAGCAGCAACACAGTGTGAATATTCTGTTCACCCATGTCTTTGATTATAGAGGCAAGTGAAGTCCATGAAATGTAGAAATTGCTTGTCAAAACTACCGCTTGCCTGTGTGACTTACTGCCTGCAAGAGCTTCTAACACAACCTCAATTCAACCGGGCAATAAATCCAGTTCGAACCCATCACAGGTCCCATCAGATAACCATTAAGGAGTTAAATGAATCACGGTCTTCCTCTATGCAAATCGTCACATGGATCTATCTCATTAACAGGTGTATAATATTATTCCAGCATTCAATAAGAATCATCTAACCTCTGAAAATTCCAGCTATGATCCTCTGCCCATTTCCTGCCTGCTGAAGTTGTGTAACATTTCTGCAAGTGACTATACTGATGGTGCCCCCCTTCGGTTTCCACGTCTTGCATTTAAGAGTCTGTGACTACTGTTCCATATCAGCTTCTGTAGCTCAAATCAGCCTCTCTAAACACTGGCAGCTTCGCTCTCCTCTCCTGGTGGTCGGATCAGCTCACTCCCTAAAACCTAATCCCTGTTGTGCTTGACAGAAATGCCAGCTTCAAATAGTGTTTTGCCTCCGAAAGCGCCCCTGCAAAGCCCAAACATGGCTTTTATTTAGCCTTACAATTTCGACCAATCGTCCCCCTCTGAGCTGAATGGAGAGGGACAGGCTGACAGAAAGACTGAATGCAGAGCTCATAGAAACATGGAGATTAGAGCTTGTTCTCTTTAAACCGAATGTTGTAATGTGCTACGCTTAGTTTGAATAGTCACACTGAGTGAACACGGTCCTAAGAGCCGATCAATCAAGTGTTTTTTCTTATTCCCACCGTGTTGGTAATCAGGAGAGAAGGTGAGGGATAAATTGAAGAGTTTGGTTCCAAAACGCGATAAATCCATTTTGATTAATTTGAGTAAAAATGTGTTTTCTTTACCAAGAAAGTGGCAAGATGAAAGATCAGCTGTAAAATGGCTTGGCCCTGCTCGGTTTTCGTTGACTTTGAGTAAAAAATTTAAAGTTTTTCAAAACATCCCCTGGGGTCAATGTGTCAGCGTGACAGAAGTTTGATGCTGTCTTGTGAGAACAAGCAACAACCGGCATTTTTCCTCCTCCCGAGTGCCTTTACCAAGAAAGTGGCAAGATGAAAACCACTATTTTCTGTTTCAAACTTTCACATAGCATCTTTAGGTTATAATAACATAAAAAATTCAAATCCAGATTTTGATTTTCAAAGATTTATTATAAAAATGTATTATTTTCCCCCCAAAATGCAATAAATTCATGACACTTTTTTTTTTCAAAATCCAATTAATCCATTGAATCAATATAAAAGTTATTTTTCATATTGAAACTGTTGAAAATACACAACAAAGTAAGTTGATCCACATATGACAGCCTCAGAACTCGGTCAATACTAATCTTATATAGGCTACAGGCACTGGACTAAAAATACATTCAATCAGCCATCGCTTGGAAATACCTCCTGAACTTTTTTGACGGCGATCAGCTGTAAAATGGCTTGGCCCTGCTCGGTTTTCGTTGACTTTGAGTAAAACAATTGAAAGTTTTTCAAAAGATCCCCTGGGGTCAACATGTCAGCGTGACAGAAGTTTGATGCTGTCTTGTGAGAACAAGCAACAACCAGCTTTTTTCCTCTTCCCGAGTGCCTCATCTTCTTAAAGGAGAACTCCGGTCAATTTTAACATTGAGCTAATTTTTTTGTAAATTTGGAGTGCTGTCAGTACAGAGAACAACGACAAAAATCGGTGTTGCCTACACCGTGTTATCCTCTTTTTAAAATTTCTTTTTGTGCTCGGGTTACTACCCGAACCCCGAAGTTACACAGTGCCAGTAAAAGCGATACAGACCCCGTCAGGCTATGGCAGACGTGTCATTCAACCTATTGTAAGTCGATGTACCATCACAAGGGTCTTGGAAATATATTATGAAGGTTGAAAAGTTACACGGTGTGGCTTTAAATACCTGCAACCCCAGTTAGCATTAGTTCATGTGTTCATATTCATAGACTTGTTAGTTTGTCACTATTTACAACAATATTGAGAATGACAGGCTTAAAATAGTGAAATTGACTTGGCTGAAAACGAAAACCATTTTAATTGGTGTGGGAGGCTCCAATTATCAAACCAGTGTTTAAAACAAAAACAAACAGCTGGGTCTCTAGTGTTTATGTTCTCGGTGGCAATGAATCAAACAGACAAATGTACATCAAATTGAAACTGAATTTATGCACCCACTCTATTTTTATTGCTATTCAGAGGACTATTGGAGATAGAGCTCTGTTGGCATTATCGTGTGTTATAATGACTCTGATTTCAAGAAATAATGTGTTAACATATTTAAAGATGCATACTGATACCAAAACAATCAAATAAATCTGAGTGCGCTACATAACGTACAGGATTTTCACAACTCCATCTGTGCTGCTAAGGCTGTTGCATATTGAAGCTGCTGTAACTCATTTCTAATTGCAGAGTTTTGATGGATCCAGAGATGCTCCCAACTTCAGCCCTGCATCTGTCTCGTCACCTCCCAGCATCCTCAAATTCATTTATTGCACAATATTAACGCAGAACTTCCAAGAGCTTGCTTAATTATTTAGTGACTTGGATCTCCAGAGAGGTGCTTGAAACTGTTCTTGAGTTTTATTATGCATAGCCTGTTCTTCTTAAAGCATCCTTCATGAGCCTTTATGGCCACCATTTCAGAGAGACGCCTGCAGACGCGGTGTCTGAAATACAAAGCTGGTGTCTGTTGATGAATAGCAGTTTATAGTGCAGTCACGTAGCTCACATTTCATTGAAGTGTGATTATATGATAATTTGATGTTTGCTTCTTACTTTTCATCTCCATCACTCTTACAGTGTCTCCATTCAACTCAGCTAGATCCCTTTTCTTTGAACAGACATAACCTTCCGTCAACACACACATTCAATAAATTATCTGGGGAAACAGGCAATATACTTTTGATTGTTCGTTTTGAGCAGTCACAAACTTACTTTACAAAGGACCAATAAAGAGAGAAAGCAAGGAAATGAAATACACTTGGGAACAGTTGTTGTCACAATGGATATTTTATTGTTTCTGCGAGGTCGGGTATTGAGACTTGTTCAGCAGGAGGTGTCCCGGGGGTTTTACCTTCCAGCGGCTCTTTTATCCATTCTCAAACAACCCAACCAATCACACGACTATCACACAACCCAGCTACACCAAGTCCACGGCAGTATTGAATCCCTCTGTGAGACAATTATGATTAACCGCCCGGACACAGTCAAATTGATACAGCAGTAAGACCTTTAACAGCATTTTCATCTAAAGATTAAATGGCAATTATTTAAAAGTGCTGTTCCAAATGTTCATGTTGTTATTTTTTTCTGTGGAACAGACATTTAAAAGGATTTTTGTCATAGTGACGACATCTCTCAAACTCTATTTTCTACTTGCAATATAGCCTACAAGTCATATGGGAATGTTGTTTCAACTTTGGCCACATATCCCAGGAATGGATCTTTATGAAAAAGAACACATTTTGTTTTTTTGTTCTTTACTTTACTTTACTTTTTAAATGAAGGTCATATCTTGGAAACCTTTTAGGTTGACAAAGCCATAAAGACTTTATTGTTTTACCTTTGTTCCAGACCCAGACTTTCACTCTTAAAATATTAAAGACCATCATAAAAAATATGAATTATTTAAAACTACAATAATCTAAAGAAAGACTGAAATATACAAAAAGCATTGTAATATATTTTGTGTGAAAATGGTTTATACACATCTTGTAGAGTCATTTCTGTCAAAATGTCCTCTCATTAAGTTTTTTTTTTTTCATTAAGTGTACTTGTTCTGAAAACGTAATACAAATATATATAAAACTGTATACAGTATTTAGTATACTATACAGTGCATGATTTTGGGTCATTTCCAGTTAAACCAATTTTGTAAAAAAAAAAAAAAAGTTGAGATTTTTTAAAATAATTTTAATTTGTATGTGTTATTTAAGTACCATTGATACACTATTACAGTTTTATTAATATTTAGAATTATTTTAGTTCGTTTTATTTTAGTTTTATTATTTTTGTATTTTTTATGTTTTACATTTTATTTTATTTCAATTAACAATTATTTCAAGCAAGTTTTAGTTATCTATAGAAAACCTGGGTTATATAAAATGTGAGGAATGTACTGTGAGGAGATGGCCCTTTTATTTCAAAAACATAAAAAAAATAAATTTCCATCACATAATGTAATTAAATACGTAATTTGAGATATGGTGACAATTTATTACTTTAAAAAATACTTTATTACGATAGTCCACTTTAGACATTCTACTAACTATAAGTAACTACATGTCAACTAACTCACATTAGAGTATTAGTAGACTATAGTAGACTGTCAGTAGACTGTTAGGTTATGGTTAGGTGTTAGGGTTCGGGTTAGAATAACTTATAGCTTATAGTCTGTTGGGGGAGCATCAACATTAAGTGTTAGCAGAGATTAAGCATACAGTCAACTAATGAGAGTTTGTTGACATATAGTTACAAAGTTACTTATAGTTAGTAGAATGTCTAAAGTGGACTATCAAAATAAAGTGTTAGCTTTTTTGGTTGTTGTTCACCAGATGTTGTGTGGAAAAGAGCAGTGTCAAGTTTTTTCAAAACTGAAAAATATAACAGCATACAGGTTTATAATGGCATAAGGGCTAGAAAATAATTATAATTTTTTATTCTTTCCATTATCTATTCCCTTCACTCAGTAATACAGCCTGAGGCTTATGAAAACTTTCTTAGAATAACAAACATGGCTCTAGCCCATAAACCTAATTATCTGGCAGAGGATTGTTTCAGAAGCTGTCACTGCTGGATTTTAAGGGTGAGGTTTATTCAAAGTTGCGGTACGCCCATCAAATCTACCTGTAATATTCTTATCCTGTAATGTTAAAGCTCAATCACTGACCCCTAGATCTCACATTACAATTGAAATGAGAACACTGAAGGAACAATGCCAGTGGGGCGTTCCTCCATGCGGTGCAGTGATGGTGGGTAATGCAGGGGTGATGGAGAAGAGACAGGTGCCACAATGGGAGCTAGGCATGGCCATTCAGGCCTACAGGAATGCAGGATAATAGCAGATGATTGGAGAGGTGAAATTCCCCCCCATTCGCAGAGCGTCATGTAATTACAGCGGCGACCCCTCAGCTCTCCTCCCTGACTCCCCTCAGACACCATGTCTGGGCTGCAGTGAATGAGTCTCCATTATGTCCTTTATTTATCCCTCTCTGTTTCTTTCTTGCTTTCTTTTTCACACCTTCCCACTGACAAACAAAACATTTATACATAAAATGACAGGCTTCCTAATGGTGTGCTGTGAGAATGCTTGTTTTTTCTTCTCTGTTGCATTTTCAGACACTTTAGTACTCAAATATAGTCCCTTAAACCTTCAAAGTACCCAATTATTCTATTTAAATTCATTAATATGCAATGTTTAAACATGAGGAATAATTATTATACCCTAAGCTTTGATACTCTCTAAAAATGTTTGATACACTAGTGTGCTAATATCTAAATTAACTGGTCTTATTGAAGTCAAAATTATTATTGAATCGGCCCGACTACATTTTTACGTCAATATTAACTCATTAAAGTATAATTGCACTTTGCATCTGATTTTGAAACCTTGCGAGGTGATAAACTGACCAGAATCTATATGAAAAAGTAGACATATAATCAAACTTTAATTCCCCATACATTCTGAATGAAGTTGGCCTGGGAAATATTGAATTGCTTTGTTGACTCACTCTTTGCTAGTCAGCTTATTGTCATTTTTCCCCAGCATAGCAGGAAAAGAAAGCAAATAAAGTGTCTCCTAAAGTGACAGTGAGCTAAAGCTGAATTGCACTGAAAGCTGAATGGTATGTCCAATAAGCAATAAAATGCCCACCATTATTGATATTTATGCAGATGACTCAAAAGTCATTGCTCAGGATAGTAAATGTGCTGCCTTAGATCAGTTTAACACTTAAAGCTTAAGGTTAGAACATCTGACCTTTAAATACCAGTTTAACACATGCCCTATAGTTACCCTCTCAGCTTGTAAGTCATGCAATTACAGAAATTGGAGTATGAGATGAAATGCATGACTTACATCAGCCTGAACTCTCTCTTGCGGTATGGGGCTCTCTATGACATGCGGTCATATGTCTTCCTCTCTGATGATGGGACATGTTGGATACCATGGTTACCATAACACCCAACCGCTAAATGATGTGTCCAGTCTCTGTCTTACCGCAAAATTGTAATTATACCTGCATTGGACCGAAGAGGTTGTTCCTGACTAGACTGAACCAGAAACCCCCTAATATGCAGTAAATCAGACTATTCAACTATATTTTCTTTTGAGTTCCAGCTTGGCACTGAGAATTTGATTGGTGCTAAAATCTTATTTATGCCGCCTTGCATCTTTCTTGCTTTTTTTCTCACTTTCCCAACGACAAACAAAACACTTACGAATAAGAGCAATGTGCAATGCTTGTTTGTTCCTCTCTATTACGCCAACTTTAGTACTCAAATATGCTCTGAAACCTTCAAAGTATTCAGTTATTTTGTTCAAATTCCTTATTTGTTATCTTGTTCACATACTCACTATTAACTTCAACTTTTTCCTTAATAAACTCCTAATTTACTGCTTATTAATTGTTATAAGGTAGTTTTTGTAGAGTGTAAGATTAAGGGATGTAGAATATGGTCATGCAGAATAAGGTATTGATATGTGCTTTATAAGTAATAATAAACAGCTAATATCCTAGTAATATACATATAAGCAAATAGTTAATAGTGAGAATTGAACCCTAAAATAAAGTGGTAAATGACATGTTTAAACATGAGAAATGTGAATTTATTTATGTCCTAAGTGTTTGATACACTGCTAAAAATGTGCTAAAATACAATTTAAATCTAAAATCAAAGAAGTTTTTGATTCTGTTTTTTAAATAAGCAATACAAGCTGGTTAAACAATAAAGAATTTAGCGTTTTTGTAATACAACTGAAAGTGCGTATCTATACTATAATACGAATGTTATTTCTCGTCACATTTATACGCCAAAAATGTTTTTTTGCGTGCATATGCTACGCACTGAAAACCCCTTGGTTAGGATTAGGGGTGTGGAGTGCGTGCGTATTACACGCCATAAAGTGCGTATCATATGCACGCACGCGAAAACTATTTTTGACGTATAAATGGCACGAGAAATAACATTCGTGGTATAGATACGCACTTTCATGAGATCGGGCTGTACGATACAGAGGGAAGCAGACAAGTAAGTGATACGTAAACAGTTTTATTGAGCAGTGGCACAGATCCGAACAGTTATGCAGACAGGTGAGCTTGTGGCAGAGAGACAGAATGGATGAAGGACTAGCTGGATGATAATACGGGTCTGTGTCTTGTAGATGAACGGAGAGAGAGCGGCAGGCTGTAGGTGGATGACAGGTGGCTGTAGATGGATGACTGAAGACGGATGACAGAAGACGGAGTTCGGGGAAGGAATCCTTGAAGCAGGTAAGTACAGGTAGGTATCAGGATAGAGTCTGTATGCGTTTGTAGGGACGAGACCAGACAAGGGAGTGAAGGAGAAGAGAGTCTAGATAGTGTGCGCTGATGATGATGTGCAGGTGCAGTGAATCATGATGATGTGTAGGTGCAGGGAATCAGAAGTCTGGGGAGCGTGAACGAGTGGGCAGAGCGTGCTGATCTGGTCACTCCGTTACAATAACTCTATTGTTATTTTTAAATTAGGAGAACAGAGGAAGACTGTGTAAAGGATTTAATATGAATAAATATCCATGTAATGTAGAACTGTCCATTTTACATAATACTTTTATAGACCTTGTAGCCCCGCCCCTTTTCAGCGCTGCACTCATTGCAGATTTATGAATGAGCCACTCATTTTAGAATGTTTCCAGTCTACTGACATTTGTTATGACATCCGCTTCAAAGATTACAATGCACATGATAGATTTTGTTAACTCAACAATAAGTAAATCCACTTCATCAGCTGATTATACTCTTTCGACAGCGATGCACAAAGCGAGGTACCGCTAAAACGGAAGTTGGACACAGATGTAGTCAGTAAAATTCTCAAATACATTCATTGTCAAAGGAAGAATGAACTTGATTTGATGACGTTCAGGCTTGGGAATGCTGACTCTAAAAAGGATATATGTGCACATGCAAGTTCAGTGGCACCTTATAAAATGCCCAGCAGGCCCCGAGTTGAAGAGCATTGTTCTAAATAGTCATTTGATCTGCTAATTTTAGAACTCAGTTTTGATATTCTACCCTGCTTGTATTTTCTGTGATGCTGTGTTTTCTTTTGCTCTAATCAGTAGCTAGATGTGAAGTGTCTGATGGGCTGGCTTCCTCTTCCTCTGCTTTGATCATTCAGCTGTAATATACTGCATTATCAGGCACCTGTAACCAGGGTTCGAATTATGATTTCATCTTTGTGGGGGTCTCTTTAAAAAAAGAAGGAAAAAAAAGTAGCCTAAGAGCAGGCGCGGTAGCTTAATAATGTAATATAAAAATATAAAAATTTGTAAATATAATACAAATTTAATAAAAAAGCGTTGGTAAAACAATTCAATTTAAATAGTAGATTTGGTTTAATTTGTCGTTTTTCACGTGAGTAAATAGATAGATCCGACAGATTCAATGTGTACTTAAGTGGTCCAGTGGTAGAACATTTGTCAAACGCGTCAGAGGTTCTGGGTTCGAATCCGCACTCATATAAGTTTTTTTTTTTTTCATCAAATCCGATTATGTTTATAAGTGGTTCTATATCAGGCAGAGACACGTTTGTGTGCATTTTGTTTTGTAATTTTACTGGAACGAATAGAGAGTCTCCACAAAGGATTGAAGCGCGCCCGAGTGAAGACTGTGCGCGAGCCACAAACAAACACAGTATCCGCGCCAATGATCTCAGCGGCACTTTTATCACTTGATTTAAGCATAAGGATGTACCGTAGTGTGATGACGATCCGAGATCCCGCGAGATCCAAGTGTTTGGCATCTTGTCCTATCTTTTAAGTCATGCTACAGTAGTCTGAAGGAAAAAGTGCTTTATTTGTAATTTAAAATAATGGTGCTGATAATTTTTAGAGACCCCCACAGGTGTATGATTTTACTGCTTTCATGGGAGCTCATCCTCTCTCTATGCGAGCTCAGCTCCCACTGGCTCCCACGTAATTCGAGCCATGCCTGTATTTGTTGCTCAGCCTTCAAAATGCATTATATTCTGGGCAGTACTGGAGGTGACTCAATATTTAAATAATACTACACCACTTTGAGTTGTCAGTTTACATGCACTCCCAACACAGATATACCAAGCGGGGATTTGGCATCACTCTGCCTTAGGTTACCTCGTGTGCACTTTGAGCTATCCTACTTTTGTTTTCCTTTTAGACTAGCCTTCTTATTCTGTCTGGTTTTTCTAAATGCATTAAGTATGGGCTAACAATCAGCTGCATTATAACAACACATTATCACTGTCCATTATCCTGCTTCTTTCCAAATAAATAAATAAATGGACATGAAATGTTGAATTGAGTTGGAATGATTATGTTAGAAGACCTTGAAGTGACCAGACATAAAACTATCAGTTTTGTGGGAAATCACTTGTTAATCGGCGATTCGCGAGACCATTTTGAGTGGGTCTCGGTGTATGTCAACGATACAACAACAACAAAAAACTTAATACTAAATGTTTTTTTTTCTGATGCAGGACTTTTATTTTGAAAGACGTGCATGAAAGCTTTCGACTGTTCTGCAAAGAGTTTTCTAATCTCTTAGAACGCTCTTTTCCATTCCACTGCATTACTTTTCCATTCTTTTTCTATGACCATTGTGCCCACATTTTTTCGCAGCGTCTCATTCTAACCTAGACAGACAACTATATAGATGCATTTGGTCTTCTGCCGCCTTAAATACTCGAGCTCTTTAAAACAGGATGCATTCTGATTGGCTGTCAATGTTTTTATCATTCATCAGCTGGAAAAAAAGTGATCCCAACAATATTGTTTCTCTGAGTCATTATAGTTATAGTTGTGGTGCATCTCCAGTGTAGTCTTGAGTTTTCTTCCGGGAACGAACACGTCACAGTATTCCTGTGGATAGAGTTGTTGTTGTTTCTTCAGCAGAAGAAAGAAATTCATACAGGTTTGGAACAACATGAAGGCGTGTAAATAATGATAGAATTTTTGGGTCAACTCTCCCTTTAACTGAATTACACATAAGCACAGCATTAGCACAGATAGTAAAATAAAGGGTGATCAAGCACATAATGGAAAATGTGAGTGCCTTGGCTAAACTGCCAATGCCATATTTCAGAGCACAAGATTATGTATCATAATGTTAAATTTAGAAATTTAAATAATCTTCCCCATATTTAAATCCTTTTTCATTGGCCTTGCAATGTAGTACATACTTAGCATTTTCTAGTTGGTGACATTTCACATAAGATTATAAGATTAACATGTTCCTTCAAACATACTCTGTCTGTATAGTCTCATATAAGTAAACATAAAAGGTGACCTTCTGTAAATCCATTTGCAATTTTGAGTCTCATAGCCTTGGATATTCAAATAAATGTTATGTTACTAAGGATTTTTTTCAGTTCAGCTTTTGATTTGTTTGTAACATTGATGATATTTTTTATTTTATTTATTTATTCTTCTTCTTGCTAAAATAGCTTAACTTTAACAATACTCAATTTTGGGTCACACATTTTTCAGGATTTTTTAAAGTGTGTTTTTGTTCTGTGCTGTAAACCGGCCCACAAATGTTATCTGTTAAGAGACTAAATTAATAGTGCAACAGTGAATTTTCTTGCCTTATTTTCTTGTATGCAATACTAGTAGTTCTAAGGTTGCTTAAAGCTTACAACCAGAATGCTTGAGGCCTTTTTTTAACGCGCCACTTAAAAACAATAATGCAGTCTCTTCTCTTCCTGCCACTGACGATTAATGCATATGAGCAGTGCCCTAAACTGAAAATAAATCAAAGTATAACAACTTCTTTCCCCCAACCAAACATGCAAATTCACAATGACCCTGACAAAAAGACTCTGCTCTAATTTTTTGTTAAATAACTTGAATTTTTAGCATAAAGGGGCTCATTGGTTTCTTGTTATGAAACCAGCAAAGAATTGATTTTGGTTCTGAAACAGTTTCTGATTAATTTCATTCGTACAGTCTCTCTCTCTCCAGTGTGGTCATTACTATTATTCTTTACCTTTGCAATTAAGTCTTGAAATTGTCTTGCTTTGAAATGTCTTTCATTTGGCCAGGAATAAATCATTTCTCTGTGTTTTACAAAAAGTGCCATATTGTTTATTGAAGAAATCAAGTGTCTTTTAATCAAGCATTTTCAGTTTCCCAGGGGCAATTGTTTATTCAAAATGTGAATCATGCGCTCTTAGTCATTATTTAGCAGTCGTCAAGATATATTCTTGTTTTTGTTTGTAGTGGGTCCACTTAGTGAATTCAAACGTGGTTCAATTCAAATGGTTGGCAGTACATAGTTTTCTTATGCATTTTAAATGAAACAGTTCAAAGGGATTTATTGAAGTTGGTTACTGTTTTAATTATATATCATTAATGTCTCCTTTCTGAGACTTCATGATTTAGTTTTAATGTGATGCATCTCTCATCGCTCATTCTTTTCCTGTAGTTATGTCAATGTATCCTATCTCTAGACATGATAGACTACATGGGCAAATGAGTAGATATGTCTCTGTCATTAACATAACAAAGTTCATTAGCTATTGTATACCCTTTAATGGCATCAGTTATGGAGTTATTGTGTTACTCTTAAACATCTGAATGCTTAATAGACTCAGCAATGATAGACGTCTATGTTAGCTTTTCTCATGTCATTTTTCTCAAGACATGTTTTTTCTCCCCTGTTTTCTAAATTGCATGTTTGTCAGACATTGGCAAGTGTGTCTTGGTGATATTACAGTCAGGATAGAATATCTTTCAAAAGGGGGTTTTGGTTACCAGGCAACAAGTGCTTGAACCAATCAGGAGCTTAACGGTAAACCCTGATGGTCTCATTCTTCAAGTTTGCCTCTTCGTCATTCTTAGCTGATGTGTATTACAGATGCATCTATTTGCATTCTGGATTATAGATGGTGTTTTGTTGTCTTATTGGTTAAAGGAAGGTTTTGAAGATGATGGGGGTGAAAATATTAACTTTTAGAAATGATGACAGTTTTGTTTCAGCTTACAAGGGCAATAGTGACCCTTACACACTAAGTGAAATCTGACATAAGGTTAAAAAAATACATAACAAAAACAAATATTAAAACAAAAATATAAAAAAATTAACTAAAAGTAAGAATTAAAGCTAAAAAAATATAAATGTCAAAAACACCATACAGCTTGTTAAAGGCAAATCATGTAAGTTTAGCCTAGAGGTCGCTTATTCAAAACAATAACAAAGGTTGTGATGAGTGTGAATGAGCGTGGAATCATGGGAGTTG
Source organism: Abramis brama (assembly GCF_963993115.1). Taxonomy (NCBI): domain Eukaryota; kingdom Metazoa; phylum Chordata; class Actinopteri; order Cypriniformes; family Leuciscidae; genus Abramis; species Abramis brama. Next base: position 11,945,429 of record NC_139975.1, read on the forward strand.
TAGTCTTCACCTCCACAACCGTTGGAAAGCAATCCGACGGGACTCAGGCAAAAATCATGATTATGGATGAGCTAATAAGTATTAAAGTTTTATTAATGTTACTGTGGTATGAAGCAGGGCGGGGAAGAGAGCCTGGGACATTTTACAGTACTGTTTTTATTATGCTTATATACCGCAGTCGGTCGCTGTTGCTCTATTCGTTTAGTTGTTAATGCATATCTTACGATTATAGTTATATTTTACATTCGCATTCTTCTTCCCTAAACTTGAACTATGTTACAGTAACGTTTGATCACTTAAATTTGCATTATCTTTTTTCATTCTAATGAAACAGCCACTAGTTCTGAATTACTACTCATACAGGTCACTTTATTTGACGAATTAAAATTGTGGGGTAGCACAGCGCTGTTTTAGGTCAAAAACAATCATACTAAAAATACGTTTGAGCGTGTTGAAAGTAATGTTGGTAACACTTTATTTTGATGGTCCCTTTTGAACAGTCTGTTGACTATAAGTAACTTTGCAATGTCAACTAACTCTCATTAGAGTATTAGTTAACTGTCTGCTTAATATTGCACTGTAAACCCGGATAAGTAGAATTTACTTAAAAAAACCAAGGTAACTCGTTGCCTTAAAATTTTTAAGTAATGAAGCATTAGTTGAATAAGTGAAATGGACTACGTTCAATGTACTTAAGCCCATAATGGAATGGAATAGAACATTTAAGTTGAATGTACTTATAACCGAGTTAAAGTAACTGAAGATACTTAGTTTAAACAATCATCCCCCACCCATTTATTTAACTCAGCTTGTTAAGTAAGCATTACTCCATTACCAATTCCACTAAATTGTATATTCTAACGTACCCAACTTAACTTTTAGCTCCTGAAACTCAAAATATCTTTCAATAAATAGAGCCATGTAAAATATTTTGCCATTGCCAGCCACATACTGTATTTTTACAGCACTAGTACAGTAAAAAGCATTATAGTACTCCACTGGAATTACCAAATACAGTATATACCACATACTTTTACAATATTAAACTTGTATACAGCAATAAATTGTATTTTACAGGGAATGCTGCTTTTATAATTACATAATTAAAATATTACATGTTAAGGTTTCATAAGAGTAGCCATACTAGGAAAAAGAAAACAACATTTTCTGGGTTTTAAAACATTTATTTTGGTTAAAAGCAAAGATCAGAAATTTGCCTTCTGTGAACATGTTGGCTGAATTTTTTTTAAACATAAAATGCAATTTTAACACTTTAACAACAAACAGGTAACACTTAGCGCTTAATTAAAGGGATAGTCCATCCAAAAATTTTAATTAGCCCATGATTTACTCACCCTCAAGTCATCCTAGGTCTATATGACATTCTTCTTTCAGACGAATACAATTGGAGTTCTATTAAAAATGTCCTGGCTCTTCCAAGCTTTATAATGGCAGTGAATTGCTGTTTCTGTTCTGAAGTCCATAAAAGTGCAAAGGAAATCCCATTCAAAGTCTGCAAGTTTTCGCAGAAGTGAGGAAACCTGTAGGCTTTCTGTGGTGTTCTTTTTTTGCACAACTTGGCCAGCTTTCTTTGAAGTTACTTGTCCTTTCTTTGTTTTTGATCCACGTTCAGGATTGATGTGAAGAAAGCGTCTAAAAGGCTGAAAAGAAAGGAAAAAAAACAATGAAATATTATGGACTGAGTTTATATATTTTGACAGAGATAGACAGCACAAAAGATGTGTAAATAAAAACCAGATATCGGTTTTAACGACTAATTTGTTTGGAAAAAACTGAACAACATGAAAAAAAAAAGCAATGTTGGATGTTGTGATCAATAACTGATATTTTTTCTGCCCTGGTTAAAATACATCAACTCAATGTGTCTGTTTACATGTGCACTGTCATAATAAATACTACTAACTAAACTTTTGAAAGTAGGGTTGCCAGATTTAAAGTTTTATTCTACAACTTTTGTCTACTCATCACCCAGCTCATTAACAATATCATCCCCTCATCAGGTCCCATCAGAGTATCAGTGGAAAGGCAGTCATAGACTCTCAGTTTATGTAGAGCACACATTGCCAGAATCCAGCCCAAACCTTTGTGACAGAAATAATTTAACTTTAATTGCAAGCCTTGCAATGTGAATTGCATACATGACTACATGATCATGTTAAACATGATATTTACCAGACTAAACATGTTTGCACCCAAAAATGAAAATTCTGTCATTATTACTCACCCTCAAGACTTTCGTTCATCTTCGGGACACAAATTAAGATATTTTTGATGAAATCTGGGAGGTTTCTGTCCCTCCATTGACATCAATGTCATTGCAACTGTCAAAGCCCAGAAAGGTGGTAAAAACATCAGTAAATAGTACATATAACTACAGTGGTTCAACCTTAATATTATGAAGTGACGAGAATACTTTTTGTGTGCAAAATAACCCCAAAATAACGACATTGTTGAATAATCTCTTCTTTTCCATGTCATTCTCCTACACTGTTGACGTAGTGCAAGCCAGTGCAGCGCTTATGGATTCTATATCAGAATGTAGGCTCACTATTGGCTAGCTCTTGGGTCATCACACACGACCAGAGTTGGCCAATAATAAGCCTACGTTCTGACGTAGAACCCAAAGCGCTGCACTGGCTTTTTTTCCAAGACTTGCACCTAGAAATCTAAAACAGGGTTTACATTCTCGAGCCACCAGACACATCCGTTTTGTGCAGATTAGTGGGCCGGAACGCTTTAAAGGGTAACTCTTGCCAAAATGCAACCTCTTTTTGTTAATCTACCCGAGGCAAACTTTCGTTTAAAAGCATAATTAGGATGGAAACGCCACTTTTAAGTTTGACCGTATTTTCGTTTTCGGTCAAATTGCCTTTTGAATGTGAGTGCTAGGGGCACGACTATTATAGCATTAAAAATAGCTATTTTTAAAACAACCAAGAAGGCTCGACACAACATGAAACTTTACTGGAAGTATCACCAGGGGCTCTACACATGAACTCCAGCATTGAGAACATTGTTTGTGTACAGAGTTTACTAAAAAGAAAGATTTTGAACAACTCACTGAAGCTGTGTACGCCGGCATTTTGACGGTCAAAAATAGTCTATCTAATAAATTTATTCAAGAGCTGCTGTAAAGCCTAAACAATCTATGTTACTGTACTTTCCTATTATCACTGTAAAGCTGCTTTGAAACAATCTATATTGTTAAAAGCACTATATAAATGAAGGTGACTTGACACTGTTTACACTACGTCAACAGCGTAGGAGAATGACGTGAAAGAGTAGAGATTGTTGAATAATGACGTTATTTTGTTTTTGTGCACAAAAGATATTCTCATCGCTTCATAATATTAAGGTTGCACCACTGTAGTTACATAGATTATTTAAACGATGTTTTGACTACCTTTCTGGGCCTTGAAAGTTGCAAAGACGTTGCTGTCTATGGGTGGTTCAGAAACCTCTCAGATTTCATCAAAAATATCTTAATTTGTGTTCTGAAGATGAATGAAGGTCTTACAGGTTTGGAAGAATTGGTTAGTAATTAATGACAGAATTTTCACTAATCATTTAACTGAAAACAACTTGCACTGACATATCTTAAAAAATGTGACTGCCACTGTTTTGTCTCAAGATGCACACCAGTAATGTTTTTTTTTTATTAGACATTTTTATAAAAGCTGCTTAAATATCCTAATTTTATTAAGGCCTAGACCTGGCTTAAGCTAAGCCCAGTATGGAAACCATGGCCATATTGTTTATACCAGTAGTCAGCTTAATAAATACTGTCAAGACAAGTCACAATTCAGTCCAATATTTATATGAATGGCAAATATGTCAATGACTAACCTCTGAACAAACTCAAGGTGCTGCCTCTTCCTGTACTGCAAACTGAACTCATAGGAGGAGGCAAACAGCGCTGCCAGGCCAGTGATGAAGATGCTGTGATCCTTTCCACACACACCTTGACCTTCCAAACGTAATATCCAGCACTGGTCGCATAGAGATTGACCTGTAATTGAAAAAATAAAAAATAAAAATAATTAATAAATAATATTAATAATTAAAATAACTAGTGTGAGTTTCACTGTGGTTCGATGTAGTTGTCTATTCATAATTTTATGAATTAAATTTTTCACCTAAACATTAAAATTGATTAGGGTTAGAACGTTAAAAGCACTGGCATATTATTTTGCTTGTTTTAAGCATAAACTCACTTAATTTTGACTTATTCTTTCAGAAAACAAGACAATTTTTACTTGTCTATTAAATGCTTCTTCATGTAAGAATTTTAGATATCTGGACTGGAAACAAGAAAAAAACACTAATTAAGAAAAACATATTTTGCAGTGGGGTGAGTAAATGATGGCTTTTCATTTTAGATTAAAACTACCCAATGTTTACATACCAAGCAATATAAAGTGTGGACTCTCTGGCAAATGTAGATTGCTGGACATCAGCTTTGCAAATTCCTGAAACAATTTTTAAAAAGGACAGCACAGCCATGATCAACAAAACCAAAACATAAAACATATTACAGATTAATGAGATTTGTTGAATAATCTCTACTTATCTGCTTTAAGGATAACACCGTCTAACTTCTCTTTGAATGGTGGGAGTAGTTGTAGGACCATGGCATGGCAATCAGGAATACTACATTTGAAAACAACATTAGGAACATGGATTTTCTTGTGCTAGCAAAATTCTGACAACGATTCAAAAGCACGATCACATAACTGACAGCATTATTTATTTATTTTTTTACCACATAGATAGACTATAACTTGTTTAGCACTTACATTAGCACTGGATTGTCATCAGATTGCAAAGCCTGAAACGAAAAAAAATATATGTATATATATATCAAAAGCGTGTCATGCAAATAACATGGTAAATGCATAGACTGTAAAAAATATGGTAAATGTTGCCTATTAGGCTATGTGAAATGTCGAAGTTAACGTTAACTGTTACTTGGTAAACAGGTGGAACAGAGTGAATGCTTGCGAGGCCGCGGTATAAACCGCGTTCGCAAAATCAAACCAAATACGTGGAAACAATGTAGAAATGCGAACGCAAAAATATATATACTGGCTTACCGTATCACTCAGTTGAACAATTTTCCCATCTTCTCAAACTCTAAATCCCACTTATCGTCACAGGCGCAGCTAGATAATTCAGATGATTCTTCCATCCATCTTCATGTAACGTTAATGTCGTCCATTTTCTGTTGCGCCTCAGGCAACTAACTGGTAGCTAAGTTACTGTTTGAAACACGAACCGAAGCTCACAAAATCTTAAAAATTGCTCACAGATTCGCAGACACTGTTTATCTTGATAGGCTAACATGAATAATTATTCTGTTCAGTTGAATGAATCTCGCTGACAAATCAAGTTTGCCTGTAGTAGTGTCTGCTCGCATCACATTTGAACTGAATTGAGCGCGAAAGAAATCAATCCCACAATGCAATACCTTTTCAGTATGATACTGTATTACGAATTTATCGGGTTGAAAACAGAAATGTGCTGTATATTTACAGCTGTTCTGTAAAAGATACAGCCTAATACTAGCTGTATTATGGAAATACACTACAATTCTGTAGGAAATTAGCAGTAAATTTACAAATGGTTACAGTGGACACAACAATAACGTCCAGAAATCACGAACTTACCCGTGACTCCATCTGGAAAATAATTCGCGATTTCGTATTTTGTTTTTGACCCTCTGAACATACCGTTGGACAGGCAAAACTTGGTGATATTAAGTTGTTTGAGCTCAAACACATAATTACAATAAGATAGGCCATTAAAAAGTACAGTTTACTCAGAATTCATAATTAATGTAAAGAAATGACACATGTTTAAGTAATACAAACTCAGTTTGTTTGAGTAGAAACTACTGATTGGACTTAAAAACTCAATTACAATAAGAAAGGACAAGAAAAAGTTCAGCTTAATCAGAATTAACAAGTAATGTAAATAAATTAGACACATTTAAGTAATATGAACTCAATCTCTTTGAGTTGAATCAAAATCTGGGTTTACAGTGTGGCTAACTCTTTATTGTGATGGTCCTCCAACAGACATTTTACTGACTATAATTAACCATGCAACTACATGTCAACTTATTCTAACCCTAACCCTACCAGTCTACTAATCCTCTACTAACACTAATTAAAGTTTGACATGTAGGTGCAATGTTACTTATAGTCAACAGAATGTGTAAAAGGGGCCATCAAAATAAAGTGAAACCGTTATGTTATAACGTTACTCTTTGCGTTAGCTCGGTGGATGGTATGTGACACTTGTTGCACACTTCAATAAGATAGATTGAGATTAGAATATATTAATAAAAGCTGGATGACATGTGTTGCTAAATGGCATGCAATTCATTTTAAAATATTTTATGGTGGAGAAAATGCTGTATTACAGCTCTTTCTGATTATGCTATGTTAGCCACTTGACAAAACAGTATTGCCTGCTTTACTTTTCGGGTACAAACATGTTACTCGTGGTAAATAAAAAAAAAAGAGATTCAAACAAGACTAACCTTGTTGAGCTATTTAACAATGATTCGTTTTCGGTCAATAAAGGTATCCAAACAGTTGCTCACCTGTCTAATAAAACGCATATTATATAAAGCGTCTTTGGTGTTTCCATGGTGTCTACGGAAGTAAAACCATAAATCGAGAGTAACACTGACGTCATGACAAGAAGAACACTGACAAGATATGACGTCATTGACAGGCGACACAATGACATTGGACGTTACACTGGTTAAAACAGCTGGTTTCTCTGAATTTAAACATTTTTGGAACCATTTGAAATAATGTAAGTATACAAGTCAACAAAATATATAACATTGTTATATATCTTTTTATTTATTTATTTTTTTAACACATGTATATCAGTGCACGCACATTAGCTGGGGCACATTTTATTTTGTGATTTGATTCATTTGGTCTTTACTTTTTCATGGGAAGACGGCTAACCCTATTCTGTTTCTGACAGATAGTGCCTTAAGTGAGAGGTACAGGAACTGCATGGGGGGGGAAATGTGGTTACAATTGTGTTCCCACTAGGTCACAATTCATTTTCATTGAGAGATGTAAGCGGGCGGACATGCGAGTGCAGTGCCGTGAAACTGGTACGCATGAGTGAGAGAAAAGTGGGTGCCATACAAGAGGAAGCCGCCACCCAAGGCGACTGCCTATTATATTGCCACTGCCACTGTTAACACAAAGACATGACCTTTAAAACATGGCATAAGGCATTCTCTAATTCATCAGAGACACTCTCGTAGTCACAAAGTGTGTTGCAGATGGCCACATAAGCCTGATCAGATAGGTCAAACAAATAACTAATAGATGCCAGAAAAAGTATTTACGTTAATCTCACTTTCAACAGACTCATCTCTCTAACTCTCGCCCCAATCATCGTTGAAACTCACCAGCTGACAGAGCTTGTGAAAACAACTCTTCCCTCCCCATCTGTATTGTTCTCCCAAAGCGAGTGTCACATCATATGATGTGATTCATTAGTTACAGAACATAGGCACTGCGAAATTCATAAAGTCTGATGAGCGTGCAGTCCACCTTTGTAGAAAATCAATATTTTTCTCTATAGGTGCTTTTCCTTGCCTGTTTGTCCTTGACTTCTGTAGATTGATTCTACAGACAGTGTGATAATAACAACAACAGCAACAACAACAACAACAGGAAAGCCTATTAATTAATAATCATTTATGCCGAGCTTCACTTGAGTAACATGCTGCATCTCAGCGCTGATAGACTGGATACGCAGTGGAAGCAAACAGGTAATGTGCTAAGCTGTAATAAGTCTCATCAGGAGAAGTCAGTTATTATTGTGGACTCAACAAACCGTTGAAGCATTGGATGTGAAATGAAAATGTGCGAGCTAAAACTTTGCAAAGTGCAGTAGGAGAGAAAGCGGTGAGCGAGTGAATACAAAGTTCTGCCATGAAACTCTAGATGGCGTAGGCTGATAGGTCTTTAATTCAATCTGCTTGCAATCACATCATTCTCTAGGGCACAGCTGATTGGTTTCTGCTGTATCAGTAGCTAATGAGATCACATGCTCAACCTTCAAATACTGGGTCAGCATTTGCTGTAGCAGTTGTAGAGCACTGTCAGACACGCTCCACCTTCCCCAGCTCCACCTGTATAGATTTGATAGGGGGTAATTCATGTATGCTATATTGTACAGCAGCAGCGTTTCTTTCTTGCTCACAGCAGCGTGTCGTGTAGGTATTGGCAGCAAGTCCCGTACTTGCTCTGCAGCAGCAGCAGCAATAACCAACTGCAGCAACAGCGTAGCAGGGGCCTGTTTCAGAAAGGAGGTTCAACCAACTCTGAGTTAAAACTTGAACTCTGAGTTTTCGGCTACAGAACAGCTTGACTGACTCTGAGTTAAGCGCGTGCACCACAACTATAAAAAGCCATTATCAATGAAGCGCAGATATTATGAGTCACCATGGCAACAGCGCCAGACAAAAAGCGGTCTTCATATTTCTCATCAGCAGAACTGGATGAGCTTCTGCAAGCATAGGGAGAATACGAACATTATTATTATTTTTTAAATATCGGCTCCAGCAGCGAAGGACAGAGAGTTAGCTAGGGAGAAAATAGTTGCGAATATAGTTTACATTTTAATTAGTTATATAGTGTTGGGTGTAATTAATTACCAAGTAATCTAAATACTGTAATTTAATTAAAGGGATTACTCTTAATTCTTCTGTAATTTAAAGTAAAATCTGATGTAATTGCATTAGACTATAGAACAACATACATTTTTAAAAGGTATATTTTTTTATGTAACCTTCTCCCTCTACACACTTTGGTCAATTCAAGAATAATTCATGCAATTGTATATTGTTTATTTGAAAGCATTAAAAGTGCAGTTTCTTGTCTCTCCTTGTATTGTTCAAGTGGTTGAGGTTGATATGGGATTTAGTAATTAGTAATAAGTAGACATTAATCTAATTACACTGTTGAAGATGTCATTTGTAGTTAGTAATACAAGTAACTTACCCAACTTTTATAATATCTGAGGTGAAACTGAAAGAACAGTATGTTATTCAACCTAATTTTAATTTTCATGTAGGTGCAATCCTGCAGGTATTAAAAGAACATGGCAGCAGCTGAAAATGAAATATAAAAACATAATTCAATCAGGTAAGGCTTGAGCATTTCATGGGTGTAGGCTACCTGACTTTACATTTGACATATTAAATGACTAAATAGCGTCCAGTGTCTAGCAGTGCAGCAGCATTTTTGGCTGAGGGAATTCCTGGAGGGACTTCAGAGCCAGTCACTCCCGAAGATCCAAGGGCCTTCATAAAATGTAAGAGGTTTACATATGTGTTATTTTGTATATAGGCTATTTTTGATATTTCCATTTATTTTACTTTGGGTTGGGTTTTTTGTTGGTCTTTTGGAGCCTCCTGTCCCAAAAAACCCCAGGCAGTTGTAAGTAGCCTACTCAATACACCAGAAATTATGACAAATAGTGTTATAAAGTGTACTCGACCAAATGCTCATCTTCACAGGACGATGGGGATAAAGAGTTTCTGCTGCCACAGAGAGGCCTACAGAGGTAATGTTAATATTATGTGTCTACACATCAAACAATCTACACATTCAGATTTTTTAAAAATTTTTATGTGGAGTAGCCTATAGAATCTAAGTTTAAATCTAAGTATAAATGGGTATTCTTATCTCTCCCCCCGCCCAGAGTGTGGAAGAACAGCAGGAGGACGGTCCATCAACTTCTGGTGCACAGATGAACACAGTTCAGTGATTTTCAGTAAATGCCACAGTTTAATTCTGTAGAATTTGTTTAGAACTACATTATGTAACTCTAATCTACTACTGTATTTTCAGTTGCCAGTTAAGGAGTTATATAGACTTCATCTTATTAAAACAAAAACAAAAAAACAGCAGTAAAAATAGCAATATTTTATTTATTAATAAAAATGTACTGAAAGAATGAATTAGGTGTTTAAACACCACTTCCTCTTTAAAAAAGGGGAGGAGACCGAAAGAAACTCTGGGTTTACCGAAGAAAACCTGCTCCTGACCAGGTTAGGTTCACAGAGTAAGTTACCATGGTAACTGACTCTGAGTATAAGTTACCTCTCTTTCAGAAACGGGCTTGACTTACCCTGCTTTCTCAGGTTTAACATACTTCCCATTCTGAAACCGAAAACTCAGAGTTTCCCTCATTTCAGGGTTAACATACTCAGATTTCACTTAACCTCCTGAACCTTTCTGGAACAGGCCCCAGATCTATCAAAATATATCCAAACACTCAAAAAGTTGTCATGACAGAAATTCAGTTCATTTCGATAGTCCACATTAGACATGCTACTAACTATAAGAAACTTTTCAGATAGCTACATGTCAACTAACTTTCATTAATTTGCAACTACATGTCAACTAACTCGCATTAGAGTAGTTAAGAAGTAGACTGTTAGGTTGGGTTTGGGTTAGTAGAATAAGCTGACATGTACTTGCAAAGTTACTTATAGTCAGTAGAATGTCTGTTGGGGGGCCATCAAAATAAAGAGTTATAAGATTATTCGCAGACAATCCACTAATACTCTAATGACTGCAAGTTGACACGTAGTTGCAAAGTTACTTATAGTTAGTAGTTATACAAAATACATTTTTGAACATTTTGTTATTCATGAAAATAAATCACGAACCACAGTGAGTCGTGCAGCTGTTAAAAGTAACATTTATATGATAATCGTGAACTTTAATGAAACAATTTTTGAAAAAGGAATATTTTAATCCATTTTTACATTTTAATTCATCAAGAAGAGCAAGATTCTTACTCTTTCTTATGCCTTCTTTTTCTCATTGGGAAGCGTTCATACACATTATAAACATCTACGTTTGAGCAGATACCTCTGTACCTCTCGGTGGTTTCATATGGATAACAATTAATTTAGTTTTGAATCGGTTCATTTAAATTTCACATTTCAAGCTTTAGATATACAGTAATTCTTATTGTGACTGAGGCACGTATATATTTTTCAGTTCATTTTTGTGATGCGCTCCAGAAAGGAGACAGAGATAGCAGAAAGTGCATCCTGTTTGTTTGTTTGCACTCTGCGTTTTTTACTGGGTTTTAAACTTTTTATCCAGCCATCCAATCACAGTGGAGGAGGGGCAGGACAAATACATACCGACCAACCGCCACATTCGCTGCTTGTACAACGTCAACAGATTACAACAGGCATAATAATGGAACAAATTAATTAAAGAACAGAGCCAGAGAAAGCAAAATGGAAACAAACTATCTGAGAAATTAGATACTAGTAACACTTCTGCGGATATTCCGTATCATAGCAAGCAAAGAGTCTCAACTGAAAAAACAAAAAACAAACACTGTACTGCGCTGCCAAAACACTCTCTAGCGCCCACAGCTAGGTGTTTTCAGCAGAGCGCCTATACAGGTGGACATGCGGCCTTACTATTATCTGTATGACCAAAACCAACAGAGTATTTGATGTTCTTTCCGCTGTTATGAGAGGAAAAAAAAAATCCTGATGCTCGGCCATGCAGGTGTGCCAAAATACTTACTTATAAACTTCAATATTTCATACAAAATAATCACAAAACGCAATGGCGAAAAATAAAATAAAAATAGATCATTGCTTGAGTCAGCATGAGCATGGGAATTCACCTCCATCTTAAAACAGTGGTTTTCTGTAGTCCCATTCTCAGTTGTAATATTTCTAGGATATTTTTGTAAGGGGTCTGTAAAACATGATGACGTCCTGCTCTGAATCATTTGTTGTTTTGTTGTTTAATTAAATGTGTTTCCAGGTGGTGGTGGTGATGATGGTGGTGGACCTTGGCATCCCAAGGTACGTGTGGAGAAAAGGAACAACCCCCCCAATCCAGGTCATCTGGACCTGACCTTGGGTATCAGGTCCAGATTGTGGACCTGATACCCAATCCACAATCAGGTACAGTGACTGGTTGATGAAGAGACAGAGGCAGGCGATGATATCATATCTCATATACATCATCATCATCATATACTCTTAAAAAGAAATATGAAATACACTATCGTTCAAATATTTGGGGTCAGTAAGATTTTTTTTAAATAGTGTTTTAAATTTTTTGTGCAACAAATCAGCATATTAGAATGATTTCTTAAATATCATGTGACACTGAAGTAATGATGCTGAAAATTCAGCTTTGCCTTCACATGTCTGAATAAAGTACATTTTAACATATATTAAAATCGAAAACAGAAATTTTAAATTGTAATTGTTATTTATTATTATAAATAAATATTATTTTTTCTGTATTTTGTAAATTTCTGTATTTTTTGTTTGAATCTTACTAACCCCTTAACCCTAAAATATTTATATATTACTTTTTTATGTTAATATTTCATGTCATGTCAGAATTGTATGTAAATGATCTTCACAGTCGAGTAATAAAATGATTGGTGACTCACTCGTGCTTCAGGCTAAATGGTAAAACACAAAATGGACCTTCTTATGACGTAACCAAACATGAGATCATCCTGGAATGACAAAACGAATTTGCCCTTGACTAAATGTTTTCTAATACATTTAAAAAAAATAAAAATAAATAAATCACCATTATACCTGCAAGTTGTTCTCCTTCCATTTTTAGGTCATTTGCTTGCCTTCCCATTTGTTTTCTGACCTCTCACAAGCCTTTTATCTTCGGATTTTCACTGGGCTCAAGCATCCTTATGAAAATATGGAAATGTAATTTGTCGAGTGTTCCTTGTGGAAACCATAATCCAATTATGAAGTCATATCAAAGCAAAAGTTCTAGCTGCAGAGAAAGGGAGAGAAAGAGAGAGAGAGAGACTGAGCAAGAGGGGGAAATTGGTCATAAAACCTGTACAGAGAGAAAAAAAAAAACTGATCAAAAGAAGTCTTTTATTCCAAGAAAGAAAAATCACATTTGGTCCACAGGCTTGTTGGGTGGCATTGAGAATTTAGGCTGAAAAGGACATCTGTGTCTCAGACATTTATTTGAGCACTTACGAGCCTGTGACTCATTTGTTAGAAGAATTCAAAAGGTTCAGAGACTTCTCTACTAAGCTGCATATTCAATGAATGTTCTGACTGAGGTTGAAGAGACCGTGGATAATGTTTTTGTTGTTGTACTGTATTGTTTGTATTGTGTCTTTGCAATGTTAGCCTATGAGCCACACACCATGAGTCCTTCATTGTCAGGACTCATATGCTCAAAGCGTGCTTGTGTGTCTAACTGCTGTCACAGTTCTGGCATCAAGGTAAACATACCAACAGAACGTCATTAGGAGGATTGTACCAGTCGATGTTTGTTGAGTTTCTGTGGAATGGGATGCTGTGAAGGAAATTAGCTGATTGTGGCATCATAATGGTTTAGAGTGTAAATTGCTCACGATCTCTGTCTACATGACAAACAAGAAACAGAGAGATATGCTTTGTGACAGTTTTGCCATTCTTTTTTATTTTATGACATGGCAGATATTTGCTGAATCATTTAGTCCAGGTAGCATCAGCTTTCTCGTACCATTAAAAACAATAAATCGAGCAACTTGGCACGACGCTTTGATTGACACTCACTGGTTTGATGCTATCATGTGTCTGAATTTCACAGTTTTCGCTTTATCTCTGAGTGATTGCCTTGACTTGTTTTTAGTTTTACATCCATCAAGTTGATACTAAGCAATAAGAACGTTGGAGTTACTTTTAGTCAATTAGTTACTGATTTAAATTGGCCCTGTCAGCTCCCATCACTGCAGGCCTTTGGGTGATTAACATCATTTAAAATTGAAGTGAAGCACTTTCACACACGGGAGTGAAGACAGACACAACAAAAAGACAAAAAAAACCCACAAAAAGACAAATAAACAGGAGGCGTGCATGGAGGAAAGGTTCAGCAATGATGAAGTAGGTTCAAACACGGGGCCAGGCGGTCATCAGATTAGCAAGGACCTGGCCATATACAGTAAACAGTTGTCCACCCAATCCCATATGGTGAAAATAAAATTTTCTTGGCAAAATTTATTTCAAATACCTTTCAAAAGTTTGGGGTTGGTAAGATATCTTTGTCACTTTTGACAGTTTAATGCATCTTAAATAAAAGTATTAAAAAAAACAAATCTAAAAGCAAAAAAACAAAAACAATCCCCAAACCTCTGAATGGTTATATACACTACCAGTCAAAAGTTTTGGATTGGTAAGATTTTTTATGTTTTTAAAAGAAGTCTCTTCTGATTACCAAGGCTGCATTTATTTGATCAAAAATAAATAAATAAATAAATAAAAATAAAACCCCTGTGATTTTGTGAAATATTATTACAATTTAAAACAGCTGTTTTCTATGTGAATATAATTATAGTAAAGTGTAATTTATTCCTGTGAACAAAGCTGAATTTTCAGCATCATTACTCCAGTCTTCAGTGTCACATGATCCTTCAGAAATCATTCTAATATGATGAAACATTTCATCATTGAACAGTTGTTTGAAAGTTTCTATTAAAGAATCCTGAAAAAAAAAAAAAAAAAAAAAAAAAAAAAAATATATATATATATATATATATATATATATATATATATATATATATATATATACATACATACATACACATATATATGTATATATATGTATGTATATATATATATATATATATATATATATATATATATAAACATTAAAAATCTTACCGATCCAAAACTTTGGACTGGTTGTGTATATTGAAAATATATATTTTTAAAGAATCCAGGACCAAGAAACATTTTAGACTGAAAATAAATCTATTAGAAAACGAATCTATTAGATATAGATGTATATTTATTTATAATTTAAAATCTATATTAGCAATATGTTTTCTGACATTTACAATTTTAAACAAATTAAACAAAACAAAGCTGCCATAATATACTAATAGTTTGGAAATAAAAAGATGCTGCATTTTGAAAGTGCTTGCAATTTGATCATAGTTTATATATTTTAATATTTCTTTGCATATAGTTTGAATTAAATATATTTTATAACTATTTTTATATTATAACTTAATACACTGTAAAAAAATTCTAACCCTCCCAAATCAAAAATTTCAAGTGACCGATAACATCTAAATTTTTCAATTGGCCCAAGTGAAATTCTTGTTGCAATAGTCTGTTAACATTGGCTCAATGAGAAATAATACGTCAGACTAATTGAAAAATTTAGATGTTATCGGTCACTTGAAATTTTTGACTTGGGGATGTAATTTTTTTTTACAGTGTATGATTATAATGAATTGAAATGATTGGCAGTGTGGTTCGTATCGAGTCGCTCGTGTTTTGTAAAAAGGATTCACTCATATCCACAGACATAATGACCTTCAGTTATTTCTGTTGCTAAGGTGCTGCAAATATAATTGGTCCTTGCAGTGCGGTTTGTCTGACTTTTGAATTAATATTTCTATAAGATATGAGAAACAGATTTTGCAGTGTGTGTGCGCGCATTGTGGGGTCGTCTCATTTACTGCATTATGAGCAATAATAATTATACTTCACTGTCCTCCATCTTGGAGCGTGTTCTTGAATGGGGGGTGGGGGGTTTTCCTAATCAGTCCTGCTGACCCATCTTGGCAGTTCCGTTACCCCAGTGACCCTTGTTCGAAAATGACTTATGAGGGATGGATTTACTGCTCAGTATGCCAGTCACAGCCTGACGGGACATTTAGGGCAGACAGGTCTCGCATGAATGTGTTGCGATGCCTGATTTCACCTCGGAATGACAAACTGTACATCCATCACAGCTGTCACATAGGAGGACACTCTCTATAGTAGTGAGAAAGCTGTTAAATGTTGTCAGCATGAGATTTCAAGTGTTTCTTCACTCTACGCTTTTCAATTAAATGCCTTTAAAACACCTTCAAACTTTGCTGAAACACCACTGTGATCATTTGTGTAAAAACGAATTATTTAAATAATGAATTGTGTACTTATCTGACTTATAGTTGAATGATCATATTTATAAAACTGTATTAATATTTTCAGGTTGAAAGCAAAAATAAATGATGAAGCCGTTGCAAAATGTTTCCAAGACTTTTAATGTGACCTTCATTTAACAAAAATAAAAACATTGGAATCTGGTATGTAAATGTGCCTGTTTTTGTTTTTTTTAACCTTTACTTTTATAATTCTCCCTACACTAGTTGAACAGACCTTAAAATTTTTTTTTTTTTCCCCCACCACAGTAGAGAACACCTTCCTCTTAAACAAGAAGTTGTTTCTTATCTGTGTATAACAGACATGCAGTAGACTCAACTTGCCAGCACACTTATTTCACCCCACTGCATTTGAACTGTCACAACTCCATACACTTTCTAAAGCATTCAAATGAATACTGATATACATGTTCTTTCAATGCACAAGGCTGCACTGATCTCTATGAACCGTTCAGTGATAAGGCAACTTGACGTCTTTGCCCTTTAATTTGAAACAGCAGCTTCAGATAAGGTTGTAATGCTATATGGTTTAATCTTTCTGTGACAAGGGGAAGTAATACCTGAGGGTTCAGGACTGTCGTCTTGATTATCTCCTTGCGTTTTGTATTTTCTCTGCGGCAAAAGAGTTATTGTACTAGCTCAGAGATGGTCTGCAAAAATCAAATCTTAAGGCACACTTTATAGGGCAACTATAAAACTAATCAAGGGCAACTGTCAATTCGAATAGGCTGTTAACTACCCAACTGAAAAAATCAGTTTAAGATGGTTGCTGTGTTTTAGAACATGGTTGCTGTTTTCTATTCGGTGTAAGATATTCATTAGCTGGTGCAGGCTAGGTTTAAGTTGAAAAAGCTGTTTCATGGTGGCTGGTTGACCAATTAATGACCAGCTATTTTCCAACAGGGTGATAAGCATGCCTGTCTTTGATCACATGCTTCTGTTAGTTCTGGTCCTCGAATTTGGTAACCCATGTGGCATTTATTTTTTGTATCCCTGCTTATTTGCGTTTCTTTTAGACAGACTCTTTTTACAGTGGCTCTTTCTGCAGGTTACATATGAAAGCAACAATTATGTGTCATTTAAATGATTCATTCAAAAACACTGATTCATTCAGGAATAAAACTAGTGACTGTCTGTATAAGTGAGTCACTGAATCATTCCTTCAACAGAATTGTTCCAAACCCCTGATTTATTCAGGAATGAAACAAGTTGACTCTCTTTAGGAGTGAGTAATTTTAATCACATAACCAAAACCGATTTGTTCAAAAAGTCTGATCAGTTTAAGAATGAAACAAGTGACACTCTTTATCCATGAGTCACTGAAGAATTCATTCAACCGATTCATTCAGGAACTAAATAAGTTGACTATATTCATGAGAGAGTCATTTGAATCACAGACTTAACTGATTTCTTAAAAAACTTCAGGAACGAACTTGCTTTATATGAAACACTAAATTAATAATTAATTCAGAAACGGCACCACTGTATGTTTCTCAGAGATGCGCAAACAACAGTTTGGAAATATTTTCATTGCCAGAGCAAAAATGGTCAAACTACCAGCCAATAATTTGTCTAAAATGAAAGTTACTCAATATTAACTTCATGTTTAGCGAACTGTTGTGTAAAAGCTATTTCACAACAGGCAATTCAAAATCAAAAGCGTTATTATGTATGTAAAATGTATAAGAATTTAATCAAGCGTTGTTTGTTTTATTTCACAGTTATTACATTTGAAAAAAAGTGCTGTGTGGAACTGCATGAAGACATTTAAAGGTCCCGTATTATGCCCCTTTTCACAAGATGTAAAATAAGTCTCTGATGTCCCCAGAGTGTGTATGTGAAGTTTCAGCTCAAAATACCCAACAGATCATTTTTTACAGCATGTTTAAATTGTCATTTTTGGGGGCACAAAAAAACGCGCTGTTTTAGTGTGTGCCCTTTAAATGCAAATAAGCTGCTGCTGGACGACCCAGGGGGCGGAGCTTCATGAGCTCGCGCTCAGTCTCTCAGGACAATTTCACCTCACAGAATGATGATAATATCAGAAACTCCCAGTAATGGTGTTCATTTCGAGTCGGACTATAATGCCTACAGAGTCAGAGTGCTGTATAGAGATGAAACAGGTATAGTTTAGTAGTTTAGTTACGGTTATTATAACGTATTTGTCGTCTGCTTGTATGTATCCATTATTTATTAATAGCCTACAAGTCTGCTGTTTCGGACCAGGTCCGAATGATGATCAAACATATACTGATGAGTTTAATAAAGTTTATTGTATATCACACAAAAGATGAAGCGTCAGTTTTACTTCAGAAAATCACCGTAAGAGCTGAGTTAACACAGTAAGTTATAAGAAGTGCGCAAGTACATAAACGAATTTCAGTAGAGTTGAGGGAGCATTCCTGTGGGCGGAGGTTAGTCAAAAAACTGCTCTAGTGACGTCATTAAAGAAGGAAGTAGAGGGATGTAGTCCAAACGGGCCGTTCGATGTAGGCGACTTCTGTTAAATAAAATATCTCGCTTGGCATTGAACTTTGAGCTTTATAATTTTACAGATATTATTTATGCTCTAACAGCAACATTACACACTAATTAAAGTTTGAAACATGGGATCACGAAGAACGGGACCTTTAATGCTCATACGTGTAACAGTATTTGATTCATTATCCAAGTAAAGCACACAGAACCTCACAATTTGCAGCACAGCCACTTTAAAAGAACCCTACGCACGTTCTCAATCCTGGCGCAGTTCACATCAGCATGACTGAAACATTCACTGGAGATCTAGGGTGGAGGGTGGGGGGCATGGCACAGGATAGAGCTCACAGCATTTGTCCGATGAAAGAAGGGCGGCCTGTCAAACGTTTTGTAGATTAATCAGCAATGGCACATCCAAGGGGTCAGCGGGAGAAGAAGGCCTCCCTCGGGCTCCTTAGCTCTCCTAATCAAGCGCTCTGTCGGCTCTCTGAGCTTTTGCTGTTTGACTTTGAGGATGAGGCAGTAATCCAGCCTGAGTTCTCTTTAGAGAGCTGTGCAACCTGGAATTCAAAACAATTATAATCGACATCCTGCTGCAATTGGATCAGGTTTCGCAGTGATCAGGCATCTAATCGGATTCCCTCCCCACAGGTCTTGGGCAATCACCTAAGATATCTGAGGACTTAACACCATTTTATAGGAAGGGTTAAAGAAAAACTCAACAGCATGTTCCTTGTACTACCTATAATTTGGCAGGTAATGCAGTACACATGAACGCATAAGCATAAAACCCTAGAATTACAACAGAGAACAAGACTTGGCTCTGACAAGAAGGTCCTGTAATGTGACAGCTGCTCTAGGAGTTACTTCCACAAGTTCAAGACACTCCATGCTGACTTTTGCAATCTAGCATATCTAATGAAGTGAAAAAAAACACTAATTGTGTGACCAGCGAGGTTGCGGTTAGCTGTTGTTCTCATGGGGAGCTGGGTTTGAATCCCACTTCCTCCCTCTCTATCTCCTTCCACTTTCCTGTCTGATTAAAGCAAAAAGCCAATAAATAAAATTGAGAAAAAAGCTATTTGACTACTAGATAAATTGAATATTTGTCAAACAAGAACATCTAATAGTTTCCTCAATTAAGACCACAGACTAATCCATGCCAGTTTATCACAAATGTGTGTAATGAGTCATATTGCAGCATTCAAAGTGGCTGCAAGAGAGAGAATTTCAACAAAGATTACAAAAAGAACAAATTGTCAGTGCTAGAGAGGAACGGAGCAATACGCAACAGCAATTAACTCAATCTCTGGGAGGACTACAAAGAGAAGAACAGGATGAAAAAGTGTCACTGAGTATTTGAGTAAAACAGCGAGTCAGTTGTCGCCCTAAGAGGAAGGAATGTCCTTACATTATACTAATTATGTCAGTGTCTTGACACTAACAGAAAGAGCACACATAAAGATACGAACTGGCTGGTAGCAAAATGTGAATTCTGCATTATCTTTATTCTGCTTTTTTCAGTATATATACTGTGTGTGTGTGTATATATATATATATATATATATATATATATATGTAACCGGATGAATGAGGTGATGGACATTAGTGAGCACCTATCAGCAGGTAATCCACCCTATTTAAGAGCTGGTTGGCTGTAGCCCGGGATGCGTCACGTTCGACTCCGCCTCCTTCCAGTGTTTACAATGGTTGTAGGTATGTGTGTTAGCATATAGCAACTTCTGTTTTTAGTTTGTTTGTATGTAGGGGACTAATTATTAGTGTTGTGTTTAGCTTGTCTGTCTTCTCCGGTTTTCCTTCGGTTTGTCGCAGTGGTTGCATATGCTGGCTGCTCGCCTTTCAGGTATGTGTGAACTGTTGATGGAAAGCGTATTGTTTGTCTTTATTTGGGGGTTTAGGATCGGCTGATTGTGTTGAGTTATGTGCAGTGTCCCTGTAGTCTATCTGAACAGCGGATTGCATGATTTGAGTACCCGTGCCTGTGAAAGGACAAGCACATTGTGCGAATGCATCGTCTACTTCCGGTAAGTGTTATTGCGCATGTAGTTACGAGCTGAAAGTTTAGCCATTGAGGCATAAATCTTAGTGTTTCTTTGTATTTGGCTTAGGATTTTCCCTCTCGTCCGGCGATCTTGTTCTTCCTGCTGGTGCTATAAAAAGCTATTACAGCCCCGTCGATTCCTTGCTGCCAGATTAAGAGCGCATCGTATTTTCCTGCTCCACTGTCGCTACCGTGTGCAATACAAACTTTTTGCCATCTGTGAGAAGATCGTCACCCCACTGATGAGGGGGACCGTTGCTGTCTGGTTTTATTTATTATGTTGATTTAATGTTTCTTTTATTGAACTTTTGAGGTTAACACTTGGTGTCAAAAATGGAACACCAAACTATCTGCTTGTGAGCTCATTGCGTGAATTGAGTTTATTTATTTATTTATGGTCTGTGTTTACACCTTTGTATGTTATTCGTGATTGTCTATTAATGGTGATATTATCTGCTCATGACCGTACCCTAAACATCATCCAACTGGGCTTTAGTGCAGTTGGTATGTTGAAGTTTGGTTATTAATTATTTTTTTTGTGATTTTTCGTTTCAGGTGCTGAGGTTCCACGGGTGGAGGATCTCTTGTGGTGGTGGTGCTTTCTTCGAATGTTTGCCGTGACACTTTTGAAGTCTTTGCTGTGTGTGTGAGTGTGCTTTTGGCAAATTAAGTTTAGTGATCCCTCCTCCCGTGGTTTGCCTCAGCCCTGTTAGTCTGTGTCTTTTTCTATGGTGTCTGTGTAACCAGTGTATTGAAAGAGTGTGTGTTTATTCAAATGTGTTTTTGTTTACTTGAATGTGTTTGTAACTCAAAACCTTGTCAGTATAGCTCCAGGTTGCCTTTTTAACGTGACTACCCTGCTGCTTTAAATTAAACTTTGTATAAATAAAATTTTTGTATATTTTCATATCCACGTCTCTGCCTACCTTTATTAGAGAATCGAACCTGAGTGACCTAGTAATAGTAACTTGAGTGTTGTCCATATTTCCCGGGGCGAAATTCCCCGGGTGGCGTAGTCGAAATTCTTTCTACCTGTAATACCGCTCTTGTGCCACATTTGGCGTAGTCGGCAGGGTCTCTATTGTGTAGTGCAAAGACGTGGGTATTATTTTGTTGGTTTAGTGTTTTTGGGTATTTTGTTTGTTTTCTTTTTTTTGCAGAAACCAGACAGCAGCAGTTTCTTTCATGAGTGTGTGACAAGTAGACCTGTGAGTTTTTGTATTGGTAAGTGATCTTTCCTGATTTGTAATCATGGACGATGAACTTTTCCAGGCCTTACAACATTGCTGTCACGTTGACTCTCAGCTAGTCTCGGATCAGTTGGGGCGAGTTGAGGTGCATGGAAGTCGAACGTGTCGCATCCGGGCGGCACAAGGAAATTGGTTGCCGTCATGGCAGAGAACTTGTGTTTCACTCGTTTCTCAGTGTGTGTAGCCATCATGGCAGAGGACTTGTGTATCTCTCGGTGTGCGTGTAGCCGTCATGGCAGAGAACTTGTGTTTCACTCGTTTCTCAATGTGTGTAGCCGTCATGGCAGAGAACTTGTGTATCTCTCGGTGTGCGTGTAGCCGTCATGGCAGATAACTTGTGTTTCACTCGTTTCTCAATGTGTGTAGCCGTCATGGCAGAGAACTTGTGTATCTCTCGGTGTGCGTGTAGCCGTCATGGCAGAGAACTTGTGTTTCACTCGTTTCTCAATGTGTGTAGCCGTCATGGCAGAGAACTTGTGTATCTCTCGGTGTGCGTGTAGCCGTCATGGCAGAGAACTTGTGTTTCACTCGTTTCTCAATGTGTGTAGCCGTCATGGCAGAGAACTTGTGTATCTCTCGGTGTGCGTGTAGCCGTCATGGCAGAGAACTTGTGTATCTCTCGGTGTGCGTGTAGCCGTCATGGCAGAGAACTTGTGTATCTCTCGGTGTGCGTGTAGCCGTCATGGCAGAGAACTTGTGTATCTCTCGGTGTGCGTGTAGCCGTCATGGCAGAGAACTTGTGTTTCACTCGTTTCTCAGTGTGTGTAGCCGTCATGGCAGAGAACTTGTGTATCTCTCGGTGTGCGTGTAGCCGTCATGGCAGAGAACTTGTGTATCACTCGTTTCTCAGTGTGTGTAGCTGTCATGGCAGAGAACTTGTGTATCTCTCGGTGTGCGTGTAGCCGTCATGGCAGAGAACTTGTGTATCACTCGTTTCTCAGTGTGTTTAGCCGTCATGGCAGAGAACTTGTGTTTCACTCGTTTCCCGGTGTGTAGCCGTCATGGGCTAGTGGTCTATCGTCGGGGCGACGATACAAAAGGTGGGGATGGATTGTAACCGGATGAATGAGGTGATGGACATTAGTGAGCACCTATCAGCAGGTAATCCACCCTGTTTAAGAGCTGGTTGGCTGTAGCCCGGGATGCGTCACGTTCGACTCCGCCTCCTTCCAGTGTTTACAATGGTTGTAGGTATGTGTGTTAGCATATAGCAACTTCTGTTTTTAGTTTGTTTGTATGTAGGGGACTAATTATTAGTGTTGTGTTTAGCTTGTCTGTCTTCTCCGGTTTTCCTTCGGTTTGTCGCAGTGGTTGCATATGCTGGCTGCTCGCCTTTCAGGTATGTGTGAACTGTTGATGGAAAGCGTATTGTTTGTCTTTATTTGGGGGTTTAGGATCGGCTGATTGTGTTGAGTTATGTGCAGTGTCCCTGTAGTCTATCTGAACAGCGGATTGCATGATTTGAGTACCCGTGCCTGTGAAAGGACAAGCACATTGTGCGAATGCATCGTCTACTTCCGGTAAGTGTTATTGCGCATGTAGTTACGAGCTGAAAGTTTAGCCATTGAGGCATAAATCTTAGTGTTTCTTTGTATTTGGCTTAGGATTTTCCCTCTCGTCCGGCGATCTTGTTCTTCCTGCTGGTGCTATAAAAAGCTATTACAGCCCCGTCGATTCCTTGCTGCCAGATTAAGAGCGCATCGTATTTTCCTGCTCCACTGTCGCTACCGTGTGCAATACAAACTTTTTGCCATCTGTGAGAAGATCGTCACCCCACTGATGAGGGGGACCGTTGCTGTCTGGTTTTATTTATTATGTTGATTTAATGTTTCTTTTATTGAACTTTTGAGGTTAACACTTGGTGTCAAAAATGGAACACCAAACTATCTGCTTGTGAGCTCATTGCGTGAATTGAGTTTATTTATTTATTTATTTATGGTCTGTGTTTACACCTTTGTATGTTATTCGTGATTGTCTATTAATGGTGATATTATCTGCTCATGACCGTACCCTAAACATCATCCAACTGGGCTTTAGTGCAGTTGGTATGTTGAAGTTTGGTTATTAATTATTTTTTTTGTGATTTTTCGTTTCAGGTGCTGAGGTTCCACGGGTGGAGGATCTCTTGTGGTGGTGGTGCTTTCTTCGAATGTTTGCCGTGACACTTTTGAAGTCTTTGCTGTGTGTGTGAGTGTGCTTTTGGCAAATTAAGTTTAGTGATCCCTCCTCCCGTGGTTTGCCTCAGCCCTGTTAGTCTGTGTCTTTTTCTATGGTGTCTGTGTAACCAGTGTATTGAAAGAGTGTGTGTTTATTCAAATGTGTTTTTGTTTACTTGAATGTGTTTGTAACTCAAAACCTTGTCAGTATAGCTCCAGGTTGCCTTTTTAACGTGACTACCCTGCTGCTTTAAATTAAACTTTGTATAAATAAAATTTTTGTATATTTTCATATCCACGTCTCTGCCTACCTTTATTAGAGAATCGAACCTGAGTGACCTAGTAATAGTAACTTGAGTGTTGTCCATATTTCCCGGGGCGAAATTCCCCGGGTGGCGTAGTCGAAATTCTTTCTACCTGTAATACCGCTCTTGTGCCACATATATACTGTATATACACATATATATATATATACACATACACACACACACACACACACACACACACACACACACACACACACACACACACACACACACACACACACACACACACACACACACACACACACACACACACACACACACACACACACACACACACACACACACACACACACACACACACACACACACACACACACACACACACACACACACACACACACACACACACACACACACACACACACACACACACACACACACACACACACACACACACACACACACACACACACACACACACACACACACACACACACATATATAGAGAGAAAAACACACATATATAAAATATATTCAAAGAGAAAACATTTTAATGTGTATATATATATATAAAATGTTTTCTATTTTAAAATATTTTATATAGCCTATACTTTAATGGGAAAGCTGAAGGTTCAGTATCTTTACTCCAGTCTTTAGTGTAACATGATCCTTCAGAAATCATTCTAATGTGCAGATCCAGACTTGGTGCTAAAGAAACATTTCTTGAGGTTGTGCTACTTAATATTTTGGTGAAATTTCAAAAGAACAGGATTTATTTGTAATAGAAAATAAATTATAAATATCTTTACTGTTGCTTTTGATCAATTCAATGCATCCTTGCAGAATAAAAATATCAATTTCTTGTCTCCAAATGGTATTTTGCACCAATTGTGTAAATGTGTACAACAGTAAAGATTGCATGGATTTGAGAAAAGTTGCTAAATAAACATACAGGGCCCTATTTTAACGATCTGAAACGCAAGTGTCAAAGCTCAAAGCGCAAGTAACTTTGTGGGCGGGTCTTGGCGCTGTTGCTATTTTCCCAGCGGGATAAATGACTCTTGCGCCAGGCGCAAATCTAAAATGGGTTGGTCTGAAGTAGCTTCATTATTCATAGGTGTGGTTTGGGCGTAACGTGAAATAAACCAATCAGAGCGTCATCTCACATTCCCTTTAAGAGCAGACGCGCTTTGTTCTAAAGCGGATTCCTATTATAACGGCGGATTTGCCAGACGCGCGCCAGGAGCGGTTCACAGCCAAGGAGAGCAACGCTCTCGTCAGGGACGTTGGGGATGGAGAAACCCACCCAAATTAACTTCGGTTAAAAAGGAGTATGATAATTTGGGTAAATGTGTAAGCTAGATGTATGCTTTTATAATAAATTGTCTATCTATCTATCTATCTATCTATCTATCTATCTATCTATCTATCTATCTATCTATCTATCTATCTATCTATCTATCTATCTATCATAATAATGTATGACTTGCAAAAATGAAAACTGCTGCTTCTGTGTAGATGAGAGAATCAAAGTGTATGCGCGTTGTGCACACGCTACATTGATTATGGCCAAGCATGCGCCCTTAAAATAGCATATGAATAACATGCGCAACGCGCCACTGACTTTAAACTATTTTTTCCTGGTTAGTGGCGCAATTGTTTTCTAAACCTGCAAAATAGCATGAAGGAACGTTTGCGCCGGAACACGCCTCCTTTTTTGCGCTGAACCGCCCAGGGAGCGCAAGTTCATTCCCTAGTTTAGCGACGTGCTTCTGTGGAGGGAAAAGCGCGCTTTGCGCGGGTGCAAAATAGGAATGATACATGCGTCAGTGTACAAAGTCAATTGCGCTGGGTGCAAGATAGGGCCCATAGGCTAAAATTGCAATTTGTATACTTTTAGGCTCCTCTTGGACCAGCTGACCACAACAAGTCTCCGTTTTCTGTGGGAGAAGATAGATCCAAACCCAAATTCCAAAGAATTTTTCCTCCACTGAGTCAGCCAACCTCAATTCCCATCAGTGTAAAGCTGGCATGTCATCAGAAGTCCAATCAACAGTCACGATAGAATCTGAACAGCTGGAAATCAATTTGGATTAGCTCCCTGAGCTTCTCTCCTCCTGAATTGGAGAACCATACTATTATATGATGCTCTAATCCAGCACAGTTCAGGAACACTGGGGGAGATGCTGGCTAGGGCATTGAATGAGTTTACATTCCAAACTAAAATACACAGCATTCTCTGGCTGCATTATAAACACAGATTCATTAATTTAAGCTTACAACTATTTTGTCTTTAAATTGAACCCTTACAGTGCCAGAAATCTTTTAATTAGATCTATAGGGTGTAACCCCGGCATCCTTGCCAAAGATTTGTCCATTGGCCTCTGTCCATCATGGCCTCCTAATCATCCCCATATACTGATTGGCTTCATCTCCTCTCCACCAATCAGCTGGTGTGTGGTGGGTTTTCTGGCGCAATATGGCTGTCACATCATCTAGGTGGATGCTGCACATTGGTGGTGTAACGATGTATGCAGGGAAGCTGAAGACAGAAGACTCAGGTTCTCACAAAACACTAACAAGTTTAATTCTAATTCAAATGCACGGCTGTGCAAACACATCTAAACATAACAGAGACTGGACAAAGAGTAGGGATGGCTGACGCGAAACTGATGTTCCAAAGCTTTTCCAGATCCCGAAGCGCAGATGTTTCGAAACACTGATCCGAAGCGTGATTCAAAACACCCATGTCACGTGACTACGGCTAAATGAGTGTTTCACAAGTGTTTCGACAGGTGGCATGGTCCGCCGAATCAGCGTTTGATTGACAGGGTCGGGAACAGACCACACAATCGCACATCTGTATAAAAGTGAAGTCAACGCATCTTGACCTCGTGGGTTTTTGTGAGAGGAGTTTGTCAAAGGCTGGAGAAATTATCTGTAAAAAAAGAAGTAGGCTAAATCCTTCCACAGCAAAGAAATGAATATTTTAAAATAAATTTTCTATAAAAAAAAGTGAGACATTGTGGCTTGATTTCTTTTATTAATATTCATTTTTCATGACCAAAATAACAATGCACTGTGAAGAGCCTACAGGTTACAAGCTTCACATATTTTTTTAATGGCTCGTTGTCAAGGTTGTTTCAGATCGGATTCGGATGGGGTTTGATTGTATGGGCGGTTTGGACGACGACACATGCATTATATAATTGCATTGCATAAAATGTATGCTGGTCAACTAGTCTAAAATTAAGAAACCCCTAGAACACAGTAAAATAAAAAATATATATAAAAAAGATAAGAACATAGGAACATTGTGTACAATTAAGTGTACAATTAATTAATTTATTTTCCAATATCCAAATATGATACTAAATAGCACAGGGAAAAGGGCTTCTATTTGTGACGTGCTGTCTTTGCGTTTGAACATTGCACATTTGAAACAGGACACGCATTAGCTGAATAAATGTTAGCCAATACAAACATATTTATAGAAAACAGTTGACAATGAATAGACAGGAGTCCAATAATAGCATAACGAATCACTTATTCTAAAAATAATATAAAGTATAAGTTCCGAATCCGACATATAATGAGGGCTGTGTTAACAGTAAAACGTCCGTCATTTAACGAATTTTAAAAGCAGGGATGGATAATACAAAATGCTTTTTGACAAAAAAATCAAGCAAGAACAAAATTTAAACAGCGTCAATTTTCATTTTACAATGATCTTCTCTCTCTGTGTGCGCGCGTCCTGTTTGTGAGAGAGGTCGCGCAGCACTGATACGGTACTTTTTAATCCATAAGTAACTAACGCGCTTGTTTTCATACAAAATAAATATGTAACATAATTAACAATAACGAGAAACACATACAGTACGTTTCTCAACACTGAGAATTAATGAATAAATAAACGCCTGTTTCTCCAGACTTGCGCTTATCAGTAGGCTAATCCACAAATCACATCACTTTCATAATCACTAACGTTAAGCCATAGCGATTTCAAGATTTATAGTTCAGCATTACTTGAGCATTTTATTATTTGCATGACTGAATGATGTCTTCCTCTTTTCTGAGTGACCATGAATAATTTAACGGAGAATTTTAAGATAGCCTAATCCATGCGATCTGTGTGATCATCGAATCCATAAGATTAAGTTAACTCAACAATCAACTTTCCACATCGACCCCAGGCCGTTTACCTTCAGAATCAGGAATCAGAAGTACGGGAGTGGAAGGGGGATTGAGCGGGATTCTTTATTGGTGACGATTTTCAGTCTCTTTTTAATGATAGGCCTTACGCATCTGTCAATCATCCCCGCTTGCTATTTGGGGAATGAACCCAGCACTATGATTGGTCGAGCTCTTCTTCTTTTGCTGTTGCTTGATTTGAGGACAGAGCGTGCACAGAGGCGTCACCAGGTTTTTGCGTAGTTTAGAGTGACAAATCGTACCAGCGTATTTTGAAGTCAAAATGCGTATCCGCTACGCAAAATGCGTACAGGTTGGCAGGTCTGCACACAGCTAGTCTCAGCCTCAGACGTCACGCCCACGGAACGTTGGCTAAACGTCTGATGCATATGGTACACTTAACTGGAAACACTTCAGGAATGTCGAAGTCGTCATCTGATTGGTTGAATTTTATCGGATTTCCGGGGGGCGCGAGTGTCGCGTTTATTTTCGGTCCGCCGGGAAACAAAGCGCAGACGTGTGATTGCGGAAGAAAAACTGTTGTGTTTACATGAGTGACAATGAGCATTTATCAAGATCAGCTAAATGTAGGATTCTCAAAAGTATGCGAGGTTCACGGCATAGACTCTTTAAGAGATGTCCAGGAGTTTTGTTTGAGGCACTTAGTGTTTTCTTCTCCTTCTTTGATTTTCTATGCTGACTGACTTGTTGCACGCCGGTCTGTTGTTGTGGGGACATTTCCACGCCCCGAAACGTGACGCTGAACGAAACGAACTGTAATTGGTTGTTTGACATGTCGGTCAAACGGCCTTATGGGCGGGCCTTGGCCAAAGAAAGCTGCTATGAATTCCAGACCTTCAGCCGTCAGTCTGAAGGTCTGGCTACGCGAGACTAGCACACAGCTGAAACCAATGAACTAATAATGACGGTAACCAAGGAGACAGATGAGTAGCAGGAAACTGAACAAAGAAACGTGACAGATGAAAACACTCAAAGTCCATGAACAAAACTAAACTGAACATGACAGGTGGTGGTTGAGGAGATTCCCCCTTTATATATATAAAGCGCTTTGATGACCTAGAAAAGCTCTATATAAATGTAACAATTTATTATTATCCTTATAAAGTCACTGATAATTTGCATCTCATTTGGACCATCTCAATAAAGAGTTAGCAGATATTAAGCAGACAGTCTACTAATACTCTAATGAGAGTTAGTTGACATTGCAAAGTTACTTATAGTCAACAGAATGTTCAAAAGGGACCATAAAAATAAAGTGTTACCGCATAAAGCTTCAACTTTGTTGCATTAAATGTCCATGCGCTTTGTCGCTAGCAGTGTGAATTCCCCTTTACACCTCTAAGCCACAGTAACTGTAATGAGAGCCCACCTTTAATGGACACACCGTCTGAAAGAAATGTTCTCTTCACTGAACAATGGAGCGCCATCGCCACTTTGGACAGGTTTTAGTCACACATGCCACTCCTGAGACTGACTGTCTTTCAGGCAAAACCAGCCATCCTTGCCTTCAAAGGGGTCTCGGAGCATATTGTGACACCTTCCCACCTCCCATTGTGTCAGCAGCCTGGGCTGACAGAACTTCCATCGATCTACTCCAGAGCTACGATAATTGGGCCATTAAGACGTCAGAAAGACATCCAGCACGTAGCTTAACTGAAACTCTAGGCTAGTCATGCTGTTCAGACTGCAATCTCATATCATTTCGTGATAGCTATTTGAATCACACACGCAAGCTAACCTGTCATTGGACAATTTAACTTGTAGACATTATGGAATTTGTGTGGTCAGGCTAAATTGTTGTGTCATTAATCTTTTAATCATAGTTATGGCAGAATGACCCTAGAAAACAAGCTGGGCATTGAAATAAACATGCGAAATAGAAACATTTTCAATGTTTTTCTTGACAAAATATATTATCAACATAATTCATTAGCACATTAATATAAACTTCAAAATGTCTGTACAATGGAGATCACATGCTCAAAGTCACAAGTGTGCTTTTTAAATAGTGACCTAGAAATTTTTCATGTCATTTAATATTTTCAGAATCCTAAAACCTTTGTTTATTTTTAGATGTACATTCAATTTTGAATCCTACTCTTAAAAATGATTAAAAAATGCCATAGAACAACCATTTTGGGTTCCTCAAATATCCTTTCAGTGAACATTTCTTACAAGAACCACTTTGAGAACAGTGTGGAGAACATTTCAGTAATGTATAGAACCTTTATCTACTATAAAGAACCTTTTGTGCAAATGGAAAGGTTCCATGGCTGTTAATGGTTCTTCATGGGTCCAGATGCCAATAAAGAACCTTCATTTTTAGGATTGCAAGTGTGAAATACGCAATTGTCATGTATTTTGAAATTATGCAATACTTTTTTTGAAAAGCATTTTTATCTCTTTATTACTACATTTCACTCTTACATCCAGCCTGAAACTCAATGTAAAGGAATGCTTGAATGAATACCTCACTCTATTTTTAAGTAAGAAGTAATGAATCCATGTACTTTGTACTAGCTTTAAACCAAAGCTGTCCTGACTGAACTTAACTGTTTAACAGTCTCTGAGGCCATCTTTACCTCTTCACTCTCTATTCAGTTGGATTTCAAAGATGACTGTGTGTCCTTGGAGACGAGCTGTTCCAGCTTTCAGCAAAGCAGTTTGCCGAGATCCTATTAGTTAGACATTCTTGGATAGGCTAAGTTTGAACAGTTTCACTTGTCCACATAGATAGGTTCACCTCGTCCCTCAGGCATCTATTTTCAGAGAACTAGTTCTGTACTTTCCTCTCTTGTTATTTTTTTGGTTGCTGTTTGATGTCAAAGTCACCGTATTTGACTCTTTTCTTGGAACAATGTCTCTATTGCTTGCAATCAATGGATCCTTCTGTAAAGGCATTTGTGGCTTTGCTTCATTTTGCCTGACAATAAAGAAAGAGATGGTGGACCGCATAGACAATAGAATGTACTTTCTGAAGACACAAAAGCCCCTATGGTAAGATGCACCACATGAGTCTCAAAATTGCTGAAGATCACAAATTACATCGGCTCTCTGAAAGGTCATCTCTTTATTGCTGTTCTCATTTTTTTCTCCTGTTCTTTTACAGGTCTTTTATCCACTGCTTTCGTTTAACAAAATGATTGGTATTACAGAAATGGGGTATTAGAGATATTTTTTGACAAGTAGACCCCTGCTGAGTTCATTTGATTATTACCTCACTTTCCTATTACTATCAAAATATGACTTCTGCTCCACCATTAAAGCCATTTTAACCTAAAAGTGAAGCGAGTACAATTTCACACAAAGAAATAAGGTGCTGATAGCTTCACAGAAATAACTCAGTGGGTTTCTAAAATGATCAAAGTTTATGTTACTGAATGGATTATGTGTTTAATCACAGTTTTAATGAATGTGCACTTTTTTGGTTCCAAGGAAAATGATTATTATGAATGGCTAACATGTAGTTTTATTTACTCTGCACAACAGTATTCTGCACATTATACTTTAAAAAAGGGAACATGGCTAGTTTAGACGTATCACACAACAATATGGCGACTGTGTTTTAGCAGAAAGGATTAATCAAAGATGGTCTGTGAGTCTTGATGTGTTTCTGAGGATCAACTTGCACCATGAACTGCAAAGGGACTGAAGTGTCATGGAGAATTGCACATCTCTTTCCTTTCCTGACTGCCAAAAGGTCATTTTTCTCCCTGATGCATGACAGAAGACCCTCAGCAGTCTCACGGGGTTGTGATAGAATCGATACAGAACTTGAAATAAGGCTATAACCCTCTCGGTCTAGTTTCACTGTTGTGGATGACACATGTGACTAGTTGAGGGGCTTTGGGATGTTGCATAGCCATTGCTTTCCTTTCCTCTCTGTCCAACTCTTTTAAAAGAAACACATAAAGAAGCAAAGAAGAGAAAGTGGTGCTCATTAAGTTTCCATTCAAGGCTTATTTTTCCTGTCGCTAGCACAGAACAAGCTCTCTTTTCTCACCCCTGACCCTTTTCTTTCTTACTCACAAGGCCTGTCATATTGCACTGCCTCATTGAATCACACAGAGAGCTGGATGTGAGTGCCATTCACTTCACATGAAGAGTGATCGTCTCCTGGCCAGGGAGGAAAGGGCCAGTATATGCCTGGAGGAAACCTGCCAGAGCTTTTGATATTCGTCAGAAATCAAACGCTGATCAGGTCTCTCCGACGGCATATTAGTAAGAGCTGACGTTTGATTGCGTCTGAACTTCTAAGTGTAATTCTTTTCAAACTCAGCACCATTGTCATGAACAGCTGACGCCTACGAATGAGGAGTTAAGATGAAAAGAGTCTTTTCAGGCCACATATCTTTCGTAGGAGTCATAACGCATCAGTCCCCAGATACACGAGGATGCGTAATCAAAAAGGTCACATATTAACGTGACAGCTGAGTTGGGATTTAGGAGATAATTAAATCATGTACATCATGACAAATCAAGTGATGTTGGTTTTTAAGATCAGGCCTAATTTATAAAGAACTATTTTTTTTTTCATACGGCGAGAAGTTGATTAAGTTTAACTTTAAGATTTAGAACAGGTCATAATTTCTTATTAGACAATAATTATATAATAATTGTGTTAATATATATTAATTATATAATATAAATGTATATACATGGCTTAAAATTAGGAGATGTATTCACATGTACATTAAATAATTCATCAACAACAGGCAAGTACAAACAATGCATTTATAATATATGCATGTGTATATATTAAACAATATAATTACATATAATATATTTTACATTTAAGCACAATGCTCCTAAATAGAATTATTTATAGTTTAATATTGAGCTATGGGGCCCTATCTTGCACCCAGCGCAATTGACTTTGTACACAGACGCATGTATCATTCCTATTTTGCACCCACGCACAGTGGACTTTTCCCTCCACAGACGCACGTCTGTAAACTAGCAAATGCATTTGCGCTCCCAGGGGCGGTTCAGCGCAAAGAGGAGGCGTGTTCCGGCGCAAACGTTCCCTGATGCTATTTTGCAGGTTTAGAAAACAATTCCGCCACTGACCAGGAAAAACCTAGTCTAAAGTCAGTGACGCGTTGCGCATGTTATTCATATGCTATTTTAAGGGGGCATGCTTGGCCATAATCAATGTAGCGTGTGCACAACGCGCATACACTTTGATTCTCTCATCTACACAGAAACAGCAGTTTTCATTTTTGCAAATCATACATTATTACAATCGATAGATAGATAGATAGATAGACAATTTATTATAAAAGCATATATCTAGCTTACACATTTACCCAAATTATCATACGCCTGTTTAACCGAAGCTAATTTAGGTGGGTTTCTCCATCCCCAATGTAACTTCTCTCTCTTTTACGGCCCTGACGAGAACGTCGGTCTCCTCGGCTGTGAACCGCTCCTGGCGTGCGCCTGGCAAATCCGCCGTTACAATAGCAATCCGCCATGGAAAAAGCGCGTTTGCTCTTAAAGGGAATGTGAGATGTCGCTCTGATTGGCCTACTGATACGCCTATGAATAATGTAGCTACTTCAGACCAACCCATTTTAGATTTGCGTCGGGCGCAAGAGTAATTTATCCCGCCGGTATAATAGCAACAGCCCCCAAGACCCGCCCACAAAGTTACTTGCGTTTTGTGCTTGATACTTGCGTTTCAGATCGTTAAAATAGGGCCCATTACCACTGAATGACTTAAGGTAAGGTCACGTGACGTGACGTTTACAAGATATTCTTGATGTTGTTCCTGGTTCAAATAAGCCATTTAGTGATTGCATGAGAAGTGATTTCAGTGATGGTTTCAGCCAGGTGTACTGTGTTTTTCAACATACCCTCTCTGATGATTATTTATGGTTTTGTATGATTATGATCAGTTCACTCATATTTAGCGCTGTGTCAACACAACAGTTCTGAATGGCGTAGCCTACTACAATTAACATACTTTAAAAACACTGTAGTGGCAGCCAGTATCTGCCAAGAGGCTGAGTAGAGGGAGTAAAAGATGACGCTATTACGCGTTTCCACTGCAAATCCAGGTGGTTTATTGTAATATTGAAGAGAAAAGCAGCACGTTGAACGATGAGGGCAAAATAAGAATAAATGCAATGAAATAAAAAAGGAAACGAAAACGCCCAAACGAAAGTGAGCGTCTCAGCTACTCACCCCCTTCCTCCATGCTATCCACACGCAAACTAACTAATAGATTATATGCATGCACCTATACCAAATGAAGTAACAAACTGGAAGTGAAAAAATTCAAAATAAAAGACATCAAACCGTACCCGGCACCTACAAACACAAAATGTAAAAGTTTTTTTTTTGTGTGTGTGTGTGTGTGTGTGTGTATGTGTGTGTGCTTAAAATCGCTTTTCCCCACAATGGATAATTTCGACTTCAGATCTTAAAATAATAGCGCCTCTCACGTTATAAGTTCTATTCTATTCTATTCTATTCTATTCTATTCTATTCTATTCTATTCTATTCTAAATATAGAATTAAAAATACAAGGAAATTGGTGTCATTATGCCAAGATTAAAAAACATTATAGATCTATCTAAACAACTAAAGTTTTCCAGCAAACTTTATATTAAAGAGAGAGAGAGAGACTGAAGGAGATAAATAATAAAAATAATAATCATACTTGGAAAGATGAAAAAAAATATATATGGAAAATATAAACAAAATGAAGAAAACAATTTAACAGGCTTCTAAGTGCCGGAGGAGAAGGCAGATAATGAACAGATAGAGCAATAAACACAGAAAGCAATACCTGGATTATACGTGGCCTTGCAGGCTGCTGTCCAGTGGTGTTTATTATTTAGCAGGCAGGTTAGTAGGCCTGCAGCTGCAGATTAGATTGCATTGCGTGCCGTGCAATAACATAGTGAAGACAGCCATGGGCCTGTGTGGTTTTGCACACTTCCTTCCATGCGGAGAGGAAGCACAGACAGGAAGCACAGACAGGAAGCCATTAGTCAACTTGCTGCTCTGTGATTCGCATGTCAATATTTTGCCCAATTATAGACTAATGCAGAGCGACTTGCATGAGCTGATAATGGGAAATGTTGTCATTGGACAATACAATTGGTGGCAATACAAATCTTTACTTTGTTCCTTATTTTGTTTTAATTCATCCCTTAAACTGTTTTAATTCTTTTGTATCATGATCCCTTCTCATAAATATACATTGGCACAGATTAGTTTTGAACTGCAGGTGGCTAAACCTGCCCAGAGGCTCTACAAAATGTAAGCTTTACAAAGAAATTTCACGCTAATTATATATGATACGTGAATCTTTGACAAAGACATAAATTATTCTTTATTATAAATGAGGACAGTATTTTGTTGAATATAATTCAGTACCGTATTTTCCGGACTATAAGTCGCTCCGGAGTATAAGTCGCATCAGTCAAAAAATGCGTCATGAAGAGGAAAAAAACATATATAAGTCGCACTGGAGTATAAGTCGCATTTATTTAGAAATTTATTTCACAAAATCCAAGACCAAGAACAGACATTTAATCTGGAAAGGCAAGTTATTTAACTAAGTTACACAGTAGCACACAGAACAACAGGCTGAGTAGGTGTCCGGTATGTTAACGCAACACATTAACAGTTATTCAGCTACACAATAGCATAAAGAACATATACCTGGGAGGCTGAATAGGCTAAATTAACATAAGCCAGCGAGTCCAACAAGCAAGTTACCAGTAAACAAGTTCAC
Organism: Abramis brama; assembly: GCF_963993115.1. Taxonomy (NCBI): domain Eukaryota; kingdom Metazoa; phylum Chordata; class Actinopteri; order Cypriniformes; family Leuciscidae; genus Abramis; species Abramis brama. Next base: position 11,981,626 of record NC_139975.1, read on the forward strand.
CAAGCTCCCGCGATCTCATTCCCATAGACAGTAAAAGAAATGGACACAGCGACCCCATTGGATTCAACGGAGACAAAGTGAAGCCCATTAGAAACTCTTACTTCCTGGGGGTCCAGCGTACTGCGCAGACTCAAACTGAGCTTGACGACGTAGATGTGACGTGAGCAAACCGTCTGTCTTCTAGTAGCTGTGCCAAAGGAAATCTGAATCATTCCCTTCCGAAACTTGCAGAGACGGAGAGCGTGAGTAGGAGCTGTCCATGAGCGAGGAGCAGGAAAAACTTTTAGTAGGTGTTCTGATTAATTACTTTGTCATTTTGCCTCCAGGTCCTCCCGATTGCCCGCGAGCTTCTCCTCCTGTCCATACGGTAATTTCTTACTGTGCGACAGAGAGTCGCGTGGCTATGACACAATTATTAGCCTACTTTTACAAAAACTGCTCCTGCAGGGCCATAACATAAGCTACAAGGTAATGGAGCATTTTATACATTGTCGTGTTTCTTTAGAAATAAATAATGGACAAATGGAGTCTTTAAACGCCTCAGATGTGAAGTTATTCGCTGTCAAAGTGACGCCAAAATGAATGGGAGTCAATGGGATGCTAACTGCAGGTGGGGTTCCGTTAGCCAATGGCGGCGTCCGGGGGTACCTTCAAAATAATACAAATCCCTGCCCCCTTGCTCATTCCACATCACTGAATCCATTGAATTTTCTTCATATGGTGTCGCTTCTGAATAACTCCGCCAACTAGAGCGCCCTCTCGCGGCTGTAGAGGGTAATGTTTTCTCTTGGTTCATCTCAGTCTGAATTAATTTTGATATATAAGTCGCACCTGAATATAAGTCGCAGGACCAGCCAAACTATGAAAAAAAGTGCGACTTATAGTCCGGAAAATACGGTATATGCTTTTTATTTGCAATGAATCTCGTTCAGACTTCCTGACTTCCTGACAAATTAATATTTTATCACACGGCCACCTACACTTACTCACCAACAGTGTCTATTTAGTGTTCACCACAAGTGAAGACACATGCAATCACTAAATCCATAATCAATAACCATATTCAGTTATATTTTTTTTACACAGCAGTAGAGAGAGAGAGTCTCTCACTATAGCTCTATGCCAAAAATAGAATTTATATTTCAATAAAAGCTGTCTCTATGTTTGAACATGGTCAAGTCTTTCCTCCCTTTGTACAGTGTCATTTTATTCTTTATCTGAGCTGTACTGGACAACAAAAAGCTCCTTGATGGAGAAAGAGAAATGAGTTTCGGAAATAAGGGCATCGATTTTACATGAGCGCTATCATAGCTTTTTATGTTTGTTTGTTGGTAAAATTACATAAAAATACATAAAACAACATAAGAAACAATGTTTTTGTTCTAACTACACTGAACAAAATTATAAACGCAACACTAGTTTTTGTCCCCATTTTTCATGAGCTGAACTCAAAGATCTAAGACTTTTTCTATGTACACAAAAACCAATCAGTGTCTGGTGTGACCAACATTTGCCTCACGTAGTGCAACACCTCTCCTTTGCATAGAGTTGATCAGGTTGTTGATTGTGGCATGTGGAATGTTGGTCCACTCCTCTTCAATGGCTGTGCGAAGTTGCTGGATATTGGCAGGACCTGGAACACGCTGTCGTATACACCGATCCAGAGCATCCTAAACATGCTCAATGGGTGACATGTCCGGTGAGTATGCTGGCCATGCAAGAACTGGGATGTTTTCAGCTTCCAGGAATTGTGTACAGATCCTTGACAACATGATGTGATGGTCGTGGATGAATGGCACAACAATGGGCCTCAGGATCTCGTCACGGTATCTCTGTGCATTCAAAATGCCATCGATAAAATGCACCTGTGTTCGTTGTCCATAACATACGCCTGCCCATACCATAACCCCACCGCCACCAAGGGCCACTCGATCCACAACGTTGACATCAGCTCACCCACACAATGCCATACACGCTGTCTGCCATCTGTCCTGTACAGTGAAAACCGGGATTCATCCGTGATGAGAGCACCTCTCCAAAGTGCCAGACGCCATCGAATGTGAGCATTTGCCCACTCAAGTCGGTTACGACGACGAACTGCAGTCAGGTCGAGACCCCGATGAGGATGATGAGCATGCAGATGAGCTTCGCTGAGACGGTTTCTGACAGTTTGTGCAGAAATTCTTTGGTTATGCAAACCGATTGTTGCAGCAGCTGTCCGGGTGGCTGGTCTCAGACGATCTTGGAGGTGAAGATGCTGGATGTGGAGGTCCTGGGCAGGTGTGGTTACACATGGTCTGCGGTTGTGAGGCCGGTTGGATGTGATGCCAAATTCTCTGAAACGCCTTTGGAGATGGCTTATGGTAGAGAAATGAACATTCAATTCACGGGCAACAGCTCTGGTGAACATTCCTGCAGTCAGCATGCCAATTGCACACTCCCTCAAAACTTGCGACATCTGTGGCACTGTGCTGTGTCATAAATCTGCACATTTTAGAGTGGCCTTTTATTGTGGCCAGCCTAAGGCACACCTGTGCAATAATCATGCTGTCTAATCAGCATCTTGATATGCCACACCTGTGAGGTGGATGGATTATCTTGGCAAAGGAGAAGTGCTCACTAACACAGATTTAGACAGATTTGTGAACAATATTTGAGAGAAATAGGCCTTTTGTGTACATAGAAAAAGTCTTAGATCTTTGAGTTCAGCTCATGAAAAATGGGGACAAAAACAAAAGTGTTGCGTTTATAATTTTGTTCAGTGTACCTTAACTAAATATATATTTTTTTTGTGTTGTGCTGTCAGCAAAATGCAGTAACTTTCATTTGTTTTGTGGTTTAATTACAGGCTTAACTAGCATGATGCATAATTCATGGTCTAAATTGCTCATAATTCATAAGTCACCTCTAAAGTATTTCTTACAATTTAACATGGGCAACCACAGCAGAAATTAAACATAATACTTGGAAACCAAAACATAGTTAGGAACTTTTGTCTTGTTATCTTTACATAGACATGGATTCATATATTTAAAGCATGAAATTAAATTAAATTAAATGCCCCCCTATCTATTTTGCAAATGCAAGTTATAGATCTTACTGTAAATTAGTCATCCATGAACACGTTTCATTATTTAAAAAACATAATAAATTAGTTTTCATTCACTTTCCTGAACTCTCCCTTCGTTCTGTTGGTTGGTCAAATAGATAGCAATGCCAAGAGACATATTTATGTGAAGAGGCATAAAAAAGGAAACAATTTGGCCAACTGAAGAACAGCTGATGTGGTTGTTCCATACAGTAGTAATTGCTTTCGCTGTCATTCTCCTAACGTTGTGTTTAGAAGTACTGAAAGGTAGGCACTCTCCACTTCTTCACAAGTGTAGAGCGGGAAGTGTAAATGCATGCAGTGGGAAGAGTAATCCACTTTGACTTCCTGCCGATCTGACTGTGCCCCGTCTCTTTCTTTAACAACAAGACATTTATCAACCACAACATGCTGTTCAGTATTCCATTGAAGAGAAGACAGACAGCTTGTGTTATTCTCTTCATGCTTTTTCCAGACTGAAAAACATTTGCTTTTGCTATCATAGATGCATACAGTATCTATGAACTTTGCAAGACTATCATAAATTGTGCTATTTTGAGTGTAAGCAAAACACTGTCCGCAGAAGTGAACCCTGGAAGATGTAAAAGACTATGTATTTCTTCACCTTCTTGACCCATCCTTTAGCCATCTTCCATATCACCTGAGGTTTAAGCTTGGAGTATGGGCTGGCTTAACCGTTTCCCCCAAACAGAGTGAGTCAAAGGACCTTGGTTTCTGTGGCAACCTTCAGACATCCTTTGCTAACTTTTCAGCTTTGGCACCAAGTTAGACTTTCAGTAATACATTATTGAGTGAGGGTATATTTACACGACAACAATGTACTGAAAATGGAAAAAAATTTCCTTCGCGTGTTTTATGTACAGATGACAACGTAGTCAAAACGATTCCCATTAACACGGATCCGTGAAAACGACTAAAACCGCTGTAGAAACGTACTAAACGAATCTAGCATTTTATAACTGAATTAAAAAATATCATAAAATTGTTACTGTGGGTTGCAAATAAATGCTAAATGTACACCGTATATATATATATATATAGACTATATATATGCCCTTAAAATACTGTTGAACATGTAGACCCTAAAAAACTAATAGTCATTTATGAGGGTTACACAAAAAGGAACACTGTGTCAGATCTATCAAGAGCACCATCTAGGTGACCTTGGCAGAATGAGAGTCTTTAAAGATCCATTTAATTGATGTCTTCAGCCTGAAGTTCACTTCAACTCATAAAACCTGTGACCTTAGCTTTAATTACAGACCTGAAGTTTTACTCCCCTCTGTAATAAAACCACTTCATGTAACTTGGATGGTCCCATAAAACACTATCCATCTCATCCCATTCATTTAATGCACATCACATGAAAAAAAGAAAGAAGAACTTCAAACCAGAAATTTGTGCTGTACTTGTCTGCCTTTTGCAGAATTAAATCGAATCAAACATTGCTTTAAATTCAAAGCCTCAGATTCAGTGTCTGCCCTGAATAAAGCCATTTTAAATCAACGTCTTTTAAATTACTTCAAAGAAGTCAAACTAATAAACTTATTGAAATACTGAATTCATAAATTCATGCACAGGCAGCAACCTTTGATCGAGCTACAATCAATGCTCACACAAAACAAAAAATATAAAAAGAACAAAATAAGCTTTAACTTGCTTTTGGTAAAGTTAAAGAGTTACACAAGGCTTAACTCAAAAAATAAAATATCCCACTCCTGAAATTTTCGAGAGACCTTTTAAAACAAAGGCTGCACCTGAAAGGCAGCATACGGAGGTAGGAAGGCAACAAGGCACATTCGAATCCAAAGAATGTGTCACGTGTCTCCTGAGATAACTTCATCTGATGCATTTTTGAAAGCAGCATAGATGTATCCTTCGCTGCCTTTAATATCCCACAATCCAGTGCGTTCCATTCCGTGACAGTTAAAAAACAAACATGGCATCTGAAAATTGCGGTTGGTGCTCAGTGTTTGTCTAAATGTAATTTTTGACAACTTTTAAAAATGGGTTTCAAAGCGCAAGTTTTTTCGAAAACGACACAAATCAACACAATATAACATTTTGTCATCATTAAAAATCAAAGGTTCCTTACAACAGATTCAATGATACAGTATATGTTTTCGATGTCTTTGTGGTCAAAGTTTTGGACATTTTCTTAAAGGAAGTAAAAAGGGACTTTATATCAGAGGAGTACTTTCTAAAATTGGGATTACAGTGAATGTTTCTGGCTTTGTGAAAATTTTACCCAGAAGACAAAGTAATAATACAGTATTATCAAGATTAACATCCTTAGAATGAAATTGGGACAAGAAAAATGACAGATTATGTCATTTGTGTCTATAGGCATGAGTGTTCGGCTCGAGTGCACTGTAGTAAAATAATGCATGTGTGCGCAGGCTCGTAGTCTTTCTTTACAAAGTGACATCGCCAACTACTTGTCTGGCATGCATAATACAGTGTGAATAGGGCTCGTTTTGATAACGTTGTCATCTGTACAAACAAAACAACTTTTTCCGTTTTTAGCACATTGTTGTCGTGTGAATGATTCACATACTCTAAAGTATTCACATGTTTACATGGCTGCTCAGTCCTGTATCTATATGTGAGACTTTCCGCCTGTTTATTATTTCTTTAGCCAGACCAGCCAGAGGTCCCCTATAGGGCTGCCTGAGTCTCCATATTAACTGAGCGTTTTGGCTTTCTCATTACTTATGCATAGGCCTATACTTTCCTCCTCATTTCTCCTTACCTCTAGGGCACTTGACCCTTTGGGCTGGATCTTCATAAGTGATGCAAGGCCCCACAAATTGAACTGCATGGTTATTAATTGCTCCCATTGCTGACCTGCTAGTGGAACACCAAGGACGTTTTCACACCAGACCCTCCATGTTAGATGCTTTTCATCCTGCCTTCAATTGTTAAGCACAAGACTTGTTTTATTCAGTGATACTTGACATAGGCACATGCTACATATATTCAGCATTAAATGGTCTTACAACATTGCGGTTGTGCTAAAAGATAGGGATTGCATGCATTACATTTTGCCTAGTTAACTGGGTTTTTTTTAATCAATATTGTTGCCAAGCAGCACATAACTGAAATAGACAGTGAATTAACAAATGCAAAACATCATTTTTTAATGGCTGAATGCCTCATTGTTATGTGTGCATTCAAAATCAGTTGCAGTTAATTTCATGGAAGCTTACCCAGATGCAGTGTGTGAAAAAGTTGAATGTCAAAGCAATGTGCAACATTGCATTGATTTAATTAATCTATTTCATGGTTTTAAAATGAAATTTTCAGATACATTTATATTACTAATATGTATTTGCATTTGCATAAATGCACTTGTTCGTAGTTTCTTGATATAAATGTTGGAGCATTTTAAATATGTTTAGTGGCATGCTAAAACACTACTTACTTCTGATGCATTTTACTGAAGATCTTTACTGTAAAATTTTCATGAACAAAATGTAAACAGACAACAACATTTATGAGCTTACCCTTGTAATCTCATTTGTGCCAAAGGATTTGATCTGTAAGTGGATTTTGGACGTTTCCATCCATTTCCAAAAAAAGATTTCTGTCATTCTTGCTGTTGTTAGCTTTAAATTAGCACCACCAAATTGAGGTTTCACTTTGTACTGTGTTGATGGCACCTGTGGGATCTGCTCAGATCTGCACACATGCATATTTAGAGCTGTCAGTGTCACTTTCCATCACCTGCAGGCCCTGTTTACACCTGGTGTTAACATCCATCTCGGGTGATCACAACTGGTCAGGCAAGACAGGTTGTTGTTTACACACATGCGTCGCAAATGCGTCTTCTGTGACCACTTGTGAGTCTTGTCAAGTGGAAGGTCTCTGATATTATGACTGCTGCACTACATCAGTTTGTTGCTGCGTGTTGATGAAGAATGGCATTTGAAACATTGGTGGATCTTTTCTCTGATGTTTATATTCGTTCTGTCAGTCTTTGTATTAGTGGTGGAGATTTTGGTCCCACTTTATATTAAGTGGCTTTAAGTACTATGTACTTACATGTACTTACATTGAAATTAATAATTTGATACAATGTACTTATTGTGTAACTACGTTTTTACATTGTACTTACATTTTAAAAATTCCTGCATGTAATTACAGCTGTAATTAATTTATGTAATTACATTTGTAATTACACAGTTGACCCTTCCCTTACACCTTAAACCTACCCAATCCACCACACCTGTCCCTAACCTTACCCGTATCACACCTCAATAGCAGCAAAAGTGTTTAACAATACAACATGAACACAATAAGTACATTGTACTTATTTTTTGATGTAAGTATATAGTACTTAACGCCACTTAATATAAAGTGGGACCGAGATTTTTCCTCTTTCTGCAAGTTAGCCTACATAGTTTCACCAGTACGTGGCAACAAGTGAATTTTATAAGACAGTCAATGAATCAATAATTCAACAAATCCATTAAAAACAGTGATTCATTCAGGAATAAATCAAGTGACTGTCTTTATAAGTGAGTCACTAAATAATTCACTAAAATATTTCATATATATGGCGTTTTTGTTTAGGGCGATTTGCAGCTGCACTCAAGATGGTCTAGACATCCATGGTAATCTCCCTATATCCACCCAACCAGTTGTACACGCTGGGTCTCATTTAACCCAGTTACATAAGCAGCCCCTGTCCTCCTTTTACTAGAATCCTGAGTGTCAAATTTAGTTCCTGTGTTTATGAATTACTAATATGTGCCCTACAGGCGTTCTTCTTCCATCTATAGCCAGCCATGAACATGAAATAGAAGTGAGAGATTGAAAAAACGAGGAGAACAAAGAGCCGCTGATTCACCACAAACATTATTGATGGGATTACTTTTTTTACATGTCTTGTTTTTTGACTGGTTGAAGTCAGACTGTGGTCCTTTTTGTCAATAAAAGTTGCATTTACAGAATTTTGCAGTGGAACCGCTCTGAGTGGCTTCACATACTAAAACGGCTTTCATTTTGCTCAGGGCTAAGTGTTTTAGTCAGCAGATGTGTTGGGTGTTGAGGTGTCATGTTGAGAAGTGAGCTGTGTATTCATTCTCACGAGAATCTCGTCTGAGAGCATCATGTATCATATTTCACACCACATATGTTGGACTCAATAAGCTCTTGCATTTCTTGCCTGTTTATTAAAACTGACTGAATACAACTGGATAGCTTTTAAAAAAAGCTTTTTCCATTTCAGGGATCTTTCAATATGAATAAATATAAATGCTTTACTGACTTCAAATTAAATGTTAATTTTCTACAAACACATTTGGAAGATTGGCTTTATGACAGATTTGTAAAGTTTATATTTTGTCTTTAAATATATATTTTTTATCTCAGTAATAACACACAGCTGGATTCCTTTTCTTTTAGCTGTTTAAACTTAACTTTAATCACATCTAAGATGTTTAGTTCGTACCTTTGAGCTACACATTTCTCATAAATACTTTTTGATGTTGTAGTAGGGGTTGTGTTCTCTGTGGCCTTGAACTCTTCCTTATCTACGTTACCTTCCTGTCACAGATGCTCCCTTTGAAATAGATTTTCTTCATGTAAAGAGCGGCAAGCACTCTTCTCGCTACAGGTCATTTCTTTTAATGATACGAACTTGAACAAAATGATTTGTAATATTGAACTTATTATTATCATTATTATCACCGGTATTATTATTATTAAAGGCACAATATGTAACTTTTTTGCTTTAAAATTAGCAAAAATCACTATATCTACGTTATATATTTTTTTTAGTTGTGTACTTACATTATCCCGACTGTTTCCAACAACTTTCAAACCAGGAGAAATTTTAATTTAATTTTTAGACACGGCACGTTTCTTTATTTCCGTTTTGTCGCAGTCAATGGCGTCATATCCGCGTTGTCCCTGGTTTCCGCTCGTACTGCCATGGTAACCAGAGCTATGAGCAGAGCCCTCTGATTAACCAAAGCGACAGACGCAGACAACTGTGGAGTTCGCAATGTCTATTTGCACGCTGTTGTTGTTTCGTTCAAACATTACGGACCATGGCAAGCAGACTTTGGATAAAAAAGGAGAACTAAAACGAGAATCAATATCAGCGCGGTGTTTTCGAGATGCCGAGAGCTCCCATAGACAGTCTATAAACGAGAGCTCCACGTCCGAGACTTTGACCGCTCCTACATGTACTTTATTAAACAGGTGAGCACATTTACATAAAACTAATCAATGTTATATAGTTCAACAATGATAAAATGTTAGAATATGATCTGTAAGTTATTCTAATGTTGATCTAGCTTACTGCTAGTCTCATACAGACAAACTAACACATACATTTCAACACATTCAAATGCAGTTTAGTGTGCTAGTGTAATGTTAGACCAAGTGAAACAGCGCTGCGTTACCTCACAAGTTTAATTTGTCTAATAAACTGACCTGTGAGTAGTAATTCTGCATGTAGTTCGGTAGAATGAAATGTCCATATTCCTTTTATATCCGCGGGAGCTCGCGTCGCGTTTGGAGCTGATAGCTGTCTCTTAACAATCCCAAACTGCTTCATATCACAGTCATGATAAAAGCATCGATGTATTCAGTCATCCATAAACATTATTAGATCGGCCGGCTTGACGTTGACGACAACATCCATAATTCTTAGCATGTGTTGCGTCATCAAACTACGCCTTTGTTATTGTAAAGAGGTTAGCGACCCCTAGTGGCGAAAAATTCCATACTGTACGTTTAATATTGTGCAAAAGTAAATACAAAATAAATACAAATTATATTTATACATTCTACTCATTAATTATTGAAAATATTATTGGAATTATTCTTGGAAGTATTAATATTGAACATAAACCAGACAAAATATGCAAAATTATGTACATAGGCTGCTTGCGAAAATCTTTGAGAAGCTTTTTATTTTATCTTTATTCTAGATGATTATTATTTCTATCTACAGACAAATTATATGGTTAGTTGCATTTTATTATTTGCATTTAGTTTTCTCTGTGACCCTTTTTAGGTTGCAAGTGCAACCCACCAGAACTTTTTTGATAATTTAGGTCTCATATAAAAAAAAAATTGTTGATGATAAAACAAAAAACAAACAAAAACAGTTCACAAATAAAGAAAAAGCTATTCTTTAGAGCATAACCAACCTCTTTCACTTCTATAGCTATTCATTTAGTGCATAAAAGCACTGCACTTAAGAAATTATCTTAACTATCACCTTCCACACTTTATTATAGCACAGGTTATTTGTCTTTTTTAAAACAAAAATCTCTATACAATCTATCACTGCCCAATAGCACACCGTATTGTGCTATGCATTTGCTGTTCATTATTTGAATGAGGATTTATGTGAAACTAAATAGAATTATGCGCAGATAGCCTAACTCCTAACATAATAAGTGCAGTAAACCTGTGAGGCGGCGAGGTACATCCCTGCCTCTCTGCCTTGGATTAGATTAGAGTCTATTGGTTGCAGAATGTGTTGCTACAAGTTATCAAGGCGCATCAGATTTCCTGGGCCCTCAAGTCTGCACTTAGCCATCGTGACGGAGTGGAGAAAAAATATGCTTTTACCATAAACATTTTACCAGAAAGAGGTTCTTGTTTGAATCTTAATGGGACTGATGCACACTCTTCTGTGTGTGGTGGAGGGGAAAAATGGAGCAAATTCCAGAACTAGGAGTGAGGAAACACGTGCAGCTGAAAAACAGTCTCGGTTTCTCTTTTATTTAAATAACAGCAAATTCGCTTGTCTGGTTGAATTGAATTGTCTTTGGAGACCTTGAAGGCTGACAGGCAAGCTTGTGTAACAAGTTGTAGAGCAATTTGTGTTGCTTGGTTTGAGTTCTCAGTGGTGCGATTACTCCTTCTGACAGGTCCAAATAAAGACAGATTGAATAAACACTTTGGAACAGCATCACATGACCTGAACCATCCAATCAGCTATCAGCAGTGTGAATGTGCCTGTAAAACATATATAAGTGATATGCACATTCAGAACTTTACTCCTTTAGAAAGTTGTGTTGCTTTGAATAAAACCAATAAGCAGTATCTTTTCAAAATGGCCCACTTAGCATGAAGTGCTGTAAAATTGCATTTCAGATCTGACATTTGAGTGGCACAATAGGCAAATTGCCATTTTATATTACAGCTGGACGAAAGTGTTTCACACAGATTGAAATGCAGAATTGTGGTTCTGACCAAATTGGCGTGGAGTTTGATGTGTGACCGTCCTCCTTTTCTTGTCACACGCATCAACCCCCAGCGCCCTTCCTCTTATGCCTCAGTACATCCGTTGACATCTTGCTTTATGTTGTTTTTCCATCAACAGCCGAGAATCTCCTCTGTCAATATCATTCCTTTTAACCCCGCTTGTGCAATATCTGAGCATCTAAATCAATTGTCAGATCATTTGATAAGAATGTAATCAGATCTCTCAGAATCGGGCTTAAAAAGACAATGCCCTTGAAGAGAAAGTAATTGGAGAGGAATGTCTGGCAGTAGTATGATTGATGTGGGTATTGTGCTTTTGTTGATAACTAGCAGATTGAAGATTGGATAACAGTCACTGTTGACACTTCTCTTTCACTGAGGCGACCCACTTTCCATACAACAGAATACAGCAGTTTAGAAGTTTTTAGAAGTTAAAATTTTTACCTAGGTTTGTTTAATAGAAAAACTGAGGTCAGAGTCAGGTGTCTTCTAAGTCGATCTTAACAAAAATGGATTTTGAGGAAACAAAAAGACTTCTGCCCAATTACAGGGCAAGTGACTAGATATCAAGCGTAGCGTTAGTTCTGGCACGTCACGTCACGTCAGTCAAGCTCGCATCAGCTGATCCACATCTACCTATAGGAATACGAAGCCTATCACAGCATCCATATATAAGGTCCATCAGTATTACCGGTGGAGCTATTTACCCTCCTCCATCCCCAGCTCCTCCCCTCACCAGTCAGGATTTGCCCTTCTGATTTCCCTTCGAATCAAACAAATTTTTCGAAATATGTTGTATATTAAAATATTGAACTTTAAAGGGACTGTGTGTAGCTTTTTAGGTATTTTATTATCTAAAATCAATATTTTTATTAATAAATATGACCTCAATGATGTACAAATACCTATGCCAATGATCAGACTAATCCTCGTAAACGAAGAATTTATTATCTTTATATACATGGGACGGGTAGGTCCACGGAGGCTTCCATGTAGTTCCGCCATCTTGAAAAACTATAATAGCAGAGAGGGACAAAAAGTACTAGGCCAACGCGTTTCCACAACGCTTTTCGTTCAGAACCAGCGTCACGTGACTGAAGCCAGCAGAAGCGGAGGAGCAGAGCAGAGAGAGGCGCTTGTCACTGCCCCGGCAAGTTTAAAAGGCTGCACTGTACGGTTATTATACACCGTTCATTCATACATATGCTGAGTCACAGGATAAGGAGTTCTCGTCTAAAAAGTCAAAATAGACCGTAACAGGAAACGTGACCGGAGATTACAAAAACAAGGGTTAATGTCGGGATAGCTAATGCAGGAGAAAGCTTTCAAAAGAGACGCTGAAGTTGCCTGCTTTCTTCTCGACAGGTAAGTCAATGTTACGGTCTTAATTACAAGCTTTTTTTTCATTGCTTGGTTGTGTACTTTATTATATAGACAGAAGAACATTTATAGTAAAAGTTAAACAGGCTCTTTGATGAATAGCAGCTATTGAGTAAAGTAACGTTAGAGAAGGCTCTGATGATGATGATGATGATATCTAACAATGCACGTAGGCTACTTCAAAAAATATAACGAGTAAAGGAGGCATTATTACTACTAATTACCATAGTTAATGATTTTCACAGTCAGTAATTCATACTGTAACATTCTTTTTTCGTTGTTTCAAGTTTCAATTTGTTTTAAATAACAAACCTGTTCACCCGAAGGAAAACTCGAAGTGCTATTATAAGACATCCTGTCATAGCTTTTTGGTACATAACGGCTACCGTAGATGCAACGCGCATTTGAAAAAGTGAGGCGCTGGAGAGCAATATTCGTTTGAATGCAAAATACAATTTCACCACTAGATGGGAGAAATTCCTACACACAGTCCCTTTAATGATATCTGCTTTTCTGTTTACCACGAGGGTTATAATCTCTCTGGACAGAGGTGAATGTCTTACAGTCTAGCTAATAGCAAATATTCTCAAATATTAAGTGAAAAAAATATCAAGCAAGATTATTTGATGGGAATTCTGAAGAATTTAACAGTTCAGGTTCCTTACGGTTCCATTAATGATTTTCTTGTGCTTCAAAGGAATACTTTGATAAGATCATTTCAATAATAAACATTTAAATAAAGGCGATTCAATAGCTGTAACAATGTGTATAGTAATCTTCTACTATACACGTTGTCTTATAAACAACCTGTCATTATCAGTACTGATGATTTAGGTCTGTGTTTGATTCACTAAAAGTGTAATTTGTTAGGGAATTGAACTACAGTGGTTGAGCTTTATGTCTTTGAATCACTAAACAGAATCAGCTGATAGTTATTCATTTTGGAGATGGACAAACTTGTTTGTGCTGTACTGAATGTTTTCATTTCACTGAAACAAACCGGATTACGAGTCATTTGTTCGGGAAATAGACTACACAGTCTGCGCTTTATGTTTTTGATATACTACAAAACCCCTGCTTATAAGAATCATTCGTTCATTGTTAGTGCTGTGGACTAAAACAACAATGGAAAATGTTTTCACCTCTTTGAATTCTACTGTTCTAAACAATGACTGCAATGTTTGTTTCCTGAACTGTACATTATATGTAATCCATACATGTATGGATTTATCACAAGAATAACATGAAATGTTTATTCACCTGATTCACGCAGAATCTGTATACTACACATAATGCATAAACAAATCACAATTCAGCTATCTTCCAATTGTCAGTGGTGCCTCAGGAGTCTTTTGGAACATAGTTATAGACCTCATAAATAAAATTCAGTCATGCAAAGTGTTTTTCTGTATGACACCCTGGAAGATATTTCGCAGTACCTTAGTCACAGCCCTACAGGGTTTCTCTAATTAAATTTGCTCTCTAATGAACAAGCTGACGTATGCGTTTTTTTTTTTTTTTTTTTACAAAGAGCCAAATTGTTTAAACCAACAGAAGATAGAAAATATACTTACATTTTTTTATATTTATTTATCAGAATTAGGTGTGGAATATTTTTGTTGGCACCTCAAATGATTAATAAAATTCTATTTTACACTTAACAAATGCCAAAGAAGATTTACTGTGATCAAGCTCTTCATGCAGATATTTCGAGTACATTTAAGTGGTATAATAATATTAAGCAAAATCAATGTAGGTAGTGCCTGTGTTGTAGCAAATCTAAGTACAGTCATTTCTACTTACAAATCTGATGGTACTTAATATACTTAATTGAGCCCAAACAGGTAATTTTTGAGTATAAAATGAACTCAAGACAACATTAAAACAATGTAAATAAAACTAGAAAATATTGAAACCATGCAAATTTATAAATTATTCAAGAGAATCCAGTACTCACTATAGACAACGTTGCGGATTACAATGGGAGAATTCACTTCCTGTTTGATGCGCCCATCAGTTGATGTATAACACATAAATTGTTTGGTATATCAAAAAAACTTTTGACCAGTCTAGTTTGAAGATGGTATGTACCAAATTTGATGAATTTCAGATGAAAAATGGGGTTCAAAAAAATGTATGCTTTTTCAAGATTCAAAATGGCGAAAAATCGAGTTGTCTAGAAGTCTAAATCACTTTGAAAAGAGCTGTAAATTGGCATCAGGAATATTCAGTATGCTGACATTATTACTGTCACGTTTTGGGTTATGTTTCTGTGTCTTTTCATGTGATTCACTGTTTGTCATGTGATCCTGCCATGTGTCTTGTCATTGGTTAATCGTCTGATCATTGTTCACAGGTGTTCCTTGTCTTGTAATTAGTCTGTGTATTTAAGCCCTCATGTTTGCCCTGTGCCTTTGTTGAGTATTGAATGTTTCATGTTGATGTTTTTGTTTTGAGTTTCCAGTTTCATGCCTTTGTTATATGTTTGATCACGTTTTGGAATTAAAGTTGCACTTGGGTTCTCAACAAACTTGCCATCAGTGGAAATCATTACAATTGCAAAAGATAAGACATACTGTTGACAGCAGGCACAAAGAATAAAGCAGGCATAATGTTTTCAGGGGATTTGCCATGCAACCATAATATTTAGTAATAAATCAAATTTAGTTTTAAAGTTTGAGTTTCACAGTGATGGGTATGAATATTTTCTATGAATGATCTGTTCATTGCGACTGTCACTTGACAAGTGAATGAAAGACTCGGAAGGTAAAGTAATTATTTATGTTCCCTGAAAATGATCTTTGGTTGCATTATAATGATTTCTTAATTCAGAATATGATCAAGATTGTGTAGATGAATGTGTTCGGGGAATTTGGCTGTTGAAAGTATAACATTTAAAGCCACTTAAATGAATGAAATGACTCGAATACAGATTAGTTCATTTTGAACTAAAATTATCCAAACTTCCCATCACTAATGTAGAGTTTGAGAAAGGACTTTGTAGGGACTTATTAGGTCAGGGATGATTAATTTAATATCTGCGAGTGCTGTTGTGTGCATGTTATTGTGGAGTAGATTTTCTAATCCTCTTGAGTTGAAAATGGCAGCATCTGACCCATTAACCGTAGTCAACCTAATTTTAGTTTTCTCAGGCAATAGTGCAAGCGTCCTTCTTTCTGTCTGGAGGGACCGCAATAACACAGACCAAAAGGAGCGAAAGGGGCCAATGAAACAGTTTTTGCATATGGTCCTTTGGGCTTGACTGAGATTAGAGAAATTAGAATATTCCTAATGTTGGCCAGTAATCCCATAGTGCCTTTTGGGAAATCAATACTGTTACAAAAAAGACCAGGGTCTCAAATTAGGTCTCCCTTGGCAGCAGTGGGAAATCTCCTTTGACGGATGTCTTTATGGTAATTGCACAGCCTTACGAACCTTGTTTCAAGACACCAAGACACTACTTGTTCTGGTAACTTCATATGTTTGTGTTCTGACTTTCTTTAAAGAAGGACTAGGGGAAAAGGGGACACAAAGTTCTACTGTAACTAACAATTAGGAAGCAATAAAAACATCTCTCCCTTGTCAATTTGTATAATTAGTGCTTTCACCCACTGTGATTTTCATGCCTAGTGTTTCTCAACACATCGTTCATCGGCATGATGGATGTAGGATGGATGTGGCATGATGGATGTATCTTGCCTACTCATTTCCCTCATGTCACAGGGTTAACAGCTTTTTCTAGAGATTTTTCTCTAGATAACATGTGCTTCCTGCTCTGGAGATAAAACATGCAAAGTGTCTTAGTTCAACAGCATTTGGTCTCATCTTATTCTTATATTTCCTCTGATTCAACCAGTTTCTTTAGTTCAACCTCAGCTTGCCTAACAATGTTTGGCCAGCAAAGTTATATGCAAACCATTAAATTATATGTAAATGTAATTAAATTGTCTTTTAAAGTATATCAAATATACCATATCTAAAGAAACACTATACTTAGCAGTGTACAATAACATCAATTTAAATCTATAATTTATGAAATTAGATTCGTTTAAATACAACATCAGAATACAAATCAATATTCTTTATTCCACATACATGTATTTTTTTCTTTTACTTTGAACTGTTTACAATCTAAATGATTCAACAACAAAATGAGAAACTACCACAACAAAGTTGAATTTCTTACTAGGGAAAAAAAGGAAAGGAAAAAATAAAATAATAATGGTAGCTTGACTTGAAATGGAGACATTTTGTATTTTGTACCAGATAAGGGGTTAAAGCCATGGAAATGCACAAGAGCACAACTAAAAATGGCATGTGTTAATTAATGTATATACTTACATCAAAATCAAAGAAAAAAATCATGAATTTAAATAATTTGAAAATCTTCACCTTGTATTATTGAGTTTGAACGTAAAGGCTTTTGTTAATAAATAATCTCTCTTCTTTTTTTCCAGATTATAAACAAATATAATATTCTTCATATCAGGAGAATAACTTGGGGTAGACAAACGGCATACACGTTCCTCTGAGTAACATTTCACACCCGCAAAAGCCCTTTGTCCTCCATCCTCAAACAGTTTGAGTAGCGAGACGATGGCTTGGTCATACAGCAGTTCCTTTGAATCATGGGAAATGTGAATTTTGGCCATAATTGCATTTTGTGAACAATGCAATAAAATAAAGTGTTTATACATGTTAACATACACATACATAACTGAGCATTACGTACATATATGCAGGATAATGAGGGAGATAACAGATTCCCGATCATCTGTTGGTCGCAGTGAGAAAGCATGTGCGAGCCTCAGCAAATAAGAGTAATACTTGAATTTTACAAATTGGTTCTGTACACAATTTGTGTTGGAGTGTTGGTGAACATCCCCTCTTACCAAGAGGGTTTCATACAAATTGAAAATAGTTTATTATTGACACATATTATTCCCTTTGCGTATCCAGTGAAGTCCAAGCTGAACCAAAGCCTGGATTGAATCTTAGGGACTGTTGAGTTGCCTGGCATCGATCTGATCAATTCCTGTTCCAGGTACTATTTGTCAAACCACGATCTGTGTAAATTCTGACTGGTATATTTAAACATTTTAAATCATTTTCATGTTAAAGCGCCGTGGCCCAGCACCCTGGTCCGCCTCCTCAGCGGAGGCCCCATTGGACTTTGAGCGTGGCACGTACTCAATATCAATGTTGTTTTTATGTTTGCCTTTTCCTCGACTCCACACAAACAGGAGCAGGAAGCAGAAGAGAACCACTCCTAGGAATGTGAAACAGCCCATGGCTGTAGAAACTAAGATAGTCTTTAGATCAAGGCCAAAGGTCACATTAGGGAGGTTGGTACCGTTGGCAGTGGCATTGCTTGTATCCGTGTAATGCTGGGTCCTGTTGGCATACAGCGAGCCCAGACTTTTCACTGCCAGTGATACCATAAGAGTGTCATTGCCCGCTGTGTTAGAGGCCACGCACATATACACACCATCATCCTGAACCTCCGCCGCCTTGATATCCAGCGAGCCGTTGTTGAGGACCGTCACCCTGCCGTGGCTCCTGTTGGTCAGGTGTCTCCGGCGTGGGGTGACCCAGAAAATAGTGGGCAGCGGGGCCCCCTCTGCGTTGCAGTGTAAACGGGCCGACTGTCCCTCCTCCACTGACACCATCTGAGTCCGATTTTCACGGATCTTCGGCTTGGTGCAGGTCACGTAGTAGGACAGCAGGGTCTCTTTGAACTCCTTGAAGGGGCGTCCATGGATGCCCTCCGGAGTGCTGCACTCAGGCTGGATGTCACCGAAAGAAATGGAATGACGCCTTTGCTGCAACCACATGAGACGACAGTCGCACACCAGAGGGTTGTTGTTGATCAACAGCACCTGTAGAGCCTCAGGAGCATGAAATACACCCCTCTCCAAGGTATCAAGCCGGTTGTGGGAGACATTTAGCAAGCGTAGCCAGCGTATACCCTGGAAAGCATAGGGTTCAATGGACACCAGTTGAGATCCGGCCAACCTCAGCTCACGCAATCGGACCAAGTCCTGAAGCAGGCCACCTTCCACTGTTCGGATACGACTGTAGGAGAGGTTAAGGTGCGTGAGGTATGGCAAGTGGCGAAGAGCCTGGTACGGGAAAACGGACAAGTTGGTGTTGGTAACGGAAAGCGTGGTGAGGTTTAGGCCATGCAGAGAATTAGCGGGGAACAAATCCAGTGATGGCCAGTTGTCGATCTCTAGGTGTCTGAGGTGAAATAGCTTCTTGAAGGAGTAGGGGTGGAGAGTGCTGATACTGAGGTAGCGCATATGTAGGCTCACCAGGTTGTGTAGGTGGGACAGGGCATCTGTGGGCACCACCGTCAAGTTACAGCGCTCCAGCGTCAGGCTCTCCAGTGACAACAGTCCACTGAAGGCCCGATGGGAGATGTAAACCAGCTCATTGTCTCCAACTTCCAATGACCTGAGGTTGCGCAGGTCCTGGAACATATAGTCCACTAGAATGACAACTTTGTTGTCACTGATATCCAGGTTTGTCAGGTTGGAGAGGCCAGAGAAGACGCCTAGAGAGAGGAGCTTGATGCGGTTGCTCTTTAAGCTCAGTGAATGGAGGCTGTAGAGCGAGTTAAAGGCTCCGGGCTCAACGTAGGCAATGATGTTTCCACTCAGATCCAGTTCTTCTATGTGTGGATAGGCAGCAAAGTCATCGGGGTTGACGGCCTGAACGCGATTCTTGCTAAGATCAAGGATTCGTGTCTCGATTGGGACTCCATCAGGGATGGCGTTGTAGCGCTTGCGGTGACAGATGACAGAGCGGCTCTGGGCAGAGCACTCGCAGCGGGAGGGGCAGGCCAGGGTGGAGCCCACGAACACGGCCACCAGGGCCAGCCCCAGCAAAGGCTGCCAGCAAGACACGGCTGTGTGCAGCATGATTCGATTTAAACAGTCCACCATACTGTCATGGCTCTGAAAGAAAGAGAAAGATGAAATATTAGTAAATGAACAAAGAAGTCTTGACATATTATATTACATAGAAGCCATAAAGAATATGGCAAAATAAAAGGTTACTTAACCAACAAAAGGTTAACCAATACTGGTTAGTATTCTGTAACATTAAATACACAACATGGATTCATCAAGAACAGCAGGAGACACCACTGAATGGACTTGATATGAATTTGTTTGTTCCGCACATAGAGAACAAACTGAAGATTGGTGTATCCATCCAAAAATAAAATAAAACTGCCTCAATTCTTGCTTGTGGGACTGTATGTGCATGGATTGATTCTTTATTGTGTGCACATGAATTCACAGCCCTATGGGTGTCCTGCTGTTTTTCTTTCTCAGTCTGTTCAGTACTTTTGAAGATTTGTACTTTCTCAACATTACATTTCTTTGTGGTTTTGCAGTTTTCAGTTTATTCATTAAATGCTAAATTGTAAACATTCATAGAGCACTACTTAGAGAACAAAGACCATAGACTACACAAATAACTTGTTGACTTAAATAAAAAGCCTTGAACATAAAAAGTGTAGTTTGATTTTTACTGACACAATTTCCCTCATAACTTTAAACAAATATACATCTATAGTAATGATTTGTAGAGCACCCACACATACAGTATACAAACATAAGACAAACCAGGATTAAAGTGGTTTCTAGACTCTGTTATGAACGTTTATTTTGGCTAAAGAGAAGACTACTGCATCTGATGCTAAACACAATAACCAGATGACAATAAAACATGTGCAGCTTCTTGTTTGTGAAAAACACCTGTGCTGTTTCTTGTAAACTTGTAGCCTTGATGTCGGACTCACTCTTACCCGTGACCGTCCTTTGTCAGAAATTATTCCCAGACCTTCACAAAGGCCTTGATTTTAATGGCAACACTGTTTATATTGAAATTGATGTGCCTTCTATTGAACTTCAAAATGTAATGACTTGCAGTTCCTTGAAACAACTTTATATCTCGGCTGACATTTTATTTTTAACCTTTCCTCTCCATCTACGTGGCTCTATTGTGGTAACAACCACCTCTTGGACAAAATCAAACCCTACCCTCAAATATTTCTCACTGAATGTCCTGTTTGAACTGAAAATACGTCATATTAATAAAATGCGTTGCGAACAACATTTCATGTTGACTTTAGAAGCCCTGGCAGTCTGATTACTTTTGTTTGGGGATGTTTTTTTTGGCTCAGCATACTCAGCATTGTGTGAAATATCACACTGCCAGTCAAGTCACAGTGGTGTCTACATGTGTGCATCAGCGAAAACAAGATGCATGTGGAGACACTTTCACAAATGTCCTGCAGCGTGACTAAGTGTGCATGTGTTTGTTTGATTGTTTATGTAAATATCACATTTGAATGTTTGTACGTTGTTGCAGTCATAGTAACTTCTGAATTTACATTGTATCTGGTCTGAATTTACAATAAATTGTAGCATGCGCATGCCAAAGTTTGACCTCTAGAGGGCAGGTTTGCATAATGTGGTGATTCAGTAACACAAACAAGGACATAAGTAATAATAGATTCAATAAAAAAATTGCCATTCATTATAATGGTGTTCATTTGTAAATTCAGACAATATTTAAATGAACTATAATGTAATTTGAACATTTTATCAGAGCTAGATCCTAATTTTTCCTGGCTATTTGTAGCTTGCACTGTAAATTCTACACAGGCAATTGCAATACAATAAATGAAGACAATATATCATCTAAATTAAGTAACATTGCAAGACAAAACTCACTGCATCCTTCAGTAAACAGTACAAATGCATATGTGTCAGGAATGCGTAATGAACTAGATAGTTTAATGACTTAAACACACATTACAATTTTTTTTGATTGTTCCTAAGTATTTGGCAAAGATAAATAAAACAATGTGTTATTTGAGTAGAAAATGTAAAAATGAATATCTGCAAAGCTCAAAGATGAGTAGTGTGTAAGTGTGTGGGTGTGTGTTAGTGAAGCAGACAGATTGTGAAACAGGTTGTGAAAAGTGCATAGACACAGCGCCTCATCTGGTGTGTCATGGGCACACTAAATTTAAACAGAGAGAAAGAGGTGCAGAAACCCCACAGGCACGAAACACAGCCTGGTCGAGTTGTATAACATGTATATGCACTCTCATTATACGACATGAAATGCCACGCATCCACAGAGAGCAAATCACATTTGAAATCACCAGCCGCAACCCATATGGTCTCCTCTTGCACGTAACAGGTTAAGTGGGTGCGGGCAGTGGTGGTGACAGGAGATGTATACATGGGTCTAAGTATTGGCAATTTTTTCCTTCTACCCTGAGAATGATCAGTGAAACAAAACAAAAACAGGAAAAACATTACACAACTGCGCCTTGTTCAGACAGTCTCTGTTTCGCCCGACCAAAATATATGCTAATCATCACAAAAAAGTATTCTGTTTATTTCTGGATTTATTTGCATTGGCAATTATGCCCTGAAACTAAACAGAATAGGAATAAATGAGACTTAGCATGATAAAACAAGAACACTTTCCCCCTCATAGTAGGCTGTTTAGATTCCCACAATGAGCAATTTGAAGCATTAAGCTTGTGTTGACACAGAGAGCATAGTCTCCTATAGAGCAGGTGCTCACAGGGAAGAAACGCAAACATGACATCAGTGTTTGTATCAAGAGTCTTATTAGGTGACAAAATTAACCTTTCTTTCATTTACATGCACATACACACAGATACTGACAGACCATGTATATAAACACATATTTACAAATCCAAAGACTCTTCAAAACTTTATATTTAATGAAACTTTGTACCTATGTTAATCTCTTATTGGTTATTTGCCCCAAGCTGTGCAATTAAGAAAATGTAGTTGCTTCTTTGTTAGCTATTCAATACCGTATTGATCCGCTATTTAGGAGAGTTATTTATGGAATTAATTGGACTTTTGTCAAATCCATAAAATAAATTTGTACATGATTCATGCTTAATGACATTAAAGGGGTGGTATAATGCCCTTTTCACAAGATGTAAAATAAGTCTCTGATGTCCCCAGAGTGTGTATGTGAAGTTTTAGCTCAAAATACCCCACAGATATTTTTATATAGCATGTTAAACTTGTCACTTTTTGAGGGTGAGCAAAATGCACTGTTTTTGTGTCTGTCCCTTTAAATGCAAATGAGCTGCTTCTCCTGGCACAGAGGGCGGAGCTACAATAGCTTGTGTCCTGAAATTTTCAAAAACCTTTTTGTTTATGTTTAAATTTATGTTGCTGATGTGGAGTTAACTATCTTCTAGTCATTGATTAGCATATTCTGTCATGATAATCTATAAATGTGTTCAGGGGGGCGGGGTTTATGTAAATTTTAGGGTTAGTGATGTCACTAACCCGGGAGGAATGTCGTGTAGTCCCTATCAGCCGTTTGTTGTAGTCCTTAAAAATCAATTTCTTTAAAAGAAAATATCTCTTTGCTTTGAACTTTGAGCGTTGTACTGTAACTTTGCAGATGTTGTTTATGCTCAAACAGCAACATTACACACTAACTAAAGATAGAAACGTGAAATCATAATCAACCACCCCTTTAACACATTTTCAGATCTCAGGTGGTTTGGATCTGCTAATTACAGCATTCCAAACAGTGATTTGTTCCTTGTTTTATAATGCTATAAATCTAATGCTTTATTTAATGATACAACTTTTCATTGGGTATGGACTTTATCCATTGGGTATAGATGGAAAATTCTCAGTATCCCTGCAGGATTGAAGCCTAAACTGTTTTGCTGGTTTTAGCTAGTTTAAGATTGGTTTCCAGCCTGTCCAAGCTGTTCAGCTGGTCTAACTGTTGTCTCAGCCTGAAATGGGCTAAAAACCCCTCTTAAACAAACCATCAGACAAGCCAGGCCAGGCTTGGAGACCAGGCCAGACCAGCAAACCAACTTGGGCAATTTTAAGATTAGAAGAGAGGTTGAAAAGTAATTTTGATGAAAGATTATTTCGAAAAAATATTTTGGCTTTGGTAAAAAAAGATTACTCGCTCACACTAAGATCAGGAACGTGTATAAAGACAGTAAACAAGGCCAGGTATGACATTCAGTGCAAACTAAATATGGTCAATGAAAAACCTAACATGACCATTTCATAAATAACACGTTATTTTCAATACATCATGATGTATTTTACTTGCCAATCATTTAATATATGCTGACATGAGTATGCCTGTAAAAGAGATAAGGAGAGAAAGATACCATTTAAATGCCTGGGACATGTATTTTGTCCTGACTGGGCTGTGATCGGCTTAAAGTGTGTGAATGGTCCTCCCTGGCTCTGTCAACCAGACTAGAACCGAGTCTAATACCCTTACATGGGCTCTCCAGCATTTTCCGGTCTTTTGCCCTGGCAGTTTTAGGCTTTAGATAACAAACTGGACTCCTGTGCAATCAAGCAACAAATGTCATTTCAAGCCAGGATGTGCTATATCTACACTCAGAGACTCTCTTGGTCCTTCTGATGTGGACCACCTAATGTGATGACCACACCCTGCAAAGGCTTCATAGGAAGCTGGAGATATATTTAGTTAATTTCACAGTTAAAAAAAAAAAAAGCCCTGAAAAGACCATTATAGTTATACTATCTCTCCAGACAGCCAGCAACTGAATAAGGTAAAGGGATTATGGGATAAAAAAATAGTGTAAGCTCTGGAATAATTACACAAAATTAAATATAATCATGCGGAAAGAATGAGGTACGGCATGTGAGAAACGGTTGCATGCATGGTCACTCCCATATTAGCATAGTGAATTGAGACATGTCTCAGTTTGCATTTAAATTAAGCTCAATCAACAGCATTTGCAGCATAATGTTTATTGCCATTAAAATAGTTTCCATTTGTCTCTCATTTTCTTTCTTACTTACTTAACTTCTGAGAGAAAGTTAAAAAACAGAACAAAAATCTGTAAAATCTGTAAAAAAATAAAAAAATAAATCTGGGTTACAGTGAGGTACTTATTGTGGATATGAATGGGGCCAATCTGGAAACGTTAAAATGGTTTCAATGGTCTAGCCAAAAGATACTACAAATACATTGCAAGTTAAAGGCACAATATGTAACTTTTTTGCTTTAAAAATAGCAAAAATCACTATATCTATGTTATATATATATTTTTAGTTGTGTACTTACATTATCCCGACTGTTTCCAACAACTTTCAAACCAGGAGAAATTTGTAGAAATTTGAGAAACTTTAGAAAGAAACCTGTTTCTTTATTTCCGTTTTGTCGCCGCCAATGCCGTCATATCCGCGTTGTCCCTGGTTTGCGCTCGTGCTGCCATGGCAACCAGAGCTATGAACCAGAGCCGTCTGATAATAACCAAAGTGACTGACGCGGACAACTTTGTAGTTCGCAATGTCTATTTGCACGCTGTTGTTGTTTCGTTCAAACATTATGGACCATGGCAAGCAGACTTTGGATAAAAAAAGAAGAACTAAAACGAGAATCAATATCAGCGCGGTGTTTTCGAGATGCCGAAAGCTCCCATAGACAGTAGGTTATATAAACGAGAGCTCCATGTCCGAGACTTCGACCGCTCCTACATGTACTTTATTAAACAGGTGAGCACATTTACATAAAACTAATCAATGTTTTATAGTTCAACAATGATAAAATGTCAGAATATGATCTGTATGTTATTCTAATGTTGATCTAGCTTACTGCTAGTCTCATACAGACAAACTAACACATACATTTCAACACATTCAAATGCAGTTTAGTGTGCTAGTGTAATGTTAGACCAAGTGAAACAGCGCTGCGTTACCTCACAAGTTTAATTTGTCTAATAAACTGACCTGTGAGTAGTAATTCTGCGTGTAGTTCGGTAGAATGAAATGTCCATATTCCTTTTATATCCGCGGGACTCGCGTCGCGTTTGGAGCTGATAGCTGTCTCTTAGCAATCCCGAACTGCTTCATATCACAGTCATGATAAAAACATCGATGTATTCAGTCATCTATAAACATTATTAGATTGGTCGGCTTGATGTTGACGACAAGATCCATAATTCTTAGCAAATGTTGCGTCATCAATCTACGCCTTTGTTATTGTAAATAGGTTAGCGACCCCTAGTGGCGAAAAATGCCATACTGTACGTTTAATATGATTATTGTATGAAAAAATAACACTCACTAACATTTTCTGTGTAAAGTTATACATAATTTAACAATTTAGTTTTAATGGCTACACCATAAACCCTTATACAATGGCTTTTATACCTTAAAGGAGTTATCACATGAGAAATCAAATTTCTCTGACATATAAGTGTTTGTACTATTAAAACATCCTGCAAGTTTCAAAGCTTAATTCATCCTCCTCATTATAAACCAAGCATTAAACAAGCTCCAAAAACAGCTCATTTTGATATTGCGGGATCTGTGATGTCACACTGGCAAATACATTTTAATTTGACTGCCTCCAGATCAAGACATCAAAAGCAAATAAAACCCATTATAATCACTGACGCTGTCTACACTGGATATAGTACGCAGTTTCAGTTTTTGACACACTCCACATTCTTGAGTCTGTCGACAACAGGACAAATGGATGAGAGAAAGAACGTTCACTTTGACGTGTCCAGATTAAACAGATCGGTTGCGTCTCTGTACAGACTTCAGTCTGAAACAAGTTGATGGTTTATTTTAATGGCATCCCAGATCAGATTATAAATTTGTTTGGAGCGTTTTCTTTTATAGACAAGGCTAAGTGTAATGGAGAGTTCGCAAAGAAACCTTAGTTGAAAGATGAATCAGCAAACTCTATAGGATCTGACAGCAGCTGCATCCCAAACCGGAAGTGAATTAATTCATAATGCTTTGTCTGCAAATTATGTTTTTTCTGCATATGTGTTTGTTCGTTTTTTTGTGCAAAGAACTTTATTAACATATTGAACAAGGAACAAAATTGATATAATAATAAAAATCCATGTCTTGACCCCTTTAAATAAAGAAGTTTTAAAATAAAATTATGCAAGGTTTTTAATAAAATAACAAGCTTCAGATTTGTTTAAATCCACCAAAAAGTGGCCCCATTAACTTCCATTGAAAGTACCTCACCATACACTTGATTTTTCTCTCCAGAAAATATAGGAACAAAATTAAAAATTATTTTTTTGTGGTATAATCAACATAATACCATAAAAGATGTTGACTGTAATTAACCTATATTGAATCCTGAATATTATTTATATATTCCATATTACTTTTTACACAGTGGTTTGCTAAGACTCCGCTAAAGGAACTCTGTTCCGGAGAAATCCGTAAAGGATTTCTGTGGCTAATCCAGACCCATATATTATCCTGTTTTTTCCCCCAGTTATATTAACGCATACACACACCTGCCTCAGTTGGAAGTGAATCTTTAGAGAAACAACACCTCTCACAAACAGCTGTGTTAGAAGTACATCCTAAATATAGCAGTTGTTTTTCTGCACTTTTAGTGTTTTTCAAAAGACATCATGTTGAAACAAAGACAAGATTTCCATCCTTGTGAGTGTAGCTTGTTTGTTATATGCTCACTCTAATAATTGCAACGCTATGTGAACACGTATGAATTTCACAGAATCGGGTTAAAATATTCTAGTAAATATAATTGGCATTGGCATGGACGTCTTTGTTTACCAGCCCTGTCCCAACAGTAAGTTTACATCAGTCCAGTTGTTAACATTATTAAATCCTGAAGGAAAGATGTAATTAACTCTTAAGAGGAAAGGTGAACATCTAACCCTTAATGTTTTAGTGGGCTTGTGTGATATCATCACAGCTAATGGTAATAAGAAGTTAAAGAAGAATCCCTCAAGAGTTTCTCCCAGCTCATCTTTAAGATTAACTCCACAGACCTTTATCAAAATGTCATCTTCTGGGCTGAGAAAGAATACAGCTGGTTTGCAGTATAAAGATATCATGATGTCACATCTATTAGCCACTTTAACAGTGTTGTCGTTGGTTCAATAATGTTATGATTTGAGAAGCTCACCAGCAGGCTGTTAAACACCACATGCAGTGGTTCATGGAAGTGGACAGGAAACCCCAGTGGCCCCTTGACAAAAAAAAAAAAATCCATTTCTCCAACTATTGATTTAGAATTACAAAGTGACTGTCTATACATAATCCAATCACAAGCACCTCTGCACATAAATTGAAAATACCAATACTAAGCCCACTGATTCCTAAATACATAACTATTTAATCCAGTGTAACTGACATGGCAAAGGGTATGTCCTTTAATTCAAGATATCCTAAGCAAAACAAATTTAACTGGGATTGTACTTTAGTAAAAGCTGGATGCTTGAATAGGTGGTGAAATCAGGCCCGACACCATGAGTGGGCAAAATGGGGCATTGCCCCCTCAGATCTGATTTGTGACCCTCAGTTTCAATTTGTCCCCTCTACCCCCGAAACGCGATTGATTTTAACCCTTTGACGCATACAATCACACCAGTGTGACTCCAATGTTCAGTGCGTCACTGCTAAATTCAAACGTGCTTTTGCGCTTTGGCTGGTGCTGAGCCAGAGACGGACACGCTCAGTACTTTTCATATATCACAACTATTCAGTGTCTTCAACCACATAATATTTATTTTAGGTTACAGACATTAATGTCAGTGGAAGCTGCAATAATAATCTTTTCAATTAGGCTATAATTTGTTGAAGTGTTTTATTCATATCAGATACACATTGTGTAGAAAACTATAAAGTTTACTCTACTCTTCTCCTGTAGTTCAACGGACACTTTAATGTATAGGAGAAATGGATGAATTTACGTGATGTAAATCCGACAGATGCAATTCTCTGAATTGTGGTTCAAACTACTATGGCGGCACCTATCGTGCATTATAGATCAGCTAACATGATTATTATATAGGTGTTTAAATGACAAAACACATTCACTTCCACATATTAGACAATCGGGATATATCATATAGTTCATGATATAGTTAACAAGTTTGTGAATATTTTGAATAAAAAAGGAAAAACAAAATAAAAGTGAAACCTCTGCCATACAGTGTGGCTGCATGATGCATCACCATGGAATTAATATGTTCTAAAATAGTGTTCTAAAATAACGAAAGCCTTAAAAAACTCACACTGGGGGCTCAGCTAGAATATAGACTCCCAACCACCCCTCCCCCTAGCCCCACCATACTATTTTTACTGTATTTTCTTTTCTTCAAATAAATGCAGCCATGGTGAGTATATGCTTCTTTCAAAAACATAAAAAAAATCTTACAGACCCCAAACTTTTGATCTGCATTGTACAAAAAATATAATGAAAAGCATAAGCACAATAAAAACCTTAATTTTTTTTTTTTTTTTTACAGTTATTTTAAAAACATTGATTCATTTCTTAATGGGACAGAACTGATGGGTTAGTAAATTGCATAATTTTTGATGACTCTGCTTTTGAAAAACTGTGTCTGACCAGGAGCTTGATTTATTTATCTGTTTTGAGAGTTGAATTTCATGCTGGGTAACAAAAAGCCCCGAAGAGCAATTTACAGATTTTCAGCACCCCATGTAAGAGGCTGCAATTGCTGCGTCAGCACAATCGCCCGCCCCCGCTGAGGAAGTGAGTTGGGATCAACATCTCTGACTGAGAGAATCAAAGGCAGGATCTGAAAACCCCACAAATTATGCAGCGACCAACCATACGCTTCACACTGAGCTCTTCAGGAGGAACGGGTCTGCGTTAATTAGTGATAAAGAAATAGACGGAGAGAGATGCTTCTCTTGTTCCTCACACCGATAACCCTCTGTTAGGAGTGAAACTCAACTGCTATCTATCATGCTCTTTCTCTCTTTGCTATCAAGTTCAGCGAGGCCAGCAAAAAACGCTTAATGTGAATGTCAATGTTTTTTATTCAGTGAAATTAGTTTAACTTGCATATAGGTATGTTTTAAAGAAATAGTAATTGTTGTCTTTATTTATTTACATTTACTGTTCCAAACCCATGTGCAGTTATTTTTAGTGAGAGGCTGCCAAGATCAAGTCTACCATGCATTCATGACCACAATTCAAAAAACGTTTGGCTACAATGCCTTTTTGGTCAGTGATGTCAACACGACAATTCATTTTTATTAAATAAATATTTTTATTCCATAAATCATTGTAAGACTTTGAGGACACTGTCCAGACTAGGACCATCAAAAATGTGCTTGTTGAGCTCTAAAGGTTAAAGAAATACAAATTGCCCTCAAATACAATTACAACTCAATCAGATATATTTGAATTGAAAACAGCAAAAAGTAAAGAAGCCAATGTAAAACAAAAGATGCTAATAACAGAATTGGTAACACTTTACAATAAGGTTCATTAGTTAACTACATTTGTTAACATGAACTAATAATGAACTGCACAAATACAGCATTTGTTCATCTTTGTTAATGTTAATTTCAACATTTACTAATACTTTATTAAAATCTTGTTAACATTAGGTAATGCACTGTGAACTAACATGAACAAACAATGAACAGCTTTATTTTTATTAACTAACATTAACAAAGATTAACAAAAACAGTAGTAAATGTATTGCTCATTGTTAGTTCATGTTAGTTAATACATTTACTAATGTTTAATAAAGGAACCTTATTGTAAAGTGTTACCACAGAATTTGCTTAGTTCTGGTTCAGTATAGAGCTACAAATCCGCAACCTAAATCTAGATGAAGAACTAATTCAACTTTTATGTGGGCTCTAACATAGCCAGCCTACATATTTCATTTCAAGTGGGGAGATTATTGAACTTACATTTATGCTCATGGCAGATCTTTCTTTCAAAAGGCGTATTTCCCTACAGTATAAACTACTCATTGTATAAAAGGCCTGGCTAAGACTCTGACACCTTGTCCTAACTACATGCGACGCCGCGACACGCGATATAAGATATCTTTTTCATAATCAGAGTTTTTGCCCAGCCGCGACGGCGACGATTCTTTTTTAGAAACGGTTTCTATTTTTCCGCGACGTTGCGGCTGGAACAACAAACACAAAGTGTGGCGATGATGATCTCAGGTACTGTTTATGTGCTTTATTTAATGTTAAAAGCACGCAATGTTACTTTTAGTGCTCCCAGCTTTGTAGCTGTAAAAGCAACAATGGATAATTCCCCTCAGATCTTGAAATTAAACAAATGGGGAAACAAGAACGTTCAAACTGTGAACAAACAAGTGTATTCTTTGACAAAGATTGTTTTAGTAACTTAGTAGCCTATGTATTTTTTAATAATGTTTAAATGGTGTAATATTTGTGAATTTGATCATGTAGCCTACGAGTGCCGTCAAGATGAGCCTAGGCTACTCTCTGGTGCTGTGCACTTGCCGCGAGAGCCCGCTCACACGCTGTTCTGATTGGCTGTGGGTTTTGATTGATTTTGAAGCATCTTGCAGTCGCATCGCGTCTGGTTAGGACACGGTGTGAGAATTCATGGCTTTTGGATGCCGTTCGACCACCACTCAAAATGATAAAGTCATAAGCGTATTTTCCTCACGGTTGCTCAAGTTAATATAATTCATCATGTTAATGTGCATAAAATGCTTAAAAAAAAAAGGATAAACACACACCAGCAGCTGAACTGGCAGAGGGAGTGAGAGACAGAAAGATGCAGAGTGCAAGCAATACACAACTAACCTTTTAAAGCAGAATTTCTTCGCTGTATTCTCGCTTTTTGCTGCAGGTTTCTCTATAGAGCTCCCCCTACAGCTTCGGAATAGATATTTGACAACACTGTCGAAAAACTCGTTGGCGACTCTCAGATACCAGAGGCTAGTAGATCAACGACATCAAAGCAGATGGAACATTCTTTAAAACGTCTTCTTCATTCGGGTTCGAACAGCGCGAGGGAGCGCAATAATGACAGAATTTTAGCAGATTTTTTGCCGTAAAGCAATTCGTTACATTGCGAGACATGATATCACGCGATACTTCCTGACACTGAGCCCAAAGTTGCAAGGGTGGTTTTTCGGCTCACAGGCGCTTGGGGGGTGCGAGACGACCACCATTCAACCCAAAAAAGTCATATAACTATTCCAATGACTCCGAAGCTGTTCGGTTAAGGTAAAAAAGTTACTTAGTTCACCTTTAAAGCTAATAGTCAACACCTGAATGCTTAGGACAGCCTGGTCCGCCATTGCATGTGCCACACAATTCACCTTCCATCCCATATCTTAAATGCATTCTGATAATACAATTTGGAGTGGAGGGCTTTCTTATGAATATGGTGACTTTCTTAGTGCTCCTTGAGAGATATCTTCAAGATATAGGAAGTACAGGAGAGCACTTTCCACAAATGAAATACACTTTGGTGCTCCAATGACTTCTATAAGTTTTTATTGTGAGAACTATTATATATTTTATACATAAACCTAACTTAACATGAAAGGTAGCTAGTTTTAAACATCAAATGCCTGGATCCCCCTTAATGGCCCATTAATATATCTAAAATTTGAAATCATACAACAGTGCCATCAATTATACATAATCTGTGATGTAGTAAAACACTATACATTTTAAAAGTTATCAACCAAAAATGTATTTTTTTTTTTTTAGCTGTGCCCAACAGTTGTTCCTATTTAATCAACTATTCGTACCCCATACCCCAAATATCCCAACTTCTGTCAACAGGGCGTCAAAAAATAAATAATCTGCTTCTGGTTAGGCATTGGATTATAGGTTCTGAAAAATGCAAAAACTGTCCTAAAAACATCTAAAAATAAAAATATAGGTGAGAGGATGACAAGAATAATTGTCTAAAGTTATAGCATGAGTGCTAATATTTCCCGAAGGTAGCATAAAAGCTGTTGCAGCAAACAGCAAAACAGCAACAAAGCCAGCCGGCATATCCAATACTTGAGAAAAAAGAACAGAACAAAAAAACAGAGGAAACAGATGCCTTCTGTTCTCAGCATGAATACATTTGGAGTGTCAGCAGGAAGCAACTGCAAGCGTGTGTATAGCCCGTGTAGTCTTGGAAAAGCTGGGGCCGTGTGGGAAGTTGAAGTGTGTGTTATGAGGTCAGTGTGCGCACACTCACTTGCTGAAGAGGTTTAGTCATAAATGTGGGCTGGACTATATTAGGAATTTCAGGGGTGCATGATCACCACACTTACTTACTTTACCCAGCAGGAGTGACAGCACAAGAAACTGACAGCCTCCCTACGTCCCTGAACAAAATAGTACAGACCTGATTTGAATGCCGTTAGATTTTGGAAAGTTAGATTCTGATAATGCAGCCTGTCATATAAAGTCTTTCCTCCCCTGGGATTTATCCACACATGTGAGAAGAATATCTTTCAAATGACATCTTGTAGGGTATGCAATTACATTTCCAAAGGAATGAACTGCAGAAATAATGAAACAAGAGGCATCAGACATTAATGATGCTTCAAAACAACATCTCTCAAGGTTGCACCCTCAAAACAAAGCACTCACTCTATCTCTCTCCCTCACCCACACCCTTTATTCAAGACTAAAATGAGAAACAGCCAGTTAGAGATATCCAATCCCACCGAGAGCCATTATCATTGGTATAAGTGCAAATTTAAAAAAAAAAGCTCATAATCAAATGAAAGGAGCAGCGTACCAGCTTTTCCGTCTCTTCATCCTACCCGAGCAGTGCCTTTGACAAGCTCTCACTAATCCCAGTTGGAATCCAGCTCAAACACAGAATGGTCCTCCATCTCCATCTGCTAAGACTTCTCTTCTTTTCTCTCCTCCCCACTCCCTCCCGCTTTCCCTCTCTCCCTCCCTCTTTCAACACAAACAGACGAGTAGTCAACAAAAACATAACCTTTAACCTTTAGTCAATACAATATATTTCCACTAAAACATAATTTATCTCAAAGAATGTTTCAAATTGTACATGTATTTGTGGTGAGCCTCTTTAGTAGCATTAAGAATCAATGGCCTTCTTATTTTCAGGATGTCAGGCTGAAGTGTATGCGTGTCTTGTTCAGCTATTTTATGCATGTTGCTGGCATTAGAGACACTCTCTCTGCATATCAATCACTTAAACAGAGATTAGCATTTCATTTGAGAGCCATTAAAGAAAAAAAAGTTAAGTTAAACGTAATCAATTATAGTCCATCACATCCACGAGACAGCTGCTTTTTAATGATCCATGAATAATAGATAATAATTGTATCAGTAAGCCTAGATACCTGTGTGGAGTAAATAATTCGGTTTTATGTATTAACATGAGGACACATGTCTGCAGTTTGGATAACACCACCAAGACCAGGCCCATAATCTAATATTTTGATCTGTTATGGTTTTTGGAGAGTGTGTTCTTAGTCAAAGGGAAGTGAAATCGGGCACATGGTTGTACACAGGGATTTCGGTGTTGAGATGACAATGACAGATGAATCGTCCTATTCTTTAATGATTTCTCATGTGATTCTTCTGCATAAATTTGTGGTTGATGCGTTACAGCAGATAGATTGCTGTATTTTTTCTAATGAGGGTTACTGAGATAATCAACTTGGATGAATTCTAGTGCCGTATCATGTGGTATAATAAGGACTGTCATAGTAGTTTGTTTTCATTCATCATGTCATTCAAGACGAGGTCACAAAAATACTCTGCAATGAGTCAATATATTGCAGCCAGTAACTAATACAGTGTGTGAAGGAAAACAGCTGCACCTGTCGCAAAAAAATCCAGTGCTGGTGTGGTAAGCACACAGGCTTGCTTTTTATCTGCCATCTGTTGGCACTTTACTGACAAGGAACTTGCCCAGTACTCAATATCGGTACAGTAGTGCTCAGAATCACCATGCTGCAATATTAATGCTGTTTTCAATAACACAGTGTTGGAATATAATGTATTCCTATGGCAGACATACAGTATTACTGAGCTACTGCAAAATTCAGAATTGAAGAATTGCTTTATTCACATGACAGACATTTTTCCAAAGATTTGGAGGAAGGATAACAACAACAACAATATAGAAAACAATGTTATTTATTTTATTAAAGACAAAAATGCATCTGTCTTTAAATATGAATTGGAATTCTAATATAGAAAATGTATATTAAATAAATTATATATTTATTTAAAGGTATTCTAGTATTATATAATAAATTATATACACACGTAATTATAATTTGAATCAGTAAATCTATCTATAAACCATTAAACGCTTTTTCCCTAAAACTTTCAAACATTTTTTTTTTCTTTTTTTTTTAATTCCTCTTCCTTACATTCAAATTCAAACTGCACTTCTGAATCCTGTTTTCTACCTCCATTCAAATTCAATTCATATTTAGGAATTAAATTAAATTGCAAATTGGAATTAGATTAAATTAGAATTTAAAAGGCATTAGCAAATCAGTTCTGAATGGCGTACAACCATGTTCAGTCCTGCAGTACTGTGCCACGAATCCATTAAAATACAAAGTGTTCTCACAATATGGCCATTATTCTCTTGTGTCTCTAAAAAAAACAAAAAACAAAAAAAAACTTAGTGATAAGGCTGAATGACCCCCTGGTCCCAGGGGAGCCCGAGGACCCTTAAGATGGACCACACATGGCTAATTCTCTCTGCTACTTTATAAGCAGCAATGAGTTCCTCCATTACCTCTCCATATTTTATGTCTCTGTCTTATTATGTGGCAAGGAAGAGTCTCTCAAGGGAACTAGGTCTTATTGGCTGTCCAGGAGATTGATTAGTTATTGATTATACCACAGTTTGGAGACTGAAATGAAAACATATGTGAAAGGGAGATTATGGGCTGAATTTCCAGATTGCTGATCCTTGTCTTTGTAACTGTTCGATCAATATGTCAATATTTCCAAGTTAATGCACTATGACAAACAGTGTGCCTGTGATTATGACTGGAAATGGTATCTAAAGCACTACATATAGACCCCTTTTTAGTTGGTAAACATGGTGACGTTTTTTTGTGGGCGGAGCTTAGGTGGAGGCAGAACGATCCCCCTGGCCGCTTCACTAACGTTAGTGCGCAAGTTTTGTTAGCTTGTTTTTTAACAATGACTGGAGAAAATCCGATTTTATCTTAACGTGCAAGGTCACTCACTGTCCAGGACCGCGATTGTTATTTGCAAAAGTTCATTTTAACGGACATCCCAGATTGGCTGACCCGGCATACACGCTCATTCAATGGAAGGACGATCTGACAGGATTAACGTCAACGCTACCTCCAGTTGAGTAGCCTGACTTCTACACCTACCCGATAGAGAAACCAAGGGTAAAGAGAAACTGAGGGCATATACATATTTAGATGCCTATAACTCTACTAAATGGTAATGTACAAAACTTGTGTGGTAGCCTACAATCCGCAGTTCTGCCTAGCCAGCGCCATGGCCAGACAGAAGACGACAATGTAAAGAGTGGCATTATGGTGCAATTTTAATGATGTGAATATTTTCTAGAAATAAAAATTCCAGATACAGCATATTCATTTTTTAACTATGTATTTGATTACACTTTCTTACCAGGTTCTTCAAAAAGTCTAGTCACAATCAATCAAAACAATGTATATTGTATACATATCATAGATGATTCACAAATAATCACAATAATTAAGAAAACATTATGCGATAAAATTTCAAATTGGAGCCTGTACTCCGTCGATTCTTGCACCCAACAACACAACAAGATGACATTTAATAACAATAATAATAATTTAAGATCCTTTATGTAAATTATGTAACCTAATCTGTGCTGGTTTGTATTGGCCGCCTCCAGTTTTCCGTTTGTTTTGCCTCCAGCTAACGCTGTGACGTAATTGTGAAGTCGGCGCAAAAGGGTTCTATTGAGATTCAATAGATTAGGAGAACAAAGCTGTATTATTTTGTACCACGCTTTAAAAGGATAGTTCACCTAAAATGAAAATAATGTAATCATTTACACAGCCACGTTGTCTCAAACCTGAATGATTTTCTACTGTGGAATACAAAAGAATACTGATAAAAATAAGCAAACAAACAACAACAGTTTCCATTGACTTCCACTAAATGGACAAAAAACAAATGAAGAAGACATGATGACAGAATTTTAATTTTTGGGTGTCCCTGTAATAGTCCAAAACCTGGACATTATCCAGTGACGTGATACATAGGCCTACATGGAGTATTGAAAAAAAACAAAGAAAAACAAAAAACATCATGAATCACCATCCATCCATCCATCCATCCATCCATCCATCCATCCATCCATCCATGATTGTTCAATAAAATATTGGTAACAAAGAAAAAAATCTAAACCCAAACAGGACATTACTCATCTTGTAAGAGAACATTAGATGATTAATAAGTTATTAAAGGCATATTACATGCAAATTTGTCATCATTTATTCACACAAGAGAAGATATTCTGAATTGTTTTTGCCCAGCATACTGTACAATGAACATAAATTGGGTCCAAAACAACCCTAGTGTGTTCAACGAAATACAGATGCATAAAGGTTAGGAACGACATCAGGAAGAGTAAATTATATTTTGTTTATTTGTTTGTTTGGGGTGAACTATCCCTTTAGGATGACATTTATTGTAATAGTATCCACCCATACATAGCGGAGTCATTTAGTTCACATATCTCAACTCTAATAGGCCAGCTCTATTCAAGCATACAAAATATGACAACCTATTCCTTACAACAGAATTTCAAGTTGATTCAGTTCAATTAAACTCGCTTTGAACTGGCAAAAATATCATAGCGACTCTATTTGTGCATAACATGATTTCGTGTCATTACAAAACAGTGACATTTTCCCATCTGAAGATGTCATCTCTCTGCTTTTGTGATAATCTGTGTTCCCTATTGCTCTTTTTATGTATCTGCACTGCACTGTTCTTACTCAGAAATTATCCTAAAATATATATATTTTTTTGGCCTAATTCTTCTTATTGCCTCTGGGTTCTTAAGCGCTTTCACATCTCTGTATATTTTATGTGAGAGAGTGAGTGAAGGAGAGAAAATACAATATTAGGCAAAACAAAAGGAAGTATGACAAGTAGAGATGTGAATGTGAGCGTTTAGAGAGACAATAACAACACAAATACGTCAAAAATAAAGTGTGCTTTCTTCTGTGTGTCACAAATCATAAATCTGTCCAGACCATAGTCTGTGTCCTTGAATACTCCACATTCTCTGCTTTGCACCATGGTAATAGTAATTCTCCAGCCCTCTTGAGAATGTTTTAAGTGCGCATTTTTACCCACAGTGAATAAAGAACGAACAAAGTTTCAGCAGCCTTGAGCACAGTGGAGAAGCCACCTTTCAACTCTACATCAGAAAGAAATATGTTTAACCCTCAGCTGGTGGGTAGCTTTGTTAAGATGGTCACATGCTGAGATTCAGACTCTCAAACAGTCAAATTTATCGGTGCACATGTGAAGAGCCTAGGTGGGTGTTGGGTCTGTGGTTGAACGATAAGGTGGAAGAATGGGCTTTCCTGCAAACAAGCCCGTTAACAAGCCTTCTATCTCAGTCATTACCCATGGCACATTAGCGATTTCTCTTTCCTTTTCTGGCCATGCCTACTTTACTTATTGACTCCTGCACTGGCTCCATTAGATGGACCTGATAGGGTATGCTCTTCTCAGGAGTGAACTAAATGACAACTTTCAGCTTGCTACAAGGGAAGCCATGGATTTTTTAATGAAATGGATCACATTGACGCGCAAGATGGATAAAGACAACACAATGAGATAAGTGAGGGAGAGATTTGTTCCGCTCTTCACCATCTACCTTCATCCGTTGTGTCTTTGCCACCACATATCTCTTGTCACAGAGCCACAACTTGTAAATGTTGGGCAGATAAACCTTTCCATAACCCTTAAATGCATTGTTTTACTGTCAATCCTCTTTATCCTCCTCCAAATCCCTTCACAATTATTCCCATTTTTAGCGCCTCCTGGATTCAGGCAGAAAAATGTCCTTTACCGCCCCTCATTTAGGAAACTGCCATACCAAATACGAGCCCCTCCCTTCCTGGAATATGCTAATTTCAAATTCCTGCAACGGAGCAAGCTCATCAGCGTGCTTATGACAGTCGTTCATGTCACAGTCTGTCAAAATAACTTCAAATGACAGTGGAATAATGTCTGCAGGTCTTCTTCCAAAAAATATAAATCTCTGCCATTGTCAGAAAGTACTCCTGTCTGTATGAAACTCATAATTGCCCGGTTTGGGACCCTCCACTACAACAGGATACACAGCCATAAATACCAATTCACAGAGGACAACGGTTGCCTTGGGGGCCCTTGTTTGTGAAAACTGTGTAGCTTCACCCATGTTTTAACTCAAGAATAGTGATTTACTGAGTCTAAGTAACACATTTTTTAAATTGAAAAACCTAATTTCTTAGCTACTTATGAGCTTTACTTTTTCCATTTAGGAGCTAGCAAGCTCAAACCAACAATTTATTAACAATTCTACCTTAAGTGTTAAACTTGAAACTGAAGGACTCTCTTCAGGTGTGATCAGGGTTGGTCACTTTCCAACAGAGACTTTCAAATTGCTTTATTAAAGGGCCCTAGGGTCCAGTGGCCTAATTAATGTCCAGATGGCTGGTATGCATAGAGTTAGTGATATCCCACAGCCCAACCCGTACTTATGCTTAATTAGCATTCTACTTTTAACGGCAATTGAGGTGTCATGCTGTGTAAAAGAATCATGGATAAAAATCACACAAAATATTAAAAAAGTAATTGTCAAAGGTAAATAAATAAATAAATAAATAAATAACTCCATCCATCCATCCATTCTATAAATAATCAAATGTATTTATTTATATATTTAATATAGTATGCTTCTTCAGCATCATGGTCCTGGTTCACATTGTAAAGCATTAAATTGATACCACTACTATTACTACTACTACTACAGTAATAATATATATGCTTCTGCTGTGCCATGGCTCTGATTTTAAAGGTAGGGTATAGGCAGTGCTTAATTTGTAAAGTGGGAGGTCCCGGAGCGCAGAGGGGGGGTGGATCCGGCGACTCAAAACGGGGGTTGGAGGTAACGGAACAACAAAAAATAAAATAAATAATTACACTGCCTACGTAGCTTCTCTGCAGGGACAGTGCCAGAGAATTTTTAACGCATGTGCTGAGGGGGTGCTAGATCATTGACGGGGGGAGCTGCGCAAAACTTGGCCACTAAATATTTAATATTCAGTTATGTTAATGATCACAATTAAAGTTTTAATTTTATTAAATTGAACAAGCGCAACATTCAGCATTCAATCAAATATTCTAAAAGATATTATTATTAATAATAATGTTATTTCAACACAATATCTCGTTATTTCGACATAATATGTGTGCGTGCATTTGTAAATCCGGTGACGCGTGTATTGATTTTTATTAATAAACAAGTGTTTTCTCTGACAGTGTCACTCGGCTGCAAAGATGAAGTTGACGATTGCCATCTCCGTGTGAACGCGCCTATAGAGAGAAATGCACATAAATAGGCCTAATGGATTACATAATCAGAGAGTAGCCTTTTTCTTTTTTCGTTTTGAATTATTTCGTTTAAAGACATTTCAAGCTTTGTGTATTTGATGTATTTTTCATGTCTGTGTGAGGCATACACTGAGTTTCGTTAAGTTAGGATGTGCTCCAGTTCACGTGCAATGCAAGTGACCGCGCGGCGCCTCCATGATTGTCTGTTATATTTGTTTCTTATTCATTAAATCCAGGCAATTGGTTGATGAAAAATTGATTAAAATTAAGATACAATTTATACAAAATGAAATTCACTTTAAAGAAAGGCTTTCTACAAAACAACTTGATGAAGTGGTCAAAATCATGTCTGACCCGCTCCATGTCTCATATTGCGCATCCTATCTTACTCTGTGGTGCTGTTCACTTTTCATAAATCAACATAAATGAAAAAAAAAAACAACAACATTAGAATATTTTAACAAATATGAAACTAAATGCGCTTTTTTAATGGCTACAACAGTATAGTAGGCCTACATACTCTCTATTTGTACAAATTGCTGCACATTCATTTAATTCTGAATTTTGCACACACAAGTTGAAAGGCATTTGTTCAAATCAAGTTCACGGATAATTGTGCGTGCATTTATTAATCATTATGATACTAAAATCATAACAAAGTAGGCTATGCTATGTACAAAAAATCATATGAGCCCAGAATATGAACGCATTTACACGTTAAGCATTTTCCTCCCATAGAAAACCATTATAAGAACGCTTAAAGGGTTAGTTCACCCAAAAATGAAAATTCTGTCAGTAATTACTCACCCTCATGTTGTTCCAACCGCGTAAGACCTTCGTTCATCTTCGGAACACAAATTAAGATATTTTTGATGAAATCTGAGAGCTGGATCACTTTTCCATAGGCTGCTAGGTGACCGAAACTTGCTGGCCCAGAAAAGTTATTAAAGAGATCGTTAATATAGTCCAAGTGACTACAGTGGCTCAATCTTAAGTATATCAAGCGAAGAAAATACTTTTTGTGCGCAAAAAAACACAAAAATAACGACTTTATTCCACTATTCATTTCCTTCTCTCTGGGCCTCTAGTTGGTTCACGTAGTGTTTTTGCGCAGCGCGTCTGTGTTGCACGTCACCACGTAGGCTCACTATTGGCCGACGCTGGTCATGTGTGTGATGCGTGATGACGTGTAACACAGACGCACAGCGCAAAAACACTACGAGGCCCAGAGAGAAGGAAATGAATAGTGGAATAAAGTCGTTATTTTTGTTTGTTTTTGCGCACAAAAAGTATTCTCGTCGCTTGATATACTTAAGATTAAGCCACTGTAGTCACTTGGACTATATTAACGATCTCTTTAATAACTTTTCTGGGCCAGCAAGTTTCGGTCACCTAGCAGCCTATGGAGAAGTGATCAGCTCTCAGATTTCATCAAAAATATCTTAATTTAAGTTCCGAAGATGAACGAAGGTCTTACGCGGTTGGAACAACATGAGGGTGAGTAATTACTGACAGAATTTTCATTTTTGGGTGAACTAACCCTTTAATGTGGCTTAATGCAGATTAGAATGTTCCCTTATTATGTCGAAATAACGAGATATTATGTCGATACTACTGCTGTGTCCACCGTGGTCTCCTTCTTGATCAGCGGAAACGATTTTTGCTTGTTTGGGATCTGACTGGCCAGCGTATTTGAAAAAGTTAAGCAAACTTTTCTGTCTTTTTGACATTTTTCCCCTGAGTGAAACGATCGAGGCTAACAGCAATCTCAACTAGCACAACAAGCGCGCAAGTCATGTGTTACAAACATTGAACACTACACAAACAGCAATTAATTTTAGTGACACAGGAGGTGCCGGATCCAATAAAAAAGGTTCCGGATCCAATGTCGGAGGTGACGGAACATGTTCCGGCGTGTTCCGGCTCAAATTAAGCCCTGGGTATAGGCAATTTTTGGCTAGCAATAGCCATTTATCTTTGAAAGTTTGAGATCCCACCCTCCCTTCAGAGCGTCTCCAAAGCCACGCCTTCTCCAAAACACATGAACGCACACAGCAGAGTTTGCAAAGCGTCACGAGATGAGAGACGGTCTGTCTAACTCTGCATAGCATGAAACGCTCTGATGACGTGTGATGTCTGCGTGAACAGGGTGCACAGAGGTATGAAAATACATGCGTTGACAGGCAGATAGGACATCATACTATTGCATTCGTACCAAATTTAATGATTGGACGGACATTTTATGGTCCTACGCCTTCCACAGACTATATACATATAAATACATTCAGACCACTTAACTTAGTGATTGGTATCAGGATGTGAAGAGACTAACAAAATCAGCATAACAAAAAATATTTCTGGAACCAACCGCATACCCTGCCTTTAATGTATTTTTTTTTAGACAACAGTCAACAATAATTTCTGTTCAGTGTTGGAATAAAGATATGTCTGGGAAATATGCCCACATTCTACATCCAAGATATTTTAATGCATTTGGCCAGTATTAGTCATTGTCTGTTTCACTTACATTTATTATAGAAATTATGTTTGTTGTTTTGATCTAGATAGGTCAACATCTCCTGTCTAAGATATGACACCAGAATAATAATATAAAATCAAATCACCGTGTGTGTTGATACAGGATTGTACAAAGCTGTTAGATAGAGGAATAGATAGATTAATTTAAATAATTAAAAAAATAAGAAAGAATGCTCGGCACAACGAGGCGGTAAACTTCATTTAATAGCTTTCAAAGAAAAACGTACTGTACAGGTTTATAAATTCAGCTCAGAGTAAGCACAGAAAAGTGCCTTTCTTAAATGGGTTTCGGTCTCTTAAGACTCCAAACCTGGTTCACATTTACTGCTCATCAGGCTGGAATAGGGCTCTTCTCCACACAGAGCTATCTGTAGACCCATCTCACTTTCATCTGAATTGAAAAGAGCTCAGCAAATAGCAGCAAGAGAGAGCAGTTTTCGACAATCTGTGCTGTGTGCTCACCGGCACTATGGTATATCCAAGCAGGTGATGGGAACTGAACCATTTCAAAGTGCAGAAATGAAGTTGGCACTAGAAGGGAATTTAATAAGCTGCTTGAAGTTCAGAAGAGGACCACATCATGGACCCCTGCCAGGCAGTGGCCCCACACTGGAGTGTGTGCAGAACACACCTGGGAAAAGATGGAGCTACGAATTTCTCATCAACAAAACCACTGCCAAGAGAGTGTGTGAGAAACAGAGGACCGACTGACCTTTATCTACACAATGAAGCTAAAATAGAGCTTCACTGTAAAGGAAGACTACTATCTATTTCTCACAGTAGTAAATTGGACATATCCTCTATATCACAAGAGTCCCAAGAGCCCCATTAACATATCCAAGACATCTTGTAAAAGTGAGGAACTTCAAACATCACCTCACTTGACAGAACCTGTGTGCATTTTGCTTGCATAGGACAGGGACCTCTCCTAAATTCAGCCTCATTATCCTTTTCCTTTCCTTTATGTGGCTATCAAACATGATCTCATTAGTATTCACATGCCAATACATATAAATATGCATGTCAATGTAGTGAAAGCATCCCCACAAAATGTTTACAAATTTGAGATTTATATATTGCATTGAGAGATCAAATACGTTTAAAGCTTAAAATGACGTATTTACTGCAATTAACACATTTACCTAATTTGACAATGGTTTCAATCTGTTCTGTATGATTTCTAACGAGAAATTGGAATCATTGTGACAGCACATACATACACAAATCAGTAAATTAGTGAAATGTGTTATTGTCACACTTCAATTCACTTCCATACTTAGTGCTTTGATGGTAATTATATTCATCTAGACTAAGAGTGCAAATTACTTTACCTTTAGTCAATCTGGATTTAATTTATACATAAATTAGCCCTTAAAAGGTCTTAATGTGACAAAATTTCTCTTGTCATTTAGTGAAAAATGACCCCCGCTATGACATTGTGTCTGAATATTGAACTTGGTCACCTGCACCACTACCTTTGCAAATGTTCCACCAATCTATAAATTTGTAAAAGGTTTTACATTTTATCTAATTGTACAAAAGCACATGTGCACACTTACCGTTTACAAATGGCTATGAAA
The DNA here is from genome assembly GCF_963993115.1 of Abramis brama. NCBI lineage: Eukaryota > Metazoa > Chordata > Actinopteri > Cypriniformes > Leuciscidae > Abramis > Abramis brama. Next base: position 12,025,914 of record NC_139975.1, read on the forward strand.
TTTTGAGATCAACCCACTTTTATAAAGTAAAAAGGCTTAGGCATTTCTTGCTGCAGATATAATTACAGAAATGAACTGAAATTCAGAGGAAAGAGAGAACAGAGAAAAGAGAGTGAAAGGGAAAGAGAAAAAGATGTGGAATCACATGATTATATTGTGAGGAGTGCAAGTATGTAGCACATCTTCAGTCTTAACAAAGCATGTGTGTAAGGGGATTCCACGGTCCTGGGGAGAGCATTACTTTGAAGCCTTCCATTTCACAAAGATGGAGGGTGTGTGGAAACTTATGGTAATAGCTTGTCAAGAATGAGAGGCATGGCTGAAGTTCTGTCCCCTATTGTTAACAGGGAGAAATTGAGGTACATTTTGGGATAGGAAAAGGTTCCGGAAATTATTCCATCCACCAGAGACAAACAGCAGGAGTTTCTATTACACTCAAAGCCGTAATGCACACTAATAGCCATGTAATGACTCCAGGATCCCTTTAACATTGTCTGTGCAGCCACCATTTTCCCTCTCAATGTCACTCTCTTGTTAAGCCTTTTGGACCTTTCAAAGCCTTCAAATTCATTAGGGGAGTGTCCTAGGTCCAAATCTTCTTATTCTTCTCATTTTATTTTGTTGAATGGGTTGATTAGAGTGTCACACTGAACCAGAGCACTTGGAAGCCACACAAATACAGTGGAAAAGCTGATAATTGAGAGAGAAACGGCCCAAATTTGCAAATGCACAGCCAGAAAAGGGAGAAATGAAAAGATAATGTGCCTTTTCTTTGTCACCCTAAAATACAGCTTGTATTACTTTTTCAAAATATATACAGCCCACTTTTATGCATCAAAAGATTTTTGCAACAAAAGATACATGGAAATACCTCCTTATTATAACTTAAAAAGGCATACAGTACATACAATATTTTACCATTCTTGTCATACAATAAAAAAAATGGTAAGGGACTTGCCATATGGTATTTTTGTGATGCTGTACAGTAGCTCATGTAATGTGCACTTCTTTCCTTCAGATGTAGTTTACAACCAACCCGTCACACACACACACACACACACACACACACACACACACACACACACACACACACACACACACACACACACACACACACAAACAGGCGCACATATCTTTGTGGGGACTCTCCATATACGTAATGGTTTTTATACAGTCCAAACTGTATATTCTGTCCCCTTACACTAACCCTACCCCTAAACCTACCCATCACAGAAAACTTTCTGCATTTTTACATTTTCAAAAAAATATCATTTAGTATGTTTATTTACCCATTTCCCTCATGGGGACCGCTGGCTGGTCCCCACAATGGAGGTGATCTCAGGTTTTACTATCCTTGTGGTGCCATTTGGTTCCCACAATGTAATATAAACAAAAACACACACACACACACACACACACGCACACGCACTGAGAAAAAAGGACTTGCTTAATATCTAAATTTTTAGCTCACCTCTTGACATGGTAATTTTGTGACCATACAGTGGTTGCTTTGTTTCTAAAGCAGCCCGGACACCATGTGCAGTCACTCAAACAAAGTCTCTTATCAACTCATCAAATTCTCAGGGTGTAGCCAAAAGCAATTATAGGGAAGCTGGATGGGAAAGCCTAGTGAAGCCTGCCCCCCTCAAAGCCCCCATCCACACTCTCACCAGACCTAATAAGGCCTTGCCTTCCAAACAAGATGAATCATGTTCCTTCTTTTCTCTGCGCCTCAGCACTTTGAGGTGGTCTCGCAGTGTAGCTTTGTAGCCTTATTAGCCCTTACAACGTAATAGACGAACCAATAACGCTTGGGTTTGCTAAACTCCACCTGGAGGGATTGTGAAATAAAGGAATTGGATAGACATGGAGCCCTGCAGGGTGTTCGTTTATCACACTATTTGCTAATGCAAAAGTACTGTATGCTTCTTCAAACTGAATCCAAAACTATTGGATGCAATAGTTATCCTGCCACCATACCAGGAACTGAACGAGCAAGAAAAACGATCGATTTACCAGAGATCAGCGCAGATCAGTGCAGCATCGATTGTAGCTTTTGAAAGGGAGCAACATCTTAAACCAGCCTAAGCTTGTTTGTATTAGCTAGTCCATTGAATGGATGGATGGATGAATAGATAGACAGATAGATAGATAGATAGATAGTTACTGTATGTCTGAATTAAGATCTCATGTTTAGACCATGACAACCTTATCCTATTGATGGCTTTACTTAGCTCTAATGAAAGGGCTATAAATATCAGCGCCTCGTCAATATCTCACACTTGCGAGCACATCCTTGCCTGTCAGGAGGTGAGAGCTCTGTGACATTGTGACATGCTCAAACACGCTGTCCACAATGCTAATGCCAACAGACAACTGCCACTTAGACTCCGGGGTTTGACTCTGCGTACTTGCTTTGAGCAGCTCCTTCTACATACCCCCCGTTCTCATCCTTCCATTCCACATTATATTACACACGGCAGAAGAGAAAAATCAGTCAACAGAAAACTGGTTCGGAACTTCTGCTAACAACCACACCGTTATGTGAGAAAGAAACTTTTAATTAGCTCTAAGAGATTTAGTGCAATGGACTATGTGAAACTGGGCTTAAAATGTGAATTTAAAGGGAATGGAAAAAAGTGAATTTCATTAAGATTAACAGAAAACTTGATTCTTTGAACTTTTAAACAGCACAAAAAACACAAAACCCAGAGACGCTCTGGCCAAAACACATCTAGAGCGAATGTAATGGTATCTTACCAAATCGGGTGACATCAGTAACTCCTATACAGTAGTTAGCCTCCTGTGCTCCATCTTTATGACTGTCACCCTCCATGAGCTAGAAAATTCTATAAAATTCCGCTCACTGCTAATACAGGTCCTTGCATTTCCTCGACGCAGATGAGCTTTTTTCCATCTCCAAAAGCATGTAGCTAACATGTTCTGTGTGTTTGATTGCAGCTACAGCAGGTTTTGTTACTTAGTTAAAGCTGGAGTTTGTACCTATAATGTGTAATGAAGCCCGAGGGGCTGGGCCTGGCTCCGCTTCTGATTAAAGGCCCTAATAGGTCCACAGGGTTCAATCAAGCCAGACCCACTGAACAAAGTATACTGCAGGAAAGTGGTGAAGTAAACACTATTGTGCACCGCCGCAGGGACATGCGTCTCAAAGCACACAACGCTAATGATGGTGACACATAATGAAAGAGAGCATGGATGAGAGAGATATATAATTGCATGCATGCATTCTCGCATTTGCATAAATGAATACATGTAAGCGGTTACAAACACATTTAACCTCATGCTAAAGCTTTGCAAAATGTAGCATAACGGAAATCTTCAGAAAAATGAATGCAAAATCCCACGCACATTACTGAAAAGGGGATGACAGATTTATAGGCGGCTAACTGTGACGATAGTACCTCCGATTCCACCCAGATCTTAACATCACTGCTGTGTGTGCATGCATGGGAGGAGGTTGTTATGGCTTTGAACAGCATCATCCCCATCTGAATGGCTGTTGCTTTTGTACTTGATTACTAGTGTGCTCAATTGTTTTGTTTTGTAAAGCATGTAATCCTTGTTAATGAAACACTACAATACTGTTACTACTATTAAGAGACCATAATCTCACTATCTCGGCTAACCAACAAGCTCTGTCCGTGTATTATACACAGACTATACACTGCAGTCGCAACAATGCAAGAAAGAATTTACAAACTTCAGAGTCAACCAAGGCCAACTATGAAGTGAGCATGAATTATTGCCCCCTGAAAACAGCAGAGGCAGCCAGGGGGTGGCGAGAGCTTGGGGTGTGATTGACAGGTGGTGTTGAGTTGTGATCCATGCAGATTTAACCTTGCAGAGGAGGGTGAAGGGGAGGACAAGCGAGGACCCAAATCCGGCAGCCTGCTTCTCATTGATTTTACAGGTGTGAGGGTCGACAGCGGGCTAAGAGCAAAAGGCTAATGGAGAACACACACACACACACGCACACACACACACAATTTCTGGCAACCACAAATGCCTGTTTACTACTGTGAATTTAACACGATTTTCCCTCATTATTTCACTATAAATACTATTTTTTTTAATGTAAAACATAAATAAATTAAGCAAAACTCATGGTGCTTAAAAGCAGGGTATGCGTAATTCCAGATTTTTTTTTGTTGTTATGCTGTTTGAAAGTCTCTTCACATCCTGATAGTAATCGCTAAGTTAAGTGGTCTAGTTTGAGCAAGGCGTAGGACCATAAAATGTTCATCAATGGAATAATACTATGTTTTACCTGCCTGTCAACGCATGTATTTTCATACCTCTGTGAACCTTGCTCGCGCAGATATCACACGTCATCAGAGCGTTTCATGCTATGCAGAGTTAGACAGACGTCAGTCACCGAGCACCGCAACCGAAACCGCAGCCACCATTTACAGTTCCTCCTGAACAAAAACAACGAGCTTTGGAGACACTCTGAAGGGAGGGTGGGATCTTATGCTTTCAAAACTAGCTCGCTATTGCTAGCCGCTCTGAAAATTGCCTACCCTGCCTTTAAATATTTAAATATTAATAATAAGTTCAAAGGAGACGTTATTCAATTAAGTTGGTTGGTTGCTATGTCAGTGTTATACAGTATCAGTTCATTATAAATACAGTTATGGACTGTAAAATGCACAAACACCAAGATCTAATCCTGCAGTCCTTCAAATAATATACCATATTGTCTCTATATTTTTGCAGTGATATCTGGCAACCACAAATGCCTGTTTGTTACTGTAAATTTAACAAGATTTCTTCTCCTGTAATTTCACTATAAATGCTATGAACATTATGCTTTATTTATGTAAAATAAATTAATTTGAGCAAAAATCATGGCACTTAATCTGTTTATCAATATACACAATTTTTTAATAAAATTGGTTGGTATAAAATGTTAAATTCAGTTATGGACTGTAAAATACACAGACACCAAAATCTAGCCCTGTAATGCTTAAAACATATCATATATTGTCACCATAATTTTAGCCATTACAACGATGTATGGCACAAACAAATGCCTGTTTGTTACTGTAAAATTAACATGATTATTTTTCAGTGTATATCTGTAGACAAACAAGCACTCATGCACACTGCAGTTTGTTTGAGTTTTGTTGACTTTTAGCACACCTACTCAGAGAGACAAATTTATGCATAATTACAGTCTTGCCTTTGAACATACCGACACACTCAAACACTCATACTGTCTCCAGTGCATATATTTACAGACGCTCACACATATTCAATGCCAACGCATACACACACAAAGCCATCTGCGTTGCAATAGTATGAATAATCACCACCTAAATGGCATGTATTTAAGTCTACAATTAATCTAATTCGGACAGCACAATGTTTTTACGTCATCTATTGTTAAAACTCACATCAGGGCGTATTGTTAAGGTTAACAGGGTATTTTTTGTTGTTGCTGTGAACAGAAACCTCGAGGAGTGGAAATGTGTTTATATATTATATAAATCACCCTAAGTGTGACAATAAAATCTTGAGGTCGTGTTGGCGTTCAAGTGTGTATGACTGACTGCGTTTGCTGAGGTGCTGTTTCTATGATATGCACACAGAGCGGAACAACAGTCAAGAGCGGGGCTGGATATTGCATTAGCAGGGGGGCAACCCTGTGAGAATAATCACGTTTACCGTATTCAAGGATCTATGCAAACAAACCTCTCTCTCTCCATCTGAGGGGCAAGATTGTGTTTGTGTATTGAGTTTGCATGTGGTAAATACTCCAACTCACACTGTCTTTTAAATGAGCAAGGTTCTGTTGCAGAAAAATACATTATATGCACAAAGACCCTTTTTTTTTTTTGCTTAAGACTTAAATTTCCCCTTTTATTCGTTCCCCAACTTCTTCTTCGCAGTGTGGTGTTGTCAGCTTGAATTCCGAATGAAATGGATGCATTTGAAACACATTCGTGTTTCCATATGAACTATGAAGGAGAAGATAAATGGGCCAGATTTGTTTGTGCTAGTAGCAGCATTTTGCTTTGGTGATACATTTATCAGAGCTGTGAGTGTGTGTGTGTGTGTGTGTGTGTGTGTGTGTGTGTGTGTGTGTGTGTGTGTGAATGTGTGTGTGTGTGTGTAGATGCTTAGATTAGAGAGTAGGCTGATAACATTAGGCCTATTAAAAGCTCTTAAGCAGAAACTCTGTGATAAAAACATCTTTTTACTGTGGTCACCATGCCAAACTGTATATACAGTACTGAACTTGAGATAAAGTGTCTGAACTTTAATGCTTCTTCTGCTGAACACAAGAGAAGATATTTGTAAGAATATGGGTAAACAAACAGTTGATGGACACCATTGACTTTCATAGTATAGAAAAAGAAAGAAAGAAAAAAAAGTAACTTCTATATAAAACTATAGAAGTCAACGGGGTCCATGAACTGTTTGGTTACAGATGCATGGCAGTTGCTCAGTGTTTGGATGTACAAATGAACACAAAAGTATTTTTTTAGTTCCTTCATCCGAGCCTCTGAAGAACCAGTGGGTTATGTGAATTTCTGATGTGTAATTGTTCAAGTTCAGACAGATAATCTTTCTCTCAAAATCGTTCAATACTGTTTATGCATCAGTAAATCAAGCCAGTGACTAAACAATCAAATTCACGTCGTTTCTCTTAGTAGGATGAAAATAATCTTATTTAAACTGTGATTAAAATATATACAGAAAGCGATCAAAGAACAATCACTTTCCAGTCGCCCAAGCTGTCAATCACATAGCGTGAGTTTATCTGGACACTTGCCAAAACTCGTTATGAAATCAATGATGCTGTTACACTGCACAATGAAGCTCTTACTGTATTTACATCATGTTTGCATTGGTGAAAGCATTAGTGAGAGTGCAGAAACTGCGTTGCAATGATAAGATCTTCACTCATGCGATCAAAAGACTGTCATCTGCTCAATGCTCATCACTGCAACCTTTTATGTGATGGGAATAGATCTAACTGCTTTAAAAACTTCTCACGATTCGTTAATCTCAATAGCTGTAATAGTAAAAGTTTTCGAGAGAGTTCCTCATGTAATGCTAGCTATTTCATATGAAAGCATGTCAGCCAATCACAGCAGTGGGCGTTTACACTGAAGTCTCACAGCAGACACCCCCCTTAAAAAAGAGCGTTCAAATCAGAGGCTAAAAGCAGGCTAAGAAAAATACCTTTTATTTCTAAATTATGACAATTTTTGATCTAAAAAACATACTAACATTATAAGGGCGCCCCAGGAAATATTATAGAATAATAAAATAATCCATGCCATGGGACCTTTAAATAAATAAGATGGTATTGAACACTTAATCTCACTGATTAAACATAATAGTGCAGTATGTGGTACAATCAAACAGTACGCATCTACAATTATCTATAATAACCAATGAGATCATGTTGGGTTTGGCGAGGACAGTAGAAATTTTTCTTCTCTGAAAAAGAGAGTTTTACTTCTCTGATGGTGGGGAAATTCCTTACAGTGAATTTATTTATCGGTCACGCAGCATGATTAATTGCATTATTCGTTTTATCGCACTATTTTCTTTATAATTAAACACACTAAATTAACACGTTACATTGACAGCCCTATTAACAATGACTTATTCATTTTAATTCCAACCTGGTTATGAAAATGAGCTAACTGGATCCCAGAATTATTAAAGGGAGTCACCTTCCTAACTGACTCAGACAGCAAAAGACGTCTGAAGCCCCCGGCAACAGTCTGACCCGGGTTTTAAACACAAAGTCTCTGTTTACTGAGCTTAGAGAACAGGGACTGACCGCACGTCTACCGCTGTGTACAGTAGCAGCACGCTGAGGCTGATAGCAGCAATCTTCTCCAGACCTCTCTATCTCTCTCGCACCCAAACAACCGAGCCTTTAATCCAGTGAGGTATGGACAGAGCCTTGGGGATTACTGTAAACAAGCGGGGAGCCGAAGATACACTAAAAATGAGTATCGGTTATGCTCCCTGCCTCCCTCCGTGGCTAGAAATATCCAGGGCTTTTGGATTGATCTTCAATGCTCTGGTTGCTTCTGCCAGTCCGTCCCGCGCCGCCCTATCACCCCGTGCAATTGGTCAAGCGACCATGACTGGCGTCCCTATATGAGAAGCAAGGATCGTCTGCAGGGTTTATTAAATCCCGGCTAATTGCAGCAGGCAGCCTTCCTTGGGCGGGTGTGTATGTGTGTGTGTTCTGTCAAATGGAAAAGCAGTCGTGATACGGCACTGGCAGGCCCTGCTTGGAGTGCTAGCAGCAACACAGCGTTAAATTGAACAGAGGTGATGTGAGAGGAGAGGAAATGTACTAGAGCGGGACCACAGTGTGGAGGCACACTAATGGAATGAATCTAGAGTTGGGCAGACATGCGGTCTGTGTCCCCTCTGCAGTCTCACCACTAATCTGATGATTTCCAGCTCCGTGTCCGGATCACTTGGTGGCGCAATATCGTTTGAATGTGAATAAGAGGCAATAGGATCTGACAATATGTTTCAGATACGATAAATGTATCTCGGCTGTTGCTGTCTTTGCGGCGCATGGTTATTCTACAGCAGCGCTTCTCGACTGGTGGGCCGCAGGTCTTTTCAGATAGAGTTGTGTAGAGCAGGGAAAAGACAGTGATGATAATGCAGTGATGATTAACCCCAAAATGCATATGTGTTTGAAATTTACCCCCACATTCTTTTATACATTCATGTAGTCTTTATCAGTGTTATTATTGGTAACTAAATCTATTATTTTCGGTAATTAAAATAAAGTAAAATATAAATATAAGTTGAAAAACTTCAGCCCGACGCAGTTTTCACATCCTGTGCAATGTTGTTTAAATAGCAAACGCATTTGGGCCCAGTTGTGTGCCTATGGGCGTACTGGTCTGAAAACGAGTTCAGGCGCATTGTTGGGGTGTTGCTATTTTGAGGCAACTGAAATAGACTGCGTCATTGACCAACTGAAACCCGGTCTGAAGTCAATGGCACAGTATTTTTTTTTTTATTATTTAAAGAGTGCGTTAGTAATGGGCGCCAGCGCCTATAGGCGGGTCCACAACATGCATACACTTTGTCCCGTAGATGGTCTGCTTGCACGCTTTAACCTCGCGCACAAGCAGATCCGTTTCCTCGCTAGAGAAGCGTTCAGATTTTTCGCTTGCAAATTCCACCAAGGAAATAGCGAATCTGCCATGGCATGATCATTAAAATAGGGCCCTTTAAGTCCTAAAATGACTAAAACTAAAAAATGTTTTAAAGCTAATAAAGTGACAAACAATATAACATAACAAAACTTTAACTGAAATTAAGAAGAAAAATAATACTAAAACAACACTGGTGTTCTTGACACCCAATATTCCACAAAGCTGTCTTTGAGCTAAAAAATAAATAGCCTAGATAAATAAATAAATTTTATTGTCAAGACAACTAGTTTTATAAACAATATACATCTAATTGTTATCCAATTATTTTTGACCCAGACATGCATTTAAGTGGGGTAAAGTTACAGTAGCTATGGATTTTAGGGTTAAAAGGGAGCAGAAATAATCATTCATATTAATGTTTATAGATTTTATTATGACACAATGTTGGGTCACCATTTGACACTGTGCAATGTAATATCTGGGTTCTGAAACTAAATCAGCTGAGAATCACTGCTTTAAAGTACAATAAAGAGTTTTGCATCAAAGGTGCACAAAAATGTAGCACCAATTTTTAGTAATGGCACACTTTACTGTCTTTCATCGTTATGAATCATTGATTCCTCATTCAGCGCTGATGAAACAGCCTTTCTTGGCTCAATCAATGTTTCTGCAACTCCTTTTCCTACGGTACCCCCTCTAGTATACTTAGTGTAAACACACAAATTAGTCCAGGCAATCTGCATTTGAACTCCAACAATAAGGCAAAGATTTATGAACAGTTACATTTTGCATCCAATCATACAACATTCAGCCACAAAAGACAGTTTGCTAGAAACATGCCACTGAAATTTGGGATTTAGACTTTCTCTAGCAGCTTTCCAAATGGATAAACTGAATAGTTGTTAAAGTGCAAATGCTTAAGATTAGTTTATGAAGCTGCAACCCTCAGATGGAACAGCGGACAAAAATAGGTCAACTGTAGCCTTTGAGTATAATGAAGCTTAAAATTAATACTGAAACTCATTTCTTCTAAACTAAACTATCAACAAACAAGCAAAATTGAGCAATTATTGAGAGCATGAGGGTCAAACTGGAAAAGCTACTAAACATATCCATTTAGTGATGAACTCAGATAGAGCATGTTAAACTTTTGTTATTGTTATTGGCAAAAACATTTCTGTCCATAAAAGAAAGGGTATACTGTAAACCAGACTGATGGCAAGTGGAGCTATACACTGACATATAGCACACCTACACTATAAGGCTATAGTCTTGTTGCAAGCACATTGGTTGAGAACTAGTTGCATTTGGTATGAACACTCACTTGTCAGTCCATTCTAGCTGGAACATATGGTTACCGTTGTGTTTTTCTGGCTTGGGGAATGACATGATGACACTGCAAAAGCTACCACACATTTTAAAACTGAATGATTGACAACTGAGATGCACATTCTCCATGCAGCAAAAAGTAGTGCATATAAAACACACTTTTCAAGAGAAAATCAGTCGAAAAAATGGGGAAAAAATAACTGGCAACTCTAGGTGAGTCACTGACAATTCCAAATTATTTTATAAAACAGACTCAAAATCCTTGATTACTCAACAAACATACACAAGTGACCTCATTACATCAGTATTAATTTTGTAAAAATTATTTGGGATCACAAATAGTTGCTGTCAGGGATGAACAACAATTATAACTGGCATTTTTAACTGTCTGGAAACATTATGATACTTATTTGTTGGCCGTGGTAAAATGTAGATGACCATAGGGTAATATAGCTAGCGTCCATATGTTTCAGTAAACCAGTTAAAACCACTGGGTGCACATTATCTCACCTAATAATATTCATGAGGCAGGCATATAAAATTCATAATGTGTCCTATATCATTCCTATTGCCCTGGTTCCTGGTTTCAAAGACCTGATGATTGCTATGAAAATAGGAGATCATCTTCAGGTAAGTTTGAGAGCATCCGCCTCACACATAAATACACAAGCAATCACACAAAATCAACACCTGCACTCTAAGAAACGTTGGGTTGTTTATTGTTCCCAATTATGCCTAATGGGCTAGTTGGTGGCACCAGTATTACCCATTTTTATAGCTGCTTGCATTTCCCGGCAGTAAGAAACAGGACTGCAAACACCTGAGGCTTTCTGGAGGCTAAAGACTGCTGACCTGTCATTCTATCTCTATCCCTGCCTCATACACATAGACACACACCCACACAGCTCAATATTAGTTGTAAAAGTTTTAAAGCAGCTTTTTCTTTCTCACCCTGACACAGCTTACACTGTTCTACTTTTAGAAGTAACCTTGTGAAAACCCTGAAACACTGTACTGTAACAATCCTAAAGCCCAGGGCTATTATCTCTCACAATACATTGAAAATGCCTGTTTGGCATAAAATAGAAGATGATGAAAATAGATTTATTTATATATATTGGTTACACCAAGTGGACAAAGTGATAGAAATGCTGAATATAAATATAGTTTGTATTATGTATATCTATGCTTATTACAGTATCTCCCCCTCATATAAACCTTATGGACACTTTATAAAATAAAAACACATGAACAAGAAAACTGCAGTGTTAATTTTGACAATACGTTTAAATAAAATGTAATTTAGTTTTAGTCATATTTCATTCATCTGAATTGTTTTAGTTTTAGTCTTAGATCTACAGTAGATTTTGTGTTAGATTTAAATTAAATTTAACACAATTTAACTGCTGTGACATATAACATGTCTTTATTTATCTTAAAATTAAATAAAGTCCCTTCTCATTAAGAAACAAGAACATGGTCTTCTTTTTAATTAATGAAATATAGCCTATACATTCTTCAAAACAACTTGCATACAACATTCCTCATTCATTCAAACAGACATATTTATTTGTATAAATTAAATAGAGATTAATCCTTATTAAAGCTATTAAAGTTATTCAGTAAAGAACATTGAGTGATTTTCTCTTTTTCTTTTGTTGTTTGATTAACATTAATGATGGACAGCAGCAGTTTTATTAGACTGCTGTCACTTTAAGGCCGAATGCACAGATCATGATACATATCCGATATTCTCCCAACTGTTTACATTCACTTAACCCTCATGCTCTTTGCGTGTCGGGCAAAAATGACCGAAGAGCACCAGAGGGTTGAGATATAACTGACTGTGTCTACGAGAATACTCGCCAAAACGGACATTTTGTCATGATTTTGTGTTTATTTGTCCTTTCAAGCATGGGAAAACGTGAAAGAGTGCTCAATTCAGTAAACGTGATCTGATTTAAAGGGTGGCTTTCTGTGTGCGCAAAGAAAATCGGCCTGAATTGAACTCTCTTAAGTGTCATCACGCTTTTTCAGATATAGCCATATGCCTGCTCTTCTCTTTCTCCTAGACATTACATTTTTTTAACGTAAGTTAAATGCCAACTTATGCAAGTGTATGCCAACTTATGTTCCGCCGGGAAAATCAGCACGCTTCAAGTCAATTCAAGTAGTTCATCAGTTCTGACTGGATCTCTTCCCAAATCATCCCTCCTTAACATTTTCATCTTGTTTTTTTTTCATTCACAAAAATGTCAGTGGATTTTCATAATAGTTTTTGTCATTCAAAACTTTTTTTTAGATTTTTATTTAGTTATCTCCTTTTTGGCAGTAAAAAAAATTACGTTGACGAAAATTATGATGCAAATTATATGTCAATGAGATTAACACTGGAAAATTGTCACTGAACAACACTGTTTTTACTGAACAATCCATTATTTAAATGAGCAAATGCTCATTGTGAACCTAATTTGTAATTTCCTGACACCGCTCACTTGTTTCCTCCAGTTCAGATTGAACTTAAGTATCTCCTCCAATGTCAATTAGGGCTAAATCTATTATCGCGCCTTCTCTCCTCTGATTTTCCTCACTTCTGCTCAACTTCATTATTATTATTTTTTACTATGTAGCAGGAGTTTAATATTGAACACTTGCAATAAATTATTGATTTATAATCTTTTAGATAATGCTGAATGCAGAGATGTGTAAAGCATATTACACAGCCAGCCGGTTATTATTGCAAAATAAAACCCAACAGGGTGATCAGGACCCTGAAACATTTTCATGTATACTAATACTAAACTGACCCGAGAAACCAAAAGACAGATCAATGCCCTCTAGCAACAAATCATCAGTTAAATTAAGCTTTGAAACAGTATGAGAATGCCCCGTTTGCTGAAACCGACTCGACGAGTTTAATAAATGCCCCAAACGACTGATTTGAAATTAAAAATTGGTAAATGTTCGACGCTTCTTGAAGAAGTGTTCCCAAAGCAGCCATCACTACTATACAGTGTTGCTATGGACGATGAAGGTAATATCTGACCTCAATTGATCAATCCAAGTATTCCAAAGAGCTGTTAAACAATCATGTACAAAATAATCTTATACAATATCCCTGCTACGAGCAAGATCATGTGCAGTGAATGCTTTAAACGGTGTTCGGATAAAGATAATTTGTTTTTTTTTAAAGATTTAAACCTGTTTGGCACACAAGGTTTGTAGGTTTTGCCCATTACCACAATTTTGCTCTCTATGTAAACACTTTACTAGCATTTAATGTATGCGTGTCCATTTACGTTTTGACTGAAAATCCAGAGAGAAACTATTTCAATGAATCCTTTCTCATTAAACTGTGTTGGACAATATACTCAAACAATCACACAGATCACAAAGACCAATGTTTCCCCCCTAAAACCCTCAAAGTATATTTGGGGGTACAGCTAGTTATCAGTAGCCTGAATGTGTGTTGATAATTGAGTGTAAGTTGTCTTTGACATGAAAAGCAGAAGAGTGAACATTTCAAAAGGGTTTCCACTAATTTCTGTTCGGCTAATTTCCCACACAACTTGGAAGGTACTGCCCAGTCGAAGAGCAAAAATGGCTGAATGTCGTTTGGAGGAACCGAATTGATTCACGTTGAGGCGAGTCCTTTACACTGGAAGCGCTCTGATAGTTTCAAATTCAAACCAGTGACTTGTGACCTTGAATATTCTAGACCCTGTTCGTCTGATTAATTGAAAAGAACCGATTCAACAGAGTTGTTCTCCCTTTCATACACACAACCTACAAATTAAAATATGAATTCATACCATATTACATGCACTGTACTGCAGAACCAATTGTGTAGTCTCACTCTCAAGCCCATAGTCTGGAATCCATTAAATGCCCATACACCATACTGCAGAGTCTATAGCGCAGCTGTGTTTGATGATTACAGAGGGAATGTATAGAATGTTCTGCTACGTTTGTGAGTGTGACTTCTGGGAAATTAAATCTGGTAATGGGTGAAGATTCTGATTCTGTGCGCTGAGTAAAGTTGGACTGTCAGGACCTGAGACATCAGCTTCAAAGCTCCAATAAAGTTTCATTCACTTTCAAAACAACAATATTATTCTGGTTGTTTTAAATGTAACATCCTATCTCAGCCTCAGTCTAGATATTTCTCCTAAATATTATATATGCATTATTGATATAACTATCCAACTACTAAAAATCTGCCAAAAATGTCTCTCCTGACATTTTTAACTGTGCTGACAAGGTGAACAGTTGCTTGCAGGCTGTTTCCATTTGCATAGAGGGTAATTTCTGACACATCACTGATTCCTGTTTTCCTGGAGACCCTGTGGTAATGTGGCTGCATTAAGGATGGAAGAAGATTGCACACTTTCAGTATTTCTTTCTGTTGCAGTGATCAGATTACTTATGACATTTCTTCAATATGATTTGCTGTCTTACTGCAGGCTATAAAAGGACATCAGCTGTTATCTTTGATAAAGGGGCTTTTACCTGTCAGCTCTTACCTATTTTTATTTTCAACATTTTGAGAATTATCTGCTGTGTATTTATTCATTAATACTTCAGTCAGTACTACAATAATAACCCTTTGAACTGTACAATTTTGAGAAATATTTTTAATTGTATCACTTATATGTATAGGAGAGAGCGGGCCAATTTTGGGCTGTCCCATACGAAAGATGACCGATGACCAAACTCCTAAATGGTGGTCCTACGTCGTACATTGAGAGAGGTTCAAAGATGGCCGTTGTCACGGTCTTGCGGCCAAAGATAGCCTGTAAATAATTTTACATGTGCGTAAAGTTTCATTTAAAAAAGCAACATTTTGAGCAAAAAGCTAAGAAAAAGCAGTTTTTGTCAAACACTAAATCCAGATTGGGATTCAGAACGATGATCAAAACATATGGAGTAAATCGAGTCCATCACCACCCCAAAATCTTCACAGTTCCATATCTCATCCTGGGTCGACATTTCTTTCAGTAAAATTAGGCAGTTTTGATTTACATGTTATTAAATGTTGATGATCGTGTTATTTTACATATACATCTGCTTGCTATTGCTCGTTTCTGCTGCTTCTTCACATGTCTTTTGATCAGAACATTCAGTACTCTTTCAGATGATGTGTAATAGCGCCTTACCATATAACAGTGAAAACATGGAAAGCCAGAAATTTCCATCAATGACGGGTGATCGTTGTCTCATAAATGACAGAAATTTCCGTCAATGGCAGGGGAAAGAGTTAATAGGTGGTGACACACCAAGCTGACATCAAAGAACTACAGTCTGCTTTATCGCCTCACGTTGGCTTCGACAAAAAGCTGTGCTTGAACACACAGCAAAGACTACAGCTGGCTGCCAACGAGCATGTGCGTTCTGCACCTGTGTGTGCGGAAATAACTGTCTATATCAGCAGGTATCAATAGTTTATATTCGGCAGTCAAAAAGAGAAAATGAAACAAGGACTGTAGATATACAAACCGTAAACAAAGCAGCCCTTGCTTACCATTTGAATATCAATCATGTTGATCACTTTCTTCATTCCAGGCGGCTCATGTTGTTATGCAAACATTCACGTACTGGAATGCTCAGGTAAGATGAAGTTAAACTAAAACAGACTTCTGTCTGTGCCATCTTGACTTTGCTCGCTTTCATCACTTTCGTTTTATTCTCGATCACTGACTCGTTCGCTAAACTGAACAGCTAATCAGAGCGATCTCTCTCACCGATTAGTTCAACATGCTGAGCCCAACTAGAGCCGACATGTGAAGCACACCGCAAAAACTAACCCTGACAGAGATTCACTCACGGCCAACATTGGCCGAAGGCACGCCTTCAGTATTTCTTTCTTTCTGTTGCAGTGATCAGATTACTTTTTCAGATTTTACACAACAGCTTGGTGTGTCACGGCCCTTAAAGTCTCACATACAAATTCTTTTATGGGTGGACTCAAAGCTTGAAGTGTTGCAACTAGCCCCAATATCCCCTAAAAATATGTTAATTTTAATGTTTATCTTGATGGCTTTTGATATTTTCTTCATTTTTATCAGTATAAGTCATCTGGATAGAATTTGGATAGATTTGATAGGCATTTGGATAGATTAAAAAATGATCTGTAGGAGTCTGAGGTATATGAGAGACTGTTTGCAGTCTGAAGTGCACCATGTCAAAAGCTTTGGATTTTGATAAATATTGCAGTTCAAGGGTGTGTTAAATACCTTACAAATATTACTGTATAGTGCTAGAGCTGCTGTATGAACACCTGTAAATATTATTTTCATAGCGTAGTGCTTCCCTCATATATGTTGGTGGAGTGCAGGATGTGTGGGTGGAGGTTATGACTCAGGCCTTGGCACAAATTTCTGGTGGCAAAATACCCCCTCCTACATCATATGTCATAGGATTTCATCTCTCAAACAATATCATGCCATTCGTGAAAGGCATGACCAGTTATCTTGCCATCAGTTTCAATTTCCTCTTGTGTCTGACTTTCACAAAATCTCTAGCAGTGGTCCAGACCCCCTCCCATCCCCTGCACGTTTTTTTGCCAGCTGAGTGAAAATGAAATATAAAAGGCAAACAGAAGATCAAGTGGAAGTCTTTTTTACACCTCTATAGGTATACACACCTGCTCAGTAGCAATAATTTACACCTACCCACTCTGGCTCTTAAGGGTTTGGTAACCTTTGGAGAAAATCGGAAAAAAAGAAGAGGAAAATAGAATGAGAACTTTGATCTCAAACCTGCAAGGACAAAGCGCTCACGAAAAATGAAAATAATGTCATCATTTACTCTCTTTCATGTTGTTCCAAACCTTTTTTGCCTCAAATCTATTGGTTGTACATTATCTCAGTGCGCACATTGGAAAACAATGATGTGTGCTGATTTTTATGGAGCGAGAAACGTTCTCTTTCTCTCCCCTCACCTTTTTTTCTCCCTCTATTGTCTGGTTTCTTGCCAATCATCACGTCTTCCCGCACTCCCACACACATCTTTTCTTTTACTTACTCTACTCTTCTCTTCTCTCTCACATGTAATTTCTCCTCCCTCATCTTGGCCTCTCCCTCATTGGACCTTTTTTTTTTTTTCACCATCTCATTCTCTAGAGGTCTTATTCTTTCTTTGCATCCTTGAAGTCTCCACTTGCTATGCACATTCTCTCCTCTCTCACATTGCCCAAACAAGTGTGCGCGCGTGCGCACACACACGCACACACACGCACACACACACACACACACACACACACACGCACACACACACACACACACACACACACACAGCAGTCTGCGTTAATGAAACATTAATGGGGCACAGACTGTGCCTCCTCTGCAGTCAGAGTTTGATCCTTACCCTTCAAAGCAAAGCACACATACGCACCCACAAGTAAAGCGCAATCCTCTGCATTACCAGAACATTGTGTAAAGATAAAACGCCCAGCGCATCGGATACTTGAATGTTTTTAGGACTTTTCTCTCTGAAGAGGTGATTAGATATCCCCTTTCAAGTTATGTTAGCGTTGTCTGTGGCCTTTCACCAGCAACATCAAACATGCTAAAATACAATAAAAAAAAATACAAAAATAAAATGCTGTTCACTCATTTCATTAAAACAGGTCACAACCAAAAAATGATTTGTATATGACAAATCATATACTCGTGCATAGTTCAGATAGGCAAAGCAACAACAAGGTCATGAGTTTGACATATAAATTTAGGATAAGATGGTGTAAGGATGAAAATCAACAAAGACCTTTGATTTGTTTCAACCCCTTCCAAGGGCATTTTGGAATTCCTAAAGGTATAGAGGTTCTGATAGTGATCAAGGCCTGATGTGTGTGAGGGTATGATAATTGTCACTCCTTTAGTATGGTGGGGGAAGCTGTAATCTTCTGCTTGGTCAGTTTGAATGTCTCACATTTGAGTTTCAGTTACATGGTCAAGGAAGGGATAAAAGAAGAAACTGTTGCTCTGGCTCTCTATCTCTAGTCTTGGGGCTCTCCTCCTGGACTGGCTCGCTCTCTCTTCTCTTTTCTAAAGCTCTCTCTCTCTTCCTATCTCTCAGATAACATTCAACATAAATGCTGGGTACGATTAATGGTATACGTTTTTATAAACTCATAGGTAACACTTTACAATAAGGTTCATTAGTTAACTACATTAGTTAACATTAACTAATAATGAACTGCACTTATACAGCATTTGTTCATCTTTGTTAATGTTAATTTCAACATTTACTAATACTTTATTAAAATCTTGTTAACATTAGGTAATGCACTGTGAACTAACATGAACAAACAATGAACAGCTTTATTTTCATTAACTAACATTAACAAAGATTAACAAAAACAGTAGTAAATATATTGCTCATTGTTAGTTCATGTTAGTTAATACATTTACTAATGTTTAATAAAGGAACCTTATTGTAAAGTGTTACCAACTCATACATCTATTTTGTAACTATTTTAGTAGCCATAACCAGATATTGTCATTAAACCCTTTAAATTACAAATTATGTGCTAACTGGTTTTAATTTGATATTAATGTGCTACCTATTGCAATACAATATCGTCACTACTGCAATTAAATAGTAGTAGACATGAAAATCACACTGTACAACATTGATCTAATAAACTTGGGTTTGACATGAATGTAGACTGTGCGATGATGACACCTGAATCGTAGGCTACGACGCAAGTTAGTATAGAAGAATAAAATGTCATCAGTATGCGCTAGTGGTTAACCAATAGAGCAAGATGAATCGCACATTGGCAATTGTGGTTTTTATGTGCGCTGAAAAAAGAGGATGAAGCGAAAGAAGAGAATATGGACGCAGTCATGGCTAGGGAAAAGAGGAAATGGAGCTTGAGGTAAGTTTTAGCGCCATGTCGTGTTGAGCAATATGCCATTTCATGTTGCATTTTTATTGGCTAATCAGTAGACGTGGGTCGTAGCAAACACATTTTGAGATGATCATGGTAAATTTCTGACACCATCAGAAAATTATCGCAGGCTATCTTTGGTCGCAAGACCGTGACAACGGCCATCTTTGAACATTTCTCAATGTACGATGTAGGACCACCATTTAGGAGCCACGACCACAAAAATCGCCACGATTGGTCATCTTTCGTATGGGACAGCCCAAAATCATACAATGTGTACCAGGCATAAGACTCTTCAGACAGTCTTTATGATGTTGAAGTAAAGTAAAAGCAATGGCGTGTTTGGCGTCACCGTGAACCAGAGGCCTGTTGAAAGCTATAATGGCACAGCTTTGGTTTCCTGCTAGATTCTGGCAACTTTAAACCTGTAATTTTGTGACAGCATGCTAGAGTATCTAAGGAGAGGACAGTGGGGAGGAGAAAGGAGAGGAGAGCTTATAAAAAACATGCCATGGAAAATCAAAAGTGAGACAGAGAGTTTTCCCTTTCTTATCTCTTGACTTCCTCGTTCTCCCCTTGTGCAGCACACAGTTTATGTGTGTATGTGCTTTTGACAGTCAAAGGCCACACTACTGGGCCTCGATGAGGCATCTGAGCCTTTCACTGAGTCTAATGCTCACTCTTTAAATCCCTCTGCTTCTTTCTTCTGCTTCTCCACTCTCTGTAAAATAAGTTTTTGAGAAGCTCAAGTCGAGGAGCAAGTAAGGCCAGTGGTGGGACATTGTGATACACTAAACCCCTTGACACGGAGAGATGATGAAGCCTTTGCCTTGGACTGGCTCACTTGATTTTGCACAGACTTGCCTCAGAGTGTGGTTAAATAAACAAACACACACACACACACACACACACACACAAGTACACATATGTGGACTCCTGCCATCAGTAAACCCCAGGTATGAACCGAACAGAAATCCTGTATATTTTTCTCAATATCTAATATATACCACTGTGAAGCTGGGAGTCAGTAAGATTTTTTTTTTTTTTTTAAGAAAAAAAAATCCTTTTATTCAGCAAGGATGCATTAAATTGATAAAAATTGACAGTAAAGACATTTAGTCAGTGTTTAAAATAAATGCTGTCCTTTTAAACTTTTTATTCAAAGAATCCTGAAAAATGCATCCACAAAAATACTAAGCAGCACAGCGGCTTTCAACATCGATAATAATAAGAAATGTTTCTTGAACACCAATCAGCAAATTAGAATGATTTCTGAAGAATCATGTGACACTGATTAGCCATCATTAAAAAATAAAATAAAAATACAGAATATATTAAAATACAAAATTGTTCTTTTAAATTGTAATAATATTTTGCAATATTGATGTTTTTTCTGTATTTTTTACTCAAATAAACATAGCCTTGGTGAGCATAAGAAACTTCTTTCAAAAACATTAAAAAAATCTTACTGACCCCAAACTTTAAGTTTTTTTTTTTAATGTAAAGAAACAACCTTTTTGCATAACACAAAAGGTTAATTGACATTTGAAAGCTCCAATCCACATCAACAGCAATTGCATAGAAAAGAGTGATCATTGTATTATTTAAAATGTTTTGTGTCTTGTTTTGTGTCTTGTTTTGTGTCTTGTTTTGTGTTCCACAGAAGAAAGAAAATCAAACGGATTTGGAACGACATGAGCAAAATGACACGATTTTAGTTTCTGCTCCACTATGCCTTTAGATGTTTGGTGTAGCTTCCCTTTAGATCACTAAACCTTTGCTGTATTCCCTATATATTTATATTTTAAGTATTTTTAATGTTTCATTGTTATTGAAGAAGAATTTTGTTAATTTTTTTTTATGATGATTGTAAAAACAAAAACAAAAACTTAACATTCATATTATATTTAGTTCATGGTCTCAAAGGCTTGACATGTTTATTAGATGAGGCCTTAACTGGCATTCTGGACCCTTTAGAACCTCAAAATGTAACTGAAGCTGAACATTTCTGTGTATCTCCATTGCATTTCAGATTATCTAAAATGATTTTACTAGATTTTAAACCTTATCAAAAATTCCAGAGCATTGACAATGAATCACTTGGATTCTAACCCATATAGTGACCCTGGTCATTTGGAAGTTTATGAATGGAAAGTAGCAGTGCATATTACATGATCAGGCTTTCTGCCAACAGTGGCTTATGATCTTTTCAAATGTAGTGCTGGCGCTGATCTTTGCTTGCAACCAGACAGAGAATTCACATTTTTGACAACATGTCTGCTTTAAGAAGACCTCAAAGACTATAGGTGAATAACAAATTAAATTGTTTACACAAAGCTAGTAAAAGACTTCATAAGACTAAGAAAGTGCACAAGTCATATGGACGGTTGCTTTATACTTTTACGGTGCTTCTGCATCGTTTTGGAAGTTTTAAAGCTGCATTCCCCATTCATTGTAATTTTATGAAAAAGAGCCTGATTCCACTTTTATGTTTCACAGAAGAAGTAAAGTCATACGGGTTTGGAAAAACATGAGGGGGAGTAAATGATGGCACTTTCAACTTTTGAGCATACTATTCCTTTTGAGTACTCTTGGAACATTTGAATCGCACAGTTTCAGCAAGTTATTGTTTTTTTGAAGTTTGTATAGCATTACTGGTTAACAATGTAGTTAGTATTTGATTCTTACTGGTTTTAGACTTGTACATATACTAACTCCATCACAGCACTCATACATACAAATACGCACACATCTACACCCTCCCACCCACACCTCTCTCTCTCTCAGTCAGTTTATTTATTAATCTTTATATGCAGTGAGTATCGGAGTTGCCAGAGATGCGGTCCACAAGCGTGGTTGCAGTCAGAAGAAAGGGCAGTTTCCATGGCAACTGAAAGACCAGACCCAACTCTATGTACCAGAGCTGCCAATCAGACCGCAAAAAAGAGAAAAGAGAGAGACTGCAGAAAGAAAAAAGACGAAGGACGAATATCTTTTCATGAAGGTTGAGGAGATTGAAATGCCATCATCCTTTCAGTCCAACACAGCACAGGAACACACACACACACACACACACACACACACATACACACACACACACACACACACACACACACACACACACACACACACACACACACACACACACACACACACACACACACACACACACCCCATTCAGAGTCAAGTCTGCAGTCATTTACATGAGCTGAAATCTCAGCAATGCCAAGTCTTAGACAGATATTTGCACATCATGGACAGAATATTAATTGGAACTGTTGAAATGATTTTTCTTGTCACAGTATTATCATAAAATGTATCTGACTGCATCCCAAGAGATATAAGGATTATTGTACATTTTTGCTGATTAAAAATGGATACCAAAATTCTTTTCTGCATAAAAAAAATCCATAAACTCACCTTTTGAGAGAGAGAGAGAGAGAGAGAGAGAAAGAGAGAGAGAGAGAGAGAAAGAAAGAAAGTAGATTAATTAAATCGGAAGTCAGTAATTAAATACAGCATGTTAGAATAGAACCTCTGGTATCAAACAGGAAATGTATTTATGTTTTCTATATTGAAGCACTTAAAACCCCATGGCTGGCACGACACTAGAACAAAACAATTGTTCTGCATGCAAATGTGTTTCAATTATTGGCATATGGGAGAATACCTGTGCCATTTACTGGCAGAAATGTGTTTTGAGTGACAGGTGTATAATAATGCTTTCTAATCATTGTTAGCAATCGTTGTAGAGCAACCGTTTTCACGGATCTTTCAAGGAAATGAAAACAAAAAGACTTTGCAGTTGTTTTTCAATGGAAAGCTGCACAGTAATGGCATGTTTCAGTGGACTATGTTGCGACTTCATGTGTCATTTTCATTTATATGAATGGCTTTATTTTGCAGGGTTAAATTAATGTCCAACCCCCCAAAAAAAAAAAAAAAAAATTGGTTCACAGAAATAATTTACCAACCATAATGTTGTATCATTTTCTTTCATCGAACACAAAAGAAGTTTATGAGATTTAAGTTGCTCTTTTCCATTCAATGAAAGTAAATAGTGACCAGGCGCTTCAAGCTCTAAACCAAACAAAAACACTAAAAAAGTATCATAAAAGTAGCTCTTTTAAATCATGCACTGTATGTCAAAAGTTCTAAAGGCTGCAATTTATGTTGTTATAGATGTGTAGTCAGTTGTCATTTTTTGAGCTTGTTTACCTTCACTGTATGGAAAAGAGCATTCTGTGTTTGACAGAAGAAACAAAAATCATACAGGTTTTTAAACAACGTGAGAGTGAATGTGTACATTTTCATTTTTGGATTAACTATCCCTTTAAGGTAGACTTTATGAACTTTTTACCCTGAACCGCACTCGGTTGAAAGCTTTTTGCTCTTTGGCTCTCCACTCTCCTCTGATACTGTGCACACTCCTTTGAGCTAGTAGTTATGGGACCAAATGCAGTACGCTGTCTCCCACTCCCTCGCTCTTTCTGTCTGGATGGGTTGACAGAGGGGGAATGGATTTGTTCCCCTGTCCCTGAGGCAGATTGGAAATCTCCGGCCTGTCAGGTAGTGCAGTGGAATTATGGGAGTGAGTGGCTCCTTATTTGTGGCTCGCCTGCTGCTACCAGGTGATGGATGGAGGAGTGGAATCACCAGTCACTATGGCAACTGTACGGATACTGTTTAGGTACCACCCCGGCCCCCATTTCTCTCTCTATGACTCTTCAAAGAGTTACAGCCTTAACCTTTGTCACTTAGTCCAGAACCTGACAACGTAATACATCGCATTGAAATACTGTGGTCTCAGCTTTGAGAAAACTGGACATAACTGCTGTATAAATACGCTACCGGTCAAAAGTTTGGAATAATTATGATTTTTAAAAAGTCTCTTTTTCATTTATTTAATCTAAAATACAGTAAAATCAGTAATACTGTGAAATATCATTACAGTTTAAAAGAACTCTTTTCTATTTTAATATATTTTAAAATGTAATTTATTCTTGTGATCAGGAATAAATTACTCTAATATGCTGAGTTTGTGTTCAGTTATTATCAATCAGTGATTTATACCAGTGATGTGTCACAAAAACCCCAGTGCAAATGTGTTAGAAAAGATTTAACTGCTGGGTTAAGTGGTTTAGAGTGGAACAGAGAAGGTTTTTTTTGCACAAATTATTTTGAGACACATTTACCCCCTCATTTATTATTCGTTCCCCACAGCAATCCCACTTAGCATACAGTATATGCATACGTTCTCTCAGTAGAGGGAGTTCCCACATACATACAGTAAGTAATGGGCTGAAGCACGAGACTTTTCCCCTGCCTGTCAACCTTCTCGTAACCGGTGGGACCCCATAAATCACATGTGGATTTACTCACAATCATTAAAAATATAGGTGATTCAGATTCACATTTTACAACAGGATGCCTCTTCAAGCCCACTGTGCATTTCCTAAATGGTTGATGGGGGACAGTGAAAAATGACAGCATTATGCTGCTTTCCCGCCATAAATCATTCAGTAGCTATACTCTAATGCACAGCTGAAGGTAAGAACCGACCTCTATGGTCGGCACTCTGGGTTTTTGGTTTCAAGGAATCAGAGTTGCAGTGGTTATTGTGAAATATGGCTCTGCATGTGTTGGTTTTTCACTGCACTTCATAATTATTTGGATGGTTTGTAAACCTTCTTGTATTTTTACCTATTAGCACCAAACAAGCTGAAAATGCTTAAATTTTGCGTTAACTAGCACAAACATGGAGCTAAAAGTTTGTACGCTACATTTAAAAGGTTTGGGGTTATGTTTTTTTTTATGCATATCTTACGCTCACAGAGACTGCATTTTTTAATCAAATATAGAGTAAAAATAGAACCACGGAAATATTATTACAATTTAAAGTAACTGTTACTTATCTTAATATATTTAAAAAAATAATTTATTCGTGATTTTAAACTGATTTTGTATCTGCCGTGCAGTTTCAGTGTCACATGATCCTTCACAAAAGCATTCTAATATGCTGATTTGGTTCTCAAGAAACATGTCTTATCCTTTTTCTGTCAGCAGAATCAGAATAGCAAAAATAATGAATGTTTTCAAACAGATTTCCCAACTAGTGTCTACCAGCCACTGTTGTTTGGATATGTGTTATTGATAAAAGAAAAGAAAAAAATGAACCTAACATGCCTGATTAATTATACATTTCTGTTAAACTGCTTAGTTTTGCCTGATGAGAACGAATGTTCAGAGTGCTTGGGGTAACTCAGTAGGTACTCAAACAATAAACAAATAACAGAAATGAAGAAGTAACCAAATAAACATCCCAGGGAGCTCCCACTTCACATCAGCTGTGACTAACCTCTCCGCTGCACAAACAGCCCCAAGACAGGCCTGTTTTTATACGGTTTAGAATAAAGTGATTAATTTGGCTTTTTTATGTTTCTCCTGTGATTCTGCATCTCTTTAATGCTGTCTCTGTCACTGAGTAAACACAGCAAATTTATGTTTCTCGTGAGATGTCCAATTTTAATGAGTTTTTCTTGAATTCTTGAGGTGAGATTGAGCATGATGCTAAAAAATTAATTCAGAAAAGTAGGGGGAAATGTTCATGTCTAATCTTCTTACTGTACTACACATGATAAAGTAGTCTCTATGATTTCAGTTTAGCTACAACATAGACTTTGTGTAGCTAAAGTGAGCACTGTGAGGATCTAACTAGGGTAAGAAGGGTCTGGGGAAAAGAAAAAAAAAAATACAGCTCATTTCCAGTAATTCATATTTTGGGCCTATATTATGTCTAAAGAATTTCACATCACATGGTAATTCACAAAGTTTCTTGACCTGATTCAGCATTCAACATTTATCGAGATATTAACGTAACTATACTGCAGAGCCAATATTGAGATCATTTTTGTTCTGCATACATGTTATTCAACTGCACTTCATGGATGTGTCCTAGAAAGCATATTCAGGTCTTAATCACAGCTGAAACATCTGGGAGCAAGCTAGCAGCACGCTAATGAAACGGCTAATAAGCATCTCCTTCCTCCCCTCTTTCTTCACACACACGGCGCAGACATCTCAAGGACGCTGGTCCTTCTGTGGCACACGAGCAGGTTGCTGTTAATTACTGATTTTTACTTGAAGAGGCACGTTTCTCGCTTCACTGACAGAACGGAAACGACCATACCTCGCTCTCACACGGAGACCAGGCAGCCGTTAAAGATGTGTGTGGGTGGGAGTGCCTGCGTCTGACACTTTATTGGCACATTAGGGCTAAAAATCACACATTTTTTTAGACTGCCAATTATTTATTTGGGCATTTCATCTACTGATCGGATCGGAGTTTGTGGGCTCAGGTAGTGCTCAGTAGCTGGTTTTACTCTAGTTTGAATCCAACAATTATCCACTAATAACATCTAATTGCTATCTTCTTGTGACTTCAAGACCAAACCCAAAGCCAAGTTTTGGAGTCCAGAGATCCTCAAAGGAAAACCCGCTACCAATCAAGTCTCCCGCCAGAGTTTAAACAGCACTCCGGAGTGAACACATGTCAGTCGTCTTTGACTCTGACTTTGTTTGCTTTCACTGTTGCTCTTATTTGATCTAACCTTTTGCTAGTGTTTGTTGTTACTGTATCTTTACTTGTACCGTTTTGTCTTATCTTGCATCTCATCAGTACTTTGTTGTACTATTGTCATTCAGACGGTGATTGTTTTCCATATACAGGGGGAAAGAGGACAAGTAAGATGTCACCTGACATACATTGTGAGACTTTGATATATTAGACACTGCAGGTTTTGTATTTTGGATAGTTGAGTTAGGGCGTGTTAACGCTGAAGACTTTTGATTTCCTTACTTTTGTTTGTTACTTATTTTAGAGTACTATATGCGAGTTAGCTTTGGGGTTTACAGAGTCGCTCTGTAAATATTGTAAATAGACTGTTTTCTCTTTTTTACTTATCAGTTATCATTATTACTTCTCACCTCTGTATATTTATTTTCACCCGTGTATAATAAATCACTTCTTTTGGCATGATTTCGGTTGACGTTTGGTCTCTTGCCTCCCCCTCACACACAAAGAATCATCACAAACAGGGAGGATGCATAAAATTTAGAATATTTAGAAATGTTTCTTCTGAAGGATCATGTGACCCTAAAGACTGTAGAACGCTAATGTACTGTATATACATACGTGAGAAGTAGGGGGATAAAAAGGTGAAATTTGTGTGTAAAAATGATTTTACTATACAGAAAATAAAGATAAAAAACTTAAATGCCTTTCTTTGAAGAAAACAATTGGGTCATTTTGCTGATAACAGGTGTTTGAACAATAGAAATCTACTGGCCTCAGATTCCACATTTGCCCGATTATGACTTACTTGGCCTATGGGTTTCAAATCATGACCTTTTTCTCTTTTCTCTCATAAGCCCATGCACAAGCGTACACTATTAATTTTGATGAGAGCATCACTCACAAAACACATTTCACAAATGCTGACAGCGAGAGTGTGAAGTGAAATGCTTTTCCAGGCGTGTGAACACACCCTTGAGAGGCCCTCCAGGCAGTCCAGACTCCCAGAAATATACGGATCCAAGTTTAGCATGACTTTGACGCATGCTGCCAAGACCCAGATCTGCACTGATTTCTAATGATATGCCAGACTTTTAATTGTTTACAAAAACTCAAACACATCCCAGTCATGAAAAGGTAGGCAATTAAATCAAACATTTGAAAATATTTTGTAGAAACACTCATTAAGACCCAATTTCAGAAACTCCTCTTACTCTAACTGCTCTTCATTAATGTTACAGACAGTGAAGTAACAGATGCACATTTTGTCCCTATCAAGAGGATTAGCTCTGCAGATTACACATATACACACTCAGGCATGCAGGACGCTGTTTCGATTTCAAAATTAGAAGCCGATTTGAATCGTGAGTTTAGAGATCATTTGCTAAGATTGGGCATGGTCCCCTAACGCTCAAATCAGCCAGTGTCAAGCTGCCGGAGTGTTCCGGTAAACAAATCTGTAACGATAAGCCTCTGATACATGTCTAATCCCCTCTCTAGGAAACAATGGCTGATTTATTAGTGATAGGCAGGATGTATTCAGCACTCGGTGAAGTGCGGAATATAAATAAGAGGAATGTGCTGTAATGAAGCAGGACTGCTTTTAAACACTGCACGGATGTGAGCTGATCTGAATAAAACAGGATCTTCTTTGTTCATGTGACGTTTACATAGTTAAATTGACAATCAAATGCTGGTATACGCCTCTGAGAAATACACAAGCACTTGATAGTATTTAGTGTATACACTGAGGCTGATTATGATCACTGGCCAATATTATAAGAAATTTCTGGCATTTTCTCCTGCTGCCACCCACACTCTTGTTATAGCTAATAATGAGCGTTTTCTTCTCAACTTCTTAATAGACTACCACATTTATAGACAGGGCAAAGCTAAATCAATTTAATAAGGTCAACAAAAAGATACTTTAAACAGTTATAGCTCTCAGTTAATTTGTGCAGTGAATCATAGCTGAGTAAAGAACTTGTGATAAATAACATTATTTACAGTCAGTTCAGCTTCTTAAATTGAACTGAACAAGTGGAGTTCAGAGAGCATGGATGTTTTTTATTACAGCCCAGAAAGCTTCACTGTTCAAATCTCTCCGCTTGTCTGTGTTCATGGCATTCCTGTCAGTGTGTTGCTTGTCAAAGCACAGCAGTTGATTGTGTTTTGACTGCTTTTGGAACGATTCTCAGAGCAAAAACACAAAACAACAGGCAGTCTTGTGTCTAAATTGTTAGTTAAGCAATATCATACTATCATCTTTTCGATGCAGGCCAAGCGTGCAGGTAGTCACACATGTGCTGATGTTTGGAAATATGCACCAGTTCAGTAAATGAAAATAATATTTTGCCAAATGAAAATATTGCCATTTACTTTGTCTGTTTTTGCTCAGCCAACAAAAAGAGTTTCAAGCAAAAGCAAAAGCATTAACCAATATTTTTGAATGAATCATTTGAATAAATGATTCAGTGACTCACTCATAAAGAAAGTCACTTGAATGAAACTGCATTTTTTTAACAATTCAGTTCACTGAATGATTATTTGACTCGTTTAGAAATGCACACACTTGATTCCATCCTAAATGAATCAGGGTTTTTGAGCAAACTCGATTGAATAAATGATTAAATAATTCACTGAATTGTTATAAATGCAATATTCCACTCACAACCATTTGATACTGCTTAAATATAGTAGCACTCATCTAACAAGTCATTGTACCATTATTTTCATATTTATAAAAAATCAGAAACGTGTAAATTGATCAGATTACATATCATTATTTGATAAATGAAACCAGATATTTATGTAATTAGAAGACAGTTCTCCTTTTCATAAATCAGTAAGTTCATTGTAAAAGATCAGACAAACAGCATTGTTCTGTTTTTTAGAGGTGGTTGACAGTTTTGTCCTCAACAACAACGAAACCTACTTGTGACTATTACATTTTCTCATAATGAAGCAAAACTTTAAAATTCAATGAAAAAGTCCTAGAGACATAAAGTGCCTTTGGCTGGTGTAGTACATACAGTACAGAGCTAAACATTTTCCTCAGGGTCACTTGAAGATATCACGGTAAATTCATAGTATTAAGAACCATCGTGAACCTCCAACAGTCAACCATGTGCTGTCTGGACCGGAATATGCTTCACCGTTTGTCATTTTCATAACGCACATGCCAAATATCTATGCAGATTAGGATTATTGTAGATATTTGTGGTGTGTTAGTGCTGTTAACTGATCTGCATAACTCCTTTAGTGATTCTAAAACAATGCAAACACACATGCACAATAAATCCATAAAAAGTTATCAGTATGCACAATAAATTCTCAGTGAATTCACCCCTGAGTGTTTTAGCATCTCTGAAAATAACTTTACACCCTTTCATTTTCCTCCTTCTAACTGCCTGCCTGTCACCCTTTGTCGGTCCTCCGACTCTGTCTTTGCCTCTTTATCTCTGTGGTTTTTGTTATTCTTCTGTTGCACTTTTTTTTTTACTGCTATCTCAAGTAGCGATGACCTGACCGGGGCTGTGTTATTTTTGAAAGAGCATTTACTGGTTCAATTATTTTGCACCGCATACACGCACACACTACAGTCACATAAAATCCAGCTCAAGTGCCTTTGATGCTGAAACGTGAAGAGTCATTCTGCAGTAGGATTTCGATTTTTACAACCCTCTCTTCTAAGTTCTCGCTGCATTGAGAGGTTTATTTTTCTTTTTGGCTTATGGTTTACACATTGCTATGCAACATATTTCCTTTACTGCCTGAAACGCAGCCAGCTGGGTGATTTTTTGTTGTTGTTTGTTTTGTTTTTTTGACAGAGATAAATGTAACTTAAGGTTAGACGGCAATTAGTACAATTATTCAAACTAAAACCGAAATAAATAACACATTAAAGCTAAACAGAATTAAATATCAAAATATTATTAAATAATATAATATAATAGTATATGAATAATAGTAAAATAAAAAATGATCTGAGACATATTTCTAGGTATTGTAAAAATATTTTTCTAAATAAATTAAAACAAAACAAAGATTATTGGTTTACATGTTACAAGAATATATTTTTCCCTCCTTCTTTAACAAAATTTCATGTTTAATTCAATGTGTTACTTGCTTTGTAATTAATTGTGAAATTTACTAGCAATTTCGGATTAAATATTGTTTCAAAGTAAATCATACATCAATACTGTAGCGAGCATTTTACCGAAGCTAAAAACGGTCAAATGTTTTCTTCGTGATTTCAGTTAGTATTCGTTTAGCAATCGACTGTAAAAGCTTAATACTAACTGTAAAATCATGTCCAGGACCCAAAAACACCTCAGACCCCAGACGGTTAAGAAAAGCTCTTTTGATAAGCTAGAACAAAATATCACAATAATGCTTCCTGTGATGAACAACTGCCATTGAGATGAATGAGAATGCTAATAGATAATTTACTCATGACTTTATGAATTTTACGAGATACTTCAAGCTACCTTAAAGTACACTAAACTTTTAAACTGTGCAATTTGTGTTAAGCAGAGTGAGTTGAGAAAGAAAGAAAGAAAGAAAGAAAGAAAGAAAGAAAGAAAGAAAGAAAGAAAGAAAGAAAGAAAGAATTTTGACTTGTGAGGTAAAAAAGAAGGTATTTCAAGATAGTGGAGGAACAAACGGTACAGGAAAGAAGAGATCCGAGTATGACTAAGGTGTTTTGGTTTGAGCAAGTGCTCACTGACTTTAAACCAGAAATCCTAAAACGGGTGCGAGATCATTATAGATTCCTGATACATATATTGAACTCAGTACTTCCTGAGGCAAGAAATACATCATGGACTGAGAAATCTGAGCACATGCAGTCTGTGATACCAACACACACACACACACACACACACACACACACACACACACACACACACACACACACACACACACACACACACACACACACACACACACACACACACACACACACACACACACACACACACTCACTCACTCACTCAAGCACATCAGACATTTCTATGGCTGTCTCACAATTGTTGAACATTTCAGGCTCAAGACAAGTACTTTAAATGTATCAGTTTGAGTTAATTTAACACAGACAATTAAGAAACAAAGCAAAAGAGAAAGTAAAGTACCAATGTCCTACATGGTAGAGTCTTCTATATTTTAACCCGGGCTTAAAAAAAGAAAAAAAGAAAACAAAGAGAGAAATCAATCAATTCACAGAAAAAAGAGCTTGAATAACTCCAGCAGATCCTCAAACTGTCGGCAAATCCTCATCCAGTAGCTTCACCCGCCTCAATCATGGATGAAGTGCTGCACACATTTTGGAGATGGAGAAGTACAGAATCTTTACTCAAAAAACACAATGTTTGTAAAGGCTAATGTTTTATGTATTTGAGGAGCAGAGAAGAGAGTCTGATATTCCTTCTAGTCATATCCAGTCATACATCTAGTCACGCATAGCCAAAGTGCATAGTACTTCATCTTTTATAACAAAAGATTTTAGCCAAATGTATAAAACAAACTATATATATATATAATTTCCTAAATAGTAGTGGTTTTACACTAACCTGCAATTTAGCTGGTTTAAAAAAACACACCATGCTGGATATTACCTGCCAGTCATTTTCACTTAAATCTAGTTCTTTAGCGGTTAGTTACATATGCCTGGAAAAACTCCTGCATGAGATCCAAAAGCTAATGCCAGCGCATTGCCATTGCAACTTATACTGTGTTCCAGAAAACCGGAAAATTCTGTCAATGGCATGGAAGCGGTGTCTCATAAATAAGAACGTTTTTGTTTTCGTTTCTTGAACTGGTTCAGAACCCTGATTTTAACTCTGTATTTCAGTAGCAGTTACAGTATGTGCATGCATGTGTCTGACATATATTGAATCATTAGCTTCAATATAAGATCAGGATTGTCCAGCACCCTTATTACAGAGATTTTTATGTGTTACTGTGATGCAACAGTAAAGCAACTTCTGCATAATAATTTTGCAAGAGATGAGTAATCACAGAAGAAACAAACCCTCTAGGCGGTTCAGTCCATCCCAGTTCCTGCTAATGCATAGCTGCCAATGCTAATGGCACTAGTTAAGCTTCACAAATCTCAGCTAGCCTATACTTATCTAACTTTACATAAAAAATAAAAACCTTTGGGGGTTCAAAACCTGTGGGATTACATTTCACAATTTAAGCTTGTTTATATTATTGTGCGTTATTCCATATACCATAGAACTGTGAAAACAAATGAGAAAGGTTTCCTTTTACAGATTTGACTTTTTTTTCTTTCATTTTTATACAAAGTGACTTATCACAGAGACTATCAGGGTTTAAAGTATCATATATACATGGAGTTATGGTTTGTACAACATCAGACTTGCATAGTCAGGACACAGAGAAAATTGCAATTAAACAGGTTGATTTACATAATAATGCCAAAATATCTGGTCTTTTTTCTTTTTTTACACTTTTACACTGCAGACTGTCCCATTCTATCAACCAGGAGCCTGGCAAAATGATGAGAGTTTATGGATCACTTTCTTGTTGTTTGTGAATCTGTAACAGCTTGGTTTTACTGGTTTTGTTTATTCTGATAACACTGATATTTCCAATCTCAAACAGCAGATTGTGTCACTAGCACAGCAATGATGATTTCCCAAGAAATGCAAGAATTTAAGAATGTGCTGTATACCTCCATGTTAGTTGCTCTGGATAAAAGCATCTGCCTAATGCATACATTTAAATGTAATGGATCTAAAACAATTCACCCAGCCAGGGTTGTTTTTGGCCTCTCCGGTTTTACCTTTGCATTCCCAAATAAACCAGTCTGAAACAGTTACGACTGCACAGAACTGGTTTAGCGGATACCCTGGAAACAGAGTGTGAACAAGGTAATCGAATGCAAACACTGGCAATTGAGTCAATATCTGCACACCATGCATTCTTCATGAGCACCAAGTTTCTTTCAAACAAAAACAAAAAGGTTATCTTTGGCTCAATATTAAATATGGATGTTTTCTGTCTGGGGAGTGCAAATTATGTAAAGAGTAATCACATTCTTCTGCATAATTAAAACTTAAGTTGGTTCTCCCAGTCTTGGAACCTTTGGTACATTTGAATGGTGCATGGCCTTATTTAGAGTGTGACACTGTATGCATGAGATATGGAAGATAAAGACAAACCAGCGTCCGTTCATATTATTATTATTATTATTCACATTTCAATCAATCCAGTGTTCCCGAAATAATATACATTTTTAAGCTGCCCTTTCTAAGATAAAAGGTGCTACCCTTGCCCTAACATTCTCTGCATGATGAACTTAAACTTGAATGAAAATTGAAAGATCGTGAATTGGGACCTTGAGCTTCAACTGCATCATAAATCACAAAATTAAACAACAGAACGGCCATAGCTTTACATTATACACTTCAACATCTGGACTGCAATGTAATTGTTCTTCCTGGATTATAGTTCTGCTTTCAATACCATCCGACCAGGAAAGCTAATTGAGAAGCTGACAGACCTCGGCGTCCCAACTCCCACCTGTAAATGGATTCTGGATTTCTCACTGATAGACCACATAAGGTGAGGATGGACAGCAGGGTCTCTCCTGAGCTCACAATTAGCACAGGAAGACCACAGGGCTGTTGTCTCAGCCCCAAACTCTACACCCTGTATACCTACTGTATGACTGTCTCCACCCAGGACAACACTGCCATCATTAAGTACGCAGACAATACAACTATTCTGGCCCTTATTAAAGGAGGGGACAAGTCAGGTTACAGGGAGCTGGTCACCAACATTCTTGACGATGGAGAGAACAATGACCTCATCCTTAACATAGACACACAACGTTGCAGGAAAAAGCACAGAGCATCCTCAAGGAAATACCATTCAGCTCACTCTCTGCTCAGGCATAAACACTCAACATAACCTAAAACATGGTAGACCAGACAGTATCATTGCTCAAAAATTCTTAAGCACTCGTACTGGTTGTGCGTGTACAAATGGCAAATAAACTTCAAACTCAAACTCAGAAAGACAGTCTCTTGGACTGCGAAGAGCCTCACTGTTGCAGTGGCTCATCCTTATTCAACAGTTGCCTAATAAAGCCAATTACCCTTTTGAATGAGATTTGGCTCGTTCAGCCTGAGAACCTTTGAAATGTTCTGGTTCTCAGCCTTTATGTCAAACTGTCCATTCTGCCCTCCTGTCTGGTCCACTAAGGGAGCAGTCACCTTTTCATTTCATTCCCATGAAGAACCATTAGAGTCATACTTGACTCACTGAAATCGTCTTTTCATTGAGCATTGCAGGTAGTTGCAGAGAATTCACCACATCCATCAGCGCTATGGTTGCATCACACAAGATAAATGTAGGTTGGCTATGACAGTCCATCGCCAAGGACAGAGGGAATCTAAACTTGATCGTTTGCAAAGCAAAATCACTTGAAAAGCAAACTGATCACAGTCAGCCATGGTTGCCATCTCAGAAGTAAACTGGCCTGTTTTGTTTTGGTCCTGGATCAAGCAAACAATTTGTGTAGGCGGAGTAAGAAACAGCTCAGCCGTTTTCCTCTTCACTCTTCATCTATCATCAATTCTGAGCTTGTTTTTTCTCTCTACCATGGACACATTTCACTGAAGCAGCATTTATAAAATTAGATGTTTTGTCTTCATTTAGACTCAGACATCCTTGATAGTGTTACTGCGTGTGGACACACAATACATCACCTTAAAGTCCATTTTCACCACACATAAATTTGGTCACAAACTTCAAAGCTATCATAGCCTGATGCCTTAGTAGTTGCAAATAATGAGCTCTGCTTCAAAATATTTTGCATTTGCTGAGATTTGTTAAGCAAAGTCGGCAACAAATGTTGCACTGTAGATCAATCATAATCTATATAGACCCCAAAAGTCTTTCTTATCTTTATCAACATTAGTGCTATTTGCTGTTCCGTTTTTGTGTATGTGTGTTGTGTGTATATGTATGTGGTTGTCTTTTTTTTGTTGCCGTTTCTTTGATTTAAAAAAAAATAAAAAATCAAGTTAATGAAGCATTGACCAGGTCGTGTTGAACTATTGATGGTTTATCGGAGGGTTAACTGTGGAAAAGGTTTATGAACTGAATAATTAAAATACAAAATGAAATCAATAAATCATATCATAATATGCACATTAACAACAGACTAAATATTATCATAAAACTGTCCTCTTTGTTTAAGTATTAATTTCTTTAACACAATCTTAATGACCCCAAACATAGTAACTGTAGTGTAAAATGTAATTAAAATTAGGGGGTGGTTGTTCCAATAAACAGCCTGCGTTGCTTTATAACGACAAAGGACCTTGACTGAAATGATCAGAAAGAGAGAGAGTGAGAGAGACAGTAAACAAATGAGGACAAGTAAGCAAGAGACAGACAGACAATCAGGGAGACCTGGTCTCTATGTTCAGACTGCAGGCAAATCAGATTTTTTTCTCAAATCAGATCTTTTCAGGCAGACTCTCTGTACTATCAATTGCAAGTGATCAAATAAGGCTTGTTTGCCCAGATAAAGGTTGCTTTGGTAATAACATAGGAGTATCCATGTATGTGACAGGGCTTCCAAAACGTATATGCGTATATGCCAAATAAGTGCCCTGTCAGGTAACAGTGCAGAACTCCTCCGTCGCACAGGAAAATGCCGAAATGAACACTGTATGAATACTCCCAGCATTTCCATTACCAGTTTTGACGTTATCGTTGTGTGTCGCATTAAGAATGATGCAAAAGACCGTTTGAAATCCTATTTGAGCAGTAAGAGTGTCCAAAATGAGACAAATCAGTAAAAATCTGATTGGAATCACATTTCGAACGACCTCCATACTGATTTGAAACAGATTTGAAAAAATCAGATTTTATGGTTTATGTCAATGATGCGATTTTATGCTGTCTCAAAACCCCATCTGGATGAAATCTGGATATGCAAAAAATCAGATTTTTTGCTGGCAATCTGAACATGGCCTAATTGCCTGAAGCATTTTGAAGCAGCTAATGCTCAGCAAGAAAAGAGGAAGTGATAAGCTCCCATGGGCCAGTGTTGCAGAGTGTCCCTCTCTAGCCTGAGGAGTACTGAGAGGTAAATTGGCTGTAGGTAATGAGCTCATGGTGCTCTGATTAAGCGGAATGAAGCGTTTGGAGCTGGGGAACTCCACTTTGTACTCAAAAGGAATGCTCTTGATAAGGATTTATGTGAAGGAAATGTGACGCTGGCAAGCTCTTGTCATTAACACCATTTGCAGTTTGGTCAATCACACAGCCATCAAGCTCACTCGCCACAGAGCGTGATTAATTACTGCTCCAGCATGCCTCTGGCCAAGACTGCTAACAAATATTGTAAAGGTATTATTGGAATGAGAGAGAGCCACAACCCAAACCACAACCAAAATTTATTTTTTGTAGTCTGAACAATAAAAACATTTGTAATCTAATGTATAAAACCACATATTTTTTTCAGACTACAAAAACACATGAAATCTTTGTAATATACAAACATACATACATATATATATATATATATATATATATATATCCCACTTAAACTCGCTCTTATATATGATTTAAAATTACATTGCAATCAGAATTGGGATGTCTGTCATTCTGAACAGAATAAAAAAATAAATAAAATCCTTCATTTGGTATATATATGTATGATCATACAAAGTGCACAATACTGTGATGAAATGTGTCTGCTCATGCTTTCCTTATACAGCAAATGTGACATTCTGTATGTGGCAAAGTATATTCATGAATGAATGAATGAGGCATTTACACTCACCTAAAGGATTATTAGGAACACCTGTTCAATTTCTCATTAATGCAATTATCTAATCAACCAATCACATGGCAGTTGCTTCAATGCATTTAGGGTTGTGGTCCTGGTCAAGACAATCTCCTGAACTCCAAACTGAATGTCAGAATGGGAAAGAAAGGTGATTTAAGCAATTTTGAGCGTGGCATGGTTGTTGGTGCCAGACGGGCTGGTCTGAGTATTTCACAATCTGCTCAGTTACTGGGATTTTCATGCACAACCATTTCTAGGGTTTACAAAGAATGGTGTGAAAAGGGAAAAACATCCAGTATGAGGCAGTCCTGTGGGCGAAAATGCCTTGTTGATGCTAGAGGTCAGAGGAGAATGGGCTGACTGATTCAAGCTGATAGAAGAGCAACTTTGACTGAAATAACCACTCGTTACAACCGAGGTATGCAGCAAAGCATTTGTGAAGCCACAACACGCACAACCTTGAGGCGGATGGGCTACAACAGCAGAAGACCCCACCGGGTACCACTCATCTCCACTACAAATAGGAAAAAGAGGCTACAATTTGCACAAGCTCACCAAAATTGGACAGTTGAAGACTGGAAAAATGTTGCCTGGTCTGATGAGTCTCGATTTCTGTTGAGACATTCAGATGGTAGAGTCAGAATTTGGCGTAAACAGAATGAGAACATGGATCCATCATGCCTTGTTACCACTGTGCAGGCTGCTGGTGGTGGTGTAATGGTGTGGGGGATGTTTTCTTGGCACACTTTAGGCCCCTTAGTTTCAGTTGGGCATCGTTTAAATGCCACGGCCTACCTGAGCATTGTTTCTGACCATGTCCATCCCTTTATGACCACCATGTACCCATCCTCTGATGGCTACTTCCAGCAGGATAATGCACCATGTCACAAAGCTCGAATTGGTTTCTTGAACATGACAATGAGTTCACTGTACTAAAATGGCCCCCACAGTCACCAGATCTCAACCCAATAGAGCATCTTTGGGATGTGGTGGAATGGGAGCTTCGTGCCCTGGATGTGCATCCCACAAATCTTCATCAACTGCAAGATGCTATCCTATCAATATGGGCCAACATTTCTAAAGAATGCTTTCAGCACCTTGTTGAATCAATGCCACATAGAATTAAGGCAGTTCTGAAGTGAGTGTATATAGTGCTTTTCTATGTACTATTTATACCCAAAACGCTTTACAGTCATATGCAGGGTTCTCTCCTCCACCACCAGTGTGCAGCATCTATCTGGACGATGCGACGGCGGTCGCTTTACATGAATGTGTAAAATCACTGATGTTCTCAGATGAGCACTGTGACAAGATGTCATGATACATTTAAGCAGACGCAAAAGAGTAACTTTTTTAAACAATAGCGCTAAGCACAAAGGTGCTACAGATGACACTTTCTACATCTTTGCACTGTTTTTGCTGGCTTTGATTCTGTAAGGTGAGTTGTGACAATTGTTAAGCTCACTCTTAGAGCACTGCAGATATCAGCTGTCAAAAACACAGCTGAATCTCACTGCAGAGATTCTTAGCGGAAGGATTTGTTTGTTAAATACGCCTGATTTATAAGCCTCCACGATGGCAAATCCAGAGCAATTTGACAGATAAATGTAATTCTATTTCATATTAAAGGAGTCACTTCACAAACATAACACAAATCAGACTTTAAAATGCATCAGAAATACAAATCATCAGTTGATAGAAATATTGCTTGGGACCCAGCTTTTAAAACTGTTTATGAATCTTCAAAACAGTGTTAATGTGCTGTCTTGAAACCGACAAAGACTTTCTGTACACCTCCTTCCTCCTTTTTTCACTCAGATCTAAGTCTTTCAGTGTGTCCTAGCTATTATTAAACACATCTTGAAAGGCAGTGATCTGATTCAAAATGTAGAACCCCTCTTGCTTTCTCTGCCTCTCCTCTTCTGTCTCTCTTCCACTAATCTGTATCAGACTGCATGGCCTTAGAACGTTCAAACTTAAAGCTTTTAAATCTACTTCAAATTTAAAACCTTCAAACGTATAGTAATTTAAAGGCGCACTATGCAAGATTTGTACAGTAATATAACAGCTTCGAAATCATTTCGATGGTAAACGATCTCATAGTAGGGCGAGGGGCGAGGGGCGAGGGGCGAGGGGCGGGGGTGGGGGTGGGTTGGGGGATCAGCTATTAACATAGCTGCCTAGTTAATTTTAGTAACAACCTGAGTACTAACTGAATGGTAAACACCTAATTAGATCCAGGTGCGTGAGTGTGTATAAGGAAGGTTTCTGCGTGGTTGGGAATTGTGTAGACTGCTGCAAACTTTGACACCGTCTTTCTGAGCTGTTCCCGTATGGGGATCCTTGAGCTGAGCCGCATATCATTTGGTATTCATCCCGGGCTGTGTTTATCCATCGTGGTTTGACGTTGGGAGGGCTGATTTGCTAATGATCAGTTGAAGAGGCCAAGAGCTGGTAATGTCGGCATGATTACAGCGAGCTGATTGGGACCGTGACCTGGCTTCCCCTTCCATTTTTTTTGGTCTTTATCTTCGTTGTCTTGAGTAACCTACTTTTGTTGCGCGTTGTCGCGACGTTCCGTCTTGCCTTGCCTCATTTGCGCCTGCTTGACCAGCCCACATCAAGTGAACTTGATGCCGGGAGATTGTGAGACCCGAGTATTAATCCGAGTGGCCGTTTGGCCACCTCCGCACTGTTTCAACTGGAAGACTGTGTTTGTGTGTTTGTGGGGTTTGTATGGTACAATTAGGTTGTTGTGTGAATGAATTCATAAGTTGATGTGAGTTGGTTGAGTGCGTTCGGTTATTGTTGGAAGTGTGTGCGAGCGTGTGTGTGTGTGTGTATGTGCGAGTGTGTTCACGTGAGAAGTATTAATGGCTGTGAGTTTGCGTGATCTTATGGAGTGAATCTTTTGTGTGTGTATATTGTTAATGGACCAGGTGTAATGTGATTTGCATCTGTCATTTGTTGCTTTTGTATTTTGTTGATCAACTTTGTATTTGTCTTTTTTTTCTTTTTTTTTTTCTTGTTTATTGATTTGATTTTCTGTTATTTTGTTGCTTTTGTATTTAGTTGAACAACTTTGTATTTTTCTTTTTCCCTTGTTTATTGATTTGATTTATGATAATTTGATTATTTTTCTTTTTCTCT
The DNA here is from genome assembly GCF_963993115.1 of Abramis brama. Classification (NCBI taxonomy): domain Eukaryota; kingdom Metazoa; phylum Chordata; class Actinopteri; order Cypriniformes; family Leuciscidae; genus Abramis; species Abramis brama. The sequence goes on from NC_139975.1 coordinate 12,066,869, forward strand.
TGTTTATTGACTTGTGACAATTTGACGTTGATTTTGTTAACTTTGTCGGACTGGCTAAGAAGGAGTGCTGACCAATCTAGGTCCAAGTTAATGGGTACCCTTGTTCACTGAGTGATTTGATTCTTCTGAATTTCCTGTCACTTGAATGCACGTGTGCTTGTGGTGAAATGAGTACATTAGTGTACGTTTGAAGTGCTTGTAGTGAAGTGGAATTGGGTAGGTTTGTTATTTCTCCTTGCCATCTGAAATGTTATCTTTGATTTTGTTATTTTCCTTTAGTTTTGATTTTGAACCCATATTAACCCCTTGTGTACTGAATTGTGTGTTTAGATTTTATTCTAGTTATAATAAAGTATTGTTATTTTTCTATATTCACGTCTCTGCTCTATCCTTGTGGGAACGAACCTGTGTGTCCTTATTAGACCATTATTTCCCTGGGTGAAGTTCCCAAGGTGGCGTAGTCGGTGTTGTAATTATAATTGAGTCCAGAATCACGAAATCCACCCCTTCGGTGGCTACATACTCATCATAGAAAACTTTCTGTATTTTACATTAAAAAAAAAAAACACACAAAAAAACCAACAAAATTTAGGATAAATTCTAAAATGGTTTCCTCATGGGGACCATAAAATGTCCACACAAGAACAAGGATATTGGCACTTTGTGGGGACATTTACGAACGCACGCACGCACACAGATTCCTTTAGAGAAGAAACATTTCTTTCCAACTGCAAATAGAAACCTGATTCCTTTTTAATTTTATCTATTGAGTATCTTCCGGGCACATTCAACCAGACGTGGGTCACTTAACCTCTCAGGCTATGGATTCAAATGGCCTAATCGATAGCAATCTTAAAGACAACAGAGCTGTCCCCTTCCACTTCATCTAGCTCCAGCGTGAAGGGATGGCAGCAGACAATTTACTGAGTCTTTCACCTGAGCAGGACAATGGGAAGAGGAAAGCCAGGACTAATGGGGTATTCCATAAACTGATGGAACCTAGAGGGACAGCACTGTTGATAAATGAGTCCGTTTGATTCAGCTTTCTTAAAGGAAAAGAGAGCCATGGCATCTCACTACACTAAATCACCTTGATGTTTCAACTTTCAAGATGTTTATTGCCTGTTGATAATGAGTCCATGGGGAAGCATGCATGCTCAAAACTCCTAGTGCTAAGAAAAAGATGGGCGGTTTGGAACCTTGCTGAGCTGAATCAAAATGTTGTGTTTTAACAAGTGGACATAATTTACCCACAGGTTCTGCTGAGACTGACTTCATGTTTTCTTTATGATCAGCTAATCTATAAGAGATCTATAAGAGAGAGACAGACAAGTAGTCTATATGTTTGAGTCAAACTTTATTTCTGCAACAATAATATACACTATTGTTTAATGGGTTTTATTTATTCATTTAAAAAAATAATAATAATTATATATATATATATATTGATTCAGCAGGGATGCTGATCACAAGTGACAGTAAAAACATTGTTACAAAAAAAATCTATTTCAAGTAAATGCTCTTCTTTTGAACTTTCATGGACTATTTTTTGAACTATCATGGTTTTCATGTTAGCATATTTTATGATGGATATATTATCAGGGACCCCCAAGCTCCCAAAAAATGGGGTGAAAGATTTTTTTCCCCCAAAAACAAAAAGTCATGCCATAGAGGGTTAAAAGACTTCTTTTAAAAACAATATGTTACCGACCACAAACTTTTGAACATGTGTATTTATTTATTTTTGCACACTTGAGCAACAATTAAAAATGTATATATCTTTGCATTATATATATGACTTAAATCTTCAAAAATATTCAAATACTTTGATGGCACTGCATATAGTACAGTATATGTGCATACATATATACACCCATGTAATGTAAGTCCTGTTCACTCTCAGAGGCCGGACTGAAATTACAGTAATTTGAGGCAAAGCAGAACAGATATTATCTTCTTAGAATCACGGTATACGCTGAATCCTTTTATTTTAGCATGAGCGTGTCATTTGCAGATGTCTATAATGAGGCGACAGATAACAATACCGTTTTACTTTTCTTTTAAATCAAAAGAGAGAACAGCAGATGAAATTACAGATTTGTGTGCTTTGATTTCATAACACAAAGAGACAAAGTCATATAAAAGGCCCGGCCGGATGGGCAAGCTTGAGTAGCCTAGTTTAAACCACAAAACACTTTAACCTCTAAGAGAAACATGAATTATGAAGATTTGTCTTTCCTGGCTATTATTGATTTTGCTCAAAAGCATACATGCCACTAAAGGGTTGTGGTTTGTTGTCTTAGTGGCTCTCAGCAGTGCCGTACAGTGCGGTGGAGGAGGGGGACCTAACCTTCCGGAACCTCACGGCATTATGGGCCAGTAACATTCTGGTTAGATCTGTCTGCAGTTGTTGTTACAAAGCAAAGGATGAGACGGAAGCAGCATCCAAATGGCATATGTGTGTTGGCGACGTAAATGTTTTTACACAGGAATCATAATGTGTACTGACTGCCATGACAGGCCTTGTAATGATACTTTAGGAATAGACTTTACCAGCTAAAAAATTGTAGACTAGTATCCCATTATATTTACTCAAAGGAATCGTTAAACCAAAACCAAGTCAAAATTCAAAATTGTTTCGATATAAATGACACTGGACCCCATAAACGTTCATTGTACAGACATAAACATATTGAGACATATTTCAAAATATGATGTTTCACAGAAACCAGTTTTGGAACAACATGAAGCTGAGTAAATTATGACAAAATTTTCTTTTTTGGGCGAACTATTCCTTTAATAAATTACAGAAATATAGAAAAAGGAGCAGAAAATATTTTAAGGAAAAAACAAAGAGAAAAGTATGGCTTAAAATGCCTAAATAACAATGGTCTTTATTAGTAATACTATTTAATCTCCAATACATCAATACTAAAGCTCACATGGGCGGCCCAGTGTCATCACTGGCTCTCATAACTAAGTTGAACAGCTAACACAATGGCTTCTAGCAGAATTATTCACTGACAACCAAATAAAGCAAGTAATTAATCTAACTTTCAAGAGAAAGGCCATTATATTGAACAACCTGTCATTTCTAAAATATGCTGGCTTATTTGCACAACATACAAATATAATTAAGTAACTACACAACATCTTTGATGACTGTTTGTACACAGAACTGTCCATACATGGTGATTTATGCCATGTTAGCTCTACGGGATGCTAAAAAGCTTGTGTAAAAGAGCTTATTGCTATTGTTTGCTTTTCTTTATTAACTCTGAGCCTCAATAGACTGTATTTTGATATAAACTCTCTGTGTAGAGAATAAATATCACCAGCTGAGAAAGGATCGGTGCGCCTAATGTATTAGTGCTGATATTTAATGGTGGTCTGTGGGTGGGGTTTCCGCTATAAGATACTGTATGTGCAGATGGGCTCAATGGGAAATTATGATAGCACTAACTGGACCAATTGAAAGACTTTTTGCTTTTAATTAGCTCACAGCAGGCATGTGGCGTCTGGATGCAGTTGGCTGGCAGAATGTTATGATATGGTCAACATGTATATGCATGAAAAGTACCGCAACGAGACACCCTACCTTCATCTGTTTAGCCTTAATCCTGGAGCTCTTCTGGTGTACATAAAACTTCCCACAATCCAGTGCATTAAGATTACATAAAACAAGGGCATCATAAAGAAGTATAGACCACAGACCCCGAGGACATCCTCCTTTAAAAATAGCCATGTGACTCCCTGTGATGTTCATTATTCAGCTAGAGGCTGTTTGCATCCCACATCATGCATTTGCATATAAACAAACGGGAATGATTACCGCACGCAAGCTTGTGGTAAGAAGGTACAGCAGTTGGAAATGTTCCCTATAGAAATGTTTAACTCTGAAGCTCGATACCACAAAGTAACTTATACTCTAATCATACTTCATTTCAGCAGACCTTGAATGAGGAAAAAAATAGAAAAACAAGTATGCTTGTGCTCAGGTTAGTTTGTTGTTCTCAATTTTGCAGATTTTTATTAGCTTTTTACATTTTTTTTTTTTTTTTTTACTGTAGGAACAATCTCTATGGAGCAGCCTGGAGTTAAGTAGCTTGATCAATTCTGCAATGGTTGTAGCAGATATACTGTAGGCTTTCAGCTTTAAGGAGGCTGATGCAGCTGATATATGGAGAGTTGAGTGCAAAAGGGCAACAGTTACAGCAGGTACTTGCTTTAAGGGATAGTTCACCCAAAAATGAAAATTCTGTCATCATGTCATCATCCCATTCTATGTCGCTTATTATAAATATTATTATTAAAAATAATATTTGTTTAAAAAATCAGTAAGAGACTGTATGTATGTAAATAGAACCAAGTGAGATAAATAAGTAAATAAATAAATAGTAAATTTTCTGTAGTAGTATGGACATATTGAATTTCTTTCTTTTGTTTAAGCTCAATCAACTGGATTGATCCACATTGTGCCCCTAAAGCTATTTTTTTTTTTTTTTACCTCTAGCTCAAGCATCATCCTGCGTGCAAGCACCAGTATTTTGTACTGGTATGGTAAGTGACAGTTCAGAGCATCATTTTAAGAGCATACAAGCGCTTTCATTTGAATTTCAAAAGGTGAGAGGAACTGCATATTTGAAACTAGGCTGCTCGTTTCATTATCACAGGGTGGGCAATATTTCATGGAACAGACATTAAAAAGAAACAGGTCTGAAGCAAAATGGTATTGAGTTCTCTGGCTGCACAATGTTCTCTCACTTGTAAGTCTATAATGCCATCTGCACATTAACTCTAACATCTCTTCCTGGAGCAAAGGGTAGACAAACCAAAAAAAAAAAACCTTAAGTAACAAAGGGCGAGAAACCGAGAAAGGGAGAAAAGGTTGAAAAAAGAGGGACTGTTGAAATATTGAAGGCGCTCCAAGGTGTTAACACACAATGACCTGCCGTAATCTCTGGAGCTCAAGCTGTGACACCAAGTAAAAACCTTTGCCACGTCAAACATTAACCACGTCAAACGCGCAGTAAAGGGTGTCTCTAATGGCACTCCAAGACACTAAGATATTCCAAAGACCACCTAAACGCACAGTGGATACAGTAGCCTCACTTGCCCTGTGACAAAAAGAGCCATTTCAAAGTGCTTGTTAATTAATCTCACAGAAATGGTGGAAGAAATGGCCCAACGTCTTGCTTGTTTCTATTGATCATGGTAGCAGTACTTAATCGTATCATGTAAAATGATGGAGAAGAGCATAATTATCAGCCACATATTGTATATTGAGTGCATTTTCTGCATTTTGAAAAGTTGAATCTGGCAAAATAGATGCCACTATTAGCTGCTGTAACTAATTTTGAGTGAATATCTGCCGTGCAAGTCTTAAAGGGATGGTTCACAAATGTTCCTAAATTGAACATTCTGTCATCATTTACTTGACGACTCATGTCGTTTCTGACTTTCTTTCTTCTGTAGAACACAAAGGAAGATACTTTGAAAAGCAAAACATCAATGGAACCAAATTATTTTCAATGGACATTTTTCAAAACATCTCTTTCATGTTTCGCAATGTTAACGAATGACATGAGTGTGCATAAAAGATGATAGAATTTTTATTTTTGTGTGGATATTGCTTTAATGCTTAAACATTTCATAACATTTTGAAAACTCTTTTATATATATTTTTTCCTCTTTAAACTAAATCATGTAAGGTTGGCCTGTGAAACAATGCACCCAGCACGCAATACATGCCGCATTGAGTTTTTAATTTAACTAAGCCAAAAATGTGGCAATACAACTAATATGACTTCATCCATCTTTATCACACAACACTGCGGCCTCGGACTTAACAGCTGCGAATGTAATGACTCTGATAATATTGCTGTTCTCCGTGATTGTGAAATTCACAAAAAGCTCTTCAGAAAATTAATTGCTTCAACAGAAACACCTCCCATCTAGTATAATAATGGTGTTAAAGATTTATCCTGAATGTTGAATAATAAAAGCTTTACGTTGAGTGAATAAAACACACACATATTCACAGTCACACACACAGACAGAAAGACCCACTCACACTACAGGCCCTTTCATCAGACTGCCATTGCTCTATCATCTGTCTTTCTCTCCATGTAATAATTGTCTCTCACTTTCTCCCTCTGGCCAGAACACCGTGTATGTCTGGCAGTAGAGAAATATGAGCTATGACAGTCTGAAATTATGTCCTTTTGCCTTTGACCTATAAGACTGAAGCCACTTTTGCTCTGCAGTCATTGCTGGTTCTAATTCAGTCCTTTCCTAATCACATGTTGTTGTTTTTGTCATGTATAAAAGTTAGAACCACAAATCAGCCGTTATCATTTTTAGAAATGTTTTATTCTAGAACAGGGTTTTTCCACACTGTGTTTTATCACTTTCGACCAATAGGTAGCACTGTGATCAAATTGATGTGGTGTGGTCAGAGTGAGGTGACAATGACACATACAAAGTTTGGTGTCAATATGCCAAAGTATTGCAGAGATACAGCCTCAGAGACATTTTGGCACAATTTTGTCAAATTTGTTGCTCAGGTATACGAAAAAGGGGTGGGGGTGGGGGTGCATTGTCCCCCAGTAGAATTTTTTGGTGATTTTAAATAAGAAAAAATGCAATACTTAAACATGAAACTAAACCGCCAATAGGTGGCGGCAAGTGGCCGTCTTAATTAGTGAGTCATTGAGACATTCATACAAAAGATTCGTTCAAAATGCTGAATCATTCAGTAATAAAACACCGTGCTGCTGTTGCTTTCCTTTGGAACTATTTTCGTTGGTGAAATAGAACAAAAACAGTTAATATTGTTTGTGTCTAAAATGTAAGTAACTTTGTAGGGATAATGTAAGTAGGGATAATCATATCAGGGGGTCTATGACATCAAAACTTTCACAAACTCCTGCTTTAGAAAACCGCTAATCTGAAGAAGCTATAATGAAACACGAAACTCCAAAGAACCATTTACCAACCAAAGAACCGCATACAGTGAAAAATGGTTATTGATAAGAAGAGGGTTCTTTACTTAAAGTTCTTTACTTTTTTTATTTATTATTATATTCACTGAAACCGACACTATGCTCCGACAGAACAACATAATCAGCCGGTTTTAGAAAAAAACCTGCGCTTCTACCTCCATCTTGGAGCCTGTTATTTGTTTTGCAAAAATCCACCAATCCCGGTTCTTCTGGTCCAATCAGCGCAGGGCTGTGTGAGATCTGTCAATCACAGTTTGTGCACGACACAGATCCCCCACAGATTTTGCACGTTACAAAATCACATGCACATGCCTGAAGTTCGCAGGTGTGTTGGATTGTACGAAGCGTGATGTCAGAGAGAAAGCTTCCAATTCCTCGGTTAACAACCAGAGCTAGGAGGTCCAAAACAACCAAAGAATATAAAATGATGCTTTGATGCTGAAGAGACGGGCGCGTTCACAGAAAATCTGGTGCACACACACTGACGAGCACAAACTCGATGGGAGGGTGCTCGGTGGTAGTGGGGGAGGGGCATGAGAGTTGTAAACATTCAAAATGTTGGCTAAGTCCCCTCAATCTGCCAGACTTAACCGACTGCAGCTTTAATGCGCTGCTAAGAAATAGATAGCTTTGACAAATGTATCTCATGAAGCCATGGGCAAAGTGATTCTGCTTTAATTTAAATAAAAATACAGAGAGATACATGGATTGTTGAATGTGTGATATAATTTTCCCTCTTTCTTCTGTCATTTCCTGAAATTGTGATTAGACCAAAAGACAGAAATACATGGTAAAGCAGAAAGAGCTGTAGAGAGTTCAGATGAGTCAGGGAGGGAAATGTCAAGATAAAAAATGAAATATCCTGAGGTGCAATGGTCTCTCTCTCTCCGTCTTTTACACACTCGTTCTCTTTCTTTTCTCTGCCACTTTCCCAATCACACACACACACAAAAAGCCATGGTTGAAATAATCTACGATATAGGCACACAAACTCAGTACACCCCTGAGTAAAGCTGACGAGATCAAACTGGACTTCAGTGAGTTTCATTTCTCTTGTACTCGCTATATCCACTCGTTTCTCCACTCTCTGTGTCTGACTCATCCAACCCTGCCCCCATAACAAGTCTCTGCAGCACTGCTTTTAGAAGAAAGCAAAGCAATTGCACCTTGACAAACACTCCGCCATCTTGTCTACACCACAACAGGAAGAGAGAGAGAGATTATGGTGAAATACGTCAGTCACAGACTGACCCAACCATGAGAGATACTTACAAAAGGGAACAAACACCCTGCTTCGTCATGCTAAGGGTAATAGAGGTTAAGTGGGGTAAATCACATCACAGAGGATGTTCCCTGAATCTTAATGCCGATATGTCATGCCGCTTTGAAGAGACACTTACACCAATAGGCCTTAACACTCTTACTGTATGTTGTTCTGAAATAAAGCCAGACATCTTCTAGTCTCGTGTAGCTATACCTTTGACTAACCAGCATAAGGTCTGGTCCACAATACAGCTTATTCTGGGCAAGAACCGCCCACTTAGGAAGAGTGAATGAATTTAGACTTAAATAATGGACGGTAGTCTGTGTGAACAATTAAAATGTGAAAATGTGCATAGACTATTAAATCTAAAATCTTAAAGTAATAAATGCTTATTATTTCTTAGACATCATTTAAAATACAAAACAAATATATAGTTCTGATTGTCAAGTTTACTTTCTACTTAATGCCTCAAGTGAAACACTTTGTTCATTAAAAAAAGCATGGATTTTTTGAAAGAAGTCTCTATGCTCAACAAGGCTGCATTTATTTGATTAAAAACAGTAATAATGTGGAAATAATATTACAATTTAAAATAGCCAATTTCTACTTTAAAATATTTTAAAATGTAATTTATTCCTGTAATGGCAAAGTTGAATTTTTGAAATGTACATCTTTTGTAACATTAAAAATATTACTGTCAATGACCCAATTTAATGTTTCCCTGCAGAAAGAGTATTACAATTATTGAATGTTAGTATTTAAAAATGAATACAAAAATATCTTACTGACCCCAGTCTTTTGACCAGTAGTGTATGTTTTAAAGGGGACACTAACCTGACAAACTCCAGTCTAATGAGATGTAAACATAATTGTAAAGCCCAACCCTTAAACTCAAGCATAAAGCGTCACTTTTTCGTCACTTTCTGACATTCGTCAATATCCGACGCACAAAGCACCCTTTAGCGTCCATATGAGACGCATAACCCTACCACATACCTAAACCTACCCATAACCGAAGCGTCTCATATTGACGCTAAGGGTGCTTTGTGCGTCGGATATTGACGAACTTTCGAAAGCGTCAGTTACATGACGCCTAAACCTACCCATAACCGAAGCGTCACATATGGACGCTAAAGGGTGCTTTGTGCGTCGGATATTGAAGCATGGTTGAAAGTGACGCTTTGGGGTGAGAATGTGTTGGATTACATCATCTCTTACAAATAATTACAAATAGAGTATGTTGGACAAACTGGCAAATAAAAACTAACCCATAATCAACTAACCCTCAACCAAATCCTAATCCTACCCTAACCCTATAGTAACATGTAGTTGCTTAATATTACTCAGTACTTAAATGTATAATTACACTGTAGCAATGACACCTTAAAATAAAGTGTAACCAAAAGTTTTTTTTTTCTTACACCTGAAGTCTGTGTATGATGCTGTTTCCCTTCATCTACAGTATACATTCACATAATCATGAATGTTCTCTGAGGCTTCATTGCTTGAATCCACTCATAAAAGGATACACGCAGCTGACAATCCAATAAAAGGATTTTTCAAGCACTGCTGTTCATTGACCATGTTGCTCGCAGAGCCCACAGATGGCCTGTCATTTTAAATGCGTCAATTATGACGTGATTTCCCATAACATTGGCTAATCCAGTTCCAAAAGTACCTTTAAATAAGTCACGCAGATGTTGAAAATCCAAATGGAAGCAGGTGTTCGCTAGCCTTTCATTCTGTATCTCTGCTGTTGAAAAGCAGACATTTACTTTTAGAAAAGCACAATATGGACAAAGACGTTTTAGGTTCACCAAACGTTTCTCCTCTACCCAATCTCTCCATTCAAACGGCACAACTTTGTCCCTAAGAGTGTAACAAATAACCACGTGGGGCAGCATGAGAGGTAAGATAAATAAATTTCAAAATTGCTTTGGCACTGCTTTCTATCACTCCGCACTGTCTGCTGCTTCCATCTCTGCGATCCGCCGGTTCCTCAGGGGAGAAACTTCAGGTAGGTTATCCAGGCATGAATCATAAACTTCCACATTAATATACTTTTAGATTCCATTCAGAGCCCGTAAGGACTCTTCCCTTTGGTTTATTTCTATATCTTCTGAATGATAGTGAAGGCTTTTAATGATGCCATTCACATTGCAGGAAGAATGGTGTGATTTAGGCCCCATGTTAAAAAAAAATCCTGGCCTCTTTACTGCTTATTTAAGCTTCCTACAGCCTTAGCAGCTTTAGAACGAATGAGAAAGAACAGATTGAATTAAAGAACTGGATACAGAGAAAGACTATACACAAAGGGTTCATGCTGAAGGTTAAAAAGCATTTAAGCATAAAAAAACATTCTGGAAAAATACAGCATAATTTTTCATTCTTTAAATGATTTTCTAAATGCTTAACAACAGCAAATGTTTGTTTATGAGACCATTTAGTCAGGTCATTACTTGATCATTGCCTAAGGTCCAATGGCAAAACCCAGGGAAGCATGAAATGTGAAACTTTTTTCTTAGTATTATCTTATTGAAGCGTACAATGCAAGTGCCTCAGGTTTAACGAATCACAAGCGCTATTATAGGACCTACATTTGACTCCTGAGGTGATGACTTGATGCATAATAGAATTCTAAATCATTAATACAATTATTATTAGAGATTAGTAGAAGTTTACTGTGGTTCAGCATGACTTTCGAAACAGTTTTCAAAAAAAGGATCATTCCTGGACTCTGCAACTGTGTCAGAGAGTCTTTGCACTGCGAAAAACCAAGTATTAGTATAACACTGGAGATGAAAAGCTAAGCTTTAAATTTTCTATCTATTCAGGCAAAGTCATAGTTGCAGCGAAAGGCTGTGAATTATTATAATTTTAAATTATAAACTGAGCCGTGCATTGAAAATCAATGAACATGTTAAATTGTCACATTCACAGAGAGATGCATGGGTGCATTTCAACAAGAGATCTGGCCTTGAATATTTTCTCTTAAAGAGCAGAGAGAGGAATAACAGGAAATTGTGCTTGTGCTTTTCCGGGAATTAGACAGAAAATTGAATGTAATGTAATCACTGTTCATCTATGTACTGCACGCGCTTTTACTGTACACTGAAATTTATATATTTATTTCTTCTTGAATTACTTGGATAAAACTAATTTCTTTAAGGTCAGTCTCTGCACACCTCTTAATACTTACAAACCGCCTTTGACACATGAAAAAAAATTCCTTCAGATAAAATGAGAACGGGTTTTATAAATATCAATCATATGAATTTAAAATGTATAAATACCAGTAGTTTAGCTTCTTCCTGTTTTCTCCCCTTAATTTCATTAGATAGATTTTTATAGATGTATACAAAATGTCTCAATCATAAGTAACATTTCTTTGCTATATCCTTATTTTTTCAGGTGAGGGATTTATTTTCGGTTTTGGTATTATATGTCTCACCGGATGGCTGTAGTGTTATTAACACACACTGGGCAGATACTCAAAAACAAAAAACAAAAACAGAATTCACAGAGTGCTAAAATTCGGTCCACTCTGCATTTATATGGTGCTGTTATATATTTCCCCACTCATTATGTTCCTCAGACATTTCTGACTGTAGAGGGCGGTCTGTTTGTTGATGATGTCCCACACACACACACACACACACGCACGCACGCACGCACGCACACACACACACACACCCTTAAGGTATCAGAAGTGGCGGCATCTTCATCTTTCCATCTGGTTGAGTTCCAAGTAAAGACTCGGTGATCTGTGGTCGATCTGTAGTGACAGATGCTTCTCACTGCGCTCACACATATGCAAACAGACATTTTTTTTTATTTTTTTTTTAAAACGTACACATACAGAAAGAAACAGACATAAGTGAGCAGTATCCACATCGCTTTCCTCAAGGGTACACGCTGCAGTGCTTTAATTAGAAAAATAGACGCCACTGAAAGCAAGTGTTTACACAACTGATAGAGCAATGCTAGCGCTGCAGGCATCACCCTGACTGCCATTTGAGAGAGCGCCAAGTCACACAAAATACCATTTGAGCACTTTAATGTGGGGAGACTTTGATTACATGCTTTTACAATACATCATTTCAATAAAAATTAGCTATATAAGCTGAGCAATTTTTCTTGAATGTAGTATCAAAGTCTTTATAAATTCAGGCTTACCTTCTCTATGGTATAGTTCACCCAAAAATGAAAATTCTGTCATCAATTACTCATCCTCAAGTTGTTACAAACCCTTAAAATGTCTTTTTTATTTTGCAGAATTAAAAAGATTATATTATGAACAAGTGCCGCTATTATGTTTTCTTAGATCTTTAGATCTTTATCTTTCATGGAGTGTTATACTACATCTGTTTGTAAATGTAAAAGGTCTGCAAAGTTTCAAAGATCAAAGTGCATGATAAATGAGTTATTGTCTCCCAAAAGAAATAACTGAATCAGAACTGCCTGAAACGAGTCACCAGTAATTTCAGTCTTACTTCCTGCACAAACCTATGAATTTTCATAATGCCAACCTATGGTCTTCACTGGCTGCCTGTCAACATCATCTAGTTTAACCTGCCCCCAAAACACCAGCTGTATTTGAGGCCTGGAAGAGTCTGGATCATGTTGTCGACTTGTTGTCGTTTTATTTCTGACACCTGCTGTAAGTGGTAGACCAATCACAACGGACAAGGTTATCTGACCAATTAGGGCAGAGTAGGCTCTCGGAAAGGAGGGGTTTAGAGAGACTGAATCCTTTATCAAACCATTTCAGGCACTGTGAGAAAAGAGGTTATGGCTGCAATGTATATTATTTAACTCTTTCCCCGCCATTGACAGAAATTACCAGCTTTCCCTGTTTTCACTGTTATAAGGTAGGGGGTGCTATGACACATCTCCTGAAAGAGTACTGAATCTCCTGAGTCCTTATCAGAAGACATGTGAAGAAGAAGCAGAAAAAAGCGATAGCATATGTCAGAATATGCATATGTAAAATTAAGTGATCATCCACATTAAACAGCATATAAAACAAAACTGCCTAATGTTACTGAATGAAATGTCGACCAAGGAAGAGCTCTAGGACTGTGCAAGATTTAGGGGTGGTAATGGACTCGATCGACTCCATCTATGTTTTGATCAAGTGTTGATAAAAAAAAGAACGCATTAAGCTAGAATAAAACTTGTTTTTGTTTAAAAGCAGAGGCTCTGTTCTTTGGATGCATGTAAACCTATTGTAGGAGACCTCCAAAACAAAATTAGGAACCTTTAAAATACCATAATTGGGGCACTTTAACTTATTTTCACTCTTTTGAGTGAACTATCTCTAAGCAGTTGTACTGTATTACAGACCTGCAGTTGACCATCAGGGGAAGTTTTCCTCTCGCTCTGCCTCTATGGACAAGAGAAGCATTGGCAGGCTTTTGAACATCACAATGCTATTGCAGTTCTGGAGCACGTAGCTACCGCCAACTCTACTGCAGCCCCCCAGGGCCCAGGAACTTTTTAATCTAATTAAAACAAGCTGAGAAACGAGTTGAAAGATAAGGTCTCCACAGGGACATGGAGGAAGCATTTTGCCAATGTGGGGCTTTTCCTCAGCCTCCATGACATTAACAAGTTATCAGGCTTGGAGAACGTGCAGTATAGTGTAGGAACTGAGCCACCAACTGACAACTTTGGAGTGCGGATGGGACTTACTGTCAGTGGTTGAGACGCTGTGACTGACAGGGTAATTAATTACACCGTTTGGACAGTGCAAAGCCAAAAAGGGCGACGTTCCATCATTCAACAGTATACCATTTGTTTTTCCATAGGAAAGAACAGCCAAAAAATTTTTTTCAATCATTTCGGCGCTATGCAACCCTGCTCAATTCATAATTCATAATAAGTATGTACTATTCTTTATAGTACATACTTTTTAAAAGGTACATACTTTTTAAAACACCAGGTAATCAGACTCTACTGGTTCTCAGTAAGATCTTGTCCTCTGCTTAACACCATAGAAAGAAGCCTGTTCACTCTAAGCAGTAGACATTGTTAGATTTTGGTGCATTTGGCCGAGCAGTCGTTTGGGTGGCTCGCCAATGTATTAGATTTCTCCAATACATAAAATAAGTAAGCTTGACCAGAGTTCTTGTGGGGAGAAGAATTTATTGAAGGTTTGTAGTGTAGCAGTCCTTCAGCAGTGATGTTAGTATGTCGCCCTTCAACAATCTTAACCCAAAGTTCTGTCTGTATGACTGAACTTTATACATGAAGACAAAAGGGCTACAAACAAAGGAAAACTGTTAGGGCCTCCCACAGGAGATCGATCTAACTTGCTAATCCACTCTGAGCAATGCTGATTCTTTTTATTCATTCACACCAATCAGTTTCTATGGGCCATACATCTGAATGGGCCATTCATCTGTATGGGCCATTTGACACACACCTTTGCAGACACAGACAGAGTGGATTACATCTGATACACAGTCACAATGTAAATGAATCTGATGACTGAAAATACAAAATCTATCAACATCCAAGACTAAATTATCTGAACTATGCCATTCACATTAATTGCATAGCTCTATAATCTTACTGGAGGTCAACAATTGTCTCAGGTGTCTATTTTCTCCTTATGAATTTTATCAGAAACATCTGGGACAAAGTGAACTGAGAACTGCATTAATTCTCACAGAGCAACCTCTGCGCAATAAAGAAATCCTTGGGGAAACCACGTTCTGTCAGCGAACAAAAGTTCTGTATTTTTTTTATATGGATCAGAGCGATTACTGTTCTCGTTGTTTTTCAAACACATATGTGTGTTGACACTGTTACGGTTCGCACTCTTCATTTCCATACACTCATGCCTGGATTGAAATGACATCTAGTCACAAATATCTCTGAGGCATGAGACATCGCAGACAATTCAGTGACAATGAGAACACAATGAGAAGAGGCAATAGAATGTTGCGAGAAGGAGAGCTTTATGACACCGTGCTGTTTTGTTTCGAAAGAGGACGTCAGGAAGCACATTGGTCTATAAAGCTGCCGCCACAGGCTCTCATTAAAGTTTCCAGTGTGGTGGATGCACCCAGTGGGCTTTCATATTTCCCTTTTTTCTGTTTACGGAGGTGTATAGCTGCTGACAAAGATGACCTGAAGTATTATTATATTATGCATATATACCCACCTATATATAGTACTATATAAATATATAATGTTCGTAAGCTTTTATATGGCAATCCACCTCCTCAATTTTTTATATATGGGCTTGAAAGAAACACTTTGTGGAGAATCTTTTGGGATTTTTATCATGCACATTGTAGGACACTTCTGATGAGGACAAAAATGATTTTAACAGACACGACAACTTCATATTCTTAAGAGTTACGAGGCATCAACGCACTCATATACAAAAACTATTTCAGCAGAATAGCTGCCAATAACCTGACATGACCAATAGCGGTAATTCCAGTTCCCAACAGATAAATGATACAGTCTTACTGCTATCTTGAAACAGCGATGATGACGGACGAACAGATCTTTCACAGTCCATACAAGTTTCAGTGCTGTCTTGAAACAGTTATGATTCAGAACAGACAGATATTTCACAGTCCATGCAAGTTTTTGCTTTACCTTCCTCTTCGGGCTCTGGCTCACTCAAGGCAGGCGGTTGCTTTCCATCTACTGGTTGGTGGTAGTGTGCCCTGATCCAAAACAACAATTTCAGTGTCTTGTCGTCGAAGACGGCGAGACGACAGAACTGGTCAGTGTAACTAAAAAAAAATCGACTCATCAGCGCATTTTGTTGCATAATCCATTTCTTTGGTCGGTCATTCTGTCACATAGATGAAGATGATGAAGAGGACAATAATCCAATACGAAATGTCTTTAATATTAAAGTAAACTCACGTAAATATAGTCCGTGTAACAGAGTGTGTAAAACAAACACAAACAATGACAAACCACAGAGTGAACAGGGAGGCACTTAAATATATAATGGTGACAAACTAAATGATGAACAGCTGTGATGATTGAGTTAGTGTCCATTGAAACAGATGAGTGGAGGGAAACTAAGACAAAGGAACACGTGACTAATGAATACAAACTAAAAGTCAATGAAATGTAAATCTAAATAAAATTTCAGACAAAATGTTTGTTAATGAAGGGTACTCAAAATTGCACTCTCATTGACTAAACTTTTTAGTAGCTAAATTATTATAAATACATAATCAAAAAATATAAATAATTGTTATTATCAAGGTCTAGATGCTCTGTTGTGGTTATGTTTCGACATTAAAACAAAATACATTTCTAAAAAAGATGCTGTGGGGTTGCTATAATTTTGTGTGTTAAAGTTCAAGCTGATTATCAAGGGTCAAGGATCTAGTGCTTGATCAATGGCTATATTCACCCAGTCAATGTTTGGGATTGACATCTACAGTAGATTTACGAACAGATGTGACTCTCAAATCCCTTTCTCTTACTCACCATTACCCTACAAAAACATGTAACCATAGCAACAGATAACAATTGTAGACATCAAGGCTTTGTATTGCATATTTACAGATGCCATTTTCATTCCAAACTATTTCAGGCATCTCCCACTGCTTTTTGCCTCAGCAGATATGCACTGTTAAGTGTCCCAAACACTTAAAAGGAGTTATGTCTCGATCTCCTGCTGCAAAATATCCCTATTTTCTGGCCTTTTTTCATAACCTGAGAGAGGTTGAAAGCTCTAACATTAGTGACTGACTGCCACAAAACAAGGCCCAACACCATACTAATAAATTATTGTGGTCTAAAACCAGGTGTTTCAGTTTTTATTGTCCCAACCCCTGTACCTGTAAATATACCTCTTTACAATTAAAATGAGCATATGATTATTTGTGTGTGTGCTTTTGTGCTCGCCCTGTCTGTCACTTCTGAAATGAATGGCACTCATAACAGAGGAGTCATAACCAATTCTCCACCACTTGCCTGTCGGGCAGAGAAATTGCTGATCCTTTAGATTTCCAAGGTAAAGAGAAGATTAAGTGTGGATCGCTGGTGTGTCCTGCTCCATACAAATCTAAGCTGAAGATAAAGTAGTGCTTTGTTCATGTCAGTTTTAGTTCCCAATGTGAGGGAAAAGCATTTATGGTATATTAGCACCATGAAGGTTTCAACCTTTGGGATGTTTTTCCTTGTCAAAGTGATAGGATTTATAAGCACCCTGCCTCAAGGTTACACATTTGTCTGATGGCTTCACATCACAATAAATAAAAAAAAACTACCAGCAGTTTTATTGTAGACACTCTAATTATAGCTTAGGCCATCATGGGTACAAGTCCACGGATAGTGGATGTCACAGTCTACAAAACATAAAAATAAGTACAAACTTATTTTGAACTCCAGAAAAAAACAGTTGTGCGTCATGTTTGTCAATTCATAAATGCATGCATTTCAAAACAGTCCAAAAGGCCAGATCTCTTGGACAAAAGACAAAGAAGTGAAAAAAATAAATAAACAGAAGTAAAGCACAAACATTCATATAAATAAATAGTTGATCTATAATCTCAAATTTTTGGGAGAACAAATGTTGACCCTGCAGGCACTTCAAGGCAGTGAAGTATTGATTTAGCAAGTTTTCAGTGCAGACAAATGAAAAATGCTGCATGTACTTTTGGTGATCACCATAAATCTGCTCAGATAGAGAGAGCCGGAGGTCAGATGTGTTGTTCCACACAATTACGTCAAACAAGTACACCCTCACAAAACAACTGAAATATTAGTGTGCATTAAAAGACAAAATGCTCCACAGAGCATGAGGCAAATGGCCATTTGAAATGATTTTTGTTGTTGTTGTTATGGGTTTAAATGCTGAAAATAAACTTTTCTGTCCTTTCCTGTTTTAAAATGCTTATCATCATAAAATTACTGCCGAAAAGATTTAGTTTCAACCGTAATGAAGACGAGACAAAAAAGGTAACATTTACAATAACGTTTCATTAGTTAACATAAGTTAACTACTTTAGTTAACAAACTAAGAATGAACAATACTTCTAAAGCATGTATTAATCTAAGTCAACATTTACTATACATTATTAAAATCATAAGTTGTATTTGCCAATATTAGTTAATGCACTGTGAACCAACATGAACGACTATTTTTTTAACTAACATTAACAAAGATTAATACATACTTTATCAAATGTATTGCTCATTGTTAAAGTTTTAACTGACAAATTTCAATAATAACAAATGAGACCAAACTCACAAGAATTTTTTTTAAACTAAAATTTCATTTTCGTAAACTAAATTTAGATCCCATGTTATTAGAGTAAGACTAGCTAAAATTATCAAATATAAATGACAAAATCAATAAATTTCAAAGACATTAAAACAAAAAAAAATGTAAAAATGAACACTGCATCAGAGGTCAAATCCGTTGCTTCTTATTATAATGCAATAAGGATGAACAAGTTGCCTGGAGGCGTGTGCATGGAATGACGTAGTTTCCCCTCTTCCAGCTTCTTAGAGACAATGTGTTGGCTACTTAATTAGCTAACACACTGTCAGACATGGAGTGCAATGGTTTCATGCCACACAGTCAAAGTAAACACATTCATGTGAGATCTGATGGCATCAAGACGTAAGGACAAAACCACTGCCATTTAAGCAATAAATACTTCAGTGGTACATCGGATTCCTTCAAGACAGAACAATATAAATAAGTCTGACTAAGCTCTAACATCACCCTTTGAGCTCATTTACTATGTCACAGGCATTCTTTTTCAGGGCACTCTGCACACAACTGCTAGCAATCCAAATCTACATCTATGATGAGCACGGATGACTTCCACCACACTTTTTAGCCGCAGTTTGTGGGGCATCCTCCCCTGCTGCATCCGATTATTGTAGCCGGGCAATTTAAACACTAACCTTATCCAAACTGACAAGTGGGCAATTCTCTCCCTCCTCAATCACACATACACAGCATGCTCTAGTTTCTTATTTACAGCCTATTTTCCAAATGCCACATTTGTTTCTGTTTACATCAAGGACAGAGGACCATCAGCTGTGAAGCATTGTTCAGATGGGCTTCACCCCCGAGTGAGTTGTGGCAGGCAGATACGGCCCTATATTCACGTTTATCTTTGTGGGGCAGATCTGGTGCTCGCCAGTTTGCCTTTTATCATGCTGGCTTAGCACTACAGAGATGAAGGGGGGAAAGCAACCTTACAAACAGAGAGAGTTATATGGTCATATTCTCTAGAGGGTTGCATTACTAATTTCTAACGATGTTGTGTTGTGATCAGCATCCATCCATCCATCCATCCATCCATCCATCCATCCATCCATCCAAATCCACTGATCATACTTTTCTGAATATTGCCATATTTATACATATTTTTTAAAACTTTTGTATTTATGTACTTTTATTTGTGCTCTTTTAGTTGTAATGTAGTGTATTTATTTATTAGAAAAATATTGATAAATAATAAAACATATTTTAAATAAATAGATAACACTGGTCTACAATTTTTAGAAGCTGTCTGCTTCAGAGATTAAATGTGCTATTTATTAAGTATTTGGATGAGCTGAATTCAAATATGACAATTAAAACGACTGATTGGCAACAGTTTCCAAGATATTTAAGTGTTTACATTTTACGTCCATGTATATTGTGTAGAGAGTACCTGTTACCTTTCCTGTTTATGTGACACTTTAAAAACCAGCAAGAGGGTTATATAATGTAAATAAATTATTATGAAACAAAAGGCAAAAAACTATTGTGTACATAGTCCTATTCAGTGTACTCTGCGCTTCTTGACTTGTCTCTTGTATTCATTAAATAGAAGATCTCTTGTCACTGTCCAGCAATATTCAAGTATGAGACATCTCTGCTCACTTTGGCTAAACCGAAATGTGTCCCTTTGCTAAATCAAACACTGACAAAGAAGAAAGCATGATACTCTATGACAGGGGTGCTAAACTCAGTTCCAGGAGGGCAACAGAATAAACTCCCTGCAGAGTTTAGCTTCTACCCTAATTAAACACACCCGATCCAGCTCATCAAGTCCTTCAGGCTCATTTGAAAACTACTACAAGTATGTGTGTTGGAGCAGGGTTGGAACTAAACTCTTTGCACCCTTGCTGTGTGATTTCTAGAGCTGATATAAGGCAATTTGTTCAGCAGAGTGATGTAAACTTCATTATGATTTTTTTTTTTTTTTTATTAAATTTTTTTATTTAATTAAATTACAAATATTTCAAGTACAATACAACAACAAAAACAAGATGAATACAAGGCATTGTAAATACAATTCAAAATGTATAAACCAAAGAATAACAACAACAACTAAAGTATAAATGTACATAATAATAATAATAATAATAATAATAATAATAAAATAAAAAAAATAAAAAAAATAATAAATACAGAAATGAAAGTTTATAATATCAGGGCAGTTATATGTATTTGAAAAGCTTTAACATTTTTATTGTTTTTATAAGCTTTTTGTTTTGTGATCTCATGTTTGAAAGAGTTTCTAAGTATATTGTGAGATCAGTGTTATAAAAGGTAATATAGGAGGGTTTCTTTTGAGTTATTCTTGTCTTATGAATATAAAACTTTGCCGAAATAATTAAAAGATTAATAATATAAGTTTGTTTTTCAGAAAAATATGGGTTTTGGAAACAAAGTAAAATGTCATGAGGTTCTAAATTAAGACATCCGTTTAATTTTTTTGTCATGTCTATTTTAAAGTCAGTCCAAAAAGAAATAGAAAAAGGGCAATACAAAAATAAATGTTCAATATCTTCAGGTGATGTGTTACAAAAAGTGCATTTATCACAAACAGTATGAATATATCTACTAATGGTTGCATTTACAGGATAACATCTATGAATAATTTTGTACGTTACTTTTACTTTATTAGAAATAACATATTTATAGGGTAATGTCCAAATGCTGTGCCAAGATATATAATAAGGTTTAAGCCATTTTGATTTACATGGAGGACTGGAACCGATATTAAAGGATTTTTTTTTAATAAAATTGTTATTAAAACCTTTATCAAATAAGGAGAGACCATTTACAAAAAGTTAAGGATTTTGTAAGGTTGTGTTATTAATATCTGAATTTGGTTAATATTATTATGCCATTAGGGATAGCTTTAATAAACTTCATTATGATTGCATCACTTAGTGACTTATAGGAATAACATGATGCAGTTCATATAATGTATGATGCAATACCAGCTTCAGACTGAGAGAGAGATTCACTTAAAAAATGCTGTGTGTTAAGAACACACATCTGTAATTTAGCCATCCTTGTATTAAAAGACAAAAAAGATCTTTAGATTAAAGTATGAAACTCATGACCTCATGAAAGACCTCTGCACTCTTTCTCCACCTCCTCTCAGTGCCACAGGGAGTTCAGTCCACCTCAAGCCTCTCAACTACACCACCCCCATGCATTGCAGACTTCAAGAGGTCAAACCCAAGCCTCCCATGGTGCAGAGAAGGAGTGTTTTTTTTTACCTTAGCATGTATGTGCACATACCATTAGCAAACCTGTGAATCCAGGGTCAGTGATTATTCTGGGTTTAGCCCAGAACTCTGTGAATGCGTATGGGTACATCTTTTGATTAAATATTCCAAAATACACACTTTATAATAAATGCTGAAATGTTATGTTTCGTTTTATGAACTAAAAACGTCCAACCAAACCTAGTTGCAACCTCAGGCATGGTAATTTCGGCTTTCCTTACTTTAATGTGCACTGCTGACCACTTCATGCAATTAACTTGCCAACATTTGTGAACAAATTCCTTTACTGTGTTTTTATGTCTGTGAAACATTATGTACTTCATGTATGGTGGACACATGACCAAAAAGTCAACAAAAAAGTTGAATAATAAGATAATAGATCGATATTAATAGTGAGCAATTATGTATTTCATATTTATTTATTTAAATACATTTTATAACAATACTAATTATTATTATTATTATTATCATTATTAATGTTATTTAATTTTGTATTAAAATTTAATAGTGACATGCATGAAATCCTATTGGTAAAGACAACAATTTTGACAATTCAGCGCTCTAACATTTTTGGGACGACTTTGACGCCCACCCCTAGCACCTCCCCTAGCACCTCCCCTAAGTTATTGTCTATATCAGTAAGTAAAATATGACAATATCCCTCTCCCTTCTACAATCTCCAACATTACATCACACACAAATTCAATGAAATATGTATTTATCTGCTTTTTCGGCCCCCTTCTGTTCAGTCAGTCAGCGGCCTGTTTCGCAGGGACTTAAAGCTGGTCTCCTGGTGGGCTGTGCGTGCTACAGAGTATTCCGTCATTTTTGAAGTGGCTGACTGTGTGCTAAAAGGGTGAGACTGAAAGAATCTGAGAGATTCTCTCCCGCTGTGACTCAAGCGGCCACCAGAGAGCTTTGGATCTGCATTTTCCCATGTGAAGAGGTGTAAGCCACCTGTGCTACTACTTAGCTTCCTATTGTCTGCACAACTGGAGAGAGGAGGAAAGATTTTGGTGTCTTACCTTTGAGACCCGGATAACCTGAGTTGACTTGTAAGTCCTCATGCACATGCATGCGGTCAGCTCACAATTACACACCATTTACATGCAGTTCACGTGTGCCTGTGTGTGTGTGTGCGGTGACTTAGACATTCAGTGCTTCTTATTAACCTCTGTTCGCCAGTGTGCTAACGTGCCATGCATTCATGCATGTAGTCTGGCAATACAGACATTTGACTATCGGCATATTGTAGCCTTTTATGCAAAAGAACAGCCACTTAGACAAAAAGGGCCTGTCCGACTAAAATGGAAATCCAATTACTTCTCATTTTAATTTAACATATGGGGCGGGTAAATATGAAATTGATGCTACAACAAAATTAAACCCTTGTTTAAAGGGTTATGAAACCCTAAACCAAAATTTCTGAGATTTTAACAGAGGTATGTGTGTTGAACACCATTGAAGACAATGTTAGCATCTGTTAGATTTAATAGTAGGGGGAAAATGGTTAAATTTTAGTTTTTATATGCTATTTTCGTCTTCCAGGTTTAAAATCTTCATTGTGTCCACGTCACAGGCTGTGACGTGGCAGAGCACTATAGTACTTTGATGACTCATCGGCGTCTCATAATTATTAATGAGACTGAGTTTTTTATCCAATGAGAAGACACTTTCTCTTAATTATTCATGACACCACGAGGAACTTTCCAATGACAGACATGTCAAACTATGATATCGCGTAGTAAGTTAGATGAGAGAGGTAACGTTAATGATGGGACGCGCGTTTGTTTTCGTGGTGCAAAAGTTCCAGTGCATCTTTCCCCGCGATGGACTCTGACTGCGGGCGGCTGGTTGGCCATCAACCACGGACACATCTAAACTATGTGTGTGTGTAGCAACCATTCAACGGGAGAATGGTGGACTTCGGCCTTGTACACCAATGCAGGTTTCGTCTTGCGAGTGATGCGGTCCCGAGGACTTTTCTATCGCTTCATAGGTGTGTGTGTGTGTCTAAAATGTAACCCTGACCGTTTTACTTGCCTTCTGTTAAATCACTCGTTATTAAAATTTAGATATTTCGATAATACCTCAATTGCATGGAACGTATGCTTAATTTGTGCAAATTTCTATGTCACTGTACATCTTTATTATGTGGGTTTAGGGGGCGCGTAGATCTAGGATAGGCTATGTAGGCTACTGAACGGTTTTTTTTTTTAAGCAATTTTTTTATTTATTTTCAAATATATGCATTTATAGTGTGTATATAAACAAATATATTTTATAATGACATAATTATACATATACATGTGCATTTATATGTTTTAAATACAATTATAAGGTGTCAGTGTATTTCATTAGACTATAACTTTGCCAGCTATAAAAAAATCTAGCATTTCCTCACGTTTTACCACTGATTTTTAGTGACAGTCGATGACAGTTTCCCCCTCTCCCCTGCCGTGCCATACCACACCCTCTCCCCTCCCTTCTTCTCACAGCCACCACGCCCAATTAAGTTGCATTTTTCAAAAAGATTGTGAGCTAGACTTGAGCTGAAAGAGGGGGGTGTCGTGACCCTTTAATGTTTCTGTGTATGTGTAATGTTGCTACTTACAATTTTATACAAATATTTGTAGTTTTATACCATTATTGCATGCAATATACTGTAATATAATATAATAGTTGTAAATAATGCAAATATATATATATAGATATAGATATAGATATAGATAGATAGATTTGTTGCTGTATTGATGTTTTCACAAGAACTGAACTGAACAAACACTGCAAAAAAAATAATCCATGACCAACCCTTATTTCCTGTAAGTAGTTTTGGACACAGTAAACATTAGGAGTATGTTTGCCTGTGCTGATAATGCATTACACAAGCACAGTATAAAAATGACCCAGTTCCATCCAACACAATGCTGTCTCCTCTTCCCACACACACAACGCAGACACTCACACATACACATGCACCACTGCATCAATAAATCATAAACAAGAAATAAATTAAACATTAATTCCAAGCTTGCGGAGAGCCGCTCACAGTTGGCCAACAGGAGCTTCTCTTGCTCTAGCTGCTATCTGGCACAGCTTAATTAGGATCCTCATATTTCCACTGAACAAACAAAAGAGGTGGAAAAGGAGCAAGAGAACAGGACACTCTAAGTAGGTTAGAGCTCCCCTCTTGGGTCAAACTACCACAGCTTACAGTCCTAACAGCAAAGCAGTGAGAGGGAAAATGAAAGGAGGACAGAAATATTTTAACAGCCCCTGCTAACTCTTCTAAAAAAAACCAAAAAACTAATATTCTGTAACCTTAAAGGCAGAAGTACTTCAAAATCAGTATATATCTATCTATCTCTATTTATCTATGTTGAACAGCGCAAATTTAACAAGTAAATTGGCAAGTCCTTTCAATGCAAACATGCCATTTCTGTTTAAAGTCAAAGTATCTTTATTTATCTAGTTCGTTTATTCGTTTTGGATATAACGAGATTGCTACAAAAAGATTACAACAGAGACAGAACACAGGTACAGGGTTTAAACAGTTAAAAGACAAAAAGTACATAGAACATTAAGGCTATTTAAATTAGATTTAGTTAAATTACTTAAATTATTTTAAATTAGAGGTGCTAAAATAATGATGTGCAAATAATGAGCAAAGAATCCAAAGAGTGTTATTTGCCTGCCACAAGTGGCAAAAAGCTGGATTTTCTTGAACAGAGATGTTTGTGTGCATTTTCTATTGATTAGACATAAGTTACCCAATGAACGATCAAATGGCAGAGAAGTGATTTTGTGGCATTATTTGCACTGGTTTTAGACATTTAAAATAATGAAGAAAGCATGCTGAAAATAAATGGCGGTATCAGTGGGCGTGATTTATTTTTAATACATTTCTACAACTGGTCTGAATGGAGTAGCTTGTACTTTAAATGTAAACTCCAATCTAACAGTAAAAAAAATAAATAATTGTCATGAAAACGGCAACGTTTAAGATGGCTCTTTTGCAACGTTTCATTTATGTAATTGCATCAGATACTAGTTCACAATCACTGCATGCAGTACACACTCATGCTGTATAAATGGTTGTGGATATTGATGTTGATCGAAGTCCAAATTTACTTTGTTTATTGAGTATTTTCTTTCCGATTTCATGGTTATGTGATCACATTTGACTCTAAGCTGAGGGACTTTATGACATGATTTATTGTAAATCTAGATTAGCTTGTGGCTACCCCCAAAAATCACTGGTCATTGTTCAGTTGTAGAAGCAGTAGCTGTTGTGGTGGAAGCATAATCATTATGCAATTAGTAAATGAATTTCCATGGCTCTGTAAAAACTAACGTCTCACAACATGGAGCAAAAATGCCAAATCCAATGTCAACCGTTTCAAACTGGACAAAATATTAGAGCAAACCTCGTCTGTTTAGTCATACGCACTCCTTTAATAGCAATTAACCGCGGACAACAACACGGCAAACAAAACAAGTCGCCGTCACACACCAATACAGCTCACATTTCTTTTAATTAAAAGTGTGCAAGATCGTGGCTGACATTTTGTCTGTCCCCTGTGAGTGAGTCTCTGGCTGAACAAGACTCATCTGGTCTAATTAAATTGCAACAGAAGCCTCACACTGACTGGGCTGTTGACTGGTGCTGAGACATGTGCTTGACACGCTGCGGGTTTACAATAGCAGCACTATATAGTACATCCTCAGAGGTCTTGAATCTATTCCAAAAATTCTCACTCAATTTTCATCCCTGCACATGCACTAACAACATGCTCATTCATCTAGCTAAATCTCCCTGTTCCCAGGACTAGGGCAGGTTTATAAGGAAAAGTCACTATAGCAATGCTTTTTATCCTGCAACACCAAAACATCTGCTGACATTCGTACTTTACTTTTTTCGGAGGATTCTATAAAAGTCGTGGCAAACTTTGGATTATCATATGCATGAATGAAGCAAAATGGTAGAAAATAGAATATACAATATTACAAAATATAAATTTGTAAAAAAAATTTCAAATGTTTTTGAGTCTCTTATACTCACCTAAGTTGCATAAAATACAGTAAAACAGTAATATTGTGAAATATTATAGAATTTAAAATGTACTACTTTTAATATATTTTAAGATGTAATTTATTCCGGTGATGACAAAGCTGAATTCTCAGCAAATGTAATTTATTAGTCCTGTCTTCAGTGTCACATGATCCTTCAGAAATCATTCTAATATGCTGATTTGGTGCTCAAAAAGATGCCATTAAAATGGTTGTGCTGCTTAATATATATAATATATACTGTATATATACAAAAAAAAAAAAAAAAAAAAAACATATATATATATATATATATATATATATATATATACGTTTTTTTTTTTTTTGTGGACACTTTTCAACTTTTTTTTTTCTTTCATAAACAGACAGTTCAAAAGAACATTTATCTGAAAATATTTTTTAATGATCTAGATGTCTTTGCTGTCACTTTTGATACATTATTCATTGCTGAATAAAAGTATTAATTTCTTTAAAAAAATGAATAAAAAATCTTACTGACCCCAAACTTTTGAATGTGTGTGTGTGTGTGTGTATTCAGTCTGTGTTTACTGACAATCTGATCTATTTTATGATCTATTTTATGTACTTACTTTCGGACTATTGTGCCACTATTCAAATTAATCTTTCCCCACCAGTTTGTTCTTACAATATAAGAGAGTTAGTTTGTGCCACCCCTAAACAGCACATAAAAAAATCTAACTGTGATTGTCAGTTTGTCAGTCACCTTCTGTATTGGTCGGTGCTTCTTTGCCAGAAGAAGGAATAGTGTAATGCAACTTAATATGTTCTTATGGGAGAGTGATGGCAGTACATAATACACCAAATGAGACTGGAAAACAAAATAGTGAGTAAAAAAAATACTCATATTTTACCCTTATATTGGCTTAGTCTTTCTTACATTTATGCATTTGCTTGAGAAACAGATTTTGCCTGTGAGCTGTGTTTGACACAATTCTACCTCCTCATTTTCAATAATTATGGCTTACATGCTTGTGAATTACCAGATCATTTTTATGGAAGATTTAGTATGGCATATCGAGGTCTTCTACTACTACCATGCTAAATTTACTTAGCTTATGTCATCCAGAATAAGCTTTCGTCTTTTTCCTGTGCAAATGAGACCCCAACAGGGGTTTGCCCTTAAGTAACAAAACTTACAGAAACATTTTGTGGATTTCCTCATCTCACTCCAAACCACATCAGTGTTTTGACAGGCATTTAAAAAATTGGAAGAATGATGCCGGTTTAGTCTGAGAAGGTTGTCAAGTAAACCAATTCTTGGAGATCTTGCAAAACATGCCATTTTTTACTTTCAATCTGATAAAAATTATGTTTTACACAAGTTCTGTGCTGAACTGATAAAAAAAAGAAAAGCAAATAAACCATACCGCCTGTCTTGTTAATGACTAATTGTTTATATGCTCATCATTAATCGAAGTAGAACGATTCTTCTCCTTTACACTCATGTTAAGTGATAATAAACTTAAGCAGTTTTTGCAGCTGAATAGCAATGAAAGTCATTATGCCCTCGCTGTGAAACAAAAGTGGATCTCTGATCTTCCCGTACAAGAGCAGCTGAATATTTCAGTAATTTGTATGCAGAGGTGAAGAGGGCGTCTGTGCATTGCATTGAGGTGCTGTGATATTTAGCATGAGCCCATCTTTGATCTCAAAGAGAAAGACAAGAGTGCAAGATGTAAAACTAAGTGTGATGTACTCCATGGAAAATATTGATTTGAAATCTAAGTCGCACCATTGCCAAAGGGAACAATGCATATTTGAGGCTCATTATTTCCTGTTCAAAGCATAAAAATTTTGCTCCAACCAGGCACTCATAGTTTTACCTCAGTGTGTTTAATTGCTATTTGAAACAGCCTCAGTTTCCCTCTGCTCTGTGAATTAGACAGTAACTGAAGCTGAAATGTGTTAACTCTGACAAATGGCTGTGGTATTTAGAGTTGCATCTCTGTTGTTTGTTTATGCTAATGATATGAAGGTGGACACAAATATACTCACACAGACATCTATTTTCCCTCTCTGAATCAGCAGCTTTATGACTTTCTGTATATATATATACAGCGGGGGAAATAAGTATTGAACACGTCATCATTTTTCTCAGTAAATATATCTCCAAAGGTGCTATTGACATGAAGTTTTCACCAGATGTGGTAACAACCCAAGTAAGCCATACATACAAAGAAACAAACAAAAATAAGTTCAGAAATTAAGTTATGTGTAATAATGTGAAATGACACAGGGAAAAAGTATTGAACACATGAAGAAAGGGAGGCGCAAAAAGGCATGGAAAGCCAAGACAACTGCTGAAAACTTACAGTAATTAAAAAGCAATCCAGCCCCCTGTCAGTGGAAATTAATAACAGCTGGTTCAGTCCCAAATGATGGCCTACAAAAAGGTCTCATTGCCAAGGTGTCACACAAGACACATCTCATGATGGGTAAAAGCAAAGAGCTGTCTCAAGACCTTCGCAACCTAATTGTTGCAAAACATATGATGGCATTGGTTATAGGCGCCATTCTAAGCTTCTGAATGGTCCAGTGAGCACTTTTGGGGCCATAATACGGAAGTGGAAAGACAATAATTTCACCATAAATTTGCCTCGACCAGTGCTCCTCGCAAGATTTCTGATAGAGGAGTGAAAAGAATAATCAGCCTTTTTGCGCCTCCCTTTCTTCATGTGTTCAATACTTTTTCCCTGTGTCATTTCACATTATTACACATAACTTAATTTCTGAACTTATTTTTGTTTGTTTCTTTGTATGTATGGCTTACTTGGGTTGTTACCAACATCTGGTGAAAATTTCATGTCAATAGCACCTTTGGAAATATATTTACTGAGAAAAATGATGATGTGTTCAATACTTATTTCCCCCGCTGTATATATATATATATATATATATATATATATATATATATATATATATATATATATATATATATATATATATATATATATATATATTAGGGCTGTCAAACGATTAATCGCGATTAATCGCATCCAAAATAAAAGTTTGTTTTTACATAATAAATGTGTGTACGGTGTATAATTATTTTCTACATATAAATACACACACATGCATGTATATATTTAAGAAATATTTGCATGTATATACTGTGTATATATATTTATATTATATATAAATATTTTATATATAAATAACACATTTTCTTAAATATATATATATATGCATGTGTGTGTATTTATATATAGAAAATAATTATACTCCGTACACAGACATAAATTATGTAAACACAATGTTAATATTAGATACAGGTATAATACGGCTATGGTTGTCTATTACACAGCGGAATACTAATACTTGGTTCTGTCACAATACTGGATTCTACTAATGGCGCTTTTCCATTACCAGTACCAGCTCGACTCGACTCGCCTCGCCTCGACTCAGCTCGGCTCGGCTCGCTTTTCGCTCCGTTTTCCATTGCAGATAGTACCTCCACAATAGTACCTGGTCGTCATAGCGACGCCGCAGGAAACTGCCGTGACTTAATCTTTTACGCGAGACGCGCGACACACACCCGCTACCCACACACACAGGACAATGGAGGAAATCGAGTGTATGCTGTTTTTGGATGTTTTTGTTTTTGTTTTTGCTGTTTTTTTATACTCCGTCTGGCACGTGCAATGATGACGCAGTGAATAGTGACGATTCTCTCTGACCAATCAGCAGTCTGCCGTGTTTTCACGTCACATTTTACTATCGCCTCAGCTCGCTTAGAACCTCGCTGGAGGTGGTACGAAAAAAAGTACCTGGAAGCAGGTACAGGTACAACTTTTACACAGTGGAAAACCAAACAGAGCCGATTCAAGACGAGCCGAGTCGAGCCGAGGCGAGCTGGTACTGTGTAGTGGAAAAGCGCCATAATTAAAGATTAATATCCATTAATCGTCAAATGCTATAGGAGTCAATGCACAAGAGAGAACTGCTGTGTCAGGAAGACACCATATCAAGTCTTTGTGCTGAGACTTTTACCTGCACTACACAGTCCCAAATGAACTGGCCCTCCATCACTACACTAAGTAATTGCAGAGAGCTTGACATAAAGAGAAAGAGACAGTGAAAGAAAGAAAGAAAGAAAGAAAGAAAGAAAGAAAGAAAGAAAGCACATTTAACCATTTAGCAGATGCTTTTATCCAAGGCGCCTTTTCCTGTTATTACCATTTTATTATTGTTTATTTTATTACTACTTTATTTATATTTTTATGAAATAAATTTAGCTACATCTTCCTTTACATATATATGAAGGAAGAAAATCAAAGAGAAACAACAACAAAAAAAAAAAGAAAAAGAAAAATATAAAGGCAGTTGGTCAATGTTCTTTCAGAAGTGCCTATGATGCAATCTACTGTAACTCCAGCAGCAGGATGAGGCTGTAGATGAATAGGATAGAACTGCTCTTATCAGTGCAGTGAATATGATGCACAGCAACAAATATTCCATACAAAACTCAATATGTACCCCAAAAAGACACATTAAATATTGCATCAGAAAGAAGCAGGCACAAGTGCATACCATTTTTAGAATAAGGAACACAAATTTGCAGATGTGCAGACAAGAAATACCAGCAAGGTGAAAAATACTGGACCTGAGAGAGTAAGAGAGATACATTTTTTATAGATTTATAGATTTACGAGTATATGTTCGGATGGGTATGTACTGTACACTCTGTAAAAAATCATATGATCAATAAGTTATGACAATATGTTTTTACATTGCTTTAACTCATTAAAATAAGTTAAGCAATTTTCAACTTTATTTTTCTACTCATTTTTTTAAGTCAGTTTAATGTAATTTAAGTTGAAATGACTTAAATATCCAAGTTGATTGTTCTCAAAAATTTAAAGCAGAATTTTTGTGTGTATTTTTTCTTTTAACCCTGACACACACACACAAAAAAAACACTTCACACTTCTTTGTATACAATTCCACAAGCTCTGCTGTCTGACCTCTACTGTACTACCACTGATAAATTCATGCCTGACCACTGCACTTGTCCTTTCATGACCCCACCTATTGCAGAATACGATAAAAAAAAGGAAAGCAACACAAAGGAGAAACTTAATATGAATATCACTCATCAAAACACACAGGAAGGTCACATGGACGTGGAACCAAACAATGTGAATTATAGCAATGCACTTTTACCCTGCAGGCTGAGTGCTGAACAGTTTTGAGCAATAAGTGAAAGTGAACACTACACGCTCAAAACACATGGGATTCATAGTGACACAACAAGAGAGAAAAGCGGTGTAGTAGAACGCTGTCTAAAGATGACCACATTTTCAGCCATTGTTTTCTTAAATCCAAAGAGATAACAATTTTACAATAATTGTTACAATTTTACAATTAACAATAATTTAGCATTCAGGAATACTATGAGACTACTGCTGATTTTCATGGAAGGATCAACACCAAGGGCGTAGCTGCCACCAGGGGACATGGGAGACCAAAAAAAGTTCCCCAAACACTTTTCCCAACTATACTCCCTCCCTGATTTGAAAGAACATCCATACCGAAAGCATGGAAATCTCCATGAAATGCTCACCTGCTATACACAAACATTT
The DNA here is from genome assembly GCF_963993115.1 of Abramis brama. NCBI lineage: Eukaryota > Metazoa > Chordata > Actinopteri > Cypriniformes > Leuciscidae > Abramis > Abramis brama. Next base: position 12,099,328 of record NC_139975.1, read on the forward strand.
CACACAGAGATTCCGGAAAATACACTGATAATGGGGATTTATGGGATTTGTCCCGGGATCATTTGATTTTGGTTCATTCACACTGCCAGTGATTTTCCGGAATCTGTGCGTGCGCTCACACATCCTATAAAGATCCCGTAAAGACACGTGACATTGATGTGACGTGTAATGTCTCAGCAGCGTCTTAAGTTTGCTTATTCGATCATAAATTAGACCATCTCTCCACTGGATACAGTATACAGATGCATGTTCAGTTTCTGACAGACTCCATGCACTGGAGACTGTCAACAACAGGACAAATGGAAGAGTGGAAGAACATTCCCTTTGTTTGCAGCATATTGCTTTGTAAATGAGGCACAGTGTAATGGAGAGTTCGAAACTTTTGTTGAAATATGCAGCAGCCAACTACATTGGATCTGACAACAGCTGCATAACAAACGGTAAACATTTTCACAATGCTTTGTCTGTAAATTACGGTTTTCCGCATATACAGTCCTATAGTCCCCATACTGACGTGAGTCAGTAATACATATAAGTTTGCATTTCCAAACATTCCTTTAGTCATTAATTGTAATAATCCAGTGAGATTTTTGTATGCTCAAGGAGTCTAAACCTTTTAAATTTCAATTCAGTTTCTAAACTTGATTTTGAAACAATGTAGCAATCAGGATGCAGAATTTATATAATATAATAAAGCAATGAATAAAAAAAAAATGAAATATGAAGAAAGTTTTTTAAAAGTAAAACTAAATTAAACAAAACTTTTGTGGGCAGAGGAGGAGGAACGATTTATGTTTTAAAATGTTTTACCTGGGATGCATTTCTTTGAAATTCAATGCAGTAAATTCCTCTTGCTGCCATTCCAATGCAAATTCCAATTCAACTTCCTGTGAGGTGTGGCCAATTGAATTCAGATTGAACTAAAAGAGAGCCGATTCTTCAATTCTGTATTTTGCGCAGCCATGGTTGTGTGATAATTATTAACTTTGTTCCTAGAATCCGTCCATTATTGCTGCACCTTGCCGAACCCATTACAGAGACCTAATGCATCTTGAGGGACTCCAGCCCTCCTACAGATGGCAAGCACTGTGATGCATGACTCCTTGCTTCCACTGTACCAGGATTATTATGCTGCTACTCAATCAACCCCCTGCTTTCCTCGACTTTTGAAATCATTTGGGAAAATAAATCTATATCAACTCTGTGTCATACTGTAATGAGTATTTGCATGTCTGTATATTTATGCATGTGTGTGAAGGGGTTAGACGGTGACTATACATCTTTGAACAGCCGTCTGTGGAGACCTTAAAAGCTCACTGAAATGGAAATGTGGTTAAATATAGATTGATTAGTTTGTTTGTTGTTGCAGATTGATGTTTTCAGAATACATTTTGCATTTTTATCTCATTTATCTGAACTAAACAATACAGCGTCCCACCATGTTTCACCATAAAATGTCAGGAAATTTCAGGAAGGTGCTCACCACATGGAGAAGAGATCTTCCCCTTGGCCATGTTTTTGTTCTACTAAAGAGCCTTCTCGTTAGGGTTTGTCTTTTAAATCTGCAAGAAAGCACAAAATAAATGAATTAAATAAGATCAGAGATGAAACAGAGAGAAAAAAAAAAAGTGTAATTAGGAAGCAACCAACACAAACATGCAATCAGCAGTTTGGAGAAGCTCAGAACACAAGCAAACGGAACACCCTTATGGATGTGAAAACCAACACAGTATGTTATTACCGCGAATGCTGTCTGCAAGCTCTAGGTTTCCCGGCTTTACCCGTAATCTCTAGGGCTCGACTTTCATATGCGCTTCTGGCAATGTCTGGGCCAAGCCACAATGAAACTTTTGCACAATCAATATCATGTAATATGTACAAAGCCCCACATGAAAAAAGAGGCTTTACCTTTTCTTCCTCTATCCTCTTACGCACTACACAGGATGCTGTTCTGTGACACAGGACATTGTTCTTGTTATTTAAACCCCCGGAATCTCACAGCAAGGATTCGGAATATCTATATCCCAGTCCATCCACGCCTTTCCTCTCTGCCTTGTGGAAATCATTTTATTCAGACAATATTTCTCTCTTTCTTTTACTCTCTGAAAAGACACTAATGAGTCTCTCCATACAGGCCTGACGGTAGACAGAGGCAAGGTGATTATGCAAACACAAGGCCCTGAATTACTAATGAAAGCTGGGGGATATGTAGAAGACAACCGTGTAGAAGAAAAAAAAAAAAAAAAAAAAAAAAGAGTAGAAAGTTTGTTTCTGGACTCACTTGTAAAAATCAGTCCTGACAGTCAATGCTATTAGTAGCCCATTAAGCAGTTCAAGGACAATAGCTGTCCTCCTGTTTGATCATTTATTCTCCGGATCTCGTTGTTATGCCTGCTGCCTAAGATCAAGATGACTGGAGAATATCAATGGCCTCGCTAAGAAAGTGTGCAACCTAGGTAAAATTATTATTTTATTGCAAAATATTGTTTCACAAGGCCACGTTGTTTCTAACGTTGATAACTTTGTTATCTTCCACAAATAATTGGAGCAATAATCTTGTTTTGTTCAAACATAATGAAGCAAGTTCTGGTGCCATATGGATGTATAATATTTCAAAAGCACAAGCTGAAAAGCCCCTTGATATTGATTCATGCCTGTGGGTGTTAAAATCCACACAGAAAAAGTAGGACAGCTCAACCTGTGCAAGGTGAAATGACAATACGCGCCTTCCCTTTCTTACTCCCCTAAACATACTGGCTGTACGTGTTCAGTGAATGGACGTCAGGAGGAGGACAGCAAATAAAATCCATTTCAACCCCTTCCTTAATCATCAGCGGTAGTTTCTCCAAAGCCACCGACGTCATGGAGAACACATTGGGACTATCAGCCTGTCATTGTTCTCTCAGACGCTGTGGCATAAATTGGCTCTATCTTTAAAGAAGAGAATGACGTGCTTTACATGTAAGATGCCTGGTTAGAACATCCAACTTTAGTTATAATTCATTACTTTTCAGAAAGGTAGTCTCAGACATCTGGTTTATAGTTCTTTTTTCAAAGCTTTTGATAACTAATAACTGAAGCCTTTAGTAGGTAGTTCTCCCAAAAATTGAATATCTGTCATCATCATAAGACATTTTTGCCCAAGCATTCAACAAAAACTTTAACTGTATGGAAAAAAGGAGGCATTTTCAAAATATCATCTTTTGTATTCCACAGAGGAAAGAAAGCCATTGGCTGAAACCGAAATCGCCCCTTAAACCCTCATTCACTATTCCCAACGTTAGTCCACTAATACTGTTCACTTAAAGGAGTAAATGAAAACGAGTGAGCAAATTGGGACTGAAGTTGAGCGTACATCGGTTGTACATTCGTTATTGCAGTGCAATGTGGGATTGAAAAAATGCACTCAATAACGTCCACTATGGTTTCGGACACCACTACAAATAGCTGTCCCCTCAAATAACGGCCTATTTGAGGGTGTAGGGGGCGATTTCGGATTCAGCTATTGTCACACCTGCCAGCCGGAGTGCCTGTGATAGCCACCAGATGGCACTCCTTTCGTCTTTTTATATCATCATGGACTGCATTTCCCATAACCCGTACCAACTATTGTTTGATCACTTCCACCTGTGTGCCATTACCCTTGTTAACTCTGCTTGTATAATCCCTGTTTATTCAGTTACTAGTGATGGATGAAACAAAGCTTTTCAAAGCTTTGAATCAATTGATTCGAACTGTTTCAAAGAGTTCGAAACGCCACACGCTGGTGAAACATACAAAACATTGGAAATGCAACAAAAACTCCAAACATGCATAAAACCACTTTTTTAAAACCAATTACATTTAAAAAAAAAAAAAAGTAAAATCTATCAAATGCAATGAACTAATCACTGAATAAGATTAAATATCAAGTGTCTGTATACTTGATATGTGTCTGTCTACTTGATATGTGCATATGTATTCTTTTATCTATTTTCAGGCCTTGTTTTGTTTGTTGCATGGATTGCTCAGCTAAATAGGCCAATAAGACTATTAACTACTATTATTCCTTTTAATTATACTAATGTCTAATTAAAAGGTGTACAAATGTATAAAACGGATCAGAAATCAAATAAAACCCATAGAGACTTGTTCAATGTTTCGTGGGGGCCAGCGGTGAACCACTGAAATTTTTAAACGTTTCGAAACAGTTACGATGTAACGAAGTCTCTTTTACTGAAATCACATGATTTTCACATTTTTATGCACGCTTCAAACCACTGATTCGAAACAAAAGATTCGTAAAGGTTTAAAAGCTTTATGAAGCAGTGTTTCAAATTTGCCCATCATTATCAACACAATGCATTTCTGAGCGCTCTTTTGGTTTTTTGTCACATTGGTTTTCAAACTGCACAGAGACACAAAGGTTGAGGATCCAAGTGCAGTAGTTTATTAGGGTAATCCAGAATCTTAATCCATACAACAGGTAAAAGTTCAAACCAATGAAACAGAAAACCAAAAGAGCGCTCAGAAATGCAGTGTGACAACATACAAGACTTCACAATGAGTGACTGAATAAACAGGGTTTATAAGGCAGAGTTAGCAAGGGTTATGACACACAGGTGGAAGTGATCAAACAATAATTTGTGGGCAATGGGAAATGTAGTCCATGATGATATAACAAAGATGGATGGAGTGCCCTCTGGTGGCTATCATAGGCACTCCGGCTGGCAGGCGTGACAGCCATACAAGTTTGAAACTAAATAAATGTAAATAAAAGTATGTAAATAATAGATTTGTCATTTTTGGATGAACCATCGATTTAATGTACATCATATACACTATCATTCAAAAGTTTGGGGTCAACTTTTTTGTAAAAATTAAAACTATTATTCATTAAATGCATTCAATTGATCAAAAAAATTACAGAAAATACATTTATAGTGTTATAAAATATTTCTATTTCAAATAAATGATTTTATTTTAAACTTTATAATCATCAAAGAATCCCAAAATAAAATGTGTCCCATTTTCCACAAAAATACACAATGCAGCACAATGGTTTTCAATATTGATAAGAAATGTTTCTTGAGCACTAAATCAGCATATTAGAATGATTTCTGAAGCATCATGTGACACTGAAGACACTAATGACTGCTGAAAATTACGCTTTGCATCACAGGAATAAATTACATTTTATAAACATTTTATTAAATTAAAAAACTGAGTTCTAAACTGTAATAATATATCACAATATTACTGTTTTTACTATATTTTTATCAAATAAATACAACCGTGGTGAGTATAAGAGACTTCTTTAAAAAAAGAAAACATAAAATAAATCTTACCAACCTCAAACTTTTGAACAAAGTATACAGGACATACAGGACAAAATATACATAACAAAGGCCTGTGTGCTGGCATGTATTAAACACTGGTATGTCCTCTCATTGACCAGTGGCCACAGTGATATCCATCTCATTCAATTATTCATGCCCACATGGACATCTTGCTAAATCCTTTTCAATCTCATGTGCTTGATTAGTCTTCAGTTCATGCTTGATTTGCCCTTTGCTGTGCATCAACCTGGGGCCTGTTGTAATGGATAACAACACACCAATTAATCCCATCATTGTGGCAATTAAATAGATTGAGTGCCATGATACCAACGGGGATTCCAGTGGGGGGGTTGGGAGCAGTGGATTGATGCTCCCAAGAGCCTCCAGGAGACTAACACAGATGAACGCATCTGCTGCACCTCCAAACAAAGAGTTAAGTACTAGAAAGAGTGAAACAGAACATCAGTTTAATACTGCATTCACTTTGCTCTAATATAATGTGGCATTTTAAGAAGGGAGCTTCTCCCCTCCTGAATTAAACCAGACTCCATTAGTGTGGCTTATTAGCATGGGTCAAGTTTGATCCTTGTGGGGATAGCGTGTCTGTAGACCGTTTTGAAGTAGCTTGTGGTAGCGCAGAGGGGATATCTCACAGCCCGAGTGAAGACATAGTGTCATAGTGATCCTAAGGGGGTCTGAATTATAGAGGAGTTCAACCAACTTGCCCTAGCATATTTTAGCTTTAGCATGACAGGTTTAGCGTGCTGATTTATTATCAATGTTGGAAACAGTTATATTAACAGTAATATTTTTATTTATTTATTTATAACCTATAATACCTGTTTATTGATGAATAAAAAAAAAAACAACAAAAAAAAACAAAACAACAAACAGCATTTATTTAAAATATAATTATTTTATAACTATTTACACTACTGTACATTTTATCTTTCTTATTTTGAAAAATAATAATACTTTTAGCAAGGATGTGTTTAAGATTTATATTTATAAAGATTTAGATTGTTAGAAAAGATTTATATTTTGAATAAATGCTGTTCTTTTTCATTTTTTATCCATCAATGAATCCTGAAAAAAGAAAACAATTTGAAATTACAATAATATTTCACAATATTACTGTTTCTTTTCTTTTTTTTTTCTTTTTTTTTTGTTCAAATAAATGCAGGCTTGATGTGCATAAGATACTTTTTTCAAAAACATTAAAAATAGTGATGTTTACAAACTTTTGATCGGTACAGTTTTCATACAAACACAAGTAATTTTAACAATGTTAAAAAACAAAGATAAGGGTATATGTCACTGAAATAATTATCACAACCAAACAAATTAATTACTTGGAAAAAAAAAAGAAAAGAAAAAAGCCATGCTGTGTTGACCTAATTTCTAAGTAGTTCAACATAAAAGCTCCCTATTTTGCCTTTTTTCCTGTATCAGTGATCTTTCTGTGTGTTCTACTTTAGTTCATGTTTCCCATTCATTGCATGCTCTCTCTCCCTCTCTGTGTTCAATGTCTCAATGTCTTTTTCTCTCCCAGTGTTTCTCCTTTGTCTCTGTTCTTTTGCCATGTTCATGTTGGGTAAATGAGAAGTGGCAAAGAACACAGACACATGTACAACGTCTGTTCTCATTATCTCAGAAAGAACTGCCTCCTCCCTCGACCCCAGTGGCACTGTGCAGTGCAATCTAAGGAAAAACTAACTGAATGCACTAGGAGCACTCATTAAATTAGTGCAATCACAAATAAACAACAAATGTAGAAGCAATATTTTAGAAAAGAAGAGACAGATTTGGTGAGAAATAGAATTTGTCACATCAATCTCCCATATTTAACTAATGAATATATAGGGCCCTATCTTGCACCCAGTGCAATTGACTTTGTACACCGACGCATGTATCATTCCTATTTTGCACCCGACACACAGCGGACTTTTCCCTCCACAGACGCACGTCTGTAAATTAGGGAATGAACTTGCGCTCCCAGGGGCGGTTTAGCGAAAAGAGGAGGCGTGTTCCGGCGCAAACGTTCCCTGGTGCTATTTTCCAGTTCCAGAAAACAATTTCACCACAGACCAGGAAAAACCTAGTCTAAAGTCAGTGGCGCGTTTTCAGTGGCGCGTTCAGATGCTATTTTAAGGGCGCATGCTTGGCCATAATGTAGCGTGTGCACAACGCGCATACACTTCTCTCATCTACACAGATGCAGCAGTTGCCATTTTTGCAAACCATACATAATTACAAGGAAAAATATTCCACACGAGGGAAATCATTGAGGTGTCCATGAAGATGTGAAAAAAATAGGCATAAATCTAGCTTACACATTTACCCAAATTATTATACGCCTGTTTAACCGAAGCTAATTTTGGTGTGTTTCTCCATCCCCATACAATGTCATTTCTCTGTCTTTTACGGCCCTGACGAGAACGTCGGTCTCCTCGGCTGTGAACCGCTCCTGGCGTGCGCCTGGCAAATCCGCCGTTATAATAGCAATCCGCCATGGAACAAGCGTGCCTGCTCTTAAAGGGAATGTGAGTTGTCGCTCTGATTGGTTTATTTCACGTTACGCCCAAACCACACCTATGAGTAATGTAGCTACTTCAGACCAACCCATTTTAGATTTGCGTCGGGCGCAAGAGTCATTTATCCCGCCGGTATAATAGCAACAGCGCCCGAGATACGCACACAAAGTTACTTGCGTTTCGCGTTTGATACTTGCGTTTCAGATCGTTAAAATAGGGCCCGATGTATCAAAATGAATTAATACTTTTATTCAGCAAGAATGCTTTAAATTGAACAAAAGGCACAAACGTGAAAAGTAAAATAGATATTTATATTTCAGAAAAATGACACTGATAATGGCTGCTAAAAATTCAACTCTGCAATGACAAGAATAAATTATATTTTCAAATACAGTATATTACAATAGAAAACATAATTTTACTATATTTTTGATCAAATAAATGCACCCTTGGTAAGCATAAGAGACTCAATCCATGTCATTCTTCGAGGTGGTAGGACTGTTTCCCGTCATAGCACAGCATGTTAGAGAGATCATTACATGAACATAATGAGCTTGTTAAGGAAGAGTTTAACCCATGGGCAGAGGAACAGAGCATTAATCTTTTTGCTTTGGGCTAATTAGGGTAAAATCCCCATACAAAGGCATATCAGCATTGTGACCCCTGTCTCCATCCTCTCATTTAACATTCATAAATGAGCATGAAGACAATTGGCAAATTGTCTGCACAGGCTTACTGCTCTATTTGCAGACCTGAAGACTGAGCTGAAACAACTATAATACATAAAAAACATGAAACACTACTTATTCAATAAGATCACATAATGGAATTAAATCAATGGCCTCCATGTTTATGTCCAGTAATGACAGTTTGATTTGTTCATGTAGGAAGCAATTGAACAAAAATGTTGAAAAATTATACTTGCTCTAGTGAGATTGATCTCGAGAACATTTATTGATGTTATTAGTGCGAAACTCTAAGATTTGTATAGCATGCTGGTCTGCAGTTAAAAACCTCTCTGTTATTGATTTTGTGGTTATTAAGTTATCCTAAATTGGCTTTTAAGGTATTTTTTTCCCAAATCAATACTAGAGTTACTTTAACAGTAGTTTGTTCTATTCATCATTGATTTTAAAAACCATAATGATGAAAATCTTTTTCTTGCACTGACATAGTAGTCTAATGATCAATGCAGCCTTCTCTGATATAATCTCGTAGATTATGTGTACAGATTACTTAGTTTAGTAAAACCAGCCTTCAAACTGATAAAATATAACAAAATATAACACTGTCAATATGTATATATGTATAATATGTAAACATATCTATCTATCTATCTATCTATCTATCTATCTATCTATCTATCTATCTATCTATCTATCTATCTATCTATCTATCTTTTTATACTCTGTGTATACTCTGGCCTAAAATGTCCAAATTTGGCCAGTCCAATCAAGTGATACCTTCCACGCATCATTTGCTTAAGACTAATTAAATGAAATGAAATAAAATAAAATAAAATAAAAGCCTGAGACACTGGGATAGATTTCAGAATTCCTGTGAGCCTAGGACATAATATTGTATAATAATATAATATTGTTATATTATAAAAAATATTGTTGTACCTATTTTAAGAATAACCTTTATTATAATGTACAGAGGCTTATGCTTAAAACTTCACTATAATGTATTTACAGAGGTTTATGCTTAAAACAATAAAAAATGCAGTTTTGCATGCTGGGGAGGGGAGCGATAGCTAGCTAGCATCTCTTCCACCTTAGGCATTGACCCATAACCATGCTCTTTGTGGCCAACAATCGAGGAATAGTATGATGTTTGTGCACTGTGAACTCGATATGAGGCTGGTTGCTTCCACAATCTCGACACCTCTGTTCCTCACAACTTCCACCAGTTCCTCACAGAGCATGTGAGCGGAGTGGAGCGGTGAGAATCTCCGCTCATCGCTCACGGAACTGTTCACCCCTCCGCTCCCCCGCTCAAAGCTACATCAGGCCGCTCCGCTCATTATCGCTCAGCGCTCAATTCGCGCTCCACTCAAATCGCCCGCCGCTCGCTCCAAAAAAGGAAAAAAATCTACATGTAGGCTATATCACTTTTAGCTTAGACCACAGCCTTACCTCCTAAAGAACTAATGAACAACATTTTTCAAATTGAAATGTTTTATTTCAAATTACAGGCCTATGTAAGAAGGAATATAGCCTACACAAAAAGTCCTGTAAAATTAAACGAATAAATGGGCCTAATAATATAAATAAAAATTATATAAACAAAAATATGCATACATTTTTTAAAAGTAAATTAACTATAAGGCCAGAATTTTGATAAGTGAACTTTTGCGCAATGCGCAAAATTAAAATTAAAATTGGCTTCCATACACACAAACTGCTGTAAAATTAAACGAATAAATGGTCCTAATAATATAAATATTATTACGGACGGCACAAATTCGGCTAAATAAAACGAACCATTAGGTCTACTTGAATGAAAAAACGAATTTGTTTGAATATTACGCTATATTTAATTTACACTTTGTTACAAGTTACCGTATTCAATTTGCTAACCTTTTGTTTTCTTCCCAGCGTGTTCGCGTAGCTCACGTTCATGTTTTCGAGAGATGTGTCTTTTGAGATTCCAAAATGAATCTTTGCTGACTGAAACGATGTCTCCACATTCGTTTTCTTGTACCACATTATCATTGTTAGTTAGTTTTATTATATTAATAGTAGCCTACACCTGTGTGACTTCTCATTTTCCTTTTTGAAGTAGCCTACTTTTTGAACTCCATTATTGAGCCGAGTTTTGACTGAAAATAGTCTACTGTTGATGACTATGCAAGACAGATGGATCCTGGTTTAGGTTTGACTGAGCATGCTTCAGACTCGTGGTGTGAGCTGAGCGAAATTGGAGTGAAATTGGAGCGGGAAATAAGGCGACACTCCATCCTTTTAAAAATGCCGCTCTGCGCTCTGTCCAAGATCCGCCCGCTCCCGCTCCCCGCTCGCTCCCGCTCCACTCCGCTCACATGCTCTGGTTCCTCATACACTGGAGATTGAGCAGGCGAGTCCTCAACATCTCCTGCCTCGATGCTTTCAACATCCAACTCCTCAGAGCCGGATACCTTGAAGCACCAGTGCCTCAATCGCAAAGCGTGCTTCCTGACACTGAGAAAAGGGACTAGATCTTTCAGGTGAGGGCAGAGATAAGGCCGGGCCTGTCTCAAACCCCTCTGATAGATCCATTTGCGATCCCCATGATCTAGATCACAGATGTGCCTTGGCAGCAGCGGGACCAGAATTCTGGAAAACGCAAGCCTGAGCGCCCTCCTCAAAGAGTTCCAGGCGGGAGTGGAGCGTCCATAGTGGAAGCTGTTTACAATCGGCACAGCTAGCACCCTGGAGAGCTGACTGTGCAAGCTCCGCTCCCGAACAAACTACACAAAGATTGTATGCATCCCCACCCGTGATGTAGCGTGGGCAGGGATGAACAAACAGTCTAAAATGCTGTTTGCTCGCCATTTTTTATATATGCTGGTAGACAGATAACACCAAATAAGACACATGATTTCACAGTGCGAGATCCCTTAAAAGGGAACTTTGGTTTGTGAGAGGCAGAGGTTATCGATTCTCTTATGTTATCAGTACACTAACCCCCCAATAGATAAAAATCACTCTACTCTACTGATCTACTCGGTGGCACCATTTGATTCTTAGTCAGCCTCATTTGAATGTGTGTCATATTCCGACTGGGATCACTTCACCTCTTCATAGAATGTCAGCTTGGCAAGTATTGCTTTCCTCTTCCCCTTTTTCTCTCCCTTACTCGTGAGAGCAAGGCAGCCGTGAAATATGGTCACCAGCAAATTGAGATTCATCAGGCAGCCTGTCTTGCTCACTTGAATCTATATTCAATTCTGGAGCATCTGTTATGGCTGAGGCAGTTCAGGACACGCCGGTATTGTGAGGGTGAAATTGTGCTTGGATAAATAAACTTACAGGCATAATAAAATCCAATGAAAATATATCACAGCCTCAATAACAGTGAGAATCTTGAAATCGGTTTCTTGAGGAGAAAAAAAAACTATTACTGCAAGCTGGTGGCAAACAAAAAACAACAGCCCTTTTTCAAGCACATCTTAGTTGGTTCATAAATACGAGAATACAAAAAGTATTTTTAGTCGAGTTACAAATCATGTACTATATTCTAAGACTCATATCAGCTAGGGCTGCACAATTAATCGAATTTCTAATCGCGATTACGATTATGGATCCCACGATTACGTAATCGTTCAAAGCCGCGATTACAAAAAAAAAAAAAAAAAAAAAAAAAAAAATCCACTCTGCGTGCATTTAGAGCATGTTATGAGAGGCGAATCACAACTACTTCAGAAAACCCGGCACAATAGGAACTACCAGGCAGTGACGTATATGTACGCTGAAATAAAGTCTTTCACCTCAGAAAAACGGACGTTCCTGTCCTGTCAGCCGTTATAGGCTACTGTGCTCGTAGCGCACACTCTTCAATTGCACGCGCAAATGCGGCGGCGCGCGCTGTGTTTAAGTGCAAAGGAAACTACGAGCATGCAACGTTGTTACGTTGTAAATTAGTAAGTCACGAAATAAAAGTAAAATACCAATAAATCACATTAATGGTACGTCGTGTGTTAGCTGAGAAGGATTTGCATGCAGGGATGATTTTCATTCTATTCGCCAGGAGCAGTTTCCATGTTTCATTAACAGTTCTTGTTAATATTGTGTAGGCCTATTCACCATGGTAACTGTCATTTCAATATTAACCCCAAAATGCCACTTTATTTTCACTTTGTGTTATTTTTTTATATTTTTAAATGACTGTGGTGGCTCATACCAACATTGTATTAACAAAAGCTAGTTTGGGACTGCTATTTAATAGCTTTAGCATAGGCCTAATGTTTATTTATTAGTAGTCTTTACTATTAGTTATATTCTTTCAAATTTTTTTGTGTATGTTAAGTAAAGGGGGACAGTGTGTGTGTTCACAAATTTTAAAGTAAACATGTATAATAATATGTCTATATATACATTATATATATGTCTATATATATATATATATATATATATATATATATATATATATATATATATATTCAATGTAAATTATGATAATCGTAATTAATAATCGCAATTACAATTTCAAGGGAATAATCGACAATTATGATTTTTGTCATAATCGTGCAGCCCTAATATCAGCTATATTCAACATTCATGATAGTGTTTCTGTTAAAACCCGAGAACATAAAGAACGTTTCTCTTTAATAGCTTTTAGGGTGTTGTCCTAGTTTATGCAAAAAACGCACAGGCGCAGTGTAACTGCCCATACTCTAGAGAGCTCATCAATGATTGAGATGCACCTCTACCGTAGGGGAGACAAACTAAATGAGCACACTGCTTAGGTAAGCACAAAGGCCCGGCCGAAAATCACAGCAGGTAGAAATGCCATTGCTAAGAGAATAGCCTCAGTTTTCTGAATCAAGGCTTATTCAGCACAATGGAGGTTATTAAACAAAGCCCCACTCTGTGAAACTGGATTCCCCGTTCAGCTTTAGACACCCACAATGTTTCTTTGCATGCAACTTTGCATGTATATTTATGTTAATTGTTGCTGCCCTTTTGGCTAGGTCACTCTTGTAAATGAGATTTTAAATCTCAACAAGTTTTTAAATAAAGAAATGAACGTGAGATGAAATAATTTTATGACTGTAAAAGTGTTGTTTTTTTCTCACCTAGGCAGAGCTTCACTAATTATAAGCATGCTATGGTTAGAAAGATGACACAGGTTTTGACACAAAGCAAAAGACAAACAAAGGCAAGATGCCAAGCCTTGATAAGAATTACGGGAAAAGCAAACAACGAGAGCATATTCAGAACGCATTTGAAAGCTTTCTTGCAAAGCAAACGCGACCTTGTTTATAGAGTGCCCTTGCTCTTTGCATGCACACGTCACCTCTCTCTGTACGCCGCCTCCTCAAAGGTGTCACCTGATACCAAAAATGTCAAATATATTCAACACCAACAATCATCCATAAAAGCGTTCCACATTCACACTGGAAAGTTAATACTTCCTGTGCCCTTCAAAGGCGTGCTAAAAGATGCTCATATTTGCACTTAACTACACACATTTATGCCAGGTTTGCTCTCTGTCTCCTTGTGTGCATATTTAACCTTTACTAATACACAGAGGCAGGTATGATTGAAAAGGTCCCTCATAATATCAACACATTAGCTAATGAATATTAATTAGGTGACATAACATTCACTCCTAAGTTTTGAAAGACAGGTAAGTTGGCACTATAACAAATATGTTAGGAATCAGTTTTACGTTTTTTAATTGCCAGAATTGGTAGAATAAAAGAGAGCACATGGTTTTTACTTATTCCACACACCAGATGCCCCTTAGATTACATACACATGAAAACATGGTGATAAAGGCAATCTAATCAAACAATATTAAAATAAAAAACAATTGCTTTTGGCTGGACAAATTCAACTAAGTAATCTGAGATCAAAATATAAACCCCAAAATATGCTTAAAGATAATAATGAATGACTAATTTAGCTGAATGAGCATAAATGTTTCATAGCCTGATTACAAAAGGCAGTTAAGTGAGCACTAGTACAGGGATGTCAAATGAAGTCCAGAATCAATTATGCAGCTTTAATCACCTATATTGGTAAAATACAAAGGAACATGTAGTATTTACTAAATTCACAAACCAGAGGGCTTTAGATTACATAAACATGATAATCAAGGAATATTAAGCAAACAACATTATATAGAAAAAATAAAAGAAAACTGCTCATTGCTCTGGGCTAGATAACATCCACTAGTAAACCATCTAAAAACTGAAAATAAATGCAAAATATGTTTTGAAAGAGAGAGAGAGAGAGAGAAAAAAACAGTACAACCAATTTTAATCTAATAATGTTTATTTAGTGATAATGGTTGCTATGGCCTTTCTTACATGCAACTTTTCCATATTCATCTCTCTCATGATGGGTCTCACAACCTAATTCTTTAAGCATACTGAGTTGTTAAAGCTGATAAGGGAATACAGGACTGTAAAATGATAATGAATACGCACACTTCGATTTAGTTCATGTTAATCTGCACTCTGAACAACTATCTTCTCACAATAGGTTCTTGAAAGTGATTTGTTTATTTAGCATGTTAAGCCTCACAGTTAGTCCTCCTCCTATATCCAGAACAGGACACCAAACTACGTCCGCAATGGATTTCTAGAAAGAAAAAAAAAATGGAGAAGGTGAATACCCAGTGGAGGGTAGGATAACTGACATGACAATTTCATTGGAGATGTACCAATCTCAGTATTTTCCATGAGCTTTGGTTGAGTGCTATGAGTCACTTTGACAAGACGTCACGTCAGATGTTCAAGAAGAATGGGATGTCTTTCTATGTTTAGAAGCAAATTAGTGAGTGTATTCTTCTTGTCTTTGTTGAGGGGGATTTCTATTGAAAAATACAAGGAACTGCAGATGGATGTGAGGCTTTTAAACAGCTTTTATACAACTGGTTTGTGGTGGTATGATGTGAGATAACACACAGTTTAGAAAATACAGCACCACACTATTGACTATCTCTTTCTTGAGTGAGAAAAAAAGTGTGGCTGACATACTCATGAAAAATATAAATAAATACTGTCTCGTACAAGTAGTGCAAAGGAATTACTGGACCTGCAAAACATCTTAATAGCCACAAAACATCATCTAAAAATAAAGTCAAAGTCCCTATCATTATTAGATAGAGGGAGGCTTCCGAACAAGGTGACCTGTTTGCTGTGCACTAGTCAGAGAAATGAAGTTGATTGGCATGTCATTTGCATAATCAGGGCATATACTAGGTGTTGGTGGGAAATCCAGCACTGATTTCTGCCATTCCACTCGCCATCCCCGTCGACGCACAGTGCAATCAAGCCCGAGATTAAAGGTCCTCCAAAGATCAATCTCACACTACTGCAACCCTGCTCATGCTGGTGAATGCCGATATTCTGATAGTCAATGTGTGGGTTGATGCAGAGGGAAAAAATAGACCGAAAAAACTACACCGTCGATGGAGAACAAAATTATATCAGTCATTTTCTTTCCCTTTCACCCTCAAAATCTCCACCCATCACGCTGCGACTGTAACATTGTGTGTACGTGACTATACTGCCGTTTGAGTTTCATTTCCTGCTCATTACACACCTCCAGTTCAGTGAAAGATGTATTTAGTCAGAACGCATTTGCAATTCTTTTCAAAATCTCACTATGGCAGCACATTTGATTAAATATTAGGCGATAATAACTGCAGCTGGATTTGAGAGCAGGAACCGAAAACGCTATAGTTCTGTGTCAGTGATCATTGTTTTTATCACCCTTTCATCACCAATATAATAGCATTCACATTCATAGGTATTTGTAGTCAAAGAATGGTTCAAGGTGGTGTATGTTTCATATTTTTAGCAGTGACCTTTCTGATTTAAAATAATTTGGGGTTCATGTCATCTACTTGCTAAGAAGCTGCACAACAGTGATTATGCAATTTCAATGAGTGATAAATGTCAACAAAGCATATAAGCTGAAATCACAATCATTAGACAGCTACTTCATCTGGGCCTTGCTTTTCAATGTGGCTGCCAATCAATCATTTAACAAATAAATCAATCAAATCAATCAATCAATTCATCCAATTTTTTTTTAAAGATTTGTACACATCTGAAATTGTTGATAGATAGATAGATAGATAGATAGATAGATAGATAGATAGATAGACACGGACTGACGGATGGATAGACTGCATCCATTGTGGAAAACCTTATTGCAGTAAACAAATGGCTGTGATCATCAGATGAGTGTGACTTCAGCTTGAAATCATTGTTGACATTTAGAACAAAGCTCTGGTTGGCACCACATATTCAGCTCCCAAGGACGTAGGAGATAACATGACCCCAAAATGTTTGTGATTCAGAAAGATCACTACTAAAAGATGTGAAAAGCACATCAGAGACCTACTTAAACCCCTACGCCTCCCATTCAGTGGCCCGCCGTGTGGGTCCCATTCAGAGGTCCAGAGGTGTGGGGTTACACGGACATATTAACTTTCCAATCTTGAGCATATCAGATCTCTCTCAGAGGTCAATGCCAGTGATAATGCACAGCACGCTCTGGTGCACAGGAACAAGAGGCCATGATTCAGCATGATCAATGATGAATACACCATGAGCAACACATATCTCAATGACTGAGATTAAATTTACCAACGATCCAGCTCTCTCTTTTTTAAATGTAGAACCAGCACATTTATGGCGCTTTTCCACTACACAGTACCAGCTCGCCTCGGCTCGACTCGACTCGACACGGCTCTGTTTGGTTTTCCACTGTGTAAAAGTTGTAACTGTACCTGCTTCCAGGTACTTTTTTTCGTACCACCTCCGGCGAGGTTCTAAGCGGGCTGAGGCGATACTAAAATGTGACGTGAAAACACGACAGATTGCTGATTGGTCAGAGAGAGTCGTCACTATTCACTGCGTCATCATTGCACGCGCCAGACGGAGTATCCTGAATAAAAAAACAGCAAAAACAAAAATAAAAACATCCAAAAACAGCATACACTCGATTTCCTCCATTGTCCTGTGTGTGTGGGTAGCGGGTGTGTCTCGCGTAAAAGATTAAGTCACGGCAGTTTCCTGCAGCGTCGCTATGATGACCAGGTACTATTGTGGAGGTACTATCTGCAATGGAAAACGGAGCGAAAAGCGAGCCGAGTCGAGTCGAGTCGAGTTGAGCTGGTACTGGTAATGGAAAAGCGCCATTAGTGTAACACCATGTTGAAATAACTGCTTGAAACAGCCTAAAGTGGTTTGCTGGTCTCCCAGCATGCCCAAGCTGGAAAGGCCAGTCTGTTTTAAAGGTTTAATAAGGATTTTGGTTTTATCTGGTCAGGCAAGGGAGATAAACTGGCTGACCAGCTAAACACCAGGCTGAGAGACCAACTAGACCAGCAAAGCACCTTATTGGTTTAAGCTGTTTTTTTGTATCAGGGAAAATAATGCTAACATATGCTAACATATCATTCGAATGTTCAAACATACTCTACTGCTTTCCTCTCACAAAGGGATACAATGACATGTTTATAATTGCTTTCAGAATATGTTCATTTTGGACAGCTGAAAAGCACTGAATGAAATTTTAAAATTCAGTATTCCTCAATAAATAAGATCTTTCTCTGCTTGATGTTTGCTGAGGCATGCAGTCTGTCAATGAAGAATAATGTCTCTACTTTTCCTATTTTTCCTTTTGTTCCCGTTGAGTTTCAGGTTTGATGAGCATGGCATCCTGTCCAGCATTTTAAAAGCTTATTTATAACTCTCAGTAAGCCAGGTGGATCATGCTACCCAGCATCCCTCACATAGATGGCACAACACAAAGAGAGGACTTGCATTGGGTTTGCATCAGTTCAGAAAGACCTGTTCATAGAGTACTTGTTTCTTGCTCTTGATGTTTTATAAGCTTTAGCATGTATTATTCTGGAAAGCTGACACGTTAACATGTTGATAAACAGATTTAAAGCATGTAGTTGATGGGGAGGCTTAGCATAGATTAGTGGATTAAAAACGGCTGTTCCCGCTGATTAGATTCTCATTACTGCCCTGACCTGTTGGTCAATTAACATCATCAGGGACACAGACACACACACACACACTTTCATCAATTAGACGAGCTACAAGTGAAAGCAGTAATGCATCTAACCCTGCATCCATGCCTACTTCCCTACTACTGTATGTAGGAAGACAAAACCAGTCTGTCAAAAAAGTATTCATTAAACATTAGGCCAAAAACCCTGATGACCTACTGCTTTCGGCTGAATACTGAAGTAAGCATCCGTCACACACTTTACTACCCCAAGAGGCCACAGGAGTTAAGGAGCTGTCAGATTTTAAAAAAAATGAAAAATAAAAAATTGCAGAAAAAGTCAGGCGGCTATGTTCAACTGTAAGTGCTAAAGGAAGCAAGAAAGTTATTCTTTGTGAGAAAAGAATTTACTAGAGCAAATAATTTTTTAAATAATTATAATAATAGTTGTTATTATTACTACTACTACTACCACTACTTCCATTACCTACTTCTAAGAGGAGAAACATTTAATTACATGCAGCATTAAATTTAATGCAGAATGCCTAACAGAAATAGAAAGGAAGAATGAAAGAAAGGCAGTACAAAAGAAAAAGTGTGTGTAATTTTTTCAGCTCCAGTATAGCCATTCAAGTTTGGCAGCAAATGGTGTCAAAAGGTTAATGTTGATTTAATAAGCAATTAATTTTCAAGCAGGTACCTTGGAAATTGGCAAGAGTGAGGATGATAAAAGATTAGAATCAGCTGTGGTGCCTGAAAAGCAGAGCATTGAGTTCTGGGTAAATTGCCTTTTCACTGTACAAAGCTGGGCTTGTTTGTTCACAGCTCAGAGAGGAGTCGGCTGGCGGTTAATTGGTGCAGTTCTCCTGGGCACAGGTTGATGATGTCATAATAGCACATATACGTGGAGCTCCTGATGAGGTCTGATTGTTTTTTCGATGAGTGTGAGTGCAGATCGATAGGCTCAGTCTCTCTTGGCCAGAAAACCGAAAGCGTCCCTCTCTTATTAAATAAAAGCCATATGGCCAGTGGATTAGTCAGGTGGAACCGCTGAGTGGCACTGGGTGAGTGCAGTGCTTTAGAAACTATTATTTCCTACATCTGACTCAATGGTTTTCACGTGTGTTAATACATTAAAAGAGAGAAAACTTTGCATTTTAACTTTCAGAAGAAAGCAAAACAACAACAATAGCAAGTATAGTGACTTAAAGGGATAGTTCGCCCAAAAATGATATTTAAGCCATGATTTACTCACCCTCAAGCCGTTCGAGATGCATATGTCAATCTTTTTTCAGACGAACACATTTTCAGTTATTTTAGAAAATGTCTTAGATCTTTCAGTGGTTATAATGTGAAGCAATGGGGTCCAGCTGATTCACGTCCGAAAATGTACATGCATCCTTCTCAAAAATAATCCATCCGGCTCCAGGGGGATAAACGAAGGCCTTCTGAGGGTAATCCGTGCGGTTTTGTCGTAAAAATATACATATTTAAAACTTTATAAACTAAAATAACTGGCTTCCGGTGGCGGTCGGTGCACGTTCACAGAGATGGATGCTGGCGTATGACGTATGACGTAGCGTAGGAAGCGTCGTGACGTAGAACGAACGTGACAGCGCAGCCAGAGAGCAGAGCAAAACAAAACTCAACGTTCGTTCTACGTCACGACGCTTTCCATCTCCATGAACGCGCGCCGACCGCCACCGGAAGCCAGTTATTTTAGTTTATAAAGTTTTAAATATGTATATTTTTACGACAAAACCGCACGGATTACCCTCAGAAGGCCTTCGTTTATCCCCCTGGAGCCGGATGGATTATTTTTGAGAAGGATGCATGTACATTTTCGAACGTGAATCAGCTGGACCCCATTGCTTCACATTATAACCACTGAAAGATCTAAGACATTTTCTAAAATAACTGAAAATGTGTTCGTCTGAAAAAAGATTGACATATGCATCTCGAACGGCTTGAGGGTGAGTAAATCATGGCTTAAAGGGATAGTTCGCCCAAAAATGATATTTAAGCCATGATTTACTCACCCTCAAGCCGTTCGAGATGCATATTTCAATCTTTTTTCAGACGAACACATTTTCAGTTATTTTAGAAAATGTCTTAGATCTTTCAGTGGTTATAATGTGAAGCAATGGGGTCCAGCAGATTCAAGTCGCAAAATGTGCATGCATCCTTCACAAAAATAATCCATCCGGCTCCAGGGGGATAAACGAAGGCCTTCTGAGGGTAATCCGTGCAGTTTTGTCGTAAAAATATACATATTTAAAACTTTATAAACGAAAATAACTGGCTTCCGGTGGCGGTCGGCGCGCGTTCATGGAGATGAATGACGTCGTGACGTAGAGCGAACGTAGAGTTTTGTTTTGCTCTGCTCTCTGGCTGCGCTGTCACGCTCGGTCTACGTCACGACGCTTCCTGCGTTACGTCCTACGTCATATGCCAGCAACCATCTCCATGAACGCGCACCGACCGCCACCGGAAGCCAGTTATTTTCGTTTATAAAGTTTTAAATATGTATATTTTTACGACAAAACTGCACGGATTACCCTCAGAAGGCCTTCGTTTATCCCCCTGGAGCCGGATGGATTATTTTTGTGAAGGATGCATGCACATTTTGCGACTTGAATCAGCTGGACCCCATTGCTTCACATTATAACCACTGAAAGATCTAAGACATTTTCTAAAATAACTGAAAATGTGTTCGTCTGAAAAAAGATTGACATATGCATCTCGAACGGCTTGAGGGTGAGTAAATCATGGCTTAAATATCATTTTTGGGCGAACTATCCCTTTAAATATCATTTTTGGGCGAACTATCCCTTTAAGGAGCAAAAAAACGTTCTTTCTTCTGTGGAGCACGAAAGGAGATAGTTAGGGGCCAAGCACCGAAGGTGCGGAGGCACCTATTGTATCTGTTCCCGTTCTTATTATTCTTCTTCCGCCATGGGAGTCTATGGCAGCCCATAAAACCGATTGAGGGAAAGTTGTAATGGTTTGACATTCTGATAGAGGACAGTCCCAGCATTGAGTACACCAATTTTGGTGTGTCTAAGTCATTCCCTCTAGCGCCACCACCTGTCCAAAGTTTCACTAATATTTTGCTAATAACTTTTGAACCATAAGGCCAATCAACAAAATTCTCATGACGATTCGATTGCACCCTATGTCGTCATTTTCCGTCATAAAAATATGGCCGCCATTTTGAATTTTCAAAAAAAGCTACTTTTTTAAACTCCTCCTAGGCCGTTGCTCCGATTTTCACGAAAATTTAACCAGATCATCTACAGACCATGCCGACAAAAAGTTATGGAATTCAAGTTGATTCGCTTAACAATTTTTGAAAAAACCCACAAACAAATTTTACGTTGCGCTTGCGAAAACAGACGTAAGGCTGTATCTCCGCAGCGCTTTATTGGATTCAGACCAAACTTGGTACATGTCATCCCAACCATGACCTGAGGCTACATGCTGCGTTTCGGCACAGCGCCACCTACTGGTCCGGAGATATGAAAAATGGCTATTTTTGCTTATAAATTCTGAACAGTTTGCCCAAAAATCATAAAATTGGTCTCGTTAGAGTCAGGCCAACATACTGAGTCGACTGATATCCAATTTTACCATATCGGCCATTTTGGCTGTCGGCCATTTTTAATTTTGTGCTAAAATGCTGTATTTTATGAACGCATGAACGGATTGTTACGAAACTTGGTATCGGTCATCAGCACGATGCCCTGAAGGAGCGTGAGAAGTTTCGAAACAGCGGCACCTAGTGGTGAATTTTTTTCCAAATGCTTATAACTTTGTGTGTGGGCGACTTATTTTCACGAGACTCATCTCATTAGACTCCTGAATCCTTGCCGAGTCCTACCATACCAAACATGCTAGGTTTCGCCTTACGGTTTGTGTAGCGTTGTGATTTAGCGCTTAAAAAACATTGCCAATGCCCAAATGCGAAAATATTGATAGTAAGGGGTCGTAAAATGTGTCAGTCATTTTTTGCGTGTTTTTTCATATAAATGTCTATAACTCTGATGCGAATTGAGATATTTTCACCAAAATTGACACACATATGTATGGGCTCACTCTGAGGACACATACAAAAAATGGTGGGACTGAGTCTCTTGGTGGCGCTATAATAGAACAAACCATGAAATTCCCATGGACTTCAATACAGTTTTGTGAAATAAAATGCTATACTAAACAAATGCATAGATGTAATATTACGAAACTCAGAATGTGCCATCAGCTCCATCCTCTGAAGGTGCCCAAAATATTTCGAGACAGCGCCACCTAGTGGTCTAAAGTTATAACAAAATTTCCAAAAAGGCTAATAACTTTTGAATAAATCTGGCTATTGAAATGCCACTGGTCTTAATAGATTCTTTGGGTCAAGCCGAGAACATAGATACCAAGTTTTCTTTATTTGGCCGAACTTCCTGTCCGCCATCTTGATTTTCAGTCAAAACCTACTTTTTCGAACTCCTCCTAGACCGTGTGTCCGATTTTCACCAAAATCGAATCGTATCATCTCCAGACCGTGCCGACTAAAAGTTATGGATTTCGTGTCGATAGACGAAACCGTTTTCGTATAGCGCAGCAGCAAATTTAAGGCATGACGCTAAAAGCACTATTCAGGCTTTATCTCTGCAATGCCTTGACATATTGACACCAAACTTTGTATGTGTCATTGTCACTTCACTCTGAACAATCAATTTCATCAATTTTGTAGCTGCGCCACCTATTGGTCGAAAGTGATAATCCATTAAATCATATTTTTATGTACTGTTTCTATGATTTTTTTAGGCATTTTTCTTAAAATCCTATTTAAATGCCTTTAATTGCTCATTGTTGCAGTTGGTCTGACACTTTCAGGCATGTTGGCATGTCTTGTCATCTGATTCTGCTTGGCCCCGATAATTGCTGCTTGCAGCTATATTTTAAATTGGTTTTGTCCATACAATACAAGTCACCCCGGTCTAATACTATTTGTATAATAGTATATATTTAAAATATCTTCTTTTGTGTTCCACAGATGTGAAAAAGTTATACGGGTTTGTTTGGTAATGTAAACAGCTTAAAAATTAGTCCCTGTTCCAAATGCTGCCCTAAGCCCTTGCAGTCCTACAATGTCAAATGGGAAACAATATGGTCACATGGACTTCTCACGCACAAGACTGCACTGAAAAAGAAAAGAACAATTGCTGCTTGTTCAAATTACTCAATAAAAAGGAGCTAAAGCAACACACTTTTTAAAACAAAAGTTACGCCACTGGTAAGTACACATCAGGAGCGCCAAACATTTCCAAAAATGTTTATTTTTAATCGTAATTTTTTTTATCGCTACCTTACTCTTTATAAAAGGGCTGTATTAAACAATCACAAACTTGCCTTGAAATGCTAAACGAGTACGCTACACCTTGTTCTCACACTATGTTCATATGGTCATTAGGGAACCTGCCAGCACAGAAGATGAAATTCCACACACTTAATCCTGTAAAAATGCTTTACACAATTCAATGACATGAACATGCTGCAATTATACACGTGCACTATTCCTCATACATCACCATCAGCCACGCCTCAAAGGCAAAGACTGAACACACTTAGTGGATCCATTCATCACAGGAATTATTAATTCATCTCCACTATTAATTTTAAATAACGGACTAAAGTTAGGGAACTAACTCTCCAGACACCTCAGCCAATCTCTTTAAACATGCATCTTCTACAAGAACAACGTGATTACGCATTATTGGCAGACCACAAACCACAAACTCATCAGCTATACGTTCACTGCGCTATACCCTCCATCACTTCCTCCTTTCTAAATGCAGTGACCCAGACAGACCTGGCTGTATCAGATGACCCACCTCTGTCGTATCCATGCGGTTTATCCTGTTCCTCTCCTCCTAACAGGTCAGTCATGGCTGGTCAATCACTGGCAAGCACTAGCATTTTAATCCGCTAGATACGGCAAGCTTCTCTCAACGTTTTGCACAAGTTTCTCTGCAGTGCAACAAAAGTTAGAAAGAAATTAAGTGAGGGAATTAAAAACAGTTCTGGTCCAGCTTGTTCCTTTCCGTTAGCAGGATCTGGACTCTGTCTCCTTATTCAAACGATCACCTCTCGCCTCATTCAGTTATCCCTTTTTCCTTTCTTAATGCATTCGCAGCAGAAGCACATTAAGAAACAATCAATTTGTCAGCCGGTAGAGGAAGAGGAGGGGCGGGGGGGTCAAGAGGGAGAGTATATGTGTGCGTGTATGTTGGGGTATAGTGTATACCATGGCTCGCTCTCTTCAGATCGGATGTCCCTGCTTTCGGCGGCCTTAAAAGAGTTGGTGACGTGAGCTGGTGGCTCGTGTGCAAATTAAATGGAGAGACAGAAAAATGCATTATTGATGCCAGCGGAGGCTGAAGTGTCTCGCTTACAGAGCCGGCTCTGGTTCCCACACGGGGTAATTAATCCACAATTCTGAGCCAGCTATGAATGGGCCGACCATAGAAGGACCATCTCTCTTCCCTCTCCCTCCGCTAGAGCACTCCCTCCACCGGCTGCTGAAAATAGGTCACCTGCCTAGGGCCAGCCGGTGAGTGTATGGTACGTGCGCGTGTGCATGACTCACCAATTGGACTGCTTAAAAACAGAGCACATTTTTATGCCAAATTTGTAGTTCAGGATAATGTTGATGGTTGTTGCGTGTGTTTTTTTTTTTTTTTGGTTCCAAATGTTGCTGTATAACATTATAACCCAGTGGCAGATCTGAAATCAGTATAGATTCTGGTCTTTTGGATGCTCGGATTGGTTCTTGTGTTGCTAGGCATCTCCCTTGCCGATCATCATTCATTTTGTGAAATTGTTCTCCAAGTTAATAAGCTATTACAAAAAAAAATTCAATATTTCTCATGAATACGCTCAGCAGAGACTTTGTCCCATCCCCCATCCAAAATAAATAAATAAATAAATAAAAAATAGAAACCACAAAACAAATGTCCAATGGTCCGTAAAATAGAAGCCAGTTGCTGCAGTAGTGTAGAGTAGATTAAGCTATATTTTAGAGACTTTGAAGGAATTAGGAGGAAGAGCTGAACTGGCCTGAGCTTCTACAGCCATTTTCTTGGCAAACTACTTCTGAGTAAAGCAGCTTACAAGAAAGTGCATGCACTTTAACAATTACTTCAGTAACTAAAGATTCAAGTTAGATTCAACAAACAAAACAGCACATTTATGTTCGGCCCTTTAACATCCTGCCTTGTGAAGATCTGAGCAAGGTCACTGGCATCAAGAGAGGAACAAAGGAATGAGATGAGAGAGAAAAATAGATTAAAGAATGGAGGGGGAGTTGATTGTAGAAGAGATTTGTCTACACAGATGATCCAAGTAAAACAGAAATCATGATATGGCCTAAATCGATTACTAAACAACAAAAGGCAGTGATTTAACTTAATAAAAGCTTCAAACTGTATATGCAGCCCTGTTTTCTCATACTTCAAACATGCATGGATCACATGATATGTTGTTTCAAGCATCTCAGAGCCTTTCTGCTTTGGTTTAGCTCGCTTTAATTTAGCTATAGGTCTGCATACACTTAACTTAACAATATATATTTTTATATTGTTTTAAAATAATAATAATTGTAATAAGGATAATGATAATATTATATATAAAATAGTTGTTTTCTATTTGAATAAATTTAAACATGAATTTACATGTTTTTTTCCTGTGATGGCAAACCTGAATTTTCATCATCATTACACCAGTCTTCATTGTTATAATCTTTCAGAAATCGTTCTAATATACTGATTTGCTAGAAACATTTATTATTATTATTTACATCAATGTTGAAAACATTTTTTGCTGCTTAACATTTTTGTGGAAACAATGACATTCAAACATGTGTAGTAAGATTTAAAAAAAAGAAAGATATTAAGACTTCATCAAGGATTCATTAAATTGATCAAAAGTGACAGTGTAGACATTTATAATTACAAAATATAAGTCGATATTTAATAAATAATTTAATAAATGCAAATAAATGCTGTTCATTGAACTTTCTATTAATCAAGAATCCTGAAAAGTGAGTCCTGAAAGTATCTCCATGTCCACAATAATGTTAAGCAGCACAAATGTTTTCTACAGTGATGTGTTAAGCACAAAATCAGCATATTAGAATGATTTCTGAAGGATCATGTGACACTGAAGACTGGAGTAATGATGCTGAAAATTCAGCTTTACCATCAAAGGAATAAATTACATTATTTAATTTATTAAAATAGAAAACAATTATTTTAAATTGTAATAATATTTCATATATTACTGTTTTTACTGTATTTTTTATTAAATAAATGCAGCCTTGGTGAGCATAAGATACTTCTTTCAAAACCATCTTTTTTTTTTTAATGTTTCCACAATTTTGACGAAGGCTACTGTATATAATAGTACTACTACTACTACTAATAATAATAATAATAATAATAATAATGAATTATTATTGTTATATGTAAGGAATAATTGATGACGGGCAGTTGAATCATTAAAATAATAATGTACACCCGAGGTGGTAATGCGGCCACGGCGTAAAGCGGGTGTGCATTATTTTTCTAAAAATTCAAAGGCCTGGAGTCAATTATTCCGCTTATACTAGGGTTACCACACCTCAAAACATTGTTCAGATGATGTATTTCAAGAAGTTTGTCAGGTTTTTGTTCTTAAAAAGCTATTGTGTTTGGGACTAATTTCTTACGCATCCAATCCAAAGCATTCATTGCTAATTCCCAAACTTCAATTTAGAGCTAGTAACGGAGACTTGAGCCACTGATAGCAGACTAATGCAGTTAATAATGAAGTTAATAGAGAGAGAGAGAGAGAGAGAGAGAGAGAGAGATCGAGAGATCCATTTCAGAGATTAAGCGTGTGTGAATTAATTACTTTAGTCTCTGCATCTCTCAGCAGTGTTCGTATAAATGCATACTAATAAATACATAATACATAATAAAACGTAATTTTGTGGCAAAAAACTTGGAAATAATTTATCAATTTGATCCTATTGTTTACTACATTCATTTGTTTTGTGAGTGTAATTGTGGGATTTTGTTCTGTAGGCTTGTAAAGACCTTTGAAATAACTGAAATCATTTGGCGAAGTGATATGGGACTGGCCTGGAACTACCGTGTGTTTCCCTCAAAATAATTGCACACCTTAGATTAGAACATCCGTCAACCAATCAGAATCAAGCTTTCAACAGCCCTGTAGTATCAGCGTTATTATTATTTAAGCTGACTAGGTTTCAAACAACTGAATGAAGAAACACTATTAAAACTAATAAAATTCTGCAGTTGAGCTTTGGGTCAACACTCTTAAAACTTTTTCAATTAATGGAAAAAATGGCAATTCAATTCAAATCACATCTGAAACATTTGTCAGAATATTTTAATATTTCACTTCACGCAGCCCAAATCTAGAGTGAAGTAAGGCTCTCTCACCCTCAGCCACAGTTGAGAGTACAATGCGAATAAATTCTACTATGTGAGATCTCAATGCCTGATGAAAAACAACAGTGAATTTCATGTGAGCAAACACATAAAGGAGAGAAAATTAGAGCGCAGGGCTGAAATGCACACGTGTGTTTAACTAGCAGCCGGTGAGTGGGTGGTAGATTTTACACTTCCTCTCAACATCTGCACTTCAAACATGAGCGTTTATGAATGGCAAAAACATAACGTTTTTCTGCCTTTAGACACTGGTTACATTCTACAACAGTCACCACAGAAATAAAAGAAAATCTGCACAGAAACCTCAAGTATTGTTAGAATACTGTGCTATAACTAGGCTAAGGAATTAGCAGACTGTCATTTTTCATGCTAATGTTCTGGAAATATCTGCGGAATTCTGCTAAAATAATAAAAAATTGAGATGATGGTACTACGCTTTTACTGAAATATGATCAAATATAGCAGAATTATTTAATAATGAATGAACATACATTCATTAAAGGAGACATATCATGCTTTTAAATTGTTCCTTTTTACATATAAATCATACATTTGTAGTCTATATAAAGCGGAACTGCAATGCTTGGGTCTGAATTCCTCATTATTATAGCTCCACAGGCCCCTTTTCTACCCCTTTTCTGATGTGCGTCTGAGAGCAACTCGTTTTGGTGCGGTCTCTTTAAATACAATTGAGACACTTCATACCCCGCCCACACTCGGTTCAACTCCACCCCGTTCGGCCATTTTTGTAGTTTGATAGCAGAGATACGATTATCTAGCGGCACAGAAACTTTTTATTCACACGTTATTAACAAAATGTCAACAACGGAAGACTTGTCCAGCCAGCCTTACATGTTCGAGCCAGAGTCGGAGCAGGAGCGAGATGAAAATGAAGACGACGAACCTGTAGAACAACGTCTTCATATGGATGTAAGTTATCGCAATGGTGTGTACTGTATTTACACATGAAACTTTGGTCTTCCGACCTTTTACCACCGTGTCGATTTATTTTGATTAATATGTGCGAGGGAGAGAGAGCAAGACAGCGTCTAGTTTGGAGACGGTGATGTCTTGTTTACACTTTCGCCTGGCTCTGAAGAGAGAGAGAGTGAGCGCGCGCGCGACCGGGTCTCTCTCTCTGCTCGTTCTTTCAGTTAAACATGCGTCCTGTAACAAGCGCGGCCGTTCATCTACATTAGACGGTGTAATGAAGCGTGTGGGTTACTACATCCAACAACCGAACATTTTAACTTACCCTCTCGTAACTTCTGCATCCTTTAGCTTGGACTACAAAATTGCAGCGAGAAATAAAAATGGCGGATTGCTCGAAGTGTTGGGCCGGAAGTCAATGTCCTTATTTGGCAGTTCCGCTGCAAATACTGTGACGTAATAGTTAAAAAAACGTCATAGATAACAGAAAAATCAGAACAGGTTGAAAAATATGACCAAAACAGAATATAAAGAGATCAACGAAGCACCTGAAGAGAATAATTTCATTAATTCTGTACTTCTAAACACTCCAAATATACAACAAAATGCATTTAAGGTATTAAAGGCATTAAAATCCCTTTAAGTGTACAGTTGCAAGATCATAAAGGAAAGGGGAAAAAAAGAGCTGTGGATGATCAGGGTAAATGGTGCTTATTTTGTCTTATGGGAAACATGTACAAATCTTATGAAACTTCATAAAGAGTAGTATTCTTTAGCATTAGTGAATGTTTTCACTATTTGTAATAGTTGTGTATGAAGCCCTCAGCTGTCCTCAGTGTGAATATGGATTTCAAAATGATAGTCACCATTGGAAAGGTTTCAAATATGGAGAAGATGCTGGAAAACCAAAGATTGTGACCAAAGTCAATGTTTACTTGATATAGAACACACAGAGCATGAGTTGGCAACACAAAGCCAATTTTTCACTTGAGCTGGGAGAAGAGAACTAAATACGCTCTTAACCCTTATGTGCTGTTGGGGATGTTTTCATCCACTATGGGGTATTTTTTAGTCTAAATTTGGCCATAACTTTCTCTGTGTTTCAGCAAATGGAATGATTTTTGGTGACAAATCTTATTTTGACACATATTTTGGGAAAATGCTTTGAAATTTTTCAAAAACTCAACAGTACACTGTGGGCAAATTTACTACCCTTTCGTTATGTTTGTGGCTGAAAACAGCCACTACTTTAAACTGCTGTAAAAATATATCAGATAAATATTTTTTTCAATTTTTTTTGCATAAATCTATTAATCAACCTCAGTCCTGCTCAAAAATACTAAATGTTTAAAAAAAATTCAGGATTTTAACTCTTTAATTGCCAAATTCGTAAATGATGTCACTGATTTGGGAAAAAACACACACAAAATGACTCATTTTCAATATAAAATGTGATTGTGGACTGGATTTTTTTTTACCTTTTATCACAGTCTTGGACATGTCAAAGATTAGAAACAACATTGGTTTTGATGCATTGTTAGTTTTTGTGCAGCATCAGATTTTAACTTTTTCTCCCTCATTTACTGTTCGTGGCTGTTTTTGCCCCATTGACTTCCATTATAACCACATTTTTTGATTGCAAAGTCATGACACCATATAATTATGCATTTTTGATTGTTGGTGGTTTTCCCTGTTGGGAAGAGGTAAAATTTGTAATTTTTACTGTTGATAACCAGGTGGCACCATTAACCCTTTAGATAGGCCTGTGCAAAAAAAAGCTTAGTTTCTGGCTTTTACATGGAGTTATATGGAGTTTATATGGAGTATAATAGCATAATAAAGTGTGTGTTTGTGTGTGTGTGTGTGTGTGTGTGTGTGTGTGAACTCACCTTGATGCGTCTGAGAAAATCAAAATATGCACCTCAGCTCTCAGAACTACATGGAGTAAACAAAAACAAAGTAAGTGTATTTATTCATCTGCTGCCTTTTGATGGTGAGAAATGCAGACTAAACAAAAACAAAGCAAGTGGATTTAAACGCGTGCATGCAAGCCTGCTGCTCATTTGATGGTGAGAAGAGCAGCAAGCAACATGAGAAAGGGCTTGACTTGTAGTGAAGTTTTAGAGATGATTATGCAGCCTGACCCCTCCAGCGAGCTGCATGATGTATCGTCTTCCCCCTCTGACACCACAGACTCAGGAGAGTCAGATCCTGATTTGGATGTGGCACCCTCATCATCCTCTCTAGCTTCCACTGAAGGCGAGGAGGATTCGGAGGATCCTGGATCTGGGTAGATTGGGAGAAACGGCGAAGTGTGGTTTTCCACTAACGCGGAGACAACTCCCTTTCTTCAGCCTGCCAGAGGCGTGACTCCAGGGCCGACGCGCTATGCCATCACAAAGCATAGTCATACATGTTTGTATGACTGTACAAACATGTATGTGTTGACGCAAGTCATGCTGACAATGAGGTCAATCATCTCCTCCATAAAAAACAGATTGAACACGGAATCCATGTTCTGGACCTTTGCGATGGCATAGCGCGTCGGCCCTGGAGTCACGCCTCTGGCAGGCTGAAGAAAGGGAGTTGTCTCCGCGTTAGTGGAAAACCACACTTCGCCGTTTCTCCCAATCCACCCAGATCCAGGATCCTCCGAATCCTCCTTGCCTTCAGTGGAAGCTAGAGAGGATGATGAGGGTGCCACATCCAAATCAGGATCTGACTCTCCTGAGTCTGTGGTGTCAGAGGGGGAAGACGATACATCATGCAGCTCGCTGGAGGGGTCAGGCTGCATAATCATCTCTAAAACTTCACTACAAGTCAAGCCCTTTCTCATGTTGCTTGCTGCTCTTCTCACCATCAAATGAGCAGCAGGCTTGCATGCACGCGTTTAAATCCACTTGCTTTGTTTTTGTTTAGTCTGCATTTCTCACCATCAAAAGGCAGCAGATGCATAAATACACTCACTTTGTTTTTGTTTACTCCATGTAGTTCTGAGAGCTGAGGTGCATATTTTGATTTTCTCAGATGCATCAAGGTGAGTTCACACACACACACACACACACACACACACACACACACACACACACACACACACACACACACACACACACACACACACACACACACACACTTTATTATGCTTTTATACTCCATATAAACTCCATAATACTCCATGTAAAAGCCAGAAACTAAGCTTTTTTTTGCACAGGCCTATCTAAAGGGTTAATGGTTCCACCTAGTTATCAACAGTAAAAATTACAAATTTTACCTCTTCCCAACAGGGAAAACCACCAACAATCAAAAATGCATGATTATATGGTGTCATGGCTTTGCAATCAAAAAATGTGGTTATAATGGAAGTCAATGGGGCAAAAACAGCCACGAACAGTAAATGAGGGAGAAAAAGTTAAAATCTCATGCTGCACAAAAACTAACAATGCATCAAAACCAATGTTGTTTCTAATCTTTGACATGTCCAAGACTGTGATAAAAGGTAAAAAAAAATCCAGTCCACAATCACATTTTATATTGAAAATTAGTCATTTTGTGTTTTTTTTCCCCCAAATCAGTGACATCATTTACGAATTTGGCAATTAAAGAGTTAAAATCCTGAATTTTTTTTAAACATTTAGTATTTTTGAGCAGGACTGAGGTTGATTAATGCAAAAAAAATTGAAAAAAATATTTATCTGATACATTTTTACAGCAGTTTAAAGTAGTGGCTGTTTTCAGCCACTAACATAACGAAAGGTAGTAAATTTAAACAATGCACAAGGGTTAAATACGCGGGAACACCACCACTCCGCCTCTGACGACAGTAACTCACTGCACCTGTGCACTCTAATGGACGGAAGACAAACTACTATCACAAAACATGGTTTATACTCATTGATCATCCAGGTAACAACACAGTATTAAGATTCAAGGGTATGTACTGTAAATCTTTGAACTGGTTCATTTGTGTACATTGTTATAATTTTGTCTTGTGAACTATAAGTAAACATCTCTTGTATGAAACAGCTCATTCAGAATCAGGACAGGATTGAATAAAAAATAATATGCAAGTTTGTATGATCCCTCTTATTGTATTAAAACTATTAACACCTTGCATATTCTGCAAGGAGTGTGTAAAATTATGAGCAGAGCTGTGCTTCATTTCTTCACAGACTCTGTGTGCGCCTGACAAAAGTGAAACTACAGAAGTGTAGGATGCAATTAACAGCTCTGCCTAGACACCCTAAACCAAACACCTCCCCTATGATATTTGAATGCATTTATTAAATATAACACTTACGCTTTTTGATGTGACACACAAAGTGGCCAATCTATAGGATGCAAATATAATCTAGACTGAAAATGAGAAAATAGCGACTTCAGCACTCGGTGAGAGATGGATTTTGCAGGGCAAACCACACACACAGGAGCGACAGTCTCCCACCCACCCTTTCAACACTCCCAGCACACTTTTATTTCTCGCTGATCCATCTTTTGACCTGTCACCCAATTAGGCACATGCCTGTGATGAACTGAGCCAATTAAGTTGTGCGCGTTAGCTCGGACAGGAATGCATCTTAAAATGGCGCAGTGCAGTTTTCCTGAACTAAACACGCTTCGTTTCTCAAGCATTCATTACTGCTTGGCGATTAGCCATCGCTCACTTGAGACTCACAACATCAGCGCGGCTCTCATGAAGCATCATAATGTGTGCAAATTGCTAAAATCACTGTTCCACAATGGTTAGTTTTACTGTCACCTAGTTTTACTGTACGCCATGAATTGAACTATGAATTAGTATTTCACACAGAGACTCAATTTATGGGGGATGTGTTTGTGGATGGTTCAGGTTCAAAATCACAAGATGACAACTTTAACTGTGGGTATACTCTCTTCCTTTCAAATCAGATCAGGCAGCTGAATTGATGGAATTGAACATTTATGATTATGATTTTTATAAATAAATAAATACCAATTTATTTGTTAAATTATAATGGTAACACTTTAGTTTAGGGTCCAAATCTCACTGTTGACTAGTTGCTTATTAAAATACATATTTATAAAGCACATATCAATGCCTTATTCTGCATGACCTTATACATCCCTTAATCCTACCCGATACCTAAACTTAACATCTACCTTGCTAACTATTAATATGCAGTAATTAGGAGTTTATTGAGGCAAAAGCGGTAGTTAATAGTTAGTTAATAGTGAGAATTGGACCCTAAACTAAAGTGTGACCATTGTAATAATTTAAAAAGAAAAATAGAAGCATTTTCACTAACAGATTTAAGACTTTTGATGTCGCTGATCAAACTCAGATGCACAAACATATCACTGATATGTTATTGCAACTATTATGTATAGAGCATTGAACAGGGCAGTATTCTATGAAATTAGATTTTTAATGCTGGAGGCCCTTTTTCTGCATTCCTAAAAAATTGACAAGGGTGATTTTTTTTTCTTTCAAACCTTAGATTGCATTAACACCCACTCATG
Organism: Abramis brama; assembly: GCF_963993115.1. Lineage (NCBI taxonomy): Eukaryota > Metazoa > Chordata > Actinopteri > Cypriniformes > Leuciscidae > Abramis > Abramis brama. Next base: position 12,133,794 of record NC_139975.1, read on the forward strand.
GTAATTTATCCTGATGCTGGAAATCAGATCTGAGAGGCAGATCTTGATTAGCCTTTAAGAGGTTTGATCTTGATAAAATTCAGGTGCAGCATCTTGTCTTGTTTCTGTGACTCAAACAAGACCGAGAAATAAACCATGTGTATCAAGCAGGATTGCATTATAAAAAGTAAGAAAGCATCATCATCATCAATGCAATGAAATAGCAAGAAACCGCATTGATCCCTGATGCCTCTCACTGACCCACTTGTCAACAAGTTGTTCATTTTTCTTGGTGATTGGTTGACAAGTAAAAATTAGTAGTCGAGCAAGCCCTAGCAAAACAAGCACGACACTATATTTGACGTTTCCCTTTATATTTCAACATGTCACTTATCATTACTTCACATACGCAAATGTATGTATTTTTATGCACTCGAAAACATGTTTACCATTTTTCCCCTGAATATTAATGGTATTTGCACAGAAAAACTCCCAAGTGCATGGTTTACACTTCTGAATAAACAGAGCCCGTCAAAGCCCTGCCCTGTTATGCACAATGCCTCATATAATTTTAATATCATAATTAATAATTATTTTCTAAATTATTTAACTTTGCTGGTAAATGTTCCAAGACCAACATTTACTGTTTTCAGTGACCACAATTGGATTTTCCACAATCTCAAATAATAGCACTGTAAAAATCTCCAATGGCAAGGAAACACCTCAAAAACCCGAGGCTCCCTGCGTTGCTCTCCACTAATGGCTGCACTGATTGTTACTCTGAGATGAAAGTGTTTAATCTTGGCTCAGGTTTTGAAGATCATCCACCCCTCTCAGCTTCTCAATTCTCCCATTTGAATGCTCTCCCGGGGTCCTGGCTAGCATCAACCCTCAAAAACTGTAGAGCTGCTGAGTCATTTGGCACCTTTAACCATGGAATTTGTTACTGTGGCTGAGTCTTCATAAATAAAAATAGGGCGGTATGTCAAAGCACTATAAATAAAGGCAAGTTAGTGCTTTAGTGGTTGTCCCTTCCCCCACCAGATGGCAGGTTGGTGACAGATTCTTTAATATACATGTTTGGCTGCTCATCAATCCAGACTGATTGCTTCCATGTTAATAGGCTGTGCGTGGCTTAATTTCTTCCTAATGAGAGTGTCCTTGAGAGGTGTAGCATTTGTGAGAGTTGTTAAGATTGCTCGTTTAGTTGATAGGATGTTATCCTCGCTACACTTCCTTGAATATATCACACTTTTTCGTTCTGCAATGCTGTTAAAAACATGTGAACCTCAGAAGTGCAGTGCACTTGTGGTTTGAGATAAGCTCTCAATTGAGGGTTTCACACTTTATGAGAGCTGGCTTTATCGAAGCTTGACAGGACTGGATGTTTGACTGATTTGTGCCGTGGTCTGGGTAGGACCTGTGATTTCTCTCACAGATGGTAGAAAACAAGAGTCACTACATCTATTTTGCTTATAAAGCCAACGGTCCGAATGTGCAAGAAAACCACAGATCACTATGTTAACAAAAGGTTTGGGAATCGAGCACCAGTTCCGTTTTTCTTTAATCTAAACTAAATTATTTTAATGTTAGGTTCCTTGTTACAATCGATGTAAACAAGACACAGAACTCAAATACAGAAACATATCTTATTTTTTTTTACAATGAATTCACAAAATAAAGATTTAAAAAAATCAGTTTCAAAATACTGATGCTAATGGAATCATTGACGAACCAGAATCGTTAAGTGAAATCAAATTGTACAATCAATCTAACTCCTAATGATTCCCAACTAGGAATGTGCGAGGCTAGTCGACTAGTTGATTCAACGATACTGCTGCAGCTAGTCATCTTGGAAATACTAGTTGTTTACTTTTTTTTTTTTTGTCATGTTAATGTTACATTTGAAAATTAAAATATTATTTTGAAAAGTGTATATGTGGAGTGAAAAACCTAAACATGACAATATGTTTGCCACATTCAACCCAGTTAATACCTCAGCGATAGTCACATAAGGACCATGTCCAAATGACATTGAGACCTATTTCAGGCTTAAAAGCTATGTGATGAATATTCACTGCACCTTGCACCTGCCTGAATCTCTTATTCATCCGACTTAATATATTTGGAGTTACATGATACTGTATGGACTTTTCCACAAAATGCTCCTGCCCATTTTACTAACAGTACTAAAGCTAACATACAAAAAAGCCATTACTAGCCCTTGTTTTAGATAAATAAATAAATGCACATATGGAGGTCATATATAAATTGCCAGTCAATTACATAGCTTAGCTTATTAGTTTGTGCAGCTGTAAGAATGACAAACTCACTCACATTTAACACGCAGGTCTGTCAGGCAAAACCCCATGTGGCTGAGTAAATGTTAGCACATCTGTGATTTAACATCTGGATAACTTCCATTTAAATATGATAAACATGGCAAATGTTTTAATTTCATTTAGCAGACCCAGGGCATCTAGGAATCCTATCAGCACACATGAACACATGCAACCCGATTAGCAAAGAAGCGCTTCCACATGCAAAGACTTATATAAGTAAGTGTGTCAGTAGACATAAGATGTTTTTATATTTGGTTTTATGCTCTATATAATTACATATGGAAATGATGACTCACTGCCCTTTGAACACTCACCCATTACGCTAAACTATACGGCTGGTTTCATCACTACACATGTGATTGAGTTGTAGGGAAATAACCTCCATTTCCTCCCAATAATTTGTAATGGTTGAGAGGCCTGTTTGCTACTTCATCATTTACAGCTTTATAAGAGAGCTTCACCTTTTGAAATATCCTCTCATCAGCTATGCAAATATGCAATTACCACAAATAGATGGTGGCCTATAACCTGCTATTCTAATTGGAGCTGCTTTGAAGAGAGTTGAGGAAGTGTGCGTGCATGTGTGTGTGTTAAGGGCTTCGGCCTGCCTTTTCCGTCTTTTCTCTTAACACAGAGAAACAGTGAAAGGAGCAGGCTGTTCCTTTCTAAGATCCAAACAGAGTGATGGGCCTTAGAGTTAAGCTTGTTTAACACGGGTTAACAAAGCACCGCTAAGCACTGATCCTCCGCATTTTCTTTAAGGAGCTGTTACTCAGGCTTGCCTCAAGCTACTTAATGAATCAATAAGCTTAGCAACAGCCTTGGTCAGTGTCTGACAATCCAGAGATATATTTAACCACGAGGCTGCTAACACTACCATAGAGGCACAGACACAGACACTCTGTTCCAAAACATACTGAACAGCCCATAGGCGTTAGAGAGAAACAAGAAGTTTTGTTTTTAATATCATTCACAGATGGTACATGCCTGATTGTAGGGATATATACTTAATAATATACTCTAGTCTGTATATTGTATATACACTACAGTTTAAAAGTTGGGGCTAGTGTTGTTTATTTGTCAAAAAAAATAATAATAATAATTATACTTTTATTCAGCAAGGATGCATTAAATTAATGAAAAATGAAATTTAAAGATATTTATAATGTTTCTGTTTCAAATAAATACTGTGCTTTGAACTGTCTATTCATCTATGAATCCTTTAAAAATGTATTATGGTTTCCACTAAAATATTAAAAAGTACAACTGTTTTAAACATTGATAACAAGACTTGAGTACCAAATCAGCAATATTAGAATGATTTCTGAAGGATCATGCGACACTGAAGACTGGAGGAATGGCTGCTGAAAATTCAGCTTTGCCATCACAGGAATATTTCACAATATTGATGTTTTTACAGTATTTTTGATCAAATAAATACATCCTTGGTGAGCATAGGAGTCATCTCTCTAAAAAAAATATTTAAAAAATCTTACAGACCCCAAATTTTTAGAAGGCTGCAGTTCTCATCATATACGTTTTTCATCACAATTTGGGGGAATTGAGCATTTTCTTCCCTTTCTGGCAGAATATCAGGTTCATGTACTCACCTGTATCACATTTTTCCTCCACCTCCATGGGCACTTGTTCATCAGATCCATCCCAGCCTTGGAATTGGATTAATCCGCCTCTTAGACATCAGTTTGGCAGTTGCATTCAACCATTTTGAAATTTGCCTTATGAAAAAAAGCCTGAAGTCCAAATTTGTATTACTAGCTCTCTTTAAAACTGTTTTTTATTTTTTTATTTTTTTATTGAAGGATTACTCTAGTTCTGTTCCAAAACCTAGTGAATTGCCTCACATCCTAACCATTCTGGAACCTCATAAATGACTGATTTGGAATGCTCTACATAGGCAACTTAGCTGAAATAACAAAGTAAAATAAAATAAAAAATGGTCAGAATGACAAAATCAAGTGCCTCAATTGCAAACAAATAGAGAACAAATAGAGGATTTTTATCTCATTTGCTGTTTTTGCTGTGGCACCGTCACGCACACAGTGAGTCACTAAAAACATTTTTCCTCAAAGCAGTGAATGACATTTCTAGATCTCCCAAAGAGCAGCTGCTGCAATTACTTTCACATTACCTAAGTAATCACATAGAAATTAATGATATATACATCCCCCTCCCAGACACACATTCAAACACATTCATCCCATTTTAGGTTTTCATAATATACCAGTCACACAGCTGTTTATACTTTGTCTTATTTTCGAAATTAAAGCCCATTGCATATGACCCCAATTTTTCCAGGGCTGCTTCATTATTCTGTTTGATGAGTGGCATTTTTCTCCCATGCATACACAAATATAAGCTTGTGGCTTGTTCTTTTTTTTATCCAGATACAAAGAAGAGTGTTTGTGTCATGTAAAATGTTTACAATGATTTTAACGGGCTTATTCTCAGCTTAAGCACCAATTTTGAATTAGTTCAAACAAGATTACAAGTATAACTTGGTGTATCTACAAAGTACAAGAGGGAGCTCTGCATAAAAAATTAAGACAAGAAATATGAAGGTATATATAGTTCATTTCTAAATATAAAATATACTTTTTGAAGTACAGTAGTAGTAATAGTAATTCTATAAAATCAGTAATACTATTCCACTTTCATTCGTTTGATTATTATTATTATTTTTAAATCAGTCACATTAAAGAAAACCTCCTGTCTGCTGTGATGATCAGTCAAGCCACTGTCTGCATTGCCATGGCAACACTCAGAAAGTTTGACCATGAAAGTGTTCCAATAGACCTTTGATTTTTAACAGCATTGAAAGCCTTGGATAAACATACTGTACATCTCCTCTGTGGGTTGAATGGTTATTCAATGTGTTTTTGGATTGTTCTGCTGTCGAAACACAGCAAAAATATCTTTCTGAGAAATGTCAGTAGACAAAAAAAACACCCAGACAATATGAGCTGTGAAAAATTATAAGTGATCTAGAAGCTTTTTAGTAAGTCTATCTCTCCCAGCCTCGCTTTCATACCTGTCATACTGCTCTGAATAAGGTCTAGAAGAGGCATAACAAAGAGACATCACTCAAGGTCTTCCAGTAAAACTGCATTTGCCCAATGAAGTGTGGCTGATGTGTGTTACATGACAAACTTCATCGCTCTGAGGCTGAATAGACAACAACATCAAGGACAGACAGATTTAAATGAACATGTTTTGAAGAAAAACATTTGAGAGTAATATTAAGGATTAATAGTTGGAGGTACTAGACCAAAGATCCAGCTGGAAATCTTTTTTTTTTTTTTTACGTTTTCAAAAAAAGTGCATATGTGAAACTGCATTAAAAAAGAGTGTAAATCTTCATCTTTTCTTAGCGGCCTAAATCACTTTCTGCGGGAGTGCACAGAGGCTAAGTAGGTCCGGTCCAACAAATAAATAACGAATAGAAGGACATTAATTAAGAACACAGATCAGACAAGGCCTAGAGAACCTTGGATGATGACCCCATTATGCTGTTGTTTAAATAAAGCCCCAAACTGCCTTGCTTTCTGCTTGTTTGCCTCCTTCTCTGAACCATTGTACACCAGCCTAAAGCAAGGACACTAGAACATTCAAGAATGAATTCATCTTAGCCACATATAGCAACAATCTAGAAGAAAAATTCTATCTATCTATCTATCTATCTATCTATCTATCTATCTATCTATCTATCTATCTATCTATCTATCTATCTATCTATCTATCTATCTATCTATCTATCTATCTATCTATCTATCTATCTATCTATCCAGCCTTTCTGTAAATAGGATTCACTTCCACAGTGTTCTATATAATGCTTTCTTGAAAACACAATGTTTACTGATGCTTGCACTTACTCTGTGTGTTGTCCTCAGAAATAAAGAAGGTTGAGGAGGTGTGTAAGGTGAAGCTAGGGTGCAGCTGAGGAGACGGAACACTAGGCTACATATTCTCAAGTGGGTACAAAGCATATTAAGGAGTGCACATTGATTCGGGCAGCCTCTGGGCACAAAGTGTACCGTATATCTGGACACTCTGTAGTAAAACTGAAAAATTGGAAAAATAAAAGAAAGTAAAGAAGAATTAAATGTTATAAGTAATGTCTTTGGTGTTTAACAGTTTTCTTCAGGATTTGTCCAAGTACACACACACACTTATGTGCATCGGAAAGATGTCTGTGAAAGATGACGTAAGATAGTAAGAAGATGGAGACTTTCAATCAAATGCGTTTACTTTAGAATGGTAATGGATATAAGCTAGACTACACTGTTTACACTATATCCGAATAGCATACAATTCTTACAATTTCTACCGTATTCTGTCGAAACAAAAATAGTATAGTATGTTATCTAAAATGTATGCTATGTTAAAATGTATCAAAAAAGAGCTAAATTTATGTTACTCACAACATGTTTATAGTTTCCTCTTCTTCTCATTACCATTCACATCAGGATCACTGTCTTTATGGTACTTTACTGCATAGTGCTTCAACATCAACACCTGCCATACCGAGTCGTTTTTATAGAAGTTGGGACATGGCACTTAGCAGTGACACTACATTAGCATTAACTTGATGGACAGAGATGTTTTCTGGCATTTTCCCTGTACATTATGCACAAAAATCTGCACTTGAATTTTTCTGCCAGCGCAGTAAACACTACACTCATTTGTGGGCAGATTGTATCACATTAGCGTACTGGAAATCCAGGCAAATTGCTCAGTAAAATTGGCACAGAGTGTTCAGAAGTTAAATGTGGTGCATTGATACTGTTCAGTGTCAAAACTCATCACTCTCTCTCTATTCTCTCGATCACTCTAGCGCACTGATGGATTGTTTCTGCACGGTAGCTTTTGTCTCCGATGCTGTAAATAATTAGGCTACATAAACTGCGTTAGATGCTTAATTGCTTTTGGGACCATTAATCTTAAGCTCAAACTCTATACAGTCTTAAAGTCTGTAATGGTCTGATATTTATATTATTCAGTGTCAAAATTCAGTTTAATTGCATGATACGCATATTATTCAGAAAACACATTAGAAACATTTCAGAGCAATTATCAGCTATGTAATACTAACAAGAATTATACTGAATGAATGTTAATGAAATTGAACTGATACCTGCATTTGTCCATCTAGTATCTGACCTGAGATAGTGATTCTGATGGCTGTAGCAAATGTAATTGGGTGTTTTGAGACATTTTCACCTCCAGCAGAAACTCAGGGGACCTTCGGATTACGTTTTCCCAGGGAGAGACTCTCGTCACGCGGTCCAGAAACTTACATCTACTCGTGCCTGCCAGACAGTCTCTTGGCAGTCCCAATGCCTTTGTCACAGTCATCTTATTTGAGCCTGCCCAATTTTATAATAAGCCAGACAGTGGGCACTGCCAGACTGTGCTCTCAATCTATTTTCTTTGTAATATTTCCCACCTCAGCAAAGGGTAAGTGAAGGTTACCCAAAAAGTCACACGGTATGTTAATGGATAACACTCGTAAATATGACAGGCTGACGTCCAGTGGGCTGTGATTTTCAGTCCCATGCGGAGTAGACTGGCACATTTACATGTTAGAACGGCATTTGATTAATCTGCAACTTTGACACACATCATTGGGTAATGCCTAAATCAGAAATCAGAACTTTGTGGAAAAAACAACTTCATGTTGGACTTGCCATTAAGAACCAGCAGACAGCTCCAGCTTGGAAAACAAAGACAGCATCCAGTCTTGCAGATCTTGCTAGGAGGGTGAAATTCTGTTGGGGCCTGTAAAACTGGCTGTTTCGGCAGAGCATTAGCACAGCAGGACCAAGCAGTGAAGGGAAGCAGGAATACTAGAAAGTAGAGCGCTGCAGAGAGACAGGTTTATGTGTGGGAGATGACTGGAGTTTCACATGAATCCTTTCTGCAGTTGTCTGCACATTCCTAAGAGCAGCAAAATTAAAAAGTTACTGACTGCAAACTTTTGAACTTTAGTGCATATAACTATAACAAAATAAATAAATACATAAATGTACACATACTGTATATAAGTAACAATAAATTGCACTCAAAATTAGAGGTTTTGCAAAAATCCTTTGAAGTGCTACACGCTTCTCTGAATATACGCAACTATGTAACCTTCTGAAAATGAAATGCTCTCTACTTAAAACAGCTTGGGATGAATTCCCTAAATCAGTGGCGTGTGCTAATATTGCTTCAGTGCGGATTTGAATGAGTTTAAACAAATGCTTTATTGAAAGGAATTGATTTTCTTGCATGGCTCCTTTCATTTACTGTGTTCCTAGCTGGAGAGGGAATCATAGCAGAAAGGACCGACTCTCACACTAAGATGTAAGGTGCCCCGGATCCCCTTCCCGGCATGTGTGCCATGTGGATAATGAGAGGTGTCAAGCAGCTTACTGAAGCGTTTTAGTTTCTCCATGCATCTGTATCAGAACCTGCATACATCCCCAGCCTATAAAGCATATCAACCAGATTTAGCCAGCACATAAATTTGACTTGGTTCCATTTCATATTCATTAGAATTTGTGTGTTGCATCACGTGGATCTGTTGCCTATTTTTTGTTCCTCTCATCTCATTTACTGCCCTTCTGTCACGCTTTCCATTTATTTTTGCTTTTTTTGTCAACCGGGTTGACTATGATGATCAGAATGCTCAGTTGCTATGCTTGCGTAGGCGCAGTCATTTTACATAAAGTGTCATGAGGACGGGAATGTGAAACGGGCTTTTGTTGCTGGAAGCAAGGCACACATTAAGAGAAATGTCACTAATTTGGAGAGTGAATCACTGCAATCAGAAGGCATTGTGAGGGGCGCTTGCAGTGGTGCACATTGGATGTCGCATCGGCTCCAACATGATAATGAATGCCTGTGTAACCAGTGCAGACAAAAGCACAGCTTAACTGGGAGTGCTGGGGTTTGGGGGGTTCATTACGGCAGGATCGCAGCCATCGCTTCATGCCCTAGAGGGGAATTCCAGAGAAGTCCCATCAGCGCTGATGAATTGTTTATGACTTATAAGGGTTATGTAACAGATGCACTATATAAAAATCCTGCAGTTATTAAAGCCGTTGTTGTTGTCAAGGCTGTGAAGACAATTGACCCTTCCTCCTCTTGAGACTGGAGTGATCAATGAATGACAAAAGTAAAGTAAGTCTCTTAAAAGCAATCTCAAAAAGTTTGAGAGGAAAATTTGATCAGTCTGGGCTGCGTTTCTGAGCTGAGTTGATCGTAGAGACCATTGGTGGCAATGGTTCTACGATCTACTTAGGCTTACAGTGCTTTTGGGAAACACAGCCCTGGATGACAAGCTAAGTCAGTCACATTGGACTTTGATAGCCCTGTTGCTGTTCTTTATTCTGACGTAAAAACAAAACGAGTAATTTTACTTTACTACCTATTTGGATCAGTAAACTCAAAACATTCTTGCACATCCATAAAAAAGGGAATTTTTAAGGGGGTGGCCAGATGAAAAAGATTTAAAAATCTCCAGTAAACAGAAATGATAAATTAGCAGCAGATTGGCCAATCAGTAAATCATTGTCTAGACAATGTGTACTTTTGCAAAATAAAACAAAAAGGTTATTCATCACACTTTTTCCTGTATTTAATCTGCATGACATTTTCAGAGTTAAAACTCTTGTACTTGGATTTACGTGGGGAGACCAGACCGATGTCATTTTCAAGTTCAAAGTGCTGTTCGCATGAACACTGCAGCTCATTCAAGAAAATACCACTAGATGAGGGACGGGGGGTAGATAGATAGATTGATTGATTGATAGATAGATTGATTTATTTAAAAAAAATAAAAAAAATAACTGCACACAAAATCAGTGGTTTTGCAATAGTCACCGACTATTTCCCTGCACTGATTAAATGCAATCATGACGCCCTCTGTTTCTCTGATGGGAAAATGGACTATAAATTGTTTGCTTGTAAAGATTCATCTTAGTAGTTGACTGATGTGATGACACGTGTGCTTTTAAATATCCATACCTGAATTTACAACAGGCCATTCATCATAAGCATCAAGTGATTAATAGACACTTCACAACATGTATCCCTGTTGTGTTGTAGATTCTAGCTGATACACAAATTCCTTCGCTTGCTGATAAATGACGCATTATAAAGATGAAAAATGGCTCTCTCTCTTTTTTTTTGAGCTATTGTGATTTTCGGTTGTAACATGGCAGTTTAGAGAATGCCTAGAGTTATGAAATCATCTGTTAAAAAGCAGAAAAACATTGAGGCTCTGACCTAGATACTGTACATGAATGTTAACATAACATTTTAACGTGTAGAATGGATGATGCATTAAATCTTAGAGAAATGGTCTAGGGATCCCCAGCACTTTATCTATATTGTGTTCTATTATGATTTAAATGACAAAATAATCGTAATAAAATGACTGCAATATATAGATATATTACCAGTCTGGTTGATCCTTGGGAAGGAGATATTACTTGTCTTTTAGTAACTTGCCATTTGTCCAGGTGATCATTAATATTTTTCTCTCTCTTTCCGTTTCTTTCTGCCTCTCCACACCCCACTTTATTTCTTTACTCACACTCTACAAACTCTCAGCCTATGGTACAAACTGTGGTCCGTTCAGAGCTGTGTTGCTCCAGGCTCCAGCATGACAGTGTCTGCTTGAGCTGATTCATCTGCTGTTTTAACTCTATGTCAGATACAACTACAGCAGAGACCATCTGTTTGAAGGTCCATAGGCAGGGAGATCTCACGGGCCCTTTTCAATTACAGTATGAACGTACAAGACTGCAAATGAGTGCATTTTCCTATACGTACAAAAGTAGAAATATATCATCTTTGAATACAGATTAGTACATAAAAAAACATTAGTCCAGAAACACGGGATTGTGTCCTCAGCTCGGACTACATAATTATGCCATTTGTGTAGCTCTACCTCAATATATTTTCACTAAAATTTCTGCATAAAAAGGATAATTAGAATGAATGAATAAATAAATAAATACATAAATGTTGTGTTTTACAGTAAGATATTTGGCTTATTTCTACACATTACTACACATCTTTACTATACATATGAAGTAGCTTGGAAATTACCAGTTAATATTACCAGCGTGGCTCAAGAAATCATGCGAGGATACCCTGTACACAATAGATCCCAACGTAGGTGCCCTGCCCTGGTGTTTATATCACATTTCTGTTTACGCACCTGATGCATTACTCTGACATCGAAGTCTGACATTTTCATTGAAATATGTGTCATCAAGGCATTTAACTGTAATAATACAAAGTAATCTTAAGGTATTCACAGAAGGCTTAATGTAAACATACACAGACGCCTGTCACACCATCTGCTGTTGATGGAAGAGCTGAGTATCTGTGATAAATAATAAGGGTATTCTAACAGCTGTGTTCAAAATGTCAATCAACAAAGCAACAGAAAAAAAATATTTAAAAAATAAAATAAAAAATCCCCAAACTGATCCCACAAAGTTGGCAGCATAGCATTGTCCAAAATATCTTGGTATGCTGAAAGATTAAGATTCCCCTTCACTGGAATTAAGGGGTCTTGCCCAACCACTAAAAAAACAGTCCCATACCATTAACCTCCTCCACCAAACTTTACAGTTGGCACAAAGCAGTCAGGCAGGTAATGTTTTCCTGGCATCTGCCAAACCCAGACTAGCCCATCAGACTGCCAAACAGAAAACCCACTTTTAGAAACCACTTCAGCACTCGGTGACTCTGCTCTGTGGTTTTACATGGTCTTCTAACCACTTTGTGTCTGAGTTGCTGCTGTTCCTAAACACTTACTCTTTCCAATAATACCACTTACAGTTGACCATGGAATATCATGAAATTTGACGAACTAACTTATTGCAAAGGTGGCATACAATTACAGTAACATGCTTTAATTCACTGAGCTCTTCAGAATGACCCGTTTTTCCACAAATGTTTTGTAAATGCAGATTGCATGGCTAGGTGATAGATTTTATACATAGCTAGGTGCATCATACAAAAAAAAGAAAAAAAAGAAAGAAATATTTATCCTCCTTTCTTTCCTGTCCCTGTCAGAGCCACCCTGATAACAAGCTGTCAAACAGCAAATACATACATCCATTTGATTGGCATTTTATAGATAGAAATGTTCTTGCAAAAGTGCAAGCTGTGGCAGCAGTTAAATATGAGAAATGGTGAACGGCTTTCTGTGACCTCTACCGTTTCTCAATGTGATGGATGGACATCCTTTAGCTTTTTTCCACCCCTCAACAGGGCAGGACGGAGCACTGGATTAAAAGATCTGTAATAGCAACTGCGCTTAGAATACCCAGTTTCTGCACAACCAATTTATGAGAGAAGAAGAAATGAGAAAAGAGAATGTGACAGGAGAAGAAAGACAGGAAGGCCCTGCAGTGGTGTTTACATGGAAATCATTGACATTTATACCTCTGTGCATCTAGCTGGAGCTGCCTGAAAACTTATGTAAAATAGACAATGAAGTCCATGATGAAGTCTCTCTCTGTTTCTTTATTTTAGCTCACAGCGAGACAGCGGGTTTAGCAGCCTTAATGCAGAAAGTATTTAACATTTAAAAATAAATAACATTATCTGTTTAAAACCGTGTTTTATTGTGGGTTGTTTTCATTAAGATCCAGATTTGTCAAGCGGTAGAAAGCTGACCTTTCACAAACCAGTGGGGTGCTAAAAAGGCGGAAGAGGGATTGATAAAGAGAGCGAGAGAGAGAGAAAAAATATTTTTGTCAGCACAACAGAGGCTATCTAACCACAATATGGCACAGTGAGAAGTCCAACGGACCACAAAGAGGAAATATCAGAGATCGAATGGGAGGTCTGTACAGCAGGAAGAAAAAAAAATAAAAATAATTCACAACAGATGTCATTTAACAGCCACGTCTCCGAGTGTGCCACTGGTCTTGAGACGCTCCACTCAGTATTCCACTGGAAGCAGGAAATAGCCAGCTAATCCAGCCAAAAATTAATACAGGCAGCCGAGCACATACACGCCATCCAAGCAAGCCCGTGGACTAACACGCATACAAACAAAAGCGGGCCGGTTGTAAATTGTGTATGACAACAAATAAATAGACAAATCTGCAAGGAAAAGTCTGGTGCTCCAACAAAAAAAGAGCAACGGACTTCAAACACAAACAAGCTGTAGAAAGGAACTTGTCTGATTTTTTCATTGGGCTGTCCTGGATTTTTTATTTTTTTTACTACATAGTAAGACTCACTATATATATATATCTTTCTTAACTTTATTCCCGCTCATTTGCAGGGTCCGCTTCACACACACATGATTTGGCACAGGTTTTACGTCGGATGCCCTTCCTGACACAACCTAGCACTGAGAGTGCTGGGACACATTCACATTCACACACAACATTAATTTGGCATATCCAATCCACCTAACCTGCATGTCTTTGGACTGTGGAGGAAACCGGAGCACCCGGAGGAAACCCACACTGTCGCCTCTTCTTGCTATGAGGCGACAGTGCTACACACTGAGCCATATACATATGAAGAATCAAAACTCTAAAGAAAGAAACCAACATATTTTGTTGATCCTGAAACAACATCCCTGTCCGAAAATGCCTAATGACCCCCATTGTATGGACAAATAACACACTGAGAAATTTCTTATAATATAATCTTTTATTTTTCTACAGAAGACAGACAGTCATCTATGTTCGATACTGATGACGGTAAGTAAAAGATGACAATTCATATTTTTCGGTGAACTTTACCTTCATTAACATTGATAATCATTGTTATGTTATGTTTTTTTTCTTTCCAAAAAGTTATTTCGAGCAAAAAATTTAATAAAAATTGGCAGTAAAACGATCTAGTCTAGCTTAGTTTTGCCACACTTTTGCAAAGTACAGACACAGAGAGTTGGTCCCAACAGCAGGTATTTTCTCTCAATGTCTTGTTGCCATGATGAATAGACGGTCTCCAATTACTTCACTATTTGGGGTGTTTTGTTATTTTGGTTGAGATTGCTACAGCAGCAGGTTATTGTTCCCTAGCACCTAACTTTCAAACACAACACACTTTCCTCTCTCTGTAATACCTCAGATGTTCAGCCGTCAACCTCTGGGGAGTGAATCACCATTCACTTTCTGTAATGGACACTACTTCACCAGGCTTTTCTCGTTCCCTACTGCTCTCCATTTCTCTCTCTCTCTCTCTCTCTCTCTCTCTCTCTCTCTCTCTCTTTTCTTTTTATTTGATAGTGTGCGAAAGGTCAGTTATAAGATTTTGTCTGTAAACATGGAATATTTGGTAAGACCCACAAGTCATTTATACTTGACATTCGAATACTGTGGTAAAACAAAAGCCGCTTTTCCACCGCTGGGCAAATCCGTTCTCATTGGTTAACCATTGCATTCGGTGCTGATCCGGCCCAGCCGGTACAGATATGGTTTCAGTTTTCACTGCGGGGCTTATAATAAAGCTCTTTGGAATGTAATGCAAATGTGTCAGTCATTACTGATGGAGGATGATCAGATTTTTTCTTCTAATTTTATTATTAACTTGCATTAACTACCCTTAAATTGGCCAGCTAGAGAAAAACTGTTAGCCAGACAACAGACAAACGACCGATCCTGAGTGGCGAGGTCACTACACGCATTCTACCAGCACGGTTCAACACTGTTAGCCAATCGTGCTGAGAATTCCAGGCCAAGAATGGTTTGTAATCGTGCCATGCTGAAACAAGCTAAAGTCAAAATATAACCGAAACGTTCGTTACCGTTCTTAGAACCGTTCTCATTCAGCCCGACGGTGGAAAAGTGACTAAAGTCTGTTATGGTACTGCAGATTTTACAATATGTGAGTGAAGTAAAACTATGTTTTGGCATGGGTATTCAATAAATCACCTTCATCAACAATAAAAAAGTATTTAACTAGACC